>NC_072482.1:5367500-6588125 GCF_027574615.1 Eptesicus fuscus | reverse complement strand
CTCATGGTTTTCAGTGGTGATACAAAGCAAGTGTCCTTGTCTATAAATTAATTCACTTAAATGAAAAATGAGTCTTTTAAAGAAAACTATTAATAATAACAATAATTTGCAATATGTAGCATTTCTTAAAAGGGTATCACGTCTGATTGGCAGGCACTGCTCTGGGGGTTATACCTTACTAACGCATTTATTTACTCCTCACAACAGCCGCGTGCGGGTAGGTAGGTATCGGATGGGGAAACTGAGGTACGGATTGGTTTATCAACTTGTCCAGGAGTCTGCAGCCAGGAGGTGGCAAAGCAGGGACTTGAACTCAGACTGCAGCTCTGCGCTCCTCTCTGTCTTGTGGCCCCTCAGTACGGCCGGTGGCTGGAAGGGTGCGAATGACTGAAGCTTGATGTGCTTCTTTGGCCCAACCCCTGCATAGTACAGGGGGGAAACTGAGGCTCAGAGAGCAGTACGTCCATTTCATGAGCACAGACTACATGCCAAGCACTGTGCTAAGTATTCTCACGGATTAGCAATTTCATCCTTGCCACAAACCTGTGAGACGGATGTTCTTGTCCTCATGTCTTAGCCGGGCACACGGGCTCAGAGAGGTAACGAACCTCGTCCACGGGCAGAGTTGGGCTTAAATTGACCCCGAAGCCCAGCCGCTCTGCCCTGCTCTGCACCGCCCACCCCGCGGAGAGAGGAAGACGTCACCGCCGAGGTCACTTGGCCCCTTGCCAGGCCATCGCTAGGATTACGTTGCCAACTACGTGTATATTATTTGTTACTGCGTGTGACATTAGCTTTTTAAAAGCAACACGCGACTCGCTCCTGCCCCCGGTTCTCAGCCAGGCAGACGAGAGAACCGCCCCAATGTGTCTCCCCCACCCCCCCTGCCTGTCTCCTCCCAAACTCAAGAGAAATCTCAGAACCCTGGCTGCTCCCTCCCAGGCGTGGGGACCGAGGCCTGGAAGGAGCAGGTGGGGGTGGGGTGATGCGGCTGCTTTGCCCTCAGAACCGCGTGAACATGACCTACGAGAAGATGTCGCGGGCCCTGCGCCACTACTATAAGCTGAACATCATCCGGAAGGAGCCGGGGCAGAAGCTCCTGTTCAGGTGAGCAGCCTGGGCCGCGGGCCGGGGGCGGGGGCCGGGGTGGGAGGAAGGGGTGCTGGGCAGCGGCTGACTGCCGGGCCTGCCTGCAGATTCCTGAAGCTGCCCGGGGAGCCGGCCCGGGACCAGGGCAGCCGCCCGGAGCAGCTGCAGAGCCGGGAGCAGGGCCAGGCGGGCTTCCAGGCGGACGTGCTGGCCGTCTCTCCGTGAGGGCGCGACCCAGGCCCTGGGCACGACGGGCCAGAGAGCGCGTCTCTCCTGAGGGCAGCGAGCTGCACGCCTCCGCCCTCCTCCCCGGGGGCAGGGATCCCCGCCGGTGCACCCAGGACCTGCTGTTGGGGCCCTCCCAGCTGCCCGAGGACCTGCGCTGTGAGGACCGGTTGGCTCGCCCAGGACATGGTGGGCAGCCCTCTGCGTGGGGCAGCCCTGAGCCAAGCGGGGCCACAGGCATGAGCTCTCCCTGCCTTGCCCCTGGCCGCCTGCCCAGCGAGGGAGGGGTGGCCGCCGCTGAGAGCACCCAGCCCAGCCTCCGGGTCACAGCAGGGAGCGGCCCTCGGCCTCAGCTCGCTCACCAACGGCGCGGCCGTGAAAGCCGCCCCAGGCCTCCTCTCTGGACGGACGAAAGGGTTGTTGCTCGGCCAACCTTTGTGAGAACGACAGCGATGGCACCTGGCGTTTAAGTGCTCACGGTGCAGGCCTTGCGCTCAGGGTCCTGCCTACATGTCATCTCGTTCAGTTCCCACGCCACCGTGAGGTTGTAAGGTCTGGACACAGGCAGAGCTGCAGAGCGGGGACGTCCCCCGAACCAGTGCTGCTGTCTCCCGTCAGTGACTCCGAGGGTCTCGGGCATGAGGCCTTGGCCCTGCCTCGCTGCCTGGTCTCCGTGGACAATCCCTGTTTCAGTGCTGAGTCCTTTGGTGGCTGCGACTGCGGCCCAGTGGAGACTGCGGCCCAGTGGAGACTGCGGCCCAGTGGAGACTGCGGCCCAGTGGAGACTGCGGCCCAGTGGAGACTGCGGCCCAGTGGAGACTGCGGCCCAGTGGAGACTGCGGCCCAGTGGAGGCTGCGGCCCAGCGGAGACTGCGGCCCAGTGGAGACTGCGGCCCAGTGGAGACTGCGGCCCAGTGGAGACTGCGGCCCAGTGGAGGCTGTGGCCCAGCGGAGACTGCCTCCCCTCCGCGCCTTGGCTCCGTGCGCCTGCGCCTGCCAGGTGGCTTTGGGCAAGTTGTTCCACCTCCGGCCCCGCAGGTTTCTCATCTGTAAGGTGGGGCGCTGCCCTGGCTGACCCTCAGGGTAGCGCGAAGCTTCCGTAAGACAACACCCGTGAGTCCCAGGGTGCCTGCTCCGAAGCGCTTACCCCACGGGAGCTAAGTCAGCTCTGCCAACCCAGAGCTGCTCTAAGCACAGGAAGGCCTCTGGCCTGCTGGGCCAGCCTCCCTCCCTGCAGCCCCCGTCCCAGCGGGGCTCCTGGGGGTCGGAGCCCCCCCTGCACCGGAAAGCGGAAAGCGGAGGGAGCATCTTCACTTCATCAGAAACAGAACGTGGGCCTGCATCTTCTCCTTGGGAGGAGGAAACCACCGAGCCCCTTGCCTCCAGCCGGTCAGAAAGCCCGTCTGCTGAACCCGAGTCACCGCAGGAGGCAGTCGTCAGGCTTCTTGGACTCTGGGACTCAGAGCTGTGACCGCTCAGGAGCAAGGAAACTCCTGCTGAGTCTGTCAGGGGCTCTGACAGTTCCACCCCCAAAGGGCCAGGCAGGGGGTCTTGCCCCCCCCCCCCTCCCCCACCTTCCCTGGGACTGTTCTGTCTCCTCGACTCCTCCGGCCCAGGAAGCACTCACGCCCCATAGCCTTTCTCATCACCCCCAACCAGAACTGCATACCTGGAGCGGGAAGGATTCCCCAACCTCTCCCTTTGGAGATAACACAACTGAGGCCAGAGACGGGGTGACTTGCCCAAGGTCACAGAGTCCAGCCGCCTGCTGCCCCTCATGTTGCCTCATTTCTTCTGGTCTCATATCATGGGCCCAAAAGGATGGAGTCATAGGCCACTTCCTGCAGTTAGGATGCTGGCGTTGGCCTGCTGGTGTGTCAATGGTTGAAAACACCTGCGTGTCCTAGGGGCTGTGTCTTCACCCAGGGCGATGACTCTCACCCCACACTGGGACTCTCGGGGCCAGGAGTGGGCCCTGGGCTTGGGCAGCGCTCACCACCCCAGACCCCAGGTCCCTGGACTCTCCACTCAGCCCTGTGCTCAGCTCCACCCTCTCCCCATCTCCCCAGACCCAGGAGGCTGTGCTCAGGGAGGGACACCTGATGCAGGAACAGGGATTCCAGCCCTTCCTTCCAGGGGCAGTAATTGAGTACCTGCTGTGTACCTGGCATCAGATGAGGCTCTGGGTTTACCTCCACTTTTTACAAATTAGATTCCTGAAAGGTCGTGGGTCACTGAAAACAACACATGTCAAAGGGGACTTCCTCACACGTGATCTTAAGCAGAAAGTACATTGTCATGGTTGATAAAGTAGACGGTTGTGCCCTTTTTTGGGGGCCAGATTACATGAATGTCAACAGTAAAAGAGTTTATGAAAAAAGTGGTATATTAAGAAGTTCGTGAAATAAATTATACAAGTCACTGTCTCCATCCAGTCAAACCATTTACAGCATTAATCCTTACACTTCTCCTTGACACAGATTCTTTATTATTATTATTACTAGAGGCCCAGTGCATGAAATTCATACACTGGGGGGCGGGGGGGGGGGGGGTGGTGTCCTTCAGCCCAGCCTGCACCCTCTCCAATCTGGGACCCTTCGGACATCCCTCTTACAATCCAGGACTGCTGGCTCCTAACCACTCACCTGCCTGCCTGCCTGATTGCCCCTAACCGCTTCTGCCTGCCAGCCTGATCACCCCCTAACAGCTCCCCTGCCCGCCCAATTGACACCTAACTGCTCCCCTGAGGGCCCAATCGCCCCCAACTGCCTACCCCTGCAGGCCTGGTTGCCCCCAACTGCCCTCCCCTGACAGCCATTTTGTGACAATGTGGGGGTGGCCATCTTGTGATGTGAGGGCGTGAGGGTCAATTTGCATATTACCTCTTTATTATATAGGATTGTTTTTAAAATTTTATTTTTCAATCACAGTTGACATTCAGTATTATTTTGTATTAGTTTCAGGGGTTCAGCATAGTGGTCGACAATCGTACACTCTGCAAAGTATTCCCAGTGCCCACCTGGCGCCAGGCCTAGTTATTACGGTATGATTGATCCTGACTCCCCGTGCTGCACTCACATCCCCGTGACTGTTCTGTAACTACCGGCCGGTGCTGCTTAATCCCCTCACCTTTTCCACGCAGCCTCCCCAGCCCCCTCCCCTCTGGCAACCCTCAGTCTGTTCTCTGTCTCTGAGCACAACACAGAGAAAGTCTTTTTCCCTCACAAAGAAGCTCAGACCGCCCCCCCCCCCCCCCCCCAGCTTTATTGGGATGTGACTGACACAGAACACTGTGGAAGGTTAAGGTGTACCACGAGCAGCACTTCCTCCCACCCGGGGCCTGCCAGGTCGGGGCTCCGTGCAGGAAAGCTGGGCCGACACCGTGACACTCGCCGTCCTTCTCCTGCCGGATGCTAGTGGTGCCAGCCTTCGTGACTCCTTCCCCGGGCCGCTCCCCACGTGTTTTCTGCTCAAGTCTCTCTCTTAGCGCTTTCAGAGGCGCAGGGAAAACACGTGCGTTTCAGAGCGAGGGCTGGGGCCTGCAGAGCACCCCGCTTCTGAGGCAGGTGCAGAGGTGCTGGCTGGGCGGGGCCTGGCCACTCCTGGGACCCCTGGCTCCGCGGCCACTGGGACCGCCCCCGGCTAGGGGGAGGAGTTTAAAGTGTGTTGTCCTGAAGTCTGTGCGTATTTTAAACATATTTTAATCATAATCTTAATTTCTTAAATTCCAAAATCCTTGTAAGTTACCGGCTCACGGGGGAGGGGCACACAGAGGAGAGCAGGCCCTGCGCTGGCTGGCGGAGGCAGCGCAGCTGACGCAGGCCTGGGAGAGGCAGAGAGGCGCCCCGGTCCTGGTGACAAAGTGGCCCGGTGCATTCGGATTCGGCTTGGCAGGTGCCAGGGAAAGCGTCCCTAAGGAGGAGCGTCCAGGCTGCTCTGCCCTCCCCTTCCCTTGGGAGGGGTGAGGTGTGGGGTGTGGCAGGTGGTGGGTCTCCCCATCACGAGGGGCCAAGGAAGTGCAGGTGCGGGGACCAGGAGGGGCCGATGGTGGAGGCCGGTCCCTGAGGGGTGAAGGGCTCCTGAGGTTTGTGCTTGCGGGCCTGGCTCCCCAAGTCAGGACTGGGACCCCCCTTCGGGGAGGAGGAGCCTTTAGGGAGAGGGACCCGTGAGGAGCAGCAGGAGGAGACCCAGCAGCCCCACCTGCATGTCCCCACGTCACGGGGCAGCTGCTCTGGGGGAAAACCTCGGGGAGCAGTGGGGCGCCCAGCAGCTGTGTTGGAGAGCTGGGCCAGGCCTGTGCTGTGGGCTCCCTGCACCTTCCCCAGAGCCTGGCTGCCCTGACACCCAGGTCTAGGCGTGGGGTGATTGCAATCAGGCCCTTTCCTCAGAAAGACATGAAGCCGGAAGGAGGACTGGTGGGAGGAGCAGCTGGCCTGGCCAGGCTCAGGCCGGCAGGGCAGGGTGCCCTCAGGTCCGGTAAGTGCGGGAGCGGCAGCACCCTCTCACCTCAGCTGCGCCCCAGGCCCGCTGGGCTCTCAGTGCTGTTGTTTTCGCTCAAATAAAGCGAACTCGGTGAGGAAATGCTTACACACGAAGCTCACCGTGCTCTCCCGGCAGTGCAAAGGCCTTCAACGATAGCAAATGACACAATCTACACTGATAAAAGAGAAAGATGCAAATTTTTTACCATATGTCCGAGAAGCCCACCAGCCAATCAGGAGTGAGTATGCAAATTAAACCAATAAAGATGGCGGGTTAATTTGCATACACAGGTGCGGAGCAAAGACTGAAGGCTCTGGCCCAAGCAAAGACTGAAGACTGAAGACTGAAGACTGAAGAGGCTTGGCTTCTCCACTGTGGCCAGAGCGAAGGCCAGGGTCCCGGGTGCTGGAGGAAAACTGGTGCTGGCAGCCAGGGGAAGGAAGGCCTATTGCACGAATCTTCGTGCATCGGGCCTCTAGTAAGATAATAAACACAGATGACAGTATAATGAAAACATGAACCGTGGTAGACAGAATCTTTCAGAATCTGATGTCCGTGGGGCAAAAACTAGGAGAGGTTTTTTGGGGGTTCGTTTTTTGGGGTTGTGGGTGTGGTTCGCTGGAGGCTCCTGCAGAACTGAACACGTTGGGAACTTTTACTTCTGGGCAAAGACAGCTCAGGTCACTCCCCGGTACAGAGACGAGCAGGAAGAGCAAACAAGCCTTCTGCCCTCCTCCATCCGGAATGAAGTTAGGGAACTATGTGTCCCTTCCGATCCCAAGGCACGGCTCAGCAACCCGCGTCCCGTTAACAAACCCTCCCTGTGTAGCCTCTCTGACGCCTGCTGGTGCCTGCCCGGTGCAGGGCCTGGCTGAGCTCTCACAAACTGCGGCTCCTCCTGACACTTAGGGGCCCTACTCAGGCTTCACAGCCCAGATTCCTGAGGACACAGGTGCTTCGTTCCATGGAAGGGTCTGCAGTTTAAAACCATGTCCACCAGGTGGCGCAAAGCCTCCTGTGTTGGCGTTGGGACTGCTGTCTGCCCACAGAGCCTGCTCTGTGACGGAGCATGCCTGCCTCGACTAGGATGTGAGTACTACTCTCCAACTCAGGCAAACTCCATAAATAGACATGCAGCCACGGCTTGAACACCTCCAGGGACAGGGAGCTCACCACCTCTGGGGCAGGTAAATAGCATGAGTAAGGGTGGAACTGAAGGCACTGAAAAGCCACCTGATGTCACCCTCCCTCTCCCACCCACAGGCCAGTGGTTTCTGAAATGCCTGTCTTCCAAGCCCCTGTGCTGGGAATAACTTACCTCCTTTCACTGTATCTCTGAGTAGCTTATCTACTCTGAGCAGAGCCCCAACGAGACCTTTTATTTATTTTATATTGAGTTTATTGGGGTGACATTGGTTAATAAAATTATATAGGTTTCAGGTGTGCAGTCCTATAATACATCGTCTGTATATTGTACTGTGTGTTCACCACCCCAAGTCCAGTCTCCTTCCATCACATTTATCCATGAGTAGTATCCCACTGTGTACAGGTACCACAGCTGTTTATCCACACATCTACTGACGGGCACTTGGGCTGCCTCCAAATCTTGGCATTGTAAATTACTCTTCAATGTATCCAATATATTCTTGATTTTTTAAAGAGAGAGAGCGAAACATAGATTTATTGTTCCACTTATTCATGCATTCATTGGTTGATATTTGTATGTGTCCTGACCGGGGATTGAAACCAAAACCTTGGCATTTTGGAACGATGCTCTACCAGTGGTCGGCAAACTCATTAGACAACAGAGCCAAATATCAACAGTACAACGATTGAAATTTCTTTTGAGAGCCAAATTTTTTAAACTTAAACTATATAGGTAGTACATTGTTATTAACTTAATTAGGGTACTCCTAAGCTGGCCTTTGCTAAAAACTCAAGGGGCCAAAGAGCCGCATGTGGCTTGCGAGCCGCAGTTTGCCAACCACTGCTCTAACCAACTGAGCTACCCTGCCTGGGTGCACACATTCTTTTGAATCTTTTGACTCTAAATCATTTTTAGATTTTGGAGGTAGCTCCATACTGTTCTCCACAGTGGCTGCACCAGTCTGCACTCCCACCAGCAGTGCACGAGGGCTCCCTTTTCTCCACATCCTTGCCAGCACTTGTTTGTTGATGTATTGATGGTGGCCATTCTGACAGGTGTGAGGAGATGCCTCCTTGTGGTTCGAATCTGCATGTGCCGGTGAGACTGCACAGGTCTGGGACCCAGGCCACGGGTGTGAAGAGCCTCTCCACGCCCCTCCCCCACGCAGCCCCTGGTTAGGACTCAGGCCTGAGGCTCCCTCCGTTCCCCGGTGACTTAGCGAAGCCGGACTTCTGGGCCGCAGTTTGCACATCTGGGAAGTAAGGAGCAGCGCCCTCGGCCCCGGTGCCACACTACGTTGCTGAGAACCTTCAAATAAAGCAATGTGTGCGTTTGTCTGACAAATATTTATTTGGCATCTACTACAGGGTGGGGCAAAAGTAGGTCTGTTGTTCCAATGGAAAACAACACCGTAATAAATAATGACACAGGACTAAACTGTGTTGTGTACTCACAGCTGTAGTCCTACTTTTGCCCCACCCTGTGTGTGCCAGGCCGTGTTCTAGAAACTGGGGAATACAGCGGTAACCCAGTCAGACGAATAAACAATACGTGACGGCATACGTGCCGTGAAGGAAAATAAGAGTCATGTGAAGGGGCCAGTGTCCAATGGAGCTGCCAGAGAGGTGAGAAGCGTGTGAGAGCAGGAGCGAGTCACCTTCACCGCATCAGTCCCGCCTTCCTGAGGCAGCTGCTGTTCTGTGCGATCGAGTGCGATCGTAATGGGCGTGAATAACGCAGGCGGGAGGCTGCAGGGAGACCGACTTGGCCAGGAGCCACCCCTCTCTACACCTGCCCTTTGCCCGTGGAGGAGCCACAAGCTAAGACCAAGGAGATCATAGTCTGAACAGACCTCAACGCCCCAACGCGAGGGCGTGTCGTGTGTTGCTGAAAGTGCTCCGGCTGGAAAGCCCCAGGATTCTACGTGTAACTCTGAAATCCCAGCAGTCTGGTCAGAGAGGGATTCCCCTTGGTCATAGGATCACACTCTCCAGCCGATGACCTGCTCAGGCTCTCACCCTGTGGGGTGGGGTGGGGTGGGGGGAGGGGATGCACATCAGATGCTCAGGGGGCAGGTGCCTGGGGTGTGGCTGGACATGGTGTGTGAATCTCCAGAGATCCTGAAGCCCCTGCTAAGGCACTTTCCTCCCACCAGCCTCCTGGGCATGGCGAGCTGACCCGCCGTAGGGATGGGACATGGCATGGCGAGCTGACCCGCTGTAGGGATGGGACATGGCATGGCAAGCTGACCCGCCGTAGGGATGGGACTCTGAAGATCAGAGGTGCCAGGGGAGCCGAGGGCCGGGACCGGCTCCCAGCCAGAGCCCCCCTCCCAGCTCTGAGACCCGCCCACAAAGTTCTAGTGATTTGCAGAAAAGAAAAAAGTTATGTTCTCCTGGCTGAACAGTGAATAAATAATTCACCAACTCGGGTCTTGTTTAGCCACCAAAAATCAATCAGTCAGTAAAGGGAGGAGGTCTGAGTTAGAGCTCACAGCAGAAGGTCCCAAAGAAATACCTAACAAAAGCTTGTGGCGCAACCACGCCTTTATTTTGGGCCAGAAAGTGCCTTTCTGATAACACAGCCGCCTGGGCGTGAGGGAGACCTGCCGGGTGGAAATCCAGCTCCTTCTGAGGGAGCCAGGCCGCTGACCCTGCGCCTGCTGCAGGGAGGAGGTGACCCTGCGTGGCCACGCCGCCCCCTGCAGACAGCACCTCCGCTTCAGGGACAGACGTGTTTCCCAGCCCTGCCAGGCCTGTTGGTGGGCGGGACGGGGTCCCCTCCATGAAGTCACTCGGGGACCCAGGCTGGTGGGGCGGTGGGGGCACTCCTCGGCCCTTCATGTGGTTTCCATGTGGAGGCTGACCTCCGGCCCCAGGTGGGGCAGAGACACAGAGAGGACTGGGAAGTGTTTACACGGGCCTGACTGAGGGGCAGGCAGCCAGCGTTTCCGCCCACATTTCATTGCCAGAACCAGAACGTGGAATCCCAGCCACGTTCGTGCTCCTTTGGAACGACCTGCCGTCCGGTTCATACCCTGTCCGTGGCCAGGAGGCGGCCTGCGTGGATTGCACCAGCGGGCCCCCTCGTCCTGTGCTTCTGGGGGTTGTCGAGGAGGAGAGGGTGGCCGAGCACCCCCAGCCGCGTCCTGCCTCGCCGCTGCCACGGTTGGCGCTGTCCCTGAGCAGCAGGGCCGGTTTCTGCCACCGCCCCCCCCCCACAGTCCTCCCCCCGAGCTGTGTCCCGCTCCTCCCGTGTCCGTTCAGGCCCCGGGGCGGCAGCTCCCAGCGCTGCTGGCCGGGAAACCGCACCCTCACCTTTTTCCCTACGCCCTGCACCCGGCCCGTGAGCGGCCTCGTTCTTACTGTGCACGCGCTCAGCATGCGTGAGCCACCCTCTCCTGCCGGGAGCCGGGCCTGGGAGCCCCCCCTGGGCACACGCTCCCCACAGTGTGGAAGGGACTTGCAGTCACTGGTTGTCTCGGACCGTTCACTCTGACCTCTGCTTTTTGGCCTCTTTGTCCAGGCAGTTTGTGTGGCCTTGGGCAATGTCTTTTCTCTGCACCCCCTTTCCTCATCTGTAAAATGAGGGGCTGGGCCAGGAAAGCTATTTGATTGGCATCAGTTGCCCCTCCAGCTGCAGATGGCACCTCAGTTGCCCTGAGGTACTTGGCTCCTTACCCGAACTGCAGGGCAGCTTTCTCGTCCTGGCTCCAAAGGAGAGGCAACCGCGCTCCCCAGCGGTCGCCAACCTTTCGGACCTCACGGACGCCCGGCTGCGCCAAAGGTTCCCTCACTCCACTGCCTGCCACGTATCCTCTCCCAGCTCCGTCTTCTGCATGGAGCTGTGTCCCCTCCAATTCCTGTGTTGAAGGCCTAACCCCCCGCACTTGAGAATGTGGCTGTATTTGGAGATAAGGCCTTTACAGAGGTGATTCAGCTAAAACACGGCCATCAAGTGTGGGCCCTGCTCCAACTGGACGAGTGTCTTATCCAAAGAGGAGGTTAGGAACAGAGAGCGCCAGGAGTAGGTATGCACACAGAGGGAGGGCCGTGTGAGGACATAGCCGGAGAGAGAGGCCTCAGAAGAAACTAAACACCTTCAACTTGAACTTCCAGCCTCCAGGACGGTGAGGAAGTACGTTTCTGGTGGCAAACCCCCCAGCCTCTGGTGCTGTGTTCTGGCAGCCGCCGCAGATGAATACGTGTCCTGCACTGGGTTCCAGCCCTGCGAGGCTTCCCTGTGCTACGGCTCAGCACTTGGATAAATTAACTTGTGATGATGTTTTAATGGCGGTGACAGAGTCCCTCAGATTTCCCTCAGTAACAGATGTGTACTTGAAACATCAATCTTCAATGCCCAACCCCTGAGACAGATTGATTGGCAATGAGGTAATACAGGTATCAGCCCGGTGCCTGTCTTGACATCCTGCTAATGTTTGATTTTGCCTCTGGGAGTGGCTGCCCTCCCACTCCATCAGTCTTCTGTCCTTGGCAATGGTGAAGGGCCCTGTAACCCAGGCAGGGCCTGACAGCAGCCCACTTCCCTGACCGCAGCCATTGGTCCAGCGATGGCATATGACCTAGGACAGGCCAATCAGAGTACTTCCCTGGGATTTTTCCAACTGGATCTGGCAGGGAAGTTATCCCCAAGCTGTGGGTGGCCATGCCCCCTGCCATGAGGGATGCCAGAGAAGCAGGAAGGTGGGGCGAGGTCCCAACAGCGTCTGGTCTCCTAGTTCCAATCCTTGGAATTTCTGAGCTGTCCTGATCCCCATGGATCTCCCTTCAGTTTTTTGACAACCCCAATCACTTTCTAACAAAGGTCTTCTCACCTAAGGTGGGCTGAGTTGCGGTTTTGGCTTATGCCAATGAGAAAGCTTTGACTATATTTTGAGAAGGAGCTACAATTTTTAGTCCAAGGATTATTTGGAACCCTTCAAGGTCACTTTCGGGGCCCACCACCTCTCTCTACCCTAGGGGGTGAGTTCCCCATCACCAAAGGTTTTCAAGAGAAGAGGGGATGCCCATCGGGAAGGATCAGAGGGAGTCCACTACATGGGAGCTCAAGAGGTTTAACTGGGTGGCATCGAAGGTCCTCAGTAATAATCACTGGCCCCTCCCTAGCCGGTGTGACTCAGTTGTTGAGCGTCGACCCATGAACCAGGAGGTCTTGGTTCGATTCCTTGTTGGGGCACATGCCCGGGTTGTGGGCTCAATCCCCAGTAGGGGGCACACAGGAGGCACCCAATCAATGTTCTCTCATTGATCTCTCTCTCTCTCTCTCTCTCTCTCTCTCTCTCTCTCTCTCTCTCTCTCTCTCCCTCCCTCTCTCCCTTTCTCTCTCTGAAATCAATATAAACATTTTTTTAAAAATCACTGGCCCCACTGTGTACAGCCTCCTCCTGCCGGGGATTAGAGGCCTGGTGTTTGAATGTGGTTCTGGTTTTCTCACACAGGCAGGTCCAAGCGTTTCTGAGCATCACAGTAAGACACCATATTCATAAGGGAAAGACATAATCACGTGATCACCTCAATAGACACAGAGGAAGTGCTTGACAAAGTCCAAATGCTTTTATGATGAAAATACTCAACCAAAAAGATTTTAAGAAAACTTCCTCAACCTGATAAACCTTGCTAAAAAGAAATAAGAGGCATCCAGATTGTTCCCCGGCGACAGGATATTGTATATAAAAAGTCCTAAGGAGAGCAGTCTATTCGAACCAATGGATGAGTTCAGCCAGGTTGCAGGATACAAAATTAATCTACAGAAGCCTATTGTACTTCTATACACTAACAATGAACAATCTGAAAATGAAAAACAATTCTATTTACAACAGTATCAAAAATCAAAATACTTAGGAATAAACTTAAACAAAGGGCAAAAACTATACTCTGAAAACTGCAAGCATGGCTGAAGGAAATTAAAGAAGCTCTAAATAAATGTGCAGACATCCCGTGTTCATGTATCAGAAGAGTTAAAATTGTTAAGATGGCAGCACTTTTCAAATTGATCTACAGATGCAGTGCATTCCCTATCAAAATTCCAACTTCTTTCTGTTCAGAAATAGAAAAGCTAGTCCTAATACTTGTAAGATGGCAAATGACCCTGAACAGCCAGAGCAACCTTGAAAATAAAACAAGTTGGAAGACCGACATTTCCCGATGTCAGAGCTTGCCGCAAGGCTACCGTAATCACAACAAGTGGGACTGGCAGAGGATGGACATACAGCTTGAGAAAATAAAACTGAGAATTCTGAGATCGAACGCTATATCTATGGCAATTGACTTTTATTTATTTCTGCCTTTTGTACTTCTCACGTTTCCTTGAAGCAGGGATGAGGTACCTGATTGAAGTGTTATAGGAAGCATGATTCATTGCCCTTTGTCTAGACGTTTCTTTTGTATCTTGAATGGCTCGGTCAAGATAAGTACTTGTAAGCTGTACCAGTCTGGTTCGGTTGGAGAAAACAGAAACGCCATCAGCTAATTTTCACAGAAAAGGAATCAAGGGTGTACTGAGTCATTGGAAGGGTTGGAGGAGTGGATTCAAGTGGTACCTCAAGGAATGTTCTGGAACACCACCACCAGGCAGCAGGGGGCCGCCCTTGCTCCATGGAGAGGTGCCCACATGCGGGAACACTGCTGAAAAATACACAGCTTCTCTTGACCTTGCTTGTCCCAGCAGCAGCTGGGTCCAGGGGAAGAGGGCCCCACCTCATTGCTCCTCCCCCTTCTTGGGCCAGAACATCTACTTCTCAGATCCAAGTTCTCATCTGAAACTCTAGCTGCAAAGAAGTCTGGGAAGTTTTCTTTTCAGCTTTCCACTCCCCGAGAGAGAGGAAGGGATCCAACCCTTGGAGGAGGCTGGCATGGATGTGCATGGGGTCAGTCCATCAGGACTGCCTCCTTATGTCAACATTTTTCTTAAAAATATATTTTCACTGATTCCCAGAGAGGAAGGGAGAGGGAGAGAGAGAGAGAAACATCAATGATGAGAGAGAATCATTGACCAGCTACCTCCTGCACGCCCCACATTGGGGATCGAGCCTGCAGCCCCAGTAGGTGCCCTGACCAGGAACCGAACTGTGCCCGCCTGGTTCATAGGTCGACGCTCAACCACTGAGCCATGCCAGCCGGGCGTTGTCAGGATTTTAACATTGGATTTGGTTCAATCCTTACTTGAGCTAAACAGCTGATGATCCTTTTCTTTGTATGAAATTTAGTTTTGCAGTGTGAGATGACTTTTCCGCCCTTGGTGGAGTCTAGAAATTTACCTCTGAAGCCGTGTCTGTGGGCCAAGCCCTGGGAACGGGGAGAAGGGGTTTCCCTTGAGGAGTCCTCGCGTTGAACGCCGGGTGCTTCCCCGTTGGCCGATGCTGAAGTGAATAATCACTTTCTCTCCCGGGAGTGAGAAGCTCCTGTGTGTGCAGGAAGCACGGGCTTCCATGTATTCTCTGGAGCATAATGAGCACTTCCTGGAGGAAACAATATACTTGATAAGTTGAATATTTTTTTCAAGAAAGAGCCAGCCGCTCAAGAACAAACTCAGAGGCCAGGAAGCATTTGAGAAGTCGCTTACCTTCACCGATAACAAAGAAAGGCACATCAACACAAGAACGGCTCCTCCGGTCCTACAAGGACCCGGCTCTGTCGTGGCCACCGTGGGACCCACAGCCCACAGCCCATAGCCCACAGCTGGAGGTTAAAGGGGCAAACGTTTGGAAGGGAATTGCAATGTCTCCCCTGCAGCCCAGCCACTCTGTTTTAAGAATACACCTTCCAGAAACGTTCTCCTATGCACACAAAAACATTTACAGAGATGCTTCCTGAGCACGGGGTTACGTTAGAAAACCCTGGGGAAATCCGAACGACTGGGCGGGGGTTGGATAAATAAATACAACAGAGGCTCTGCAGCAACGTAGAGAGTCGACCTGCAGGTCCTGACGTGAAGGACACGTGGAATCCTCGAAGGGGCAGGGCTGGGGGCTCTGGGCCCTTTGCCAGATGGTGATGCCACCTTGTCTGTGGACGTCTGGAACTGGGAAACCGTAATTCAGAGGACATGGCCCGGCAAGGCTTAGGTCGGTGTTGTTCTGTAAGATAAGATCATTCATATAAATTACATCAAGGAACCAGGCTAAAGGTGTGGGATGGTCTCTAGTCTTCATGTTTTCCATTGTCAGGAGAATTTTGCTTAACTTTCTGTGCCCCTGGCGGTCCTAATCGTCAACCACCCCTGGTTTAAAGAGGCGGCCTCGCTGCGGACGAGCTGATTTGGGTCCACCTCCTTGCCCCTCCCCACCCCTGCCTGTCTAAGCTGAGGTGAGGCAAGGTCCACTCCAGTATTCGAAAGAGTCCAGGACAAAGGTCACCAGCAGAAGGCCGAGAAGCCAGCGTTGGTAAAATGCCATTTTCTCCATGTCGCTTTGCATGGGAAGCACGGGGCGCGGCTGACGTCCCTCCTGGGCACTGACTGCCTCTTGGCGTTGGAAGCCTTCCTCCTACTCCGTTAAGGAAACTCTTCAGGGCTTGGAAGGGAGGGACTCCCCTGCTCTTCGGTGACAGCCCCCTGAAGACAGTGTTCATTGTGGGGCTAACCTAAGGACATAAACAAAAGAAAGGAAGAGCGAACCGTGGCCCGTGTGTGCTGAGCTCCCAGCTGTGGGGACGGTGAGGATGGTGAACGATGTTGAGCTGTTTCTGTGAAAAGGACCCAGAGGAGCTTGTTCAGAACAGGACAGTCTCCCAGGTGTGGGTGCCGTGGAGCACCCGTGTTTCCCGCCGCACAGGCGTGTACATTGCGGTGCCGCAGAACGACCCAGTGGGCTTGCCCGTCTGTCTGCAGATAAGACGGGACCTTCCAAGTCCTGGGTCCCTGGTGGAGTGACCTTACTTACCCACCAGAGGACCGTCACGCTGCTGCAGAGGCCCCCTCTTCCCTGCACAGGCTCCTCCGGCCACCCGGTCACCTTCCCGGGGTCTCGGTGGCCAGCGGGCCCGCCTCCACGCCACCTGTGGGCGACCTGTGCGGTGGAGACCTGGTCCCACCCTGCACTCGGAAGGATGGCCGTCACTCCGGGCAGAAAAGGCCTGAGTGACGCCCCAGGAGTCCACCTGCTTCAGTTTCCTCCGTACCGGCCCTGCGGTGCGTTTCAAAGGTTAATTAGTGTCTCTTTTACTGCATGGGACTTGTTTATTTTTTTAGGGCCAGGAAGGGAACGCTTTGCAGGTTACATGCGCCCCCTTCTCCTGGACAGTCCCCGGCAGTGCAGCGGGCGCTCCTGAGCGCTTCCTCCAGCAGGAGGGGGGGTCCCAGGGCGTCCCTGACTCACAGGACAGGGCACCCACAGCTGAGCCGGGGGAAGGGGGGATAGGGGGCGCCAGTCCCCGACACCCACCCTGCTGAACGGCTGTGTGGGAAACCGTGTGTACTAGTTTCCTGTCTGTGACAAATTACCACAACGCGAGGCTTCAAACAACAGACATGTAGCCTTTCGCAGGTGGCAGAGGTGCAAGATGCTGGCGGGTGGGTGCCCTCGGAGGCTCTGGGGGAGTCCAGGCCGCCTGTCTCCTGGATGTCACGCGGCACAGCCTCGGCGCCCCGGGTGCAGGTGCTTCCCTCCAGCCTCCGCCCGTGTTTCCCCGGCGTCCTCCCCGTCCTCCCGCTGCGCGTCTCCGCGGGCTCAGGCTCCTGCCTGCCTCCCACGAGCACATCTGCCCTTGGACTCCGGGCTCTCTAAACCCAGGATGGTCTTACCGGGAGGCCCTTAATCTAATTTCCTCTGCAAAGACCTTTTTCAGACAAAGTCACATTTGGATCCTGGGGGTTCGGCCTTGGCCCTATTGTTCTGGGGTCACTCATCAGCCCACGGCAGGGAGGGGCCAGGGGACCGAGGCCAGCAGCTCTAGCTAGTCACGGCACATCTCTGTGTCTGATCGTTTGCATAGCCCGTATCTGTGACAGGTCAGCGGACTTGGCTGCAGCCTGCCCCCCCAGTGGGACCTGGCTGGAAGGTGGGTGTGATGAAACCCACATTTGCAGGAGAATCCGATGCTCGATGGAAGGAGGGGTAGAGGGGAATTTGGGGCAGGTGGTCCACCCCCAGGAACAAGAGACCGAGCCCCTGTCCTCCCAGCAGCTTGTTTCACTCCCAGGATGTGGCAGATAGGGACCCAGATGGGAAGACTTGAGTTTGCTTAGTGACCCGAGAGCTGGAGCCGCTGCTTGGCCTTCTCCTCGGGAGGGAGGTGTGGCCGAGAAGGCCTGGCCTGCAGCTTCAGTTCCTCTGTGAAACCGAGAGCCCAGGCCGTGTGTTCGAGGCCCCGGAGGACAGGAAGCTTCTACGGGCGCAGCAACCTGGAAGCTGCCGCTCGGGGAGACACTCCGGAACCCTCTTTTCAATCCCCCTCTGCCATTGACAGAATTCACCCGTGGGGACCAGCCAGGGAAACGTTACTAATTTTCAAAAATGGAATATATAAACAATACGTGTTTACTATAGAAAAGTTGGAACATTTGGCAAAGAACAAGATAAATAAATAAAAATCACCTATAATTCCATTCCAGTGGAGGTCATTTAAAATATTTAGGTGATTATACTTCCGCTTTTAAAAACACTTGTGTATGATTTAATTTAATATCATTTGGATTGTCCTGCATATGCAATTTTATACCCTGGTTTTTCTACTTAATGCTGTGTCACAACATTCATACATGGAAGTAAATAGTCACCTTATTCATTATGTGTTTATTGATTACTTTTAAATTTGTTTTTATTTTTGCATTTATTTATTTTTGCATCTTTTATAAAATAAGGAGAGTAACCCTTTGCATGAACTATTTGTCGCAAATAATTTTTCCTAGTTTGATTGTTTTCATCTTTTGTAGTGTTTTTGATATGCAGAAGTTTATAATTCCTATTTAGTCAAGTCTATTATCCTTTTCTTATGCGACTTCACTCATTATTGCTTTTATTCTTTAAAAGCCCTTCATCCAAATGTAGTTATCTACCTACTTTTTTAGTTTTTTAAAGTGACATTATTTTTACATGTAATGCTTTAAAGCACCTGGAAATTATTTTATACTGCAGTGTGAAGTGCAGGTCTAACTGACCCAGCTGATTTCTCCAATCCCATAGCTTTATAAGTTACCTCTTCCTGTTGGTTTGTGAGCTTTCTTTCTCATACATGAATTTCATATGCTACTGGAAGGGTTTCAGAGCTATCTGTTTTTCCCCATTGATTTGCCTCTTACTTCCTGTTGACACAATCTTGTTTTACTTCTTCAGCTTTATAATACATTTAACATCTGGCAGAGAAAATGTCCCTTCCTCATCCCAATTGTTTTTCTTTTCCAAAAATGTTATAGTAATCTTACCTGTTAATTTGCTAGAATACTGGTATAAGCAGGAAAATTTTGTCAGTTTCTAAATTCCAATTGAGTCAAATTCTTTAGAATTTAAATTGAAAGTGTGGTGAACTGTGAATTAACTAGGAGAGAATTTAAATGTTTTGCATAAGCCTTCCATTCAAGAGTATGGGCATTTTAATATTTTATCACATCTTTTATATTGCTTAGGCCCCATACATTTCTTTTTTAGGGGTAGAGTGTCTCTTAATTGTTATTGTGGCTGGGATATTTTCTGCCATCATACCTCCTGATATAGAAATAAAGTAAATAGAAAATATAGTAAACAATAGTAAATAAAAAACTTGATTTTTGTGTGTATTTATTTTGCACACAGTCTTCTTTGTTTTATTAATTCTAATGGTCACAAAGAATTCAGTTGATCCCAATTTTCTGGCTGTGTAATTATGTTTTTGTAAGTGATGATAATATTGCCTTCCTATCTGTATCTGTATTTATCTGTATCCGTGTAAGGATTTCAATCTAAAATGGGACCAGAGGCTACAAAATGGAGAATTTCATGTATGTATCTTCAGAAGAACAGAACTTGAGAACTGAGACTGATTTCCATTAAATGCCTGATTTACAGAAAACGGAGGTGATCTCCTGACCCGTTAATATCTGCCAACGTCTCTCCCCATCTTCAGGCTAATGAACCCAGTGGTTGGGCTCTGCCGGGACTTCCCCTTCTTTGCACTGCTTGCCTATACACAGCCCACCCTCAGTCCTCAGTGCACTCGCCTGTAGCTGGCTACACCATGTGTTTCTAGAGTCGCAATGCTTCTGCTATTCCCAAATAAACTCAGATTCCTGATAATTTGAGCTCACCTCAGTGTACCTCCTTATTTAGGCCGACATCCAGTGGTGTCAGCAGTGGGATCTGAGGCGGTGACCCTCAGAACCACGGGAGGTGCCCGCACGGAGCCCCTTGAGCTCTCAGCTTCTGTGAGTTGCCTTTTGCTTCTGGTTTGGTGAGTCTCCTCTTGGGTCTGAGCTCCCTCCTGCTGGTTGAGCTCTTTCTTTGGATCTGGAGAAGGACAGATGGTCCATCTGGTGAGTACTCGGTTTCTGAATTAGAATGTGCTTGGTTTTCCTGAAAGCAAAACTGAAACTAAAATTGGTGGGTGCAGGTTGAGCACCCGAAGCTGCTAGAGCACTTGCCACCTTCATATGACAGACAAGCAGCTCTGAAGCAAGCGGCTCCCGTGTAAGGATAATGTGGTCACAGACAAGCAAGCTTTACGATGGGCCCCCTCCCACCCACCGGGAATGCCACGCCATGAGGGACACTGGTCATGAGCTAGACAAGGCTATCCACCAGGAAAAAGGAGAATCTCCTAAGAGGCACACTAACAACACCCAAGTCCCAACCCTAACGTACCCCTTAGGCTATTTAGGACTTTTTTTTTTTTTCCCTTTGCTCTCAGGAAAACTCCAAAAATAGGACCCCAGTCATCTAGATGCTTTAAGGTGGCCCCTGCTTAGGACCCTGCCTGGTTTTACGTAAACAAACAAACAAACAAACAAACAAAAAACAAGAGGTTTCTCCTCATGTGCATAGACCAATTTTACAGAAGGCGACCTAGCCTTACAATGGCCATTATGAGAAATGTTCCAATAGACAAGACCGTTCATGTAAGAAGTGCACCTGAGCCCTAGCCCGTTTGGCTCAGTGGATAGAGTGTAGGACGCTGGTGGACTGAAGGGTCCCAGGTTCGATTCCAGTCAAGGGCACATGCCCAGGTTGTGGGCTCGATTCTCAGTGTGGGGCGTGCAGGAGGCAGCTGATCAATGATTCTGTCTCATCATTGATGTTTCTATCTCTCTCTCCCTCTCCCTTCCTCTCTGAAATCAATAAAGATATATTTTTTAAAAAAGGAGAAGAAGTACACTTGAAAGCAAGGGCTCCCAATGGGATAGCTCTTCTATTTGGCACTCAGAAGTCTCCAAAAGGCTTCAGCATTCCAAAATAGCTTCGTTGAAACATTCATGCAAAGGCTAATGAAAAATTGGATAGAAGAGGCACTAAAACAAAGACTGTGAGCCTGCTGTGATTCCTACTGCTCCTCTCAATCATCCTTTACTTGAGCACCCATTCTAACCATCTGTCTGGGGCCTATATGACCATAAACAAAGGTCTGCCAAGTTAGTGGCCTTACGGACACCCCCACGTCCACCCCTGAAGGAGGGTCCCATAGGGGCCCCTGACAGTGTCGGCAGGACACTGAGGGATTTTCTGGTAAACTGCTACTAAAGATTCTCTTAAGCAGCCCAGGGGAAACCAAGATGAAAGTGAATGGAAACCTTGTTAGGTTCTGGTAGATACCAGAGTTGCACTCTCTGCTTTAAACCCCACTTGCTTTGGAGCCTGCAGCGTGGATCCTGGAAAAAGGGGCAGAAGCCGTGAGGGGTGAGCACTCAGACCAGAACCAGCTCGCCCCAAGCTCTGCCCAGAGCGCCCAGTCGAGAGAGGAAGATAGCGTTTCACTTTCCCAATGCAGACCCGTGGGTTACTGGTCCTTTCTCTCCCAGGGATAGCTGTCACCTTCTTGTTTGTCTTATTTTGTGTTCCGAGATCTTGGCTTGTCAGTCATGAGGATGGAGACAAAGTATGACTGGACAGAATGAGGGTTTCCTTCCATTTGCAGCAAGGGTCCATGGCCAGGCCTTAGAGCAGTGGTTCTCAACCTTTCTAATGCCGCGACCCTTTTAATACAGTTCCTCATGTTGTGGTGACCCCCAACCATAAAATTATTTTCGTTGCTACTTCATAACAGTAATTTTGCTACTGTTAATGAATCGTAATGTAAATATCTGTGTTTTCCGACGGTCTTAGGCTCTACAGCAGCGGTTCTCAACCTGTGGATCACGACCCACAGGTTGAGAACCACTAGCAGGGTCGCCTAAGACCATCGGAGCTGAAAATATTGCCGTCTGTGCCCTTACATAAGAGCTTTGCTTTCTACCCCTGGCGTGAATGATTCCATCAACAAGCGGTTATGGAGAACCCACTAGTGAAGGGCGTGATCTTCCGGTTCCTGGGAGTTCAATGTCCTGCGAGGGAGGCAGTCACCCCCCAGAGTGACGAGTGCTAGGAGGGGGGTCAGGAGGACAAGCAGAGCCTCTGGGCCACACGGGGAGATCAGGGAAAGCTGCTCAGAGGGCTGACGTCCCAGCAGAGACCTAGAGAGGGAGGAGCTGGCATGTGCAAATGGGTGAGGGAGGTTAGAGATGGCAGAACAATGTTCTGGGGCAGGAAGGATGTTCTAGCCGGTTTGGCTCAGTGGGTAGAGTGCTGGCCTGTGGACTGAAAGGTACGAGTCCGGTTCCAGTCAAGGGCATGTACCTTGGTTGCAGGCTCGATCCCGGGCCTGGACCCCCAGGGCATGTGCGGGAGGCAACCAATCAATGTGTCTCTCTCACATCAATGTTTCTCTCTCGGTCTCTCCCCCTCCCTTCTATGCTCTCTAAAAATCAATGGGAAAATAGCCTCGGGTGAGGATTAACAACAACAACAAGAAAGAATGTTCTAGGCAAAGAGAACAGCATGTCTAATGGCCAGCGGTAGCATGGGTTGTTGGAGGAACTGGGAGATGTTTGCATTATGGTTTGCATTATAGGGTTATTTGTAGATAACTCAAGTTTAGTTTGCACATGAATAAATAATTGCCTATATAAGGGCTCTTGGTGGTATAAGCAAAGAGTGAGGGGGAGGGGAAGGTTAAATATTGATCAATTCACTTCCTCCTTCATTCAATCATTTATTTATTCATTCATTCAACGAGAATTTATTGAGCACCTTCTGAGTGCTGAGCACTGGGCTAAGGATACAGAGGTCCCTGTCCTGCAGGTTCTCGTGGTCTAGTGAGGAAACAGAGACATAATCTCCACAGTGTGAGGACTGCCCACACTGCATGGCAGGGAGGACCCACTCCATTCTAACCCCCTTCCCCTGGCCACCTAATCCTTTTCCCAGCCTGCCTTGCAGCTGCTGGTGACATATAACCGGTTTTAACCAATAAGACAGGAGAGATCTGCTGAGAAACGTCTGGGAAAACTCTTCAGATGAAGGTAAAGCCACGGGACTCCATCCCGCTGCCCCTCTTGCTGCCTTTGAACGGGGTTGTGATGGTGACAGAGGGCTCTGGGCAGCCGTCTGTGCTCATGAGGAGATAAAGCATCAGCCCAAGACTGGTTCTTGTTGGCCTCATTGGGCTGCTTCCCCCAACCTGGAGCTGCCTACCTCGGGGACCCCTGTAGGGTGAGACCGTTACCTAAGTTCTCAACGGGGGAGGCGCTCGCCCTCCAGGGAACATTGGCCAATGTCTGCAGACATTTTTGGGTTTCACTACTGGCATCTGGTGGACAGAGGCCAGGGATGATGCTAAACATCCTAAACTACACAGGCCAGGCCACATAATGAATAATTACCTGGTCCAAAATGTCAACAGAGCCCACGTGAGGCACCCCGGCTTCAGCCATTGCTGACCAAGTGCTGAACCTCCTCACAGAGACAGCGTGAGAGCCTGGCCCGAGCCCTGCAGGGTGAGCAGACCAATGTCCTCCTCGGGGCACAGGAAAGGGGAGGGCAGGGGTTATTCCAGCTGGTCTTACTCATGCAACACTGTTAGGCTTGGACCAAGTTTCGGGGGCCCCAGTCCCTCAGGTGAGACCTAAGTGTGGGCTCCTCTGAACCCGACGCTGCCACTGCCCGCGTGCCTAACATGTGCCTTGGGATGGTGTTCATGAGACTTGCCTCCTAGAAGTTTCCTAGCAATCCTGCAAGGTTGGTGTCATTTATTCCCATTGGACAGCTGTGAAAACTGAGGTCCCGATGAACAATGGAGCGCCATGGTTACGGACGTGCTGTGGAGACTGACTGACAGGTCTTAACCTGCCATTTAGCAGGGTCACTTAAGCATTTTATTTTATCTTTTTGAACATCACTTTCCAAATCTGAGGAATAAGACAATAACTACTTTATAAACGTTATTATGAGAGTAAAATAGAGAATGCATGTAAAAGCTCTTAGTACAGGCCCTGACAGAGTAAACGCTTCACAAGTGACTGTTGTCGTTAAACTGTCACTAGTGTGCCCGCTGGGGTGAGGAGCTGGGACAGTGCAGCTCTGGCCCATGTCAAAGCTGCTAGCTATCGTGATGGTCACTGAGGGGTCCACATGGGGACCCGGGAACTACTGAGGGAGGGGAGGTTCTGGGCGCCACCGGCGGGACAGGAAAAGTCGCGGAGGCAGGTGGGTGTGGACGGGAATTGAGATTCATTGAGCACGAGACCTGAATTCAGTCATCGGCCCAGGAACCAGAAGGACGTCTGAGACTCCCTTCTGGCCGGACAGCTCTCCAGGCGGCCCCGTGGGGGAAGCCCGCACACAGGGTGGGGGCTGGGCCTTGAGCTGGTGGATTCCAAGCAGAGGGTGTGGCCCTGGGAAGGAGGCCTGTTCTCCTACCTGCCCTTTGCTCCTGGGAGTCACCAAAGACGAGAGCTCATTTCCATAATGCAAATTGTCTTGCTAGAATGGAGGAGACTTCTGGGAAATGGGGTTCCAACCTCAGAGGGGTTCGAGGGTCTCTTGTGAAATTCTCCCTCTCTTAAATCTATCCCTGGCAAGTGCCCGCCCATGGCTCCTGAGACGGGGCCTTCTCTTAAACTGATGCCTTCATGTCCACGGAGACCAAGTTTACCCTCTGTGCCCCCATGTTGCACCCCAGGCCACCCAGGAGGGTAAACAGTCTTCCTAACCGAACACACCGGCTCTCAGGGAAAAACGTCTCCATGGTGTGAACATGCCGCCGTTGGCTCAATGTGCTGTTACTGCCACGTGAGCAGCTGCAAGTGTTTGGGTTCGGGCTATTATAAACAGTGCTGAGCTATTGCTCCCATAAATGTTGTTGGGGGCGTGCGCATGCGTTTCGGTCCTGTGTGTGTCCAGGAGTGAAATGCTGGCTCGTGGGTACGTGTCTGCTCCGCTTTAGCAGATGTTGCCACTCCACTTTCCAGCGTGTCTGCACCCCCGGCACGCCCACTGGCGGGGGAGCGTTCTGTCGCCCCACATCCCCTCCTACAGTTGGTATTGTCAGCCTGAGAATTTACCACGACAGCGCCACACAGCGGCATGGTGGATCTCAGAAACGTGAAATATAGTGGGGGCGGGGGGCAGACAGAGAAGAAAACAGTCTGATTCCCATCTGTATACAACCCGAATCGGGAAAAATAACCTACATGTTTACAAGTCGGGAGAGCGGTGCCCTGAGCAGCGCTGGGGCTGTGGTACAGGGAGGGTGTCATTTCTCAGTCCGGGCGCCGGGGACGCGGGTTTATTTATTCCCTTTGTGGGCATTCATCAGGCTGTGCACTGACGACTTGTGCACTTTTATATGTCAGGCTTAAGTTATAATTTTAAAAAGAGATGTTCTCTCAATCTTCCTCTCGCCCGTCTGTGGCCTTTCCCCAGCACCTGGCTGGGAACCGTCCCGTCCGCGCCCTGGTGGCCCGGGACCGGTGCAAGCTGCGCGGCGGCTCAGCAGGGCCTGCGGCTGGTCTCGGCTCCGCCGTCTGTCTTGAAATTCTTCACACCGTCCGAACAGGGCCCTCCGTTTTGTTTGGCTCCGGGCTGCACACACACCAGCAGCCAGCCCGGGCCACAGGCCACGCGGGTCTCCACAGATCCCTGCCTGGGGCGTGGTTTTTTTTTTTTAAAATATATATTTTATTGATTTTAGAGAGGAAGGAAGAGGGATAGAGAGATAGAAACATCAGTGATGAGAGAGAAGCATTGATTGGCTGCCTCCTGCACGCCCCCTACTGGGGATCAAGCCCGCAACCCAGGCATGTGCCCTTGGCTGGAATCGAACCTGGGACCCTTCGGTCCGTAGGCCAATGTTCTATCCATTGAACCAAACCAGCTAGGGCCCGAGGCTTGGTTTTTGAGAGGCACGGAGGCCAGGGCCGGGTGGCCACTCTGCCTGGTTAGAGAAGGTGCCCAAGGCCCACGACGGCCCCAGGATGTATTCGCCCAGTGATGGGCAACCTTTCGAGCTTGGTGTGTCAAACTTCGCCAAAAAACTGAGCGTAACTCGGGTAGTGTGTCACTTTGAGGAAAAAACGTTATTTCTCAAATGTTTCATCCTCAGGAGCAGCAAATGTTTCATCCTCGGCATGCGGCCGCCTCAGCGGCCATGTGTCATCAGAAATGGCTACGCGTGTCAGTGCCGACACACGTGTCATAGGTTCGCCATCACTGGATTAGCCCATGAGCCATGACGGGACTTAGAAAGAGCCTGGCACTCGGTACATTTTCTTCTTTTCTTTCAAATATAATACACAGATATGTGTTTTTATAATATAAACAGGAGGAGTCAGGGTTTTTTGGTTAATCCTCACCAGAGGATGTTTTTTCCATTGATTTTAGGGAGAGCGGATTTGGGAAACTTGTCCCTTATCCACTCCTTCTTCTGAGCTTCGTCTCCAGGTCAAAGAGTGTATGTGATCCATTCAGCGGCCTTTCTCTCTAGATCCTTCTTTCTTTGGTGGCTTCGGAGGGGGGTGTGGAGGTGATAAAACTGCGGCCTCCTTCTTCCCCATGACCTGTGCTTCCCATAAGCGCTTGTTTTTCACTCCGAGCATTGGCCTCTGGCCAGGCAGGGCCGTGTTCTGAGCGTTGGTTTCTGGTTGGGTTTGAGTGTAATGAGGAAGTTGTCAGGCGAAACTGTTTTCCAAGGTGGCTGAGGTAAGCCTCCTATCTCCGTGGAGCGGGAAGCAGCCTGGGCCGGGCCGGGCCGGGCCGGGACAGGGCGGCGTAGTGGGCGGCTCCTGGATCGGGGGCCGTGAGCTCAGCTATATATGACCGTGACCGAGCATCTCTGAGACACTCGGGAGATTGGTGGCGGCAGCAGCGGCAGCAGCATCCTCTCCCTGGGGCAGCTGGGCCACCATCCCTCACTGGATACGACTTCTGGCAGACGGGCGGTGCTTCTCAGCGGCCCCATCCAGAGCCCTCTGGTCCGAGGGACAGGCGTGACTTCGTGGCCCAAGGTTGGTAGAACGATGCTCTCTCCTTGGGGGCTGGCGCAGCGGGTGGGTTTCTTGGGGTTCTGCAAGGAGTACAGACCCAGAAGGCAGCCCTGAGTCCAGTCCCAATATTGCCTCTGGGCGGCTGGGCCTCCCTGGGCCCCCGCTTCTTCATCTCTGAGGGAGCAGGGCTCAGTGGCGAGATCTCAACCCGGTGTCCTCGAGGAGCTCTGAACCAGCTGGCACCGATAAGCTCTGACCCAAGTCAAGGAACTGCACTTTCTTGGGCCTCAGCTCCTCATCGGCAAACCGGTGGTGCCCCACACCTCTCCGACTTTACGCGAAGAGGCGGAGTAAGGGGAAGCTCCCCGGCGGTGGGAGGTGATACTATGGCCGGGCTAAGGTTTAGATGTTAAGGTTTTCGGAAGTTGGTCCAAGAACAGGGACATCTGCTGCTGCCCTGACGGGGGTTGGAGGGGGATCATCTGACACCTGGGAGCTGGGCCTGGGAGCAGGACAGGTCCAGGGTTGAGGGGAGAGGAGACCCAGGCCAGGGGAGGGTGAGTGTCTCCCCGGGAGGCCCCGCTCCCCGCATGTGGGAGGTGTGGCCTGTGATGGGACCACACTATTGAGGGAGCCCAGGTTGAAGGCTTTGAGCTCGGAGGAGAATGGCTTTCGCCGAGGGGCTTGGAGTGCCCATGGGCTGCCTGTGCTGAGAAGTAAAGCTCAGGGTGCAGCCCTCGACCCTCCAGCCCACTGACGGCTTCCTGCCCGGCGTCTGTGCGCCCGCCCGGAGGTGACCGTCTCTGGCCCTGGGGCATAAGTGTGTGTGGGTCACGGTGGGCGTGGGCAGACGGCGTTCTCTCCCTCGTGTGAAACAGGCCTTCGCTCACCTCTCAGGCCGTCTGACGCGTCTGCATTTACTGGAGGCCCCCTTGGCGTAGGGGAGAGAATGAAGAAGTTAGAATCCAGAAAAATGGGTGCAAGGCCCCTCTCTCTGATTCCCAGGAGTGCGGGGGCGGGGGGGGGGGAAGGTGGGGGGCCTTGAGAAAGTCTCTTAGCCCTTGGGAGCCTCCGTTCCCCTCGCAGCCCATCTGACTGACAGGCATGGCCGGGGGGGGGGGGGGGGGGGCAGGCGGGGGGACTGAGCTGTGTAGACGAGAGGCTTTCTGGGTGCCCTGCGGCCGCACCGGGGCGCCGGCCAGGCCTGTGCCGCCTGAGTGTCATTCATTCCTTCCCCAAGCACCAAGGGCCTCCAGGCCGCGTGGGCGCTGCGGAACCACGCGGCTCCGTCCTCTCTCTGGGACTTGGAGTTTGGAGGGCAGAGGCACACAGATGCTCAGATAATCACTCCTGCACGTGGGTCGGGGAGAATACAAGGTGCTCTGAGTCCCTGTGGGTTTGCGGTGTGTGTGCGTGTTCCTGTGACACGCGAGGGTCTGTGCCCACGCGGCTGCGGTGACAAAGAGCACAGGGATTTCTTCCTCACGGCTCTGAGGCTGAGGTGCCGGCAGGTTCAGTGTTTGGCGAAGGTTTCCTGGTTCGTAGACAGACAGTCGCCTGCTCTCGGTGCCCCCACGTGACGTGACGGGAGCGGCAAGGGAGCCCCGGCGTCTTCATGACGGACGCCGACCTGGTTCAGGAGGCTGTGCTCCTGGCTAATCACCCCAGAGGCCCCGCCTCCTAACACCATCACTTGGGGCCTTAGGAGTCAACAGTGAATTGGGGGCACAGACGCCCAGTCTACAGCAGTGGGCGTCTGTGGGTGCTGGCTCCGGCCCGCACGCGGGTGCCGCACTCACGGTGCCGGCTGTTGGTTACATTCTATCGTGTGGCGTCGGGGTGGAGAGGGCAGGGCAAAGGGGTCTGTGAAACAGTGACAGAGTCCCCAGCGGGTGAGCAAGTGAGGGCCGGTCACTGTATACTCAGGTAATCGGGCTCCGGGAAGCGGCAGCGGCAGCGGGCTCGGGGAACTGCAGACTCCGCTCCGGCCCGCAGTCACTCGCGCCGGCTGTGCGCTCTCTGGGGTGTGGGGTGTGTCACGTCTGACCCGAGGCCCCGTGACCAGCAGATCACTTGGGTGTTTCTGAGCAGACTGGACTTTGCTCTGGAACCGCTCTCTGCCAAGGTGATAAACACGTTTACAGGAGCGCCTGGGTTTCCGTGCAGTGAGGGGGTCTGTGTCTCGGGGGGACTGGCTGGAAGCACGTCCTCCTGAACAGCCAGGCTGCATGGGGTGGTCCCCCGGGCAAAGCGGGGCCACAGAGCAAGGAACAGAGAAGGAAGCGAACGTCTCGCTCTGAGGGACTCGGGACAGGCAGCGCTCACAGCCCCAAGTCTGAAGGGTCTCCTCTCCGCTGCCATAGAACTTGGTGTGTGGGAGAGCAGAGTCTTCTCTGGGCCTAGTCTGAGGACACCCTGGGAGGGTGGGTTTGCCCTCTCTTAACCCGGCCTAATGCCCAGCATTGGGGTTTTAAAGAGGAGGAGCCGGGAGAGGTGGGTGGGGACCTGGCTGAGCCAGTCAGCTGCCCAGAGGGAAGGAGTTTGCAGAAGGCAGGGTGTGGGCTGCAGCACCTCAACGGAGGAGTGGAGGGGAAAGTCCCTGGATTTGGAAGAGGAGGCCCTGGGAGACCCTGGAGTCTCTCCTCACTGGGAAGCGCTCTGGCTAAGGCCACACATCGCACATCGGGGTCCTGCCCCCCTGCCTCTGGGGCTGCAGCCCGCCTCCCCTCCCCCGCCTGCCTCTGGGCTCCGAGGAAAAGACCCCTGCGCCTCATTCCCATGAGCTCAGGTGGGGTGCTCGCCCTCCGTGCCACAGGCCCCTCAGCCACGGCAGCGCAGGAAGGTGAGGGGCTGAGCCGACAAGGGCGTCCTGTGTGTCTGGCTGGTTCTGCGTTTTCTCTGCCGACTCCGTCCAACTGCCCTGAGCACAGGAACACGCAGGGAAACCAGAGAGGACCCTGACCCCATTCCGTCAATGTTTCTGGCTCAGCTTGCTTAGATTTTAAAATCAAATAGAGCTCCGACCTGCCTTTTCCATCCCTTTGGACCATGTGTTCCTGAAGGAGAGCGGGTCAGCGGATAGGGTTTCTGCCATGGCCACTCACCTCCCACCGGCCCCTCATGGACCAGAGCGTTCTCTTGCAGGGGCCTCCTGCCTCTTGCTCATCATTACTTCCCACGCCCTGAGCTGACTCCTGGGACGTAGTAGGTGCTTATTAAGTGTTTGTGGAAAGAAATGAACGAGAAGAAAGAGAGCGATTTTCTTCTATGACTTCTTATCCCACCTACTCTGTATCTCGGGAGCACAGCCCTGAGGCAGGCCTGAGGCTTTGGGGAATGTTAGTCTGCACACACAGGGCACAGGCGTGCATTGCAAAAGCTTTTTTGTGTAACGCAGACGCTCCATTTAAGGGCTATTAAACAACAAATCAAACCTTCAAATTGCCTGGGAGGAGCGGGTCCCGGCTTCCACGCGGCTGCACTCCGGGCGGAGAACGGGAGGGCCTTGGCTCTAAGATGGGGCGGGTTCGAGGCGCTTATTGCGGCACCTCGCACCCCATGTATCGTACAGTTTGCTGTTTGTGTTACACGTTTATTCATTTGTGGTGTAAACAGTTATTGAGGCCCCTGATGCCGGGCACAAGGCTAGCACAACAGACAAAGGGGCGGGAGAGAGACTCAGACAAACAATTAAACCTCCAGTGACAGGTAAGGGGAGAGGACATACTAATGGGGGGGGGGGGTGCAGAGGGAGGACCTCTATGGGAAGGTGACATTGGAGCAGAGCCTGAAGGAAGCGAGGGACATGATAAGGCTGTCCAGGGAAGGAAGTTCTAGAAAGAGGGGACGGCCGTGTGAGGGCCCCGAGGCAGAGCGGGCCTGAGGGATGCAGAGCAGGGCTGTGTGGCGGGCGTGAGTGAGAGGTGACAGGGGGAATGACCGGTCAGGGTGCTGCCAGCCACTGTCGGGCCTCTGAGCGGCAGGGGCGCCGTTGGAGGCAGGAGAGTGGCCTGCTGTAGCAGCTGCTGGAAACGCCGGGTGCGGAGAGGACAGAGCGGGCAGGAGCAGCGAGGAGGTGGCTGAAATAGTCCCGCTGAGCGGAGGCGGCGGTGGCGAGGAGCCTCGGTGGGTTGCGGCCTGGCCATGGTTGAAAGTGCAGCCAGCAGGCTGTGTGGTGGGCGGCTGTGGGGAGTGAGCGAGAAAGGAGACGGGCGACTTCACATCTCTGTCTTGAGCAACTGGAGGAACGCAGCTGCCATTTGCTGAGCTGTCTGGTGAAACACTCAGCCTATGGGGTGATAGGCAGGTGCTGGCCCAGTTCAGATGAGACGGGGGGCGGGGGGGCGCACCGTGAGATCTGGGGCATGACCTCCTGTGCCCCAGCTTCCTCCTCTGGGAAATGGGGACAGGACACCGCTTCCTCCCAGGGGTGTTGAGGAATGAAAGTGGGACGACAGCTTTGAGAGCCGAGGCCGCTGGCGTTCGAGGAGGGGGGTGGGGGTGTGGGGGGGTGGATGCTGAAGCCGCTGGTGTTTGGGGGTGGGGGGTGGATAACACTGGGCGGCATGCAGCCCCCCACAGGCCCCTGGCAGATCCCCCTGCCCTCCCTTCCCCCCCCTCCGCCCCCCCGCAGGCCTGGCAGGCCTCTCCTAAGAGCTGTTTGTCTTGGTTGCAGCGCGATGGAGCTTCCACGGGGCCCGGGGAAGCCTCTCTCCCAGCGGAGAGCCCGGTCCTGGGACAGGTCACAGAGGCCCAGGAAGGACCCCGAGTCCCGGGAAGGCCAGTACCTCTCCCTGCCCGCCACGCCCCCCCGGCCGGCGCCTGCGGGGAGGGCCCGCGACGGCAGCCGGCACCTCAACAGCCCAGGGTCTCCGGAGGCTCCGGGCGCCGAGGCCCTCGGCCTGGAGGCGGCCAGGGAGGCCCTCCCCGGCGAGCAGAGGCCCCCGCGGGACAAGAAGGACAAGGCCCAGAGCCGGGGCCAGCAGGGCTGGCTGAAGACGGTGCTGAACTTCTTCCTGAGGACCAGCCCCGAGGAGGCCAAGGCCAAGGCCGGCCGGAGGGCCAGGGCGAAGGAGGGCCTGCCCCCGCCCGCAGAGACCCCGGAGCCCGCGCCCAGGAGGAAAGCCCACGACAGGAAGGCCGGCCGCAAGAAGCACGGCCACAGGAAGCACGGCGACGGGGACACTCCGGGGGCCCCTGGCCAGGACGCCGGAGGCCGGGAGGCGGCCGCTGCCTGGCGCTCCCGGGAGGCCGACCTGGGCCCAGCACCCGGGGGTGAGCAGACCTGCCCGTTTCTGTGGTAACCCCATTGCCCACCCCCAGGGCTAGGTGCTCTAAGTGGCTCCTCCAACCTCTCGGCAGAGGGGCCGGGCGGGACGGGAAGGTGGGACAGCTGTCAGGAGCCCCAGCCCTGGGAGCTCCCTCAGACCCGCTCCACCGCCAACCAGCGGTGTGGCCTGGGGCGGCCACTGTCCTCTCTGAGCCCTGATATTTTTCATCGATAACGTGGAGATGATGACAGTTGCTGGGTCATGGGGTGGCCGTGCCCAGAGCTGGCACGGAAAGTGCTCCGTAATGACAGCTGTTCCTGTGAAGTCTCTTGTTCGAGGAACATGGACCAGGGAGGCCGGGAGGGAGGCGAGGTGGACGCCCACCCTCCGCACTGGTCCACAGCTGAGCGTGGGGGGTGTCAGGGAAGTGGCAGGGCCAGAGCTGGGGGCTGGGTCTAGACGTGGCTCCATGAGGAGAAACGTGCTGTGTGATCTTGAGCAGGTTGCTGCCCCTCTCTGGAGTCTTTGATTCCTCATTTGTAAAATGAGGGAGCGGGTCCCGAGGTGCCTTCCTTTCCTGACTCCGGCTCCTGGAGTTGAGTGCCCCCCGGGCATCGGGAGGGGAGGGCTCTGCCCTGCAGCATCCCCAAGTCCCCATGTTTCGTGGGGAGAAGAGACGCAGGGAGACCCAGGATGCTTTGGGGCGGGGGAAGGAGGTCTGGGTTGAGGCAGCCTCTTTTCAGATGGAAACCTTGTTGGGTTTCTGGTGTTTGGTTAGGCCCAGAGCTGGCTACAGCAGGGCCCTCCCGTGGGAATTCGGAGCTGCTTCCTTGTGCCCATGAACAAAGCCAGGCGAATGTCACTGACATGTCCCTCCCGCCCACACACACCCCTCCCCACACTTACCTCTGTCTTCACTCCAGGCGGGGAGGATGCTGATGCCCACCAGTCCGTGCTCATCGAAGGCCGGGACGCTGGGGCCTCGGAGCCTCCTTCCCAAGCCCCGGGCCCCTGGACGGAGGAGGAGCTCCAGAAGCTTGACCGTGAGTCAGACTCTACTGTCCTCTGGCCGCAGCTGGGGTGCTCTCTGGGGTGCACTGAGCTGCCCCCGGGGGCTTCTGGCCACACTGACTTTAGGGAGTGTGAATTAGAAAGCCGCTGGCAAATACTCCTGCTTATGTGCTAATGAGCATGGGGCTCTTTGTTATTCTCTTTAAACTTATAAAAGGAATTTAGAAGAGAGGAAGATAGAATTTATGTATGTATTTAAATATATCAAAGAGTGGGCAGAATAGTTCTATGCACACTCATATACTCACAGTTGTTAACAGTTGGCCATGTTTGCTGTGTGTGTGTGTGTGTGTATGTGTGTGTGTGTACTTTCATTGCTGAACCATTTTAAGTAAAATAATGCTTCATCCTTAAATACTCGAGCACAGGTCCCCAAGACATAAGGACAGTCTCACACACAACCACACCCCTGATGTTGCCCCTAATAAAATCAAGGCTGCTCCATTAATCTACTTCCCTGTACAGAACGGGCATATTTTTAAAGCTATGAAACAGGAGGTCTCTGTCCATCAAAGGATAAGTAAAAGGCATTCAGCTGGCCATTGTGCCAGATGTTTATTTTACATGCTAACTGTTTCTCACCGGAGAGGGAATCAGCAGGTAGACAGAGTCCGGGAGTAGAAGCCAAGCAGGGTTTCTAAATGAGAATGAAATTAGGGGGAGCGGGGGTCGGGGGGAGAGAAAGAGTCTGCGGACGCCCTGGGACCAGCTGGCAGCTAGAAGGGGCCACTGTGGGCACGCTGTCCTTGCAGAGTGGCCGGGGCAGCAAAGAAGACCCTTGGTGTTGCTCGTGGCTTCTCTGCAAAGACTGGGTAGTGTGGTTGGTGCATCAGCTCGGCAGGTTGTCTGTCTTGTGGGCTGGAGTCCCTCCATCCTCCAACCCCACCTGAGGCCAGGCCGGCACCATTTCAACCGTTTCTCCGATGGTATTTTGCAGGTTGGAAGGTCAGCGTTAGCCTTGAAAACTATTTCCAAGCACAGCCCATCATTTGATGGCCTGCCAGCCTTCTGAGGGAAGCAGAACAGGGATTATGACCCACATTTCACAGGGAGAGACGAAGGCCCAGAGAGATTAAGAAATGTACCCAAGATCGCACAGCTTGCTCAACCCAAAGCAGATATTCTCAGATCTGTGAGCTCTGGGCACCAGGTGAACGTCGGAAGGAAATGCCATGCCTTGGCCTAGTACCCGCCCCCCCACCTCCCATGGACCTCCCAGCCTCTCTCAGAAGGAGCTGTTTTAGGGGCCCCCATTTAACACAGAAGGCCCACGTTGGCCTCAGAGTCCAGCACAGTCATTAGGAAGCGTTCTCTGTGCATCTAGAAAGATTCACCGTAATCCACTCTCTTCCAGAGGATGCGATCATTCAGATGATAGTGCAGCTGCTCCGAGACGTGGGAGACGAGTGGGATGAAGAGGTGAGGAGCCAAGGAGAGGTGGAGGTCCCCGGGGGCTTGATGCTTCCTCCCCCTCCTCCTCGTCCTCCCACTCCTCCTCTTCCTCACTCTCTCCTCCCCCTCTCTCCCTTCTCCTCCTTCTACCTGCCCTACCTGCCCTCCAGGCCTCCCCAAAATCTGGACTCTGTCGCCCCCTTGCCTGGGGACACCCTGTAGTACTTGGGTGCTATTGAGTTGCTTCTCAGGGAGCTCTCCTCTCTCCTCAAGGTCAGGGACCTGGCCCAGTTTCTCTCATGCCCCCTACAACTTCAAGGCTCTCAGCGAGAGGTGGCTCCACAAAACCCAGCCCCAGCCGTCAGGAAGAAATCCCAGGAGAGAAAGCCTATCCTCAGGAGATCCTCCTCTCATAAGAAGCATGGCTCCGAGGAGCCCCGGAGAGCGGGCGCTGCAGATGCTTCCAGCCCAGAGTCCCGGCCGCCCAAGAGGCCCAGCTTTCTGTACCTGTGCGTTGGGGGCCATCGGGCCTCCATCTCCAGCAGCGTTGGTGAGCAGGCTCACGGTTACCATAGCAACACTGCGGCTGCCTCCAGCTCCGGAAGCTTCCCCAGGGCTGGAGCTGGCCATGAAGAGCAGCCAGCTCAGTTGACCTTTGCTCTTCCCTGAGCAACATGGGACGGAGAGGGACGGGGAGGAGAGGGGTGGGGAGGAGAGGGACGGGGAGGAGAGGGACGGGGAGGAGAGGGACGGGGAGGAGAGGGGTGGGGAGGAGAGGGACGGGGAGGAGAGGGACGGGGAGGAGAGGGGTGTCAGCGGGCCACCTCCACACACCAGACCTCCCCGCCTAGGCACCCCCACTGGGAATTGCATTCAGGGACCCCCGTCGTCCTCATCTCTGCACCTCAGCTTCCACGCCCTGGCAGTGGGGAGCTGTGCAGGACGGAGGAGACTGGGAGGCGGGAGACCTGGGTTCTGAGCTGTGCTTCCTATGTCGTTCTCCATCTCCGTGCCTCAGTCTCCTCGCCTGTAAAATAGGACACCTACCCACTGTGTGTCTAGTCTCAGTGAGCCCTCGGCCATTTTCTTACCTCCATTTCACAGATGAGGGAACCGATCCTTAGGGAGGTAAAACAGTGTTCAAGGTCATGGCCCATCAGTGATGGAGCCAGAGACAGAGGGAGAAGGACCTCCTGGGGGTCAGGGGGAGCAGCCTAGCAGGTCGCCCGGGCAGGGTAATTTTCATTTTCAAAAGGAGGGGCAATGCTTTGGACCAAAGAGTGCGTTTTCCTGCAGGGGACTCTGGCCTGAAGTGCTGACTCAGTCTACGCACTTACCCTCCAACTAGTGGATCAAGCCACACTGGTGGAGGGGTGAGGTCGCTAGGGGAGGGAGGCGAGGGAGCAAAGCCCAGGAAGCCAGGTGTTCACGTGCAAGGCCCTGCCAGCAGCTCACCTCCACCCTGGCTCACGCCCCGGCTCCCTCCACCGTGATCTGGCCACAGCGTGCGGTGGAGGCCCTGTAGCTTCTGTGCAGTAGGTAACAACCTCGAACCAACAAAACACACTCATTTCATTTTGCTTCTCAGACTTGGAAGAACCGGAAGTCCAAGAGGCCTCGTCTGCAGACGGTGGGGGTCCAAGTCCCTTCGAGCTTTCCACCCACGCAGGAAGCCGGGAGCCGGGAGAGGACTTGCAGCCGGACAAAGCCTCAGAGTGCAGTCAGTACCCCTCGCCTTTGCTCCCGGGTCCCTTCTAAACGTCTGGCCCTCCACTTGCAGAGGAGAAACTGAGCCAGAGAGGCAGAGACCTGTCCTGACCTCTGAGTGCAGCAGGCGCCCAGCCACACTGCAGCCAACCCCCGCCCCCCACCCGCCCCGTCTGAGCCTCCACTGTGGAACGCCCTCCTTGGGGGGCGGCCATAAGGCTCTTCGAGGAAGACACTGGCTCACGGCACGGGCTGGGTAGACGGTGTGATTTAGGGCCTGGGTTTGAATTTGGGCTCTGACCTCTTGCAGCCGCATCAACTTGGACAAGTTGCTTCTTCTCTGGCCTCAGTTTCCTCATCAGTATAATGGGGATAGTGATAGTACCAACCACACAGAGCTGTCGGCCGCACTAAAGGAGTGGGTGCCGAGGCAGCATTGAGAGCAGTGCCCCTCAGCAGCGAATAAACGTTAGCTGTCATTTGTTGTGATCGCTGTTGTTGAGGTTCGGAGCCGCAGGAGAAGCAAAGAGGATGGGAAGGGGGAAGGGCCACAGGAGGAAGCTCACCAAATGGTAGCTGCCCTCTCGATTGTTACTGTTTCGTCACTGGTGGGGCCGAGCTTAGAACCAGAATCCTGTCAGTTCTGGGTGCTGCAGATCCTGGTACAGACCTGCCCCCGCCCCCTCTGCCTTGTTTGCTTTTCACAAAAATGGGCCTGGAAGGGGAATGGGGAGGGCCCAGGGCGTTTTCCCGTTTTCCTCACACCTGACAGCACCTCTAGGTCCTCCCTGGGGAGTGACCACCACTGTGTCCCCTGGAAACTGGCTCTGCCCTCGGCCCCGCCTGAGGGATCTGTGAGTCCCTGGGGGTCAGGACTGGGCAGCCGCAAAGGCAAGCTCCTTAGCACCTAGGAGTCCCCGGAATCACCCACCCAGGGCCTTAGGAAATGAAGACTGACCCACTCTCTGCACTGGAGTGTAAGCAGCCACCCTGTTCCTTTTTAGAAGAATTTATCCAGAAGATCATCGCCCTCCTCCAAGATGCAGAGGAGCAGGAGGGAGAGAAGGTGAGGAGGACGTTCCCCGCCTGGACCCTGACCCTCACTATGGGCCGGGTCCCTGCCTGGCACCATCGCTTCCCGGCCCTCCCCCAGCTCTACATCCTGCCAGAGCCCTGCTCGGCCCCTCCTTCCCGGCGCTGCAGGGCTCCCTCTCCCACCCCTGAGCACCGGTGGCTCTTCTCTCTGAGCCCCTCACACCCTCTGGTCTGCAGTGGGTCTCTTCGTTTCAGGGGATGCTGGTCTCTTTCCCCAGCTCACTTGCAGTTTCCTCAAAGTCAAGGGCCTGACTCGGTCTCTCTCGTCTCACCTGCAGCAACTCCAAGTCCAGGAGCCAGAGGTGGCCTTAGAAAACCCGGCCCCACCCTGCAGGAAGAAATCCCAAGAGAAAAAGTCGAGCTTCCGAAAAGCCTTTTCTCATAAGAAGCATGGCTCCAAGGAGCCCAAGAGAGCGGGGGCTGCAGGTGCCGCCAGCCCGGAGTCCCGGCGACCCAGGAGGCCCAGCTATCTGCCCCTGTGTGGCGGGGGCCATCGGCCCTCCGTCTCCAGCAGCGTCGGTGAGTAGGCCTGCTGTTGTCATGGTAACAGAGGCTGCCTCTGTCCCCTGGCTTCCTCCAGGGCAGGCGCTGGCCAGCTGCGTGGCCTCTGGTTCATTCTTGACTTTTGCTCTCTGCTCTGAACAGAGTGGGGAAGAGAGAGGGGCGGGTTGCTGGCAGGACCCACCACTCCCCACACTCCCCGCATCCCACACACGCACTCCAGCATCTGAAAGCAGAGGTGGTCGGAGAGCAGTGACTCTGTGCATTAGGCAAGTGCGTCCGCACCACCGGGACAGCTCCTGCCGAAGCGCAGGCCGAGGTCTGATGGAGGGGGACACGCCCGGGGCTGTCTTTCGCTGCTCCGGGTGTGAGGACCGCTGGCACGCAGTGATTACCTGACCTCTGGAGTGACACTCCATGCCATGCACACACATAGTATCTCATTGAACCCTCTCACCACCGGCGAGGCCAGTCTTTCCACTCCCATTGGACAGACGGAGACAGCGAGGTTCCCACAGGCTAAGGGACTGCAGGGTTACAGGGAGCGTGAGTTCACCTGGTGGGACCTGTTGGCAGGCCTGCTTGTTTCCCTCCCGGGCAGAGAGGAGGCCGAGGGGGTGGTGGGAGAAAGAAAGATCTCAGGAGCGGGCAGGTAGAGTCCTGTGAACTCCTCTGAAGTGGGCCCAGGGGCGGGGCTCAGCCAGAGCCTGGAACAGCAGCGCCCCACTCCTGCCAGGGCCTGCGGGCACTGCTGTCAGCCCCGGGCGCAGTGGCCTGCCTGAGGACTTGGTGCAAGCACACTCACACCAGCTCCTTTTGCCCCAGATCCGGAGGGTCCCGAGTTCCGGGAGTCTTCACCTGCAGAAGGGGGACGAGTTGGATCCTCAGAATCACCCTCCCAAGCCAGAAGCCACGATCCAGAAGAAAGACCTCTGCCGGATGGAGCGTGTGAATCTAGTTAGTACCACCTGCCCTCCCCTGGGACGGTGCCCGTGGATTACCAGGCTGAGCCCGAGGCGGGAACTGGAGGGCAGCTGGCAAATACCCAGGAGACTGGAAGGCAGGGGGGTAGGGTAGCCTTTCAGCCGGGGCTGCCGGGGCAGAGTTGGAGACTGCGAGCCTTCTTCAGGCAGAGAACACCAGTCCATTCTAAGGGATGGAACTTCACCCCACCCCACCCCATCCCATTGGCGTGCTCAGAGGTTTCATTAAGTCCTAGCTTGCTCCGGGTCCTATAGGAGAGGTGTACTGGCAAGCAGGCTGGGAGGCAGGGGAGGTGGGAGTGGGGTGTCTAGAAAGGAAGCCCGAGCTGCAGCCTTTGCAGATTTCTGTGGTGTAAATATCCCCACTGTGGCCAATTTCAACTGCCAGCAGTTGGTAACCAGGACCCACACCCTCCTGACCATTTGCAATGAGCCCGTGGTCTGAGCAGCCCCTGCACACCGCTGCTTATAGCCTGGCCGGTGGGGACGTTGCCTGCTCCATCCATAGCCAGGAAGTCCCCCTCCCCCTTTCTGGTCCCAGCTCCCATTCCTGACCCTGCTGCTCCGAAGCCTGGGTGAGGGGCATCCGAGGGCTCAGCTTTCCTATCTGTCAAGTGGTTGCGGGTGACGCGTGGCAGCCCAAAGTCCCTTCTATTTCCATAAAGCACCGGGCCCAGCCCTCAGGCCCAGGGCTAGCGGGAAGACGCTCCCTGCCCTTCACGACCCGTCTGTGCTGTGTGTTAGACACGGCCGTCTGTAAGCCACGTGTGACGGCAGAACGAGCCCCCTCTTCTCTATCTTCCAGAGGAGCTGGTCATCCAGCAGCTGGTGGCGCTCCTCCCGCGAGTGGACGGCCATTTGGGGGAGCAGGTAAGAGCACTCAGTCCCCCCCACCCGAGGCCAACCCCGGGGCCTCATCAACCCATGGCTGAGACCTGAGTTCACCCCCATCTCTGTGTCTGAGTGACCTTGGGCGTGTCCCTTAACCTCTCTGAGCCTCACTTTCCTCTTTTGCAAACTGGGGGATAAACACCTACTTAGCAAAGTTTAGTGCATGTACAGAAAGTGCCACACACGTAGCAGCCGAGATACAGTTAGTTTAAAATAATAGAAAGCTAGTGGGGCTCCCTGCCAGCCCGGACCACCCCAGCCAAGTCCTCCCCGAAGCTCAGCTCAGGTCCCACCTCCCGGGAGGCCTCCTCCGAGTCTGGATGGACTTGACTGGGGGACGTCCTGGCGCACCCTCAGCCCCTGTATGACCTCCAGTTCCTTCAGGCTTTCAGAAGTCCCGCCCCTGCTAGACAGCCTCTATGGCCGGTTCCCTGCCCCGGAAACCTCAGTCTCCTCGGAGAGACACACAGATCGCTCATCGGGGGTCACTGGGTGGGAGCGCAGGTCCACATGAGGGAGTCGAGTGGCGGGCGCTGTAGGTAGCTGACCTTGCCGTGCAGCCTGGCCCAACCGCCCTCGGCAGCACCTGCATCCCTCAGCCTGCGGACTGGCCCCCAGAGCCACTTTGCCACCCACGTGGTAGGTTAGAATGAACACCCTCCACCTCCCCAGGAGCCGTCCTCAACCAATGGCTGATGGGAGCTGGTGGCTGCACACCCCAGCCCCTCGCTACGGGGTGGGGTGGGGCAGAGCTTGGGGAGCTGGTTTCCTGAGTGCCCCAGGGGACTGTGTGGCTGCTCTCCCATCCGTCCCCAGCTCTTCATTTCCCATCAGTGTTTCCCCGGATCACTTCCCGCGTAAGAGGGCTGCACCCCGGACCTTGTCTCTGCGCGGCCTTGGCGTTGGGGGGCGGGGGGGAGAGGGGAGAAGAGCCCAATCTAAGACATTTAGGTAGTAAGAGGAGGAGGCTTAGGGTGGGAACTAAAATTCATCAACATCTAGGCCGACACAACATTTCGCATAAACCACCTCATCAGCCCTCCCCCAAACAATCCGGGCGGGGCCATCAGCCTCCCATTTTCTGCAGTCCCAGCAGAGGCTCCGAGTGCGAGTGCGCAGGGCCGTAGGTGCGGTTAAACAGAGCTGTCCGGGCCCAAACACCGGCCCCTTTCCCCAGGTTGTCCTGCTGTTTGCAGCTGGACCTTGCAGACAGACTCTGAGCGGCTGTGGGTGGCGGAGGAGTGGAACCCGGAGCTTAGCCCAGGGACAATGAGGCGGCCCGGCCTGGCTGCAGGGAGTTGAAGGGGAGGCCGTGGGTGGGAGGGCCGCCTGCCAGCAACACTGATGGCCTGCCTTCATTTCTGCTTCCAGATCAGGCGACACCCCAGCCTGAAGAAGTTTTTTTACCAGCTCCCGGACTCGTCCCTCAGAAAGCTGGCGGCCACCCTGCGCAGACAGGGCGCCCGCTACCCTGCGCCCCACGGGGGCCTCGCCGAGAGGCCCTACCAGTTTGCCTTCGACTTGGCCAACAAGTTTGCTGGCAGCAACGGTCGCACCGCCCTCAGCCTGATGGGCCTGCGCTACCCGCAGCTCCCGCACACGGAGGCCCCGCAGGTGAGACAGGGCGATGTGGCGCAAGTGACGGAAAGACTGACAAGGTCGGGGTCACGACAGGATCTACTCACTGTCCCCTCCCTCCCTGCCTAGTTCAGGACTTTTGGGGTCCAGCTGAAATGCCACCTCCTTGCTGAGGCCTTCTGAGACAGGTCTACACCACGGTGACCTTTTTCTTTCCCCAAACCCTCACTGGCTTTACTTGATAATTAGCATCTTCTTTATTTGGCTCCGGTCTCTAACTGTGTGCATTTCCATACTTTTTGTTAAAGGAATTCATCATTTTTAAAAAAAATATGTTTTTTTAAGTATATTTTTATTGATTTCAGAGAGGGAGAAGGAGATAGAAACATCAATGATGAGAATCATTGATCGGCTGCCTCCTGCACGCCCCCTATTGGGAATCGAGCCCACAACCCGGGCAGGTGCCCTTGACTGGAATCGAACCCAGGACCCTTCAGTCCACAGGCTGACGCTCTATCCACTGAGCTAAACCAGCTAGGGCTTTAAATATGTTTTTATTGAGTTTAGAGAGAGAGGAAGGGAGAGAGAGATAGAAACATTGATGAGAGAGAAACATCGATGACCAGCTGCCTCCTGCACGTCCCCTACTGGAGATCGAGCCCGCGACCCGGACGTGTGCCCTGCCCGGGAATGAAATGGCGACTTGGTGCATGGGACGACACTCAACCAACCGAGCCGCACCGGCCGGGCCACTTTCATGCTTTTTGATGTCAGCATGGGAAATGGGACTGGCTGCTACCTTAGCTTACCCTCTTACTATTCCACGGGTTCTGCTGCGTGGCTTCCCTGAGACCATCATAAAATTGAAATAACGAAGCAGGTAAGAGTGCACAGCAAACAAGGGCCGGAGGACTGAGGCCCCGGGGGCTCCTTCACAGGCCTGGCTCCTTGATTAGCAGCCTCTCCCCTGCCCCACGCTCACTCTTCTGGTTGCCTCATGCTTCCCCTCCCCCAAGACGCTGAGATTTCCACTTAGAAATAACAGTCACCACTGGTTTTTTAAAGTCTGAGTTTTCACATGTATTCTGGAAGACTCCGATGAACAGTTTCCCCCCACTCCTTTCAAATCCACCTAAATAACCTGCTTACAAACACTGGACCCGGATCTGTAGAGCAGAAGCTACTGAATGAGGGTGTGACTTTAAAGGAAAGAAATGTTGTTTGTTGGTGCTGGACACACAGAACCAGAACTTCTGCATCCTAATGCCCCCCGCCCCCCCGCCCCCCCTGGAAACCAGAGTGTCATAGCAATGTTGTCACCATCACTCAGACACTCTGTCTTCCTCTCCTGGAATTAATTACCCTTGGAAGCCATGTGCTAAGTCTTACAGCTACAAATACTTGCTGCTTGTTATTCAAATGCTCTGCCCAACATTGGCTTGTTCTCCCGGTGAGAACTCCTTGTGACTTCACACCTCTCCTTTCCCAGCCTTACCGTCTTCTCCCGAGAATGGGGATATTACAGGTCATTTGCCCTCTAAGATGGCCTGGGTAATAGTTTATAGAGCGATCTGAGTTTTTTGTGGAAGATGTTAGAAACATCAGTTCTGACATCCTCAGTAACCCTAATTCCATCCTCTGGTTTTATCATTCGTTCACTCATTCATTCACTTATCCATTCAGCCAGTAGATAGTGTGCAAGGTGCTGTGAGGGCCTGTGGAGGGCTCTGCTGGTGGAAAAGACAGACTGGTCCCTGTGGACAAAGTTAAATATCAATTAAATGCCAAATTAGTGGTAACTGAGGCCGATAAAGCGAGTTGGCTCGGGGAGACTTCCAGGAGGCGGCAGGCACTGATTTTTACTTTCGAGGACGGGGAGGCGGGAGATGGGGAGAAGGACCAGGAGGACACTGTGGGCAGAAGGTGCTGTGTGAGCAGAGACCCAGAGGGGGAGCTGGTATGGTGTGTTGATGAGTTAAGGGACGTCTATTGTTATCAGAGTGGAACCCACAATAACTGGGCTCTGGCTAACACCTATGTTCTTTTTCTCCTCAGAACATCACAAGTCTTGACTTCCAAAGTCCAGACTGAAAGCTGTGCCTTGCACTCAAGTGCCCTTGAACTAGCCAATCGGTGGCTTTAGCCAGGAGACCCTGAAGATGCTCCAGGATGGTCCCAGTCCGCTGCTTCCCAGACATGACTGCAGACAGAAGACAGCCCTCCGTGTCCTCACGTCGCCGTGGGCTTCAGACTGAGAACGCACGACGGTTTCTCCCACAGAACGAGAGGCAGACACACCGCGCTGGGAGAAATAGCGCTGGACTGGGAGTTAGGAGACGCGGGTTTCAACTGCTGACCTGCTTCAAACTTGCTGCAAGGCCCTGCAAGGCCCTGTCCTCTCAGACCTTGGGTTCTGGGTGGAGGTGACCCACTGTGTCCCTTCTGGTTCTGTGTCCCGAGATCTGTCTAAAGAGAGGTGGTGTGAGTGCTTTTACGCCGCGGCTAAACATAGCCTCCCCACTGAGCTGGAGGCACTCGCCAAGTGAATGAATGAGTGAATGAATGAATGGACAAAGAGGCAGAGAACTCCTAAGATCCAGGCAGCGTGTCAGGCATTCCTGGAGGCCTTGCTCCTCAGCTGGAATTGTACAACCAGCGGTTCTGTCTCTATGCTGTGGGGTCGGGGGAAGTCGGGGAGCCACCTCGACAAGCACCGGACTGGAGTCTGCATTCTGGGGACAACCCTGGTGCCTAGTTGTGCCCGGAGTGTCTCCTGGTTTTCACTTTCATTTAAGAGTTACCAAGTCCTTAATCTTCTTTATTTATTTTTTGCCAGAATGTATTTTATTGATCCACAGAGCTAAAAATATGGCCACTACCATCTAGAACACCCGCTGGCATTTTTTCAGATGCTAGCTTTAAATGGGTCTTAGTTTCCAAAGTACATTTAACCTCTCACCAGAACGTCCACGTGCATTTGGACAGATGTGCCTCTATGTGCGACACATCGTTTATTCAGTTGGCAGGGCCCACGGAGACTTGGAGACGCCGCCCAGGAGCTCTGCAGGCCGGAGAGGGAAGACCTACGCACTGGGGATCGCTGGTCTCAGACCCTCCAGCCCTGTGCCTGTCATTCTACGGGCAGAGCCAGGAAGCCGAGCCTGGCAGCTCTCCCATCTCATGGGCGTTTGCCGAGAGTGAGAGAGAAGTGAATGCCAAGGATCTGAAGGTGACACAGTGCCTTGTCCACTATGTCATCTTCAGATATTGTTGTTACAGCCACAATGCGGTAGTTTGCAGGAAATGGGGCGGGTTCCAGCTGGCTCACCATGGGCTGCAGGGCGCGCTGCTCAGGGGCACCGGGCCCAGGAAGTGCTAGCCACCTCTGGGCATTGCACATTTGTAGATTTATGAGGACAATTTTCCAGCTCACGCAGGGTCTTGTTTTTGTCCAAAGGGGAAGTGTGGGCCGTCAGGGGCTCTGCCTTCTACACAACTGAACCGTTTCAACAGCTTGGCCCCAGGGAACATTTCCACGTGCCATCGCCTACGTGCACGCCCGCAGGGCTGTGACCACAGCCTGATCAGTGCCCGGAGCACCGGCCGCAGGGGAGGGCTGCTGACACCTGGATGGCAAACTCAGTCTTGTCAATCCTGAGCACCAGGGGGTGGGGCTGGGGTGGAGAAGCCCAGCGCAGAGAGGCCTTGGGTGCTCAGATGGGACTGACCCCAAACCTGAGGCAAAGTTTAGGAATCGCAACTAATCACATTCTGAAAGTCATTTCTTGTCATTGCTGCTAAGAAGGGGGGTGGGGGTGGTGAGCTATTTATGGGTTTATTTTAGGTGGTGTGGAGGAATACAGCACCAAATGTGAAGGATGGGGATCCGTTTTAAGTGGGGGTCAGGAACCTTCCGTTCATATGGAACGATGCTCTTTAAGCTGTATGAGCATTTGGTATGAGCTCCCGATGCTGGCATCTGTCTCATTTTTGTACTGTGTTATTTGGACAAATAAAGAAACAACTTGCACTGAGGTCTCGGGTGGCTCATTCACAGTGGAGACAAGACCGGGGCCCACGGGCCGCAACCAGGCCCGTCATGTGCCTGCAAGGCTACGGGGGTCAGCCTCCTTGTCCAGCCTGGGACCCTGTCTGGACGCTTCCCGGGTGTCCCATCCTTGGGTGCCACCTTGCTGAGGCAGTGACAAAGTGCTCCGGGCTGGGCCTCGGGCGGGAGAGGCTGCCCCAGGCTGCCGACCTTGGAGACAAGACCCTTGCCCTCCAGACCTGGCATTCCTCTGTGGCTCTCAGGGTGACAGTTCATTGTTCCGTCCAGGAAAATGTGGGCCAGGCCTCATTCCCAATCTTCTGTTTTATCCGTCCTTAAATTCTGGGGCCCAGAGTCTGTCCCTCAGAACCAGGATAGAAGTGGCAGAACCCAGCGCCTGGTTTGGGTCTGGAAATGTGGTCTCCACTGGAAGGCATCGAAGGCCTCCTTTCCCAGCTCAGATCACATGGGAGTTCTGTCCGTGGCTGCTGGGGAAGGCGACCCTGTTGTGTGGTGGCTTGTGTTCTTTTCAAACCACATTTCCATTCCCCGAGCCCGGATGCTCCTGGGAATGCTCTGTGGAGGGAGGAGAGGGCAGTCCTAGTATCCTAAGGCTCAGAGTGGGCGGTGCCTTGTTCAAGGTCACACCCCCAGCTGCAGACAGACAGGCCAGGACGCAGCTCTGAGAACCCCTGTTTTAATGCCCCCCTTACTGTCTAATCCAGCGGTCGCCAACCTTATGGACCTCTAACCCATTAACTCATCTATCAAACCAGCATTTAGCGAGCATTTCCATGTGCCAGGGCTGATGTAAAAGACACAATCCCGCCCTCGGGATGCTAATGGGCCTCACTGGTTATGGGACTTCCGTGCCATTGGGAACACAGGGTGGTGGACACCGTATGAGGGTGGGCCTCCCTCAATTCAGACCACGGAGGTTTGCAATAGCCCTGCAGTGCACGGGAGACCCTGCTTCTTTGAAGGCTTTTAAAGGCGGGCAAGTAACATCAGGACATAATTAGTAACCTAATTTCTCACCCCGAGCAGTCAGGAGGCTAAGCGGGTGAGTCAGAGATAACGGGGTCAGCGGAGAACTGGTCGAGTTCGGGGTGTTAGCCGGTCACAGAGGGCCGCACCGCCGCTGTCGTTCAGATTCGCTTGTTTGGAAAACCAGAGTGTGCTGGCCTTGGCCTTGGCGCCACAGAGACCTCCCAGTTTCAAAGCAGGGTGACTGGCTTAAAAAAAAAAATCCATTCGTGTGTTTTTTGTTGTTTTTGTTTTTAAAAGCATAAAAAGGAGAAAGGAACTAATTAGCAAGCAAAAATATGATGGCCCTGTTAAATTTGAATTTCAGATATACAAAAAAAAAAAATTTCAATATTGGGGACATACTTATACTAAATAAATATTCATTATTTATCTGAAATGCAAATTTAACAAAGCTTCCAGTGTTTTATCTGGCAACCCTGAAACGAATGCAAAAAGAATTCTCTTGATTACCTCAAAATGGGGGAAAAGGAAGTCAAGCAAAATGAAGGAGATATACAAGGGGACTTACTGGTACTTAGAACGACAGCATGAGAGCAGCTGGGCTCTGCATCCGGGTTTGAGCTGAGACAGCAGGTACTACCCTGTGCAGTTCTCCCTTGCACACCAGGGACACGCTCTCCTGAGCTGTGCAACCGGCCCTCCCTCCCGCTCCCAAGGCTCAGGCCTCTGGGCCCAGCCATCTGCACAAGGAAAGGCCTGCAGGGCGGCCGGGCTCCCAGAACCAGGCGCTCCCTGGGCCGCAGAGCCAGGCAGGCAGGGGTCCAAGCACACCTGAGACTTGACTCTGCTCAGGCCTCTCCCAGGCACATCCGGGTCTTCCAGGCAGAAGCTTCTGAGGGGGCTCGCGAAGATTCGTGTTCCCCAACGTGGTCCCCGTTACACGCAGGCTCCACCAGGGCCTCCTTCCATACGGCCCCCGCCCTCCGCGGCTGAATCTGCTCCGTCCTCCTGGTGCCCAGCCCCGGTCAGGGCCGCCTCCCACCCAGCCCCTGGGTTTGGGGTTCGGGGGCCTGTTAGGCAAACGCATCTGAGGCCTCGGACAGCCTGGGCCTCCTCACGGGGCCCGGTGGGGTTGGAGGTCATGCCCACCCGGGGCTGGAGGGGCTTGTTTTTCAGGACAGGCTGGGGAAACTGAGGCTGAAGGTGTCTTTCTTGTGGAACATTTCACTTCGGTGTGAACAGCGGAGTCTGCCCTCATTCGGGCTGGGGGAGGGGAGGACGCCTGGCCCATTTCCTCTACAGCCACCCACTCAGGGAGGCCAGAGCCGCCAGCCCCACTCGCTGCCCCCCAGTCCCCGGAGCCCGGGGGGCTGCTGCCGCCTCAGCTCCATCGCGGGTTCCAGTGGCGGCCGAGGCGGCGGCCAGTCCACGCGGAGCCTTCAGTTGGCTGTGCGAATGGAAAACAAAGCTCAAGAACTTGGTTTCCTGACCCCACAGGAAACAGGGAAGTGTCCGTGGCTCAGCCCTGCTGGACCCTCCAGAGTTTTGCCCCGCGGACTCGATCCTGCATCTGGGTCCCACCTGGCCCAAGCGGGCTGGGGTGGGAGCAAGGCATGCCCCCCCCCCCCCCCCCGCCCCGGGCCCGCCAGCAGGGGGGCTGTGCTGCATGCTCCCCAGTTCCCGTCCTTGTCCGCCCGTCTGTCCAGAGCAGGGGAGTGGAAGCTGAGAGGACGTTAAGACAAGAAGGTGCTCGCCCGGGGAAGCAGGACCCTCTACACCAACAGGCTTGATAGTGGGTGTCACCCTGGTCCCCAAAAGGCCAAGGGCGAGGGGACAGCGTCTGAGAACAGTGGGGAGAAGGCTCGGCTGGGTGCGTCAGGTCCTCTCCCGTTCCAGCTCTCGGCTCACAGCTTCCTGGAGAAAGGACACAGACGCATCATTGCTAAGTCCCTCGCCTCGGCCTTCCCTCCCGGCTCCCACTGAGAGCTTTCTCCCAGCTGCATGCCCTTGGGCGTCCTGGGCACGTGGCCAGGCCCCACCGGAGCCGCCTGACGCGTCCAAATGGAAACTCTCCCTTTACACCCGAAGCCAGTTAGAAGGTCACTCGTTGTACAAGGCCTTTTGCAAATGGAGATGCCACTTGCAGAGCAGGAATCACTAGCGTGTTTGAAACATCCCTGCGTTTACAAAAGTCCCGTTAATATTGGGTTTTCCGGAAGGGGGAGAGGCGTAGGCACCGCATGAGCCTCATGTCACATGTTACTGTGCTGCTTGCTATGCCGTTTACACAGCTCTGTCTGTCGCTTGTGTGTCACTCGTACAGATGTCTAGCAGTTAGCAGGCAATTGTTCTAACAAAAGCAGTGTATCAGGACCACCTTCCGGCAGCTGGCAGTCAAGTTCTCATGGAAGGGATGCTGTTTTCTTAGCACAGGCATTGCATGGGCTAGTGTTGGCCTTGACTGCGTGGGGGGGGGGGGGGGGAGCAGGGAGGGGCAGGGGGGTTGGGTTGAGTGTGCTCAGGGGTCACCACAGCATCCTGGGACAGGGCAGGCTGTGTCTGGCCCCCAGGGACACCCTGGGGAGTTCCACACCTCGGGGCTGCTGCATTCCTGGATCCCGCTGGGGTGAGGCCTGTAGGTGACCCACACAGTCTTGGGAGTGGAGAGCACAGAGAAGTCGAGTGGGCAGGGAGCAGACCTGGGTGTGAGAAGCCAAGGAAGCACACGTGAGGAAAAAGAAGACAAAAATTGGGGATGGGAAGACCCGAGTTCCAAACGCTCCTCTACCTGCTGTGTGACCCTGGGCAAGTCACTTGCCCTCTCTGGGACACTGCAGGAAGAGACCTGCTGAGCCCCTTGGAGAAATGCTGGGTGTGAGTGTGCCTATTCCTGGATACTTTTCTGATCTGACTATGTCATTCTGGTGTTTAGACCCTGCGATGACTCCCAGCACCACAGGCAAAGCCCAGCCTCCTCGGCACGGCACCCTGCCCCGCCACGTCTCCTGTGCACCTCCGAGGCACCTCCAGGCCTCTCCCTGCCCAAAGGGAGAAACAGGACTAGACCCTGCGACTTCCGACTCTGACTCCAGCTCTGGTGGCTACGGTGGGTGGTCAACACCTGGTGACAGACACCGGGATGCGGATCCGAGCTCTGCCACCTACCAGCTGGGTGACTTTGAGATGTTACTTAACCTCTCGGCGCCTCAGTGCTAGAACATAATCACTGCCATATGATTTTAGCTGTTATTACCACATTCACATTTGAACAGGTGGAAGTTCCATAGTAACTCAAAGGAGAGGCTCTTAAGTGGTGGAAATCCGGGGAGTCTGACAGACTTGGTAGCAATTAGGAAAATCTGAGTAGCAAGTAGCAAGATGGACCTCTTCCCGTTCCACTTGCAGCCTGCAGGCAGCCTCTCAGTTTCCCCTCTTTCCACTTGGAGGCCAACCCGAGTGAGATGACCCCTGAACTCTACTGGAGAACAGACAAGGCAGCAGAGGGAAACTATGCTGATACATGTATCTGGCCGTGCTCAGAGAAGGACAGTTCTGGCAACACTGCTGGTCCGTGCCCTGACCGGTTTGGCTCAGTGGATAGAGCGTCGGCCTGTGGACTGAAGGGTCCCAGGTTCGATTCCGGTCAGGGGCATGTACCTTGGTTGTGGGCACATCCCCAGTAGGGAGTGTGCAGGAGGCAACTGATCGATGTTTCTCTCTCATCAATGTTTCTAACTCTCTAACCCTCTCCCTTCCTCTCTGTAAAAAATCAATAAAATATATTAAAACAAAGCAAACAAACAAAAAGAAACCTGCGGGTCCCGGGATGAAAGGGCCACGGAGCAGGCTTGACTGCAGCCTGTGGCCTGAGTAGAGCTATTCCATCCAACCCATAGGCCCAGAAAGAGAAAAGCCAACGTGTGCTTTGTAATGCATTGAGATCTGGGGTCGGTCGTTTGTTAGGCAGCATTATCATAGCCCCAATAACTGATGAATACAACGGCATCATAGTATGTATGGAACCCCCGCACCGTAGCTTTCATTCTAGCCTCTCTCATTTTTTGGTGGGAGGAATATCAGCTGGGGACCAGGAGCTCACACAGGACTGGCCCATGGGTGTGACAGCGTCCCTGTGATTGCAGGTTGGGAGAAAATGAGCAGATCGCGCCTCTTCTCTATGCCTGACATTTCTGAGCTTCTCTTTTCTGCGCCCTCCCCTGGTCTCTGAAGCTCAGAGCAGTAAAGCTGTGTGGGATTACTTAAGCCCAATTGGTGAATTGCCTCCAGGCAGTTTCATAACCTGTTCGGTAAAGGAGCATTGCAGACAGAACAGCACGTGGGACCCACCGACCACAGAGTCCCCCTGCTGTTTTGTTTGTCTTACCCCAGCCCGCTTTTTCATAAAGCACCTTGAGTCCTAGAAGTTCGTCAACCGAGCAGCTCTGGCTGAACTGCATCGTTCCCACTGCTCTGACGTGTGGGGAGAGGCCTGGCCCGGGAATCAGGGACCCGAGTCAGGGCTGGCTCCCAGATGGCACCCCCATGCCCTCTGCAGACCTGCCCACATGCTCATGACCTGAGCTTCTAGGGACAGAGATGTGGACACTCAAGGTCAGGGAAGTCTTGGAGTTGGACCCCAAGGAACAGAGTGAGAAGAATCCCAGGCTGCACTGACCCAGCGGCCACCAGGGGCCGCCAGCTGCTTGCTGGGTCCTGAATCCTCCCTGCAGTTCTGAGAACCTCCTCCCCACCACACTGCTTCCCACCACCCACCAGGTTCCCACCCGCCCCAATCCCTCTGCCTCCCCAGGGACCCCTCCCAGGACAGGAGCAACCTGGAAGGATGTCCCTTAGAATGATTTGGGATTTTTTTTTTTTCTGAGCAATAAACGCTTGAAGAAAATTAAATAGCAGCGCAGGTCTGTTCCTTTCCGAAAATACTTTGATAATCCTGCAAAGTAATTACAGGTGATACCAGCTTGGTTTGTGTTTGAGGCTGGTGTTCTGGATTTGCCACTGTGTATGTATGGACACATGCGCCTAAAAGAGAAGCTTGGTAAAAAAAAAAAAAAATTTTTTTTAAATGAAGGCTGGTTTCTATGGGGCTCATAGTTCATCAGATTAGGTTTTATTCTTGTCTTTGGCCTGAAGTTCCAAGTTCAAGAGAAACTCCTGAAAGTTGGGGATTGAGTTTAATTCACCTTTGACTTCCGCAGAGCCCAGGAGAGTGCTGGGCACTCATTGGGTGCTCCGTAAATGTCGATCAATGAAATCAATGACAATATAATACAGTCAGGAAGCTGTGAGAAGCCGGCCTATGCAGGCGAGGGCTTTTAGCTGTAGGGTGGGAACAGTTAGGAGCTCTATGTGCTGAGGATCACGTGGGCATCGACCTGTCTGGTTTGGTTTCCTAGTGGCGTTCTCTCCAGGAGCTGAGAGGTAGCTGGTCCACCTCCGGAGTTACATAACCTTGGCGTCTGCTAGTTATTGGCTGCTGTTGCTGCACACCTTGCTCCCCGCGAAGCAATGTGCATAGCTGACCTCACTAAACGCTCCCTGAGTGAGACCGTGGCAGATCGCGGATCTCATGTTGGGTGCGTCCTCCTGACCCCACTCCTGACCCCTCCCCAGCCCTGTAATCTCCCTGCAGCCCGTGCCCCACGCCGCTCCTGCCCGTGGGATGTAAGAAACGTTAGCCATGCTCACTGCACTTTGCTGCCTGGCTTTTTGGATCGTGGGTGTCTCGGGAAGCCTCTTCTGGTGCCACTTGTCTTTGGTTTGTTCTTCTTGAATGCCTTGTTCACGCAGTTGGAGTCTCCGGCAGGGCTCGCCCTGGGCAGAGAGAGGCGGTAGCGGTTTGTTAGTGACCGTCCTGTGTCCCCGTCAGGGCCCTGCTCCAGCTGAGGAGGTGTCAGACACACCAGAGCGTGGCTCTCGGCCCGGGAGCGTCGGAGTTCCCAGCGGCCTTTATTTTGTAATCAGTGAATATTTGTCTGAGTAGCATGCCAACTAGTCAACAGAAGCTTTTAGATGGTTATATGTCAATGAAATAAAGTGTAAATCATGGGAACAAAATGCATAATTTATGCCCAAGCACAAAATTATTAAATGTATGCAAACTCTGCCCTGGCCAGTTTGGCTCAGTGGATAGAGTGTCAGCCTGTGGACTGAGGGGTCCTGGGTTCCATTCTGGTCAAGGGCACATGCCCGGGTTGTGGGCTCCAACCCCAGTGGGGGGCATGCAGAAGACAGCCAATCAATGATTCTCTCTCATCATTGATGCTTCTATCTCTCTCTAACTCTCCCTTCCTCTTTGAAATCAATAAAAATATATTTTAAAAAATTTATGCAAACTCATTCAAAAAGTTGTAGAATTGAAATGACACTGGGAGAAGGATTCGGGTCTGTTTTAATGTATTTGCTGTGACATGATATGGAGGGGCAGCATGAAAAGTAAGGGCCCTGCTCTCCCAACCCCTGCAGCTGTGGCCAGAGAAGCCCAGCCACCACCAGAGCTGCCCAGCGGCAGGGAGGGGTGAGGCTGGGGGAAGTGCCCCGTCCACCCTCTGACCTCCTGCTGGTGCCTTGCCCCGGCTCGTCCACTGCTGTCCAGCCAGTGAGGGAGCCCAGGAGATCCCCAGACCCCCTCGGAACGACTGCAAAGGTAAACATGGAGACGTGACACGACCCCGACCGTTGATGTGTCTCATCAGAAAGGTTTTCCGGGGCCCATCCACAACACAGGAACGCTGGCCTCCTTATCACGCTGCAGCCATGCTGTGGGTGAGGGGGGCCTCAATTCACAGCGTGCAGCGGCTGCTGGGGCTGGGATGCAGCCCGCCTGCTCGCTCTCTTGAGCGGAGCCCTCACCAGGGTCCCTCTGTGCGTGAGAAGGTGCGTGCCCAGTGCGTGGAGCAGGGAGCTGAAGAGAAGGGCCCGTGGCGTGAATAAGACCCTTCCCCACACCTTGTCCCCCCTGAAGAAGAGAGGAGAGGGTGGTGCCCTGTAGCCACACACACGGGAAGAGGATCCCAGGTCACGAGGTGGGAGTGTCCCTCAGCTTTCCCCCATCAGAGGGAAGAACGCCTTCTCTGCTGAAGGGACACTTACGCGGCATCCGGCTGGCTGCTGGTCTCCTTCACGGTGGCCAGAGGCGCGGTGCTGTGCGGATTCACAGAGGCCAGAGGAACTGCAGCCAAAAGGAAAAAGGCAGGAGACAGGAGTGAGATGGCGCGGGGGAGGGGTGCTTAGTCTTTTTTATTTTTTTTGTCACCCATCACTTCATGCTGCTCAGCCAATAGGAGGCAGGACATTTCGTGAAGAATTTTCCCATCATGCAAAAGCTACTGTCTGTACTGTAGCGTTTTCATCTATATTACCTCATTCAGGGCAGGCCTGCCTGTCTCCTCCCTTTCCCCGGTTTAAAGAAAGACACAGTGAAATGATACGACCAAGTTTTAGACAGGAGCCAGGGAAGACCAAACCCATCTCTAACCCCCAAAGTAGGTAAGGGGGCCCTAAATCTTAAAACATGAAAAACAAATCTGTCTCCATTTCTATTTTACCTTTTTTTAAAAAATTATATTTTTACTGATTTCAGAGAGGAAGGGAGAGAGAGAAACATCACTGATCAGAGAGAATCATTGATTGGCTGCCTCCTGCATGCCCCCTACTGGGGATCCAGCCCACAACTTGGGCATGTGCCCTTGACTGAAATCGAACCTGGGACCCTTCAGTCCACAGGCCGACGCCCTATCCACTGAGCCAAACCGGCTGGGGCCATTTTACTTTTTGCCAAAGGTTCCCTCTTTTGTCCTGAACTGCCTGGGCCGTTGTGTCTTCCTCATTTTTTGTTAGTGTGAACCTGGAAATGGACGAGGTGCTAGGTAGTGCTGCCCAGTGGTTAACAACGTGACATCGGAGGTGTTTAGTCTTTTTTGCTATAACAATCGGAAGTAAGCGAGAGTTTCGCAAAGAACAGCGAACTGTCTCATTCTCAAATTCCCACCTGTGGGACCACAATCTTACTGTGGCCTTGACCGTGATGCAGTGGAAGGCTGAGGCTGACCCTCCATGTACCATCACAGCGTCCCTCACGCAGAGCAGCGTGCGAGGGAAAGAGCCAGGAAAACCCACAGGGCCCGGACCTTCCATCACCGGCTCCATGTACTGCTTTTCTCGTTTTTTTAAATAAAAAACACTAATAGTTTTATGACTGTGCTCTTAAGTAAGGGCACTGCATGTTTTCAGAGTATGGGGAGATATAAAATGTGAAGATTAGCATATAGTTATGTAATACATGTAACTGAAAATAACAGGGAATCTATTTAGATTCCCGTACCTGAAGTTCTTTCATTTGGGGGCCTGGTGGATATCTCAAGTCTATTAGCAGCTCCTTTGTTGGGGGATTTTCCTACAGCTTCTGGCAACACCCCACCCCCTGCCACATGGCCCTCACTGTAGGACTGACAGCACTGAGCCGGGGAGGTTCCTCCCTGCCCAGCTCCCACCGCTGGCGTAGGGTGTCACAGCGGCTCGGCGGAGGCGACACAGGGTCTGGCCTCAGCACGACTGAATGAGGGGCTGGCCTGTGCCCTGCAGGACGTTCCGCAGCATCTGGCCTCCCGGCATTGCCAACGTCTCCTGGGGGTGATCGCCCAGCTGAGAACCACTGGGCTCTCTGTGCCTCTGCCCACCCCAGGAGGAGTGAGGATGCCCGGGATGGCTCAGGCACCTGAGGATGGCTACCTTTAGGCACAGGCGTGATATACAAATAAATGCATTTTATTTAACAGGGAATAAGAGAGCATGTGAAACACCTTGACCAATTTTCTGACTTTTAATATCCTTACATTTTTTCTCATTGCTAATCTGTGCCACTGTTTACCCTGATACTATGGAAGTTTGGCTGGTGGACCAGAAGGACCCTTCCTCCCACGATCTGGGCCCTGTCCCTTTGCCCCCGCCCCCCCCCCCCCCCCGCCCCCATCCACGTGGCCAAGCCGGTATCCTCTTCATCCCGAACGTACTTTGCACTTTCCTGCTTTGCACCTGAGCTTCTAGAACAAACAAAACCTGACCTGCTCATGTCATCCGTCCAATCCCATCCCACAGACCAGATGGTCAATATCCCGCCCTTGTCGCCCACCTGTCATCTCCCAGAGCCTTCCTCCCTCCCCGAGAGCAGTGATCTTACTCTCCAGGAACACCATAACAGTCTAGAACCTAATCATGCATCTTGTATTTTGAGTTGGTTTCCCGCCATCCCCTCTGCCGGAGGGGAGACTCCCCGAGGCGAGGAAGTGAGAACCGCTCCTCTTTGCAGCCCCTAGAACGGTGCTTCTCAAACTATCTGCAGCAAAGAGCCAGTTTTTTAAAATCTTATTTACAACCCACATGGCCTAGTGCTTCTGTGGGATGAGGGGAGCCCTTCCCCGCCACGGCTCCGTCTCATTGCCACCAGGGGTGGGGAGCGTCCAGCCGAGGGCCTTACGCGCCTGAGAAATCCCTTGGTCTGGGCCTGCCACGGCACTAATTAAATGTTTGCCCAAACAGAGCAGGCTCACTTTAAGTGATCATTTTGAAAGGCCTGCGAACGATGTGATAAATATCCAAATGGCCGTTGGCAGGAAAAAAGGTTCCCCACCCCACCCCGCTCCACATTTCTAAACGCTTCTCTCCATTTCCGTGCCCATTTCATTGTGATCTAGTGACAGCTAGTTGGGGACCGGCAGTGTCCGCAGACCACCCTTTGAGTAGCACCATCCTGGACACAAGAGCGTTTACCAGGAAGCAGTCCCAGAGGAAAGCGGGCCAGGGAACCACCCGGAGGGCTTGCCGAAAGGACAGCTGGCCCACCCCACGCCCCCCCCCACCCACCCACCCACCCCCGAGTCTGCCACTTAGCAGTCTGTGGTCGGGCCTGAACATTCTCATTGCTGCTGCTTGGAAACCTCACTTGGAGACTCACTGGGCTACAGAAATGGACAGCTCTCAGGTTCACTGCCCCCTTGTGGCTGCCTGCCCTCGGAAGCCATGGTGTGGGCCACCATGTTGTCATACTGAAGGGTTGCAGACAAGAGGAAACCCTGAGGGGCCGTGAGAAGCCAGAGGGTCCCTACCTTGGGGCCGTGCTGAGCCCAGCTCCTCCACAGGTGGCTGTGCAGGGGATGTCGAAGAACATCGAGGCAACGTGTGAGGTGCCCTCCCAGCTGAAGGCCCCGGACGTGGCCTGAGTGACAGAGATGGCTGGGAGGGTGGGGACTCGGGTGGTGATCCAGTCAGTTGTACCTGCTTCTGTGGTGGCTCAGGTGACAGACCAGGAGTTGAGCTGGGCGGTGAGGGCACAGCTGGGAGTGACACAGGTGGCAAGTCAGCTGGAGAGCGTGACGATGAAGAGCCCAGTGTCGCTGTAGGTGACTGCTCAGATGAAGAGACAGGTGGTGGAGCGGGTGACTCCACAGGCCACTCATGTGTGGATTCGGGTGTCTGTATAGGTGGGGACCCAAGTGGACCATGGCCACCGCTTTCTTGCTCTTTGGGATCCCATTGTGTGGGAAGCTGCGTGGATTCTTCCAGACCGCCCTGCTCCGCTTGGGGGCTCGGCTTACTGTGTTCCGGGCCCTCGTTGCCAAGGGCGAGTTCTATCTGGCAGTACACTTCCACCCGGGGGAAAATCACCCTCTTGGAGGGAGAATTGAGGTAAGCAGCATCTAGGAAAAACAAGCATGGGTCACAGGTGGCATTTCTAACCTCCGGCATCAGCGTGGTGTTTGCAAAGGATACTTTTCCAAGTTACTGTCATAAACAGGATTATTTCTCACCAGTAGCCTTTCTTTACTTACTTGGACTGACATTGAGTATTTGACTGTGGATTAATCCACGTATCCAGTGGATATTTCTGAGCATCTCTGTGTGCCAGGCACTATACCTGGCACTGAGGAGGCGGAGACAGAAACAGGTGTGATGGTTCCTCCCCCGGAGCTTACAGCCCAGGGCGGGGACAGGCCCTGACCACCCAAATAATCTCAAGTGTTAATCAAGACAAGTGTTAGGCAGGGGAGGAACACGGCACCAGGAGAGAGGGAGGCAGGGAGGACTTCACTGTGGCTGGAGCCTGGGGGGTGGAGGGGGCACTGTGGCTGGGGATGGGGCTGAGGTGCAGGGACCGGATCGCTCAAGGGCTGGTAGGCAGCACTGAGGACTCTTAATTTCCATGGAGATCATGAAGCCTTCCAGGCAGGGAGGCGCCCGCCTGACTCTGGCTTTGACAAAGTCACTGTGGCTTCTGTGTGGAGACTCACTGACAAGGGCACAGGGGCCAGGGAAACCCGTCAGGTGGCTGCGGAGAAGTGTGTGGGGCTTGCGCCTGGAAGAAGGTAGAAGGAAGTAGAAGTTCTGTTTAGGAGGTAAGTGGATGAGGATTGGTGAGGGATTGATCGGGGCTGAGGGGAGGTAGGTGGCTCGCACAGTCTGATGGATGCTGGCGTTGTCTGCTGAGAATAGGTCATGGGAGGGACGGGCCGGGGGGAGGGGAGAGCTCAGGTTAGGAGCTTGTATGGGGACATGTTGAGTTTAGGGGGCCTTGGAGATGCCCAAGGAGAGACAAGTGGGCAGTGTGCGTGTGGATTTGGATCCCAGAGATGAGAAGGGGGTTAGAGATACATATGTACTGGGAGCCCACCCGGGCGGCCACTGGGGCTGTGATGGTGGCTGTGCAGGAGACTCCCAGGGAGGGAAAGCAAAGTGAGAAGAGGGGGCCCGGATTGAGGCAGACAAGCAGAGGGGCCCAGGGCAAGTTTTCTAAAACAGGCAAAACTGGGCAGATTCCAAAGCTGCTCGTAAGAGGAATCGCAGCCTGGGAGAAAATACTTACAAATAGTATTCCTGACAAAGGGTATTTATCCAGAATTCGTTAAAGCTCTTACACGAGAAACAAACAATTCCGTTTTTCAAATGGGCAAAGAGCAAGAGCTCCCAATGGCCAAAGCTGGGACAATTTGAGTAAAAAATCAGAGTTGAATAATGACCCAAAGTATAAAATAAGTGCCCAGGACTTCATACATAAACCAACAAACGATTGCGTAAGTGATGCAGGCGAGACCCACCTCCCACGCAGAAGCCGCCCACACACTTTATGTGGACGTCGGGCCTTAAGGACGTGGAGAAGGGTTCCTGGCCTTTTCCGTGTGAGCTACGCATAGACCTCCTTCCAGAAAGCAGTGCGTGGGAAGAGGAGAGAGTGAGCCTGACAACAGCCTGCAGCCGGGTGGCCACGGTCACACCATCAGTGACCGGTCGGGTGGACGGCAGGCGCCCTGGACAGAATGTGCTGAGAACGGCACTTTGCCTCTTTGGTCTTCCTTCCTCCAACCCATGACCCCGTCTAATCATGGGGCAAACATCCGACAAACCCCACCTGAGGCACAGTCTACGAAGTACCTGGCCAGGACTCACACCCGCCAGTCATTAAAAACAAGGGGAGTCTGAGGGGACATGACATGCTCTCCTGGATGGGGTCCTGGGTCAGAGTAAGGGCATCAGGCAGCAACTCAGGGAATCTGAGCAAAGTATAGATTTTAGTTAATAAGCATACTATAGCATCTAACAATAGGGAAACCTGGTTGTGGCGTGTGTGGAGACTCTGTACTGTTTTTATATTTTTCCATAAATCTGAAACTGTCCTGAAAATAAAAGTTATTAAAGGTCTGGGGGAAATGGGCAAAAGAGTTGAACAGACACGTCCAAAGAAGCTATCTGGACAACGAATAAGCAAATGAAAAGATGCTCAGCATCGTCAGCCACCAGGGAAAGGCCAATTCGAACCAGCGAGACACCCTGCACGCCTCTCAGAACAGCTTAGGCTCAACAGACCTGCCACACCAAGTGCCGGTGAAAAGTGGGGGGAACTGGAGCTCCCATACACAGCTGGAGAGAATGGAAAATGATACAGCCACTGTGGAAGGCCATGTGGTGGCTTCTTAAGAAGTTAAATCTGCATTCTGGGAATATGCCTCAGTCTGTACATATCCAAATGAATTTAACATCGAATCTCAAAGAGATATTTGCACACCCTTCCATTGCAGCATTATTTACAACTAGAGGCCCGATGCACAAAGATTCATGCAAGAATGGGCCTTCCTTCCCCTGGCTGCCGGCACTGCCTTCGCTCCGGCCAGATCCACCTTTCCGCCTTCCCATGCTGCCCAGAGGCCCTGAGCGGCTGGGGTGATGCAAAACTCCTGCTTCATCACCATGGCGATGACACAAGTGTCCTGCCCCGCCCCTGGCCACTCGCTGCTTACATATGCAAATTAACCTGCCATCTTTGTTGGGTTAGTTTGCATACTCACTCCTGATTGGCTGGTGGGTGTTGCGAAGGTACGGTCAATTAGCATGTTACTCTTTTATTAATGTAGATAGCCAAGAGGTAGAAGCAACCATACGTCCATTGATGAATAAATGGATAAGTAAAATGTGGTATATACATACGTTTGGAATATTATTCAGCCTTAAAAATGAAGAAAATCCTGTCACATGCTACAACATGGATAAACCTTGAGAACATTATAAGTGAACTAAAAGGCAAATACTGTATGCTTCACTTATGTGAGGGATGTAAAGTAATCAAACCCCTAGAAATACAAAGAGGAGCGGTGGTTGCCAGGGCCTGGGGGAGGGAGAAATGGGGAGTTTGGGGCCAGTGGGTATAGTTTCAGTTTTGCAAGATAAAAAGTTCTGGAGGTTAGCTGCACAGCAAAGTAAATATGCTTAGCACTACCGAGCTGTCCATTGCAAGTGGTTGAGATGGTACATTTATGTTATGTGTTCTTATCACAATTGTATATATGCAAATTATATATAATTATATAATATAACATAATTATCATAATTATATTTGTAACACATCTACCATGTGATCTAATTATTCCTCTCCTGGGTATTTACCGAAGAGAAATAAGAGCATATGTCCATACTAAGACACATACATGAGTATTTATAGCAGCTGTATTCATAATAGCCTGAGGTGCATACAACTTAAATGTCCATTAACAGGTGAATGGCTAAATGAGCGGTGGTATAGTCATACAAAGGAATGGAATGTAAAAAGGAATGAACTATTTATATCACGCAACGACATGGGTGAATCTTTGAATAATTACGCTGAGTGAGAGAATGCAGCCAAAAATAAGGTTTCACACTATAAGATTCCATCTATCAAAAACTCTAGAAAATGCAATTAATCTGTAATGACAGAAAGTAGATCAGTGGTTGCTTGGAGGTTGGGGGTGGGTGAGGGGAGGTGGGAGGAGTCACTGAGGAGCACCAGGAGACTGGGCGTGATAGATTGCTCACCGTTCTGATGGGGGACCTGTTTCACAGGGGAGTGTGTGTGTGTGTGTGTGTGTGTGTGTGTTTGTGTCTGTGTCTGTGTCTGTGTGTATGTGTGTGTATGTCTGTATGTGTGTGTGTCTGTGTGTGTGTGTCTGTGTGTGTATGTGAGAGATGTGGATCCTCAAGCACATGGCAAGCATGCCCTTCCCTTTGGCAGGAGGCGGCTGCAGGGAGGCAGATGGAGGGAGACTTGCCCAGCAGCAGGGATAGTGAGGTGGAGGTGAGGCCTCGGGAGGGAGGGGGTGACACCTGTGGGTGCAGCTTCCTGCGGGGCTGACTATCCTCCGGTTGGGCGGGAGGCTGGAGTGGACGCCCCTTTTCCGGTCCGGATGGCGGGTGGGGGTTAAAACCGCACTGACTCAGGCTGGGTGGGCACCCGCGCCCTCTGTGAAGGAGGCACATCAGCCCGTCTAACCCGGGGGCTCTGGGTGGGCCCTGACACCTGCGCTGAGAACGCCCGCACTGGCGGACGGAAGCGGAAGCCGCCCGCCCGTGGCCAGCCTGAGGCCGCGTCTCCTTTAGCCTCTTTCCCACTGGGAGTGGTGCCAGGAACCCCGGGAGTCCCGCCACCTCCACACACTGCCCGGCTCAGGACTGGAGGCCTGAAATGCAGGGTTTCAGCCTTGTGCTTGGGGCACCCTTCATACCTGCGAACATGTCCCCACCAGTTAGGGGGCAGGGTGGGGGGAGGGCGCTGGGTTCCCCCCACAGGCGGAAGGGTGGGAGAAGGTGCTACCGAGAAACGGGGGGCACGTTCCCCAGGGCCTCTCCTGAGAGGAAGAGAAGGAAAAGTTCAGGGGAGAGACGGGTATGGAGTAGCCTGGTAGCCAGGCTGGAACTGGGGTGTAGAGGGGTCTCCTGGGGCAGGGAGTTGGTGTCTGCTCCAAGATCTGAGCCCCAAATCAGGGGGTCTCCCTAAGCCCCAAGTCCCCAGCCTACACCATCATTGAGGAGAGTGGAGGGGCTCCCGAGCTGGCAGCAGAAAGGACCGAGGCCCCAGCCAGCACCTCCTATTCCTGAGGCCCCATCTCTACCCCCCCATGACACCCCTCATGTTGTTCACCTTTTGGATACTTGGGGCTCCCTTTTCACAGCTGTCACCTGTGTAAATGAGGATGGGGGAGTTGTCAGCGGGGCCAGGGTTAGGAGGAGTCTGTCCTGCAGAGGGTGAGAGGAGGGGCCTGTCTCTGAGCTCAGAGCGGGCAGTGACTGGCCTGACCACGGCAAGGACATGGACTCCGATGTCCTCAGTAAGACATCTACTGGGGAGTTGTGCTGAGGGCTGTCTGTGGCTTTGCTCCTCTGGTCTTCACAGCGCCCTCTGAGGAGGTTCCATGATCCGCCCCTTATACAGATGAGAAAACTGAGGCCCCAGGAGATTCTTTACCTGCTCGAGATCACACAGTTGGTAGGTGTCAGCAATCAGGATCTCAACCCTTTTTACAGATTAGGAAACCAAGACTCAGAGAGGGGAGTGATTTCCCTGAGCTTGAAGCATCCATCTTATATAAAAACTGCTGTTTGAAATTTTAACCCTGCTGTTTTGGCTTCTGTAAACGCTTGCTTGCTTAAATAATAAGGAAAATGAGATTACTCCCATTCCAGAGAGGCCGTGGACTGTGCCCCAGACAGAGTTGTCAGTGCTGACACCAGGCCAGGCCTTGAGATATGGTCTCATGGCCCCTTCCCGGCACGTAGGCCTTCTTTCCCAGAAGGCCCGGGAGTCTCATTCCAAATTTGGGAGACAAAAGAGCTAGGAAAAGTATAAATAGAAAAGGTTTCCTCCATGTGGGGGGGGCCCAGAATTTGAAAGGCACATTTTCCTCTGGCCCTGCCCTTAATAAAATGTAACTCCCTTTCTCTAAGCATGGCTTGGGTTTTTTTCGGGTCTTCTGTAACAAGCTCACACGGCTGGAGGGATGGAATCCTGGCCCAGGCTGTTTGCCTCGGAGCCCCCATCTCTCCCCCCCCCCCCCCCGCCCCCTTGTTGGGAGAAAGGACCCAGGAGAAGGTAGAGTCAGGACAATGGGAGCGTGGGAAAGCAGGAAGCACTTGTGAAGGGGGAAAAGTGAATATATCCTGGGGGGAAAAACCTCATTCCACACCTTAATCTCACTCTCAAAGTATTTCTTAAATCTGCCCACACAGTAAGTCCATCACAGCATTGCTGATAATAGTGAACATTTGGAAACTCCAAGGGATGGTCAAACAGTGTTCTGTGCAACTAACTGCCCAGAGGACAATCATGCACACCTGGGGCACTGTGGGAAAAACTTGTGGCAGAACATGGGGAAACGCCCTTTGAGCCAGGAATCCCTTCTCTTGGAAATTAACTCTGAATATGGAAAACAGAGATGTTTGTCATGACCTTCCTCATGGTAAAGTGTGTTATACATGTCAGCAGAGTCTTCCTTCTACCAAATCACAGAGGAAACAGGGGTGCGGGGCCACGACTTCCAAACCAGCACAGGCCAGGGCTCCTCTCTCCCGTGTGCTGAGCCGCATGTCCTTCGGAGTCTTAGATAAACATAAACCTGTTGCATGTAGTTTCTACCTTAACAATACAGCTCTTTTGGAAAGAGAATGAAATGACACGAAAATGGAAGATACGAGCTATGTATTTCCTAAATATAGTTTTTATATCCAGAACTGTCCCATCAGTTAACCTAAAGGCTGCTTTTGCACGGAGACCCTCATTTCTGGCCGCAGTGGCCTGTCCTGGACAATGCAGGCTGTCAGTCCTGCACCCACTTCTGGCTCTCAGGTCACAAACGTGGGGGGAATGCTCCCCTACTCAGCTCTCCTACGTCCGTCTTTGCCCACCCTCCGGGCCTCCCTTCCTCAGGGCGCCACGTGGTACTTACTCAGCCGCCTCAAGTACAGAACGGCATCTTCGTACCCTCGGTAGTAGTAATTGTGCAGGACCTGCAAGGTGGGCACACCAGGAGGAGACTCAGGCTGCAGTACAGCGGCAGCGCGGTCCCCTCCCCAGAGCAGCTGCTGTCACCTATCTGATGGCTCTTCAAAATGTGCCTGTCCGGTTCCCATCCCTCACTCTCTGCCGAGGACTGGGAGCAGTTCCTGTGTCCATGGTGACACTACATCAGTGTGCTAAACCTTGCACAGCTGCCCACCAGCTTCCCCTGGCAGGAGATGCCAAAATGTTTATAGCAGAAGCAGGGAAAGTGCATTTGGACCATATGAGAAGCAAAGTTTGGAGACTGGGTTCAAATCCCAGTGCTGCCACTGGCTGTGTGGCTCTGTGGATGTAACTTCTCACAGCCTCAGTTTCTTCATCTGGGGTAATAATAGCATCTATCACAGAGGATGCTGAAGGATCACATGAGATATTGCCCACAAAGCCTTTTCTGTAAAGGGCCAGGTAGTAAATATTTGGGGCTTTGCAGGCCTTACATAGTCTGCCATTTCTTGTTCTTGTTCTTCTTGTTCTTGTTTTTGTTGTTGTTGCTGTTGCTGTTGTTGTTGTTGTTCTTCTTCTTCATCATCTTTTTTTTTTTTTTACAGTCATTTGTTTTATTTTATTTTATGTTTTCTTTTTACTGAATATATTGGGGTGACACTGGTTAACAAAATTATATAGGTTTCCAGTGCACAACTCTACACACATCATCTGTACACTGTATTGTGTGTTCACCGCCCATTTTACAGCCTTTAGCGGTGGAAAGCCCACACTTAGCTCACAGGCTGTACAAAAACCAGGGCGGGAGGGGACTAGCCCCTGGGCCACAGTTTGCTGACCTGACATCGCACATCAGAGTGGATGTCATCCCATCAGCGATTCTGACATCACCTTATTTACAGGGGAGGACATTAAGGCTGGCAGCCCTTAGGGGACTAGTTCAAGGCCACACAGCTCATTAGCGAAAAGGCCAGGATGCAGGCCTAGGAGGAAGTTTAGGGGAACATTCAAGGGGAGGGAACATGGAAACTGAGTGGGCCCCACTGGCTTCCCCATTGCACCCCCCAACCCCCCACCCCTGCCCCTCCAGGCCCCTCTCTCTCACCATCAGGTCTGGGGGGAACAGGGCGTGGGTCATCCTGGCGATGTTCTCCAGGGAGAACTGGAAGGAGCAGTTGAACATGCGGAAGTCGTGGAAGATGGCGGGGCAGTCCCGGGGGCAGATGTCCTGCTGGCCGCTGAAGGTGGAGATGGTGATGGCGTCCGTCCAGAAGGAGCAGGGCTGCATGCCCGTGAAGCCGCCGTCGATGTACCGCTGTGAGGGCAGAGTGAGAAATGTGCGCCTGGCCAGAGGTCCCCTCCCCACACGGGAGGACACAAGGACAAGCCCTGCACTGAGGCCCGGGGGCTGAGTGAAGGTCACTCAGGGATCCCGGTGGCCTCTGGACTCCTGCCCAGGGCTCTGTCCCTATGGGCTCCTCCCAGCCATCTTCCTGGGGCTGCGGAGGGGCTCCCAGGCCTCTGTGGGGAGGGGCAGCCACACCCTGGATGAAGCAGGAGCAAGTGCCCCCAGTCACAGCCACCCCTCCCAGGCCGCCCCCCGGAGCCCCTCAACTGCTGAGGCCAGACGGGAACGGAGTGTCCGTGCCTTCTAAGGAGGAGCACATGTGGTGGGCCGAGCAGGTGTGACACAGCCCCTCCCAGATGCTGTGGTCCAAGCTGCCCCTCTGCCGAGGCCAGGCACCCGGACCAGCCACGCGTCCACCCTCCAGGCCCTTCCCCTCTGGGGTTTTGGTTCCTCAGCTGAGAACAAAGGCGCCGACCCTCTGGGCTCACTGAGAACTACACCGACATGCAAGCTGGGCTCCAGCTAGAGCTGAACCTGGTCCGGACTCATTTTCTCCATAGATGAGGAGGGGCTGGGCCAGGCCCTCTGGCTCGGAGTGTGGTCTGGGGACCGGCAGGCCGGCTCAGCGGAAGCCCGTTCCAGGCGCAGTCTCGGGCCCTGCCCCAGACCTACTGGGGCAGGATTTGCATTATTTTACAAGACCCCTGAGCGGCTCGTGGGCACATGGAAGTTTGCGAGGCACCAGCCTAGATGACCTCAAAGGTCCCATCACTGAAGGTTCCAGGTCCCCACGGTGCAGGGCCTGGTCCTAGGCTCCTGTCCAGCCCGGGAAGGTCTGTACAGTGGGAGGCGTCTTGCTTTGCTGGGCTCAGGGGTGGGTCGGTGTGTCCACAGAGAAGCCCAGCCTCGTTGGGAAAGTTCCTCTAAGGCCCCGGAAGTCCATCTACTAGTTGACCTGACCTCCCGGGCATTCTGAGTGGGGAAGCACAAAAACCTTTCCAACTCCTGGTCTTCCCACTGAACTCTGAGACCCCCCTCCTGTCCCAGCTGTGGTCTCAGGGCCCGAGGCACCCCTGGGCCCTGGCTCAGCCCGCCCACGCCGCAGCACTCACCACGCCGCGGTAGGTCGGGGGGATGAGGCCGCAGTACACGGGGACAAAGCAGCTGCAGTACAGGGCCTGCGGGGGGAGAACAGGGCTGAGACGCCTGAGGCCCTGGGGGTGGGGGCACCTGCAAGCAAACCCCGGGGCACGGCCAGCCTTGCCTTCCTTAAACCCAAGGTGGAGGCCCTGCCTTCCTCCCAAGTTCAGCCCCTGTCCTGGCCCTGACTAGTGGGGTCCTTGGTCCCAGCTTTAAAGGGAGAGGGTGACCTCCATGATCTCCAGGGTCCCTTCTGGCACCAAAGTTCCACAAACTCAATGGGATTCAACAGCCATCATTGTGCATCCGGCTTGGGCCAGGTCCTGGCACCAAAGGAGGGTGAGATGCCCACCCTTGGGAATGCTGCAAGAGGGGGAGTAAGCAAGCAGGTGACAGTACAGGGTGACAGGTGCTGTGATGGAGGTGAGCATGGGCACGGTGGCCCCAAGGAGGAGCACCCAGCTCAGGGGGGTTGGGGCGGGCAGATGAAGGAGAGTTCCCGCAGGAGTGACTGGAGTCTTCTGAGGCAGGTGAAGGGGAGTGAGAACTAGAGAAGGGCATCCCAGGCGGAGGGCACAGCAGGTGCAAAGGCGGTTGGCACGGGTAGACGAGGAAGGTGGTAGAAGGCTGGAGAGGAAAGTCTTGAAGAGCTGGTGCCAACAAACCCAGGGATTGAGGTGGCAGAGGAGGTATCCACGGGCATTGCCTATTCACCCTCCACCCCAGGATCACGGCCAGGGCAGTGTGGGGATGTGAGGATGGGTGGCAAGGGCCTTGTCTTCAGAGGAGGGGACAGAGTCATGCAGCGTAACCCCTTTGTCATGGAAGAAAATTGGGTATATACCCCCAGCCCTCCCCAGCAAGAGCAACTCCGCTAGGAGCTATGTTAATGAGGCTAGAACAGTGCCGCTTTATGTGTGGTTTGCTCCGGTTGGCACAGGTAGACGAGGAAGGTGGTAGAAGGCTGGAGAAGCAGGACCTGCCCTTCCCCACCGTACTCCACAGCCCCGCCCCCACCCCATAGCCCCGCCCTAAGCCAGGCCCCGCCCTACGCCAGGCCCCGCCCTACGCCAGGCCCCGCCCTCTTGCCTCGATGAGCTCCTCCTTGGACGTGTACTCTGAAACCACGACACTCTCTCCGTCGGTGAAGCGGGTGAGGCTCACGTGCAGCTTGCCGGTGGCGGCCTTGTAGGAGTCCTCAGGCAGGGCCTGGTACAGAAACCGCCGCATCATCTGCACCATCCCGCAGGAGGGCGCCAGCGGCCCCAGGAAGGACTTCTTTGTCTCGGCCACGCCCACGTTGAGGACGCGCAGGTACTCATCTGTGGAGGAAGCCGAGAGGAGCGGGAGGTCAGCGGCCGTGGCCGAGAGAGGTCAACGGCGACTTCCCACCTCATCCTGCAGCCAACAAATGGGAGACCTAGACCGCTGAGGCAGGGACGGGACCCACCCGCCGTTCTGCTCAGGACGAGAGCAGACGCGGTAGAACGGAGTCGCTGGCCCCCGAGCGAGACAAAGGACCACTTTCCTACCCCAAGGAGCTTCCCCGGCTCCCGTCACACACCTGCTGTCTCCACCAGACAACATTCTTTGGAGTCTGAGAGACCTTTTGTCCTATCTGAGATTCCCATCAAAACACTCACACACACACACACACACACACTCACCACTGACACAGCTGAAAGCCTTCACCAGTGACACCTGGGGCACTGGCTTAGTGCCAGCTGCATCTGCGTGCAGGGAGGGCGTGCTGGCCTCGGGGCAGATGAATTTCAGGGAGGGGTGAACTTTGTCCTGAAACTATTGCATCATCTTCCCTGTCGGGCCCCTGACAGGCCCGACAGGGAGAAGGTCCTGAACCCTGGAGACGGCTGTGCCAGGCTGTCCCGCAGGCGCCCAGGAGGGGGACACCTTGTCCTCCTTTTGAGAGGAGCACAGCCAGGGAGGGCGGACGTGTTGTTCAGGGGGTGGCAGAGGGAGGTGTAGGTTGCCTCCCGGGCCCTGAGAATCCCACCAGGGAAGTTGGGGTTGTAGGCTTGCTAAGACGTGCGGTGGTGCTGGAGTCGCACAGCAATGCTCCGAGGCAGGTACCTCTCCTCACCCCACTGGTCAGGAAACTGAGGCCCGGAGAGGCAATATAACTTGCCCCAGGTCAACTATGTGCTACGTGGACAAAGTGGGGTTTTAACCTCGAGTGACCCCGGAACCCATACTCCTTCCTCTAAACTAAGCTGCAGGCTTCCGGGGTCCGGCCTGAACCTGCTTCCTGCCCGTTGCTGCTACCTTCTACCGTGTGGAAGCTCCCTGGGCACATCAGGAGTGGAAATGGCTCTGGAAAGGACTACTAAGGTTTTAAACAAGCATTTCATTGTAAAACCTCCCACACAGGAGAGCCGCCTCACCATCAGCATCAGCAGCGATGGCTACCTGGGCAGTTGTGTGGTCATGAGCTCTCTGCCACTGCAGGTGATCAAGCAGAGGCAGGAAAAGCTCCCCAGTCAGAGAGCTTATTGAGGGGACTCCTGGGTGGCCCGTTAGGGCTAAGATCCCTTCTAATGCTGCGATTCCGGGATTCTCACCAGAGCCCGGCCACGTCTCTGGGAAGTGATGGCGGGGAACCTTGATCTCCGTTTATAAACAGAGCAGCTGAGGCCCAGAGACCTTAAGTGGTTTGCAGCCATCTGGGGACAAACCAAAGCTGGTGATGCCCTACTCCTCCTGTGTTTTACAGGTCACAGGTCATTCCCACTGACCCTGGAGGTGGAGAGGTTAAGGAGCGTCCACATCCTTCTCCACTCTAGAAACTGAATCAGGGGAACCCTAAGTGTCCTTCCTGAGGTGAGAGAGCCAGGCGCTGTTTCTCTGACTCCCGCCCACCGTCTTTCCCTGGGTGTTGGACTGATCCCAGAGGCGGGGGAGCCTGGGTTGCCATGGCGACAGCCTTTTCTCACCAACATGTAGAATCCCAGCTGCATATGTGCAGTAGGGACTGACCTGAGCAGCAGAGCATCTCAGCTGTCACCCTGTAGGGGGGAGGCCCGCAGTTAGCGTTACGGTGTGTGTGCCGACTGATACCAACAGCGTTTTCCCTGAAGGGAGGGTGGCAGCCAACCCACCAGCAGGTTATGAAACAGCTGGGCATTCGGATACCAAGGTTTGGGGTCACTGAGCTCTCTCCTACAAGACCAGTGGGAGGGGGAGTCGGACGTGGGTGGGGACATGCTGCTTTTAGAAATGTTTTTCAATCCTCACTTGAGGATATGTTTTTATTGGTTTTAGAGAGAGAAGAAGGGAGAGGGAGGGGGAGAGAGAGGGGGAGAAACATTGATTGGTTGCCTCCTGCATGCACCCTGAATGGGGATCAAACCCGAAACCTGGGTATGTGCCCTGACCAGGAACCGGATCTGCAGCCTTTCGGGGTACAGGACCATGCTCCAACCAGCTGGACCACCGGCCAGGCTGCTTCTGGAATTCTCAGTGAGCAACCTGAAGCGGTCACAGAGGAGTTGGTGGCTTCCCACGATGCCTGGGAGCCAGGAGCACCCACAGCAGTTTGCCCACACGCCCCTGGACTCCCAGCAAGAGGAGCTCACTGGGACCGATGGAAGGACGTTTGTTCTTATTGCACAAGAAGCACATGTCATTGTGGGAAATTGTTTTAAGTGCAGATAAGCAAAAGGAAAAAAGGAAAATGACTCGGAATCCCTCCGCCCAGAGATTAACATTTGGTTTATGTCTTCCTACACTATATATTTTATATGTAGTCTTACTGACAAAATACTTTCATGGAGTCAATCTATTTACATTATTTTGTAACTTGCTTTTTTCACCTAATAAATCATGTCTTTCCCATCAGTAAGTACCCACTTATAACCTCATTTACAGGCAGCATGGGAAGCACTGTAAGGCTAGGAGATTATTGACTGAGCAGGTCCCCTGAAGGAGTTGGCTATTTAGTTTCCTTGCTTTTATAAGCCATGCTGCAATTAATAACCTCCTGCTAAATTCTTTGCCTGTGTCCTTCCTTATTTTCCTTAGGATGGGGAGAGGTGGGGTGCTAAGTCAAAGGCATGTGCACATTTAGCCTCATAATGCTTATTTTGATCATGGCTTTTGTGTATTATCCATTTACAGTCAACTCAGCTGTTCAGAGGGGGTGGTGGGTGACAGGGACTGAGCAGTGGCCAAGATAATAGAAATAGCATTGGCATCTCCAATATACTTACATCTGAAAACAGTGCCCCCTGGAAACTAGCAACGCTCTAGCCAGGATCATGTACCCAGGGAGGGAGGGGACAGGAGATTGTCTGATTTCTCCCCTCAGGTGCCCAGTTTAATATTCTTCCCTGCTGCTCGGGGGGACTCATACCACAGGATGCCTTTATCTCCGCTTCTCCTTGCTTCTCTTCAGGTCCGTCTGTGTGTCTCTGTCTTCAGAGACTCTCCCCCGTCTCCCTCTTCCCCCCTCCCCCCGCTTATATCTCTCCCTAGCTGAGGCAAAAGCAACTAATCTTCTGGTTAACAAGTCTTCGTTGGTAGCAAGTCACATGCTAAGCATAGCAATTGCTGGGTGCTGTGAGGAGGGATAAATTTAGCTTGCTTCTCTATGCATCTCTGTCCTTTCCAGCACCTTCTCACAGTTAAAGGGCTCCTTCCAAGCTGCTGGGCTCTGAGACACAGTGTCCCACACCGACCACAGCCAGGCGGGACTTAAAGCAGCACAGCAGGAAACTCAAGGCTGGCTGCTCTCACCCCCGGCCCACACTCGCCACGTCCTTTCACAACTTCGTATCAGCTAAGGGTGGTGACTGCGTCTCCCGAGCCAGGAAGGAGGTTCTCTGAGGGCTGGTCCTGCCCTCCCTCTGTGGCCGGTGGTGGGGCACTGCCCATAGAAGGCCCTGAGAAGCCTTTGTTATGAGCTGGGAGCTCCTCCGGGCAGGGATGAGCCATGCTCACTGCGCCCACCAGGCCTCCCACCACACTTGGGGCCGTGATTGCTCCGGGTGTGAACAGAGGAAAATAAGAACCTACAGGGAGGAAAAGCAAATGACGGGGATGCTCACAAGGAAGGGCTTGACTTAATGACCCAATAAAAGCTTGAAAGCCAGATCGTGCCAAACAGATGCTAGATAACAGAGTTGGCTTTGGCCAGTGTGGCCCATCCCGCAGGTTTTATGGGTCCACGGTCCTAAAAGCTTCAGCAGGAAAATAAATAACCCAGATCCTGGGACTGGGAGGTTTTGAGGCCATTTGGAAGCTGCTCCAAATCTCAGTCACTTTTTTCTAAGACCAGATCCATTTCTTGGAAAGAACTCAGACTTTGAAGCCAGACAGATTTGGTTCAAACCCCAGCTTTGCCGCATACGATCTGGGCAGCCACGTAACTTCTTCCAGCCTCAATTTGCCACCTATAAAACGGGGTAATAACACTTAGGTTAGGGGTTGTTATGAGGCGGGCATTTTTAAAGTCCCAGCACACAGACGAGCTGGGTATCAGTAGGCCAGCAGCTCCCAGGTGGCCATGGAAAAGCCTTCGGCACGTTTCTGCCTTTCAGCTTTCTCATCTGAATGGGGGCAGTGATTCCTGCCCCACGCCTTACCAGGTGTGCACAGGCTCCGGGTGGTGAGGAGGGCAGGTAAAAGCACTGTGCAGAGGAGGGGTGCACCGGCTTCAGGGCTTGGGGAGGGATGGTGAGAAGTAGGAGAGGCATGGTTGGCCACAGCACTCCTCCCTGTCAACTTGGGGGGCCTACAGATCTAGTTGGTAAAGGGGGGAGGTGGAACAACCATTGACGGGAAGGATGTGAATGATCAGATATGCATTTATCTTATTTATCTGCTACGTGCCTACAGTTTCTTCTCTTCGTGAGAGCAAGGATGGTCTCTGTCTTGTTCGTCCCTTTGTCCCTAGCACCTGATAAAGTGCCGGGACATGATAGCACGTAATAAGCACGAATACACACGTGAACAGTGAATAAGTGAATGCACCCCCGCCATCGAAGGCGGACCCTGAGGTCCAGACAGAGAAGCAGCTATTCAAGGTGACTCAGGCTTCCCTGCCCATCCTCCACAAGGCCTCTCGCTGAGCGAAAAATCCTAGAAGGATAGGCACCTGTCAGCTGACGATTTAAATAGCTGGGGATCCCGTTCAGGGGGTGCCCGAATTAGGTCTCTGCGGAGGAGGATGGGACTGCGCGGGGTAGCCTAGCAACAACCTCCGGCTCAGCCAATCACTGTGAGGCGCCTCCCGCCGTGAGCAGCAGGGACCGCGATGGGGGCCGGGAGCTGGGAGCAGCACCGGGGCGGCGCCTGCCGCAGAGCCGGGTGCCCAGGGAAGCCCTGCGGGTCTCCGTCTCCGGCCTAGAAGCCTGCTGCTCCCGCCCGGTCCCTGCTGTACCTGCATGACCCTGTGGGTGAAGCCTGGTCCCTGGTGTAACCTGGATGATAGGCTGCATGACCCTGTGGGTGAATCTTGACCCCCGACTGCACTGTAATAACAATTACTGTCTTAACAGCAGTCCTTCACTCAAGCAGGTGTCACACTTATCATCTCAGTTTATCCTCACAGCGACAGCGCGCCCGAGGGCAGTGCCCGTTATGCGCAGTTTTATTTCTGTGCCGCCCTGCAGGGGCATTGACGGAAACAATGGCTTCAGGCTGCAGGGTCCCCCTGGACGGCCCACCGAGACCCTCTGGGCAGTGGTTTTCCGTCAGGGGGCCTTTGTTCAAAAGAAGATCTCAGGTGGAGGCCCGTGCACAGAACAGCTCATCGTAGGCTGCTCTGGTTGAAGCCCAGCAGGGTCTCAGACCTGTCGGGTTGCCCACCGCACCCCAGAAGGGAGCCCCTGAATGCACAGCCCTGAACCCCCTAAGACCCTAGGAGCCTCGGTCACACCAAAAATACAAGAGTATGCTAATTCTCTCCGTTTACGGGCAAGAAAACCAGCTCAGGATAGAGGTTATGCTCAATAACTGCGGCCGAATGGCTGGAGAAGTGAGTAAAGGCTGGGCGTGCCCTCGGTCTCACAGTCTGTGCCAGCCTGAGCCAGAATTAGGATGTCTAGAAAACTCCTTTTCTACTCTGTTCTGAATGCATTGCAGGCGTTAGCCCAAAGCAAAACAACTGTGACCTAGTAATTACGCAAAAACACAAACTAAACCCCCCCAATACTTTTTATGGGCAATCATCATCTTCCATGCATACCCTTTTCAACCCTAAGAGAACTGGCTTTAAAAGTTCAGATTGTTGTATATCGTGTTGTCATGGAAACGGCAGTGCCTCCCGCTGGTTCATCACCTAGATTCCCATCAGGGCGCCGTGGCTGCTCTTCCCCAGGCCCCGGGCCCTCACCCTGCCCCTGCGTACCTCTCCCCCAGGATCCAGGCACGATCTCCCCAGCTTTCCACCGAAGGACCTAGTAATCACCTTGAGAAACAGGCAGAGAGGATATGTGTCTAGAAAGTTCTCTGGAACCTCACAGTGTTCTCAGGGCCACTGCCCCTGCTCTGTTCTTTCTGACTGTCTTCTTCGGTGGACCCAGAATTCCCTTTGAGATTCTGCTTCAAGATGGAAACCACACCCCCTTCCAGGCTGTGGCCCGGCCCACCGTCCTACTACCCCACAGACGCCCCTGCACTACTGAGGGGACACGGGGCTAGTGCAGAGCTGAGCTAGTCACCCTCCGGTCTTCCGTCTTCAGAGTTGTTTTTGGGGTGTGTATTGGGGGGGAAGGACCTCCAGGTGAGGCTCTGCTACACAGAACAAAGGCCATCTCAGAGCACCTCCTCATTTGGGATTTCCCAAATCAGTTCACCACTGCACAGGGCCACCCATGCCTCCCTCTTCCAGAACCATGGTCCCTGAATGCCTGTCTGCGGACTGGCCTTGTGCCCTGTTCCCTCTGTCCAAGACTTCAGCCAGTTGGGTCTTTTAACCGCGTCCCTCTCCGTCTATGTCACATGAGTCTTGAAGTTCCCATGAAGCCACCGCGCCGGTTACTGCTCTTCCAAGCTACCCCGTCTGGTTCCTCCTTGCTGCTAGGCGCTGGGCCAGCTCGGAGGCCTCATTGTCTATTGAATCTTCATGAACGCCTTTGAGGTAGCGCTATGTCATCTCCTCTCTACAGATGGGGAAACTGAGACTCAGCCAGTAACTTGCTCCAGGTCACACAGCTGGACACAGCAGAGCCAGGCTCGAGTCCTGAGGGTCCCAGAGCCAAGGTTCTTTACACCACAGTTCACTGCTCCTCCAGGGAGAGCACCCTGTCCTCCCTCAGAGCTCGGCCCCACTGCCAGGCCAGGGGCTGGTCTGTCTAGTTTAGGCCACCTCCTAAGGGCTCAGATGTCCCTGGGAGACAGGAAGTCTCCCTTTAGAGCAACAGAACCCAAGTCGCATCTTCACACACATGCTCCTCTGCCCCGGACCCAAGGCCCCTTCTCAAGCCAGGTCAGTCCCTTCTCTCACAGTAAACACACCATTCACAATCCAGCTTTCTGCCCTTACTCATGCTTTGTTGTTGTTATTTTTTTCCATTGAGAGAGAGTGGAAGGGGGGAGGGGGAGAGAGAAACATCAATGTGAGAGAGACACATGGATTGGTTGCCTCCTGCACACACCCCGACCGGGTCCGGGGAGCGAACCCACAACCCAGGTACGTGCTCTTGATGGGAATCGAACCTGAGACCCTTGGGTGCAGAGGCCGGCGGCGCTCTAACCACTTAGCTACACTGTCCAGGCCTCACTTTTTTTTAACCATCTGTGCAGACCTCACCGTAAAGCCCAGCTTAAGATCTGGGCCTCCTCCTGAGAGCCTTCCCCGGTCACCCCACTGTTAGCTCCTTCTGACCCCTGCAGTGTGCCCCGGGCACCTCAGGCTCTGGCCAGCTGCGGTCCTTGAGGACAGGGAGCACCTGTAACAGGAACCCCCTTCTCCCCTATTAGTGCCTAGCTCAGTGTCCAGCTGAGTAGGTAATGAGCCCTCGCTGGTTTGGCTCAGTGGATAGAGCGTCAGACTGTGGACTGAAGGGTCCCAGGTGCGATTCCGGTCACATGCCCAGGTTGCGGGCTTGATCCCCGGTGGGGGGTGTGCAGGAGGCAGCTGATCAATGGTTCTCTCATCACTGATGCTTCTGTCTCTCTCTCCCTCTCCCTTCCTCTCTGAAATCAACCAAAATATATATATATTTTTAAAAAATGAATAAATGAACTGTAGGGACTATTTCTTTTTTATTCCCACAGGGATGGACACAGACTCTGAGCTGGGTCTCTCTCACTTCGATGTTTCTCTCTCTTTCTCTCTCTCGCCTTCCCCCTTCTCCCTCCCTTCCACTCTCTCTAAAAAAAATCAATGGAAAAATATCCTCACTCCTCAGGTGAGGATTAAAAAGAATAATAATTTTTAAAAAATAAAAAACAAGAAAATTAAAAAAGGAAAGAAAAACCAAATCCTTGTGCCAATTAAAGCCCACAATTATGTATTAAAAATATTAATCAGACCAGTCAGAGTCCAGTGATTTTTGTTTTAATAAGCTTGGTAAGTTCCATAGGGCATTCTTTAATTAAATGAAAAATGCTGCTTTACCTAACCTATGCTTTTCTATTTCAAGGTGATTTTCTTTTCATTTATTCATCCACTCATTCAACATTTGTTCATCAGACTTATTGTGTGACTAGGATTTGCCGGGCACTGTGCCAGAAACACCCATGACTCCTCTTGTCCCTCACCGTAATGACCAAGGGATGTGGGCCCACCCCAAGCTACAGGCGGGAAAAACGAGGGTGCGGCAGGTCTCTGGCTGGTGGAGGACCCGCGGTGACAAGGGGCAGAGCCGTTTCTTTCCTGAGGGCGCGGGCACATCGCTCCGCAGGGATGGCACCCCTGCGCACCTCCTTCCCGGGAGCTGCGTCCTCACCAGCCCTGGGTGGCTTATTCCTCGGCTGAGTGACAAAGGCAGGCCCGGGGGTGACCGAGGGAAAGAATTCCGAGCCAAGGTTCTCGCAGAGGTCGCCTTGTCCTCCCAGCACTGGCTCCTGAGTCCCAGCGGGCCCACTGCCCGGACACACCTGACCGCCTGCCAATGACAGGAACTCCAGCTGCCGCGGCTCCAGGGCCCAGCAAGCCTTCGGTCCCTGGATGGCAGCAGCTGCCCGAGGCAGCACCCGACCAGGTGTGCGAGGCCAACAAAACACCTGTGGCCTCCTCCGTCCTCAGTGGAGGAGTCGTGCTGGGTCCTGTGACGCCCACATTTGAGGGGTGGGGCCCCTGCTCCTGGCCCTGCCGCGTGCTTGGCAAGGCCCTTTAGAGGCCCAGTTCCCGCCCACGAGGACAAGGCAGGCACGCTCGTGCCCAGGGCTGCCGCCCCTGCTGGTCTCAGCCTGGAACCACCTGCTGTCCCTCCTCCCCTCAGGGAGGCCTGCCGCCAGCCCACCGGAAGGTTATCCTTAGCCGCCCACCCCGCCTTCTCCTCTCTGTCCCCCTTTGCGCATGATGCCGACGCTGTTCTATATGTTTGGTTATTTGTGGCTTGATTTCCCCAGGAGAATGTCAGCGCCACGAGGGCTGACCCCGGTCTTGGCCACCGTGGGCTCCCAGGACCTAGAGTGAACTGACAGGGGAGGGGGAGGGGGGGGCTGTCTGATCTCTGTAAGTCAGCCAGAACCTGGTCCTCGACTTCTTTGTCTGCACACTGAGGGGATTAGGCTCAAACAGTGGCTTTCAAATTCAAATAAAAATCGCAGCAACCCTTTTTTTTAAATGAAATTTTAGGCAGTAACTCATGTGAAAGATGGACAACAGCCCGATAGACTTGCTGGCCCCAGGGCTTCGGCGTGTGTCCTCTCCCCGCTCCCCTGCTCCTGCTCCCCCTGCCCCACGGAACCCTGGGGCTCCTTGGAACACAGTTTGGAAACCACTGGCCTGAGTTTCGCCTCCAGCTACTCACTTCCTCTCCCAAAGACGAAACACAATTATTTGTAAAACGAAGGTGTTGGACTCACTGACCTTCCTTCTGTGACATTCTAGTATCATAGACCCATAACTGAGAGAACTATCTGAGAGCCAGGTAAACCCCAAAATAGACATGGCAAAGACATTCTGTGGCATGCCTGCCAGCAGCCAGCAACTGTCAGGCATTTGTCGAGCGCTCTTATTTGAAGAGCAATCTGTGGCAGCCATGGGACCATAAGATCTCCGATGGCTCAACCAATCCAGCTGATGAGACCAGAAGCGGTCTGAAACCATCAGGCAGCAGAGCATCCGGCACTAGGATGGGCGGCCAGGTGCCAGAGGCCAGGGAGACAGCGAGGGAGGGGGCAGAACGGATGGCTCAGAGCGCAGCCCTCCCCAGCCAGCAGACTGGACTTGACCTTAGGGATATGAGGTCATGCGTTCGGTCCCAGGCAGAGGGAGAATCTGTCCATCATCATCACGTCACCAGTTACAGTTATTGTGGCAGAGTTTGCTAGTCGTCCCCAATATCCATCCTTTCCTTCTTCCTTAGGGATCGAACCTCCCCTTTGTAGCTGAACATGCCTCCCAACATAAAGTCTACATCCATGTCCCAGCCTCCCCTGCAGTCAGGTGTGGCCACGTGACCAAGTTCTGATCCATGGGACATAAGGTGACAGGTGTGTGTCACTCCAAGGCTGCCCTCAGAGGAGAGAGGTGTGCCCGCCCCTCCCCTCCCGACTGGAATGCAGACATGGCGGGGAGTCCCTTGAGCAACAGGATGGGAGGGCCCAGCCCTAACTCTGCGGGGCCACCACTCAGCCTGGGGGGGGAGGGGTGCACAGCCACATGCGCCAGCAGCGCTCCTCTGTCTTGGTGAAGCCCCCGCTGCGCCCCCAGTGCAGCTACAGTATCAACCCCGCAGCTTGCAAAGCTCGTTCCCGGGCCCCTGCGGTTCCCAGGGCCGGCCCGGGGAGGGGAGGCAGGCACCCTCCTCCCACACGGCACAGGGGCTGAGGCTCACGGTGGCTGGCCCAAGGTCACTCACCGCTGCATGGATTCCCAGGACCAGCTTGGTCTGAACCCCACTGCCCCCCTTCCTAAGCCCACTCGGAAAGCCACGTGCGGAGAATCTGACTGGAGGACACTCCGCAGCCTTTGTTCCCAGGAGCCTGCCTCCTGGTCAGGGCTCTTTCCCACGGAGATTCTGGTCTCTGTGGCGAGGGGGGCGTCAAGGATTTAGCGCCTGCTGGGAGTCAGGAGAGACTCTCAGGGGAGTGACGTCTGAGGTTGGCCTGGGAGAATGGGGGTGCATCACAGAGGGAGAGGAGAAAGGGGACAGGCTCCCGGGAGAGGGAACGCTGGGAGCAAAGACACATCTGCTCCAGGGAGAGCTCCCCGGCCCTGCCTAACCCTCAGCCCCGCCCTTGAACGATGTGACTTGGTGGTTTGGTTTGGGTGTTTGTCGGAGGGGGTTGAGGTTGCCATTGTTGAGAAGGCAGGGTGAGAGGTATTGGAAAATAATGACTGTTAGAGGTCTACACAAAGTCACCCAATGAGCTCAGCTGAAGGTCAGCTCAGTCCCTCCGTCCCCCCCTCACCCAGCAGGTCCTGGCTGTGAGGTCGGCCAGCCTGCTCCCCGGCTCTCGGCTCTCGGCTCTCAGACTCAGTCCTCATCCGCAGGGAGATGCCCACGCTGACCCTCCCGCTAAACAAGGCCAGGGAGCCTGCCCACACCTTCTGTGGGAGTTGAAATATTTCCAAATAAAAACCACAAGAGACAAAACCAAGCAGGTGGGGAGTGGACAGATGAAACCCAGTAGGTAAATGCTGTCATTGTTTGTTAGTTGATGGGTTCTCGGAGGTTCATTATGTTATTCTTTCCAACATGTTTATATGTTCCCATTAAAAAGCTATTACAACGTTTTTAAATGCTCATAGCAGCATTATTCATAATAGCCCAGCCTCTCATCGGAAGAGTGGGATCAATAGCATGTGATCTACCCACACAATGGAACAGCACTCGGCAGCGAGGAGTGAGCTGCCACACGGAGTGAGCGAGGTCAGGGCAAAGGACCTTGTGTGCGGCCTCCTTACAAGGACGGTGCGGAGGAGGCAGCTCCATAGACAGGAAGTGCAATCGCGCTGCCAGGTGCTTGGGGAATGAAGGGATTGAGAGGTGACGGCTAAGGGGCACGGGGTTCCTTTGGGGGTAATAGAAATGTTCTATAATTGATGGTGATGTTGGAGGGACAACTTTGTGAATATATTAAAAACCACTGAGTTGTGTGCTTCAGATGGTGAACTGTCTGATACGTGAAGGAGATCTCAAAAAGCTGGTCTAAAAAACTAAAAAGCAGAAGGTGCGGGGGGAGTAAAACACCAGGAGAGGCTGTGGGCCAGGGGTCGTCTCCCTTCTCTGAAAGGTGGGTTGGGTGTGGGGATCGATCGGCCACGGGGAAGAGACAGAGCAGCCCTAACCAAGGTCAGTCTTCCTCGTTTATGGCCCAGCCAGAGGCCGTCATAGAAACAAATCCAGCCTAACGCCCCGCGGTGAAGCCGCTCTCCGCCCTGGAGAGAGCCGTTCCCCGTGAGCAATCAGATCTGGGTTTTCATTAGCGCCGTCCGCGATGGGCATTTTGCAGGTTCCCGTGTGAAATGCCGGCCCGTTTGTTTCCGCTGCCTGCCCACACACCATGGCATCTGAGGTGGTTCTGCCTCTGAGTTTTCCAACGGGCATGGGTCTCAACCAGGGCTGCCACCGAAATCCCCCGGCTCCACCCTGGAAATCCTGACAAGGTGTTTGGGGAGAAGCCTGGGCGATGAACATTTTAAAGCTCCCCAGGTGATGTGAATGTGCAACTGAGATTAAGGACCTTCAATTTAATGAAGTTGTTGTTTTTCTAACAACTAGAAGAAAATATCAAAATCATGGCACAGCAGGGGTAGGGGAGCCATTTTTCTGCCAGGCCCATTTGGATATTTATAACATCATTCGTGGGCCATACACAATTGTCAACTTAAAAATTAGCCTGCTGCATTTAATTAACTCAGCCTAATGCCGTGGCAGGGCCAGTCCAAATGATTTCTCTGCCTTCTATGGCCCGCTGGCCGAGCGTTTCCCACCCCTGGCACAGAATGAGTAAGTATCCTATCACGAGGCTTTCCACATGGACCCCGACACCCGTGGGCTGCACTCTTCACGCCCTCTGGAGGCCACGCCCTGTGTGACCGTGTTTGTTGTCATGCCCGTTCTCATCAGAAGCCTAGGCTCCTGCCCAACCTGTCCCTACCTGTCAGACGTCTACTCACCTTTCAAGCACCAGCTCAAATGCCACTTCCATGGGGCCTTCCATGATTGCAGGCACCTGCTCCCTCCCTCTGCACTTCTGTGCCTTTTCATTTGCTAGCACTCAGTGGGAGCCTTCTTGTATTGTGATTACCTGGCTGCCCTGGAGTTTGAGTAGAATGGAAGCTTCTTGAGGGCAAGGGCAGAGCTGCATTTTTTAAAAATATATATTTTATTGACTTTTTTTTTTTTTTTACAGAGAGGAAGGGAGAGGGACAGAGAGTTAGAAACATCGATCAACCGCCTCCTGCACACCCCCTACTGGGGATGTGCCCGCAACCAAGGTACATGCCCTGACTGGAATCAAACCTGGGACCCTTCAGTCCGAAGGCCGACGCCCTATCCACTGAGCCAAACCGGTTAGGGCCAGAGCTGCATTTTGTACGTTATCTCTGTGTCCTCTGCAGGCCCTAGTATATGCTCAGCAAGCACTTGTTGAATGAATGAATGAGTGATTGGATGAATATGAATGACTGCCTTGCCGTGCAGTTTTTATAGAGAGGAAAGTGCCTAGTAGCTTAAGTGGGGATGGAGTTTTAAGTCCACCAAATCCCCATTCTTTGATAAGAAAAATTTCATTTTTCAAAATTATGCAAATTCCCATCTCCACTTCTGCCAGATTGGAAATCCTGAGTCTCCACTGGTTGTCATGGAGAGCACCTCGCCTTGGAGGAGTGACTCGGTCAACAGACGTTTACTGCATCTAATAAAAACCAGGCACTGTGTTGGTTTCAGCATTTTCACGCAGCCCCAAGTCGGCCCTATCACAGAGCGAGGCACGCTTCTCCAGATGAGCACACTGCTGCTTGGCTTCCACAGAACCAAACACAGTCTCAGGACCGGGGCGCCCCGCTGGGAGTAAGAGGAGGGAGGCCCTGGGACCCACGCGAGGAAGAATACTGTTAAAAAGAGGCAAACCTCTGATTATATGCAGATGGTCTGATTGTTTACACATGAAATATGAGATAATCTACCAACAAACTCTTAGCACTATTAAGAAGTTCAACAAGGTTGCTCAAAACAAAATTAATATCCAAAAGAGCCAACATTCTTATATCAGCAACAATCAGATTAGAAAATGCCATAGAAAAAAGATCCCATCGCCCACAGCAACAAAAATTAACACATCTAATAAAAGACCTACACAGCCTTTATTAAAGGGCAAAAGAGGTCAGAAGAAATAGAGAGATAGATGTCATTTCAATCAAAATCCCAACAGAGCTTCTCAATGGGGGTGGCGGCGGGGAGATAGGAGGGTCAAGAATAACAGAGGCAGTATTTGAAGAAGAAACTGAAGAGGAGGGGGAGGAGAGGGATCGCCATATGTGAGGTGCCATATAAGGCTCCCGTGATTGAAACCGCGGGTGGTGCAGAGGTAGACAAGTTAGCCAGAGGAAGAGGAAGAGACTCAGGGGCAGACTTGAGAATCCAGGAGCTGGAATAAGCCCGAGGCAGCATGTCAAACCGGTGCGCAAAGGGCTGTCTGTAAATGGGGTGGGACGATTGGTTAGCTTAGCACATGGCAAAATCATTACAAATGTGGATTTCTGCCTCAAACTAGCCACAACATAAATTCCAGCCTAAATATGAAAGAGTAAAAACTTAAAAACCTTTGAAAGAAAATATAGGAGAAATCATTATAACAAAGTCAAGATACTAAAAAAACACAAGTTGTAAGAGGAAACGACTGATACATTTGACTCATTAAAATTTTCTGAGTGACAAGAGACCTCATAATCAAAATAACAACAAACTGTGGAATAAGACAGCCACAATGCCTGTAACTGACAAGTGGTTAATGTACAGACGATGGAAAGAACATCTCCAAATTAAAGAGAAAAAGCTCACTCCGTAGAAAAAACAGGGAAAGGTCACGAGCAGGCAAGTTACACAAGAGCCAACACAAGTGATCAATGAACACAGAGCTGCTTGACATCACTAGTAATCAGGATATGCAGATTAGATAAAGTGAGACATCACTTACATTCATTAAATTGAATTAATACTTTGCAGTCTGACAGCACCCAGGCCTGATGACTTGTGGGGAAATTAGTGGTTAAATTGGGACAACCACTTGGGAGAGTAATTAAGCCACGTCTGGCATCGTTAATGCGATGCATACCAGAGGGAAACATTCCATGCGGGCATGGCCCACACAAACACGGATGCTCGATGCAGTGCTGTTTATAACAACAAACACGGGGCCGTGTCCATCAGAATGGCTGAAGGGACCCTGGGACAGTCTTCATGGAATATATACTGAGAGAGGCCGAGAGCCTCAAAGACCGTCCGGAGACCAAGTCCCGGTTCTTGGTGTGCGTCTGACTGATGACAGAGGTTATACACGTCCCTCGTCCCTCTGAGTAGAGAATATCTCCCCCGGTCTGAGTGCAAATCCCACCTGCTCAGAGAGACTCCCCTGACCGCCCTAGTGACACAGCCAGCATCTGCAGAGCGGTTTAAAGGTGAGCGTGGAGACTGGCCAAACCCCAGCTGTACCGAGTGCTGTCTGTGTGACCGTAGGCAAGCGAGCCTCTCTGTGCCTCAGTTCCCGCCTCTGTAAATGGCGATAATAGTAGTTTCGCCTCAGAGGGCTGTTGTGAGGGCTGAATGAGGTGATACCCCGAAGCCTTAGAACTGCCTGAAATAAGGAAGTGGGGGGCCGTAGGAAACGCCGTGGCGGGGAGGCGGAGTGAAGTGGGCTGGAGGGACGTGGCTCAGCGAGTCAACAGGCTGCTGAGTGAGAAGGCGAGCCCCCCTGCATCTCACCCCTCCCTGATCTGCTCTCCTAATCACGGCAGCACGCGGCCCAGCACCCCTCCCGCCCCCTCCCGTCCAGCCAGCTGCCCCTCTCCCCGCCTCGGCTCCTCTCCCCTGCTGTCCAGGCCCATCACAGCCTGGCCAAGTGCGTTTGGGGCAGTATTTATGGAGTTGATTGAACTGGATTAATTCTGTAAAGTCCTCGAATGTCAGAGGATGTAGACATCACAGATTCTCTCAGATGGTTATTTTAAGTTGAAACATGACATGAGGAGGTGGGTGCAGTGGACCAGGTGAGCGACACAGACACGGAAAGGGGGAGAATCTGAGGCAGCAATCTGTGAGCCCAGGTCAGGGAGAGGGGCTCCCCCTGCCCCTCTCTGCAGGCCTGTCCCAGGGCCCATTGGGTGACAAAAGCATTAACTGCCTCATTCGCAGGAGTCTGTGTGTGAAAAAAGATCTAGAGCAGCGGTTCCCGACAATTCTTTGGCCAGGCCCCACCTAAACATCTCTAAAATCCTGATCCCCACCCCCACCCCCGCCCCCGTGACATACAATCCTTATTCAAAAAGTGAGCTCCTATTCACCTGGAGGAAGCCTAAAAGGCCATCAACTTGGTCTAAACAAGCTTCCAAGGAACATGGCATCCATGAAGGAGAAAAATAAAAGAAGGAAAGGACAGTTGAAGTACTGAGGAAGAAATCACTAAGAAATTGTTAAAAAAATAATAATATGAAGTGATATGAAAAAATAGCAAATAAAGTTTTAAAACATATAATAGAGAACTGAAATGCATAAATATGTCATAATATATATTTATATACTGTATATGAGGCCCTAAGAACCATAAGGAATACAAAATATTCACTGTTAATAACTCATTCTCGAATTGCCCCCCTTAAAAATCAAATTGTCCCCCTTAAAAATTGCCCCCCTTAAAAATCAAATTGTCCCCCCTGTGGGGCGTGTGCCCCCCCCCCCTTGGGAACCACTGATCTAGAAGGATCCAGGCAGAGCCCTCAGCACTGGCTACAGGAGGGAGAGGGGATTGCGGTGAGTGGGGTGGGGGTGGGAGGTCGGGGAGGATTTTTTTACTGTATAAACATTGGCATTGCTTGAATTCTGTGCAGTGAGAGAGGATTTATTACATGTGAATATTCAAAAGAAAATTTAACTTTGCCCATAAGAGGTACTCAGTGAAGGGCATCACTATTATCCTTTAAAACAAAGTCGAAGACCCCCTGCCCAGCACACAGGATGGGCCCGGGGCATCTCCTCCTCACACGCCGGCCCCTCAGCCAGGCTCACCGGCTCCACCTTCAGAGTGCATCCTGAATCCAGCCACCCAGGTACTTCTCTCTGCCCTCCCCCCACCCCCACCTGCCATGCTTCCTTGTCTCCACCCTGGGGATTGGGTACTGGTAGAATCCCCACTTTACAGATGCAGAAACTGAGGCACAGAGCATGCAGTAATTTCCCTGGGTCCACATTGTGAAATGGCAGGGCTGGGTCCAACCCACGGACGGGTATGCCCTTAGCCGCCCCCACATCGCCCTCACAGCCTCTGTGCCTCACCTCTCGGGAGGGATCAGAGCTTGTCCTCTGTCTCAGGCCCTCGGAGATCTGGTCCCTGTCGGCCTCCCAGCCTCACCCACCTCTCCTCACCCCCTCCTCCCCACCCTTCAGTCCCACCAGCTCCCTGGCTGCTCCTCGCCTAAAACATTCTTTCCTGCCTGGCCTTCGAATGGCTTCTTCTCTCTGTCTCTGCTTGAATGCCGCCTCCTCCAAGAGGGCTTCCCTGATCACTCTTTCTGAAATAGTCCCCACTTTATTCTCCAACCTCTTCCTGCTGTCATTTTATTCATGGATCCTGCACTTGCTGCGGTGACACCAGGTTGCTGTGTGGTTGTCTATTAGGTGTCTCCTTCCCTAGCATTTCTGTCCCGTGAGGACAGGGACTCTGTCCCTTGTGCCTGGAGCAGAGCTGGGCACAGAGCAGGAGCTCAGCACACGAATAGCTGCGCCCAGGCTGCCCGTGTGGATGGACTCTGGGCCTCCAGTGCCCGGTCGAGGCCTGCTGTCTGGGCTGCTGGGAACCTGTGTCCCCCACCCCACACCCCACCCCCCCACACACAGATGCGGCTTCTGCCCTGGGGATCAGCGATGCGGCCCACCCTTCTCTCTGGGCCTGGACTAGCCGCCGGAAGGTGAAATGAGAGCGGCCACACTCCTCCCAGTTCCTCCCACCCTGCCCTGCGCCCACCGCAGCCCCGAGCTCCCGGCTCCGGCACCGGGAAGCAGGCCGGGCCAGCCCATCCCCCCAGGCGGTACAGACACGGCCGTTCACCTGTGCCGGGCAGGGCCCTTCACCACGTCTGACTGTGCCCCGCTGTAAGTCCCCAGACCAGGATGTTTGGGGGACCTCCTGCCTCAAACTGAGGGAGACGGGGCATCACCGGCGAGGCGGAGCGAGAGATGGGGCCAAGCTCCCGGCGGGTCAGACACTGGTACCCGGCGGACTCCAGCCGCAAACACCACAGCCGCCCGCCACCCCGCTCGACCCACCCCCTCCTCCCCTGTCTCTGGGAAGCCCTGGCTTTGCTCCCCTAAGCATCCCTGAGCGACCCCGAGGCTCCACCTTGGGGGATCCCCCCCGAGGCTCAGGGAGCGGAACCAAGGCCTTACCCATCTCAATGCCGCAGATGACCAGGGCGGCGATCACCGCGCCCGCCGACGTCCCGGCGAAGCGATGGGCGGTCTCCAGCATCCGGGGGGCCAGGTCCCGCAGGGCGTCCACCGCCCCAGCCTGGTAGTAGGAGAGGAAGCCGCTGCCCGAGAAGGAGATGGAGTGGGGGGTGTCCGGGTCCCCCTTGAACACCTGTTCCTCCATCTCCTCAGCCTGGGCCCGGGTGGGGAGAGTCACCCCTCAGCTGGCCTGCCCGAGCGGGGCCGGCCCCCCCGTGGGAACCGGCTGCCAAGCTTCCCTGCCGGCCCGGCGCCTGGGACGGGGCGGCTCTCCGGGCGGCGGGCACCCGTGGGGGCGCGCCAGGACGGGGTGAAGGAGGCCCAGGTGTGCGCAGGTCCCCAGGCCCCTGGTTTCATGGCGCGGCTCGCTTCATCTCCGCAGAGTCCTCCCTCTGCCCGGCCGGCTGCACCTGGGAGCCTTCCAGCTGCCAGGCAGGGCCGGGCACGGGGCGGGCACTCGCACCCTCCGCCCAGAAGGCTTCGCACACTGAGTTGCAAAACTTCCGTGATGCTATCAGAGGGCCTCGCCCCCAGGCTGAGGCCACGAGGAATTCAATGCTGCTCCCTCCCGGGACGCATCCCCTCCCACTGCAGGCCTGGCAGGCTGGCTCTGCTTTTGGGGGACACACTCCCACCACCCCTGCCCCTACGTGACGCCCGCCCCGGCTCCTTTTCCAGACCCCCGAGGCGTGTGGCGCGGGGCGAGTCGTCACTTGTTTCACTGCTCCGCTCACAGCTCCCTGTGCTCACTCACTTGGCTCCCACGGCAGGCCTGGCCGCGGGCAGAGCCCTGGAGGGAGACACCCAGCCCTCTCCATCCTCACCACCTTTCTCTCCGGCCCTTCACTGACCCACTGACCCTCTCACCAAACCCAAACCTTCATGCTGTCTCCAAGGCGTCCAGGAAAAAATTCCGCTGAAACCTAGAACATTCTAAGCGTTGGGGTTGGACCCGCCTCTTCCCACTTTGGGATGAGACGTTGGAGAGGCACCATTTAGCCCCAAGGATGAACAGCTTGGGGGACAGACATGGCCTCGGGACGAGGGCAGAGATGGTTTGAAGGCCACGGAGTGGGGCACGGGGCCAGGGGAGTGCGGGGGGGCGCCGTTCACACCCCTGGAGCCGTGGCCCACGGCTCTGGAGAGGGGAGTCTTCCTCACACCTGTAATTTTCACAGCACCCCCCTCCCCCGCTCTCCCACCCTCCCAACTCCCCATCCCCCGCCGTCCCCAGACCCTCCGGAGGCAGGACCAGAATTAGAATTGAGACACCAACTACCCCGCCCCAAGTGGCCAGTCCAGCTCTCGCTCCGTGGGGGGGGGGGGGGGTGACACCCCAGGGTCCCGGGAGCTCCCGGCACCTCTGCGGCCTCACTGCCCCAATGGATTCCCGCAGCGAGGGCGGCGCCCAGGATTCAGGGAGCCAGGGGTTCTCTCACTCGGGTAGGTAGCTCCAGGTATAGAATCGCCTCCTCTGGAAAGAGACTTTGGATTAAATGTGTGTGTAAGCAGAGCACGTGTGTGTGTGTGTGTGTGTGTGTGTGTGTGTGTACACGCAGAGATTTGAGGCTTGTGGCTGGGGGGAGGGGGAGCCCGTCAGCCTCGGAGCATCGCCCGGCCTCCTTCCTGGGAAAGCAGGCCGGCCCTCTGAGCATGGCACAGCCCGCCCCGCCGGGGCCTGGGACAGGAGTGCGTGCAAGTGCCAGCCTGAACTCAGACACTTCCGGTTTCTTGGGAACAAAACCGGCAACTGTGGAGCAACCAGAGAGCCAGGCAAGGCGCCTGTGGTTGGGCTCCGAGCTGTGCAGGCGGCGGTTCCCGCCAGAACGGCTGCGGGTGAGCAGCTGGAGCCCAGGGGAGCTCCGCGGAGGGCTGCGGGCTGCGGGCTGCGGGCTGCGGGCTGCGGGCTGCGGGCCTGAAGAAGCTGCGGGGAGGAGGGCGGGGGCAGTGGCAGGGAGCACCAGCTCCTTACGGAGGAGGGGCGGGCGGGATGGGGCGGGAACACGGGATTTGACAGACACAGGCTGAATCCCAGCTCTGCTATCACAGGCAGCGTGCCCTGTGTAACCGCTCTAGGCCTCGGCTCTCCTCGTCTGTAACAGGGACGATAATACCTAAGCTCACAGCAGTTAGAGGTTACAGACGTGGCTGTAAAGCGCCTGGCACGTGGGGTTTCTATCGTTATCCACCTCTGGAAAGGTGGCCGGGAGCTGAGGTGGAACAGAAAGGGCCCTTGTGGACCTTGGGGAGGAGCTGGGCGAGCTGTCAGAGGGAGAGCCCTGCAATGAGACCGGCTGGAAGACCGGGGGCGGGAGGGGGTGGGGGAGGGGGACCGTGCTGCCTCCTCCAGGATGCGGGCAGCCGGGCCAGGGCGGTGGCTGCGGAAAACAGGGTCGTGAAGCCATTGCTGCCGAGACTGGCAGGACCAGGGCCCGGGCCGGCTGGGCAGGATGAGCCAAGGCGATGCCCGGGGGCTGGGAGGAGCAGGCTGCCTTTTGCTGACTCGGGGAACTGGGTGGAGGGTGAGTTACCTTGAAGTCAAGTCTGAGAGGACAGCGAGACATGAGCTGGAACACCAGCTGTCTCCAGCTCGGAGCTCCCGCCAAAGGAGGAGGGTAAGTAAAGGGGTCTCTACCCGGGCTCCCTACAGGCCCAAACCAACCAGGGGTCAAGCATCAGCAGGAGCTCAGCGAGCGAGTGCGCCCTCTACTGGAGGGGTGAAGAAACCTCATCCTCGCAGGCCTGGTCCTGGGCGCTGGGTGAAATTACACTGCACTTTTTCACAAGCTTCCCTCCCAGCGTCTGGTGCGAGAAACGGCTCAGGACTTCAAACCAGGTCTGCCTTCCAGGTCTGCAGCCGCTGGGGCTCTGCAGGAGGCAGGGCCCCGTCTGGTTGGCTTTTGGGACGACCCAACCTGTGTGCTATCCACCCCAACGTGTAACAACTATGCCAAAGACACACAGCTAGCACGCCGCGTGCGCGGAGCAGTGCTTCAGAATCCGCTGTGATGGGGAACATTTCATTCTTTAAAAAATGTATCTTCCTCATCAGGCTGGTGTGGCTCAGTGGTGGAGCGTCAACCTAGGAACCAAGAGGTCACGGTTCCATTCCCGGTCAGGGCACATGCCCAGGTTGCAGGCTTGATCCCCAGTGTGGGGCCGTGCAGGAGATGGCCAATCAATGATTCTCTTTCATCATTGATGTTTCTATTGCTCTCTCTCCCTCTCTGAAATCAATTAAAAAAAACTTTTTTAGCCCTACCTGGTTTGGCTCAGTGGATAGAGCATTGGCCTGCGAACTGAAGGGTCCCGGGTTCAATTCCAGTCAAGGGCACATTCCCGGGTTTCGGGCTCGATCCCCAGCAGGGGCTGTGCAGGAGGCAGCCAATTAATGATTCTTTCTCATCATTGATGTTTCTATCTCTCTCCCTCTCCCTTCCTCTCTGAAATAAAAAATATATTTTAAAATGTTTTTTTATTATTTTTCTTCTTGTTGTTATTGGTAGCTCTGAACATTAAAATTTTTTTCCATGGGGTTAAGAGGCACCTGAGTATATGATTGCAAGTGGAAAATAGGGGACAGAAATCAGATATTGGCAGTTTTTCCATTTTCATTTGTGTGTGAATTTTGTAGTATAAATGCGGGGACATAAAGCATTAATGCAAGTCAAACTGTGTCAGGAACAAGTTGCAGCAGCTCCACTTTATAACAATATAAATAAACCTGTTAATTTTTCCTGGACAATGCCAGCATTTGGATTTTTCAAAAATAAATTTCTTACTGATGGCAACTGCATGGTGTTTGTAGCATTTTTATCACACGGTAGATCCCCCCACTCACTGTACTTTCCAGCTGAGCTGTCCTACAGGAAGGCACGTGGCCTTAATGTTGTCTGTCTCCCCTGCTGTTACTGTATGTTTGCTATTAAAATACAAAGACAAAAAAAAGACATTGGAGCTGGGAGGTGGGGGGAGGGGAGCTCCAGAGAGGGAGACAGAGGCCCCTCACCCATTGGGGCTGCAGAGAAGGGGAAGCAGCTGGAGGAGGCACGGGGTCCTGTTGGGAAAGACAGCCTTGGACACGGACTCCCCTTCCGTGTCATCTCGCTAAGCCCAGTGAAGTGGGAAGCAAGCCGACCCGCTCTACACGGTGGCAGGGCTGCAAGGCGGGGCCCACCCCTTCAAGGACAGTGCCTGGTCCTGACCGGCCCCGGGCGTCCCCGATCCTCCCGCCGGGCTGTCAGTTGAGGCCGGTCTTCACTGAGAGAACACCTTCAGTTCCCTGGAGACGGGACAGTGGAGATCACGCAAACTCAGAACTCACGACGGCACGCGAGAAGGTCCCTTCGGGGCTGTGAGCGTGTTCACCGAGCGCTGACCTTGGCAGCGGGCTCTGCCCCTCTGACCACGGGCCCGCCTGCCCTGGGCCTCGGTGTTACACGCTGGAGAAGCTCTCTGCCATGGGCCTCGGTGTTACACGCTGGAGAAGCTCTCTGCCATGGGCCTCGGTGTTACACGCTGGAGAAGCTCTCTGCCATGGGCCTCGGTGTTACACGCTGGAGAAGCTCTCTGCCATGGGCCTCGGTGTTACACGCTGGAGAAGCTCTCTGCCATGGGCCTCGGTGTTACACGCTGGAGAAGCTCTCTGCCATGGGCCTCGGTGTTACACGCTGGAGAAGCTCTCTGCCATGGGCCTCGGTGTTGCACGCTGGAGAAGCTCTCCTCCTGCCCCCTTGCTCCTGGCATTTACCGAAACGTACAAACTTAAGTGGACAGCATCATGAGAGGATCCATCCCAACATCTCTGCATTTGATTTTTTTTAATGTATCAAATTGTAGCCTTACATGTTTGATACATTTATTAATGTAGAAACATCGATGAGAGAGATTCATTGATCGGTTGCCTCCCACAGGGGATCGAGCCTGCAACCCAGGCATGTGTCCTGACCGGAAATCCAATGTTGACCTCCTGGTTCATAGATTGACGCTCAACCACTGAACCACGCCGGTCGGGCTCTGCATTTGATTTTGTTTTTAATATATTTTTATTGATTTCAGAGAGGAAGGAAGAGGGAGAGAGAGACCTACAAACATCAATGATGAGAATCATTGATCGGCTGCCTCCTGCACGCCCCACACGGGGGATCAAGCCCACAAACTGGGCATGTGCCCTTGACTGGAATTGAACCTGGGACCCTTCAGTCCGCAGGCCGATGCTCTACCCACTGAGCAAACCGGCTAGGGCTGCGTTTGATTTTTAAAGTCAGCTCATAACTTCTCAGGTGTTTATGTCAAGTTAACTCTGCTCATATGACTCGTCAACCCGTGAGGGGATAACAGGCAAATAACTGAGACTGCTTATCACACACAATTCCGGGAACATGGAATGAATTTATAGAAGAACGTGGAGTTTCCACACGCGTGAGACAAGTCACCCGCCCAGGACACGGCCCTCTGGATTCCGGGGTAGCCTGTCATTGACGGTGAACCACTCTGCTTAAGTCTTGTAAAGGCTTATTCAGTGAAGATCCTGGTGGCTTCCTGAGGTGAGAGTAGGAAGGTCCCCGATAACGTGTAACCTGATTCTAACTGAGGCCTCACCTCCAGTTTGCAGTGACTACAGAGGGAACCAGGTGGTTCGTTCCGAGCCCACTTCCCCACAGAGCAGCTGGAAGGCCCACTTCTTTTTTTCCATTACAGTTTGCACTCAATTTTTGTGTGTGTGTTAGTTTCGGGTGGTTAGGCAATCGTATACTTTACACAGTGTTTCCCCGTATCTCCAGCGCCCACCTGACACCACACATAGCTATCACAATATTACTGACCTCCCAGCCTCCCTTGCAGCTACAGGCTATCAGAGACCCAGTTCCGGCCCATGAGAAGCGGGGGACATCTGCTGAGTGGCTCCTAAGAAAGATTTCCTCCGTGATAAAAGGAGGAAGGAACATGAGGGGAGCCCCTTCTCCCCGTCACACTTTCTTCCTGACCGAGAGGCTGTTGGGTGAGAACCTGGTGCTGGGAACTAGGGCGGCCATCTTTAGGGGAACATGGCAGACCCTGAGGGCCTTAGTAGCCATGCTGTGCCACAAATTACCTAAAAGCTAAGCCTTAAAATAGCAAACATTTCTCATCGCACACAGTTTCTGTGGATTGGGACCCAGAAGTGGCTTAGCCGGGTCGTCCCGGCTCGGGGTGTCTGTCTCAGCAGGCAAGCTGGCAGCAAGGGTGGCAGACCTCTCAAGGTCACTGGGGTGGAACAAGCCACTGCCAGACACACTGTGGGCATCGTGGGCGGGCATCGTGCTCAGCTGGCTGCGGACGCAAGCTCAGCGCCTCACCTGTGGGCCTCTCCGTCGGGCGGCTCACAAGATGACAGCTTGTTTTTCCCAGAATAGGAGATGCAACGGGGGGAGAGAGAGAGAGAGAGAGAGAGAGAGAGACGCGAACAAGGGAAGTGTGAACTCAGGATGGAAGCCAGTCTTTTTATAACTTAATCTCAGAAGTGATGCTGAAGCATAGTAACCTCCATCTTGTATAAAAAACTGCTGTTTGAATCTCTGCTATTGTTGGATAGCCCCTAGTCCTGTAAACGCTGTCACTTTAAGACAGTCTGTTATCCTGTAAAATGACTTTGTTTTTAGTTCAAATAGTAGAAAAAGATAAACTTAACTGTCTGACCTTGCAAGTTAGCCATCCGATGTAATAGACTAAAATAGACTTAATACTGATAACAATTCCCATATTATTATGCCAAGGACTAACTCATTATGTATTCAAGGTTACAACTGCCTGTAACAATAACTCACACAGAGCCCTTTGTAATATCTGCAAACAAAGAGGCTGGAGAAGTATAAACACGGGAAACTTCCTGTATGTGTTGCTCAGAGATTTGGAAGAGACACCTCCCCCTGGGCCGTACGCAATAAACGCCTCCTGATTAATTGGCTCATTAAGGCGCCTTGTATCTCGCTCGCTGATTTACGATACAACAATGCCACCCCTTCTGCCATATCCACACCCCTCCCACATTGTACCAGGGCCAAGGCCACGCAGACGAACCCTGGTAACCGGGGGAGGGTGAATACCAGAAGGTGGAGATCATTAAGGGCCAATGTGGAGAGTGGGTACAAACTCCTGAGGAGAGCAGCTGCGGAAGAGGGAGCCTGGGTCCTTGAGAGATTGTTGAGCGACCACACCACACCCCACACCATGTCCCTCCTGCTATAGCAGCTAATTGAATGTCCTTATTGTTTCTTGTTTTTTTAAAATATATTTTATTGATTTTTTTACAGAAAGGAAGGGAGAGGGATAGAGCTAGAAACATCGATGAGAGAGGAACATCGATCAGCTGCCTCCTGCACACCCCCTACCGGGGATGTGCCCGCAACCAACGTACATGCCCTTGACAGGAATCGAACCTGGGACCCTTCAGTCCACAGGCCAATGCTCTATCCACTGAGCCAAATCGGTTTCGGCAAATGTCCTTATTGTTTAAGCCACTGTTTATTGATAGTTGCTGCTGAAAACCTCAGGACTAATACAAGGGCTATGAAATATTTATAGTGATGTGTAGAAATATTGAGAGGAGCAAATCAAACATGCCCTTTGCTTTTAGTAAAAACCAAAGAAATACTTTAAGGTATAGATAGTTTGTTATTATGGGTGAAGTAATTCTGATTCATGCAGATCCTGAAAAACTTCATCAGAAAAGTTGTATTATACCTTTTAGAAATTGTTAAACAACTATTACTTCTGTTAGAAGAGGGAGAATATTTCTCTCTTTCTTATTCCTCCTGAGAAATAAAGTGGGGTCCTGCTATTAATTGAACTTGCCTTTTGAGGGTCCAACATCATTTTTCAATTTTTGATCAGCATATGGGCATATCCTCTGTGGGGTGCGAGCGTTCACCCCTTTTCTAAAAAGTCAGCAACTAAAAAGAATAAGACGTCAGGAGAGAAGAAAACTGACAGGTCGATGTGGGGACAGAGCTGGCTGGCACCCTTCCTGTTGTCCTTGAATATGACCTTGAGGTCATTCATGCAGCCTAAGTCATGTCTTCTTCCCGTTATGAAATGGCTCAAATATGCAGTAAAGTGTCAAAAATAGAACAGCAAACATCCGTGTACCTACCAGGCAGACGGAACAAATCTCAACATTTCATTGCCTCTCAGTCAAATATTTGTTTGGTTTTAAAGAAATAAAACATCACAAGTAGAGGTGGAAAAGAAATGCACCATCTCGGATGCAGGTGAAACCTCCTTTGAAACCTCTCCTAACCTTTCCCCCGCCCCCACCCACCCCTTCCCCCATGGGAAACCATGTCCCAGATTGGAGAGAATCTTTCCCTTCCATGTCTTTGTTTTTATTACTAGTATATGAGTATGTTTTATAAACAATGCATAGTATTGTCTTATAAACATTCTCACATTTCACGTAAGCAAACCCTGATTTATTCTGCAACCTGCCGCGTTCACTCGCTGTGGTGAGCCACGGCTCTAGTCTTTTCCATTTTACCACTTTGGTCACCCACTATGAGACCGTGGGACAGCGTAGTCATCACTGTCTCGCTGACGGACATTCGAGTCCTTTCCAGCGTTTCGCTAGAACCAACAACCTGGTATGCATCTCCCTTTGCACCGTACAGGGATTTCTCAGGCCACAGTGTGAGGGTGTGAATTGCACCCACGGAATTTTAATTTATGGAGGCGACTGAGTGACGACATGGAGAGGCTAATGCCACTGAAAGGGAGATTGTGTTGTTGTTGTTACTTACATTTCTGGAGGCAAGGGACGGGCCACGTGGGGAAGGTGAGGCAGAGCTTGGGACCGGCTGGTTTGAACAAGGTCTGCGGGCGCTCCACTTGCCTGGTACCTGCCCGACTATTAGGGCAGAGAAACTCTGCTTCCTGGAGTGTAGGAGCCCGGTGAGACGTGCGCTCCGCGGGGCCAGGCTGCATATGAAAGGCGCCTGGGCCTGCTGCCCTGAGAACTGGAAGGCCCTGGAAGGGGCCTCTCCTTCCAGCCGGTTCGCAGAGCACCAGGAGCACACCAAAGGAGACGAGGCATCCACGCAGCGGCACTCCTTCCGCTTGGCCAGGTGGTAGCAAACCGCCCGCAGCGTGGCTGGGTCAGGTACACCCCACCGCGAGCTTACAGGAGACCTAATTGCCTTGCTTCTCCAGAATAAAGAGCTTTTGCCAATCTGAGGGCTGTGAAATGCTACTCATTGTTGTTTAATTGAGATTATCCCGATTATTCATGAAACTGGGTATCATGTCATTCATCCACTCGTCATGTGCTGGCATATAGGAAGTGCTTGCCCATAATTCTTTCTCTACCGCCCCCACGAATGGCCACGGCTGGGGCTCTGGGCAGTGACCTGGCCGCAGGCGGAGATTGGATCTGTGTGTGAGGTGAGCACACTAACCAAGCTCACACCTCACGCACTCACACCTCACACACTCACACACTCACACCTCACACACTCACACCTCACGCGCTCACACACTCACACCTCACGCGCTCACACCTCACACCTCACACCTCACACACTCACACCTCACGCGCTCACACGCTCACACCTCACACACTCACACCTCACGCGCTCACACACTCACACCTCACACGCTCACACACTCACACCTCACGCGCTCACACCTCACACCTCACACACTCACACCTCACGCACTCACACCTCACGCACTCACACGCTCACACCTCACGCGCTCACACCTCACGCGCTCACACCTCACACACTCACACACTCACACCTCACACACTCACACCTCACACCTCACACACTCACACCTCACGTGCTCACACACTCACACCTCACACCTCACACACTCACACCTCACGCGCTCACACACTCACACCTCACACACTCACACCTCACACACTCACACCTCACACCTCACACACTCACACCTCACGCGCTCACACACTCACACCTCACACACTCACACCTCACACACTCACACCTCACACGCTCACACACTCACACCTCACACACTCACACCTCACACGCTCACACCTCACACACTCACACCTCACGCGCTCACAAGCCTGATGACTAAGCCCAGCTTGCTCATTTCCAACACCTCTTCTCCTCTTCTCCAGGCGGGAGCCCAGGCTGCACCAGAGGCTCAGAGCGGGGAGAGGAGGGGTTTGTGCTCTCATTCCCCCGGCTGCTCCCCCGCATGACTGTCAGCCCCTCAGGGAAGACACTGGTACATGGGAGGATCGCAAGTCACGTCTGCCTGTCCCTGTCATGGCAACACTAGACGTGACCTAAACGCTCAACAAGAGGAAGCTGTCATTAAACTGTGGCCCTGTCACCCTGCAAAACCGAAGTCATGGAAAGGGGTAATTCTAATGATTCTGTGGGAAGCTAGAGCAATGCTTGGGATATAACCTTAGAAAGACAAAAGAAATCAGAATGGTCTAGACACGATGGGGACCCATCCCTGTATTTTAAGTGCAAAAGCAAAGTTCAGAAAAGGGGGTACAGTAGGCTGTCATCTGTGTAAAAGGGGGAACGTGACTTCACTTGCAGCCGGGAGCATGAAATACCTCTGAACGACGCACGGGGACTCTCGGGAGGGGGCCCAGCGTGGACAGTCGGGACAAGTCACGGACAACACTGCTGTCCCCTCTGAAGGTTGAAACGTGAGTACGTTTCCAGTTCAAAAAGCAGGTAGTTTAAGCGCGGCCTGGCACACAGAAAGTGAAACAGATGCGTATGTGTTTTCTCTACTGCGCGCCTCACTTCTAAGGTCCTTGCTTCCCCCCCGAACCCCCCCGCCCCACGCATGCACTTTAATTCCTGATGCCGGGACACACCTCGGCCAGTGGGCAATCTCACCAGTTTCTGTGCTGTTTCCCCTAACTGGGCTGGACAGCTGTGGTGGCCAAGTAAGTGTTGTGTCAGTTTTTGATAAACTCTCCCAGGAAGGTGAGTAACTCAGAAAGAATCCAAGGAAGAAGAGCCTTCCCTGTAACCAGGGCTTTGGTCTGACCATGAATTCAGCCACACTGAGCCGAGGAAGGGGTGGTTTGCATGGGCTTACGGCGGAGCAGGTTCCCAGACCCTGTGGGGCGGTGGGGGGCGGGGGGGAGGATGCCTTTCTCTAAAACCAATGATTGTCCCCCCAAAACAGTTAAAAGTCTCTTTTTAAAATACGGTGGAAAAGATGACATAAACATACCAGTAAGGCCCTTGTTGAAAAGAAGGATCCTTACAATCCCACCACACGTGGCTGCGCTGTTACAGCCCGTCACGCCACGTTTTTCTGTTCCATCAGGTTAGGACTCGGCTCGATTCAGTCAAAGCTTAGCCACGAGCTTTTTGGTCGGTTTGGCTCAGTGGACTGAGGGTCTCGGATTTGATTCCGGTCAAGGGCACGTACCTCGGCCGCAGGCTAGATCCCCGGCCCTGGTGGGGGGCACGTGTAGGAGGCAACCAATCGATGTGTCTCTCACATCGATAGTTCTCTCTCTTTGTCTCTCCCCCTCCCTCCCACCTTCTCTAGAAATCAATGGGAAAATATCCTCCGGTGAGGATTTTTTTTTATTTTTAAAGCTTTAACCTCGAGTTTTGGTCCAAACCATTGCCATGGTCACAGCCTGGCTGTTGAGTTGGGAACACTGATGGAGCCGGTGCTGGAGGTCAGGCTGCCCAGTGGGGAGCGCCGGAGTGTTGTGACCACAACGAGGCCTGGCACCTCGCTGCGTCCCGACCGCCCGGTGTCCTGAGTGTCCCCGTGCGGACACATGCCTGTGGGTAAAGGATTTCTTAATCAGATGAGCAGGTGTAAGACGCACGTGGGAAAGAGAGTGGGATACATTGGAGATCAACAATGCACACCTTCCTATCAAAGGCACTGAAAAGTCCTGTGTGGCAAGTTCCAGTGGCTTCCAGCTGTCCCCACCTCTTTCCTGGCTAATCAAACCCTAATTCCGTTTACCCTCTCCAGGGCAAACCAACAAGTCCCAGAACAAAGGCGCTAAGACAGAGCAGATGAAACATAAGATCAAAATACTTACCCTCTTGTCCCAGGTAAAATTACCGTACATCTGATGATTGCTCCGAGACCATGTGGATTCTAGCAAGAGAAGAATCGACAGGACTACTCCAGCCATGAAGACAGAAGAGAAGCAGTCCAGAGACAGAAGACGCTGATGTGGCCTTCCCATAATAGCAGTTAGCAGCTGTGCATCACTGCAGATTGCCCAGGACCAAACCAGACAGAGTCGGACCTGCATTACCACCAGTTGTCCACCATCCAGAGCTGAGGGGTCAGTGCTGACATGTACACATAAGGAACTGTTGGACATTGAAATTGGGTCTCAAAAGAACTGTTGGCCCAGAAAGAAACTCACTACAGACCGATTCATTTGCCTGTCACCATAACCATTATTGCTTGTCTCATTTTCGGTTCTTATAAGTGTATTTCTAAGAGCACATGATCTCACTCATCTAGGGGAAATAATGAACAACATAGACTGATGAACAAGAACAGAACAGAACCAGAAACAAGGAGGCATCGATCGGACTGTCGGGCCTCGGGGGGCGGGTCGGGAAGGGTGGGGATAAAGGGAGAGATCAACCAAAGGACTTGTGTGCAGACATATGAGCCCAACCAGCGGTTAAGGACAACAGGGGGGTGGGGGCATATGTGGGGAGGGGGGTGGGATGGAAATGGGGGGACGAGGACAAATATGTGATACCTTAATCAATAAAGAAATAAAAAAATAAATAAAAGAAAAAAAATAAAAGACAGAGCAGAAGAACACAGGAGGCCTCGCCGGGTCAGGTGTGGGTGGAGCAGGACAGAAGCCCACAGCTGTGCCGGTGTGAAAGGCCAGAGGGCAGAGCCCCGGGGACAAGCAGGGGAACTGGAGGAGAAGCCCTGGAAGGAGAAGGAACCGGAAGGCAGAGCCCCGCGCTCTGTGTGGACTCCGCTCAGGTCCCTGGGCCCCACCCGAGCAGGACGGACGCTGAGGTCTCGGCTCCCGTGCACCAGAGAGGCGCCAAGGCGTGCAGCCGGAGAGTTCAGCCAAGTGAGCTGACAGCTCAAACAAACAAGCAAATCAAAAACAAGTTAAAAGGCAACACTCTTCAGGAGAACAGAAGGAGTCCGGTGTCTGCAACATATTACGCAATGTTCAGGATACAACCCAAAGGTCCCCGACGTTCGATTCCGAGAGGAAAGTCACACACCGGGTGCTGCTGGTCCTGTAGCTGGGGGAGGTTGCCAGTTCACTGCCATATGCCACCGGTTCTGATGCTGCAGACATTTGACATCTAGCCAAACGGGGAGGGAAGGCGCCGAGGGTTCCTTTGAGCGTCCTTTCCCAGTCTCTCTAGGCCTGTGCTCCTTCCTCTCTTAAGGTCCAGGGCTGTCCTGTCCCCCAGGAGCAGGGAGATGGCAGTCCAGGTCATACGCCAGCCCCTCCTGCCGGCTTATCCAGGGTCCAGAGAGGTCCAGCTCGGGGTTACGTACACTGAAGAGCCAGAATAATGGCTCCTGGTGCGGGGAGCCAGACAGGTCCTCACATCAACCCGCAAGGACGTTTTATTGCCGCTCCAGCTAGAATGGCCCATCCGGATTGATCCGGGTGTGTGGGTATTTTGTTGTTGTTTTCGGGGAGCAGGGTGCAGGGGTGATTTCTTCCCCGGGTTCTTGTCCAGATCGATTCAAAGAAGGAAGTCATGGACAAAAGGTGGTAGGTGAGAAGCACAGAAACGTTCTTGCAAGCAGATTCTATCTCTAAAACTCCTAATTCTAAGTTTCTATTCCTAAGGCTAAGGAGAGACGGGGGGTGTCCCTAAAGAGGGTGCCACTGCTCTCTTTGTCTTGAGGTATTAGATATTCTAGCGACCCCTCCCTCAGCCTAGGACCCCGTGCTTTTCTCATTGGTCAATCTGCTACATAGTACCAGTTTCAAAGGCCAAGCCACATGGTGACCGCCCCCCCCCCCTTTCTTTTCCCTAATTTCGCAACCTTCTATCCCCTGTGACCTAGCAACCTTATCTTGCCAAGCCTTGAGACTGAAACCGCTGGCTTCTCTGCTCAAAGAGTAAAACAACCTCTTTTTTTCCTGTGACTTTTCGTTATTCTCTGTGATTGTGTGTCTTCCTCCCCGCTTATCTTGCTGGTTGGAGTTGCTTTGATCTCCCTTAAGGCTCTCCCAGCTGCTCAGGCCCGAGATACCTCTGTCCTTGGTTTATGGCTGCTTTTGATCTAACTTATGGCCGCTTTAATTGTTCAGGCCAAGATGCCTCTCTGTACACTGCCCCCCCCCTCCTGCCCCCCGCCTTCCTGTCTACCTGATTAAGCTAGCTAGCCACCCTGATCATAATCAGAGGACCAAGACTAGGATAACAATAGGCTGTGATTGACAATAATTGGGGATTAGTAAGAAAAGAACAGAGACATTTATTTCTTAAGAACCTAAATTATTACTTCAATCTAAGAGTTTATTTTTTAAAATAATTCATGGTGTTGGGTTATTTACGTTTTTACTGTTTAATGGTTACTTTGTTCAGCTGTTTGGTAAAGGGCTGTGACTTTGTGTTTTTTTTGGAAAGATGAGGAGCATAATGCTTTCTAGCTCAGTTAGCAGGACCTGCAACATAAGCCCCCTCTTCAGACCATGTAAGCGCGGAACAGAAGCAGCAGACTTACCTGTGAGCAGGGCCGGTCCTGCGGGCTCAGCTCACCGGGCAAAGCAGCCATAGTGAAAGGGCAGAGCAGGACAGCACAAAATGTACTGTACCCTCCACCCTGTGTAACTATGTATATAACTCCTTTTTCTTAGAAAACCGCGAGAATGTAACAATTGCATGAACCTGCCAATAGGAATGTAGAGAGGTGGACTCAGTCCACCTTAAGCAAGCTGCCCAGTGTGCCTTTGTGTAACTGGACCCCTCACCCTACCCCTGACCAATCATGGGAGTCATAAACACTCTCCCTGCCCACTACTCGAAACCCCCTTAAAGCCTTTGTGTTGGCGAGGGAAGCTCTCTTGGTCCCCGGTGAGCGCTGGAGATGAGAGCTCGTGCTAGCACGAATAAAGGTTCTCTTGCAGTTACAGCGGGTGTTGGCTCCTTCCTGGGGGGTTTTTGGGGATTCTGAACACTGGGCATTACCATAGTAGGTACCAGGTTCTTCCTGGGCCAGGTGGTCCCGTCTTGCATTTCTAATAAACAAAAGTCTCACCTGCAATGATAGAACCATTTTGGAAAACAGTTTTGTTACCGAATTCAAGGGGCTCGCCCCTTGGGGAACTCTATTCAAAAAGTGAGGCAGGTGGTGGTGGATTTTACCTGCAGCAAGTAAAGGAGGTAGGGGATTCCTGGCCAAAGCTCCGCCTCCCCAACCGGAAGCTCAGTGGCTGATGTGCACTGTTTTGTTAATTGCATGTTGATTTCTTCCTTGCAGTTGGCTACATTTATCTAGCTGTTCCTGTCCGCTCATCCTGTTTTCTGCCGCATCTGTAAAATACTGGGCTACATTTTAACATGTAGCAAGAAATAACAATCAGAACTGCCCCGACCTTGAGACCCGTGTCTTATCTAACAGTTTGGCTGTTTATGAAGAATCGTAGCAGTTATGTCTTGGGTGAAGCTGACCACTTTCAATCTGCCTTTGAATTCGTGATTCTACTTCTGGAAATGTATCCTGAGGAGATCATCTGAGGCACAGGAAAAGCTCTAGCTGAAGAGCTCATCACAGCACTATCTTAACGTCAGACTTGGAAGCTCAGAGCATCTGAGAGCAAGGGAATGGCCCACAGTATATTCGCCTAATAATACTCGAAGTCGCCATGTTTTAAATGATATTCACATTTAAAGTATATTTGGTATTGAACTAGATTGTTCTCTATTGCCTTTCCATCTAATACAGCGATTTTCAACCAGTGTGCCATTAGAATTTTTAAAGCATGCAATACCTGACTATTTAGTCCCAGGCACTGACCCTTAGGTTGTCAAATAAAAAAATGACAACAGCCAACACAACAAAAGCTCCCTGGTGTGAATGAATCAAAATTATACCTTTTTTTTTTTTTTTTTGGTCAGATCAGCAAAAAATATATTTCTTTATGTGCCGCAAGTTTTAGTAATTAGTTTGTGTACCATGAGATGAAAGAGGTTGAAAATTGCTGATCTAATACATGAAGATGTTTGAAAGAAAGTTTTACAAGAAGGTTGTAAGGCAAAGATTATTTGTAAAACGCTAGCTATAATTTCGGATATATTAGGAAGGGCCTGCCTAGACTATGATCACCTCTATCCATCCAAACCCAAAGCCCAGGTTCAAGTCCTGCCTTCTCCAAGAAGCTGTCCTGACCTTGTTGTATTGTAAGTCAGCGAGCGAGATACAAGGCGCCTTAATGAGCCAATTAATCAGGAGGCGTTTATTGCTCACGGCCCAGGGGGAGGTGTCTCTTCCAAATCTCTGAGCAACACATACAGGAAGCTTCCCGTGTTTATACTTTTCGAGCCTCTTTGTTTGCAGATATTACAAAGGGCTCTGTGTGAGTTATTGTTACAGATAGTTGTAACCTTGAATACATAATGAGTTAGTGCTTGGCATAAGAATACGGGAATTATTATCAGTATTAGTCTATATTAGTCTATTACATTGGATGGCTAGCTTGCAAGGTCAGACAGTTAAGTTTATCTTTTTCTATTATTTGAACTAAAAACAAACTCATTTTATAGAATAAGAGACTGTGTTAAAGTGACAGAGCTTACAATGACAGAGTTTATGTTATGCCCAGTGTTCAGGATCCCCAAAAACCCACCAGGAAGGAGCCGAGCCCGATGCAAAAGCAAAAGAACCTTTATTCATGCTAGCACGAGCTCCCGTCTCCAGCAATCACCGGCGCAGCGGCGGGAGAGAGAGAGCGAGCTTCAACAGAACAAAGGTCTTAAAGGGGTCTGGGGCAGGGGAGGGTTGGACCCCTGAGTTGGTTGACCCCGACTGGTCGGGTGAGGGCTAGGGTCCAGTTACACAAAGACAGAAGGCGGTTAGTATTCTTTTGGCCTTTGGTTATCTCCCTTTGCATTCTTATTGGCTGATTTAAGGGCAGACTGGGTAACTGACACATTCTGTGCTTTTTCATATCAGGGACATAGTTACACAGGATGGAGGACACAGCACAAAATAGAGTCAGTCCTGCTCTGCCCTTTCATTTACAGGACTAGGGACTATCTAACAATAGCAGAGAGTTTCAAACAGCAGTTTTATACAAGATGGAGGTTACTATGCATCGACCCAGCCTGCTCTCCGTCCGCACAGCTCCCACGGACACAGGGCCTCGGCGGGCTGCCTTGTGAAGGTGGTGTCTCTCCCGCTGGGGTCCTGGACATCAGTGGCTGAGTTTTCAGACCTTTTCACTCTGCACAGCACAGCTCAGTCCCTGTACCCAACCAATCACCAAGTCCCACTGATTTTATTTATTTTTTAAAAATATATTTTATGGATTTTTTTACAGAGAGGAAGGGAGAGGGATAGAGAGTTAGAAACATCGATGAGAGAGAAACATCGATCAGCTGCCTCCTGCACACCCCCTACTGGGTATGTGCCCGCAACCAAGGTACATGCTCTTGACCGGAATCGAACCTGGGACCCTTCAGTCCCCAGGCTGACACTCTATCCACTGAGCCAAACCGGTTAGGGCAAGTCCTATTGATTTTAGTTCCTAGCTTTTCTCTTACCCCCAGCCCCCTGAAGTGCTGTGCTCTTCTCTCAGGGGGGTTCCCACAACATTGTAGTTAACAACACTGTATCGGATACGGTGCTTTCATAACCGACTCACTCCAGAGTAGCCTACACCATGAGGAAAGACGATTCTTTTTATTTGGGAGAAGCCCTCCAGGAGACTCGCTCAGGGTCCACTGGCCAGCCCTGGTCCACAGCCACGCCTGAGCTGCAAGGGAGGCTGGGAAAACCATCGCAGGCCTGTGCAGTCTCTATGGTGGGATGCAGGCTTTGACAGCAGGAAGGAGAGAAGGGTGAGGGGGCAGTTTCCATAAGGTAGGGAAACTGCTTGGGTCTCCGCCCCCCTTTAATCCTTCCCCAACACTGCCATTATCTATCTACTAGTAGCCCTGCGCACGAATCCGTGCGCGAGTAGCTCGCTGCCCAGCCCTCCTGCTGTTTGGTCGTTATGCGTCATGGTGTAATGACCATTTGCATATTACCTCTTTATTATTTAGGACTAGAGGCCCCGTGCACAAATTTCATGCACAGGGGAGTGGGGGTCCCTCAGCCCAGCCTGCACCCTCTCACAATCTGGGACCCCTCGGGAGATGTCCAACTGCAGGTTTAGGACCAATCCCTATGCAATCCGGGACCGCTGGCTCCTAACTGCTTGCCTGCCTGCCTGCCTGATCACCCCTAACCACTCTGCCTGCCTTCCTGATCGCCCCTAACTGCTCACCTGTCTGCTTGCCTGATCACCCCTAACTGCTCACCTGCCTGCCTGACTGACTGCCCCTAACCACTCTGCCTGCCTGCCTGATCACCCCTAACCACTCTGCCTGCCTGCCTGATTGCCCTTAACCACTCTGCCTGCCTTCCTGATCGCCCCTAACTGCTCACCTGTCTGCTTGCCTGATCACCCCTAACTGCTCACCTGCCTGCCTGCCTGACTGCCCCTAACCACTTGCCTAACTGCCTAATCACCCCTAACTGTTCGCCTGCCTTCCTGATTGCCCCTAACTGCCTCGGCCTTGGCCCCCACCGCTGCGGCTTCATCCAGAAGGACATCCGGAATGATGTCCAGAAGGTCGTTCAGCTGTCCAGTCTAATTAGCATATTATGCTTTTATTATTATAGATAAGTCAACTTAACTAATGATTCATCCATTGGATTAGTCTATCATGTTTGGCTAGCTTATGTTCCAGTAACAACCTTCAACTGCCAGTAGCTTGGAACATCCGGCTGGTTTTCACTGCCAGGGCAGCAGGGGGAAGAGAGGTGGAGTGTGTAGCAGCTCTTCCCTGCTTCTGCCTGAAATGAACACGTGTCAGTTCCGCTCACATTTTATTGGCTGAGGCCTGACTTGAAAGGGGCACCAAGGTGAGATCGTTCTTTGTGTGGGGGGAGCAGCACCAAGTTACCGAGTTCAGCAAATATTTACTGGCGTTGGCGAGGTGCGGGGCTGGAGCCGTGTTGGTAAGAAAAACACACTATCTGCTCCGAAAGCACTTACGCTCCAGAGGAATAGCCTGCCCTTTCCTTCATGCCCTTGTGCTACCATATAAAGACTCCAATTGTGCCACCTCTTGCATTTTTATTGCATTAAAAAAAATAATAATAACTTGGCTGTCTGCCTGAATAGGCTGTAAAACCTAATACCTAGAATGGTGCCTAGCGCCAGTAGGAACGTAATAAATGTTTGTTGAATGAGGTATGAGATAGGATGGGCTCGGCTACAAGGAAGAGGAAGCCTGGCTGACGGAGCTGGGATAAACAGTTTACAGTTTGCATTTTCACATGGCAGGGAGGCTAGCCGCCGGCAGCTGCTGTGGCTGCTCCTCTGTTCTGTCCACCAGGGCCCGGGCTCCTTCCCGCCTTACACTGTGACCTGCTGGGCTTGTTGGCTTTTCCTCCACGTGATTGTGCCTCAGTCACAGGACTGCTGCCACCGCTCCGCGTCACGCGCTCATATTTAAGGGGAAGAGACAGAGGGGCAATGGAGGTGACGGCCCCTAGAAGCCACCAACCAGTAGCGGATGTCTCATGGCCAAAGCGTGGATGGCACGGCCATCCCAAGCTTCGAGCAAGACCGGGAAAGAAGTTGTCTGAATTTCTAGTTGTTATGCCCAGAATTCAGGGTCCCCAAGAAAAACCACCAGGGAGCCAGATGAGTCCGATGCAAAAGCAAAGAGTCTGTATTCAAGCTAGCTTGAGCTCAGTCCCACACGCACACACACTTGGGCAGCGGCGAGGTGGGGGGAGAGGGAGCCTTGGGAGAACAAAGGCCTTAAAGGGGGTCCAAAGCAGTGGGCGGGGGGAACGTTCGTGGCCCCGTTGATGGGTCAGGGGTCAGGGTCAGGGGTCTGGTTACACGGGGGGGGGGGGGTACTGTGCAGCTTGCCTAATTTGGACTGAGTCTACTTCTCTACATTCCGATTGGCAGGTTTATGCAACTGTTACCTTCAGGCAGAAGTCATATACATAGTTACACGGGATGGAGGGTACAGGACATTTTGTGCTGTCCTGCTCTGCCCTCTCACAGTCTCGGTGCTTGGAGCTGGCAAAGAGGCCTGGAGTGGTTTGGGCAGCCATTCGAAAGGGATCACCGTAAATGAAGAAATGTGCTCAGTAAATATTTACTGGTGGAAGTCCATCTTTTTTTGACCTGGTTCTTCAGTGATTTTTTTTTTTAATTTCAATTACAGTTTATATTCAATATTATTTGATACTAGAAGCCCGTTGCACGAAGTTTCGTGCAATAGACCTTCCTTCACCTGGCTGCCGGCACCAGTTTTCCACCAGCAGCAGATTTCCTCTGGCCACCCGCCGATCAGAGCGCCTCCCGCCAGCACGATCGGCCACCCCGAGAGGAACTCCGATCGGGAGGTGCTCCGATCGGGCGGGTGGCCAGAGGAAAACTGCTGCTGGCGGAAAACTGGTGCCAGCAGCCACGCAATCGGCCACCCCGAGTTCCACCACCAGCGCCTTCCACCGGCTCCATGGTCCTCCCGCAGTGACGGCCCTTGGGGCCTGCGGGAGGAATGGGGGGCAGGGACTCATGAGTTCCGCCCCCCACCCCCGCTCATCCTGTCAGCCCAATTGGCCACCCCAAGTCCCGCCCCCAGCCTGCTGCCGGCCCAATCGTGGGCGTGGCGGAGTGATGGTTATTTGCATACTTCCCTTTCATTAGGTAGGATTAGTTCCAGGTGTACAGCAGAGTGATTTCATTGACTTTCAATAACATATAAAGAATTCTCATCATTGTTGTGGCTAACCAATATTGAGCACACCTTCTGTTTGTCTGCCAAGCAAAGTGCAGGAATTTTCTCATCTACTCTTCGCAATACCTGTGACACAGGTATCATCCATCTCCGTTTTACATAGGAAGCAATTGAATGGCAGAGTCATTACGCAACTTGTCCACCTGTTGGATCACCAGCTAGTCAATGCTGTGGCAGGATCTGAACTCGGGTCTGACCCCAGAGCCCATGCTCCTCCCCTAGAACTTTAGCTCATCAGACCCGAGCCCGGTACATTCCGGACGGACGCTGAGGCCCAGGGGTGGGAGGGAAGCAGCTCCAGGTCACACAGCGAGCCCACGTCAGAGCCAGGCCCCGGCCGGACGCGGGGCTCCCAGGCCACGCTTCTGTCCCGGGGCTGCCTCTGTTCAGAAACTGCACATTAGTTCACCGACCTTTGAAAAGACAAATGGCCGAACGTGGGGTCCTATGGACAATTCGGTTTAAAAACATGTTTGGCAAATTAGAACACCTTGTTTCCTTTTCTTAAATGGAAACTTGATGAGTTGGCTCACACTTTGACCCATGTCGGTGGGAACTCCAGTCCGCACAGTCGTTTTCGGTTCTCAGGGGCAGAAGAAGGAAGGAAGGTGGGGTCAGGAAGCCTGGCGGGACTTAGACTCCAGCTCCTGACCCAGAACGCCTTCTCCGTGGTGTTTGACCGCGGCCTGTGCGCGCAGCCTGGGAAGCCTCCTGGCCGAGTGCGACGTGGGGGGTTCAAATCCCACTCTCCCACCGCTGACTGTGGGATCCCTGGCCTGGTTCCCGGTGAGAAGGGGGGCCCACACGCCGAGAGCGCCGGGCGCGGGGCTCAGGGCTCCGTGAGCGTCAGTCCCTTCTCCGTCCCCTGCGCCCTCCGCCAGCCCCGTTAACAGGCGGCGCCTCCCTCCCGCTGTGCCGCTTCACCAGCCTCCAGGCCCTTTGTCTGCCGAACCGGAATCTTTCAGGGAGAAGTCTGCTGAAACTGAAGTCGTTCTGATGGGCCTGGGAGACCCTAGACTCAGGGAAGGTTAGAAGCACAGGCTCTTCGCGTTGAGAATGTCGCCTCCTAACTGTGTGTGCAGGTGTGTCACCTCCCGTGTCTGTTTCCCTGCAGTGGGGTAGCCATCCTCCCCACCTCAGGGCTGTAGTGGGGGTTGGGGGGACTGTGTGGGCTGAGCCCTGGTCACATGGTGAGCACAGCACACCTCCCACAGCTGAGCCCTGGTCACGTGGTGAGCACAGCACACCTCCCCAGGCCCTCGCACAGCTGAGCCCTGGTCACATGGTGAGCACGGCACACCTCCCACAGCTGAGCTCTGGTCACGTGGTGAGCACATCACACCTCCCTCAGCTGAGCCCTGGTCACATGGCGAGCACATCACACCTCCCTCAGCTGAGCCCTGGTCACATGGCGAGCACTGCACTCCTCCCCAGGCCCTCCCACAGCTGAGCCCTGGTCACGTGGCGAGCACGGCACACCTCCCACAGCTGAACCCTGGTCACATGGCGAGCACGGCACACCTCCCACAGCTGAGCCCTGGTCACGTGGCGAGCACGGCACACCTCCCACAGCTGAGCCCTGGTCACATGGCGAGCACGGCACACCTCCCACAGCTGAGCCCTGGTCACGTGGCGAGCACGGCACACCTCCCACAGCTGAGCCCTGGTCACGTGGTGAGCACATCACACCTCCCTCAGCTGAGCCCTGGTCACGTGGTGAGCACGTCACACCTCCCCAGGCCCGCCCACAGCTGAACCCTGGTCACGTGGTGAGCACAGCACACCTCCCCAGGCCCTCCCACAGCTGAACCCTGGTCACATGGCGAGCACAGCACACCTCCCCAGCTGAGCTCTGGTCACGTGGCAAACACGTCACACCTCCCAGGCCCTCCCACAGCTGAGCTCTGGTCACACGGCCCCAGACCCTCCCACAGCGGTTTTCATCTGAGTTTCAGTGCAGGTTTGACAACACACCTTCTTTGCTTCTTTTAAGGCATGGACAGTGGGGCAAATGACTACATGTGGCACCAGAGGGGGTGGCATAGCAGGCAGTGGCAGCCAGCCTGGGACTGCAGGACAGGAGACCTGGGTTCGAGTCCGGGCTTGCCACCTGCGCCCATGTGTCCTTTCTCTGCGTCAGTTCCCTGCTGTAGAACCTGGGGGCGGGGGGGCGGGCAGGGGTAGAAGAGGTGACCCGTCTGGTCATTCTGGCCTTCGACGTCCTTGCTCTCACAGCCACCCAAACATCTTCTCGAAAGCCTTAAGCCACCAGCACTCGAAGCAGCTGAGTGAAGGTTCAGGGTCCCGTCATTTGGGTTTGAGAATGAAGAATCCTTCTAAGACCTCCTCCCAGACCAAGGAGAGCTGGTCAGGTTGAAATGGCAGCCTCTCCTTGTGAGGGGCTGGGCCTGTCCTCCTCGTCCCACCATCCCCACCTCCTCTACCCCCTCCTCCTCCCCCCCACCTCCCCTCCCACACACACACAGTGTGACTCCATCTTCCACCTTTTCCCCAGATGCCACCGTAAACCTGCTCTCAGATCCTCTCCACATTCCAAAATTTGCTCAGCACCTTCTGGGTGCCAGGCATCTTCCGGGAGTGAGCAGAGGACAGCCCTCCGAGGGGGGCTGACGCTGTAGTGGGCCCGGACCACAGCGGAACAGACAGCAGGAGGCAGAGCAGAGCAGTGTGTGGCGGAGAGATGGGTGTAACCAGGCCGGGTTCTGCTGAGTGAGCACAATCAGCAAGCGCCAGGTGCGGGAGAGGGGGAGCAGACACGGAAGGAGCTGTGATAACTGACCCTGACCTTGAGGCTGGGCAAGGAGGAGCAAGGGGTGGGAAGGGGGCGGTGAAAGGTGGTGATGTCTGCAGGCCGTGGGCCCATCAGATGTCAGTTTGAAAGAACAAGCTAGAAGGAAGTCTGAACGTGGGCTCTTTGGAGGGCCTGGAGCTAGAAAGAAGTCTCGAGGGAGCTTGACCGTGGGGCGGAGTAGCTGATCCAGGAAAGATGAGATCATAGCGGGAGAGGAGGTAAGGGAACCCATAGTCCAGGGCATCTGTGGCCAAGAACGTGGGTGGAGAGAGTGCCCCGCAGGGTAGCAGGATGAGCTGGGGCGGGCAGAGACGGGAGCCCAGACTCTCTGGGAGTTTGTAAGCAGGGACAGCCATGAGCTGGGAACCTGTGAAGACACAGCGATGGTGCAATGTAACTTGACAGGTGAGGAACCTCTTTTGTTCGGATAGTAAGAGCCACAGAAAGGAGAGCGCTGTGGCGGGTGGAGCAGCCTGAGGTTCAGGTGGAGAAATGCCCCGGAGCATGTTGTTTCTTCAAGATCAAAGCTGCCCGCCTCGGGCACGAGCTCTGCTGGTGCAAACACAAGTGGCCGAAGCTGCTGGGAGGTGGTCAGCTTTTTAAGGGTGAAGGGACTTCCTGTCATCCCTGAATGGAGCCACTATTTCAAGAGGCTTGAAATAATATTATAATGATAATTTATTAGTGTCATCTATGGACAGCCACCGATTGAGAGCCAATGTGTAGAGGAGTTAACTCATTTTAGCTCATCCGCACAACGCGGGTAGTAACAGCCCCTCCCCCTCCCGTTTCTGAGACGTAAATGAGCTAAAACGTGCAGAGACTGGTCTGTGTACGGACTCACACTGTGTTGGCCAGATATTCTAATCTTCCTCATCCTTGCTGCCAAAAACAGGCTCCAGGGCCCTGTGCCTCCAGCATTTCTGCGTGGAAACTGGCCAGAGAGTGAAGCTGAGATGCAGGTCCTTCCCCCATTGGCTGCATTTCAACATTCGCTGGGAGGCAGTGTGGCCCCGGGAGGGGAGGGGGGAGTGGGGCTGTGCTGGGAGTCAGGAGCCCTGGGTTGCCATTCCTCCTCGGCCTGCAAGCCAAAGGCAAGGTAGGTGGCTCTGACCCTCAGCTTGCCCACCTGTAAAGCGGGGACCACCATCCCGCCAGACCACACAAGGTGGCTTTGAGGACCAAGTGAGGAAATGTTCCATGAAGGCAAATGGCTACTTACTGGGAACGTGTGCGCAACGCAGCGGTTCACGTTCGGCCGGCCCCTCCCCAGAGCAGCACCCAGAAGACAGGACATTGACCAGATAACCAGAGTATGGGAGAAAGTGCTGGCGGGGAGGTGGGGGGAAGGGGGCGGGGGGAAGATTACAAAAGGAAGAAGTATTTAGTCTTTTTACAGTTAAGTCTATGAGCAAATTTTGGGAAAATATAATGAATGGACCGACTGTGGTTAGCAGTTATCTGACAGATGTTTGTGCTCACACATTACCTGAGGTCAAGGCTGTCCCGGAGGGTTTGTGGCTGCACAGGTGCAGGAGCCCTGCACCCACCGACAAGGAGGGTGGACAGTGGGCCTTAAACAGAAGGAAAAGCTCTTGAACGGACATGGAAAGACTGACAGGAAACGCCGAGTGGAGAGAAACGGGGTGCAGAACAGGACTATAGGATGCTGCCATTTGTTGCCCAAAATACAGGGGAGAATAGTTACAGAATATACTAGTGGCCTGGTGCATGAAATTCATGCATGGGGGAGGGGAGAGGGGGGATGGCCCCTCAGCCCAGCCTGCATCCTCTCCAATCTGGGACTCCTTGGGGGATGTCTGACTGCCTGTTTAAACCAGCAGTCGGACATCCCTCTCACAATCCGGGACTACTGGCTCCTAACCGCTCACCTGCCTGCCTGCCTGATAGCCCCTAACCACTCTGCTTGCCGGCCTGCTCACCCCCAACTGCCCCCCGCCAGCCTTCTCGCCCTTAACTGCCCCCCTGCCAGCCTGATAGGCCCCAACTGCCCCCCCTGCTGGCCTGCTCACCCCCAGGTGCACCCCCTGCCAACCTGATCACCCCCAACTCCCCCCCACCCCGCCGCTGGCTTGCTCACCCCCAACTGCTCTCCCCTCCTGGCCTGACCATCCCTAATCGCCTCTGCCTCAGCCCTGCCACCATGGTTTTTTCCGGAAGGATGTCCAGAAGGTCTCCCGGTCTAATTAGCATATTACCCTTTTATTAGTATAGATGTATTTATTTATGCATTGAATATTCTAGAACAAGTTATAAGAAACCAGTCCCATTAATTTCCCCTCTAGGAAACTGGGATACTGGGGTAGGGAGAGGGATATCACTACATATTGGCTGGAACCTTTGGATTTGAGATGCGTAATGCAACATGTATGGGGTGGGGAGAGGGAGAGAAGAACACTGTGTGTGGCTCTAGAATCGGATGGACGGCATGACTCCCAGTCCCGCCATGGACGGGCCTGGCTCCCTGGTAACCAGGCCCAGCTCTGCTGTCCCCACATCGCTCACCCTGGGCTGCACCTCTTCAGTCTTTCGAAACAGCAGCTCTCAAACACGAGTGTGCATCTGAATTCCTGGTGCAGGCAGATTCCGGGCCACCTAGCACCTCACTTTGCCCACTTGGGCCTCCAAGATGGAGCTCCAGCCACATGTCCGCTGCTCAGTCCCACATCCTTGACTCTCCATGTCTCTCCCCAAACGACTCACCAGTCCTCAGAAACCCCCAGCCCTTCCACCTCCCCTCCATACCTCTGACTTCCAGCATCTCGCCTTTGAGAGTTTCCACTTGCTTAAATGATGCCTGTCTGCACAGACACAGCTCAAACCCCTGCTCCCCAGGAAGCCCCTGCAATCCGAGCTTCCGTCCCCTTCCTCCGGGTGCTCAGACCCCGAGTCTGCGCCTCTCATAGCACTGACCCCGCTTCCTTGAATGAGAAGGATCCTCCAGAGCAAGGAAACTTAACTGGCCAGAGCATGAATGTGAGGCGCTTCGTAAACACCAGCCCCTTCACCCCTGATTAATAAAGAAGTGAGGTCCGGGGCATGGGGTTTGCCCTGCAGGACAGCTAACAGGTGCCGGGCTGGGATGTGTGCTGGCTGGCTCTGTGCCACCCGCAGACTCTGAGGGTGGCGGTCAGATTCTTTTCCCTCCTCAGGACCAGGCCAAGTCCAGCCCCTCGGGGAATAGAAACGTTGAGTGGGGGTGGCGGTAGGAGGAGATGCCGTGGTCCGGAGCATTCCTGCAGGGTCCGTGCGGCCGTGGGGTGCCAGTGCAGGGGCGGTCAGGTGGGCTGTGGGTTGTGCAGAGGGAAGTGGGAGGTGAATGCCATCGTCTGAGAGGACAGATGCTGTGCTGACACAGGCAGGGCAGTCCGGTTCCCACCTTGGAGAACTGGGAATTAAGCAAATTTGCTGGAAGTAGGCGCAGGGCCAAAAGGAAGCAAAAATTGTCTCCCGTTTTCATCTAAACATCTCAGGAGGTGTCTGTGTGAGAAACCTGCCAGCACAGACACACTTTACCGCCTGTGTACAAAGCACGCTTTTTCTTTTTTGTTTTTTAAAGATGTCTAATTGAATTTTTTAGAGAGAGGAAGGGAGAAGGAGAGAAACATTGATATGAGAGGGAAACATCGATTGGCTGCCTCCTGTACACCCCCTACAGGGATGGAGCCTGCAACCCCCAGGGATTGAACCTGCAGCATTTTGGTGCACTGGACAACGCCCAGCCAACTGAGCCACACTGGCCAGAGCTCACCCAAACATATTTTTTTAAATTTAAATTCTTTATTGTTTAAAGTATTACATATGTCTCCTTTTCCCCCCATTGACCTCTCCTTGGCTGCTCCCAACCCCCAGCACATGCCCTCACCCCCCTACAGTCTGCGTCCATTGGTTATGCTCATATGTTTGCATACAAGTCCTTTGGTTGATCTCTTACCAGCCCCTTCCCCTGCCTTCCCTCTGAGGTTGGACAGTCTGTTCGATGCTTCTATGACTCTGGCTCTATTTTTGTTCATCAGTTTATGTTGTTCATTATATCCCACAAATGAGTGAGATCATGTGATACTTATCTTTCTCCGACTGGCTTATTTTGCTCAGCATAATGCTCTCCACGTCCATCCATGCTGTTACAAATGGTAAAAGTTCCTTCTTTTTTACCACAGTGTAGTATTCCATTGTGTAGAGGTACCACAGTTTTTTAATCCATTCACCTGCTGGTGGGCACTTAGGCTGATTCTAAATCTTACCTATTGTAAATTGTGCTGCTATGAACATAGGGGTACATATATCCTGTCTGATTCACCCAAACATATTTTAAGTCAACTGGGGTGTGCATAATCAGGGAAATGGAAATGTAAATCCCCATGAGTTATAATTTCACATGTATCAGTCTGGAAAATTATTATTTTTTTAGGATTTATATAAGGATTTTATTTATTTATTTATTTATTATTGTCCAAAGTTTTACATATGTCTCCTTTTTCCCCAATTGACCCCCCTCCCTGCCCCCCAAGTCTGGAAAATTTTAAAAACTGATAATTCCAACTGTTGGTGAGGAAGTGGGGCAAAGGGAACTCTCAGACATGCTGGCAGGTGTGTGAATGACACGGCCAGTTTGGCATTGTCTACTGAAATTGCCAAGTGCATTCCCTAGAGCCCTGCAAATGCGCTGGGGAAATCCTCATCCAAGCGTCCCCCCTCCCATCCCATAAGAACACACACCAGGAGAAACGATTAAGTACATTCACAACTTCCGGTCTAGATGGCCGAACAGGCAAATGCTGTGCTCGCCTCCTCCCACCACCGTATTACGGTGAAATTCTAGAACAACCTTGAGAACCACCTGAAGATCAGCCAAACAGAGCTCCTATGACGAGGAACAAGAAGCAGCCGTTGAGACTGGTAGGAGGGGTGGAGACATGAAATGGGCTGGTCCCAGACCCATGGATGGTGGCTAAGAACCAGGAGGGATCACACAGGTCCCCACTGAGGAGCGAGGAGACCCAGCCCCACACCAGGCTCCCCAGCCCCGAGCACCAGTGCTGGGAAGAGGAGTCCCCATAGTATGTGGCTGTGAATATCAGTGGGGATTCTGTCCAGGTGAGACAGGGGACTGCTGTAGACCCAGAACAGCAAAAAGAAAAAAGAATTTCAAAAAATGAGGATAGTCTAAGGGACCTCTGGGACATCAAGTGTAACAACATTCACATTATAGGGGGACAAGAGAGAACAAAGGGTTGAAAACCTATTTGAAAAAAACAATGACTGAAAACTTCCCTAACCTGGTGAAGGAAATAGACATACAAGTCTAGGAAGCACAGAAAGTCCCAAACAAGATGAACCCAAAGAGTCCCACACCAGCACACATCATAATTAAAAGGCCAAAGGTTAAAGACAAAGAGAGAATCTTAAAATCAGCAAGAGAGACAGTTACCTACAAAGGAGTTTCCATAAAACTGTTAGCTGATTGCAAAACAGAAACATTCCAGAACAAAAGGGATGGGCAGTGGGTTCCTGTAAAAATTCATGGAGGTTAAACTCAGGCTTGTGCACCTTAATTATGTAAGGTTGTATCTAAAGCAACAATAATACTCCAGGTCTAAAGTCCACTGCTCCTGGCCCGGCCTGACTACTGGGCTGCTGGTCTCCCCCTTGAAAGTGGTGTGCTGTGCAGGTGCCGGGGGCCGTGCAGGTGCTGGGGGCCGTGCAGGTGCCGGGGGCCGTGCAGGTGCCGGGGGGCCGTGCAGGTGCCGGGGGGCCGTGCAGGTGCCGGGGGGCCGTGCAGGTGCTGGGGGCTGTATAGGTGCCGGGGGCTGTGCAGGTGCCGGGGGCCGTGCAGGTGCTGGGGGCTGTGCAGGTGCTGGAAGCTGTACAGGTGCCGGTGTCTGTACCTGAGGGCAAAGAGCCAGAGCTTCTCAAACTCGAGGAGAAAGGATATGGCCCTCGCTCATAGACTTTTGAACAAGGGGCAGAATTTGGTGTAGGAATTATTTCCATGGAAATGCACCCCCAATAGCAAAGTTCTTGGGATGGAGATATATAGCTCCTGTTCAATTTCAACTGCTGGAAATTATCTATATTTTATTTTTAAATATGTTTTTATTGATTTGAGAGAGGAGAGGAGAGGGAGAGAGATAGAAACATCGATCAGCTGCCTCTTGCATGCCCCCTATTGGGGATCGAGCCCACAACCTGGGCATGTGTCCTGACCGGGAATCCAACAGGTGATCTCTTGGTGCATGGGTCAACACTCGACTGCTGAGCACACTGGCCGGGCTATCTATACTTTAGTAAAACAAAGTGGCGGAGGTTGGGGGCAACAAAGTAATAACAAGTAAAGGCTGGCTTAACCCAGTTCACCATACACAGCAAGTGAGGATGAGTCAAACTTAGACAGAGGCAGTGTTGGGCTTGAGTTCCAGTCCTGCCAAGAACTTCTGCAGTGCCCGGCTGGTGTCGCTCCGTGGTTGAGCATCGACCTATGAACCAGAAGGTCACAGTTTGATTCCCGGTCAGGGCACATGCCCAGGTTTCGGGCTCGATCCTCAGTGTGGGGTGTGCAGGAGACAGCCAATTGATGATTCTCTCTCGTCATTGATGTTTCTGTCTCTCCCTCTCCCTTCCTCTCTGAAATCAATAAAAATATATTATATTTTTTAAAAAAGAACTTCTGCAGGGATGACAGACAGCTGACAGCCTCTCAGAGCGGCCGGTTCTCAGCTACCCATCTGAGAAACTAAGATGCGTGCTCTAGACAAAGCCAGGGACTGTAAGGCTGTCATTAATATGTGCGAATGTGATTCTGGGTGGTTAGGACCGTCTTAGTTTCTCCTTTGCACTTCTTTTAAAAATTCCCCAAATTAGATAGCAAAGAACACATTTTATCCTCTTTTGTGAGCAGTTCAGATAAAATCCTTCAGGGGTCTTTCTAGACTGTGAAGCTGGGGGAAGCCCTCCCCCCAGCCCCCTTGCCCAGCCGGAACCATCAGCTGCATCCCCAGTCCTGCCTCTCTGTCCCCAAAAGGGGCCAATACAAAGCAGAGAGGGAGAGGAAGGAACTCGGACCCCGCCTCAGAAGTGAGGGAGTTAGACGGACAGCCGCCACTCCTGGCCAGCAGGCCAGGGACTCACAGCGCTCTCGGAAATAACAACGCAACCACTCTGCTGAAATTTGGGGACGATTGGCTTTTTTTTAAAAATCAAGGTATAATTGACATGCAACGTTTTATTAGCTTCAGGTGTGCAACATAATTATTTTGTATATGTTGCATAATGATTACCACAATACGTCTGTTAGCATTCGTCACCTTCGATAGTTACAGATTTTTTTTCCTGTTGTGATGAGAAGACTTACTACTGTCGGAACCACTTTCAAGTGTGCAGTGCTTTATACAGTATTATTAGCTGTATTATTATAATAATATATAGTATTATTATAGTACATTAACTATAGAAAATTAGCTTTTTCTACTCTGTGTGCTTGTGAGTCCCAACCGTCTTAAGAATATTAAAATTGTAGAGAATACCAGCACACACATATATAATAACATATTAACATACTTTATATATATTTCTTTCCTTTCCACCCCTAGTGCCCTCTGCCATCCTTGAAGGGGGAGAGCAAGCAGAAGGGCACCCCAAGTGCCAAGGTCGAATCAGAGCTCGCCTCCAGCTCCGGCCAGCGGACACACACCTCTCCGGCCCCACGTCCCACCACACACTGAGGCAGAAACTCCTGCCCCCGGTTTTGGAGAAACCATTTCCATCCTCTAAAGACCCCCTTCCCTTGTCCCAGTTCTGGTAAAGGCCAGACTGGGTGCAGCGGGCAGAACCAGATGTTTACACTCAGTGCCCGATAGAGGGAGGCCTGCAGACCGGGTAGCTGGGCCCCGCCTTCCAGCTCCCTCCCAGTCCCTGGCAGGTTCACCACTCACCCCTCCCTCTTCTCTCACAGTTGAAGCTCACAGCTAGCCAGGTAGCCAGGTCAGGAGAATCCATGGAAAGGCACATTCACACTCAGGTGTTAAGGAAAACCGACACATTCACGGAAGTGGCCAAACTTGTTAGGAAAATGAGATTTTCTGTTCCGGTCAGAGTGCCTCCCATGTGCTCCAATCTCATATTTGAGTCTTGGGTACATAAATTTTAATCTCAGCATTGGTAAAATTCATTAATAAGGACCCTTCTGCTCACCTGCAGAGTAGAGAATGCCGGGTTCTATCCAGCACCGCCTCTTCCGCTCTGTGACCGCAGGTCTGACCTGCCTCAGTGAGGCGAGCCGGTGGACCTACATCTTAGAGCTTGACACTGTGTGAGGCCCTTCCCCGGGACCAGACCCCTCAGCGGCACCCCCTCCATCCTAAATGTCTTTACATCTGCCCTTCCCCTCTCTCCTTGTCCAGTCTTGTAACTGCCGTAGAGGGGGCGCCTGTGCCCCCCACATCTCTCAGATGTCCTGTAGGCAAACTCATCAGAAACAAAACTCTTCCTGGCCTGGCCCCATGTGGCTCAGTAGTTGTGTCGATCTATGAACCAGGAGGTCACCTGTTGGATTGCCGGTCTGGGCACATGCCCGGGTCTCTCAGGCTCAATACCGATCACTGATTCTCTGTCATCATTGCTGTTTCTATCTCTCCCTCTCCCTTCCTCTCTGAAATCAATAAAAATATATTAAAGAAAAACAAAACTCTCCCTCCTCCCGCAACCCACTGCTGCTCCCTCCAGCTGCCGAGGCCCTGTCTTAATAATACTCCTTTTTGAGTCTGATGTCTAATTAGTTGCCAAGTCCCAGTCAAGTCTCTTTCCTGTTCCAATTCTTCAGTGGATGCTGCTGCCTATGAGGCATTAATGACCCAACCTGGCCTTAGGGTCCCATTAAGTCAATCTCCGAGAGATGCAGAGAGGTCAAAGGCCATGTTGAGGTCACCCAGCCAGAGTGACAGGGCTCATGATTCCAACACTGCCTGGCCACCTCCTGGCTTCTGACGGACGAGGTGGTCGTTAGCTGGAATGTGCAATCATCGCCCGGAGCCCTGCCTTTGCTTCAGCACCGCCTGGATCGACAGCGCCTTCTCTATTCTGCCGCTAAAATCCCACCCACCTGGTCATTTTTCCTTCACTTGGTTTTCAAAATGTTTTATAGGATGAGCTTGTAATTTTGCTCTAAATTGCCTTTGAAATTCAAAATATTAATTTCTAAATAGGGATTTTTAACCCCATTTTTTTCAAGGCTTCATTCTTTTGAAATTTTTATTCCCTCAACCAAACATGGTACCTCTCTCCCAAACTCCTCCCGCTGTCTCAGAGTTGTCTGCGATGTGGCATCCTGGGAGTGTAGCTTTGCACTCCCAACATGTATAAGGACTGTCAGCACAATGAACTTTATTTTTTATTTTTATTTATTTTTTTTAATTTAATTTTTTTCATTTTTTTAAGGTATTATATGTGCACATATCTTACCATTGCCCCCCACCCCACCCCACTCCCATACATGCAACTTTATTTTTTTTAATTGATTTTAAGGCAGAGGGGAGACATCGATTTGTTGTTTCACTTATGCCTTCACTGGTTGATCCTTGTGTGTGCCCTGATCATGGATAGAACCTGCAACCTTGACATATGGGGACGACGCTCTAACCAGCTGAGCCACCCAGCCAGGGCCTGTACTTGTTCATGTTACAACAAATTGAGAACATTCACACTTCAGTGACTTCAATGTCAAGAATTTCATAGGTCCTGTGGAGGTGCTCAGGAGGCCCGTGTCCTCCAGCCATCCCTCCAGACAAGCACAGGAGCCAGGCAGGCCGAGGGGAGAGCACGGGATCGGGATCGGGAGAAGCCCCCCTAGGCCCAGCCCCTGGCAGCCTGTCTCTGGGAACTCGGCCCGGCTGTTCTCCGGGACGTGCCTTTCCAGAAATGTTGGAGCCACAGCTGCTGAGGGGGAGAAAGGTACAAACAGGCCAGCACGGCCTTGAAATGAGTGCAGCCCCAGAAAAGCCTTGGCCAGATCCTTCCCAGGATCCTGCCACCATTTCTTGGCCGGCTGGCCGTGGACAAGTCTTTCAATCTTGGTAGTTTTCCTCATCTGCAAAAGGAAGACCCAATTGGCTCGAGGATCCCTAATGGACAAAGGTGTGAGCATCCGAATTCCATCGCTCGGTGAACAGGGGCTGGAGATGTCCACAGGGCCTTCTCCCACTGAATGAGCACGTGCTCCTAAAGGCACACAGCCACAGGGACCCGAGGCCGGGAGCAAACTGGCCTCCCAGAGCCCCCAGAGGGGCCCATCTTCACACCGTCCCAGGGCTCCCTCTGCAGCTGGGAGCCTGCAGCAGCTGGACAAACCCAGTCTTTTTATTTTTAATTGATTTTTAGAGAGGGGAGGGATATAGGGAAACATCTATGAGAGAGAACCATCAATGGGCTGCCTCTTGTACGCCCCCTACTGAGGATTGGGCCCGCATTCCCATGTCCTGCCCAGGAATCCAACAGGTGACCTCCGGGTGCATGGGTCGAGGCTCAACCACCGAGCCACACCAGCCGGGCTGGACAACTCCATTCTTGACGGCCCTGGCCTGAGGAGGGCGGGGCTGGAGGAGTTAAGGAGAGAGGTGCAGCCGCCCACAGATGACACCAAACGCGACACGGCAACTGCTGCCCATTAGAACATTTATTTCTCAGAGAGAAAATAATTTCAGACAGTCATATTATAGTAGGTAAAATTAACTTCTGTACTCTTTACAAGCATAGATTTTCTGTTTATTACCTCTCTTATACCATCTGTTATAAACAATTCTAGAAAGCAAATAAAGTCACTTTCTACAATAAATAGAGCATCGTGTGCTTCACAGCAGACGCGACCGAGGCACGCAGGCCCCACGCCACAGCAGGATCTGAGCCGTTGCCCATTCCAAAGCGCAGTTTTCAAAATGAGACTCAGAGAAAGGTTCAGAGAGAGAGAGGGGAGAGATACACACAGAAAGAGGAGAAATAGAGAAAGCCCCGAGATCTTACAACACAGGTTGAGACGAAGGTCACAGAGTCCACAGCCGACTGACTACCTGGGGAGAGGGGTGCACTGGCTCCTTAAATACCACACTGTGTGCACTTCAAATACTCGGTCACACAATGGAGGACTAGTCATGGAAACTATAGGCCTGAATAATTTAGAGCAATATTTTACAATTATATACACGTGTCCTTCCCTAGCCATGGGCTGCATTGTATTCTGAGTATTGTACAAAATCCAAACCCCATCCTTTGTGTTCTAGTTCTGTTGCTTCCCTTTAAAACTCTGGCTCGTGTCCCAAATGTATAAGAAGTTGTGGTGGTTGGTTGATTGTATTTTTAAAAACTCGTGTGTGTAAAAATGGCAGTAATCTCCCCAGTGACTTCGTTTTGTCCAAAACTCCCCTATGAAAAATTTAAAACAATGAAAAAGAACGTCAGGTTAAAAATCAACATGGCAATCAGTGGCCTGCACCCTGGCCCGAGACTTTGGTGCCTAAGAGGTGAGAGGAAACACCCGAGAACATCGGAGCCTCTGAAAGTCGTGCTTTGTCAGTCAGCTTCCCATTTCACAGCTTTTTGTCCTTCCGTTTTTGAGAAGGTGATGGTGGGAGGGGGTTGAGGAGAAAGAGGGAGGGGCAGAGGGTCTGAACTAAAAGTGCAGGCTTCCCTGGAGCTGGGAAGTGGGGCGGCCAGGCGGGGCGGGGCCGGAAGACACTGCACTGCAGGCACCACGCCGTCCATGGGGTGGACGGGGCTAGAGGCCGCCGATGCAGGAAAAAAAAGGCCCCAAGGAGCGGAGAGGAAGAAGGAAGGGCAGACGGGCTCCACCTCAACAAGCCGCGACCTCCAAGTGGGCAGGGGGACACTCCCACGTCCAGCCCGTCTGCTGCCAGGAGCCGCCCAGCCTCAGCCTGCCTCTTGGCCAGACAATCCAAGGGGGAAGCTCTCACAGTTGGGTGTCTGCAGACGTAAGGGTCAGCGGGAGGGGGAGCCGCAGGGGGCAGGGGGCATGTGCTGGTGGAGGGGTCACCCGGGTGGCAGGCTGGCCTGTTCTGGGCCCCGAGGAGCAGGCGGAGGCCCCCACCTAGCATAGCAGCTGGCCTCAAAGGAAAACACAAAGACCAGTTTGGTAACGGTTTCTGTCAGTTTGGCACAAGAGAAGGAAAGGAAGAAGGGGAAAGACGGGCGGAGGTGCAGGTGGGACAGGGAAGAGGGGTGATTGGAGGATTTGGGGGGGCGGGTGAGCTCACTGACACTCCCCACGGGACCCGAGTGTACCCACAGCACCTCTGGGGTCAATGTCAGCGCCTCGCTCACCTGAGGTGTGGTTACCTGGGAGTGGGGTGGAGGGGCCGCACACCCTAAAGAGCACGGGACCCCTGCCTCTGAGGCCAGGTCCCTCTCCTTGTTGGGCTCCCAGCTGCTTCTACTTCTAACTGGTTCTTCAGTGGACCAGCCCCTGAGGGAGCTCAGGTGGGAGTTTTTGGCACACAGTAGGCCCAACTGGGGGACCATGCAGTTTGTCAAAACTGGGGCCTCAGCCCAGGCAGCCCCTGGCCTGCTATGAAGGGGACCGAGGCAGGGCAGGCAGACCCAGGCCGGGCCCGCCCTTACAGGTAGCTGGAGGGGACGAAGGAGTGGGGCCCCCGGACACGGCTCAGGTGGATCATAGCTCGGTCGTAGGCCACCTGCACTGACTTGCGGATGCTAGTCTTGCGACCTTCCAGCATCTTGAGCTTGTCCACGGTGTCTTCCACGCCCAGGGGCAGGACTTTATCTCTCGGAAGCCACTGCCTAAAATACAATCACAGTAAGATGCCTGGGCCTTGGTGAGTTGGTCCCACGAGGGTGCCCTCAGCGCCTGCTTGCCCAGGACCAGCGCACAGGAGGGAAGGGACAGGCAGACTGGGACACCTCAGAAAGGAGGCCACCAAGGGACCTGTTTTTGCTGTCAGCCCCCTCTCTGCTCGGGAGGTAGTCAGGGCAGGAGCCAGGGCAGGCCCATGTGCTGCCTCTGGGACTGGCTGAGCCATCGGAGGGCTCCGGGCTCGCCCCTTGCAGAATCGGGGAGCTCTGCTAGGAAGTGGGGCTGATGCCAGGCATTAACGAACTGATCCCTGGGGGCCTGAACCTGGTACTTTTTAAAAATATATCACCAGGTGAATCCAACCTGTGGCTAAGAGCCCATCCTTCAGGTAAGATCCGAGTTTGTATCTTAGTTTGGACTGTGGAGCCCTGGCTTTGCTCATCTATATAAATGAGGATAAATGCAAGTAATTCACATTAAGGACACTGAGGAAACACATAAATTTTCATCAATATTATCATTCTCACTAGCTCCTCCTACCGCCTCATTCTATGGAAGCAAAGGGGAAGCTCCTGCTGGTGCTGAGAAGCCTGAAGTGCTCACCAGCAACGAGCAAGCATGCCTTGCAGTGGCCCCGCACCCAGCCCCGGGCCCAGGACCGAGGCAGAATTCCTGCAGCCGCTGGGTGTTCGGCAGCTGACGGGCAGCTGACGGGCTCTCCGCTGGGGTGTCTCCTGGAATCACCTACAGAAGGGAGCTGCCTGGCCCAAGGTCCCTCCCTCCCCAGGGGCAGCCAGCATTCAATGTCTAGTTGGCCTGGGGGTACAAAGGCACAGCCTCAATTTCTAATTTGGCTACCGAGCCGCCCAGCTCCAGAGCTCCCCATAAGGTCAGCTGAAGCCTCTATGGCGAGAACATCGCAGTTCAACATTTTCTTCTCCAATGCTGCGTCCCTCGTCCCCACAGCTCTCCCCAAAGCTCCGTCCCTTGTCCCCACAGCTCCCCCAATGCTGCGTCCCCCGTCCGCACAGCTCTCCCCAATGCTGCGTCCCTCATCCCCACAGCTCCCCCCAATGCTGCGTCCCTCATCCCCACAGCTCCCCCAATGCTGCGTCCCTCATCCCGACAGCTCCCCCAATGCTGCGTCCCTCATCCCGACAGCTCCCCCAATGCTGCGTCCCTCATCCCCACAGCTCCCCCCAATGCTGCGTCCCTCATCCCCACAGCTCCCCCAATGCTGCGTCCCTCATCCCCACAGCTCCCCCCAATGCCGCGTCCCTCATCCCCACAGCTCTCCCCAATGCTGCGTCCCTCATCCCCACAGCTCTCCCCAATGCTGCGTCCCTCATCCCCACAGCTCCCCCCAATGCTGCGTCCCTCATCCCCACAGCTCCCCCCAATGCTGCGTCCCTCATCCCCACAGCTCCCCCAATGCTGCGTCCCTCATCCCCACAGCTCCCCCCAATGCTGCGTCCCTCATCCCCACAGCTCCCCCAATGCTGCGTCCCTCATCCCCACAGCTCCCCCCAATGCTGCGTCCCTCATCCTACAGCTCCCCCAATGCTGCGTCCCTCGTCCCCAAGGCTCTCCCCCAATGCTGCGTCCCTCATCCCCACAGCTCCCCCAATGCTGCGTCCCTCATCCCCACAGCTCCCCCAATGCTGCGTCCCTCATCCCCACAGCTCCCCCAATGCTGTGTCCCTCGTCCCCACAGCTCCCCCAATGCTGCGTCCCTCATCCCCACAGCTCCCCCAATGCTGCGTCCCTCATCCCCACAGCTCCCCCCAATGCTGCGTCCCTCATCCTACAGCTCCCCCAATGCTGCGTCCCTCATCCTACAGCTCCCCCAATGCTGCGTCCCTCGTCCCCAAGGCTCTCCCCCAATGCTGCGTCCCTCATCCCCACAGCTCCCCCAATGCTGCGTCCCTCGTCCCCAAGGCTCTCCCCAATGCTCCGTCCCTTGTCCCCACAGCTCTCCCCAATGCCGCGTCCCTCATCCCACAGCTCCCCCAATGCTGCGTCCCTCATCCCCACAGCTCTCCCCAATGCCGCGTCCCTCATCCCACAGCTCCCCCCAATGCTGCGTCCCTCATCCCACAGCTCCCCCAATGCTGCGTCCCTCATCCCCACAGCTCCCCCAATGCTGCGTCCCTCATCCCCACAGCTCCCCCCAATGCTGCGTCCCTCATCCCCACAGCTCCCCCCAATGCTGCGTCCCTCATCCCACAGCTCCCCCAATGCTGCGTCCCTCATCCCCACAGCTCCCCCAATGCTGCGTCCCTCGTCCCCAAGGCTCTCCCCCAATGCTGTGTCCCTTGGTCCCACAGCTCTGCCCAGTAAGCCTCCTGAATAAAATTGCCATGTCAGAGTTTTCCCAGGGAATCTGGGCTCAGTTACTATTAACACTACTAATCGGTGTTGTTAGTAACACTAAGTTTCTGCTAACATGGCAAGTGCAGGCCAGCTGCTGGCAGGTAGCGCCTCACCTGAGCCTCTGTGCATCTCTCAGCGACGCAGACTGCACAGCCCCTCAGCCTGCACCCTGCACCTTCCCAGCAGCAGCGCCCACTCACCAGGTGCGCTTGTTGTCAAAAAAGAGGACAAGGAAGAGCTTCTCTCCAGCCTCGGCCTGCTTCTGCTCTCCCAGCTTCAGCACATCCAGTGGGGGGACAGGGATGGGGACGCCATTGTGCAGGAGGCCCTCCCGGGGCATCTTGGGGTCGATGATCTGGAGGTGGGAAAGGAGATGGCACTCAGCTGGGGGGGGACGGGGTGAGCAGGGCAGCCCACCCCAGGACTCACCACCAAACCACCCCACAACCAAGCGACGGAGGTAGACTTCTTCCACGACTCTCAGTACCCCAAAATGGAGATTGACTATTTCCCCAGCTCTGTCCTAATCCTCTGGCCCTGCCCACCCCGTCCTTCAGCAGAGGGAGAAGCTTGCTCCCCGAACTGTCCGGGCCCGGAGCTGAAACAGAAGTGACGGGAGCCCAGCCTGGGGGAGGCAAGTGGGTGGGTGCCTCTGATGTCCCGCGCAGACAGGCAGACTCCTTCCTCCCAGTGTCCCTGAGAGGAGGGGAGTGGAGGCATTTTTCCTTTAGAGCCTTGCAATTCACTTCGGATGCTCAGGGCCTTCCCAGGCCCCCAGCTGTGAAGAGGTTCTGCCAGACAGGGGCCCAGCCTTCGGTTCTAGCCTAACAGCCTCTGGTTACCCACCGCCTTCTTGTCTGACTGTAACTCTCCCTGGTGTGTGGACCAGGTACATTTGTGGCACCTCCACGTAAGATAAGAGAGAAGCTGGAAGACTGAGCTTGGGTTGCTGGGAAGGGACAATGGTGTGGCTGAAACCAGGGCCACTGGACTAATGAATCCTCAAGGCTGCATGTGGCACAAGGGCAGGGGCTCGGCGAAATGCCCGGTAATCAACCACCAGTTCTCCAGCGTCATGGAGCACCGACAAGCCACCAAAGCTCCTCACTAGTCACACGTGGCCAGCTCATTTCACCCTCGTGCTGATGCTGAGAAGTCTCGGACAGCTATTAGCTGAGAGGAAACCGCCAAGCACCGAAGGAGTTGTAGCTGCTTGAGGCCACGGCTGGGACTAAACCCAAGCACCTGAACCCGCTTGGGCCTCTGCTGCCCACTGCCTGCACACAGCCCCTCCTCCAGAGCAACTGGCTGGCCGTCGCGTGTGCTAAGGCCAGAGGGACTTGGAAACCTCCTAAGGGAGCAGCTTTCTCCAGAGATGGAGCAATCTGAACTTCCAGCCCTGTCCTAGGGGCCTCTTCCACAATAAAGCGCTTTCAGTTACCTTCGGGTGTCGGCCAGCCTCTACATTCCTCTCGAGACAAGCAGCTGAACGCAGGTGCTCTGGTTAAGAGTTTACTCCAAGGAAGAACCACACCTACCCTGTCCCCAGCTGTGTGATTTGGTCAAAACCCCGTCTCCCAGCCTGTCTGTCCCTCCTGGGACTGACGCTCAGGGTCCTAATGGAAACCAACATACAAGCCTCCTGAGCTTCCTCCATTACTCTGTTTCCCCTTGACTCAGCCATGCTGGTCACGGGCGGTGGGGTGGATGGTGAGGAATGTCCCTCAAGGCAGAAGCAAGGTGGGTCAGCTGCCGCTGAGGAGAGCTCTGCTCCCTTCTTAAAGCAGACAGAGGCAAATGGGCCCCCAAGTAATAAAGGACGGTCCATTCACTCAAATGTTATGCAGATGCAAAATGACATGGAGATAAAGTTTGTGATAAACTTTAACATAATAAATGTGTGCCTTCACTATTACAGCTGTAATATATAAACAACAAACAGAAGGAACACAAAATGCTTATAGTTGGCATGTTAGAATGGTGGGGATTTATGTGGCTTTTCTCTATTTTTCCAAAACTACTATAATTAGATACATTACTTTATAGAAAAGCAAAAACCATTACAAAAATCCTAAATTTAAAAACTGTATACCCACTATGGATGCAAGTACAGCTGATCCTTGAACACAGCTGTTAGGAGACACCGACCATGTGTGCCATTGAAAATCTGAGTATAGCTTCTGATTCCCCCAAAACTTAACTATATTTGTCTCTTGGTATCCATGGGGGATTGGTTCCAGGACCCCTGTGGTTACCGAAATCCGAGGATGGTCAAGTCCCTTATACAGTCAGCCCTCTGCATCTGCAGATGGGAACCCTGGGTCTACAGAGGGCCAGCTGTGTGTTTATTGAAAAAAAATGCAAGAGTGAGTGGACCCACACAGTTCAAACCCATGTTATTCGAAGGTCAACTGTACACATTTAGGTAAGCACAGTAGAGTATAAATGCTGGAAGGTGGCATTTCACAGATTGTGTTCAGGTGATTGGATTCAGGTGATGATTGAATTTCTTTAATCACGAAAGAAAATGTATCATTAATTAGGTAATTAGAAAGAAAAAAAAAGATTAGTTTTCGTGGCTTTTTTTTGCAGTGACATTAAAAACAACAAAACCTGCGCAGCCTTGGTCACTTCTGCAGGGACCAAGCTGGGAGTCTCAGGAACAGCAGGGCACGGAGCACTGGGAGGACAGCCCTGGGCCCAGCCTCCTCAGTGGCGGATGACAGCATGGATCCCAACGCCTGCCACTGCTAAGGCAGTGAGGCAGGCCACCTGGGTTCCAGTGGGGCTCCAGCAAGGTGTATAACCTTGGAGCTGTGGTTTCCTTGCCTGTCCAGTAAGGCTCTTACTCTCCTTTAAGGAGCTGCTGGAAAGAGCCACACACATGAATGAGCTCTGTGTGCACGCACGAGGTTGGTGGTGGTTCTCAAACTTGGCTACAGATCATCTGGGAAGCTTTTAAGAAATAGTCATGTCAATCTGGTCTCAGAGCGTCGAATGTGGTAGTTCTGAGATGGACCATTAGTATCTGCATTGTTTAAAAAATTCCTCTGGACGATTCTGACAAGCCCCCAAAGTTAGAAAAGCAGCATCTTCCAGGGCCAGATGGACATGACCTCCCCAATACATAAAGAGCTCTAAGAAATAACAATCAATTATAAAAATAGAATTTTTAGCTACTGCTGGTGGGAGTATAACCTGGAACTTTCTAAAGGGCAACCTGGCAATTTGTATCAGAATTTGTATCGACTTTGCCTCAAGAAGGCACTCCTAAGAATTCCCTGTAAAGAAATAATCAGGGATGTGCAAAAAGGCAAAACCACAATATTTCTTGCTGGTTATTTATCATAGTGAAAAACCCAAAACAACTTAAATGAGCAGTTAGGGAATGGTTAAAATAAGGTAAGTACATGCACAGGACTGAAGACAATGCAGTCATTAATGTGATATTGATGAAGAGTATTTGAAGGCATGAGACATGCAAGTGCATGGTATGCTGTTAAGTGAAAGGGAGGTTAAACAGACCATGGTCTTAGATATGCACATATCTTTTTTGAACCAAAAAAAAAAGACTGAGTGGATATACACCAAGGTTATCTCTGAACAGACGGGACTATAGGTGATTTTGAACTCAGTGGCTCAGAACACAGGCATCACACATTTTAAGCTCTAACTCAAATTGCAACCCTGCCACTTAATAGCTAGATGACAAGAGTAACAAATGGATCCTCAGTTTTCCCCCATAAAAATGAAAATAACCATACCTTCCTCAGTATTCCAATTAGCATGAGAAATGTTTAATAAAACACCTAAGCATGATTAGCAGCTTTTAAGATTCTCTATAATGAGCACATATTAGTTTTAAGCATTAGCAAATAAATCCCTAAGAGCTCTAGTCTCTGTTTTCCCAAGCTGGGAGCCTTGTTGGTTTGACCCACCCAAGGCTGGAAGGCACCCTGACTCCCACCACACTCTGATGGCTTGATCCAATCAGATAAGCCCCTGGGGCAAGGCAGGGGCCAGAATCGCCCAGGGAGGGAGGAAGGTGGCATCTGGGGCAGACTCACCAAGGCAGGGTAGGAGGGATAGCCTCGGCACTTGGCCCACACCAGCTCCAGGGGCTCCAGGTCTCCACGGTCTTCAAAGGGCATCAGGAGGCTTCTGCCTGGGGGTGGGGGAGGGGAGGAGACAGTGCCCAAAGGGAACTTGGAATTTTGCCCAGGAGGCCTGCCTGTGGCCTCCATTTGACTGGGGCAGCCTAGGAATGAGTCAGAAACATCCCCTCCACCCTTCCTCTTCCCTGCCCCTTCCTCGGAAGCTCTTAGACTAGATTAGGGGTTGGCAAACTTGGTCGATAAAGGGCCAAGAGTAAATACTTTACGTTTGTGGACCACATGGTCTCTGTTGCAACTACTCAACTCTGCTTTGCAGCAAGAAAGCAGCCACAGATAATCTGTAAATGGATAAGTGTGGCTGTATCCCAATAAAACTTTATTTCTGGGACTGAAATTTGAATTTCTTGTAATTTTCACATATTACAAAATATCGTTTTTTGGTGTGTTTTTTCAATCACCTGAAAACATAAAAACCATTCTTAGCTCATGGGCCCTACAAAAGCAGGCAATAGGCTATACTGTGCTGACCTCTGGATAGCGCTCCTTGGAAAACGTAACTGCTTCATTACCAGGGCCCCGGGAGAAGAACCATCACGAAGCTTGGGCAGAGCCACAGACTGCTCCCTGGACCTCCAAGTGGAGTCCTCACGATGGAGGGTTCATGGAAAAAGACGCCTGGGACAGACTTCGCAGTAAAACCACTTGCTAAGTGAGTTCTTTTCTGACACGGCCACACCTGGCCACAGGTCACCTGGATCACAGCACTCAGCAGGGCCAAGCAGGTCTGCAGGGCCTTCCCCTGCCTACTTTTATCAAACCTCACACTGGGTGTTTCACCCGGGGCAGGCACGTCCCTTCAGTTTCCTCTGTTTTGCACCCAATGCACTAGCACACATGGATGGGTGCTTTACAAAACATCTAACACACAGAGGAACCTCCCTTCCCCTCCCCATAACTATAACCGGGGAAACCAAGGAAAAAGGCCCAAATCTCAGAGTGGACATTATGTTTCTAAGGAAACATTACCATCCCCACTTATGATTTCTTAAAAATGTACTACTAATAATGAGGTATTGTTTCTACCTATTGAGTCAATAGCAATAATAACAAAAAGATAACACCCAATTCCGCAGAGGCAGGCTGAGGGAACTGCAGACCAGCCAATCCTCCCAGAATGCAATTTGGTGTAAGTCTCAAAAGATATAAAAAAAAGTATGAACCATCTGCTCTAGTAAATTCCTTCCCTGGAAACTTAGTCGAAAAAAATAACTTTAAAACCAAATAAAAAGATTTTGAACAAAAATATCGGTTTACTATGTATAAACTCGGAAATAATCAAGTGTCTAACAATTGAAGGGTTAAAATTTTTTTTAATCTTTTTTTTTTTTTTTTATTCTCACGCAAGGACATTTTTCCATTGATTTTTAGAGAGAGTAGAAGAAAGTGGGAGAGAGAGAAACACTGATGTGACAGACACATCAATTGGTTGCCTCCCGCACACACTCCCACCAAGGCTGGGAGCCTGCAACCAAGGTACATGTCCTTGACTGGAATTGAACCTGGGATCCTTCAATCCTCAGGCCGACGCTCTATCCACTGAGCCAAACCAGCTAGGGCTGAAGGGTTAATTATAATGAACTGATTGAAAGATACATTGTTCTAGTGATGAAGACATATAAAGATTATGTCGATATGAAGAAAACACTGAAAAAGGGAGAATACAGAAGAGCATGTGTTTTAGGTTAGCATTTTGTTAAAAATGTGTCTGAAATGTGTAGAAGGCAACACAGAAATGAAGACAACTATGCTAAGGTGATGAAACAGTGGGAGGTCAATTTCCTTCAGTGGCATTTTAATAAGTATGTGGTTTTAAAATAAGAATAAAATATCAAAATGTCACCAGCAGAAGCACAAAGTACATGCCAATCCTCTCCTAATTTTGTACCTAGACGTGAGCCTTGCCTCCTGGGTGCTGACAGTCGGCAGTAATGAAACACGCAGGCTTGCATTCATCAACACATACAAGAAAAACAGGGAGGCCAAGGGAAGATAACGCGGCTGGGAAAAGGAAAGAGAAGAGAAGCCCTGCAGCCTGATGAGAGCTTTTAGGACAGGCATCCAGAGAGCACACACCAGGCATCCAGAGAGCACACACCAGGCATCCAGAGAGCACACACCAGGCATCCAGAGAGCACACACCAGGCATCCAGAGAGCACACACTAGGCATCCAGAGAGCACACACCAGGCATCCAGAGAGCACACACCAGGCATCCAGAGAGCACACACCAGGCATCCAGAGAGCACACACCAGGCATCCAGAGAGCACACACCAGGCATCCAGAGAGCACACACCAGGCATCCAGAGAGCACACACCAGGCATCCAGAGAGCACACTCCAGGCATCCAGAGAGCACACACCTGCATCTGCTCATCCTGAGCAGCACCCAGGCCCGCCCTGCCCTTTATTCCCTCCATCTAAGGAGAAAAGACCCACGCATTTCACTGTTTGGACCAGCTGCAGTGTGTGTCATGAGGAGAAGGCTGGAAGCACTGGATCACATGAAATGACAGGTCACGTGTGTGATTCAGGGATACAGGCTATCACAGATGACTCCAGGGAGGGAAGACAGGCAGTATTTACTGAGATTACAAATGCACACTTCCTTCAGCGCCGCCACTCCACTTCTATAGATACACCCCCCACAAATACAAAATGATCCATGTACAAGGTTGCTCACTGCAACACTCATTATAGCACATCAGTGAGAACAATCGAAATGTGCATCTGTAGAGAGCTGGCCAAGTAAATGATGCACTCCTATATAATGGGACATTAGGCAGACGATGAAAACCACAGAAGGATCTCTAAAGATATATTATTCACTGAAAAGAAAAAAGCATGGTTTAGAGCAGGGGTAGGGAAACTTGTTTCTGCCAAGGGCCACCTGGATATTTAAGACATCATTCGCAGGCCATACAAAATTACCAACTTACAAATTAGCCTGCTGTATTTGGTCGAACATTTAATTAGCTCCCCCCTAACGCCTCGGCAGGCCCAGACCAAATGACTGCGGGCCTTATACGGCCTGCGGGCCCGACGGTCCCCAGCCCCGGTTTAGAGGGGCACATGTAGAGTAGGCTTCTCTAGTCACTCTCCTACACGTACACGGGAGTTTGGGCTTGTGTGTGTAAGGGTTACACCTGGAAAGACAAAAGAAACTGCCAGCAGAGGTTGTCCTCAGGAGGGGAGCACTGGTTTTCCATTACGCAGCCTTTTATACCTTTCTGACTTTTGTTATCATAGGCATCTATTACCAATTCAAATTTAAGATGAATTGGGGGGAAATAAAAATGACTATGAATGACCTGGGAAGGAAGACCCTGCCCAGTGCCCAAGGATTTCGAAGAGCTCACAGTCTAGCCAGACCACAGAGCTGGTTCTCCGGAAGGCCTGTCCCCACCCCCAAATCCATCTGTACATTGCTCCTCACCTGAGCTGCTGTAGTCAGAGTCTCCGTTCACACTTTCCAGGAAGGGCACTCGAGACAAGGCTGGCTTCCCACGGCTGCGTTTGGGGGGCACCAGACCACTGCATACAGAGCAGGGAGGGAAGGGGAAGAAAGGAGCAATTCAATGACTAACACCCCCACTCCTGCTCCCTAATGGCTGACAGGAGTGGAGCTGCATAAACCCTGCAAGGAGAATGGTTTCTCACCTTCCCCTAAAAACTCACACTAAGCCATAATACATTTCAGAAAGTTCCCATGAGGCTTGGAGGAACCATTTCCTCCATGTGAAAGGACTGAACCTGGCAAGACATGCCCGCGGGGCCTTGGACTTCATCCAGAGCAAAGCTCATCCCAGGCAACTTGAGGAAGGCCCATCTCACATCTGCCCAGAATTCTTTGCTCTGTGGCTCATACTGCTTGTTCTTTAGAAATCAATTTACTTTTTAGAGGTATAAAAATCTGCCTCTTTCCCAAATTTTTTAAAGGACTTGTCCTACTTCTTTAATTAGAAAAGACATTTTTAAATTGGGAAAAATTCCACTTCTCACTGTCACTTTGTGTGTGTGAATTTGTCTTAGACAAAGATGGATTTTTTTTTAACATGTCTACTGTAAGGAGATTAAAATAATTAGACAAAGACTAATGGTAATAAGCAAAAATGAGAACAGTAATACCAGAGTAATGGTATAACTTGAACCCACAGAGGCATCAGTGTTTTTAAGTAGCTCCCAATGCAATTCTAATGCACAACCATAGTTGGGAGTCTCTGCTAAAAATAATGTGACTAGGGCTTTCTTTCCATCCAAACTTTAAAAAATATTACCACTATATAATTTTTCCAACTAAAAAAGTGCTTAAAAGACAGGCCAACAATTTGCAGAAGAACAGAAATGCTAAGAGACCTCTGGTGGGACAAGAGGCGGCCAGGGTTAGGACTGGCTGGTTTATCGAATCGGACTGTCTGTATCATGTCTAATACAGAACACCTGCACAACCAGAACTCAATGAACCATAATCCTTCAGTAAGTAGTAGGTTGGGAGTTTTTTTCCTGCTAGTCAAAATGAAGGCTTGTTTGGAAAAACACAAAGAACGCCCAATTCACATTTAGGCTTCGGTTCCCACTCACCCTACAAAAATCTGTCACTGAGCCTAGAGACTCTGAGGCCTTATAAAATAGAAGGTACTAGTAGTTTTATTAGGAAAGCCTCTACAAGTTCACATCATGGATCTGAGAAGACATCTTCAAATACCACAGAAGAGGGCCCAGCAAAGTGATTAAGAGATTAAACTGGGGAGCCAGACTTCCTGGGTTCAGAACCCAGCTCTTTACTCAATAGTTCTGTGACCTTGAGCAAGTTACTCAGCCTCTTTGATGCTCGTGTCCCCCATGTGTTGCTGTGAGGACTTAATGGATTAATACACAGGAAGCACTCAGGAAGTGCACATACAGCACATACCAAACACTCAATAATTGGCAATTCTTTAACATTATAAGAAGGGCAGTAAATTTTAATGTCTCACTTTAAATATTATAAACTACTAATGTACTATCAAATGATGAATTCTGAGAAGGATAAGCTCAAAGAAAATGGATACAACACCAAAACTAGGTCTGTATTTTCCTGTTTCATAGGAAAAAGCACAAGTGTGCCCTAGACGGGCAGCTCAGTTGGTTAGAGCTTTGTCCAGATATACCAAGGTTGCAGGTTTGATCCCCAGTCAGGACACATACAAGAAGCAACCAATGAATGCATAAATAAGCGGAACAAACCAATGTTTCTCTCTCTCTCCCTCCCTCCCAACCCTTTCCCCCCTCTCCCCCTGCTACCTCTCTCAAATCAATAAATAAAATTTAAAAAAAGGAAAAGAAAAAAGCACAAGTGACTTAACCATCACCTGCATTTCAGCCTCTCTCCCATGTTACCCAGGCCTAAGCAGAATTACTCTGTCTTCTGGTTTAATATTCAACTCTGCCCTTCAGAAGATAAGCTCCATGAGAGCAGACACCTCATCAGTGCCTAGTATAGTTCCTGGCTCATTAGGTGCTCAATTAATAACTGAAGGACTGACCCATAGAAAGATGGTGCAGCCCTAACCTGCTCAGAAAATCATTAGGACAGATAAACCAAGGGGCACATGGCGGGTGGGGTAGAATTGGTGACCAGAAGTTCTTTCTAATTCTGGGATTATATGATTATCGAGTTAATGATTGTCCTTTATGTACTTATCACCATAGCATAGAAAAAAAAAATTAAGAAAAAACCCTGCAGCCAGAGCCCCTGAATCTCCTGTTTTAAACCTTGAAATTCCACTGAGTTAAAGAGGAAATGCCTTCCAAGGGCATGTTTTCCATGTTGAGTAGGGCCCCAGACAGACCAGAAGCACTGGCTGGAAGGCTGCACAAGGCAAGCACACTGGAGCCTGGCCTGGCTTGCTTCTTGTCCAGAGCTGGGAAGAGTGCCCTTCACAGAGGGGAGAGCCCAACACACCTTCGACCTTTAGTTAAGGTGTAGGAAGGGACACTCTTACCCCACCCCCAATGAACGGGGTTTCCAGGCACGATACCTTTGAAGGGAGGCAGGAACCCCACCCCAGGCCCAGACTAGAAGCATCTTAGAAGAGCCTGAAATCACTGCCTCTTCTCTGATGTGTTCTTTCCCATCTACTCCCCCTGTATCTGTAGAGGGCAGCATGGGAGGGAGTAAGAAAGGGCAACTCTGAGGTTTGGTGGGGAGGGAAACCTCAAAGGAGCCACTGAAAGCTGGGCCGGGCAACAGCGGGAACCGGTCCAGGCCCACGGGGTATGGGGGCTTCCCATGGACCACCAGGAGCCCAGGAGCCAGGTTAGAACAGGCACTACAGAACGCACACCCAACCTGCCTTGGAGGTGCTTCAAGCACAGACACACAGTCTTCTGGTGCTCGTTCCCGGACCATCTCCCCTGCTCTGAACGCAGAATCCATTCAGCAGCCACATGGAGGGACCGTGAGGTCAGCCTTTGTGGCACTGAGGGTCGCCCATTTCCAAGAGTCCCACACTCCCTGGTTTCTTGTACAGCTCACAAGACAGAGCAGGGGCTCAAGGAACTCTTGCATGTGGAAGAAACATTAAGGCTCTGGTATCAGCAATCCTCCCTTTAGCTAAAAGAATGGGAAAAGAAACTCTTTGTTGAGCTGGGACCTTTGGCTAAGAAAAGGCAATTTCAAATCTCCTATCAGCTCATTTATTATCCTTATACCACACCTCTAAAGGGGCCATAGCTATGATGACCCAAAAGGCATAGGATGAACCCATGTCTGTAATGAGCTGGGTTATCTGAGTGGGTCGGGGGACAGGTGGAGGACTGGCTCAAATATTAACTTCTCTGGGCAATAGAGATATGGCTGGCCCGCTTTCTAGAGCCAAACTCAGCTCCATAAACCCTGTAAAGCACCAGCATCACCCCTCCCCTCCTAGTCAGATCAGGCCTGAGAGTCAAGGGTCATGCTGTTTTCTAGGAGCTCCCACGGTTACAGACCAGAGGCCTCAGGAAACAGCAGGGGTGGGGAAAGAAAACATCCGAGATAAGCAGAAAGAGGTTCAAGCTGTAGCCGAACGGAGAGTAAAGGGAGAGGTGGTGAAGCTTTGGGGACAAGTGTTCTTACCTGCAAGCTTCAAACGCCAGTCCACCACTGAGACCCAAACTACATTCCGAGTCAGACCCGCTTTCCGTGTGTTTTCCGAAGCCGTTGGTTACGCCTGCCAAGGACACACAGAGTGAGCCCGAGTGCAGCACCCCTCCCCTCCCGCCCCCGCCTCTCGCTGCAGCATGGCCACCACAGGAGGGCGCAGCGAGGAGGGGTGGAGAATGCTGTGCCCACCCCTGTGGGAAATGGTCTTGGGTGGTAGAATCTGATACAGATTTGGGGGAAATGTTGGCGGGGACAATGAGCAGACACTGCGTTTGTTTTCCCTTCCTCTGGTTTCACTGTAAGGAAAACACAGCTCACTCCAGTTACTGTCATCTGGCTACAAAGGGAAACACCAACACTTCCCCACCCCGCTGGCTTACAAGTCCCTGGATCTGCTTCCCATTTCAAGCCTCGATTATCAGGGAGTCTCCTCTGCCTCTTGGGGAGCCCACCCGCCTGGCCTCTTCAGATAAACACTCACACATCCTATCTATCACACACTGGCAACAGCTAGCTTCATTCTTTGGGGATGGTGTCAGGGAGGTTGGGCAGGATAAGGGCTGTGTAACCACGCCTGGAGATATCCAACAGGGCCTGTCAGACTTGAGGATGGGGGACTTTTCCGCAGAACTGAAGCGGACCAGCCCTTCCTGGGACAGGGAGTCAGCATTCCCTGGGGTCTAGACTGGGCTCTCAAGCACAGGCCCCCTCCCTTTCTTCTTTAAGCCTTGGCCTCCCCTTCTGTCAAGATAATACGTTCTCACTCACCGAGGATGCTATTAAGTATGAATGAGAGGAGGTCTGTTTACAGCAGGCAGCCCTTTGGAGGCAGATGAAGACTACCTGCTCATCTCAGGGACATGACTCTCATTGGCTGTGAAGCTTCAACTCTCCTCTGTCCCCCCAATTCTTAACCACAATCCAGAGTGCTGCAAGTCAGAGCGCTAAGTCAAGAGCTCTAAGTCGCCTTGGCCAGAAAACTGTGAGGCAAGTCATACCTGGCAGAGCAGGTGTCTGAGCCAAGATATCTGGACACTGACCTAGCGCTGCCTCTAACACTGTGACCTCAATTTAAGTCACTAAGCCAGCTGTGCTACTTAGGTGCCTCATCTGTAAAGGACCAACACCTGTTTTCATGAGGGTCAAAGAAGGGTGTGCAGAAGCATTCCTGAGCACAGGGCAGCCGCTCTAGAGAACAGACTAGCGGTATCCCCAAGCCGGGGGCCCTCTCGGCTTGGGTGAGCCTGATGCCCGCCTTCCCAGTAGCAGGCCTTGTCATTTTCAGAGCAGTGTTCTCAGTGTTGCTTGGCTGTGCCTGACGTGGCTGAGAGGATGACAGCGATAACTGCTACCATCTACTGCTACATGCCAAGTGCCTCATACAGACTATTTCCCATCCTTAGAGCCCTGCAAAGCAGGTGTCACTAGCCCCCAGTTAGAAATAAGGAAACAGCCTGTTCAATTTGCCCCAGCTAATTACTTTGATGCACAGCTGCTAAGAAGACAGAATTTGAACGCAGGTCTGCCTAACTGCAGGCCTCAAGCTCTTGACTATACCAATCTACTCCCCTAATACAGAGAAGCTTGGGCCAGATGGGAAGAGAAGGTATTACTGGTAACAAAGTGATAGGAAGGAAGAGGGAAAAGCAGAAAAAGCATGTGCTGGCCATACATCCCAAAGCCACCACATAAAAGGACATGAGAGGGACATGAGGAGCAACAACCAAGAGCAGGCCCCTCCCCACACAGCAAGCTGGCCTTCCATATCCCACCGAGACTCAACTACTCTGTCTGCCAGTGTGGGCCCTGCACATTCCTGCCCACCTCACCATCCAGCCTTGGCTCCCGACTCTCCAAACTGTCCCTCTCAGAGACTGTCCTTGTTTCCACACACACCTGGGCCTGACCCCTTTGTCCCATCTACTCCTTTCCATTCTGCCCTCAGCCCCTAGGGACAACTCAGGCATCAACTCTTCATGCAACCTTCCCTACTCCTCCAGCTCATGGTCCCTGAACACCTCCAGCAGTGCTGTCACCTGACATATAACCACCTACTGTCCAGCACTGTGGCACCTCTGACCCCAAGAGCCTCCCCACTAGCCTATGAACCCTCCTGCAGCTGGAACTAGCCTAATTACCTGCCCCTCCCCGAGGCCAGCTGGTGCTGGACACATAGTAAGGATTCTTTAGTGACTGAGCCCCCATTACCCACTTCTGAGATGCATTTCTACCATCCCTGGCTCACTCTCCTACAGCCACATTGGTTCCCTCGCTGTTCCTCAGACGTGCAGGCACGTTCCCACACAGGGCCTGTGCACCTGCTAGTCTATCTCTGTGTTTTTTGAATGTTCTTCTCCCAGATTCCAAACAGCTCACACCTTCAACTCCTTCAGATCTTTAGTCAAATGTCACCTCCTCGAAAGGCCTCTCCTGGCCACTCTCTAATACCACCCCAGCATCCCTAATGCCCCTTCCCTGTTAGTTTTTTCTCCAAACTTCTAATATAAGATACAACCCACTCACTTGCCTTTAATATATCTTCCCTCCAAGGGAGGAGACTTTTGCCCCAGTACCTAGAACAGGGGTCCTCAAACTTTTTAAACAGGGGGCCAGTTCACTGTCCCTCAGACCGTTGGAGGGCCGGACTATAGTTTAAAAAAACTATGAACAAATTCCTATGCACAATGCACATATCTTATTTTGAAGTAAAAAAAAAAACAAAACAGCCGAAACCGGTTTGGCTCAGTGGATAGAGCGTCGGCCTGCGGACTCAAGGGTCCCAGGGTTTGATTCCAGTAGGAGGTGTGCAAGAGGCAGCTGATCGATGTTTCTCTCTCATCGATGTTTCTAACTCTCTATCCCTCTCTGTAAAAAATCAATAAAATATATTAAAAAACAAACAAAAAAAACAGCAAAAACACCTGCATGTGGCCCGCGGGCCGTAGTTTGAGGACGCCTGACCTAGAAAAATGCCTGATATAAATGCCTGATGAATGAATGAACTAAAATGAAGACAGGACCTATTTTACCAAGTACAACTTTGCATCCCCATCAGGGCCAAAGAGAGCCCCAGACACAGGCTAGCCCTCTCAAAATACTTGCTCAAAGCCTATTTCCCCAGGCCTCTACTCATCATGTGCCAGGCCCAACTGTGAGCCGGGGAGCCCTCACTGCTACTACTGGCATCCACAGGAGCTATTAGGGAGCTGGACGACTGGGGGAGGTGATGGCTGGCAAGGCAAAGCAGAGAAGCAGGAAAAAAGTAGTGAGAGAAGTCACAGGCAGATCACCTGCTTCTTCCTCCTGCTGGGAGGACCTCTCCCCGTCACTCTCACTACAGCTCCTGCTCCTTGGCCGCTTCCGGGAGTGCTGCTCATCCTCCATGCTGCCAGGAGAGGCAGGAGAGCCCGCTGCACCATGGTCCTCGCCGTTCTCCAGGGCCCCATCTGGGCTCCTCTGCAGCTTAACCCCATTCTTGGCCTTCTTAAAGAGGACTGAGGTGCGGCGGCCCACACTACTGAGCGGGGCACCGTCAGGGTCATCGGAGGCCATGAGGGTCAGTCTGTTGATGCCACCGTCACTGAGCAGGTGTTGAAACGGCTCGTTCCCTAGCTGCAGAGGTGATTTTCGCAAAAGCTCATCTTCTTCCACCTTTCTGGGTTTTAGGAATCGGCTTGGAGGTTTGTTGTCACTGATGGGTTTTAGAGTGGGGGGATCTGGAGGGGATTCTTGCTCAGACAAGGAAGGTGCAGGCCCAGTGGGCTCCAGGGTTGGTGGGGGAGGCAGTTTGGAGTCATCTGTTAGAGAAAAAGAGAACCTGCTTGAACATTTTAGAAAAAGTCTGCCGCTATGAGCCAGCTAATGACACTGATAACCAAGAACCAGAACCAAAGGCACTAGCTGGTACAGGCTTGAGAAGCATCCCAGGTCTCAGTCTGAGGTGAAGAGAAGGTAGGACTAAGTTTTCTCAACACTAGTAGTCCTCAACCCTGGCCATGAATTAGGATCACCTAGGAAGTTTCTTAAAAATGTCAATGCCCAAGTCCTATTCCAGACCACTGAAACGAAACCTCTAAAGATGAGGCATTCCTTTTTAAGCTTACCAGCGGAGTCTGATGAGGTGCGCGTTACACACCATTGCTCCACACCTGAGAAAGCCAACGGCTGCCTGCTTCATCACTAATTAGGTGAGTCTCAGCTGCACAAATTAGGAGTCTACAGTTCTCATTAGACTCAAATGTTTTCCCATCTTTCACTGTATTTTGGTTCATATCACCCAATGAAGGAAATAGGACAAGCAGAAAGAATAAGTTTATAGATACGGAAAAATGAGGCCAAGTAAGTTAAATCGGGGATTCCCAAACCTGTCTGTTCACCTACCACCTTGAAACTTTTATTTTTTAAGAATTTTTATGTTGATTTTTAGAGCAAAAGGGAGAAGGAGGGAAGAAGAGAGAGAGGGAGAGAGGGGAAGAGGGAAAGAGGAAGAGAGGGAGAGAGAGAGAGGGAGAGAGGGGAAGAGGGAAAGAGGGAGAGAGGGAGAGAGGGAGAGAGAGAGAGAGAGAAGAGGGGGAGAGAGAAAGAGAGATTGATTTGTTGTTCCACTTATTTATGCATTCGTTGGTTGATTCTTGTATGTGCCTTGACCAGGGGTCAAACTCACAATCTTGGTGTACCCGACTGCACTCTAACTAACTGAGCTACCTGGCCATGGCCGAAACTTTTAAAAACAGATTCCAAACCAAAGCCGAGACTGCCCTAATCTGTATCTCTGGGAGGTGAACCCTGGGAATTTTGTTCGAAATCCTTCAGGGGTGGAAAACCTTTTTTCTGCCAAGGGCCATCTGGATATTTGTAACATCATTCTGGGGCCATACAAATGATCACCTTAAAAATTGGCCTGCTGTATTTGGTCAAACTGTAATTCACTCACCCCTAAGGCCTTGGCAGGGCCAGACCAATGATTTCACGGGCCTTATATGGCCCGCGGGCCGGACGTTTCCCACTCCTGCGCTAGGAGCTGCTGCAAGCTGGGCCACTGGGCATGACCCTATGCTGCCACAACCTGGGATGGCCATACTGCCATGGGGACACATGCTGGCTGCCACATGGGGAGTGAGGAAGAATCACAACAGACACAAAGTCCTTTTAAGCCAAATATGACCTCTCAGCCATGTCCCCATTCTTTGCCAATCTAAAATGGGCCATTCCCTGTAATTTGGCCCCCTTCCCTCTGGAAATAATTCTCAACATTTTGAACTGTGTAGATGACAGTCCCTCCCAAGCCATAGGCTCAGATCCAAGGATAGGTAGGAAGGAGACAATTCTGTACCCAGTGACACGGGAGAATGGGAAGCAGCTCAGGTTTCAAGCCCTGGAGTCTCTGAGAATCACTTCCCCAGCTGTCTTTGCAATCTGGCCTTTCTGCTTTGGGATGGACCTATAGACTCGGCCAGCTAGGGTCAGAGCCATGAGGCAGCTTGAGAGCCCAGACTATCTTTAGGGTCTTTCTTTTCTATAGCCCCCGCCCCCCACAACGTGAGCTGCTCTAAGAGCCTCTCTACATGATGGTATAGATGAGCTGATATTTAACTGGTATGTGCAATATGACCATATCAGGTGCAAAATACTAAAATATTTCTTTACTGGTTAATAACAGCTGCTGAGCCCCAGCCTCTGAAACTCCCTGAACCTGCCCACAATCCAGCAACTAAATATCCACATCAGTGGCCACCAGGAGTTCATTCCAATATAACAATCAACACCTACTCTGACTGATAAACTTTGGTCTCTACTGATAGTTAAATATTTTGAATATCAACCCTGGGCATAAGCGGAAGTGTGACCCCTCCAAGGGCTTCTGCTTGTCCACAAAGATCAGACCTAAACTCAAGGAAGGACGCTTCTACTCAGGATTTCAGCTTAACCCTTGCTCCCTTCCCCTTCCTCAGCATCCTGCCTGTCCGTGACCATCTCTCACCTCTGTCCCCATCGTCTTCTGGCTCCTCCTGCAGGGCCTGCTCCAGCGCAGCCACATCTCCCTGGGGCCCTGCGAGAAGCTCCTCATGGGACACAGTCTTGTTCAGTGAGGGCGGCTGTGGTGGCGGTGGCTGTGCCAGCTTCTGCCGAAGAGCATTGATCTCCCGGCGCAGCATGCGGACGCGGCGGGTCCGGGCCCCACTGGACCGCATGGCACTCACCAGGTCCAATTTCTCTAGCAGCTCCTTCAGCTGCACCTCCGTGGACAAATGGGCCCGGTTCTCTGGGATGAGGATGTTGTCCACTGCCAGGGAGAAGGGAAGAGAGAAGGGGCTGAAGGACCTGCTTAGCCCAGGGGAAGGGGAAGGGGAAAGGGCTGAATCCTTTGGATGCAAAATATTCTCCTGGAATGCCTGAGCCAGTGGCTTCTAGCAATATCACTGTGGGGCCTTGGCCCTGGCACCACAGCTGCCCATAGGGCAGCCACAAGGACAAGGTCAGAATCTGGGAAACATCTGCAGGAAGCATTCCACAGTCACGATTATGGGCTCTATGGAGCAGGCACGAGGCAGCTTGGCAGTTCCCTGGCCTGAGTGACTGTTTGGCTGCTGCCATTGAAAAGCAGAGAGCAGGGTCAGGCAGAGCGCGGGCTCCGAGGCAATTCCGTTCTCTGCACTCTCTGAATGAGCCAAACACACAGCCGCCTGCATTCACTACCCCTGCCCCGGTGCCATACAGAGGGTCCGGGAGAGGAAGACCCCAGTGATGCTTCAGCCTTCCAGACAGCTAGTACCTGATTCCCCTTTCCTACATTCAGGAAGTGCTCAGTGAATTAGTTAAACTTTAATCCTCAGAACTATTCCAGCCACAAGCAGATATATTCCAGCCTGTGCCTACCCCCAGCATTGCTCCTGGAATCTACCCTACAGCCCCAAGGTCCACTCTGATCCCTGGCTTACTGGGCTCTGTCCCTGTGCCTCCTCCTAGCCCCTGTCCTCCCCACCCATTCAGGCTTCTCACCGTCTTCCCAAGAGAAGCGATAAAAGTCCTCCAATTTGGGTGACTCGGGCAGGTGTGTGCCCCTCTCGGGGTCATAGCCGATGTTCTCTGCCTGCCTCCGGGCGTGCCGCAGGATGGCCCCTCCCAGGTCCCGCAGGCGGACAGCTGCTCGGTGGAAAATTGTGTCTTTAGCATTATACTTCATGCAGTTGGAAACTATAAGGTTAAAGTCCTCCTCAAACTCCTCCAAGGTGTGGTACAGATGGGATTCCAGCTTCCGCCTCATAGTAGAAAAATCCATTGGCTTGGATATGAATTCCAGGTAATCTGGAACCTAAACATATAAAACCTGTACAATTACAACAACCATTTACTAGCCAAACAGGCGCACCCTTCACCGGCACTCTAACCTCCCCATCCCCTGGTTTGACCATTCTGGACTCACTCAGAGCCCCAGGGCCCTGGCCCACCCTGGTCGGCTGACCCCTTACCACTGGCAGTTACTGGCCTTGCCAGACACCCCCAGTTTTTGTACACTCTGTCATTCAACCCCTCCTGGCCTTTGCAGATAGTTCCCAGTTCTTGAGGGGCTCACTGTTCAGAAAGTGGGGTGGGGGAACTTGCCTCACTCAGGTTGACGGGTTCGGCAAAGATGTGCGCGGGATCCTTCTCCTGCAGCAAGTCCAGTGTTGTCCTCAGCAAAACGTTGAATGGCATCAGCTCTAGCTCCATGGCAGCCTGCTGGACCTTGATCTGTGGGAAGGTGGGGAGAAATCAGGACACTGCTCCCCTTGAAGAGGCACTGAAATTTTTCTTTATAGCTTGACTTTCACCAATTGTGTATAACAAATTTGTACAGGCTATTAAGCTGACCATTTTATTAGGAGTGACCACCTAACCCACAGCCTAGAAATAAAGATACGAAGAGCTACCACTATATGGATGTTTCCTATGTAACAAGCACAATACCAAAATTCAAGAGTGATAATAATTATATAATTGACCCTTGAATAACACAGCTTTGAACTGAGCAGCTCCATTTATACATGGATTTTTCAATAAGTATTGTTAATGTATGCTCTCTTCCTTATGATTTTAACATTTCCTTTCCTCTAGCTTATTTCATTGTAAGAATACAGTATATAATACATATAACATTCAAAGTATGTGTTAGTCAACTGTTAGCAGTAAAGCTTCTGGTCAACAGTAAGCTACTAGTAGTTAAGTTTTAGGGAAATCAAGTTATATGCAGATTTTAAACTACGCTGGGGGTCAGAGCCCCTAATGCTCACATTATTCAAGAGTCAACTATAATAATAATGACTACTTTTATAGTCCATTCTAAGTGCCAAGCAACATTCTAAGCATTTTATATAAGTGAGTACATGAGGTAGGTACAGATGAGCTATCATACAAAAGGAAATGGAGGCACAGAGAGAGTGACTGGCCCCAGGACACACAGCCAGTATGGGGCAGAGCTGGGACTACATCCCAGACAGCCTGGTTCTGCAGCGTGTGCTCAGGATGGCTATGCCACACTGCCTCTCTATTCAGTGAATCAACACAACAACCCTGAAGGAGAAACTTATCATCCCCATTTTATAAATATGGAATCTGAATCATCATTAACCCATGGCCACCTGGCTGAAGAGCAGGGTCTGACTTAGTCCCAGGGGCACAGTGATGATATAAAATGTGCCTGGGGCCAGAATTCCCACCTACTGTGCCGAGATATTGACCCCCCGGGCCTCTGGAATGTCTGGGTAGAGCTGGGCTGACCTGGGCCTCCAGGCTCATCTCTTTGGGCAGCAAGCAGCTTCGCATATTTACAGTAGTTTGCTTTCCCCCGTTACATTCATGTGTGTCCTACTATGAAAAGGCTGGGAAGCCATGGATTAGACTGTGAAAAGTCCTGTCTCTTGGCTGCATTAAAACAGGCCTGCTGCTTCCTTTCCCCTTTCATTTCTGTGAACCAGAGGCAGGAAAAAAGCTCAGGTGCGAATCCAGGCCTGGGATGGCAAACAGTGTGAATCCAGAAGGTCCTGAGATGTCCTCCATGCTAAGTATGGCAAGAGCTGCCAGGTCTCAGAGGTAAACTCAGGCTTTGCGCTGGGGCTTAACAGAAGTGGGAGTTTGGAGAAAGAGAGAGAGGAACATCTTTGACCCAGGCCTCTGAAGCATTCCAGTAACAGCTGCTATTCCTGGACGAGAGAACAGTTTTAGCTTATCCTTCATTGAATTAATAGTATTTATGCCCTAGCCAGTTTGGCTCAATGGATATAGCATCGGCCTGTGGACTAAAGGGTCCTGGGTTCAATTCAAGTCAAGGGCACATACCTTGGTTGTAGGCTCCTCCCCGGTTCAGGCCCTGGTCGGGGTGCATGCAGGAGGCAACCAATCAATGTGCTTCTCTCACATCAATGTTTCTATCTTTCCCTCTCTCTAAAAAAAAAAAAAAAAATCAATGGAAAAATATCCTCAGCTGAGGATTAGAAAAAGAAAAAAAAAATTTATTTAAAAAAAAAATAGTATTTGCTTTCATGGACTTTTGAAGTAGGAGGTCACGGTTCGATTCCAGGTCAGGGCACATGCCTGGGTTATGGGCTCAATCCCCAGTGTTGGGCATGCAGGAGGCAGCCGATCAATGATTCTCTCTCGTCACTGATGTTTCTATCTCTCTCTCCCTCCCTTGCTCTCTAAAATCAATAAGAATATATTTTTTAAAAAATAGTATTTGCTTTCTGCCATGTGTAGAGAACTGCAGTAGTTACTTCAGGGAGGCAAAGAGTGTCAATAATGATGATAGAAGCTGTAGCCCCTCTACTATATGCCAGGCACTGTTCTATGCTCTTTGTATATACAAGTCATCTAATCCTCACAACAACCTCAAGCGGTACGTTCTATTATTACTTCCATTTCACAGTTGAGGAAACTAAGGTATAAGGAGATTAAGCAACTTAATGTCACACAAGTAGTAAGTGGCAGAGCCAAGATTTAAACCCAGTGCCATAGTTCATATTCCTAACCCCTATGCCACACTACCTATCTCAACATTTCCCCATACTCAAAGGCTTAAAATATCTTTGAGTAGATGTTGGGAAATTTAAATGACTTAAGACCAAAAGTGTTTAAGGGCCTAGTGAGGACCCTCAGAAGTTCCCAGGCCAGAGGTGATGGCCATCAGAATGGCCTGAGAAGCTTTTTCTTTTTTTAAGTTTTTTTTAAACATATTTTTATTGATTTCAAAGAGGAAGAGAGAGGGAGAAATAGAAACGTCAATGATGAGAGAGAACCATTGATCAGCTGCCTCCTGCGCGCCCCTACTGAGGATTGAGTCCACAACCCGGGCATGTGCCCTTGACCGGAATCAAACCTGGGACCCTTCAGTCCACAGGTTGACGTTCTACCCACTGAACCAAACCAGCTAGGACAGCCTGAGAAGCTTTTTAAAATGCTCAAGGTCAGGCTCTCCCTAGAGTCCGAGTCAGAAACTCCAGGGACTGGCCCAGGCGTATGATATTGAGCTTGTGCTTGAGGCCACCAGAAGCTGAATCCCCAGAGAGAAGCCAGCAGCAGCACCACAGAGTAGGCAGGCCTTAGAGCCCATAATGCCGGGCAAGAAGGGGAGAAAGTTTACACCGGGTCTCCTGGTAACACACTAACTGGGAGAAAAAGTTCCTGAACGAGAGCCATGGGGCTCAGAGCTCCTCACCTGCTCCCGCTTGAGCTTCTCTCTTTTCCGAATCAGCTCGATGAGCAGCCGGGCTCGCTCCAAGTCGTGCCGCAGCTTCTGCCAGTATTTCAGCTCTTCCTTCACTGCGCTTGTTTTCTCGTCCTGCTCTCGCTGCAGGAGGGAAGGGAAGGGAAAGGAAGGAGCTAGGGGCCTTCTTCCTGCCCCAAGTCCTCTCCCCAGTCAAGCTTCATGGGGCCTTGGCAAGTAAGAGCCCCAACCCCTCCCTTGACCCACAGTCCCTCAAAGCCCCTCCACCCCCTCTCCACCCCATTCCTTCCTCCTGGGCTTCCCTGACCCTATAGCAATGTTTCTTCACTGCAGCACAGTAACTGCCCGGGTGAGATCTGGGACCACTCCCCCTACCCTTGGGGACACCAGAGAGCACCTGTGCCCCTCAGGGCTGGAAAGAATTTCAGAAGGAAACTATTATAGACACCTCAGGATAGAATTTCAACCTACAGCTTCAACTTTGGGCTAGAAAACAAAGTGTTCTTACTATAAGCTTGTACTAACTGACTTTAAAACACCTCCACCCCACCAAATACAGGATTACAGACCTAGAAGAGGTTACGGTGTAGTCGGGGGAAGAGTGTCAAGGGTTTGATGCACAAGGCCACAGTAGCAAAAAGACAACAAAAACTGATCAGAAAGACTGAATATAAGATGCTGTGAGGATATAAAATAGAGAGGATCTGAGTGGGTTGGGGTTAGGTCAGGGACGGCTTCTTGGGGGAGGAATCTTAGCAGATTTTCCCATGTGGATATGGATGAATAAAGCAGTAAGGAAGGCCTTTTTTTTTTTTTAACATATATATCTTTATTGATTTCAGAGAGGGCGGGAGAGAGAGAGAGAAACATCAATGAGAATCATTGCTCAGCTGCCTCCTGAGTATCTCCTACTGGGGATCATGCTTGCAACTGGACATGTGCCCTGACCAGGAATCGAACCGTGACCTCCTGGTTCATAGGTTGACACTCAACCACTGAGCCACGCCGGCTGGGCAAGGAAGGCCTCTTTTGGAACTGAAGAAACCACAGAGCCAAAGTGTGGAGGCATACTTAGTGGTTCTTTGCTTGGTGAGAAAAATGAGCTGGCCAGAGGAGAGAAGCTGGAAAATCACAAAAGCCAAGAAAGATCCAGACCCCAGGTGACAAGAAGCCTCAAATGCCAGGCCAAACAGCTTGGAGCCTGCACATATTCTGGAAAAGGAAGTGACAGGATGGAAAATGGTGTGTAAGACATCACCAGTTATAGAGCAAAGAAAGAATGAGAGGCTGGTGACCACCTAGATAGAAAGCTACTGCTGAAATTAAAGGGATATGGGTGAGCAGTGTAGCTGGAGAATGGAGACAAAGGGCCATATACTGATAAATTAACTGTGATTAACTGTGGCTTGTTATGGAGGGAAGAGTCAAGAGTAACTATAAGGTGGGGAACGTCTGAGATCATGACAATAATGGGGAAATATGTTTACTGAGAGGAAGGAAGATAATGAATTCAGTTTCCAATACCTGAGTTACAGGAAACAACATCTACATGGACATCTACAGTTCCTGTGCCCTACAGGGACTGAGGGCAGAAAACAAGGATGAGGACAAGACGAGAAATCTGGAGCAACTACTCCACAGTTATTTACAGCTACGAATGTACAAGTTCTCCAATCAGACATGCAGGCAACTGAGCCCCTGGGAATGTTACCATTAAGGAGTAAGAAGTAGGATGGGCACAGGGTGCAGTCTGTGGGGTGTTGGAGATAGGAAATGAAGTCACAGAGAAGCTCTAAGACAAGATGACCAGCGTATCAAATGTAGCCCAACAGTCAATAAAGTGAGAATCTAAGGAAAGACTTGCTGAGCTGGGAGGAGGTCACTGATGTTCCATGGGAAGGTACAGGGGAGCAAATGGACCATTTTGAAGAGGGACCAGATATAGAAGTGCACCTCAGTACTCAGTTACAAAAGGCAAAAGTGAAATCAGACAGAACGCAGAGGGTAGCATGTGTGGGAATACTTAAAGGTGGAAGTAATGGAGCAATGAATAGGGAGAGAGAACTAAAAATGTTAAAAGTCTCTCAGGCCCAGCTGGCATGGCTCAGTAGTTGAGGGCCACCTATGAACCAGGAGGTCACAGTTCGATTCCTGGTCATGGCATATGCCCAGGTTTCAGGCTCAACCCCCAGTGGGGGGTGTGCAGGAGGCAGCCAATAAATGATTCTCTCTCACCATTGATGTTTCTATCTCTCTCCTTCTCCCTTCCTCTCAATAAAAAATAAGTATTTTTTTAAAGTCTCCACCCTTGCAGAAAATATTAAACATATAGCAATTCCAGTTGCTAGTGACTAAAAGGTCATGACAATTGGGCAGGCTGTGCACTACAACTTAGGTGGTAAATTTGTGTATTTTCTATGAAACACTTTTTTTTGGCACATGGCAATCCAGTGTCTTGAGGGAAAGTGTGCCTTTTCCTAATTCATGCAATTCAGTTGCTCTCATTCATCCGCCTGGCTCTCATTCATCCCACTTCTTCCTTTTTGCCACATCTAAAGGGTTTTCTCCACATATACAGAAAGCTGGGCTTGCTCTTCACTATCCCCTACAATTTGCTCTGAAGTCAAGCTTCTCCCATCCAGAAGGAGATGCTGTCTGGTCTGAAGAGCTCTATAGTGCTGGAGGTCGTCCCTGGGATAGACCACCTATAGGGGTGATCACATATAGGCAAAGGCTCCACAGAGGGTTGGGGGAAGGGGAAGCCCCAACCATCACTCCTTCTTCACTCTTCACCTCCAAATCAACATGTCACCTACCTGCTCGGCATTTCTTTGGGACTGCAGGTGGGAATGCAGGCGCCGAATGAGGGGAACACCGTTCCGTGCCTGCCGCTTCAACAGCCAATAGTTGTGAAGCCGCTGCATGAACTGGTTTTTCCTCTGAAAGGAGAGACCACTACAGATCTTGTTCAACCTTGAGTAGAGGCAAAGGGAAGTGACAGACAGGGTCAGTGGGCAGACCAGATTATAGCCTCCTCTCCAGACCCTGGTTCATTTATGAACCTTATAAAGGAAGACAGAATAAAGTGGCCAAATGCCTCACCTCAGAGAAAGGCTTGAAAAGGACAGCAAAGTTAAGCAGCTCAGATTCACTTGACTTTCCACATCCTGCATTGCAATCCTGAACCTCCAAAACAACCCTCTTCTAGGAAACCTGTTTCCTGCAGTTGTGGACTCCTAGAAACAGGCCTGTGCCCCAATAACCCAGCCTTGTCTTGATAAAGGCAGCAGGAGAATAGGAACTTGAGTAAGCTATGAGCAACGTAGTCACTATTTCCTGTGGCTGAGGGTCTCACCAGACCAGGGAGTAGTCCATGGCCAAGCTGGAAGGAAAACTAGCAGGCTTCTCTCAAATGCAACCCCTTGGAGTCATCTGACCTCTGGTTTTTCATTAAAAACCTCAGCAGCCCCAAAATGTCTGATTTTGAACCAAAATATGTATTTTCATGGATCTAAAGGTATAAGAGGATGGAGAATCTGAAAACTTAGCCTTAGCCTTACGGTAGGGGTGTGTGGCAGGAAGGGAAAGAGGTAGGAAGGGAATTAATGAGAGCCTACAATCTCTATCCTAATGTCCAAACTGAAAGGTGGGCAACATTATTCCCATGTTATAAAAGATGGAAAGGCAGCTTAGGAACAGAGGCTGAATAAACTGTCAAAGTCACTAATGCAGCTAATAAGATGATGGAGCTGGGTGGGATCTGAACCATGATCTCTTGGCTATTCCATGCAGTGTTCCATAACTGGTTATCTACCCGGTAAGCAAAAGGCCTCAGTGCTCCTGTGGTGTTTCCACAGCTTTTCTCTTCGTCTCACTCCACTGAAAGGAAGATAAGCATGGCTAAAGAAGGTAGAACCTAAGAAGAATGGGCATCTTGGACTGGACATAGCTCACCTGGGCCTTGCGCCTTTCCAGTCAGACATTCTTGCCTCAAAGCCAAGCTTACAAAATCAGGGCCTAGGTAGGACTTTCCCCAAAGGACAGATCCCCCACCAGTGCCCATGCCAAGCACACCTGCCCAGATGCAGGCAGCCCCCTCCCTCTATAACCTCTTGGCCATGGAGGGTCCCAATAGCATTTGTGCAGATAGGAAAAAGAATAATAATGAAATAGCAGCAGCAGCCATTTATTGAGAGCTTACTATTTGCCAGGCACTGTGCTAAGTGCTTTACTTGTATTATCTTATTTCTCACAACCCTATGAAGTAGGTTTACTTACAAATAAATAAGTAACTTGCCAAAGGCCACACAGGTAGTGATAGAAACAGGATTCAAATGTAGGTCTGTATGGTCCTTAGCCAGCCTGCAAGAAACATCTTAAGAGCAGACATGGCAAAAGGTCTAGCGCCAGGGCATAACACCTATAGATGTGGACTAAGCATTCACCCACTCATCCCAGGCAACAGGGTAGCCTGGAACAGTTCTGCGACTAGAAGATACATTTCCAAGTCAATTGAATTCTAACTCAAGCCATGGCTTGCAACAAGAGCCTCTCCCTCCTGACTTTCTGTGCTCTTATGTCTTCTTTCCAAATGACAAGTCTGATTGCCTGTTTCCCTTGTATAACTCATTCCCCACTACCTCTAGTATTCCTTTATCCCTATTCTTCTCATCAAGTGAGAGAGACAGCAGGTATAGAACCTACAGTTCAACCCCAGTTGTGGTCCAGAGTCAGCCACTTTCCACCTGGTTCCAGCCCTTAGAACAGGACTTGGCATATAGTAAGTGCTCAATAAATATCTCAATGAATAAATAAAGGAGTGAACAACTTTACCTCCAGTGGCCGCGGTTTCTTCATCTGGGGGTGTGGGAGAAGGTGCAAGGACTACATTAGATGAATAATCTTCAGGATTCCTTCCTGCTCTAACATTGTATACTTATTTATGAATATCACCCTTGAGATGAGCCTCCGCTGGAAAATCTCCTGTCTCTTGTTCTCCACCAACCTCCCATCCCTCCAACAGTTCCAGAGACATCTACGGTGGTTTAACAGGTACACTGGTCTCTCTATACACTTAGTAGGCTTATACACAGCTGAACTGTGTATAAGTGATCCTAAATCTAAAAGCTTCTCAAGAGGAGTAGCATGTACTCCACACACCACCACCCCTCCCAGAAAATCCCTATCATTCCCAGGACCAAGCTTTCTAGACAGCAGAAAACCATACTGATCCCCGCAATTGGAAGTAACTTTGGAAACATGTGGGGTGGGTTTGATGTTGTCACAAAGACCAGGCAATGAAGGAGGGGGTTCTACTGGTATTTACAAAGACCACAGATGCTAAACATCTAGAAACGCATGGGACAGTCCTAATAATGAAGAATTATCCGTCCAAAATGCCACTTGTGACCCTATTGAAAAATACTGCCTAAGACATCCTGTCACCTGAGCTTCTAAGCAACTTAATTGTTTATTTCACCTTGAACCAAAGGAAACACATTGTTCTGAGAACACAATCAAAACCACAAACCAGACTAGGTAAACCCAGGGCCCAAAGGAGAAATTTGAGGGCACAGAAGAGAACAGATGTTCATCAACAGTGCATGGGAAAGGCCACCACCAGCCCAAGAAGAAACCATTAGTCTCTAGGGCACCCTCCTGGGCATTTACCTGTAAGAGGGTATCTGTGGGACGGTGACCAAGGGGACAATTGAGGGCATGTCTCGACCCACTTCCTCTGGCTCCTTCTTGATCTTTTGCTTCAAAGTCATCTTGTTCTTCTTAGACACTCCTTTGAGGGGGCCACCTACTACACCTTGCCCTTCATCTTCCTCCTCCTCTTCCACCTCTCCTTTGTCTTCCTCCTCCCCACAGCCTTCCTTCAGCCCCTCCTCACCCCCAGGCTCACTAAGGCTTCCAGGGGAGTCACCCTTCCTCCTAGCAGTGGCAGCACCCGGGGGTGAGTGGGCCTCACAGTAGGCAGTCTTGCGCACTGTGAAAGTGGTGCCATTTAGGCTGGTTTCGCGCATGGGCTCAATCTTCATGAAGAGCCCGGCCCGCTGTGCACACGTCACATGGAAGGCTGTGTAGCAGTTCACCTTTTGGCACTGGATGGCGGCACCCAGCCCCTTCTGCTTGCAGATATAGCAGGTCAGTTTCCAGCGGGCAGGTGGGATGTTGTCAATGCCCTCAATGGGCTCCAGGAACACGGTGTTAGCAAAGCAGACTTCAGGGATCCAGATAGCACACACCACGTGGGCCCAGTGCCCATCGCTGGTCTGTTTGAAGGCGCCACCTTTATTGGGGCAGAGGACACAATCCACAGGCCGGGAGGGAGACTGCAGGCAGCAGCGGCATAGCCACTGACCCTCGGGGATATAGGGGACTCCGTAGCACTCCTGGTGTACAGCCAGGTTGCAGATGTCACAGAAGAGAATGACGTTGCTATTGTGGCATTCGTCATCCAGGCACACACAGCAGAAGGCATCTTCGTCAATGAGTGACTGTTGGGCCCCACTGCTACGACTCTCCAAGTATGACTCCTTCTCAAGCCGGTCTACCAGCAGCTCAAAGGTGTCTGCCGACACCGAACTGTGCCCATCTATTCGCCGCTTCTCATTCACCATGTCCAGCCAGGCAAGGTCCTCCTCATCCATGTCATACTCTACCTCTGCATCCAGGTCTTCGGGCGGTTTCTCAATGTAGCGGTAGTAGGCAGCAGGCAATGGGGGTGCTTCTGGCTGACTGCCTGAGTCCACCAAGCGGAAGCTGGGCTGCGGGAGGTGGAAGGAAGTGCCGGATGCATGCTTGGAACAGGACTCCTTCTTCTTGCCCTTGGATGAGGGTTTTTTGGACTTGCCAGGGAATTGAGGCTGCTCGCTGTTTTCCTTGTTACTATTACATTCAGTGATATCCTGGGCAGTCAGCTCATCCTCCGTGATGATCTTGAGTGGGTCATAGATGCTGATACGATGCAGGCGTCCATCAATGTCCACCTCAACAATTCGTTGGGCCTGGGCATATGTCAGGGTCTCCCGAGTAGGTGAGCACTTGAGACTGTAGGGGGATGGGGAACGCCGGCCCTCGGCGTTCTGCCGTGACTTCTGGCGAGGCTTCCTCATGGCACCTGGGAAACAGGGGGACAGGCCTAAGGAGAGAAGACCAGGAGACCGTGAAGTGAATGCACTTATTCACCCTTCCATCCGACCAAGCGGCCACCAAGAAAGAGGACTGGATACTCCCTGTCTAAACACTCTGTCCCTTAGATGTCCCCATGGTTTACTTCTTCACCTCCTTTAAGTCTTTCCGAAAACATGACTGCTCAGTGAGACTTCCCTGACCACTCTCTCTAAAATTGCAAATCCAGCCCTAGCCAGTGTGGCTCAGTGGATAGAGTGTCGGCCTGCAGACTGAAAGGTCCTGGGCTCGATTTCAGTCAAGGGCACATGCCCGGGTTTGGGGCTCGATCCCCAGCAGGGGGCGTGCAGGAGGCAGCCAATCAATGATTCTCTCTCATCATTGATGTTTCAGTCTCTCTCTCCCTCTCCCTTCCTCTCTGAAACCAATAAAAATACGTGTGTTTTTTTAATTGCAAATCCCTCTCTTCCACCACAATCTTTCATTCTGCTTTATTTTTCACTATACCACTCACCATCTTTTACTGTGCTATGGAATTTACCTCTTTATCATGTATGTTTGCTTCCTCCTACTAGAATGTAAGCTCCATGAGGGGAGGGATTTTTGCCTGTCTTATTCACTATATCCCCAGCGCCTGGAATGGTGCCTGGCTCCTAAGTAACAGTTGAACGAAAGGAGAAATCAAACATGCACGATCCCTGCCTTCTAGAAGCTCTGTCTGACTGAAGGGACAGAAAAGTAAACAGTTCATTACAATGCAACATAAGGCTGTGGGACAGCTATCTATGGAAAAGGAGGGGCAGTTATGGTTTCAGAAAAGAAAAGAACAGCATGCATTTTCAAGCTCTGGACATGCACAGTCCCATCCAAGGATCAAAAATTCACAGGTTTAGAGCCCTCTCCCAAGCCATCTTACTATGATCAGAAGCCCTATCCCCCTGACCCTGCCCAGGGATGAAGGGGTGAAGGCACATGAAATGTCTATCTCATGTAGTCTAAAGATTTCAAACTACAGTCTTCAGGGTTTTATCTGCAAAAGGCAGCATTCAGGACACACTGGCTAGTACATCTCTGAGCAGAAGCTCTGGAAGTGGCCCCAAGTGGCACTGAAGCTGTAAGCTGAGCTATCTGGGACCTAAGGCTGGGACCTAAGGCTAAGGTGACTGGGGCAATATCTGAGGTAAACTCTCAATGCATTCTGTTTCAAAAGCCCCTCTCTCCCAAAACACTTATATCTAGCCTACCCTTGTGCAGCCAAGAGAGAGCCCTAAAGTTTTCTACATCGTTCCCTGGAAGGAGGGAACTATGTCAAGCTCAAAGGGCCTGTGGTAAGCAGTTGGTGAGGCCGTCACTACCAGGAAAGATCTTTGGGGATATGCTGCCCTGGGGTGAGGGTGGAGACTTGAAAGGGTATGAACAGGGACAGGATTTCAAGGAGAAAAACAGTTTGTCACATTGGTTGAAGGATCTACCATCCTTATCTACAAAGCAGAGACGGTGATGGTGATGATTAGCACACTTTTACAAACTACAAGGCCCTTTCACTTTTAATATTTCTCACAACCAGTTTGGGAGGCATTTTACAGATGGAGATAATATCTGAAAGATGTCACTCAACCCAAGTGATAAAGCTACAATTCAAACCCAGGTCTTTGACCTGCTCAACTTATCTGACTTACTAAGAGGTAAGAACACCACAGAGGTGCCCTGGTCTGGTAGAAAAGAGGCTCTAATCTTGCCCCTCCATGACCTGAAAAAAGTCACTTAATATCTCTGGGCCTCTATAGTCCATCAGTAAAACAAAATCAGTAACATCTACCTCTTAAGGGTTGCTATTCGTTAGTACGGTATTAAGATCCTCGTTTAAAAGGCCTTCCACGCCCTAAGCTGGTTTGGCTCAGTGGATAGAGCGGAGGCCTGCAGTCCCAAGGATCTGGGTTCGATACCAGTCAAGGGCACATGCCCTGGTTGTGGGCTCGATCCCCAGTGTGGGACGTGCAGGAGGCAGCCGATCAATGATTCTCTCTCATCATTGATGTTTCTCTCTCTCTCTCTCCCTTCTCTCTGAAAATATATATTTAAAATAATAATAATAAAATAAAAGGCCTTCCAATCCCAAAGTGTGACTGAAAACATTAAAAAAACGAACACGGCCAGGCAGGCACACATCCTACTTGGAGCCAAAGCAAACAAGCATCACATCTGTCCGGGTTCCAGAGGCCCTTGGCCACGACATGCCTGATAAATGCCAACTCCGGGGGGGGGGGGGGGGGGGGCAGCCTGGGCCAAGAGCCCTGCTGACTGCCTCCTCCCCTCAAGGGCCTGAGACCCCTGGGCGGGCGTGAACATCCACCTCAACGCTAGCTTCAAACAGTTTCAAGAGGCTGTGGCAACTCTACCCTCCCTCCCTCCTGCCTCCCGGCGGCTCGGGTATCTCCCCACCAAGCAGCGAGCGTCTAGGGAGACCTCTTCCGCCCACCCAAGCTTCTGGGCACCGAGGGGCAGACTCCAGAGGGGCAAGGGCTGCTGCTGAGGAAAAGGAAATGAGTTTCGCCCACAAGGAGCTTACAGTCGTTTTTTGGCGGGAGTTTCTCATCCCACACAACCCTTCCCACCACCACACCTCCAAATATCTCTAACACCCCCAGAGGTCTTCTCGACAGCTCCTGAGACCCCGCTGGCCCACGTCACCCAGGTCCCAGGGAATGAGGGGTTTCTGCAAGTAGACGGTACCCCTGCGCCCCTCATGAGGTACTCATGAGACGAGGACCGCAGCCAAGGCTTCCGCCCCTATAGAGGGGCACCATTTCCAGGAGAAGCTTGACCCTTCGGAGGAGAAAGGAGGAAATAACATCACCTCCCCACAGAGGAGGGGGCGAGCGCGCCAGACGGACTGACGCGAAGTGTGACCCTCGGACAGAAAGCTAGCACCGGGGAACCGGCGGGGCAAAGGCGAGCCCCCATTGGCCGCCTCACCTGCCGCTTAGGGGAGACCGGAGGGCCCAGGGCCACTCAGGGGGTGGAACTCTCCTCAGGCCTGGCCAATTGGAGAGCGAGGCGGGGGCGGGGCTCGGGGGCTCCGCTTCCAGGGCCGGGGGAAAACAAGATGGCGGCTGCGGGAGGGGGTCCTCGCTTTTCTGCTCCCCCCTCACCCGCCTACCTCTCCCCCGCCGCCGCCCTCGCTCCGGGAGAGGGCTTCGCCCGCCCGCGCCCTGCTCGGAAAGTCCCCCGCCTCCCTCCCCCACCCGCGCAGCCCCTGGTCCCCGTAGGCCCCGCCGCCCCCGCCCCCGCTCCGTCTGGCCCCGCTGCCGCCCCCATTACCTCAGCCACCGGCCCGGCCCCAACGTTCGGGGATCCTGGGCGCGGGCTGGCCGGCCGTGGAGCAGGACGGCGCGGCCCGGGGAGCGGAGCGCGGCCTCCTCCCGCGCCGGCCTCCGCGGCCACAGCGTGCCCCCTCCCGGCCCGCGCTGGGGCCCCAGCCCGGCCGCCACCGCCGCTCCCGGGGGAGGAGGGGGAATGGAGCCGCCGCTGCCGCCGCCGCCACCGCCACGGAGCCCGGCCGAGGGGAGGGAGGGATCAGCCCCCAGGCAGGATCCGCCCCTCCGGCCTCCCCCCGCCACCTCCACCCCTTCCCTCGCTCCCTCCCCGGCTCCGCGGGCTCTCCCGCTGAACGGGAGCGAGAGCGCGAAAGAGGGGGAAACGGGAGGATATCCCCCCGCCCGTGTCGGGGGCGGCGCGGAGCGGAGCGCGGAGCCGCCGCCGCCACGGGGCACCGTCCCCGGCGCGGCCTCACGGTGGCGGTGCGGACCGGCAGGGCGCGGAGCGGAGACGGGGTCTGCGCCCGAGTCTCCCAGGCCCAGCCCGCGCGGGCGAGCCCGGCCAGGGAGCTGGGACATTGGGGTCTCGCCGGGGACCCCGAACTTCCGTCAGCCTTCCCCTCCCCCTGTGCCTGCGGGGTGTTGGCTCAGGTCTGGGGCAACAACCCCCCTCGCGGAGCTCGAGGGCCCCTCCGAAGGTGAAGCCAGGGCAGTCAAGTCAAAACTGGTCTGTAGTTTCTCGGGGTGCAGGTGCCTGCCCTCCCGGGAAGTCGCCGTCCCCTCCCTCGGGTCGGGAGGACACCGATCTAGCGATGTCGGTCCTCCCGGTGGGGACAGCGGGCCAGACCTGCTGTGGACAGGTGAGCGCCCGGCGCCCCGCACGGAACCCTCCTTTGGGGCTGACCCGCCTGCGCGGAGCCGCCCTCCGCTTACCGGGAGGAAACGTAAAAGTTTGTCCGTCCTGAGGACGCCGGGAGCCCGGGCACCACCGGAGACGGGAGACGCGCTCTGCTCACGCCCGGTCGGTTCACTGATGCCATAGCGGCTCCCGAAAGATGCCGGCCACAGGCAACTCGGGGCTTTCCGCTGCGATCCCACTGGCTTTTGTTGGGGTAATTTTAGGAAGCCGGCCCCGTCGCCACCCCCGTTCACCTGTAAATTGGAAAGCTTACCTCACATGACCGAAGTCTGCAGCACCAGCCTTTGCTGATGTTCGTAGAGGGCGGATGGATAAACTGCCTTTGCATGTGAAGATGAATGACAGATTTTGAAAGTTTCTCCTCGGCCCACGCTGGTGGGGAGCTTTTCACAACTTCTGGCGGGTTCTGATGATCTAGGACACAAACTGCAGTCAGGACGAAGTCTCAGGATCCAGCCTTCCCAGGGTTTGAACTGAAACGTGTTGCTCCTTTTGAAGTTTTTCAATGCCCATTATCCTAAGGAATTTGAATACATTGTGTTTCGAATTTGATAAAAGGAAGCTAATTTGTATTACAAAGATGTTTTCCTGATTGGGTAGGTGGTAGCTCTTTCTGGCAGTGATAGCCAAAATGCTTCGGTTAGCCAATTTTTTATAAAAGGGAGTGGCTTGAGGAGCGAAGCAAGGGCAAGGCAATGTTTTGAAAACTGAAGAATACTGTGAATTAATGTCATGTGTTCTGAGGCCAAAGGGAATAATCATTGGGAGGGAAGGTGTGGAAGAAAAGAGGATTAATTGTGAAGGAAAAGCCCTAGAGGCAAGAGAATATTACAATTACTTTAAAAAAAAAAAAAACCCAAAAACTGAAGACTAGTGCAAACAAGGAAACTGAGTTTTATTTCTTATTCTTTTACAATGTGAAATATAACCATTTATACATATGGTTAGTAACTTATTTCTTGATGGGTTTTCTCAAATTGTATTTAACACAATTCCATTTGTGTGATTGGGGGCTATATTTTTTCCACTAAAATTAATGAATAAATATCTTGAGAAAAAATGCATTGGTTTCCATTTGTAACAGTAAGTAAAATAATTATTTTAATGCTATTGTAAAAGCATCAAATTAACCTAATACATATAATTTCTAGGTTTTTCTATTCAAAGGTTTCATAGAAAGACATTCAACCTGAGTGTTTCTCATTCATTTCCAAGTTCCACTTTCTTAGTATAACATTACAGTTGTCCTCACTTTTATTTTTGACATTTGGGATTGTTTTCTAATAGTGTAACTGCACAAATAACCAGTTCACTGTGATATAATCTTAAGAGTAACATGGGACAATTACGTTATTAAGAACAAATTTGGAACATATCAAAAATCCCACAGGCACTAAATTTAACTCACTTTAATCTTTATCTGTTTTAAAGAGTTTAAATTCACCAGTCCCTGGCCTTTCCAGTAAACCATACAATAATTAAGTTCAATTAACAGAGGCAGTGACCTTTGATTCCAGATAGTTTTAAAATCCTGCATTTCTAAGTAGAAACTAACTTAATTGGAGTAGGAGAATGTTTTGTCATTTAGAACTAAAGTGGAAACATGAATACAAAAAGTACCACCCCCCTACCCGTTTAAAAAATGTATTATTATTACTATTAGCATCTCAGGATAGCTTTGTCAATGCTTTGCTATTAACTTAGTTTACCAAGGCAAGAAACCTCTGAGGGATCAGTTGCGGGGCAGTTGGCTAAAGTTTTCTGGGGGGAAAACACACACACACACAAAAAAAACACCTCCTAGAGCTAGATGATCCAGCATGAGCAGAGGAAGGTGTAACATCCTTTAAGGTAGATTCAGGGAACAGTGGGTAACCCCATTTGGTCCTCTCCCCTACTCCCCTGCAAATGGGAGATGTGAGAGAAAAGCATGAAAAAGTAAAATCAGAGCATGGGGCTGTTGGGTAGGGAACTGGATGCAAAGAGACAGTGTCACAGATGATTTTTGGAACAGGGGAATGATTAGTTCCTTGTTCTGAGATCTAGTCAGGCAAGAGAGCATGATACAACATGGTTTATATTATCCATCTAGCATGGCTTACATTATCCTCTTTGGACTTGTATTCTAGCTAGAACATACCACAAGCCTGAAAGTAAATAGTGGCAAGTGTAAATTATTCAACCTGAATTGAAGTCTTTTCATTTCAACTTTTAATTAGCACTTCTGCCCTGGCCGGTTTGGCTCGGTGGATAGAGCGTCAGCCTGTGGACTGAAGGGTCCCAGGTTCGATTCCAGTCAAGGGTATGTACCTTAGTTGTAGGCACATCCCCAGTAGGAGGTGTGCAGGAGGCAGCTGATTGATGTTTCTCTCTCATCAATGTTTCTAACTCTATCCCTCTCTCTTCCTCTCTGTAAAAAATCAATAAAATATGTTTTTAAAAAATAATTATCACTTCTATTAAATCCTAAACTCAATCATAAGTGAAGTTACACCATAAGATATGTTATTTCCGTGTTTTATCAAAAGGACTGACCTTCTAAGTAGCCATCTATTTGGTATAATTTGACTAAAGAGAGAGAAAATACACAAAAACACTAGCACCTCCCAAAACAGAACTTGCATTTTAACAAGATTCCCCTAGCTAGGTGATTCAGATGTATGATGGTTAATTTTATGTTCCAACTTGACTGGCCTAGGAGTTACCCAGATAGCTAGTAAAACATTTCTGGATGTGTCTATGAGGGTGTTTCAGGAAGAGACTAGCATTTGCTTGGATAAATGGAGTAAAGAAGATGGCTCTCATCAATGTGCATCATTCAATCCATTGAGGGCCTGACCAGGACAAAAAGTAGAAGAGGTTTGAATTTGCTCTCTGTTTGAGCAGCGACATCCATCTTCTGCTCTTGGACATTGGTGTGTCTGGTTCCCAGGTCTTTGCCTTGGACTGAATTATACCACCTCCTTTCCTGGTCCTCCAGCATGCAGATGACAGACCATAGGACTTCATGGCCTCCATGATTGCTTGAATCAATTCCGATAATAAATATCTGCATTATAGATATCATGAAGATTGAGAGATAAGTGAATGCTCAATCTACACATTTTATCTACAACAGATGTTTCTTTGGAGAATCCTGCATATTAAAGTTAAGAAGTGGTGGATTAGAGAATAATTAGAGAATTCCAGAATTAATGTGTTTTAAGATCCTTGCATTGTCTGGGAAAAGGGTAAAGTTCTAGGGATAACATTAGCTTTAGATTAGTCAACAATACCTGTTGTAACATAATCTGTGATTCCATTTCTATGAAATTCTTGAAAATGCAAACTATAGTGACAGAAAACAGATTGGTGGTTGTCTGGAGGTGTGGAGGAGAGGACTGACTGAAGGGGCATGAGAGAACTTTTCGGATGATGGAAAAATTCTGTCAGTTGATTTTGGTATGGAGAAGCAAAAGGTATATGATAGATCCTCCCTTCCCCCAACTGATGGACGGAGAATGACATAAACTCCACCTGCAGCACAGACATTCCTGAACACCTAACCAGGCACCTTATATGGACTGTACATTGAACCACCAATCAGGACCTGCCAAATACCCTAAGCCCCCCCCCCCCCCCCCGATTCCTACGTCCCTAAGTGCCTAATCATGTGCCTTATATGAAACCACCAATCAGCGTGTGCCGAGTACCCTAAGCCCCATCCCTTCCCTTTCCTCCCCTCAAAAGGCACCTTCACCCCTGCACATGTGCTCTCTTCCTTTGGGAGGCAGCCAGGCAGGGTTCTTCTCCTCTAATAAAGCCTGTGTCCTGGTCTTCGGCCCTCTGTCTCATCTTTCAGTATATACATTTGTCAAAAGTAATTGAAGTACTGGATAGCTGTAATTTGTTTTACATAAATTATACCACAGTTAAGTTGATAACAAGAGCATACCTATTGTAATTTTTATCTTTTAAAATATATTTTTATTTATTTAAAAGAGGAGGGGAGAGGGAAAGAGAGATAGAAACATCGATGATGAGAGAGAATCATGGATCAGCTGCCTCCTGCACACCCCCTACTGGGGATCGAGCCCACAACCCCAGCATGTGTCCTTGACTGGAATGGAACCCGGGACCTTTCAGTCCACAGGCCAACACTCTATTCACTGAGCCAAACCAGCTAAGACTGTAATTTTTAGACTGATCATTAAGAGAACCAAAAAAAAAAAAAAAAAAAAAAAAAGGATATTTCACAAACAGAGGAAAAAGAAATAATAAACAAGTCAGAAGACAAGAGAGAAAAGGAACATAGTAAAGGTAGATAAGCAATGAAATGATGGCAGATTTAAACTCAATCTACATGGTACACTGTAGTAGTCATAATGAGAGAGACATTTCTGGAAAAGTTTGATGATAGATGGCTAAAATGTGTGGATTAAGCATGCATTTATCCCCTAAACTTCACTAATATGTTAGTAAAGGATTAAAAAACACAAGATAAGATTCATAAGAACAAAGAGAATGGGGCAAAGAAAACAGCAGATGAGATTTGTCAAATTTTGGAGAATGGAAGTTGATGGATGAACAAATCAGAGAAAAGTAAACAAGCCTGCACAAAGACCAGCTTAGAAATAGGAGGCTGCAGGTACTTCTCAAAAGGAGGTGAGGAATGGAGAATAGACCTTGAACGTTGGATTGCTGAAAAATCTGTAAAAAGGGCAGTTAGATCTCATCAGATCTCATTTAATAATATGTACATAGAAGATGAAAATATTAAGATAGGCAATTATGAAATCTAGGAAATGTAATAACTCACAGGAAAAAGAAGTATAATTTCAGTTGAACCTATGTGGCTCATTTGGAAACATCTATTTTTCATTATAATCATAACTAGTGGCCTGGTGCACGGATTCATGCACATTGAAAGGAAATTAATTAGAAGGTGGCTGTTGGGGTGGGACTGGGCAAGGCAGGCCCGACAAGCCCTGGAGCCAACCTCCCACGGTCCCAGCAACAATATAACCTACGGCCGGGCCAAAGGTGGAATCACGCAGCCCTACAAGAAATCAGGCTCCCTCCTCTCTGGTTCCAGGGTGCGTCACCCGAGAACCGCCACTGCCAAGTCACCGCAGCTTGGCAGCTCTTGCATTGAGCGTCTGCCCCCTGGTGGTCAGTGCATGTCATACCTACCAGCTGGTCGGATAGTCGGCTGGTCACTTAGCCTTGTATATATAGAGATAATGACAAAATAGAGATTTAACTAAAAATTATAATAAAACAATATTGAGAATATGCGGTGAGTTGTGGCCAATATAAATTAAGTCATCATAGTTGAAGGAAAGTAGATGATAGATAAAATTGAAAAATACAAAACTAACAGTAAAAGCACATTATTTAGAAATAAAAGATAAACGCTGGAAGAAACTACTCAAGAGTTTGAAATAGTTGCTTTTGGATTGGGGAGCTGAGTTGGGATGAAGCAGGGGATCTCTGGTTTTATATATATATATATATATATATATATATATATATATATTATTGATTTTTTACAGAGAGGAAGGGAGAGGGATAGAGAGTTAGAAACATCGATGAGAGAGAAACATCGATCAGCTGCCTCCTGCACACCCCCCACTGGGGATATGCCCGCAACCAAGGTACGTGCCCTTGACAGGAATTGTACCTGGGACCCTTCAGTCCAACGCTCTATCCACTGAGCCAAACCAGTTAGGGCAATGGTTATATATTTTTAAGCCTCATGGTTTTATTGACTTTTTAAAACTGTAGTTCTATAAAAGTTAATATGAAAACTAAAGTGAAAAGGTATTATTCCAGAACTAAGGGAATGAAAAGTGGCTATGATAAATTAGCTTTCCAGGTCAATGTGGCAGAAAGAATGCAGCTTATGCAGAGAAGGATTAACATAGCAGACCTGACTGCTAGCCTTTGAAACGCCTGCTTACGAGGTTGGCCTGTGGGTGGTATCTGGGAACTTGAATTTCAAGAAGGTTCTCACCAACTGATAAAAGTGGTTCCTTGTGCCTAAACTATTTGTGCAAATGATATGGTTTATGCTTTCCTTCTGGAAGGGTGGATGTGAGTACACACTAGGCAGAGGGTGACTATGTAGCCAGCCCCCAATAAAAACCCTGAGCACAATCTCTAATGAGCTGCTCTGGTAAACACTGGGCACGTGTTATTGCATCTCATTGCTGAGGGAATTGTGTTTCCCTGCATGCCTCCACTGGGAGAGGATTCTGGAAGCTTGGGCCTGGTTTACTCCAGACTTCACCCTATGTGCCTTTTCTCTTTGCTGACTTTGTTCTGTATTCTTTCACTGTAATAAGTCATAACAATAAACAAGGCTGCACGCTGAGTCCTGTGATTCCTTCTAGGGAATCATTGAATTTGGGAGTGATCTTGCGGAGCCCTGACACTTTACTTCAAATATTTAATTAAAATAGTAATGTAGTCCTGGCCAGTTTTTCTCAGTGGTTAGAGCATCGGCCTTCGGACTGAAGGGTCCCAGGTTCAATTCCGGCCGGGGCACATGCCTGGGTTGCAGGCTCGGTCCCCAGTAGAGGGCGTGCAGGAGGCAGCCGATCAGTGATTCCCTCTCATCATTGATGTTTCTATCTCTCTCTCCCTCTTCTTTCCTCTCTAAAATCAATAAATAAATATATGTTTTTAAAAATAGTGTAATTACAGAATGTGTGCTTGCAAGCAGCAAAACCCAATTCCAGCTGTCTTAGGCAAAAAGAGAATTTATTGGAAGGGTTTAAGGAGGGCTCATAGATTGATAAGAGACTGGAGGAGCAAGCAAGCTAGAAATCAAATATAATGTAGCCAGGTCATTGCCACTAGAGCCTGTATTGTACATAGTATCTTAAAATGTTTTTCTTTTAGTTGCTAGTATTGGAAATATAAATTATTGTTTTATGTTCATCTTAGATTTAGCCAACTTGCTAAACTTTCTTATTATTTCTAATAATTATGTAGGTTCTTAAGAGTTTTATCTGTAGATAATTATATTATCTGTGAATAATAGTTTTGATATTCCCCTTTTCTTCTTTTTAGAGAGAGAGGAAGGGAGAGAGACAGAGATACAGAAACATCGATGAGAGAGAAACATCATTGACAGGCTGCCTCCTGCACACCCTCTACAGGGGATGGAGAACCCAACCCGGGCATGTGCCCTGACCAAGAATCAAACTGTGACCTCCTGGTTCATGGGTCGATGCTCAACCACTGAGCAACACCAGCAGGGCTGATCTTCCCTTTTCAAACATTAGACTCCTCTCTCTCTCTCTCTCTCTCTCTCTCTCTCTCTCTCTCATCTGAGCAAGATAGAAGTAGATGTAGTAGCCATCCTTGTCTTACTAATTTAATGGGAATCCTTCTGACATTTCCCTATTAAGAATGATGCTTGCTTTAGGAGTATTTAGACAGCCTTTAACAGATTAAGAATGATCATTTCTATTCCTTCTCTGCTAAAAGTTGTTTTATCGTAATTAGTGTTGAATTGTATTAATTGCTTTTTCTGCATCTATTAGGGTGATAATTGATTTTCTTCTTTACTGTTAGAGAATTGGTTCTCTAATATTAAACTATTCTTGTATCCCTGGAATTAGCCTGACTTTGTCATGATTTATTGCCTCTTTTATACATCACTGATTTGGTTTGCTAATACTTTAATATATTTGCATCGAGGTTCACAAATGAGATTGACTGTAATTTGATTGTTTGGGGAATTAAGTTCTAATCCTATACAATAAAAGGCTAAAATACAAATTGTCCCCTTGTCCTGGAGTTTGACCTGGAGGCAGGGCTGGCCTGCCAACCACCTTTGGCCCGCCCCCCCCCCCCCCCCCCCCCCCCCGCTGAACCCCATTCGTGCACAAATTCGTGCATCAGGCCTCTAGTCTCATATAATGAATTAAGAACATTTCCCCTTTTTCTATTTTCTGGAAGAATTTGTATAAGATTGAAATAAACTTTCTTGAAAAGCTGGTAGAAGTCACCTAATAAATTATTTAATCCTGATGGTTTCTTTGTAAGAAATTTAAACTATCTTCAGTTTCTTTAATGAGCATAGGATTATGTGAGATCTTTATTTATTGAGTTGTATTTTTCTAGGATCTATTCATCTAAGTTTTGTAAAATATTATCCTTTAAATCTCTGCTGCATCTATAATGTCCTCCTTTTCATGACTAATATATTTTCTTCTCACTCTTTTCTTTTCCCTCTCCCCTCACCCCTATCAGTTTTATTAGTCTACCCCCAGATAACCAGTTTATTTTTTCTTTGTTGATTTCTATTCTATTTTCTTGATTGTTGTTCTAATAATTTTTATCTGCTTCCTTCCATTGTTGGTGAGTTTATTCTATTATTTTTCTAACTTAAGTTGGGTGCTTAGTTCTTTAATTTCAGACTTTCTTTATTTCTAATATAAGCCTTTAAGTCTATAAGTTTACATTGCATTACCACTATTGTTTGTTTCTCAAGTCTTGATACATAGTTATTATTATTATTATTATTGCTCAGTTCTAAATATTTTTGTACTTCTATTATGATTTATCTTGTTGCTTTTGAAGTGTGTTTATTTTTAATTTTGAGATAATTGTAGATTCACAGGCAGTTGTAAGAAATAATACAAAGGGATTTTATGTACACTTTATTCATTTTCCCCTAGTAGTAACATCTTGCAAAATGATAGAAAATATTACAACCAGGATATTGACATTGAAGAGAATCCAACTATTCATCTGACTGAGGATCCCTTATATATGAGGAATCATTTCTCTTATTGCTTTCAAGATTCTCTCTTTGTCCTTAGCTTTTGACAGTTTGTTTATGATGTGTCTAGGTATGGATCTCTTTGAGTTTATCTTATTTGGAGTGTGTTGAGCTTCTTGAGTGTATAGGTTAATGGTTTTCACCCAATTTGGGAGGTTTTTTGGCCATTATGTCTTCAAATATTCTTTTTATTCCTTTCTTACCTCTCCTTCTGGGACTTCCATTATGTATGTTGGTACACTTCACTGTGTTTCACAGGTCTCTGAGGCTCTGTTCATTTTTCTTTTTTATTTTACTGTTTTTATTGATATTTGGAGAGAGAGGAAGGGGAAGAGAGAGAGAAACATCGATGTGACAGAGAAACATTGATCAGTTGCTCCTGCAGGCACCCGGATTGGGGATTGAATCCAAAACCTGGGCATGTGCCCTGACCAGGAATCGAACCAGGGAAACTTTTGGTGCACAGGACAATGCTCCAAATAACTGAGCCACACTGGCCAGAGCTGTTCATTTTCTTTATTCCTTTTTTCTCTCTATTCCTCAAGCTGAAGAATCTCAATTGACCTGCCAAGTTTGCTGATTCTTCTCTCTTTGTTGGTGTCCCCCTAGTAATTTTTAAAAAAATTTCAGTTACTGAATCTTTCAACTCCAGAATTTCTATTTGGTTCTCTTTTATAATTTTACTAGAGGCCTGGTGCACGAATCCATGCACATTGAAAGGAAATTAATTAGAATAAATACTTTAATATCGCTATTTGCCCTTTCTCTATAATAGAAATGTCAACCAAATTCACCATCGACAATGACAGATGGAAACACACACACGTGCGATTGGCGCCAGGGAGAGCTTTATATATATAGATAAACTTGCTTAATTGGACCTGCTTTCTGATGTAACTAAACTTTTTCCAGCCCAGTGAAGCACCCCAACTTCTCTTTCAGGTAATTGTCAGCAACACAGCCATAAATATCAACACAAAGCAGATTATTATTGTAGATCACGCAGGGAGAACAAAGAGTAAAATATTTAACTGCAGCAGTATTTAACTATATTCTGCACAGTGAGAAAACCTGTAGTCGTTTTCAAGGTTTACCATTTCTTACTTCTTTTCAGTTGGGTCAAGTTTCTAAGCTTTCGAAATCTTAGTTTTCCAGCCAATGAAAAAAACAAAAAAAGGATTCCACCGAGTCTCCTATCTACCTACTCCAGGACTTCTGTGAGGATCAAATGAGATGAGGCACGGGAAAACACTTCACAGACATTTGATTAAAGTGTAAAATGTTTGCACCTGGCTATAAAGTAAGTTGTGTTCCTGGGCTGAAGAAACTCCAAGGAGGCTAGTCACTAGGGCAGTGATGGGCAACCTTTTGAGCTTGGTGTGTCAAACTTCGCCAAAAAACTGAGCATAACTCGGGTAGTGTGTCACTTTGAGGAAAAAAACATTATTTCGCAAATGTTTCATCCTCGGCATGCGGCCGCCTCAGCAGCCGTGTGTCATCAGAAATGGCTACATGTGTCAGTGCTGACACGCATGTCATAGGTTCGCCATCACTGCACTAGGGAGATGAAGCTGGGCATTGCTGCATGATGTCATTATCCAGCACCCACAGCAACCATTTCTGGGCTGGGCTGGGCTGTGGGCCACATTTTGCACCATGGGGTCTTGGTCGTGTTGGCTGCAAGTTGGTGGGGTGTCGCTCCAGGTTGGTGGCAGGACTTGTGTCCCACTTAGGGGGAGCCAAGTGTTGCTTTGTGGGCAACAGGTCCGCAGTGCTGTTTCTTTGTAAATGGTCAGTGTGCGTCACAGCAGCTCCCGTGTTGAGCATCTGCCCCCTGGTGGTCAGTGCGTGTCATAGCGACCGGTTGGATGGTTGGAGGAACAATTAGCATATTAGCCTTTTATATATATAGATCTCTTTACTCATATTCTTTATTTAATGAGACATTCTCATACTTTTAGTTATTTAGACATGATTTCCTTCAGTTCTGTTAAATAACAAAAATTCAACTAAGTATACTTAAAGATTAAATTTGCTTTATTCAATGGTACATAAATTAGGCATCATCCCACGTAGCAAATAGAAAGGTGCTCCAAAGGGCTACAGCAAAGGAACGGTTTTTAACCTTTTGCACTCGGATGTCGAGTGTGACTCGACACAGTTAGCATCGAGATTAAAATTACTCTTTGAATGTATCAATAATTTTAAATATAAAAAAATCCAAATAAATAAGTTTGTATGAAAAGAAATTCCAGTTTTTTATTCTACTGCCGCACTTAGTAAAATCTGGGGTATTTAAAAAATTAAATCCCGAGTAGAATAAAGGAATCGAGAAAAAAGCAAGCGAGTGCAAAGGGTTAAAGCAGGGAGGAGGCAGGAAAAGGAAGTTTACTAGCAAAGAGTCGATTGTTTTAGGCTTAGGGAACCTGCCTATGGGGGACAGAAGGGTTCTCATTGGGGATTAGTACCTCTCTAATACTGACCAGGTAATTCCAGGTTAACTGGTTGAAGGGTACATTTCTTGAGAGGCTGAAACTACACTTAGGTTAGGAACTAAGTCTTGGTTTACTGATGTGGGGCTTAGCACAAGTGACTCCATTTTGGGCCAGTTGTTACTTTTTAATAGTTCTTGTAAACATATACATCTTATATAATAAAACCCTAATATGCAAATAAATCGAATGGTGGAACAACCAGTTGCTATTATGCGCACTGACCACCAGGGGGCAGACACTCAATGCAGTGGGGGCAGCTCCTGCATTGAGCGTCTGTCCCCCGAGAGGAAGGAGACTGGCAGCGGCAGCGGGGGGTGGGGCTGGTCAGCGGGCAGCGCCAGGCTGCTAGCCAAGGTGGGTGACAGCGGGGGCCTCCTGATCGCCTTGCCCGCTGGTCACCCCACAGATGGCCCTGATCGCTGGCCAGGCCTACCCTATATATTGGGAACAGTCTCTTAGATTTAAACATTAAAACCTGGCAAGGCTACTATAACACTGAAAAAACAGGATGATGCAGCGATGACATGCATGGTCTCTGGCTTGCACATTTTGTGGTCAGCCCTGATTCGGACACTTATAACTGTGTGACAAAGCCAATTACTTAACTTCTCTCTGCTTCAGTTTTTCCACCCATAAGATGCGGGAAATGGTACTACTGCTTCAGAAGGATCATGTTATGTACTACTTTTTATAATCAGGGTAAAAAAATGTAGCTGCCCATACAACAGCAAGATGTCTTTCACCTGTATGAAAAGTATGGCCACTGGTGCATGCAGCGTCCCAGACTGCGAGAGGGATGTCCGACTGCTGGTTTAGGCCTGACATCCCCGAGGGGTCCTGGATTGCGAGAGGATGCAGGCCAGGCTGAGTGAACCCCCGCACCTTCCCGTGCACAAATGTTGTGCACTGGGCCTCTAGTACATATATATAATAGCTGATTTAAAATCTCTGTCTAATAAAGTTTGTTCATCTGGGCTCCCAAGAGACAATGTCTGTTAACTGCTTCCTTCCTCCTACCCCATGAAAATTACATTTCTCCCCCTTTTATTTCAAGTCTCATATATTTTTATTGAAAACTAGACATTTTATTTATTTATTTATTTTTATTTTTTTCTTTCTTTTTTTATTTTTATTTCTTTATTGATTAAGGTGTCACATATTTGTCCTCATCCACCCATTCCCATCCCACATCCCTCCCCACAGATGCCCCAACCCCCTGTTGAACTTAACCGTTGGATAGGCTCATATGCATGCACACAAGTCCTTTGGTTGATCTCTCTCCCCTCCCCCCACAGATGCCCCAACCCCCTGTTGAACTTAACCGTTGGATAGGCTCATATGCATGCACACAAGTCCTTTGGTTGATCTCTCTCCCCTCCCCCCACCCTCCCCTATCCTCCCTCTGAGGCCCGATAGTCCGATCGATGCCTCCTTGGAAAACTAGACATTTTAAACAATACAATGTAAATCAGAATTCTGGAAATCAGAATTCCCTCACTTCCTAGGTGTTGTTTTTTTCAATTATAGTTGACATTAATTATTATTTTATATTAGTTTCAGGTGTGCAGCATAGTGATTAGACATTTATGTAACTTACAAAGTGATCCCTCCAGTAAGTCTAGTACCCAGCTGGCGCTAGACAGTCTATAGTTAATACAATATTGACTATATTCCCTATGCTGTACTTCTCATCCCCGTGACTATTTTGTAACTGCCAATTTGTATTTTAATCCCTTTAGCTTTCTCACCCAGTCTCCCAGACCCCTCCCCCAATCTGGCAACCAAACACTCTATCTATGAGTGTTTCTATTTTGTTTGTTCATTTATTTTATTCCTTAGATTCTACATAGAAGTAAAATCATATGGTATTTGTCTTTCTCTGTCTGACTTATTTCTCTTGGCATAATACCTTCTAAGTCTATCCATGTTGTTGCAAATAGTAAGATTTTTATTTTTTTACTGAATTTATTGGGGTGACATTGGTTAATAAAATTACATAGGTTTCAGGTGTACAATTCTATAATACATCATCTGTATATTGTATTGTGTGTTCACCACCCCAAGTCAAGTCTCCTTCCCGCACCATTTATCTCCCCTTTATCCTCTTCTACGTCCCCCCACCCCTCTTTCCCTTTGGTAATCACCATACTGTGGTCTGTGTCTATGAGTTTCTCTCTCTCTCTGTCTCTCTCTCTCTCTTTGATTAATTCCTTCACTTTTTTCACACAGCCCCCCAACCCCCTCCCCTCTGACAGCTACTGTTTTACTTTCCACAGTGGCTGCACCAATTTGCATTTCCACCAATAGTGTACCAGGGTTCCCTTTTCTCCACATCCTCACCAGCACTTGTTTTATTGATGATAGCCATTCCGACAGGTGTGAGGTTTTATCTCTTTGTGGTTCTAATTTGCATTTCTCTAATGATCAGTGACGTTGAGCATCTTTTTATATATCTATTGGTCATGTGTATATCCTCTTTGTGCCTATTCAGGTCCTTTGCCCATTTTTAAATTAGATTTTGTTTTTAGTGATGAGTTTTTATAAGTTCTTCATATGTTTTGGATATTAACCCCTTATCATGTATCATTAGCAAATATGCTCTCCCGTTCAGTAGGTTGTCTTTTCATTTTGTTGATGGTTTCCTTTGCTGTGCAAAATCTTTTTAGCTTGATGTAGTCCCAAGTGCTCCTTTTTCCTTTTGTTTCCCTTGCCTGAGGAGACATGTCAGAAAAAAATATAGCTACAAGAAATGTACGAGATTTTACTGCCTATGATTTCTTCTAGGAGTTCTATGGTTTCGAATCTAACATTTAAATCTTTTATCCATTTTGAGTGTAATCTTGTGTATGGTATAAGAAGGTAGTCTAGTTTTGTTTTCTTTTCTTTTTGGCATTTATCTGTCCAATTTTCCCAGCATCATTTATTGAATAAACTATCCTTACCTCATTGTATGTTCTTGCCTCCTTTGTCAAATGTTAATTGATCATAAAGGTATGGGCTTATTTCTGGGCTCTCTATTCTGTTCCATTGATCTATATGTCTGTTTTTAGGCAAATACCATGTTGTTTTGATTACTAGGGCCTTATAGTATAGTTTGAAATCAGGTAGATGACTCCTCCAACTTTGTTCTTCTTTCTCAAGATAGCTGTTGCTTGTTTGGGGTCTTTTGTGGTTCCATATACATTTTTGGAATATTTGTTCTAGTTCTGTGAAATATACCATTGGCATCTTGATAGGAATTGTGTTGAATCTATAGATTGCTTTGGTTAGTATGGGCATTTTAATGATGTTAATTCTTCCTATCCATGTACACAGTATTGTATCTTCTTCAATTTCTTTCTTCAGTGTCTTATAATTTTCTGAGTATAGATCTTTTACATCCTTGGTTAAATTTATTCCTAGGAATTTTATTTATTATTATTTTCTTTTTTAAATCCTCACCTGGGGTTGATATGTTTATTGATTTTAGAGAGAGGAAGAGAGAGAGAGAAACATCAATGTGAGAGAGAAAAATCAATCAGTTGCCTCCCATACATGCCCTGAACCTGAAACATAGTTATGTGCCCTGACTAGGAATAGAACCCACAACCTTTTGGTGTATGGGAACAATGCTTCAACCAACTGAGCAACCTGGCCAGGCCTAGGGTTTTGTGTTGTTGTTTTTATGCAACTGTAAATGGGATTGTTTTCTTAGTGTCCCTTTCTGATAGTTTGTTATTGGTGTATAAAAATACAACTGGCCCAGCCTGTGTGGCTCACTGGTTGAGCATCCATCTATGAACCAGGAGGTCATGGTTTGATTCCCATTGAGGGCACATGCCCGGGTTGTGGGCTCAGTCTCCAATGTGGGGTGCGCAGAAGGGAGCCCATCAATGATTCTCTCTCATCATTGTTGTTTCTATCTCTCTCTCCCTTTTCCCTTCCTCTCTGAAATCAATAAAAATTTTTTAAAAAATACAACTGATTTCTGGATATTTATTTTGTATCCTGCTACTTTACTGAATTCACTTATTGCTCCTGATAGTTTTTTGTGGAATATGTAGGGTTTTCTATATACAATATTATGTCATCTGTGATTTCATTCTTTCTATGGCAGAGTAATCTTTCATTGTATATATGCACCGCATCTTCTTTATCCAATCATTTACTGATGGGTACTTAAGTTGCTTCCATATTTTGGCTATTATAAATAATGCTGCAATAAACATAGGTATACATATAGCTTTTCAAATTTGTGTTTTGGATTTTTTTTTTGATAAGTACACAGAAGTGGGATTGCTGAGTCATAAGGTAGTTCTTATTTTAATTTTTTGAGAATCTCCATACTCTTTTCCAAAGTGGCTACACCAATTTGCATTTCCACCAATAGTGTACTTCCCTTTCTCCACATCCTCATCAACAATTGTTGTTTGCTGATTTATTGATAATAGCCATTCTGACAGGTGTGAGGTGTATCTCATTGTGGTTTTAAATTTGCATTTCTCTGATAATTAGTGACATTGAGCATATTTTCTTATGTCTATTGGCCATTTCTTTGGAGAAGTGATTATTCACGACCTCTGCCCATTTTTTAAATTGGATTGTTTGTGTGTTTTGGTGTTAAGTTGTATGAATTTTTAAAATAAATTTTGGATATTGGCCCCATATCAGATGTATCATTGGCGAATATCTTCTCCCAATCTGTAGGTTGTCTTCTTGTTTTGTTGATGGTTTCCTTTGCTGTATAAAAGCTGTTTAGTTTGTTGTAGTCTCATTTGTTTATTTTTCCTTCTTTTGTTTGTCCAGGGTTTGTTGATGTTGCTTTTGTTATTATTGCTACTCCTGCTATTTGCTTGTTTAGTGATTTTCCTGAACTAATTTTGTAGCCTGTATTATCTTGTGTGGCCACTATAGTCTCTGCTTGATTAGCTTAATGATCAGTCAATGAGTGGACAGATATTTCCTTAGATGCCTTGAATTAATCTTCCAGCCTTTCCCAAGGGGTGTGTGTGTGTGTGTGTGTGTGTGTGTGTGTGTGTGTGTGTTAGGGTATATCTTTGTTTTGTTTTTGAAAATAATTGATATCATAGGCTTGAGGCTGCTGACTTTATTTTTTAAAAATATGTTGTTTTTTTAAAAAATAAATCTTTATTGTTCAGATTATTGCAAGTGTTCCTCTTCCCCCCCCCCCGCCCATAGCTCCCCTCCACCTGATTCCCCACCCCACCCCATACCCTTACCCCCCGCCACTGTCTTCATCCATAGGTGTAAGATTTTTGTCCAATCTCTTCCTGCACCCCTCAGACCCCCTTCCCTCTGAGAATTGTCTGTCGCCTCCCTTTCTATGTCCATGATTCTATTATATTCACCAGTCCATTCTGTTCTTCAGATTTTTTTATTCACTTGATTTTTAGATTCACTTGTTGGTAGGTATGTATTTGATGTCTTTTTGTTGTTCATAATTTTTACCTTTACCTTTTTTTTTTTTCTTCTTCCTCTTCTTAAAGAATACCCTTCATCATTTCATGTAATCCTGTTTTGGTGGTGATGAACTCCTTTAGCTTTTTCTTGTCTGTGAAGCTCTTCATCTGACCTCCAATTCTGAATGATAGCTTTGCTGGGTAGAGTAATCTTGGTTGTAGGTTCTTGCTGTTCATCACTTTGAATATTTCTTGCCACTCCCATCTGGCCTGCATAGTTTCTGTTGAGAAATCAGCTGACAGTCGTATGGGTACTCCCTTGTAGGTAACTAACTGTTTAACACCTGCCTGCTTTCAAGATTCTCTCTTTGTCTTTTGCTCTTGGCATTTTAATTATGATGTGTCTTGGTGTGGTCCTCTTTGGATTCCTTTTGTTTGGGGTTCTGTGTGCTTCCTGGACTTGTAAGTCTATTTCTTTCACCAGGTGGGGGAAGTTTTCAGTCATTCTTTCTTCAAATAGGTTTTCAGTATCTTGCTCTCTCTCTTCTTCTGGCACCCCAAAAATTCGGATGTTGGTACACTTAAAGCCGTCCCAGAGGCTCCTTACGCTATCCTCACACTTTTGGATTCTTCTTACTTTCCGCCTCTCTGGTTGGGTGTATTTTGCTTCCTCATGTTCCAGATTTTTGGTTTGAATCTTGGGGTATGGTGATCTACAGTTGAGTTTCTGTATATTCTTTATTTCAGACAGTGTATGCATAATTTCTGACTGGTCCTTTTCCATTTTTTTGGTATTCTCATTAAGGTCCTTGAAGGTCTCTTCAAGTTTATCAGCGGTTTTTAGAAGAATCTTGAGTAACCTTATAAATGTGGTTCTGAACACTGTGTTGTCCATTAGTTTACTTTCCTCCATCTCTTCTATTCGTGACCTGCTTTGGTGTCTCCACATTTTGGCTGCCTCTCTGAGTTGATGGAGTGGCTTTGTGTGGTCAGTGACCTATAGGGGCCGGTAGCTCAGGTTCCCCAATCTCCCTAGGTGGTCGCTCTTGGTACCCCCCTTTGTGGGCTGAGTGCAAAGTCTTGGTGTTGTTAAGCCTTGATTGCTGTTGGTACACTGGGAGGATTTGACCTCTAGTCCAATTGGCTGTGAGGATCAGCTGTGTCTATGCCGGGAGACAGCCTTATTCAACTAGACTTGCAAAATTGTAAAAGCTTCTGTGCTCAGCTTGGATGGGGGAGAGTTTCAGGGTGGAGCCTACAGCCTTGGCTTCCCGTCGGCCCCGCCCTATGAGGCTCCTGGGTCTCAGTGTCCCTCGGTACTCCCTGCAAGCACCTCTGAGAGAAAGGCACCCTGGAGTTTCGCCCGCTGCCAAACAGTCTAATCTCTCCCCAATGAATCTGGATTCCCAGATTCTCGCCCAGAACTGGGTTTCGGTGCAGTCGGAACTGGGGCTCAGTGCAGTCCGGAGCTTTTGTCTCCTTCCAGCTAAGGCAATTCAGCGGCACAGTCAACAGTCCGTCCTCTGCACGCATTCCCGTGTGTGCCTCTGGAGCTCTGCCTTTCACCGCTCCCCTGAGTTTCCGCCTTATAGCCCAGATTCCCCCAGTATGAGCCTGGCTCCCCAGGGTCTTGCCCAGAACTGGGGTTCAGTGCAGTCGGAGCTGGGGTTCAGCGCAATCTGGAGCTTTTATCTCCTTCCCGCTAGAGAACGCCGGCCAGGCACTTAGCCGCCCCGTCCTCTCCGGCTCCATCCTCCCCGCACGCGCGCGCCCGTGTCTCCGCCCGTGTCTTCGTACCTCAGGCTTTTATGGCTCCTCTGATTTTCCTTGTGGTTTTCTCTTTCCTTCTAGTTGTGGGCATTTCAGTCAGCCAGCTTTCCTGTGGTTTTGGATGATGTCCGTTTTGACTTTTAGTTGTATTTTTGAAATTGTTGTGCGAGGCTGCAGATTAGGTGTTTACCTATGCCGCCATCTTGGTTTCTCTAAAATATGTTTTTATTGATTTTTTTTTAGAGAGAGAGGAAGGAAAAGGGAGAGAAGATAGAAACATTGATGATAAAGGAACATGATAGAAAAACATCTATCGGCTGCCTCCTGCATGCCCCCCACCTGGGATTGAGCCCACAACTGCAGGCATATGTCCTGACTGGGAATCAAACCAGCAACCTCGTGGTTCCTGGGATGATACTCAATCCACTGAGTCACGACAGCCAGGCTAGAGTATATCTTTAAGACTCCAGCACACTGTGGACAACTCTGCTTTAGTTTTACTTCCTGCTTGTGCAGTCTTAAGGTCTATCTGTGGTGAGAGAGATTAGGGCTCTCTTAGACCTTATATGTGCATAGCCCTGCACATGCATATGACCTTCTAGATTTCCAGGGACATGTTGGAACTTTTCAAAGATCCCTATAGATATCGTATTTCCCAGTTTCTCCTCTTAAGCTTTTTGTCATCTTTTCCTTTGCCCCACCCAATTGTTATCACCTAAGGCACCAGAGATGTTAAACAATTGCCACTGTTTTGTTTTTTGTTGTTGTTGTTTGTTGGTTGGTTGGTTGGTTTGTTTTCAAAATACTCAGGGAAAATGGTATTCACAGTGAATGATCTCTGAAGACGTTCAAATAAACACAAGTCCCAAGAGTGGTTGTTTACTCGGAACTGCCTGACAGTTCAAATAGTGACAATTCTTTGAGAATGGGCCCCTGAGACGCTCCAACCGCACTTTGGCCCCTCTGATGACAGGCAGGCTGCAGGTGTTCGTGGCTACAGGAGCACAGGGTGTTGGTTTCCAGGGCCACCATGGAACTGAGGAGAGATGCGTGAGAACAGGAGAGGTTAAAATGCCACAAAGTTCTCTGTTTACTGAGATTCAGCCTTTAAAAAAAAAAAAAAGAATAAATACTCCTCAGATTGGGAAGGTGGGGGAGGGTGGGTGGGTGGGAGGTAATCAACCAAGGACCTTGTATGCATATATGCATGGCCCATGGACACAGACAATGGGTGGTGAGGGCCTGGGGCAGGGGGGGGGGTGGGCTGTGGGCGTCAAGGGGCGGGGGGGGGGTGGGGAAAGGGGACATATGTAATATTTTCAACAATAAAGAAAATTATTTTTAAAACATACTCCTCAGACTGTTCTGAGCCTTTGGTTAATTTCCAGAGTTCAGAAAAGGTTGATTTTGACCATTTTTACCAGTTTATCTCATTGTGTAATTGAACAATCAGTGAGTCCGTGCTGCCTGTCACTACTTGAGCCAATTACCGTATCATCCGTGTATAAGACACTATTTTTTCCTAAAATCGTTAGACTGAAAATCGAGGGGGGTCTTATACACAGAAATCAGCCAAGGAGGGAGCCACCTGGTGTGTAGCTGCCATACCTTGTCAAACAGGCTTCCTCTAATCACGAGCCTTATTGTTACTGACGTCAGCTGATGCCATAACTGGAGGTGGAGGTGGAGAGTGCGCAGATACAACAGGGACCAGAGTGTTCTGAGCCCATAAAGATGTCAAAAAATAAAAAGATAAATACCGGTAAGCGATGGCCTTACTCTGCAAAATTCACACAGAATGTAATCAGCTATGCAAAAGAGCAAGGAAATAGAGCTGCAGAGAGACAATTTGGACCTCCTCCTGCTGATTGTATGATCAGACAGTGGAGAAAACAGGAAGAACAACTCCTTAAGATGCCAAAAAAGAAGGCCTGAAGAGGAAAACCAGCCAAATGGGCAAACTTGGAGCAGAGGCTTCAGACTTGGATTAGGGAGCAGCGCCAGAGTGGCTTCTGTGTGTCAACCAAGCTTATTCAGTGTCAGGCAATCATGTCTGCAAGTGAAATGAACATTGTTGATTTTACAGGAAAGGCAAAATGGTGCTTCAGTTTCATGAGGAGAGAAGGGTTGGCCATGAGAACATGAACAAAGTTAGCTCAGAAAATGCCACCAGTTTATGAGGATGATCTCACATATATAGAGAGTGACTCAGAAGACAGCAGTGATACAATAGAAGTTGAAGAAATTGATATGTCTGGAACTAATAGTGATGAAGAAGAGAGCAGTGATGCAACAGAGGCTGAATAAAATGATATGCTGCATAATATCATAGTACTGATATGTGAACATTATCTTCAGTAATTACTAAATAAAAATGTGTTCTGTTTTATGTTTAAAATATTGATTTTTTAATTTTGGGTTGGAAAAGTGTGTGTGTGGGGGGGGGCGTCTTATACATGGAAAAATACGGTAAGTAGACACAAGGTTGAATCATATATGAGCGTTTCTTCCAATACTGCTGGCAGTATGGGAGAGCAGCAGGTCATCCACAAAAATCTGCTCTACATCCCACCAAGCCAGCTGCTTATATTGGGTAGGGGTGTTAGAAATAAGGCGAGCCCCCTAAGTCAGGGGTTCTGGTAGAATACAAAACACTCGGGAGCCAGGCAGCAAGGCAAACATATTTACTTCTACGTAGAAGGGTGCGCACACATGGTCTGGAAGCACATGCACACCAAGCAGGTGGGCGGCTTGGGTTTATAATCCCTTATGCATGTGACCTGTCCTTTGCTCTTGATTGGAGCTCAGGCACACAGTCTTTCACGATTGGCTAATTCAAAGGGAGGGGTTGGCCTTTGCGGTTTCAAGATGGCGGCCCCCAGGGGAGCTGCAAGCCATGTAGCCAACATGGCGGCTGCCAAGTCACACAGTCCAAAATGGTGGCTGTCTAAACTGTTCTTTGACAGAAAAGATGAGTTGTTTATTCTCACAGGGGGACAAAGATTACATGGGCAAAAGGGTAGGCCACATAGGCAGTTAACAGGTAATGCAGGCTGGAGATTTGCAAGACCTGCAAATATGCAAAGGCTGGGGGTCTTCAAAGGGCTGGCTGCTTTGGTTTCTGCAACGATATTGATAATGTTTCCACGATAACAGGAAGCTCCCTGATGGGGAGGATGGGCTGCATTTCCAGGTGAGTCCCCAGGTCCCAGGTGCAATTCCCAGCCAGGTTAGAATGTGTCTTCTTTAATCAGAACAAAACAATCATGGTTAACAGAGCATGATTAATATTTCTTACAATTATAGTTAGTCCCCAGTATTCTATTTCTGCCCCTATCAATTGCTTTTATGGAGGAGCAGATTTTTGAAGGTCCTTACTCCACCATTTTAGAAGTGGCTCCTATCATATTGTTATTGTCATAATTAGCTAGTTTATTAATATTAATAATAGAAAGAAAGCAAAGGGAAGGCCAGACATTATAAGCATGGCCATCTAGGCAGCTTCATCAGAAACCTACTGCTTCATGCTCCCCAGGGAACCATTCCCTGCAAATCGCTGGGGAAGGAAGCGAACAAGGGGGAAATGGGCGCATGGGCAGTGAAGTCGGGGTGACAGGGAAGGTGCTTGCCTGTCAGTCTAGCCTGGGGAAAAGATCATTGGCTAGCAGGGTAGAGCCACTGCAAGCGCCCAAAATCTTGGTCTGGTTAAAATCCCAGAGTTCCCTCTCTCCTTGCTCCCTCTCTCGTTCTTGCCCCATGCACCCACCTGTGTTCTCTCCATAGCCATTCAGCCTTAAGCAGCCGTATGGCCCATGGCCTCGGGGACCCCACACGCAATGGGCTGCAGCTGGGAACACAAGCCAGATGCTGGGCTGGACTTTAATATGGAACAGAAATTCTGGGCAGTGGCCTCAATTCTGGCCCTGCTGAAGACAAAATGGGACTTCTTGCATGGTGGGAGGGACAGAGATGGGACCTTGGAGGGGAACCCCCTTAATTTTACATCATCAATAAAGCTTTCCATTGAAACCCCATCCTCCATGGGGGCCTCAGGAAATTCTTTTCCTCAAGGCACCCCAAGAACTCCACTTCTCCCAATGACAATATCGACATTGATACCGCAAAGAAAAAGAACAATTTCATCACCACAGGATCCCTCCTGTTGTCCCATTATAGCCACATCTAGTATTCCCTCTTAAGTCCTGGCAACCGCTAATCTGTTGTTCTGTTCTCTCTAGAATGTTAAGTAAATGGAATCATACAGTATGTAACCATTTGGGATTGGCTTTTTCCACTTAAGCATAATCCTCTAGAGATACATCCAGATTGTTGCCTTTATCAACAATTTGTTCTTTATTATTGCTAAGTAATAATTTATGATATGGATATACCATAGTTTGTTTAACCATTCACCTGTTTAAGGACATCTGAGTTGTTTCATTTTGGGGCTTTTATGAATAAAGCTGCTATGAACATTCATGTACAGGTTTTTGTGAACATAAGTATTTTTTAATATATATTTTATTGATTTTTTACAGAGAGGAAGGAAAAGGGATAGAGAGTTAGAAACATTGATGAAAGAGAAACATCGATCAGCTGCCTCCTGCACACCCCCTACTGGGGATGTGCTCGCAACCAAAGTACATGCCCTTGACTGGAATCGAACCTGGGACCCTTCAGTCCGCAGGCCGACGCTCTAGCCACTGAGCCAAACCGGTTAGGGCAAGATTTTTTTTTTTTTAAGTTATTATTGATTTCAGAGAGAGGAAGTGGGAGGGAGAGAGACATAGAAACATCCATGATGAGAGAATCATCAATTGGCTGTCTCCTGCATGCCCTCTATTGGATTGAGCCTGCAACCCGGTGTGTGCCCTGATCAGGAATCGAACTGGCCAGGCTGTGCACATAAGTTTTCATTTCTCTGGGATATATGCCCAGGAGCACAATTGCTGAGTCATATGGTAATTGCATATGGGCAGGTCCTGTGAAATATGCTAGGGTATATCACTCTCATGATTATGTTATGTGGCAAAAGAGAAGGGATTTTGCTGGTGTAATTAAGATCCCTGATCTGTTGACTTTGAGTTAATGAAAGGGAGATTACCTTGGATGAGCCTGAGCCGAGCAGGCAAGCCCTTTCAAAGAGGGTTTAAGACCTTCTCTGAACTCAAGCTTTCCCGCTGGCTTTGAAGATGCCAGCTGCCCTGAGTTTTGCCGCTGCAAAGAAATGAATTCTGCCACCAGCCATGCGAGCTTGGAAGAGGACGTGAGCCTCAGATGAAACTGCGGCTGGGCTGGAACCTTGATTGTTGTTCTGTGAGACCCTGGAAAGAGGACCCAGCTCAACTGCCCAGACTCCTGTCCCACGGAAACTGTGAGATAATAAATGCACATTGTTTTAAGCTGCCGTGTTTATGGTAATTTATCACACAGCAACAGAACACTAATACTATTTTTTTTTAATATATTTTATTGATTTTTTTACAGAGAGGAAGGAAGAGGGATAGAAAGCCAGAAACATCGATGAGAGAGAAACATCGACCAGCTGCCTCCTGCACATCCCCTACTGGGGATGTGCCCACAACCACGGTACATGCCCTTGACCGGAATCGAACCTGGGACCCCTCAGTCCACAGACCGACGCTCTATCCACTGAGCCAAACCGGTTTTGGCAACTAATACTATTTTTGCATCAATTCTCAGAAGTCATTCTGGTCTGTAATTTCCTTTCTTGTCAAATTTTGGTATTAATCTTATACTTGATTTGTAGTAATAATTAGGATGTTTTCTTCATTGTTCAGTGCCTTGAAATAGTTCAAAATGCATTTGAGAAGTACACATGGGACAGCTGCCGGTTTTTTAAAGGTGTGGTAGAATTTCCTTGTGGAATCTGGGATTGCTTTTTTGGGGAGGAGTGTTCTTTGGAAACTGTCTTGTTTGCCCAGTCAGTGTGGCTCGGTTGGTTGAGAATTGTCCCCTGTACCAAAAGGTCACCAGTTTGATTCCCAGTCAGGGCACGTGCCCGGGTTTCAAGCTCCATCCCCAGTAGGGGGCGTGCAGGAGGCAGTTGATGGATGATATTTCTCTCTCATTGATGTTTCTATCTCTCCCTTCATTTCTCTCTAAAGTCAATAAAAACATTTTTTCAAATGCATTATTTGGCAGTTTGTTTTGATATATTTTCCTCAAAAATAATGTATTTTATTTAGGTTTTCAAAATTGCTCACATAGAGTTAAAGTAATTTTTAAATTATTATCAAGGTTTCCTCCTCTTCCCCCATGGGGTTATTTCTTACTTAGCTAGGTTAGGATTGTCTGTCTTACTTTTCCCCAGCACCTTCTCCCTTCCCCCAGCACTTTTTAAAAAATTATATTTTTATTGATTTCAGAGAGGAAGGAAGAGGGAGAGAGAGATAGAAACATCAGTGATGAGAATCATTGATCAGCTGCCTCCTTGCACACCCCCTACTGGGAATTGAACCCGCAACCTGGGCATGTGCCCTTGACCATAATCGAACCTGGGACCCTTCAGTCCGCAGGCTGACACTCTAGCTACTGAGCCAAGCCAGCTAGGGCCCCCTAGCACCTTTTAAATTTATTTATTGGTTCTTTTGTTTTTGTTTTCTAACTTATTAATTCCTGCTTTAATTTCTTTTTTTTTCCTCTTCTTTATTTCTTAATTTATTACTTTGTTCATTTCCTAACTCTGAATGGGATGTATAATTTATTTACTTTTATTCTTTTTCACTCACAGAAGTATTTAAAGCTATGAATTTTGCTTTCAACAGTACTTTAGATATAGCCCATAAGTACTAATATATAGTTTCATATTATAGTTTTCTAGAAATTATGTAATATCAGTTTTGAGTTCCTCTTTGAAAGGTTGTCTAAGAGAATGTTCTTAAGTTGCCAGGAAGAAGGGGCTTTTGTTTTCTGATTTCATCGTTCATTCTTTTTTAAAAATATGTATTTTTATTGATTTCAGAGAAGAAGGGAGAGGGAGAGAGAGATAGAAACATCAATAATGAGAGATAATATTGATTGGCTGCCTCCTGCACACCCCACACCAGGGATTGAATTTACAACTCAGGCATGTGCCCCAACCAGGAATCAAACCATGACCTCCCGGTTCATAAGTCGACGCTCATCCACTGAGCAATGCCAGCTAGGCTCATTGTTAATTCTTACATTTGAATTCAGAGAATGTCGTCTGTGTTATCTTTACTTTTGAGAGTTTTGTTGAGTGTTGTGTGTGTGCATGTGTGTGTCTGTGAGTTAAGTACCCATGGTCCCTTGGAAAGAAGGTATATTCTCAATGTCAGAATATAAAATTATATGTGCGCATGTACTAGGTGTGTGTGTATGTATGTCTTAGCCTTGTTTGTGTCCATGTGATCTTACAAATACTGAGAGTGAATTAAAGTATCATTCTGCTAGTATATTTCTTCCTACTTCTGCTTATACCTCCTGACATATCTTTATTAATTTCACTGCTGTATACTTTTATTACAAGATGTTCAAAATTGTATCTTTATTGTGAATTGTGCTTTATAGAATTATGGAGCAATCTTCTTTGCTTCATTTAATTTTTTTTGTGCCGGAATTCCTTTCTGACATTGAGAAAGACCCCCACTTTCTAAAAATGTGTATTGTATTTTTTTACATTTACCTTTTGTATATTCTTTTATGTTTTACCTTTCTGAATTATTTTTTGTGTAAATCATTTTCTTTTAATGGATGATTTAAATTCATTTATATTTGTCGATATAACAGGTATAGTAGTATTTGATGTGAGTTGTCACATATTTTGTATTATAATTACATTTTTCTGTTTAAGTCTTTCAGCATGTTCACTATGCTTTGCTTTTTGTTGTGTGGCTCTTCTGATATTTAGAAAGGTTTCCATTTTTGTTCAAATGTTCCCTTTTATGATTGTAAGCTTATATAGCACCCTTAATTCTCTATTACTTTAAATAGCGTGAATTTCCTGCTGTTAAAGTATGATGTTAAAAATCAATGCGTTTTGTCTTCCTTCCCAGTGCCCTCCCCCTTTTCTTCTACAATCCAACATTAGTAAATAAAAGTATCTTTCGTTGTGTTTACCTTTGAAGTGTTAAATATGGCTCTACTTCTATTATTTGATTTGTCCACTTTGAATGGTATTATTTGATCCCCAGATGTTACAGATGAGGCAGTTATCCAACTTTATCTATTTCCCTTTTTCTTTTCCCCTTCTCCTCCCATTTTTGCTAGTCCTATCAATTTATGTATTGTCAAACCATATTACATTTAAGTACTGATTTGCCACCTTGATTTCTACATTGACTTTAATATTACTCTAATAGTTACTTATTAAAGTACATGCTCATCCCTATCCTTTGGGCGTGGTCTTGGCAGTCATCTTTTAGGTGGCTAAAGTTCATCCTTTAGATGTTTTCTCAGGGAGAGCTCCTGGGAACAGTATTCCTTGAGTTTGTGGGTGTCTGTAGTTTTTACACCTGAAATACAGTGTGGCCGGATGATAAATCTTTGCCTTCCACTTTTTTTTTTTTTTTCTTGTGTATCTTTCAGGTATTGCCCCACAATCTCCTGGCGCTGAGAATTGCAGTTGAGAAATCCGAAGCAGCATGAATTTTTTTTTCTTTATAAATAACTTTATTTTGGGGATGAGATACCTAACTGCCCAACCAATTCTTTATTTTTATGGTCCAATAATTTTACTGTGATATGTTTGAATCAGTTTTCCCTGGCTCATGCTATGTCCTGTGACTGAAAAGAAGATTCAAATCTTCTTTTATTTCTGGGAAGATTTAAAAATTTATATCTTGAAGTCGATCTTGAACTACTTCATAAACACTGAACTGTTCCATTGGTGTGGTTTGCTTCAGGGATTCCCGTTATGTGTGGGGCAGCTCTCCTTTGCCTGCCCTCTGTAGCCAGCGTTTCCCTCTGGTCCTGTGCTGTCCAGTGTGGTAGCCACTAGCCACCTGTGGCCATTTAATTAATTAAAGTTTAAATTAAAAATGCAGTTTCTTAGTTGTACCAGCTACATTGTATGTGCTCAATAGCCACACATGACTAGAGACTGCCACTTTGGACAACATACATAATTATATTTATAATTTCCATCACCATAGAAAATTCTATCGGACAGGGCCACTCATTTGAACTTTTCTTATTTCCATTTAATTTTCTTTGCTTTGGTCATATCTGTCCTTTACTGGTATGTCCCTTACTGTGACATTCAGAGATTGTTTATTTTTCCTCTTTTATTTATTTCTTAAGTTTGGCCAACTCATGTTCCACCTGATTTCCTTGCCATTTCTTTCTTGATTTCTTGCATTTCTGCTACGAAGCCTTTCTTCATTGAGGCAGTTGCTTGTTTTGTTTTATTTTGCTTATAGTTAACTTTTAGTCAGAATTTTAACCTCTTCCTTGCCTAGTTCTTCATCTCTTAACTTTTGCTATTCCTTCCCACCTCTTTTCTTGTAGCACAGGGTCTGGCAAAAATTGGTTTACGGCCCTGGCTGGGTGGCTTGGTTGGAGCATTGTCCCGTACACCCAAAGGTTGTGGGTTTGATCCCCGGTCGGGGCGTCTATGGGAGGTAACTAGTTAATCTTTCTTTCTCACATTAGTGTTTCTCTTCTCTCTCTCTCTCTCACTCTCTCTCTCTCTCTCTCCCCTCCTCTCCCTATAAAAATCCTCAGGTGAGGATTTTTTTTTAAAGCAGGTTTACAGGATTTATTTTTGTATTATAATTTATTAATTATTGCATTATTTTCCATACAAGTAGCTGTAAACCTACTTTTGTTCCACCCTATATCTTTGTAATGCCAGTTGCTTTTTTCTTACTCTTTATGCAATGAGTTGGGGGTTTTTTGGCTCAACTATTTGTAGGAGGTTCCTTCAGTGAGTGTGTTACATGGGCATTTTCTGAGATCTGCCACCTCTGGTTCATTTCTCTGTCCTCCTTTCACCTTTATTATACTTCCACCCACGCAGCTTCTGACCGGTTGCTTTCTGCCTGGTGATTTCCAGCTCTCTCAGCATTTGCGGTGTGAAAAGGGTGTAGGTTGTTCACTTCAGGGTGAGTCCCTTTATCCACAGGAAATGTCGTTTTACTAATATTTTCTGAGATATGCCACCACTGGTCTCTTTCTTTTTATGTAAATCCCCTGTGGTATCTATTGGACTTGATGCCCAGGCCGCTTCTGTGATGCTCTTGGCAGCACTTACGCAGTTTTGAGTATAGGTTATGTCTGTCATTCAGTCTAAATTGGGGTTTACTTGGTTTTGTCCCATGTATGTCTTGCAAGGCATCTTTAAGAAGAGAAAACATTGCTCTTAGTAATCCCTTTTTACCACAGCCTTGACTTTTAAATATATATTGACTTTTATATATATTTAAAAGTCAAGGCTGTGGTAAATATATATATACATACTTTTTTTAAAAAATTGATTTCAGAGAGGAAGAGAGAGGGAGAGATAGAAACGTCAATGATGAGAGAGAATCATTGATTGGCTGCCTCCAGCATGCCCCACACTGGAGATCGAGCCCGAAACCCAGGCATGTGGCCTGACTGGGAATAGAACCGTGACCTCCTGGTTCATAGATGGGCACTCACCCACTGAGCCACGCCGGCCAGGCCATGTTTACAATCTTTTTTAGCCTACTCTTCTTTTTTGCGTCTCAGACCTCCCTATTGGGATCGTTTTCTCTCTACCTGAATTACACCCTTTAGAAATTCCTTCAGAGAAGGCTAGTTGTTTTTTGTTTACCTGAAAATATCTTTAGTTCATAATTTTTCTTTTTCTTTTTAAATATATTTTTATTGGAAGGGAGAGGGAGGGAGAGAGAAATATCAGCGACAATAGAGAACCATGGATTGGCTGCCTCCTGAACGCCCCCTAGTGGGAACCGAGCCCCCAACCCAGGCATGTGCTCTTGAGGGTCTGCAGGCCGACGCTCTATCCACTGAGCCAAACTGGCCAGGGCTATAATTATTCTTGAAAGATAAATTTATGACATATAATTTTAGGTTGATAACTATTTCCTGTCTCACTTTGGACATTATTCCAATATTCTAGAATTTGCTGTTGCTGTTGAGAAGTCTGCTATTAGTCAGCTTGTTGTTCCTTTGTAGATTACCTGCCTTTATCCTTTTTAGCTGCTTTTAAAGCCTTCTCTTTTTCTTTGATATTCTGAGTTTTACTACAGTGTACTTAGAAGTGGTTCTTTTTAAATTGATCTTGCTTTGTATATATTCTGCTTCTTGGATCTGAGGATGTATCTTTCATCTGATCTGGAAAATTCTCAGTAATTGCTTAACCTAACATTGCTTCTCTCCAGTCTCTTGACTCTTTTCTTTTATTAGGGCTTAACTGGTTAGATTACATTAAGTCTTTGCATTCTATTCCCCTTAATCTCTCTCAGAGTTTTTCAACTTCTTATTTCTCTGTACTCCATTTTGGATCTCTTGTTGTTGCATTTTTATTTTTTAAAGTATTTCATACATTAAAAATATTTTATGCCAAGTGAAAGATGACAGACACAAAGGAGTACATAATGTATAAATCCATATATATGACATTCTATAAAAGGCAGAAGTATAGGTCAAAATTCAGCAGCTGCCAAGGACTGGGAATTGGGGAGAAAATTGACTTCAAAGGGGCATGAGGGAACTTTGAAAGCAAAGGAAATATTTGATATCTTCATTGTGGAAGTGATTACAACTGTACACTCATCAAAATGTATTGTTCTGTATACCTAAAAAGGATTAATTTCACTGTACTAAATTATATCTCAATAAATCTGATGTATTTTTTAAAAGCATGGTTAACCACTATTTACATGCCAAGTATAGTAGTAGAAGTGGGTAAGAGGAAGGAAGAAAAATATTCATTAGAATGTAAAAATATCGCCCTAGCTGGTTTGGCTCAGTGGATAAAGCGTCAGTCTATGGACTGAAGGGTCCCAGGTTCGATTCTGGTCAAGGGCATATGCTTAATTGCGGGCTGGATCCCCAGTAGGGGGTGTGCAGGAGGCAGCCAATCAATGATTCTCTCTCATCATTGATGTTTCTATCTCTCTCTTCCTCTCCCTTCCTCTCTCAATCAATAATAATAATAAAAAAGAATGTGTAAATATCTATACAATAGAGAAAGAAATGTGGGTAGAGGTGACAGTCTTTATTCTCTAACTAGAGAATTCATGAATTCATGCACAGGTGGGGTCCAGCGGCTGGGGGGAGGGGCTGCAGGTGGTTGGCGGGCCGGCCCTGCCCTCTGGTGGAACTTTCGGTCAAACTCCGGGTCCAGGGTACAATTTGCATATTAGCCTTTTATTAGGTAGGCTTGCGTATGATGATGTAGTTGGTGTATATGACTCTCCCCCTCTGTAATTTGTGTCGTGTCCCCTTTGCCTTCACAAAGGCACTCAGTGAGTTGGGGTTTCTTACCAAACTCACCATCATAGGGATCTGGGCCCTTGACAATTCTGTCCTTTGGGCATATGTAGTCTTCCATTAACTTTTTCCATTGGATGTGGTAGTTAGCATGAGACCTGCTCCATGTTGTGGAGCAGATGCGAGTGAATGACCACTGGAGCCCAGACCAAATTAAAATTTAGGGAGCTTTTATTAGCCAGGCGGCTGGACGACCCGGTGACTGCTCTGCCATTCTCCACGCAGGGAGACCAGAGAGCAGCCGCGACCCTTTGTGTAGGACCGCTTTTAAGCACATTAACCACATCCGGTTTTTGCAGAACAAGTAACCCAAGACAAAACAGTTTTTCCCAAGCAACGTCAGGATCATGCCAATGACGACCATGTTATTCACAGGGTCATCCTGTTCTTCAGAAAGCTGACAGTGTTCTGTGAAAGAAGGCCTATGTGCTGGGAAGGGGCCATGAGACCATATCTCAAGGCCTGGCCTGGTGTCAGCACTGACAACTCTATCTGGGGCATAGTCCACGGCCTCTCTGGAATGCTCAAAAATTCCCACTCTCCAACATTCCCCACTGGTTTTATGTACATGAGTCAAATCATTGACTCTTTTGGGTCATTGTTGGTGAGGGAGTTATATTGACCCATGATCACTATAAGCTTGATATCTTAAGCTGGGTGTGATGAAGCCACGTCGGGATCCCATCGACCTTGACTGCTGTGGGGGTGGTCCTTTCCAGGTAGGAGTCAGTCAGAGTCACCAGGGTGGAAGGATGGACCGGATCAGAGATGCTTCTGGACTGCTTTCTGGGTAGACTGTAAAGCCTGTAAGAACTTGAGTAAAGACTGGTTATGGATTTCAGCTTTTCTAGATTGGGTTTCTATGTAAGCTGGTGAGATGGGTAGGTCAGGGTCTGGAAGAGTCACTAGAATCTGTAGAGGCCCCACTGGTTTTAGGGCAGCCTCCTGGGCTGCTTCATCTGCAGCCTCGCTCCCTCTTGCTTCTGGGGAGTCCCCTTGTCTCACATAGGTAGAGATGGAAAGACTTAATTGCATCTGGTAGTTGGCCCATTGTCCTTGCTCTGCTCATATCTGTCTAACTGCCTAATATATTACCTCAAGGATCCTGGCTCTGAATTCTTTTAGGGAAAATGGACGTCGTTAGGCTCTTCTAGCTACTTCCTGCTGAGGCGGGTCAGAAGTTTCTCTCAGAGCCAAGAGATCCTTGCTGTCTGTCAGGGGGACAATGAGGCCTGGGCACAGAAGGAAGTGGGCTTGTGACCTGGTGGAGACAAACTGTAACAAACGGTCTGGTGGAAGGGAAAGAAAATCCTTCAGTTTTAATAACTTCTATTGAAATAGAATTTTTCTTGCCAGTCCTTTTTACGGACTTTTTAAATTATAAAAAACAGTAATTGTTAGATTTATTTTATCAGTCCCTCCCTAAGTACTTTGGCATAAGCTATTAACCCTCTGTTTAGGGAGGCAAAATGCAAATTATTTACTCTTCCTGGCTTACTGGTCTGTATTATTTGATTTCTTTACAACATATCTCTTCTCCTTCTTACACCTACACAACCTTCTATTGAAACAGACACTTCTAAATTAGCCTTTAAACCTTCTTTCTATGTCCTTTAAAAATGCATAACCATGCCTCAGACCTTCTACTCGGTATTCCTTATTCTTTGAAACTTTAATCCTTTAATGAATCCTAAAAACTAAACAGCCAGAATTTCTTAGATTAACATTTATGACTTAGACCTTCTGTGATAAAACTAAGAGCTGGTAAAAATATTTCTTTTTGAGAGACAGATATTTTTATAACTTAAACATTAAAGATATTATATCTTAAAGTTCCTTTGCTGAATATTCTACCACCGCCCAAGAAGTACCCAGTAACCCCACCCTGCCAGGCTCAGTCTTCATGTGTGTTGGAAGGGTTAAAGAGAAGAAAACGGGCAGAGGAAGATCCACTGTGTTTTGCCAGCAGAGTTCAGATAAGCAAGAAACCAAGGATGCCAGCAGAGCTGGTTGTACCCAGCAAAATCAACAAAAACCTATCTCTCCCTGCTCTCCCCCTTTTCTGCATTAACCATTTACTCTGTCCTTAGCAGGGGAAATAAGGCAAGCTTTCTGAGATTCTGTATAACTAGGCTCCCTACACTTAAGGAACAACTGTTCTCCCTCCCAGATTTTCCTTCTTTACTCCAAGGTCCCAGAGGATCTCAACCTTCACCACTTCTGATATCTCCAACCATCCCCTGTCGCCCAGCCTAGGGCTTCCCTATCTCAGCAGGCTGAGAGTGAATTCTACCGCCTCTACTCTTTCTACACCTGCTCCGGAGAAGTTTTAACCCAACAAGTTCCCTCTTGCTTCTCCGGATTGGCAACCTTCACAAATTAACCCTAGAATTCCAAAATTTCAATTTAATACAGCAAATTCACAAATCAGAGCAAACTGAAATCCTTACAAATTAAACAACAGAAAGAGATAACAAATACTCTCACACTTACATTTATACACCAGACAGTCTGAGTTTTTGACCTTGGGGAGGTGATCAAGCTCCCACTTCCACTCACTGGGATATGGGAAAGTTGGCCATTCCTGCTCACAAAATTTCTGTAAATCAAAAGCATTAATGGAAGCTCCGTAATCATCTGCTCGCCGCTTGAATTCCTGAAAATTTTTCAAAAAACATTGCAGGGGAGTACAGACAGAAGAACATGAAGCAGACTGACCTATTCTAATGATAGAGACAATTAGACCACAATAACACAGAATAACAAAGACAATGACAACCAACTGAGGATCGCTGGGCACCGTCGTGCACCGGGATCTGGTCTCGGAAGTTGCGCTGTGTCCAGCCTTCCAGAGACCCCAGATGGGCACCCACAGAACAGAACCAGAAATAAGTTTCTTACCGGTAAGAACCAGATCCAGGTGGCTCCAATCAGTCAATCAGGAAATTTAGCAGACGGGGTTTCCGACCTCTACCAGTCCCGGGGCTGAGGAACGTCTCTCAGAGATCTCCCCCTGGGTTGGAGAGTCCAGGGACCCCGGTGGGCTCTGGTCACAGGACCAGTCAAAGGCTGGTGATCTCGCTGGGGCATCTCCAAATGTTGTGGAGCAGATGCGAGTGAATGACCACTGGAGCCCAGACCAAATTAAAATTTAGGGAGCTTTTATTAGCCAGGCGGCTGGACGACCCGGTGACTGCTCTGCCATTCTCCACGCAGGGAGACCAGAGAGCAGCCGCGACCCTTTGTGTAGGACCGCTTTTAAGCACATTAACCACATCCGGTTTTTGCAGAACAAGTAACCCAAGACAAAACAGTTTTTCCCAAGCAACGTCAGGATCATGCCAATGACGACCATGTTATTCACAGGGTCATCCTGTTCTTCAGAAAGCTGACAGTGTTCTGTGAAAGAAGGCCTATGTGCTGGGAAGGGGCCATGAGACCATATCTCAAGGCCTGGCCTCGTGTCAGCACTGACAACTCTATCTGGGGCATAGTCCATGGCCTCTCTGGAATGCTCAAAAATTCCCACTCTCCAACACTCCAGACAACAGACCTGTTAGGATCCCCCATGCCCACTTTGAAGCTGAAACATTTTCACCTTGATAGTCAAGACTACTAGAATCAGTCACCCCTATGAATACCATGACCCCTTATTGCCTAATCATTTGTGGTATAAAAGCCCAAAATTACCAGCATGGGAAACATTGCTTTTCCCCTTCATGGAAGCAATTATCTCTAATTTCTCTAAGTTTCATTTGACTTAATCATGAAACACACTATCCCACTTCCACCTCATAGTTCCTATGCCTACATATTCTAATTACAGGAAAGCAACACATACTGATACATTGGCTCATCATTCCAAACATGTAATGCATCCTGTAGGCCAGCATCCCAACCTCATGAGGTGCTGTCCCAGCTGGAGGATCAACTGGATCTTCAATAGGTCACTGCTGTTCTGTAAGGCAAGCTGCTGGTCTAGGCATGGAGGGGGTATGAGGAACATACGCATACAGCTTATTTTGTCTTTAAAAATGGCTGGAACCTAATCCTGCATGTTACACCTCTTCCAGCTAGTGATAAAGTGTTGCTTGGAATGCCCTTCCTCATAGTTAGGTGGCTCAGGTAACTCATAGAGGGCAGCTTCAGTACCTACACCAGCATTTGGGCTCCCAAGGAACCAGGAGCAAGGCTAGAGCAAGTTCTTTAATGAAAATAATCACTTGCCTGAGAAGTCACCATTTTGCTCTATAACTCTAGGGCCTTCTGCTCAGATTCCTCCTGAGGCCTGCCACAGACTGCAGAAGGTATCTCATCTGCCAGCCATTCATGGAACACCACCGGAGCCACTAAAGGCTAAGTGAAAGAATTCCCTGCCTCTCCACTAGGGCTTTTCAGTTACAAACATCAAGTAGGTCTGGAGTAGATTGCTCACCTTCTTCCATCCCAGGGCCTTATCAGGATGCTCCTGACTATAAGAAAACCCCCGACCCAGCGATCTTCAATGATAAGAAAAGCTGCACTCCGCACACATTGGAAGTTCACGGTGGGGTGAGTTTGCTTCAGGATGGGTTGTAACTCCGAAGGGTTCATTATGACCAGCACTCAGCACTGTCATCACACGGGTTCTTTCTGTTGCTCTACTTCCCATCCCTCTGGGTGGTGGCCTTGCTCAGGCTGGCTTCCCTCAAAATCACAAAGTGGCTGCAGTCATTCTGTGTGTCACATCCAGACATAAAGTCCAAAGGAAGAAGAAAGGTTCCCTCCTGCCCCTTCCTGTGGGTGTGGGTGTCTTGTGGCAGAACTGAAGAGCCTTCGGGACTATTCCCTTCATGTCTCTTTGGCCAGAACTGAGGACATGCACAATCCTAAACCAACGAGTGGCAAAGGGAATAAGAAGCCCACAATTGACTTGGAGACCAATCATTTGGGGTGGAGAGGATGTTGGGAAATCAAAGCAAACACGTCTAAGACCTCTACTGCCTCTTTTGCTAACCACACCCACTTTGCTTCTGGTGGTTAGCGCCTCAGTGTGACCTCTGCCACGCTGGACGCTCCCAGCCCCATTAAATGTAGGCATTTCCTCTCGTTTCCGTGTTCCAGCAACATCAGTGGCTTTCACAGAAAGACATGAAAGTGTTTTTCAAAGATGCTGGCACCCTTTGGTGAAGGGAATATACTCTGAGCTCACTAGGGGCCCAAGATTGTATGTGCGTGGTATTGGTGGTATTTACATAGGACACAGTGTTCTAACCTTTCTGTCGTCCTACGTCTTTAAGTTTCTTTTCCTGTATTAAAAAAAAAATTTTTTTCTGTCACCTCAAGTTATTGTGGTCCATTGTTAAGAGAAGACCAGAGTGGATCTGGGTTTTGGTTAACCAGCTGAGCGAACTGTTAGAACTTCTTTCAGCTGTTAGCACAATGAGTACAGAATCTTGAGTGAGGACACCACATCAAGTACCTTAATTCCCATCTAAAATGACAGGCCTCCCATCTTGGTGGGTAGACACAGAATCCAGTCTGTGATAGGAATTAGTAAATCCTATCATCATTGTGTGTGTGGAAGCCTTCTACTCCAAGGTTGTTTTTTTTTTAAATATATTTTATTGATTTTTTACAGAGAGGAAAGGAGAGGGACAGAGAGTTTGAAACATCGATGAGAGAGAAACATCGATCAGCTGCCTCCTGCACACCCGCCACCGGGGATGCACCCGCAACCAAGGCACATGCCCCGACTGGAACCGAACCCAGGACCCCTCAGTCCGCAGGCCGACGCTCCATCCACTGAGCCAAACTGGCCAGGGCATCCAAGGTTTGATTTGAACTTTTCCCTCCCACAACATGCCCCGCTCTGACTCTACTTATAGAGGACTCCTTTCTCTTGCAAGGGAAGAGGTAGCTGTGTTCCACGCCAGGGAGAAACAGCTTCATCAGATAAGGGAGGAGATGTGGTTTCAATGGGTAACTCAAGTGGAAGTGCATATTGAAGTTAAAAGCAGGAGGGTAATTGCCACTCCCTTCCACCCAAGTCCTAGCACAGAGCACAGAGTAATTCTCTGAAAAGAACTGAGCGGAACGCCCAGCGGGACCTAGGGCAGCTAGGTTTGGCACCCCAAGTAAAGCCCTTCCTCAAATTCTGGAATTGGAGGACTTCGCTGTAAAGCAAGACCCTGTACCTTACCGAATGCAATGCAGGCCTCCTGAGCTCATGGCCTCACTGAGAGGCCCTCTTCCCTGTTTGTATAATCTGAACAGAAAACCAAAGATCGCACCACATTGCGAGAGGCCTATAGCATGGAAGTGGAAAACCAAGATAAAAAAATAGAAAAAATACCTGACAACAGAGACAAATGACAGAATAGAAACAATAACAACAAATAATATTCTCAAATAGATAGCTTTTTTTCCTAAAAAAAAAAAAAAAAGTCATAATACTACGAAGAAAGGAATAAAGAATAGGAATCTTGAAGATTTAAATATGATTGCTGATTTCAGGAAGATGATAGCAGCATAGTTTTTTAAATTAAAGCTTTATTGTGTATAATTGAAATAAAGTGCACATGTGTAAATCATGAATTTATAAGTTTTGACCTATCTATGCACCCATAAAACCATCACCACAGCCCCAGCCGGTTTGGCTCAGTGGATAGAGTGTCAGCCTGCGGACTGAAGGGTCCTGGATTTGATTCCAGTCAAGGGCACATGCCAGCGTTTCGGACTCAATCCCCAGTAGGGGGAGTACAGCAGGCAGCCAATCAATGATTCTCTTTCATCATTGATGTTTCTATCTCTCTCTCCCTCTCCCTTCCTCTATGAAATTAATAAAAAAAATTTTTTTAAAGAAAGCAAAACATCACCACAATCAAGATAATGAGCACATCCATCATGTCCAAAAGTTAGGTCAGGCCTCTTTTTTTTTTTTTTTAATATATTTTTATTGATTTCAGAGAGGAAGGGAGAAGGAGAGTGAGATTCAATGAGTTCCTCTGCTGATTGAATAATCAATGTTTCTCCTTAAAATATTTTTTATTGGTTTTTAGAGAGAGAGGAAGGAAGAAATAAGGAGGGAGAGAGAGAGAGAGAGAGAGAGAGAGAGAGAGAGAGAGAGAGAGAGAATTGCTGAGAGAGAAACATCATGGATTGGCTGCCTCCTGCACACCCCCTACTGGGGATCAGACCTGCAACCCCAGCATGTGCCCTGACTGCAATTGAACCAGGGCTCTTGGTGCATGGGACAACATCAACCAACTGAGCCACACTGGCTGGGCCACCTTTTTAATATTTAAAACAGCCTTATTGAGATATAACTTACATACCATAAAGTTCACCCATTTAAAGTGTATAATTCAATGATGTTTAGAATATTCACAGAATTGTGTAACCATCACCCCTATCTACTATTAGAATATTTTCATTACCCGCCAAAGCACCTCAGATCCATCAGCAGTCACTTCCTGGAATTTGAGGACTTCACAATAAAGCAAGATTGCTGCGCGTCTCCTCTCCATTCTAGGCAAAGGCTAATCTACTTTCTGTCTCTAGGTCTGGCTGTTCTGGTCATTTTGTTTCAATTGAATAGTAATATATGTAGTGTTTCGTGACTGGCTTCTTTTACGTCTCATGTTTTTTTGTTGTTTTGTTTTTTAATATATTTTTATTGATTTTTTACAGACAGGAAGGGAGAGGGCTAGAGAGCCAGAAACATCGATGAGAGAGAAACATCGACCAGCCGCCTCCTGCACACCCCCTACTGGGGATGTGCCCGCAACCAATGTACATGCCCTTGACCGGAATCGAACCTGGGACCCTTCAGTCTGCAGGCCGACGCTCTATCCACTGAGCCAAACTGGTTTCGGCATGTCTCATGTTTTTTTTTTTTTTGTATTTTTTTTTTTTTTTTTTTAATTTCTTTATTTATTAAGGTGTTACATATTTGTCCTCATCCCCCCATTCCCATCCCACCCCTCTCCCCACGCATGCCCCAATCCCCTGTTGAACTTAACCGTTGGATAGGCTTATATGCATGCATACAGGTCCTTTGGTTGAACTCTCCCTCTCCCCCCACCCTCCCCCTCCCCTCCCCTATCCTCCCTCTGAGGCCCGATAGTCCGATCGATGCCTCCTTCCTTCTGGTTCTGTTCTTGTTCCTCAGTCTATGTTGTTCATCATTTCCCCTAGATGAGCGAGATCATATGTCACTAGATATATACTAATAAGAACTGAATGTGAGACGAGCAATAATAGTTATGCTGACAGGCAAATGAATCAATCTGTAGCAAGCTTCCCCCTGGACCAACAGTTCTTTTGAGACCCAATTTCGATGTCCAGTAGTACCTTATGTGTACATGTCAGCACTGACCCCTCAGCTCTGGATGGTGGACAAATGGTGGTAATGGAGGTCCGACTCCCTCTGGTTTGGTCTCGGCCGAACCCAGGGGCACGGCGTCACCCGGACTAAGGGGCACGTGGCCTCACCCATACCCAAGGGGCACGTAGTCTCACCCGGGCCTGGGACCCAGCCTCACCCGGATGGATCCAGGGGCGCACGGCCTCACCCGGACCCAGGATCTGGCTTCACCCGTACCCAGGGACGCTTGGCCTCTCCCAGACCCAGGGGCACGTGGCCTCACCCGGGCTTAGTTGCACAAGGCCTCACCTGGTTCCAGGGACACATGGTCTCTCCCGGACCTAGGGACGCTTGGCCTCTCCGAGACCCAGGGCCACTTGGGCTCACCCGGGCCTAGGTGCACGAGGCCTCATCCGGATCCAGGGACGCATGGTCTCACCCGGACCCAGGGACGCTTAGCCTCTCCCAGACCCAGGGGCACGTGGCCTCACCCGGGCCTAGGTGCACGAGGCCTCATCCGGATCCAGGGACACATGGTCGCACCCGGACCCAGGGACGCTTGGCCTCTCCCGGACCCAGGGCCACTTGGGCTCACCCGGGCCTAGGTGCACGAGGCCTCACCCGGATCCAGGGACACATGGTCTCACCCGGACCCAGGGACGCTTGGCCTCTCCCAGACCCAGGGCCACTTGGGCTCACCCGGGCCTAGGTGCACGAGGCCTCACCCGGATCCTGGGACACATGGTCTCACCCGGACCCAGGGACGCTTGGCCTCTCCCAGACCCAGGGCCACTTGGGCTCACCCGGGCCTAGGTGCATGAGGCCTCACCCGGATCCAGGGACACATGGTCTCACCCGGATCCAGGGACGCTTGGCCTCTCCCAGACCCAGGGCCACTTGGGCTCACCCGGGCCTAGGTGCACGAGGCCTCACCCGGATCCAGGGACACATGGTCTCACCCGGACCCAGGGACGCTTGGCCTCTCCCGGACCCAGGGCCACTTGGGCTCACCCGGGCCTAGGTGCACGAGGCCTCACCCGGATCCAGGGACACATGGTCTCACCCGGACTCAGGGACGCTTGGCCTCTCCCAGACCCAGGGCCACTTGGGCTCACCCGGTCCTAGGTGCACGAGGCCTCACCCGGCTCCAGGGACACATGGTCTCACCCGGACCCAGGGACGCCTGGCCTCTCCCAGACCCAGGGGCACGTGGCCTCACCTGGTCCTAGGTGCACGAGGCCTCACCCGGCTCCAGGGACACATGGTCTCACCCGGACCCAGGGACGCTTGGCCTCAGACCCCGGGGCACGTGACCTCACCCTGCCTAGGTGCACGAGGTCTCACCCGGATCCAGGGACACACGGTCTCACCCGGACCCAGGGACGCCTGGCCTCTCCCAGACCCAGGGGCACGTGGCCTCACCCGGGCCTAGGCGCACGAGGCCTCACCCGGATCCAGGGACACACGGTCTCACCCGGACCCAGGGACGCCTGGCCTCCCCCAGACCCAGGGGCACGTGGCCTCACCCGGGCCTAGGCGCACGAGGCCTCACCCGGATCCAGGGACACATGGTCTCACCCGGACCCAGGGACGCCTGGCCTCCCCCAGACCCAGGGGCATGCGGCCCCACCCGGGCCTAGGTGCACGAGGCCCCACCCGGATCCAGGGACACATGGTCTCGCCCGGACCTAGGGGTGCGTGGCCTCTCTCAGACCCAGGGGCACATGGCCTCACCTGGACCTAGGTGCACGAAGCCACCCGGACCCAGGGGCGCGTTACCTCTCTCAGACCCCTGGTCGCGTGGTCTCACCCGGATCCAGGGGCTCACGGTCTCACCCGTACTCGGGACCCAGCCTTACCCGGATCCAGGGGCCCACGGCCTCACCCGGACCCAGGGTTCAGATTCGCCCGGACCCAGGGGCACATGGCCTCACCCGAACCCGGAATCCAGCTTCACCTGGACCCAGGGGCGCGTGGCCTCACCCAAACCCAGGGGCGTGAGGCCTCACCTAGACCCAGAGGCGTGTGACCACATCTGAGCCCAGAGGCTCGCAGGCTCGCCTGGACTCGGGTCTCAGCGGGGTTTCGTCTTCTTGATCCCAATTCCTGTTGGTCAATTCCCTCTCAGCAATTCCTTCGGTCATTTTCTCAGAGCTCCAGGGCGGCTGCCGCAGAACTCGTTGGGCGGCGGGCTCGGCAAGGCTCCGGTGTTCCCGGTGCCCGGCGGTGGGCTGGTCCGGTGTCGCTGCGTCGGCCCTTGGGTCTGCAACGGTGGCCAGTCGCTGAGCATGCGCACCTGGCCACTTCGGGGCATTGAGATTCTTGAAGGACTCGGAGGACAGCAAGCACGGAGTCTCCCACCCCATGTCTCCCGGGGGCTCGTCTGTCCGCGCTCGGCAGCGAGTGGAGCCGTCCCCTCAGCCGGAGACCGCCGGGGGAACTGCGCCGAGCACGTTCCAGGCCACCATTGTGTCGCCTGAGCCATAGTTCTTAAAGTGTGGACTTTGGGTCACCGGCATCAGCATCATCCTGCGTACCCCTCTCTTTTATTCTAGTTGTAGAGCATCTGCTCAGCCAGCCCCCTGGTCTTTCTGGCTGGTGTCTGCTCTGCTCTCCCGTCGTAGTCTCAATATTGTTGTGGTAGGCAACGATCAGGCTGCCGCCCTATGTCTCCACTTTGGTCCTCCTTTGTACAGTTAAGTCTTGATTGTTGTTGGTGTCACTGGGAGGAATTGTCCTCCAGGCCAATTGGCCGTGAGGACCCTCTTTGTCTATATAGGAAGAGTTGCTGTGCAGGAGACATGTTTGTGGGCCGGGTCTTGATGCAGCAATGCCTTGGCGCTCACTGAGTCTGCCTCTAGAATGCCTCCCTTATGCAAGTGATTGAAATCTGGTGTCATCTCCCACCAACCACTAGATGCCCTCGTTTCTGGGTCTCCAATGTAGTGTGGGTCAGCCACTACCTGAGGCACTCAGCAGGAAAAAGCTTCTGCTCAGCTTGGCTGGGGCGGAACTACAGGGTGGAGCCTACAACCTTGGCTTCCTGTCAGCCCCGCCCTATGAGGCTCCTGTGTATGTGTCCCTCTGTATTCCTTGCAAACACCTCTGAGAGAAACGCGCCCTGGAGTTTCGCCCACTGCCAAACAGTCCAGTCCCTCCCCTAATGAATCTGGATTCCCAGATTCTCGCCTGGAACTGGGTTTCAGTGTAGTTGGAACTGGGTCTCAGCGCAGTCTGGCGTCCCTGTCTCCTTCCCAGCAGGGCCACCCAGTGGCGCAGGCAAAAGTCCGTCCTCTGCGCACCTTCCAGTGTGCGCGTCTGGAGCCGCCGCTTCTCTGTGCCTCCGCCACCACAGCCCAAATTCATTCCCCCAGCGTGCGCCTGGCTTCCCAGGGTTTCGCCCGGAACTGGGGTTCAGTGCAGTCGGAACTGGGGTTCAGCACGGTCCTGAGCTTATGTCTCCTTCCCGCTAGGGCAGTTCAGTGGCGCAGGCAACAGTCCGTCCTTTGCGCCCCTTCCCGTGCGCGCCTCTGGAGCTCTGCCTTCCCCCGCTCCTCTGTGCCTGCGCCCCACAGCCCAGATTCATTCCCCCAGCCTGCGCCTGGCTTCCCAGGGTTTCGCCCGGAACTGGCGCTCAGTGCAGTCGGAGCCGGCGCTTAGCGCACTCCGGAGCCTTTATCTCCTTCCTGCCAGTGAACGCCGGCCAGGCCGTCAGCCGCCCCTTCCTCTCCGGCTCCATCCTCCCCGCAGGCGCACGTGCTCGTGTCTCCGCCAGTTTCTCCATACCTCAGGTTTTTACGGCTCCCCCGATTGTCCCCGTGGCCTTCTCCTTCCCCCCAGCTGTGGGCATTTCAGTCCGCCAGCTCTCCTGTGGTTCTGGATGATGTCCGTTCTGACCTCTAGTTGTGCCTTTGAAATTGTTGTGCCCGGCTGCAGGTTAGGTGTTTCACCTATGCCGCCATCTTGGTTTCTCTGCTCATGTTTTTAAGGGTCATCCATGTTGCAGTGTGTATCAGTGCTCCATCCCTCTTTACAAAATGTTTTCAATTCTGAAATGATTATAGATTCACAGGAAGTTGCATGGATAGTACAGAGAGAAAGGTCCTCTGTACTCTTTACCCAGTTTCTCCCAATGGCTACCTCTTACCTAAATATAGGACCATATCAAAACCAAAAATTTGGCATTGGTACATAATGTGTGCACCATTTTATCACATGTGTAGATTCATATAACTGCCCCCACACTCAAGATACAGAGCTATTCCATCACCACAAAGATCTCCCCTGTCCCTCCCTCCGTCATCCCTAACCAGTGGCAGCCACTCCATTTCCATCTCTATAACTTTGTCATTTCAAGAACGTTTATAAGTGGAATCACACATTGTGTGACCACTTGAGAGTATCATAATGAGTTTACCCTCATGTTAAAAAGCACACGCTGGTATAACTAGATAGATAGTGAAACCAAAATCTCATGGATGATACTTATAACAAAACTAGCTGACAAACCCCAGAATAACAGAAAGCAGGACCAAGACAACAGCCCCACATCTGCACAGTACCAGCATATGTGTGAGAGGAAGCTGAGAAAAGAATGGTGTGTCTGGGGGGCCCGAGAAAAAGAGAACCCCAAAATAGTGCCCAAAATTATTGCTAGAAAGTGAAGTGGGGGATTCTGAGAACAGGAGCAGAGACCGGGAGGGATTTCGCTCACTGCGGTAGCCAGTCAGTGCAAGGCCATCCCCAGGAAGGTCATGAGACTCCACACTGAGGAGAAGTTGGGGAGTGGAATCAAAATTGAGCAAAACAGGGACAATATAAGGAGCAAAGAAAACACAAAGGCAAAATAAAATTGGAAGTGCTAGCCGGAGCAATTGGGCAAGAAAAAGAAGATAAAAAAAGTTTCCAATTTGGAAAGGAAGAAAGTTTCCTCTGTTTACAGGTGATATGATCTTATATGTAGAAAACCCTAAAGATTCCACACAAAAAACTGCTAGAACTAATAATAAACACATTCAGCAAAGTAATGGGATACAAAGTCAGCACACTAAAATCAGTTGCTTTTTTATATACTAACAATAAACAACCTGAAAAGGAAATTATAAAAACAAATTCATGAGGACATTTGAGATCTTGCTCTCTGGTATATGTCATCAATTTGGCTCAAATAAACTCTTATAAATATTTTTTTAAATTATTTCATTTAAAATAGCATAAAAATAATACAATGCTTAGGAATTAACCAAGGAAGTAAAAGACAAAACTACAATATATTGCTGAAAGAAATTAAGACATAAATAAGTAGAAATACATGTGATGTTCAAGGATTGGAAAACTTAATATTGTTAAAATGTCAGTACTACCCAAAGGGATCTAAAGATTCAGTGCAACCCCTATCACGATCCCAGTGACATTTTCTGTAGAAATAGAAAAATTCATCCTAAAATTCAAATGGAATATCAAAGGACCCCAATTAGCCGAAACAATTTTTAAAAATAACAAAACTAGAGAACTCACATTTCAAAACTTACTAGAAAGCTGTAGTAATCAAACAGTGTAGCACAGGCCTAAAGGCAGCCATATAGACCAATGGCATGGAATGGAGAGCCCAGAAATAAACCCTCCCTGATATGGTCAATGATTTTTGACAAAGATGTGTTCAGTGGGGGGTAGGACTGTTTTTCCAACAGTGCTGGGAAAAACTAGAGATCCACATGCAGAAGAAGGAAGTTGGACCCTTACCATATACAGAAATTAATTCAGTATGGGTCAAAGACCTAAGCGATAAAAGCCCTAGAAAAAAACATAGAACAAAAGCTTCCCAACATTAAATTTGGCAATGATTTCTTAGATTTGACACCAAAGTCACAGGTAACAAATGAAAAAATAAACAAATTGGCCCTAGCTGGTATGGCTCAGTGGATAGAGCATCGGCCTGTGGACTGAAGGGTCCCAGGTTCGATTCCGGTCAAGGGCACATGCCCAGGTTGCGGGCTCGATCCCCAGTAGGGGGTGTGCAGGAGGCAGCTAATCAATGATTCTTTCTCATCATTGATGTTTCTATCTCTCTCTCCCTCTCTCTTCTTCTCTGAAATCAATTAAAAAATAAAAATATATTTTAAAAATAAATAAATAAACAAATTGGACTTCATGAAAATTAAAAACTTGTGTGCAGCCCTGGCTGGTGTGGTTCAGTTGAATGGTCGTCAATCCCATGCACCAAGAGGTTGCTGGTTCCATTCCTAGTCAAGGGCACATGCCCAGAGTGCTGATTTGATTCCTGGTAGGGGGCCTGACGAAGGCAGCCAATCAATGTTTCTCTCTTTCTCTCTCCTCCCTCTCTCTCTATTTCTCCCATTCCCTTCTTCTCTCTCTAAAAAAAAAAAAATCAATAAACTATTCTAAAAAAAAAAAAAGTTTGTGTATTGAAAGACACTATTGACAGAATAAAATGGCAATCCACAAAATGGGAGAGAATATTTGCAAATAATACATCTGGTAAGAGATTAATATCCAGAATGTATAGAGAACTCCTTAAACTCAACAACAACCCAATTAAAAAATGGACAAAGAACTTGAATAGACGTTTCTCCAAAAAAGATATACAAATGGCTAATAGACCATGGAAAGATGCTCAACACATTAACCATTAGGGAAATGTAAATCAAAACTACTGTAAGATACCACTTCACACCCCTTAAGGTAGCTACTATCACAAGAATAAAAAACAAGAAAGAAAAGTGTTGGTGAGACATGGAGAAAATGGAATTCTTGTGCACTGTTGGTGGGAATGTAAAATGGTACAGCCATTGTGGAAAATAATATGCTGGTTCCTCAAAAATTAAAAAATAGAACTACCATATGATTCAGCAATTCCATCTCTGGGTATCTACCCAAATTATTTGAAAGCAGGGTCTCAAAGAACTATTTGTGCACTCATGTTCATAGCAGCACTTTTCACAGTAGCTAGGACATGGAAGCGACTCAAGTATCTATCAACAGATGAATGTGTTAAGGGCAAAAAGAACATTGGGGACTGGCTATGGTTATGGGAAATATTAACCATGCTCTGTTAACCATGATTGCCTTGTTCTGGTTAAAGAAAGAACATTCCAACCTGGCTGGGGGTTGTAAGACCTCCCCCCATCCCCCAACCTGGGAGTCAACCTTGGAATGTGGGCCATTCTCATTCAAGAACTGCCTATTACCATGGAAAGATTAACAACCTTGTTGCCCAAACAATGAGTCCCACCCCAGCCCTAATTGCCTTCTTCCTCTTGCCTGTAATCCCTAATTCCCCATGCAATCTTTGCCCTACCCCAAGCATGTCAAACTTGTGGCCCACAGTGAATATTTTTGCAGCCCAGCCAATATAATGATATGTAAAAAACGTTTTAATAAAAATTTTGTAACTTAATTTTTATAATATCCTGTTATACATCATCCTGTATAATAAAAGGCTAATATGCAAATTGTCCCCTCCAGAGTTCAACCAACTGGGAGTTCGACCGATCGCTATGACATGCGCTGACCACCAGGAGACAGTACGGAATGAAGGAATGCCCCGGCCGGTGGCCAGCAGCCAGGGAAGGAAGGTCCCAATTGGCCCTGATCGCTGGCCAGGCCTAGGGACCCTACCGGTGCATGAATTTCATGCACCAGGCCTCTAGTTAATAATAACGAACCACAACATTTGCTAATGACTGATTACTGTAATCGTGTTGCTCATTTCCCTTACACGCCTTCCGCGCAGGTGCACCATTTCTCTCCACTAATACTAGCAGCGAGTATTTTAGCAGCCAAATGCCACGTCATTAGTCTTGTACTGACTTGTTCGGTGTGCATAACAGGAAATATTTTGCTTTCGGAGAACAAGAAAAATAAGTTTATTTGCCTTACACGTAATTTTTCTTTTTAATTTCTTTATTGATTAAGGTGTCACATATTTGTCCTCATCCCCCCATTCCCATCCCACACCCCTCCCCACGGATGCCCCAACCCCCTGTTGAACTTAACCATTGGATAGGCTCATATGCATGCACACAAGTCCTTTGGTTGATCTCTCCCCCCTCCCCCCAACCTCCCCTATTCTCCCTCTGAGGCCCGATAGTCCGATCGATGCCTCCTTGTTTCTGGTTCTGTTCTTGTTCATCAGTCTATGTTGTTCATCATTTCCCCTAGATGAGCGAGATCATGTGTCACTAGAGATATACTTATAAGAACTGAATGTGAGACGAGCAATAATAGTTATGCTGACAGGCAAATGAATCAGTCTGTAGTGAGTTTCTTTCTGGACCAACAGTTCTTTAGAGACCCAATTTCAATGTCCACCAGTTCCTTATGTGTACATGTCAGCACTGACCCCTCAGCTCTGGATGGTGGACAAATGGTGGTAACGGAGGTCCGACTCCCTCTGGTTTGGTCTCGGCCGGACCCAGGGGCCCGGCTTCACCCAGACTCAGGGGGACGTAGCCTCACCCAGACCCAGGGGGTGCGTGGCCTCACCCAGGCCTGGGACCCAGCCTCACCCAGACCCGGGATCTAGCTTCACCCGGACCCAGGGGCGCGTGGCCTCTCCTAGACCCAGGGGTGCACGGCCTCACCCGGGCCCGGGACCCAGCCTCACCCGGATCCAGGGGCACACGGCCTCTCCCGGACCCAGGATCCGGCTTCACCGGGACCCAGAGGAGCGTGGCCTCACCCGGACCCAGGGGCGTGTGGCCTCACCCGCATCCAGGGGTACACGGCCTCACCCGGACCCAGGGGCGCATGGCCTCACCCGGGCCCAGGGACCCAGCCTCACCCGGGTCCAGGGGCGCATGGCCTCACCCGAACCCAGGGGCGCGTGGCCTCTCCCAGACCCAGGGGCGTGTGGCCTCACCTGGACCTAGGTGCGCGAGGCCTCACCCAGATCCAGGGACACATGGCCTCACCCGGACCCAGGGGCGCGTGGCCTCTCCCAGACCCAGGGGCGCGTGGCCTCACCCGGACCTAGGTGCGCGAGGCCTCACCCGGACCCGGGACCCAGCCTCACCCGGATCCAGGGACACATGGCCTCACCCGGACCCGGGCTCCAGCTTCACCCAGACCCAGGGGCGCGTGGCTTCACCCAGACCCAGGGACACCCAGAGGCTCACAGCTTCGCCCGGATCTGGGTCTCAGCGGGGTTTCATCTTCTTGATCCCAATTCCTGTTGGTCACTTCCCTCTCAGCAATTCCTTCAGCCATTTTCTCAGAGCTCCAGGGTGGCTGCCGCAGAACTCGTTGGGCGGCGGGCTCGGCAAAGCTCCGGTGTGCCCGGTGCACGGCGGCGGGCTGGTCCGGTGTCGCTGCGTCGGCCCTTGGGTCTGCAGCAGTGGCCGGTCGCCAAGCGTGCTCACCTGGCCGCTTCCGGGGCGTTGAGATTCTTAAAGGACTCGGAGGTCAGCAAGCGCAGAGTCTCCCACCTCATGTCTCCCAGGGGCTCGTCTGTCTGTGCTTGGCAGCGAGTGGAGCCATCCCCTCAGCCGGAGACCGCCGGGGGAACTGCGCCGAGCACGTTCCAGGCCGCCATTGTGTCGCCTGAGCCATAGTTCTTAAAGTGTGGACTTTGGGTCACCGGCATCAGCATCATCCCGTGTACCCCTCTCTTTTATTCTAGTTGTAGAGCATCTGCTCAGCCAGCCCTCTGGTGGTTCTGGATGGTGTCTGCTCTGCTCTCCCATCGTAGTCTCAAAATTGTTGTGGTAGGCAACGATCAGGCTTCTGCCCTATGCCTCCATCTTGGTCCTCCTTTGTATAGTTAAGTCTTGATTGTTGTTGGTGTCACTGGGAGGAATTGTCCTCCAGGCCAATTGGCCGTGAGGACCCTCTTTGTCTATATAGGAAGAGTTGCTGTGCAGGAGACATGTTTATGGGCCGGGTCTTGGTGCAGCAATGCTTTGGCGCTCACTGAGTCTGCCTCCTGAATGTGTCCCTTGTGCGCGTGGTTGAAATCTGGTGTCATCTCACACCGACCACTAGATGCCCTCGTTTCTGGGTCTCCAATGTAGTGTAGGTCAGCTACTGCCTGAGGCACTCAGCAGGGAAAAGCCTCTGTGCTCAGCTTGGATGGGGCGGAGTTACAGGGTGGAGCCTACAACCTTGGCTTCCTGTCAGCCCCGCCCTATGAGGTTCCTGTGTCTGTGTCCCTCTGTACTCCCTGCAAACACCTCTGAGAGAAACACGCCCTGGAGTTTCGCCCGCTGCCAAGCAGTCTAGTCTCTCCCCTAATGAATCTGGATTCCCAGATTCTCGCCTGGAACTGGTTTTCAGTGTAGTTGGAACTGGGTCTCAGCGCAGTCTGGCGCTTTTGTCTCCTTCCCACCAGGGCAATTCAGCGGTACAGGCAACCTTCCCTCCACTGCGCACCTTCCCGTGCGCGCCTCTGGAGCTCTGCCTTTCGCCACTCCACTGTGCCTGCGCCCCACAGCCCAGATTCATTCCCCCAGCGTGCGTCTGGCTTCCCGGGGTTTCTCCCGGAACTGGGGTTCAGTGCAGTCGGAGCTGGGGTTCAGTGCAATCTGGAGCTTTTACCTCCTTCCTGCTAGTGGACGCCGGCCAGGCCATCAGCCGCCCCTTCCTCTCCGGCTCCGTCCTCCCCGCACGCGCGCGTGCTCGTGTCTCCGCCCGTGTCTCCATACCTCAGTCTTTTACGGCTCCTCTGATTTTCCTTGTGTTTTTCTCTTTCCTTCTAGTTGTGGGCATTTCAGTCCGCCAGCTTTCCTGTGGTTCTGGATGATGTCCGTTTTGACTTTTAGTTGTATTTTTGAAATTATTGTGCCCGGCTGTAGGTTAGGTGTTTAACCTATGCCGCCATCTTGGTTTCTCCCAGATAAGGGTTTAATCTGCCTTACACTTAATTTGTGCAGTTATTCAGTGTCTGGTAAGTTAATGTTCAAGAAAAAAATACTAATTTTTATTAAAATGTTCTATTATTTTATGTTAACGATTACTCATTTATTTCAGCCCTTTGTTTTCAGCATGTCTCTATCGAAGTAAACATATGTTTCTATGAAAATTGAAGCTTTTTTCTTTTTGCGGCCCACATAAACTTAACCTTTTTTTATTTGGCCTGTGTTAGCCTTTGAGTTTGACATCCATGCCCTACCCTATACAAGCAGCTGGCTTATGGGGGGCTGCAGAGCAGATTTTGTGGATGACCTGCTGCTCTCCCACACTGCAGGCAGTATTGGAATAAATGCTCATATATGATTCAACCCTGTCTCTGCTGAATTGGCCCAAGTAGTGACAGGCAGCACGGACCTACTGATGGTCCAGTTATGTATGGATAAGAAAAATGTAGTATATACATATTATTCAGTATATATATATATCTCCTATCTAATAAAAGAGTAATATGCAAATTAACACTCTGCTACACCCACAAAGCCAAGTCCACCAGGCACACCCACCAGCCAATCAGGAGCAAGTATGCAAATTAACCCAACCAAGATGGCTGCGGCCATGGAGAGAACAGGAGGGAGGCATGGGTTTCCCCAGCAATGGAGGAAGCCAAGCTTTCCACACACCCTGGCTGGCCCAGGCCTCCGCTTAAGGCTACAAAGTTTCAATTATCTTATTAATAATAGACAAATATGTAAATTGACCCTACCTTCGCTATGCCCACAGCCTATCAAAGTGAGTGAGTATGCAAATTAACCCACCAAAGATGGCGGTTAATTTGCATATGAAGGCAGGGTGGGCAACACCATGGCCTGCTTCCGGGGGTACGGGTCCATCGGGGGCGGAGGAGGCCCTGCGGGCAACGCCAGACACCGCCCACAAGGTACCAGTCCATCAGCTGGGGAGGCAGTGCGGTGGGCAGCGCCAGATGGCACAGGAGGGGTCCGGGTTCATCGCAGGCCCCAGGAAGGGCAGCGGCCTCCCTAGATGCACCCCGGGGTCCTTGGGAACATCACCGCCCTGGGGAGGTGAGGCCGGACCCACCTAACCACTTCCATGGGGCTTTGGGAACATCGCGGCCGCAGGGAGGCGAGGCTGGACCCGCCTAGCTGCTCCCAGGGGTCCCTGGGAACATCGCCGCCCCGGGGAGGTGAGGCCTGACCTGCCTAGCCACTCCCATGGGGCTTTGGGAACATTGCAGCCCCAGGGAGGCGAGGCCGGACCCGCCTAGCCGCTCCCAGGGGGTCCCTGGGAACATTGCAGGCATGGGGTTGCTGAGACCCAGACCTGGCCTCTGGCCACAGATTTCATAGCTTTGCAGAGACCAAGGGGATCTGCCTCATCTGCAGAGAGACAGAGGTTCTGCAGTTGCCCCAAGACGCGGGTGAATATAGTCAATAGTGTTGTAATGATGGTATGATGCCAGGTGGGTACTAGAGCCCAGCCAGGGATCAAGGGGCATGGAAGGACTCCTGGCAGAGGGGCAAGGACCCTCACCCCTGAGGCGGGGGTTGAGGGGTGGTGCCATCTCAGTGGAGGGGTGCTGCACTGCAGGGTACTGGACTGACTGATGTGATTCAGAGAAGCTCCCAGTGCTAATGGGCCTCACACTTCAGAGGCGGCGACTCCTGCTCCTGCCTTGACCTAAAAGCAAGCCCGCGGTGCCCTGCCCCATGGCAGAGCATGCCTAGGCAGTGAGTGCGAAGCCTTCCACCTGCTCCGGAGAAGTGGGGGCAGTAAAGAATGGGGGGCAGGGGACGGGGAGAGGAAAGAATGTGGAGCATCCGCAATGAAGAGGTTGCTTGAGAAAGAGGCTCGGAAGCCTGACTGGAAGGTTTGTTCTGTTTGCTGGGCGGCTGCCCCTTAGGAAGCGCAAAGAGCATGGCTCTGAGGGTTTCCTGTGTGCTGAGTCAAGTTCCACAGCCAACTGGAATTGGCCTCAGTTTCCTGGTCTGTAAAATGGATTAAGCATGTCCCACTGCCTTCACTGAGCTTTGATGGCCAATTGAGATACTATATAAAGAAAATGAGGGAAGAAGTGAGAAAGAAAAGGAAGGACGAGCAACACAAAAGAAAGACTGAAAGGAACCTGTAAACCCATTGTCACTTAAATAGGGAATATGGTCAGTAGTGTTGTAATGATGGTATGAGGCCAGGTGGGTACTAGAAAATCGGGGAACACTTTGTAAAGTATATGATTGTCTAACCACTATTCTGTAACTAATATAAAACCTGAAACCAATACAAAATAATATTGAATGTAAAGAAATGAAAATTGGAGTAGAATTTTTATAAATTTCAAAGTTTAAATAAAAGCTTTAAAGGAAGGAAGGGGAGAATAAAAATAGTGTTTTTCATTTTACCACTTCATTAAAAAGACAGTTGTCTTTATATGGTGCTTTTATACTTTTATACTTTCCTAAGTCATTATCTCATTTTAATTTCCGGGCAACTTAAAGACAAGATAATTATTCCTTCCACTATTCAAAGAAAGGAAATCTTGGTGTCTGGTCCTAATGATTCAATCGTCAAGCCCTTATTGTAAAGCAGGATTAGTAAAATTTTCTGTGCAGGGTCATATCTATACTAATAAAAGCCCTGGGGGTGATCAGGCCAGCAGGGGAGGGTATTTGGGGGCAATCCGGCCCGCAGAGGAGCAGTTAGGTGTCAATCAGGCCAGCGAGGGAGCAGTTAGGGGGCAATCAGGCAGGCAGGTGAGCAGTTAGGAGCCAGCGGTCCCAGATTGTGAGAGGGATGTCCAACTGCAGGTTTAGGCCCGATTCCACAGGGGTCGGGCCTAAACCTGCAGTTGGACATCCCCCGAGGGGTCCCATATTGGAGAGGGTGCAGGCTGGGCTGAGGGACACCCTTCCCAGTGCACGAATTTCATGCACTGGGCCTCTAGTAGAAGATAAATCCCAACAAAAATGGCGGCAGCCACGGAGCTGGAGAGAGCAGGAGACTAGGGTTGCCCCTGGTGATGGAGGAAGCCAAGCTTTCCACCTGCCCTGGCCAGTCTAGGCCTCCACTCCAGGCTACAAAGTTTCAATTATAGAAGATAAATAAACCCCAACAGAAATGGCTGTGGCCATGGAGCGAGCAGAAGGCTTGGCTCTACTCCAGGCTACAAAGTTTCAATTGTAGAAGATAAATAAATCCCAGATACCAGGGCCTCCGCTTGGGTCACCGGGGGGCGTGGCCAGCCTGCAAACCACCACAGGCCCCTCGCCCAGGCCGCCCCACACCCCAAGGGAACCCCCACCCTGATCCGGGACACCCTTCAGGGCAAACCAGCTGGCCCCCACCCATGCACCAGGCCTCTATCCTATCTAATAAAAGAGTAATATGCAGATTGACCATCACTCCAACACACAAGATGACTGCCCCCATGTGGTCAAAGATCCTGCCCCCATGTGGACACAAGATGGCCACTACAAGATGGCCAGCAGGGGAGGGCAGTTGGGAGGGACCAGGCCTGCAAGGGAGGGCAGTTGTGGGCAATCAGGCCAGCAGGGGAGGGCAGTTGGGAGGGACCAGGCCTGCAAGGGAGGGCAGTTGGGGGCGATCAAGCCTGCAGTGGAGGGCAGTTAGGGGTGACCAGGCCAGCAGAGGAGAGAAGTTGGGGTCAAACAAGCTGGCAGGGGAGTGGTTAGGGGGTGATCAGGCTGGCAGGCAGAAGAGATTAGGGGCAATCAGGAAGGCAGGCAGGAGAGCAGTTGGGGCCAGCAGTCCTGGATTGTGAGCGGGATCCCAGATTGGAGAGGGTGCAGACTGGGCTGAGGGACACCCCCCACCCTGTGCACGAATTTCATGCACCTGGCCTCTAGTATGTATATGTGTGTGTGTGTGTGTGTGTGTGTGTGTGTGCGCGTGTGTGTGTATAAATTTTTATTGACTTCAGAGATGAAGGGAGAGGAAGAGAGAGATAGAAACATCAATGATGAGAGAGAATAATTGATTGGCTGCCTCCTGCACACCCCACATTGGGGACTGAGCCTGAAACCCTGGCATGTGCCCTTGACCAGAATAGAACTTGGAACCCTTCAGTCTGCAGGCTGATACTCTATCCACTGAGCCAAACCAGGTAGGGCCATATTATTCAGTCTTAAACTGTAAAAAATTTCTGCAATATGTTACACCACAGATGAGCCTTGAGGACATTATGCTAAGTGAAATAAGCCAGTCCCAAAAAGAGAAATGTGATTCCACTTTTATGAGATTCTTAGAATAGACAAAACCATAGAGCTCTCCCTCTCCAAGCATGCCCATGCCTCCCACCCACCCCACCCCAGGCACCTTACCATCAGCTTCCTCGCTCCCAAGCTCCAAGGGCCCTTTCTTTACTCTAGAACTGGTTTCCTAAACTCATTTTTTCTGTAATTTACTCAATAAATGTTCTCTTACAGTTTGGGTCTTGCTCTGATTTCTTTCCTAGCCAGAACCCAAACACCGAGGATGCTGAGTCCAGGTTTGACCTCACCCCACCAGTCAGACACCTGGTGCCATTCCTGTCACCTACATATTTGGTGCCCTGTGACTCAGATTGCTTAATCACTGATACAGAACTATTCCATCAGCACAAAGATCTCCTCTGTCCCTCCTTCCATCATCTCTAACCAGTGGCAGCCACTCCATTTCCATCTCTATAACTTTGTCATTTCAAGAATGTTATTTCAGCATATTACTGAAACAATCTGGACAGATATGTGAAACGGGAGGAGGGGAGACTCAGGTAAGGATGGCTAAGTCTGGAGGCAGGCAAGCAGGGACACCTTGCTTGGGACTTCGGTAGAGTGGAGTCTGCCTGCCTGAGCGGAGTAAGTCCTCGCCACCTTGGCTTGAAGGACATGACTATGTTCTCTTTCCTCCCTGCATCTTTTCCTCCAGCCATGGGGTCCTCTCTCTCTCTCTCTCTCTCTCTCTCTCTCTCTCTCTCTCTCTCTCTCTCTCTCTCTCTCTTCAGATTGCTGCTCTGTGCTGAAGGACTCCTGTGAAAGGATGAGTAGGTCATGGACTGGGGAAGTCACCCAGCTGACAGCAAGACAATGTCCATGCAGCGGGAACACTGTAAAGTCACACAAGGCCTTTCCCCATGGCTTTTCCCTGTCAGGTTACTAATTCCAATGGAGGGGGGCAGGGAGAGAGAGGGAGAGAGAGAGAGAACGAGAGAGAGAGATATCCTTGCCCTTTGGCTGGAAGCATGTTCGTTTCTTTCCTTTCTCTTCCTTCCTTTGTGTCTGGAGTTAAGTTCAGGCTGACATTCTTTGAGATTTTTGAAATCCCTGAGGTGGAGCCCAGGGTTAAGGCTTGAGAAACCCTAGGCTATAAATAAGGGTCAAGGTAACTAAGGGAAAAGAGATGGCTGCTCTTTAACTTTGGCTTTTCCATTGGGATTGCTTTCTGAGGATCTGAACACGACCTTTTGCTGGATAAATGAGAGCCTCAACTCATTCAGCTTGGAAAATAAGGGACACATGGCAGTTTATTTTCTTTTATTTAAATACTAGAGGCCTGGTGCATAAAATTCGTGCGGGGGGGGGGGGGGGTCCCTCAGCCCAGCCTGCACCCTCTCCAATCTGGGACATCCCTCTCACAATCCAGGACTGCTGGCTCCCAACTGCTCACTTGCCCACCTGCCTGATTGCCCCTAACCTCTTCTGCCTGCCAGCCTGATCACCCCCTAACCACTCCTCTGCCAGCCTGATCGATGCCTAACTGCTCTGCTGATGGCCCAATTGCCCCTAACTGCCCTCCCCTGAAGGCCTGGTCGCCCCCAACTGCCCTCCCCTCCTGGCCTGATCCCTCCCAACTGCCCTCCCCTGCCGGCCATCTTGTGGCAGCCATCATGTGTCCAAATGAGGGCAGCCATCTTTGACCACATGGGGGCGATCATCTTGTGTGTTGGAGTGACAGTCAATTTGCATATTACTTTTTTATTAGATAGGATTAGTGGCCCAGTGCACGAATTTGTGCACATTGAAAGGAAATTAATTAGAAGAAATATTTTAATATCGCTATTCACCCTTTCTCTATAATAGAAGTGTCAACCAAATTTACAATCGACAATGACAGATGGAAACACATGTGTGCGATTGGTGCCAGCGAGAGCTTTATATGTATCCCGCATGTGCGAGTCAACTTATACTTTTATAGATATAAACTAAACTTGCTTAATTACACCTGCTTTCTGATTTAGCTAAACTTTTTCCAGCCCAGTGAAGCACCCCAACTTCTCTTTCAGGTACTTGTCAGCAACACAGCAATAAATATCAACACGAAGCAGATTATTATTGAAGATCATGCAGGGAGAACAAAGGGTAAAATATGTAACTACAGCAGTGTTTGACTATATTCTGTGCAGTGAGAAAACCTGAAGTCATTTTCAAGGTCCACCATTTCTTACTTCTTTTCAGTTGGGTCAAGTTTCTAAGCTTTCTAAATCTCCCTTTTCTGGTTAATGAAAAGAAAATAGGATTCCACCGAGTCTCCTATCTACCTACACCAGCACTTCTGTGAGGATCAAATGAGAAGAAGCATGGGAAACTGCTTCACAGACATTTGGTTACAGTGCAAAATGTTTGCACCTGGCTATAAAGCAAGTCGTGTTCCTGGGCTGAAGAAACTGCAAGGAGGCTAGTTGCTAGGGAGAGGAAGCCAGGAGTTGCTACATGACGTCATTACCCGGCGCCCACAGCAACTGGGGCTGGGCTGGGCTGTGGGCTCCATTTTGCACCATGGGGTCTCAGCAGCATTGGCTGCGATTTGGTGGGGTGTCGCTCCAGGGTGGTGGTTGGGCCTGTGTCCCACTTAGGGGGAAGCCGAGTGTTGCTTTCTGAGCGCCAGGTCTGCGGTGCCGTTTCTCTGTAAGTGACCAGTGCGTGTCATGGCAGCTCCTGTGTTGAGTATCTGCCCCCTGATCAGTTCGAGTCATAGTGACAGGTCGGATGGACACTTAGAGCATATTAGCCTTTCATATATATAGATATAGAGCGAAAGGGAGAGGGAGAGAGAGATAGAAACATCAATGATGCAAGAGAATCATTGATCAGCCACCTCTTACACATCCCCTACTAGGGATTGAGCCAGCAACTGGGGCATATGCCCTTGACTGGAATTGAACCCGGGACCCTTCAGTCCACGGGCCGACACTCTATCTACTGAGCCAAACCAGCTCAGGCCACCGGGAAGTTTCTAATCTTCCTGAGGAAGGCCAGCAGGACTTGCCCTCAGGGCCCGAGGTGCTGTCTCTGTCTGTCTGGCCCAGCTAAGCCACAGAGGCCGCCAGGAATCTTCCTTGGTCCCTGAAACCAACTTCTATGAGAGCCTCTGGGGTAACTTAATAGGGGCTCTTCCTTCCCTTCGAGGGGCGGCTGCTCTCCTGGTGATGACGGGAGAGGTGTTTTCCCCGGGGTCGTGTCTTATGACGTTGAAGAATGAGCTCTAAGGACCAGAAGATTTAAGGAAAAGTGTGGAAAGTTTATTCCAAGCAGATTCAGACTCCCCAGTGGGGAGGGGACCCTATAGTGGGCTGCCCGTTGAAGCCAGTAGTCCAGGATCTATGTGTGCCACAGCCTGCTCTATGCCTGCCTGTGTCGTCACCTGATTGATTCCCTCAATTGTTCCTGCCCAGCAACGGACCTGAGCTTTCCCTGTTTCTGTGTGTTCTCTCTTCCTGTGCAGAACTTTCTCTGTTTCTATGTGTTCGTACACCTTGTTGCTGCTGGCGCTCCCCTTTCCTCCCATGCCTCCCGCCTTGAGTCCAGAAACATTTCATTATTTCTGCGTGGCGGTTCCTGTGGTTGGGCTGCTCAAGCTGCCCCGCCCATGTCCCACCTGCCTTTGCTTTCCCCGGGACCCCTGCCCTGCCTCCCTGCGTTTCCAGTTAACCCTCTCACTGGCCTCTAAGGGGTCAGGGCTTTTGGGAACATGAAAGGCAGGGTGCAGGTCACTAGCCCAACAGTTGGAAACTAGAGTTGTAGGACGAGTGTTCCGTCTGAGGCCACGGAGGCATTAGGAGAAGCTAGGTACCCCTTGTACCGACAGATCTGATAGGGGGGCCTCCGGTGAGGTTGCTAAGTCTGGAGCCAGGCAAGCAGGGACGCTTCGCTTAGGCTTCGCTTGGGATTTTCATCGAGTGGAGTCCGCCTGTCTGAGCCCATGAGTCCATCCTCCCTGTGCTGGCCATCACTGCAACCGCTGGTAAGTCTGCCCTCACGACACGCGGTAGAAGCACTTGTGCTACAGCAGTACTCAGACCACAGGACCACGGCCCGAACGGCCCAGGGGCTAGCTGGGGTTTTTCTGTCCCTCTGTAGATGGGGAACCAGTCCCCAGTGCCTCGCCTTCCCCCTTTGAGTGAAATTTTACCCAATGCCTCAAGCGTTTTTGTAACATAGCCTGGCCCCACTTTCAAGTGCACAGTGCAGGGGTTTGGCCAGATAATGACACCTTTCAGTTTAATGCCACCCTGCAGTCAGGCCTGTTTTGCATACTCCCCACTGGGGATCGAGCCCGCTACCTGGGCATATGCCCTGACCGAGAATTGTGACCTCCTGGTTCATAGATCGATGCTCAACCACTGAGCTACGCCAGCCGGGCCAGAATTTGGCAATTCTTAATGAGTGAGTCACGGCAATATGTTTCTTTGCATGAATCCAATAAGACCAGTTTCCAATTTCATTTTATTTACTTACGTACTTACTTATTTTTTAGGGGAGAGTGTGCAAGCCACCGACTGCCACAAATTATGCAGATAATTTCCCACTCTGGGGAAATCTCAGGGGTCAGCACATCCAGAGTGCAGTGGCGACGCCTCGCCCTGGGAAACCACTTTCACGATCATGGTACCTCCCCTGCTGGGTCAGTATCGATTGTGGTTTTATTAACCAAGACTTTGACTGGAATGTCATGTCCGAGAGAGAAATGCCTGGACTCTGAATGTCTCCAGAAAGCTTGAAGGAGTGAAAACTGACTCTGAAGCCAATAGGAGCACCTTGAAGAAATAGCCTGGTATCCTGCTTAGTCACGTGTTTCACGGCAGTCTTCCAGGTGAGGAACGAAGGCTGCTTTCCGGAGAGATGGCAAGGAAGGAACGTAAGACATTTTGGGACCCTCAGGAACCTGAGGAATTCTCCCACGTCTACAGGCCCCGCAGGAAACCTGCCGGCAACGAGGCAGCTCAGCTTCTCTGCCCTGAGGGGCTAAGTGAAGTTCAGTTATGAAATTCCAGCAAAGAGATTTTTAAAAAGCTTATATAATTATTGCTCTTCTTCTTTTTTAAAAAAAATATGTATTTTTATTTGATTTCAGAGAGGAAGGGAGAGGGAGAAAGAGATAGGAACATCAATGATGAGAGAGAATCATTGATCGGCTGCCTCCTGCACGCCCACCACTGGGGATCAAGCCCACAACTTCGGGCATGTGCCCTTTACCAGAATCAAACCCGGGACCCTTCAGTCCGCAGGCTGACGCTCTATCCACCGAGCCAAACCAGCTAGGGCAATTATTGCTCTTCTTATTGTGTTCTTGCAAACAATCAGGCCAAATTGAAACTAGACTTAATGCAGTCAATAAATTGGTCTTAAGTTGGCTCTTTAATAAAAATGAGGGTGATTTTAGGGAGAAACATGTGTTTCAGCAGACTCTGTAATACACAGTTGTGATTATTAGAGTCTAATTCAATTAATTGTCTTCTAAGTTTTATTTTTCACCTGTCAGTTGAACTGGAAAACCCCAGGTGCCTAGCAATGGACAATCAATTGTAGGGTGGGACCTCACCCCAGGGCGACTTTTCCTCCCTGAGCTTATCACTGGTCATGAGGTTTGGATGCCCTGACCTCACCTCCCTAGAGATAACATGGAGGCCTCAGCTGTTTTTCAGCTCTAGGCCCAGATAAGCAGCAACACCAGCTTCAGGATCAGCAGCATTGAATAACCCCCTGCCCCGGTGCTGGCCAATCAGTGGAGACCACAACCCTGAAAGGACACCCCTGGGAAACTGCTGAATATTCTATTAAGATCTTTCCCCGAACCACCACCATAACCACCCCCCCCCCACCCCCACCCCCGCCCTAACATCTCCGCCCTTAAAACCCTCCCCAGCTCGCTCTCTGGCCCGGAGCAGCCGGTGCCTTTCGCTTTCTCTTCCCCACTCCCAAGCCCCAAGGGCCCTTTCGGTGCCGCCAGAACTTGTCTGCTAAGCCCATTTCTTCTAGGGATCACCTTTCTACCTCTGTAATTTACTCAATAAATGTTCTCTTAAAAAAACAAACCCCCCCCACAAAACTTAGAGGCAGAAAGTTCCCAGGGGCCGGGGGAGGGAGGACAGGGCACTGTTTAATGGTGCAGAGTTTGTTTGACAAGATGAAAGGATTCTGGAGATAGATGGCAGCTATAGTTGCACAGCGGTATAAATGTATTTAACACCACTGAACTGTTTACCTAAAAATGACTAAGATGGTAGGTTTTATGTGTATTTTACCACAATTTTAAAAAAGAGCAACAGAAAAGTATCAAATTAATCCCATACAAAATTATTATCCTAAAAAGTATAATATGCAGAATAACATTCCTACGGCTAATGAACAAGTGCCAGGACAATCTCAAACAGTAGATCAAAGCTGTAACCTAGTATTTTAAAACAAATTAAGACATTAAAATAATATATGGCATGGAAAGCCCCTAAATCAGAAATAGAAAAAAAACAAAAAACACCTCACACAGAATGCAGTGACAGAATTCAGAAATTAGAAATAAAAGATCTTACACAAATGGGGACCTAATTAAAAGACCCAGTGAAAAGCCTTAGCTGGTTTGGCTCAGTGGATAGAGTGTCAGCCTGTGGACTGAAGGGTCCCAGGTTTGATTCTGGCCAAGGGCACTTGCCTGGGTTGCAGGCTTGATCCCCAGTAGGGGGCATGCAGGAGACAGCCAATCAATGATTCTCTCATCATTGATGTTTCTATCTCTCCCTCTCCTTTCCTCTCTGAAATCAATAAAAAATTGATTTAACACACAAACACACAAAAGATTTAAAAGCGCAATTGGCGAGAGTTTCATCCCAATATGCCAAGGTTGTGCATTCGATCCCTGGTCAGGGCACATGTAAGGATCAACCAAAGAGTGCATAAAAAGTGGTTCAGCCCGGCCACCGTGGCTCAGTGGTTGAGCATCCATCTATGAACCAGGAGGCCACAGTTTGATTCCCGGTCAGGGCACATGCCCAGGTTGCGGGCTCAATCCTCAGTGTGGGGTGTGCAGGAGGCAGCAGATTAATGATTCTCTCTCATCATTGATGTTTCTATCTCTCTCTCCCTCTCCTTTCCTCTCTGAAATCAATAAAAAATATTTTTTAAAAAGTAGAACAACATATTGATGTGTCTCTCTCTAAAACCAATCAATCAATAAAATAAAAACAATTTAAAACTACATATGAAAGAGCCCACTTCTCCCTCCTCCTCTTGCCCCCTCCCACCCCTCATGATCTGTGCTGCACTTACTGGATGTCCTGATGTTCCCAGAACGTGCGTTATTATCACGCCTCTGCCATTGCTCAGGCCAGTCCTACACCTAAGTCTTTCCTTGCTCCATCTGGCACACTACAACGTGTCCTTCAAGACTCAATTCCAGTATCACTTTCTCCCTAATGTATTACCTGAATCCCCTTTTCCTACCCACCCCTGCTCTCAGTTATATGCTCTCATTGGTCCTTTTATCACACCTGTAAGTATGTTTTCTGAGCAGTGTCTACCATATTTTAACACATACAAACCCCCCTGCAATCATGTATCCATTTCCTGCTCTGACTGTAGGTATTCCAGGACACAAACCTGTCATTTTTCTAGATCCTTTTTATCTGGCGCAATACTTGGCAGTCTGTCACTGTTAAAGGAACAAGAGAATGAATTTTGTATAAGTTACTATTAGAGATCCCTTGTAGGGGATTAGAGAGGTAAAATAGCCTAATTCTCCCATTTGTTAGTTTGAGGAGATATGAGAGAAGAAAAAAAGCATCATCCTATTATATTTGCACAGCCACTATCATTATATCAAAAACATTTTAACTCTAGTCTCGTATATAGTAATACTAGAGGCCCAGTGCATGAAAATTCATGCACTGGAGGGGGGATTCCTCAGCCCAGCCTTCCCCCTCTTACAGTCCTGGAGCCCTCAGGGGCGGGAGGAGACCCGGTGATCAGGGGAAGGTGACACCCCCATCACACCTCTGCTGCTGCCACTTCTGGCAGTGCAAGCCTCGGCTGGCCCTGGTTACCTGAGCCTCGGGCCCACCCTGGGTGGCTGGGCAGCTGACATCTGAGGCTTGCCTGTGCCTTCGGGTCAGCCCTGGGTGGCTGGGGGGCTGAGCGCAGGTCCAGCCGCATCGTATGCCTGCCATCACCTGTCTCCCCCGCCCCCCCAGGCAGGGCTGAAAGGACTGGGGACTCTGCCGGGGCTGAGGGGGCTGGGCACCTTCATCTTGTGGCTATGGGCACCGCCATCTTTGTGATGGAGTGACACTCAATTTGCATATTCCCTCTTTTAGATAGGATGACAACATTTTATCAGAAAAAGTCTTAAATAAAAGACAAAATTGTGTAATAAATAATGATATTCCCAATGATAGTGAAGGGAAAAGTATGCATAAGCCAAAATAACAGATATTTTAAAAAATATTTGACATTGATGTTTCATCAAAGGCCTGCACCCCCAGTGCTGGGCCGCTACCCTCTGACACAAAGGGGCTGAACCCAGATTAGTCTGTGACAGTCCATATTTTATTTTATGTATTTATTTGTTTGCTTGCTTGTTTTCAATCCTCACCCGTGGATGATACTTTTCCATTGATTTCTTCTTTTTCAAAAATATATTTTTATTGATTTGAAAGAGGAAGGGAGAGTGAGAGTGAGATAGAAACATCAATGATGAGAGAGAATCATTGATCAGCTGCCTTCTGCATGCCCCCAACCGGGGATCGAGCCCAAAACCCAGGCATGTGAACTTGACTGGAACCAAACCCAGGATCCTTCAGTCCACAGGCCAACATTCTATCCACTGAGTCAAACTGGCCAGGGCTCCATTGATTTCTTAGAGAGAGCAGAAGAGAGAGGGAAAGACAGAGAGAAACATTGATGTTAGAGAAACATATCAATTGGTTGCCTCCTGCATGCCCCTGACCAGGGCCCGAGCCAGGGAGGAGCCTGCAACCAAGGTATGTGCCCTTGTGAGTTGCAGATGGCGGTAAAGCGTGGTGTCTTGCATTTATCGTATTTAGTGCAATGCCATAAACCTGTGTTAACACCAGATGCTGCAAGTGCTCCAAGAGGCGGAGAAACATCACGACACCAGAAAAAAAAGCTGAGTCGCTCGATGTGCCTTAGCTTGAGGTTTGCAGCTGTGGCTGCCCACCTGTCACGATAAATAAGTCCAGCATAAGGGCCAGTGTAGAAAAAGGGAAAAGGAAATTCATGAAGGCGCCGCTGCAGCTATGACAGCAGGTGTGAAAACTTTGCACTTTTTGAGAAGTAACTTTATCTGATATCAAAAGTGCAGTTTTGCCCTAGCTGGTTTGGCTCAGTGGATGGAGCGTCGGCCTGCGGACTGAGGGGTCCCGGGTTCAATTCCGGTCAAGGGCACATGCCTGGGTTGTGGGCTGATCCCCAGTAGGAGGCATGCAGGAGGCAGCCAATCAATGATTCTCTCTCATCATTGATGTTTGTATATCTCTCTCAGCCCTTCCTCCCTGAAATAAAAAAAAGAAAAAAAAAAAAGAAAAAGAAGGCGAAACCAGTTTGGCTCAGTGGATAGAGTGTCAGCCTCCGGACTGAACGGTCCCAGGTTCGATTCTGGTCAAGGGCATGTACCTTGGTTGTGGGCACATCCCTGGTAGAGGGTGTGCAGGAGGCAGCTGGTCGATGTTTCTCTCTCATCGATGTTTCTAGCTCTCTATCCCTCTCCCTTCCTCTCTGTAAAAAAATCAATAAAATATATTTAAAAGAAAAAGAAAATGCAGTTTTTAAGTGGGTGCAGGATTGTCATAAGGAAGGCATTCCTATGGGCTCTGATATGATTTGAGAAAAAGCAAAAGGAAGGTGAAGGATCTAACGCTGGAGAATTCAATGTCAGCAGAGGATGACCTGATGATTTTAGGAAGAGGTTCGGCTTTAAATGTCAAGACAACAGGAGCAGCAGCTTCTGCCGCCACGAGGCAGCAGGTGAGTGCCCAGGTGCCTTTAAGACAACTTGGGTTGGTTCCGTGGATGTTTTGTCCCTGACGACAGGAAGTGCCGTGCCATTAAGAAACTGCCTTTCCCCCGTGCTTTCTTCTTTTTAAAAAAATCTTTATTGTTGAGAGTATTGCAGATGCCCCCCACCTTGTTCCACCACTGCCCCCCTGCACCCAGTTCCCGCCCCACCCCAGGCCTTCACCACCCTATCGTCTGTGTCCATGGGTAATGCATATCTGCGTATAAATTCTTTGGTTAATCTCTTGTTCCCCTACCCCCTTCCCTCTGAGATTACTCAATCTGTTCCAGGTTTCCATGCCGCTGGTTCTATTTTATTTGTCAGTTTATTTTGTTACTTAGATTCCACATATGAGTGAGATCATGTGATACTTGTCTTTCTCTGATGACTTATTTCACTTAGCATGATACTCTCCAGGTCCCTCCATGCTGTCTCAAAGGGTGAGAGATCCTTCTTTTATACTGCTGCATAGTGTTCCATGGTGTAAATGTACCACAGCTTTTTTACCCACTCAGCTACTGATGGGCACTTGGGCTGTTTCCAGATCTTAGCTATTGTAAATAACTATGAACATAGGGGTGCATATATTCTTTCTGATTGGTGTTTTGGAATTCTTAGGATATTCTCAGAAGTGGAATCACTAGGTCACCGGCAGTTCCATTTTTAATTTTGTGAGGAAAGTCCACACTGTTTTCCATAATGGCTGCACCAGTCTGCATTCCCACTAACAGTGTGCGAGGGTTTCCTTTTTTTCCACATCCTTGCCAGCACTTGTATTTTTTGTTTGTTTGTTTTTTGTTTTGTTTTAGTATATTTTTATTGATTTCAGAGAGGAAGGGAGAGGGAGAGAGAAATAGAAACATCAATGATGAGAGAGAATCATTGACCGGCTGCCTCCTGCATGCCCCCTCCTGGGAATCGAGCCCACAGCAGGGCATATGCCCTTGACTGGAATAGAACTCGGGAACCTTCAGCCTGCAGGCTGATGCTCTATCCACTGAGCCAAACCAGCTAGGGCTTCTTTGTTGATTTATTGATGGTAGCCATTCTGGCAGGTGTGAGGTGGTACCTCATTATTGTTTTTATTTGTATCTCTCTGATGGTTAATAACACTGAGCATTTTTTTCATATGTCTCTTGGCCATCTGTATGTCCTGTTTGGAGAAGGATCTCTTTAGGTCCTCTGACCATTTTTTAATTGTATTAGTTGTCTTCCTTTTGTTGAGTTGTGCGAGTACTTCATGTATTTTGGAAATTAACCTCTTATCAGATGTATCATTAGCAAATATGTTCTCCCATACAGTGGGTTCCCTTTTCATTTTGGAGTGTTTAGGGGTAAAATAGGCAGGCTTAGGACGTTTTAGGAATTAGGGGTCCATGGGGAGAAGCACAGGGCTGCAAAGCTGGGAGCTGCCCAAAGGCATACATTCACAGAATAAAGACGGGGCCACAGGGAATAGAAAAACAAAAGGGAGAAGAAGAGGGGAGCCCCACGTGGGGTTTGAGCTCTGAAGCTACTACTGTGGTGACCAATCAGAGGGGATATCAAGACACAAAGAACAGCAGCCTTTGTAAACCTTAGAAAGAAGGGACTTGGTGGGACCCTCTCCCCCTCCCCACGTGGGAGTCTGTGCTTGTTTCTCAATAAATTCCCACCTCTTCCCGTGCCACCTTTTGTCCGTGGCTTCGTTCTTCGAATCCACCTGGACAAGGACCTGCGAGGCCACCTTTGCATCCTGCCCAGGGGAACACCACGCGTTCCAGTTCAATGTTCACGTTTCAACATGATAATTTTCACAGAAAAGGAATTCAGTACAATTTAACACACTTATGTAATTTTTTAAAAAACTAGCAAACAAGGAAAAAAGGTCAACTTGCTTAACCTGAGAAAGTGTATGTACCAAAGACCAGTAAATATTTATACTTAATTGCAACTTTGTTTAAGAAGCAGTTCCTTAGAAACAAGGCAAGGTTGCCCACTCTCTCCACTTCAGTTGAACATGTGTTGGAAGTAACAAGATAAACTGACGAACGGAGTGGATCCAGAGACATGGGAGCATGGAACAGTGTGGAATCTCGGAGGGAAGGTGGGGGAGCGTGGGTGGCTGGGAGGTAATCAACCAAGGACCTGTATGCATATGCCTGGCCCATGGACACAGACAATGGGAAGGAGAGGGCCTGGGGTGAGGGTGGAGGCAGCTGGAGGGGGTCAGTGGTGGTGGGGAGGGGAAGGGGTCATATGTTATGCTTTCAGCAATAAATAATTATTTAAAATTTTAAAAAAAGACCTGGAGGCTAGCCTTCTGAGAGCAGATGTTATTAACTGGATTACCTTTCCCATTATATTTTTTGACTACAATAAAATACTCTATGTAGCCACAGAATATTTTATGAAAATAAAATTAAAAAAAGGAACCAAAAAGCCATTGCATGGGGCTGTTGAACTGACGTGCAGGAGGAGTAGGCCAGGCAGCAGCAGCGTGGCAGGATGGCTGAATGGATAACGAAACAAGACCCTCCATATGCAGTCTGCATGGGGCTCACTTCAGGTGGAAAGACACACTGGCTGAAAGTGAAGAGACGGAAAAAGACACCACGAGATGCAACTGCACAGAAAGGCAGGGGGAGCAATGCTTATTTATTCCAGGCAAAACAGACTTAGAAACCAAGGCTATCACAGGAAACAAAGAAGGATCCAACAATTCCACTTTTGGATACTGATCTAAAAAACCCCAAACCCTGCCCTGACCGGTTTGGCTCAGTGGATAGAGCGTCAGCCTGCGGACTGGGGCGGCTCTGGGTTCGATTCCAGTCAGGGGCATGTACCTTGGGTTGCGGGCACATCCCCAGTGGGGGTGTACAGGAGGCAGCTGATTGATGTTTCTCTCTCATTGATGTTTCTAATTCTCTATCTCTCTCCTTTCCTCTCTGTAAAAAATCAATAAAATATATTTAAAATAAATAACCCCAAATTGAAAAGACATATGCATTCCTATGTTTATTGAAGCATTATTTACAATAGCCAATAGATGGAAACAGCCTAAGTGCCATCAGCAGATAAGTGGATAAAGAATTGTGCATATATGCAATGGAATATGACTCAGCCATAAAAAAGAATGAAATCTTGCCATCTGCAACAACATGGACTGACCTAGAGGCTATTGTGCTGAGTGAAATAAGTCAGTCAGAGAAAGACAAATGACAGATTGTTTTATTTATATGTGGAATATAAAAAACAAAATAAACAAACAAGGAGAACAGAAACCGACTCATAGATACAGAGAACATTTTGATAGTTGCCAGACAGAAGGTGTTTGGGGGATGGGTGAAGAAGTGAAGGGATTAAAGAGTACAAATTGGTATTTATGTAATAGTCATGGGATGTACAGTATAGCACACAGAATTGAAGCGGGATTTTTGGACTGGAACACGCGGTGTTCCCCTGGCAGGATAGTTCGCCGGATTCTTTGTCCGTGGGAGTTGAAGAATGAATCCACGGACAGAAGGTGATATAGCAAAGGTGGGAATTTGTTGAAGAACAAGTACAGACTCCCACGTGGGGAAGGGGCCCACCAATTCCCTGTATCCACGGCTTATAAAGGCTGCAGATCCTGGTGCCTTGATATCCCCTCTGATTGGTCACTATTTCCTTGGTCTGGTTACTATGGTAACTCCTGGGCTCAAAGTCAAACCTCATATGGGACAAGTGAAGTTCTCCCTCCCTCCTTCCTTACTGTTTTCCTATTCCCTTTGGGCTTTCTTCTCTCCTTCTGGATGAAGGGCTTCCTTCCCTTTATTTAGTAAATATAGACCTGCTATTTCTACTCCCTCATTCTGTGGAAATGTACCTGTTGCAGCTTTTCAGCTCCCCTATTCTATGGAAATATACCTTCTGCTGCTCTGCAGCCCTGTGCTTCCTCCATGGTCCCCCTAATTTCCAAAATTGCTAAAATTTCCTAAACCTGTCTTTTTCACCCCTCAAAATTCCTGTTTCAGAATGTCATCAATAATATTGTAATATCTATGTATGGTATCAGATGGGTACTAGACTTATCAGGGTGATCACTTTATAAGTTATATAAATGTTTAATAACTGGGTTGTACACGGAAACTAATATAATATTGTATGTCAACTATAATTTAAAATAAAAATTATTTTTAAGATTAACAAATAAAATGTATACACATAAATGTGTGTATATTTTTTAATATAATTTATTGATTTCAAAGGGGAAGGGATAGGGAGAGAGAGAAACATCAATGATGAGAGAGAATCATCGATTGGCTGCCTCCTGCATGCCCTACACTGGGGATTAAGCCCACAAGCTGGGCATGCGCCCTGACCAAAAATTGAACCATGACCTCCTGGTTCATAGGTCGATGCTCAACTACTGAGCCATGCTCTGGCCAGACTATGTTGGTTTTCTTAGTCACTTTCCAGATTTCCTCTTTACATTTGATTTTTTGTAGTTTGATTATGATGTGTTTCAGGAGTGTTTTTCTTTGTATTTATCAAGCTTTGGGTTTGTTCTTGGATCTGTTCATTTATATTTATTATCAAATTTGGCAAATTTTTGGCCATTATTTCTCCAAATGAATTTTCTGTCCAATTGTCTATCTCCTCTCCTTCTAGAAATTGAATTATATGTATGTTAGCTGACTTGATATTGTCCTACAAGTCAATGAAGCTTTGCTTTTTTTTCCAAATATATTTTTTCTTCAGATTAGTGTACATTATTTTGGTTTTTATTCAAGTTCACTTTTCTTCTATCTCCAATATTCTATTCAGAATACCTAGTGAATTTTTCACCTAACATATTGTGCTTTTCGATTCTAGAATTGTCATTGGTTATTTTTTATAGTGTCTACGTCTCTGTTCAATTTGCCCATATGTTTATTCATTGTGGGTATTTTTTTTTAAAGTCCTTGAGTCCCATAGGCCCTTTGAAATCTTCATCTACTAATTCAATAGCCAAGTTATTTCAGAATTATTTTCTGTTGACTGCCCTTCTTTGGCTATCTGGGTCACATTTATCTGTCTAGTGAGTTTTAAAAAATATTTTAATCCTGGGCATTGTAGATGGTAAATTGTAGAAAATCTAGATTCTTTAATCTTCCTCTAAAGAGTGTTTATTTTTAAGCAGGCAGGCATAACATTTCTAATTTTGTGTCCCCTCAGATTGGCAGCAGCTAAAATTTCTGCTCAGTTCTTTCCACTTCCAGCTGTTTTTTTTCTGGTTGTTTTCTGCTGCGGCCCTTGGAGTACCGCCTGCACCTACACTGGTCTGAAGTCGGCCAAGGATTTGGCCAAGTTTTATACGCGCGTTTAGAACGCCGTTGTGGCTTCTTTCTATCTTGGATTTCCCTTCGAAGCCCCGTTCTCTGACTTGTTAAACCAGTAAGACTAGCAAGTTTATGCTTGAATCCTGGGCAGCCGTGCTCCCTGCGCCTTCAGGCAAAATCATTCCATCACAAATCTCAGCCGCTGCCCCGCCCTCTGTCCTGGTTGGCTCTTCTCCAGTTTCGGTCTGTTTTTGTTCTCACCAGTCCCTTCAAATAATTGTGTTTTTAAATTTTTTTCCAAAGTCCATACTTATTCTCTAATACAGACTACTTCACCACTACTGGAAGATGAAGCTCTAGTTTTGTTTTAAAACACTCAGGTGAAGGTGTGGAGGTGTCTGAAACTTAGAGGAAAGATCCGAGGTAGAGATACGCATTGGTATTCATTGGCATGTAGATGACATTAAAGCCAGGAGAGCAGAAGCGATCATTAGAAGTGAGCATAAGTAGAAAAGAGAACCAAGAATAGAGAGTTTTAAAAAAAACCCACAAAACATTACTTTGATCCTAATGAAATGGACAGTAACAGCAGGTGTCACTTATTGTGTGGAAGACTTCAGGCATCGAATTGAATGCATCTAACAGTGCTGCCAGACTAGAAAGTGAGGCTCAGCGGGCAGGGGCTCGCCCGAGGTCATGGGGGAGGGGGGTGGGGAGAGGGGCCAGAGAAGAGACCACTGAGAGGGGCACACTGGGCGGCAGGAGGGAAACCTCGAGGGGCGGCTTTAAATCCTCAGAGATCCCGTTTTCACGGATGTAAAATGGGAATAGTAATAGCTTGTAATTAGTGTGAAGATTAGAAATTATAGATTTAAAGTACCCCAAACAGTGCACCTAGAAATAGCTGTAATACTCAGGAGTGTTATTTATTATATTTGACTTTATTATTTCATACTGTGGACAAAAGGGGCCACATGCTGACCCAACAGGTGCTCCCTCGGCAAGGAAGTGGGGCGGCCCCTCCTTCGGGGGCGGTGCTCAGTGACCAGCGGGAAATCAACAGGAGAGTGGACAGAGCTGGCAGAGCCCACGTCACCTGGGTGGTGAGTCGGGTCGATAGTGTCACTCTTGATATAATGGGAAGAGAATGGCACTTTACCCCTGTGGGCCTTGTCCCCAAACACATCACCCCAGTCTAATCACGAGAAAAATACCGGACAAACCCCAATTGAGAGACATTTTACAAAATTCCTGACCAATACTTTCCCCCCCTTGCTTTATCAGAAATTTTACTTTCTTTTTTTAAAATTTAAATTCTTTATTGTCAAAAGTATTCTATATGTCTCCTTTTCCTCCCCCATAGTACTCTTTTTTTAAAAAAAATCTTCCTTGTTGAGACTGTTACATGTATCCCCCTGTCTCCCCTCCCCTCATTGCCCCCCTCCACCCAGTTCCTGCCCAACCCCAGGCCCTCTCCACACTAAAGTCTGTGTCCATGGGCTATGCATACAAGTTCTTTGGTTAATCTCTTCCTGACCCCCCGCTTCCCTCCCCTCTGAGCTCTGTCAGCCTGTTCCATGCTTCCATGCCTCTGGACCTATTTAGTTTGCCAGTTTATTTTGCTCATTAGATTCCACAAAAAATTGAGATCATGTGATATTTGTCTTTCTCTGACTGGCTTATTTCACTTAGCATGATACTCTCCAGGTCCCTCCATGCTGTCTCAAAGGGTAAGAGACCCTTCTTTTTTACTGCTGCATAGTGTTCCATGGTGTAAATGTACCACAGCTTTTTTATCCATTTGTTTACTGATGGGCACTTGGGCTGTTTCCAGGTCTTAGCTGTTGTAAATAATGCTGCTATGAACATAGGGGTGCATACGTTCTTTCTGATTGGTGTTTCAGGTTTCTTGGGGTATATTCCCAGAAGTGGGATCACTGGGTCAAACAGAAGTTCCATTTTTAATTTTTTTAAAATATATTTTATTGATTTTTAACAGAGAGGAAGGGAGAGGGATAGAGAGCTAGAAACATCGATGAGAGAGAAACATCGACCAGCTGCCTCCTGCACACCCCCTACTGGGGATGTGCCCGCAACCAAGGTACATGCCCTTGACCGGAATCGAACCTGGGACCCTTCAGTCCACAGACCGATGCTCTATCCACTGAGCCAAACCGGTTTCGGCCCATTTTTAATTTTCTGAGGAATCTCCACACTGTTTTCCTGGTTCTGAAAGAGGTGGCTGAAAGCATGGTTTTATTGTGAAAAGGGGCAGGAAACAGGAGGGCAGAAAGGCCAGCCGACTCCTGGACAGGCAGAGAAGGGTGCCGGTTAACGGGACAATGGAAAGGTCTCAGAGACAGAGAGACCCATAGCTCACCCCACCTATTTTTTTTAAACTCATGCCTAGGCGGAACCCATCAGAAGAAACAGTCACACTGTGGGCAACACCCACGTTTCAAGTGGGCGTACGAAATGGAAGGAGGGAGAGAGAGAGCATGAAAAAGAATTTCCCTTTTTAAAAATTAAAAACAGTCTCCAGAATGCTAGCAGTATTTCACAATGCACACGCTTCGGTTTGGCAGCTTGACTGATTTCCTGATTTCCAGGAAAACTGAGCTGTCATCTGGCTCCTGCTCGGCTGTTTACCAACATGAACATGCAGCTCGGATGAAATGGCTGCTGAAGACGGAACGTTTAATTCTTTCTGACGTACTGCTCCAGCCCCACACTGTCCCAAAGACGGAGAGGCCCTGTGGAAACCCCGCCCTCCTCTCCCCATAAAGAAGAGGGAAGCCCAGCCAGTGTGGCTCAGTTAGCTGAGCATCGTCCCAGGCACCAAGAGGTCGCCAGTTCGATTCCCGTTTGGGGCACATGCCTGGGTTGCAGGCTTGATCCCCTGTGGGGGACGTGCAGGAGACAACTGATCAATGTTTCTATCTCTCCCTCTCCCTCCCTCTCTTTCTCTCAAATCAATAAAACAGATTATTTTTAATTTTTTTTTTTTAAAGAAGAGCGTGAAGAATTTCTAGAGATTCGTTTTTAGGGGTTTTCACATGCACTAGAGGCTCTGGGCCAGCCTGTGGGTGGGACTCAGACGGGAACACCTCTGTGGCTTTGTGTGATGCCTGTGAAACCCACCGAAAGCATGCGCACGGGAGCGGGGCTTGGTTTCCTGGCGCTCCTGAGAGTGTTGTCGTTGTCGACGTGTGTTTTTGAGCACCTCCTGGCACAACCAACACACTAGTACCAACAGCAAACATTTACTGGGCACTCTCCCCTCCTTCCTATGAGGCGGGTTCTTCTGCTATTCCACTTAGAGAAAAAAACGAGCCTCGGCGATTGAAATTCTTTCCCCCCAAATGCGTGGTGTGACCGCTAATTTTATGTGTCAACTCGGCGAGGCTACGTTCCAGGTGTTTGGTTAGACACTAGTCTAGATGACGCTGTGACGAATTTGTAGATGTGATTAACATTTACAATCAGTTGACATCAAAGCATAATGTGGTGGGCCTCATCCAATCAGTTGAAGGCCTTAAGAGCAAAGGCTGAGGTTTTCTGGAGAAGGAATTCTGCCTCGAGATCGTAATATAGAAATCCCGCATGAATTTCCAGCTTTCCCGCATGCCCTACAAACTTCAGACTTGCCAACCCTTCCCCCCTGTCCCAGTCACATAAGCCAGTTCCTTAAATCCCTCTTTCTCCTAACCCCGGTCTTTCTGTGCGCAAAGCCCTGTCCTCAACTCCACGCTGCTGGCTCCCAGGCCCTGCAGGAGAGGTGCATGTGCCAGCATTATAACAGGAGCCAGAGCCCTGAAGGACCTACTGAGGGAGGATGTACATGCAGGAGGCCAGGTGGGCGGAGAAAACTGCAGTTGAAAGGGGAAGTGAAGAAGCCAGGAAGATGTGATCGTCACAGAGGGAAGAGGGCGTGGCCGAGACCATAAGAAACAGTTCCCGTGTAGGGTGTTTCCGATGTGCCAGGACCGTGCGGAGTGCATTCCTTACACTAAGCTCTTTAGTATTCTTACCCTCACTTTACAGATGAGCACACTGAGGTCCAGGATCCCACGTCGGGTTAATGGCAGAGCAGCCGCCGGCGCCTCAAGAGCCCAACACTTACCTACGGAGCACAGTGCACAGGGAAGGACCGGAGCGGAGCGAGGAGCTCTCCCGTGAGGGAGGGTGACAAGGAGAGCCAGGACCCAGCGCGGCTCCTGAGCCAAGGCCCATCCTGCTGGGCCGGGAAGTCCAACCCCGTCTTTCCTGGGTCTCCTCCTCAGAACCGCACGGAAGCTCGAGAATGTTATGGACCCTGCAACAGGAGGGAAGCCCCTCTGACCATCAGTCTGTACTTAGAGCCACAGGGATGCTGCCTCAGGAAGAATGTGTGGCTTGGTGTGGGGAAGGCCTGCGTGGCAGGGCGGCAGCTGCAGCGCTGTCTCCTGACTGACTGCGCTGGAGTCCAGAGGCAGGCAGGCCCTGACATGGCTCACAGCTTCCTGGTGGCCAAGGATTCGGGATATCCATCCTCACACTCTGTCACCCTCAATGTGTGGGTCCTTTACCTTGGTCCTCATGGTCCCTAAATGGCTGCCGGAGCTACAGAGCTCACAACGCCACTCCTCTCGGGGCAGACAGCAGATGCGGATCACCTGGACCGCCTTCCCAGCCCTCCCCCAAGCCCTCCCCCAAGCCCTCCCCAAGCCTTCTTGGCCAGAACTGAGTCCTAAACCAATCACCAGCCAAGGAAACGTTAGCGCGCTTGGTTTAGGGCAGCCCTGGGTGACCACCCGGGGCTGGAGGAGAGGCCCAGCATCTGCACCAGTTGCAGCCTGAACAAAATGTGGGCTCTTGAAGGAAGGAGAGGAAATAATCGCTGGGTAGGAAACCAGCTGTGCCTGTCCCAATCCTAGGAGCTCATTCAGGCCATGGCTCTGCGGCCCCAGGACACCTCGGGACACAGGAGTGTCAGCCAAGACGAGGAGCCCCAGGCTGAGGCCCAGCCTTCCTAAGTGGACCCAGCAGCCTCCCCCTGAGTTTCGCCAGAGTGCTGGTGGCGAGCTGGGCACAGCCCCAAAGAACGTGGGCACTCAGTCCTCTGCCTCTGACACTCAGGAACAACACCCCAACTCTTCAAACGTACTTCCCTCCCTCCGTTTCTCCCTCCCAACCTTCTCCTCCCACCTCCTAGCAAAATATTCTCAGGGTGAGATCTCGGGGAAAACAGAGAGAAACAAGTGCTTTTCTGGTAGATTCTTCTCTTGGCCAGTTAACACACACCTAGAGGCCCGGCTATCTTTTGCCTGTGGTGGTTGGGGGCAGGGGCAGCGATGCAGAGAGAGAAACCCGCACTTTGATCTCAGTAAGTGATGGCGCCCTGTGGCGGAGGAAAGACCAGTGCAGTGGTCGATGGGCGGGACCTGGGCCCCAGCCTCTACTGTGGGCCCAAATACCAGTGAAACGTTTCAGGAACACTCTGGGTGGGGGCAGGAGAATTCCACCCAGTTTGCAAAGTAGATGTAGAGGCTGGGAAATTCCCTACAAAATGCCCCAGTCAGACCCCTTCCACCTGGATAGTGAGGCTGGGAGGCAGGGGCCTGCGGGGTGATATGTGCTGTAGGCATCTGGGTGCATCCTGGCTGCACGAGCAAACAGGTGGGGGTGGGGCAGGTAAGACATCGCAGAGGGTTCCTACAGTCTCATTTTAGTGTCTAGAACAGCGGTCGCCAACCGGTGGTCCGTGAGGTCTGAAAGGTTGGCTATTGCTGGTCTAGAACAAGGGTTCTTGCCCAGCTGGCGTGGCTCAGAGGTTGAGCGTTGATCTATGAACAAGGAAGTTGAGGTTTGATTCCAGTTCAGGGCACATACCTGGTTTCAGGCTCAAGCCCCAGTGTGGGGTGTGCAGGAGGCAGCCGATCAATGAATCTCTCTCATCATTGATGTTTCTATCTCTCTCTCCCTCACCCTTCCTCTCTGAAATCAATCCTATATAATAAAAGCCTAATAACTAAGTGGCCGGTCGCCTGGTCGGCCGTTCAACCAATCAAAGCGTAATATGCTTTTGATATGCTAAGGCCGCTCAACCAGTCGCTATGACCTGCACTGACCACCAGGGGGCAGATGCTCCAACCCGTTGGTTAGCTTGCTGCTGGGGTCCGGCTGATCAGGACTGAGCAAGATGGGCCGGACATGACCTGGACCCCTCCTGTGGTCCCTCCCCAGCTGACCAACCTCCTGCATCCCTCCCCATCGCTGATCGGGTCCTTTGGCCTGGCCTGTGCCCTCTCGCAATTCAGGACCCCTGGGGGGATGTGGGAGAGCTGGTTTCAGCCAGATCCTGCTCAATGCAGGAGCTGCCCCCTGGTGGTCAGTGGGCTCCCATAGGGGGAGCGCGGCTCAGCCAGAAGCTGGGCTCACGGCTGGCGAGCACAGCAGCGGGCCTCTAGTAAAAATGTATTTTTAAAAAACACCCTGATTTTAGAACAAGGGTTCTTCACTGGGGTCTATAAACCATAACTGTACACTAATTCAGAGGCCATGAACTTGGATTGAAATATTACAACTTGGGTCCCACTCACCTGCGTTTGAACTCCAGTGTGTTGGTGGTGCCGGCACAGAGCTGTGTCCCCTCCCTGCGCAGGGATCCTGAACCGTCACCCACCCGTTCCCACTTCACACCGACGTCGTGTATTAGGCTCCCCAGCTCTCGTTATGTAACGAGTTAACAAAGAAACCCATGTCTCCCAATGTCACACATTTAAACAAGTATTTTCACAACCGTATCCCAACATGCCTAGCTTGCTCTGCAACCCAGTGTGTTTTATCGTATACACATGAAAATATTATTTTGAGAAGCGATCCATGGCCCCCAAACTGTCAAGAGCCCCCAGCCAGAGGGGCCTTGCTGACCTCTGGTCCAGAATGAGGGCAGCGCGCAGCGGGCAGAGGCTCTGCAGGAGGAGCCAGGCCGAGTCCCACCTGCCCCGGGGAATCTGGGGGTGGGGGGGTGGGGGGGGGGGGATGACTGGCAGCCCACGGAGATCCGCAGTTTAGCCGATGCCCTTGGGCCTCGCTGCCCGTTGTGAACAAGGAGATCGCCAGCCTCTGAGCTTGGATTGCAGGGGGTTCGGGAGGATGAGGGTAGAGCCTGAGCTCACTGTGGGATCAAGTGAGGGGCGCACCCAGCTTTGGTTCTCAGGGGGGTTGTTTCAACAGAATTGAAGGACACAATAGCCCAGAGTGGGGAGGGGCAGGGACTTCCCCCCCTCCCCCCACAACCCCCAGCTGTGGTTGAAGCTCTGCTGAGGCAGGAGGAGTTGCCACACGCTTCACGTGTCAGGTGAGAGCTGGCCTCTGCACCCGGGCTCTCCGCTGGGAGGGCAGACCCCCTGCCTCTCCATGCGCTGCCCCTCACAGGAGCAGGGCCACCCCAGCACCCACCAGGCAAGCCCTGCCCTGGGTGACCCTGAGAAAGGAGCTGAGCCATCGTGCAAGGACACCTTCACCTCACTGAGGTGGGCGTCGAGGCCACACTGCTGTCACCGAACTGTCCCCCGCCCCCGGGGCTGGCTTCCTTCTCTCCAAGTCCTTTTGAGCTGCCCCACTGGCCGCAGGGCAAAGCCCAACCTGTCCACCGCGGACTGGGGCCACGGGACCTGCCCGCGGACCTGCAGGCCACCTGAGAGGTTACCTGAGCCGGAGCCCCCCGCGCCCTCTGGCCGTGCGCCCACAGGGTGAGGCTGGGACCCAGGGACCCCACCTGCTGCTCAGCATCCTCCCTCCCTTCGGGAAACTTCTCTGGCTGGGGTAAGTATAGGGAAGGGCTGCAGCAACCACAGAAGTTTAATCCGGGAGGGACTGGGGGCTGCTGAGTGAAGCTGGAGAGGGGCCCGGGAGCTGGAGCGCCTAGAGGTTCTAGCGGGCGACTCCGAGGCGCAGGCTGGCCTCCGCTGCTGCTTCGTGCTAGGTTCCCGGCCGCTCTCCACACCATGCTGGCCTGGTCCGGGCGGAGAAGTGACCAGCAGGACCCGGCACATCATTCATTCATTCATTCACAGATACCTGTTCCCAGCAGGGGCGCCCAGTGGGCTGGGGAGAGGAGACAGACAGCACGCACTGTAGACGCCCCACGCGCGCACACGGGGCCTAGGCGGAGGGGGAGGGGAAGGGCAAGCCTGAGGCTGAGTCCTGAAGAACGAGGAGGATGTTCCTCAGGGAGAAGAGAGATGAAGGCCCCGTGCGGAGGCTCTGAGAGCCCAGGGTACGGGGACTGTGCGCCGGGCTGCGCTGGGCTCTGCGTGATGCTGTCAGGAGAAAGCGGGGTCCTGTGGGTAGGCACATTCAGGTCTGGATTAAGCCGTGTTGAACTGCAGGCCTTGTCAGAGCCTTTAACCTGTTCCTGCGCAGGTGAGTCGTGGAGTATCCGGGACTCATGCTCATGGCAGGCTACAGGGCGTGGAGACAGGGGAGGCAGGGGAGTTGGAGGGGTCAGAGAGAAGCAAGGGGCTTCAAATGCCAGGATCGAAGGCTGGACTTTTCCCCTGGGGCCAGTGAGGAGCCTCAGAAGGCATTCAACGGAGGGATTTAGACTCAGCACACCTGGGGCAGTTTAGTGACCAGCAAGGTCAGGGCAGCAGGACATAGCCAGCCCCACCCGCCATCCACTCCTCCGCGCTGATGGCAGGGCCACCCAGTGGGAGAGAGAGGAGTCGTGCACACAGGCAGCAGCGGCGCCCAGAGACAGGCCAGGAGGGAGAGGCGTGAGCCCTGGAATCCAGGTGTGGCTAAGAGCCGGTGGGGGCTCGAGGCGGCTCCAGGGTGAGCCTGAGTCCACCCCTTCCCAGCTGGGGCTCTGGCCGGATCTCCCAGGGAGGGGGCATTATTTGAGGCTTTAAAAAAATACACATTTTTGCCCTGGCCGGTTTGGCTCAGTGGATGGAGCGTCAGCCTGCGGACTCAAGGGTCCAGGGTTTGATTCTGGTCAGGGGCATGTGCCTTGGTTGCGGGCATATACCCAGTAGGGAGTGTGCAGGAGGCAGCTGATTGATGTTTCTCTCTCAGCAATGTTTCTAGCTCTCTGTCCCTCTCCCTTCCTCTCTCTAAAAAATCAATAAAAATATATTTTTTTTAAAATACACCTTTTTTAGAGCAGTTTTAAGTTTCTGGAAAAATTGTGCCCAAAGGGCAGAAGGTTCCCTATATTCCCTCCGTCCCCACGGTCCCGTTAATGACAGCTTGCGTGCGTGGCCCGTTTGTTACAGCTGATGAACTAGCATCGGTACATCATCACTGAGGTCCGCAGTGTACATCACGGCTCACTCTGTGCTGTACATTCTATGGATCGTGGCAAGTGCATCATGTCAGGTCCCCAGCATTACAGTGTCACACAGAAGAGCTTCAGCGCCCCAATGGCCCTGTCTGAGCCGAGTTCTAACATCTGTAAGATGAGAGTGTGAGGCTCATCCAAACCCCTCAGTCTCCCGCTGCAGGTTCCTACCTTAGGCCTTTGACAAATTAAATGGTTCAGAAATCAGCTAAATGTCTCTCTACATATGGCCCGATACCTATCAGAATCACTAGGCTCAGGTTGAGGGGAAGGAGCCTGCATTCCAACAATCTAGGGGCTCCACCCAGGCCCTTAAATCTGAACCCCCGGGTGGGGACGTGTCCTACCGGCTTCCCAAACCTAAACAGAAGGGTCCCAGCCGTCGTCAGGTTAGGGCTGGGCAGAGACGGACATTCCCAACGGGGAGGCGCAGAGCAGTGCTCTGTAAAGCCTGGGAAAGCCCGTGTCCGGCTCGCAGCTCCCAGTCAGCAGGCCTGCTGGTCTCAGGCTTGGTGGCCTATCACTCCCCAATAGCCTGCATGCGCGTCTCTCCCGCCGCGGCTCCCTCCACCACTTCAACTTAGCAGCCGCGCATGTTGGCTCCATGACCAGCGCCCGGCGGGAAAGGGCCCTCCCTCGTGGGCTGAATAGCGTCCCCCTCAGTCATGTCTACCCAGCACTCAGGAAGTAGCCTCATTTGGAAATGGGCTCTCTGCGGATGTAATGAGGAGGGACTGAGATGCGATCACACGAGGGGACCCTACTTGTACTAGCTGGTGCTCTTCTAAGAGGGGAGGACAGACAGACCCAGGAGACGGCCCTGTGAAGACGGAGGCAGAAAGTGGGCCGAGGCAGCTACATGCCAAGAGCGCCAAGATCCCGGCGCCAGCAGAGCTGAAGAGGCGGGGAAGGGTTCCTCCCTAGACCCTCCGGAGGGAGCACGGCCCGCCAACACCCCGGTTTCAGACTTCAGAATCGCGACTGCACACATTTCTGTTGTTTTAAGCAGCCAGTTTGTGGTCATGGTTATGGCAGCCCTAGCAAGTGGATACACCAGCACTGATGCGGGCCCTACCCCGGCTCAGCCCACCCTCCTCGCCCCAGCACCCCGAGAAGAAAGGACCCCCGCAGAGGCGACTGTCCAGGAGGCATTTAATGTGGCCCGCGCATCGGAGCGATTTCCTCCAACCAACACCTTCCGTTCCGCCTCGATAGGCCTGCGTCCTACTCAAGGGCGAGGGCCCTCTGTCCTCTGCTTGGGAGGCTAAAACCCACGAAGCCTTCAGCAGTGACAGGCAGACACTGGTCCCGGGCAGAGGCAGGAGGGGTCTGCGTGGCGGTCCCGGGCTCAGCCAGGTCCGCTGGGCCCTTCACTACAGCTTCATGCCACTCCGGCGCCGCGAGTCCTTCCGGGCAATGGGGCTGAAGTTCACGATCTCCTTGTAGATGTGCTCTGAGGAAGGCAGGGTGGCCAGGTGGGTAGGGGGCTGAGGGAGGAGAGAGCCCGGCCCGCCCCGCAGACACAGCAGGGAGCAGAGTCAGCCCAGGGAGGAAATGCACGCGGGGGACAGTGTGGGAGCAGAGGGGCGTGGTCTCCAGGGGGAGGGCCGGGGAGGCCAGACAGGGAAACAGAGGCCAAGGACAGAGAGGCTGCGGCAGCGCGAGGAGGGAGCCGGGCCCCCGCTCTTACGCTTCCATTCGTCCACGGTGAGTTTCTCATGCTCTAAGGAATCATCGAATTTCTGGGCCTCCGTCTCCTCCTCGGGGTCCCGGAAGGGTTCAAAGAAGGGGTGGGCCAGGGCCTGCGAGGCCGTCACGCGCTTGTCCACGTCCAGCTCCAGCATCTTCTCCAGCAGGTCTGCGGCTGCGGAGAGAGCAGGAGCCTCGCACCCAGGCCTGGGAGAGCCCAACCCCCCGGACGGGTGCAGAGGCCCAGCCCGACTCACCCTGGGGGCTGGCGCTGGGGAAGAGCTGAGAGAAGTCCTTCTTGGGGCTCTGCGGCAGGGACTGGATGTAGGATTTGGCCTGAAGACAGAGAAGCACTGAGTAATCCCCAGGTCAGCCCCCCCCCCCCCCCCGCCCCCGCGCTCAGGCCCAGGGGTAGAGCAGAGTCTGGAAAAGCCCCAGCAGGGCTGAGGGCTCTGGTCAGTCCAAAGTGGATGAAGGCAAAGCACCTGCCCCGACAGAGGGAACACAGGGAAGCCCTCCTCCCGAAAAGCCTGCAGCCCGCCTGCCCCCAGCCCCCTGACCCCTGCCCCCCCTAACTCCTGCCCCGCCTGCCCCCTGACCCCTGCCCCGCCTACCCCCTGCCCCGCCTGCCCCCGACCCCTGCCCCGCCTGCCCCACCTGCCCTGCCCCCCCTGACCCCTGCCCCGCCTGCCCTGCCCCCTGCCCCCTGCCCCGCCTACCCCCTGCCCCCCCTGCCCCGGCCACTGCCACTCACCGCTTTGTCCTTCAGCTTCTGCACGAACTCTGCACCTGGCACCCCGGTCACCTTCAGGATCTGGGTCAGCTGGTCCAGGTCTCGGCCGCAGGTTAAGGCTCAGCCGCACTCGCTATTGGCGGATCTGGAGCTGCCCTTCCCGCTGGCCCTCCAGCACCCCCACCTGGCCCTGCGGCGACCACCCCGGCTCCAGACGCCTCCCCGCCTCCCGCCTCCTCCTTATTGGGGAGAGGTTCATCCTCAGGACGCAGGTCTCTGGAAGGCCCCCGGCCACAAATGCTGCTGGCCTGCTGCTCTGCCCTCATCCCACTCGGTCACGCTCACCAGGTCCCTGTGGTCTCCCACCCTCACACTCTGCGTTGGCAGGTAGACCCGCCCCTTCCCATCCCCGCCTGCACGGCACACACGGGCCCTCGGCGAGTGTGTGGGGCCAACATGTGAAGTATGTCCTGCGTCGTGGAGGAGAGACGTGGCTGCCGTTCATCGTGTTCCCATCTGCACTAAGACTGTTCTGCAGTGAGCATGCGTCCCTTTCACAGTAAGAAAAAACAGACTTAAGTAAGAAGGTGTCTGTTGAAGGGATGGGCCCCTGGATGGAGGCTGGGCTTCCCAGCAAAGGATACAATCTTTCCCCTTGAACAGCGTTTTCCCCGTCAGCATCTCCGCCATGATGCAGCCCACAGACCAGATGTCCACTGCAAGGGGGGGAGGGAGCGTCACCTGGGCCGCTGACCACGCCACAGGCAGCCAACCCAGAGTAACCAAGATGGCCTTGGGGGAGCTGCGAGAGGCCCCAGCCCCGGCCCCCGGCCCCCGGCCCCCGGCCCGCCCGGCCGCTGACCACTGACCAGTCTGGTTGTAGTGCATCCAGCTGAGGATCACCTCGGGGGCCCGGTACCAGCGCGTCACCACGTAGCCAGTCATCTCGGCGTCTGCATGCCGCGCCAGCCCAAAATCCAAGATCTATGACTCGGGGGACACGGGGAAGGAGCTCGCTGAGGAGGGGAGGCTCTTGGAGCAGCTTCGGGGGGCTTCTGCGGGAGAGGGGCCCACCCCAGCCCCGGCCGACCCTGCCTGGGCCACTCACCTTCAGCTCGCAGTCCTCGTTCACAGCGAGGTTGCCTGGCTTCAGGTCCTAGAGGAGAGGAGGGAACGAGCACCAGGCGAGAGGCAGATGGGAGCGTGTCCCACTCGCCAGGCCCAGCGTGCGACCTCCCCACCCTCCACCCAGGGCGTCAGCCTCCTCATGTGCACACCGAGGCCGAGGCCGGCAGCCCTAAGGCGCCCCGAAACACCAGCTGGGGCTGGCTCTGCTCACACCATTTCCCCCGAAGGTCCCCAGAACACAGCAACTCTGCTGAGCCTGGCCTTCCACATCCCATGTCCCCGGGGCCCGTGCCCTCCCTCCACCTTCCCCTCCCGGGCTGTGGAGAGCCCCTCGGCGCGGGCGGGAGCGTAGCGGACACGGCACTCACCCTGTGGATGACGCCAGCCGAGTGGATGTACTGTGTGGGGAGAGAGAGAAGGGTGGTCCCGTGCGCTGCTTCACACTGGCTCCTCAGCTCAGAGACCGCCCGCCCCACAAGCCTGGCCTCCCCGAACCCCAGGTCTCATCCCCTCTGCCATCCTCCAGCTCCCCACCCACCTTAAGGCCCTTAAGCATCTGATACACCAGGTACTGGATCTTGTCCTCACTGAACTCCATGCCCATGATCTTCTGCAGGTCCGTCTGCATGAAAGGCATCACCAGGTAGCTGCAAGGCATGAGGGCTTCGTGTACCTTCCGAGTCTCACCCAGCCCAGGTCTGAGCTCAGAGGAGGGGGGAGGGGCTGGGGCAAAACAGGGGCCCTAGCGATGCCCTCCAAGTGTGAGCAGAACCGCCCAACCACAGCCAGCCAGACACCACCCCTCCCACCCCCCACCCCCATCCCACGGGCCTCCTGGCTCCGCACTGGCCGCAGTGGCCGCCCAGCTGGCGGAGCTCAGGGTGAGCGTCTCAGCTGGAGGGTGCTCAGGAAAACCAAAGGGAGCTGGGTTCCCTCTCTTCCCAGGTGCCCTCTCCTCGCCTCCTCTCTGCCCCATAGAAGCCAGAGCTGTGCATTAGAAACTTCTCTCAACATTTCCCTCTGCTTCTGTCCAAACCGTCTCTCTCCCAGAGGTCACGCCTTTCTGAGATGGCTCTAGGAACAACCAAAAGGTCTCCCAGCCAAGAAGGAAACAAGAAAACAATTCCCAGGAGGGCGGAAGAAGGAAGGAGGAGGTGGCTAAGCCGCTGCACCCTCTTAAGGAATTGCAAAACAGATCGAGGTCAGCAAAATGTAACCGTTCCTCGCACAATAACAGCAAAGTCCAGAACAAAAAATGATCCAGACTGAAAAAGGAACATTAAAGGGGGGGCGGGGCACAAGATGTGGGGAGGCCACCTGCGTGAACCTGTGACTTTCTGCAGCCTTTTACCCGACCACACCCTCCCTCCTGCTGGCCCTGCTCCACACACCGCCCCTCCCGCCTTTGTCCTTGACTTCTAGGAGACCCTGTTCTTCCTTCCTGGCCCACAAACTCGCTGAGGTCTCACTGTGCTAGAACTACCTTCCCGTGACCCTGTTTCTTAAGTAACTGCTCCTTCTCTCTCTCTCTCCCCCCAAACTTCTACAGAGAGTGGTCCACACCTCTTGACCCCACACCTTCCATCCCAGGCCTCCCACAAGCTGGTGTCTGCTCCCGCTACACCACCAAAGCTGCTCTGATCAGGGTCACTAATATGGCCCACCACCCGCCGGCCCCCTCCCTTCCTATCGACCTTCTGCAAAGTCCGACTCCCCCTCAAGATTCTCTGCCGACCTGCTCTGCCCTGATGAGGTGCTGTCAGCGCGTCACCTGCGCATCCTCTTGGACCTCAGTGATGCTGCTGTCATCCGCAGCATCGTGCGGGCTCTGCACTGCCTGCCCCGGGCTTCGGCTGTCACCCATGGGAGTTATTCCAACACAGATCCCCGTTCCTAGCCCAGGCTTATTCGCAACTTCTGAGTCAACACTTGAATGTTCACAGGCTCTTCGAAAGTAAAGTGTCCAAAACGGAGTTCAGTATCTTTCTCCCAAGATCTGTTCTTCCTCCACCTTGGATTCCAAGCCGGAATGTGGCACGCCCTGACCTATGCCGCCCTCCCAGCCACGGCATCCCAAGGGGCTCAGGTCTGCTCTCGGCATCCATCACCTCTACTCTATGTAGATCAAGGTCTGGGTCTTGAACTCTACCCTCCAGTTCCCACCTCCCAGAGCTGGTCCCTAACCCTTTCTCGCTGCCACCAGAGTACATCCCCCAAATCCGGTCACACACCCCTGCTCAAAACCTCCATGGACTTGAAGATGCCTGTGGGGTTAAGAAAACAGGACAGATTCATGCAAAAAAGATAGAAAGAAGGAGGGAAGGATGGAAGGAAGGAAGGGAGAGAGAGGGAGGGAGGAAGGAGGAAAGAAAAAAGAAAGAAAGAACTAGATCACATTCTTACACCATATACAAGAATAATTCAAAATGATTAAAAACTTAAATGTAAGACCTGAAGCTCACTCATCTAGGGGAAAAGATGAACAACATAGACTGAAAAACAAGAACAGCATTGATCAGACTGTCAGACCTCAGAGGGAAGGTAGGGGAGGGTGGGGAAGGGAGATAGATCAACCAAAGGACTTGTGTGCTTGCATATGAGCCTAACCAGTGATCACGGACAACAGGGGGAGGGAGGCATGAGTGTGGGGGGGTTTGGGATGGGAATTGGGGGGGGGGGGGGTTGATGACAAATATGTGATACCTTAATCAATAAAGTAATTAAAAAAAAAAGACCTGAAACCATAAAACTCTTCGAAGAAAACATAAGCAGTAAATTCTCTGACACTGCTCTTAATATTTGAAATATATATCTCAGGTTTATATATTGGAATCCAAGGTGGAGGAAGAACAGATCTTGGGAGAAAGATACTGAACTCCATTTTGGACACTTTACTTTCGAAGAGACTGTGAACATTCAAGTGATTACTCAGAAGTTGCAAATAAATCTGGGCTACCTGGGAAGAGGAACAACAACAAAAAAATGAGACTACATCAAACTAAAAAGTTTTGCACAGCAAAGGAAACTGACAAAATTGAAAGAAAGACAACCTACTGAATAGGAAAAGATATTTGCCAACGATACATGCAATATGGGGTTAATATCTAAAATATATAAAGAATTCATATAATTTAACACCATGAAAAACAAACAATGCAATTTAAAAATGGGCAGAGGGCCCTAGCTGGTTTGGCTCAGTGGATAGAGCATCGGCCTGCAGACTGAAGGGTCCAGGGTTCGATTCCAGTCAAGGGTTGTGGGCTTGATCCCCAGTAGGGGGTGTGCAAGAGGCAGCCGATCAATGATTCTCTCTTATCATTGATGTTTCTATCTCTCCCTCTTCCTTCCTCTCTCTCTCTCTAAAAATCAATAAAAATATTTTTTTAAAAAATGGGCAGAGGACTTGAATAGACACTTCTCCAAAGAGGACATACAAATGGCCAAGAGACATATGAAAAGATGCTCTATGTCACTAATCATCAGAGAAATGCAAATTAAAACCACAATGAGATACACCTCACGCCTGTCAGAAAGGCCACCACCAATAAATCAACAAACAGCAAGTGCTGGTGAGGATGTGGGGAAATAGGAACCTCATGCATTGGGGGAGAGGGGTGTTGCAAACTGGTGCAGCCACTATGGAAAACAGTATGTTTAAAAATAGAACTACCTTATGACCCAGCAACTCCACTTCTGGGTTTTTATCTAGAGAAATCCAAAACACTAATTCAGAAAGATATAGGCACCCCTATGTTCATTGCAGCACTGTTTACAATAGCCAAGATGTGGAAACAACCTAAGTGCCCTTCAAAGAGGACTGGACGAAGAAGCTGTGGTGCATATATACAATGGAATATTACTCTGCCATGAAAAAGAACGAAACCTTACCATTGTGATAACATGATGGACCTAGAGAGTATTATGCTAAGTGAAATAAGTCCAACAGAGGAAGACACGTACCATATGATTTCACTAAATAACAACAAAGGAAAGACTCAGAGATACAGAGAACAGACTGATGGTTGCCAGAGGGGAGCGGGGTTGGGGGGCTGGGTGAAAAAGGTGAAGGGAGTAAAAAGTACAAATTGGTAGTTACAAAATAGTTATGGGGATGTAAGGTACAGTATAGGAAATATAGTTGATAATATTGCAATAATTATGTATGGTGCCAGATGGGTACTGGAAATATCGGGGGGGGGGGGGGGCACTTTGTGAGGTTTATGATTAGCTGACCACTATGCTGTACACCTGAAACTAATACAAAATAATACTGAATATAAATTATAATTGAAAAAATAGTTAAAAGAAAATGTTACCTCCTTAAACAAACAAAAAACAAACACCCACTCCATTCAAAATTACTGTATTACATTCACAACAAAAGCATGCTAGCGAAGAGGTCTTCAGAGCATTTGAAATAGGACTGAAAAAAAAAAATCCACCTTCCCAAAGATTTCTAAATTTTAGACCAGCCACTGCACTAGCCAAGCCAGGCGTTTAGCAACGAAATGTTTCGGTTCTGTATAACTGTCAACCCTCATTAGCCAAGGCAGCCAGGCTTCCTGATCCTTGCTTCATGCTAGAAGGAGCCTCAAGGCCAGACCCGTATCTGGGCCCAGACCCGTACCTGGGCCCCTAGGGAATGCCCAGGGAGCTGGTGCCAGCCCTGTGAGGACTGGCAATGGTGTCTTGGTGGTGTTAAAGCTGAGTAACAAGCAAAGCAGCTGGCAGACAGCTCGGAGCCAAGCACGCACCCACAAAGCCCCTCCCACCCCTTCCTGCCCGCCTTTCTCTCCACCCTGGGCTGGAAGGATCTCTCCGGAGAGAACCACACCTCCACTGCGAGGCAGGGGAATGCGGGCCGGAAGCCCCCCACCCCCAGCGTGCTCCCCAGTGGGAGTAAGGACTGCAGTTCCCTGGGACCCAGTGCAGCCACTCACAAGTCATGGAAGCTGCGCAGGGAGGAGGCTGGGGTGAAGACATCCAGGAGCCCGATGACCTGGGGAGAAGGTTGCCAGTGAGGGCTGGGGGGCACTGAGGCCTCACCACACCCCCGTCCCCCTGCCCCTCCCCCACCCGGGGCCTAGCCACGCATGGGACCATCCACCCTTTCCTAACACACCACCTCCAGCAGCAGGCAGGTTCCCAGTGTCCTAGGAAGCGGTTAATGGGTGGAGGCAGAAGAGGAATCCCCTTAACTGGGGGGGAGCCCAGTGATGGAGCGTCAGGCTGGGGAGGCAGGGAGGGGGATACTCCTCTGCTCACTGCCTCCAAGTGTGATGTTCAGGGCAAGCAGCACAAAACCACTCTCCAGTGGAGCTGGGACCCACCCATGGCGAAGGGAATCCAGGAGGGAACAGGGAAGGGGCCTTCCAGCCAGCAGGCTCCCTGCCCTTGACCTTGAGTCTCCTGCCACTTTGATTCTTGCCTCCAAAGGGCTAGTTCAGAGCCAAGGGCAAGATCACCCTGGCTGGAGGCCACGGGGAGGGCTGCTGAAGAGGAATGGGGCTGAAATGTTATTTTAAATGCTTGCTTTCCAATCTGAGTATCCCAGAGCAAGGCCTGGCTGTCAGACCCAATGCTGGGTCACTCATTTTCTAGCTGTTTCTATCAGATAGGACAGTCTAATGCACCAAGGCCTGGAGCCAGGCTGCCCGCATTCAAATCCCAGCTCTGCCACTGACTAACCACACAATCTGTGGGTCTTTTGTGCCTCAGTTTCCCCATCTGTACATGGGAGTTAACAGTACGTATCTCATGGGATACTGTGAGGATTAAACAAGTTGGTTTAGGCAAAGCTCTCAGAACGGTGCCTGGCACATGAGTGCTCAATCCCGTAGGCCCTCGGGTTACGTCGGATATCCGTTCAGACGGCGCGACGTAGCCGAGGACTGCCTGAACTGTGTGTACCCATTGTTATCAGGGTCACATATGCAAACATTAACCTGGATCCTGGCCCCAGCTCTTGGATCTGGACCACATTACAAAGTTCCTCTGTGCCCACGTCCTCCCCACAGTGAGGCAGTAGGCCTGCACCCCAAAAGGTCGCTCTGCTGCACTGCCACACCCCCTTTACCCCCCTCCTGGGAAGGAGGCAGGGCAGGTCCTGCACCCCATCTCCATAATGAGGTGCGTGGCCAGGACCAGAGGGGCAGGAGGAGGTCCCCCTTCCCCGGGCGCTGTCCTGAGCTCTGGGCGCCCTGGGCCGCTCCCGGCACAGGGGCAGGTCCGCCGCCGGTGGGCTCCCCGCGCTCCCAGCCCTCCCGCCGCCGCCGGCCTACGTTCTCATGGTGCATGTGCTTCAGCAGCAGCAGCTCCCGGTAGGCCCTCTTGGCGAAGATCTCAGACTGGAAGGGCCGGCTCAGCTTCTTGATGGCCACCTTCTCCCCTGACCGCTTGTCGATGGCGGAGCTGGGGGCACAGGCAGGTCAGCAGGCAGCGCATCCTCCTGGGCAGCGCCACTCCGATCCTGGGGTGTCTCCCCGGCCGCCCTCGCCCCATCCCTCCGGCCCGCAGGCCAGCTAGGGAGACAGGATGCCCTGGCTGCAGGGTGAGGGCCGGAGGAGGGAGCCCGCAGACACCAGAGGTCAGAGCCAGGACCCAACACCGTTCACACCAGCGGACCGGGCCGCAGGGAGCCCACTATCCCCTCGGCGAGTCACTCCTCCTCCTTCGGGTCTCAGCGCACCCATGCGTACCATGGGGGTTCGCCCGGAAGAACTCTGGGGTCCCTTGTAACTTCAAGTCCTGGGGAACCAGGCTCAGTCCCAGTTCAACCCACAGAGCCCCACAACGCCAGGGGAGAGAGATGGCGCCGGGGTGGCCCAGGCCGGCCTCGGCCGCAGCCTCTGCTTCCCGCCCACCCTCTACCTCGCCTCCCGGCTCCCCCCCCCCCGCCCCCCGACTTGGCCCAGGAAACGCCCCCTGAAGGGTCTTCCAGCCCGCGGGGCGCTGGGCCTGGAGTCCGGGTGGTGGGCGCGCGGCCCGGGAGCCCAGCCGGGGAGGGCACTCCGAGGCGGTCCGGGAGCGCAAAGAGGCGCTTCGGCCCGGCCGGGCCGGTCGGGAGGCTCCCCCTGAGTCCCGGGCCCGAGCGCCCGACGTCGGACCGCCCCGACGTGCCCCCTCCGTGCCCCCCCCCGCGTCCCCCGCGTCCCCCGCGTCCCCCGCGTCCCCCGCGTCCCCCGCGTCCCCCGCGTCCCCCGCGTCCCCCGCGGCGCGCAGCCGGCCTCACCACACGGCGCCATACGCCCCGCTGCCGACGTGCGCCGGGGACAGGTAGGTCCTGGGCAGCTCCCAGGCGGTCTTGTTGACGTCCTGCTTGTAGAAGCCCTTTTTCCGGGTGAGGCTCATTCCGCGCACCCAACGCACCCAGTCTCGGCGGCCCCAGCGCGGCGGCTGTGTTCGCGCCCGCGGGGCTCGGCCCCGGCCCACGTCCCGGCCCGGCCGCGCCCCCCTGCGCCGCCCGCTCCGCCCCCGCGCGAGGCGGGGCCGGCCCGCGGCGCGTCCCACCTGCCGGCGCCCAGGTGCCCCGTCCCGCCCGGGCCTGCCCGCGGCCCACAGCAGCCCGGCGGGAGGCAGGTGCCTGCCCTGCAGGACGGGTGCTGCCGGCCGGCCGGCCGGTGCCAGCGCAGGGGTCCCGGCGAGAAGACAGGGCCTCCCAGCTCTCTGCAGCCCGGACTCTGCGGGGAGATCTCCCGGTGAAATTGAAGACAGGTTTGGAAAAACAAAACCAAACCTCAGGATCCACTGATGACGGAATGTTTCAAACATACAGAAATAGGCTAAATGGCCCGGTGCTTCGCACACTGGACTGTGAACACGAGCCCCCTGGGAATTGTGTTTTATTCAGAGACAGCTTCTGATGCAGGCCGTCTGCGGTGGAGCCATTTCTAACCAGCTCCAGGCTCAGAGGGTCTCTGGACCACACGGATGGTGAGGTTCTACACCCAAATCCTCAGCTTCAACAGTTACATCCGCTCCTTGTCACTTTTATCCCATCTGCATCCCTCCTCCCTCATTATTTTGAAGCAAAATCAGGTATCATCATTTCAGGCATAAATATTTTTGTGTCTCTAAAACAGTGGTCGGCAAACTGCGGCTCGAGAGCCACATGCGGCTCTTTGGCCCCTTGAGTGTGGCTCGTCCACAAAATACCACGGCCTGGGCGAGTCTATTTTGAAGAAGTGGCGTTAGAAGAAGTTTAAGTTTAAAAAATTTGGCTCTCAAAAGAAATTTCAATCGTTGTACTGTTGATATTTGGCTCTGTTGACTGAGTTTGCCGACCACTGCTCTAAAAGATAAGGATTATTTTAAAAACATACCACAAGATCATTTTTACACCTAAAAGCAATAACAGAAATTATAACTCTATAACCCAGTCCAGGTCGAAATGTTGTTTTGAACAGTTTTTGCTCGCCTCCTAATGGCCCAGAGAGCAACGGCTCGCGCAGGGCCTCCGCACCTGTGTCTGGTGGCTTTGCGGCCTGAAGAAAATTCTGTGCTCAAATCAAATCACAGAGGCCTACCCCGCCGGCGTGGCCCAGTGGTTGAACATCAACCTATGAACCAGGAAGTCACACTTCCATTCCCTGTCAGGGCACATGCCTGGGTTGCAGGCTTGATCCCCAGTATGGGGTGTGCAGGAGGCAGCCGATTAATGATTCTCTCTCGTCGTTGATGTTTCTATCTCTCTCTCCCTCCCTCTCTCTTCTTCTGTGAAATAAATAAAAATATATTTTTTAAAAAATCACAGAGGCCTCCCAGGAACAGGGGAGGGGGCAGAGAATGGCTACACGAAGTCGGATGCCCAGCCCGACTTGTCCAAGTCCTGGCCGGCCTGGAAATGGGGCTGAGGAAGGGGTGGGGACCACTTTGTCAAACAGGGAGAAGGTGGCCTGAGGGAGGAAAGGGACCTGCCCTTGGCCTACAATAAGCTGGGGGCCTCCCCAAGGAGGCCTCACACCTGGTGCCACAGCCGTGCTCATAAAGTGCCACAGCGTCACCGTCCAGAAGAGCATTGTGGGGGAGGGGCACAGGGCTCCCACAGAAATACCCAACAGGCAGTGCAGGCAGGGGATCAGTCTTGTCTATGTCTGGCACACAGTAGGATATAAAAAACATGGAGAATGAATGGAAGAGTCAGCCCATTAGAAGTTAAAAAATATTTATTTAATGAACACTAGTGTTTGCCATTTGCCAGTCATTATTCTAAGTGTTTTACACGCACAACTCCCTCAATCCTGGTGAGAGGCCTGTGAGTCAGTACTGTTGTTATCCTCATTTTACAGGTGAGGAACCTGATGAACAGAGAGGCTAAGTAACTTGCTGAAGGTCACACAGCTGGTAAGGGGCAGAGCTGGGTTGAATAAGCTGGCACATCCCAGCTTTAGCGTCCCGGCTCTGGGCCCCGGGGCTGTGCTGTGTGTCTGGGTTGAGAGGCTTTGCTCCTCGAAGGAAGCGGCCTATGTGTGAAGTCATCTGCCTTCGCACATCATGAGGACATCTCTGCTGCTCAAACACGCATGTCTCCCTCAGCACGTCCTGTCCCGGTGTCTGACATCCCCCCCGCCCCCTGCCCTACCCCTGACGCTGGCCCTGAGACCCTGTGGGAGGAAAAGGAAGGCAGGGGTGCCTGGGCGGTCTAGAGAGGTTCAGAACTTTGGGGTGGAAGGAACCCCAATTCTCAAGTTGGAACAGACGCCTGGGGGCCAGTGTTTAGGACTGGGCGCAGACAGGAGAGAACTGTCTGGGGACTTGGTTTCCTTCTGGGCCCCTTACCAGCTGTGTGACCTTCAACAAGTTACTTAACCTCTCTGTTCATGACTGGGCGCAGACAGGAGAGAACTGTCTGGAGACTTGGTTTCCTTCTGGGCCCCTTACCAGCTGTGTGACCTTCAGCAAGTTACTTAACCTCTCTGTTCATGACTGGGCGCAGACAGGAGAGAACTGTCTGGGGACTTGGTTTCCTTCTGGGCTGAGGATCCAGATCTCCAGGGTAGGGACGGGCTTGGGCCTCGCTGTTGTGTCTTGCAAACCTGAGTGGCAGAGGCGAGCCCAGAAGGTGAGCAATACCAGGGAAGCGCTCATTGCCCAAGTGGACGCAATCCTGCGAGGGCACAGCGGCCCATGGGCTGTGGCTCCGCAGCCTCTTAGGCAACGGTCAGGAAGTGACTCAGGCGCAGGCGCCGACACTGACCCCCACCTCGGCCTCCCTGGGCCGGCGTTTACTCAGCAGCCAGAGCCTTGGAGAGAGGCATCCAGTCCCAGAAGTCACAGGGCCGGCGAGGCTGAGGGGAGGCCCCTGAGGCTGTCCGGGTGTGGATGTGGGTGTTCCCCTTGCCCCCCCTTCCCCCCCCCCGCGGCCCTGGGGACTCCCCTTCCGCAGCCCCTGGGCCTCCTTTTTCTCTGAGCGCTGACCCCTCTGCTCTGCCTTCCCAGACATCGGCCCAGTTTGTAGTGTTGGCTTCTGCCCTGCTAATGCAGAGGCCAGGGGGTAGGAAACCAGCTTGGGAAGGAGACCTGAACTCCATCCGGGCTCTGTTCTGCCAGCTGGGTGATGGGCAAAGCTCCTTCCCCTCCGAATCCAGTCCCCTCCCCCCCCCTTGTAAAATGGAAATGAGGGTCAAGCATGGCAAGCATAGCTAACGAGTCCCGGGGATGTATCATTCCAGGTGCAGTGTGGCCGCCACCCGGTGAGGCAGGGACATCCGTGCCTCCTGCCAAAGGTCACCTGGTGAACCAGCTGGGCGTGTGACTCAGCGCGCAGGGGGCCCGCGGGCTGAGAGGGCTGGTGCTGCAGGGTTGCCTAGTGACTGTGAGCCTCTGGAGGGCAGGACAAGGTTTGGGGAGTGATGACTGGCTTCTTAGAACCTGCCGTGTCCCCATTCTGACCCCCCAGATCCATCTTGTCTCTAACACTACAGCCTCTCTGTCCCAAACGGCAGGGCCAGCAACTCACATCCTCACCATGATTGGCCAGGAGACCTGTACACAGAAGTCATGACGCCTGGGGCCCCTCGGGAAGGACACAGCACGGGAGCCCACAGCTCTGGCCCCAACTCAGAGATTCCCAGGCTCCTCCGCGCCTTCCCAAACCCCACCAGACAGTCAAAATCTCAAGGAGGTTGGGAGCAGCCAAGGATGGCCTTGCACGTGGGGGCCACTCGGTGGCTTGTTAAGTCAGCTAGCCTCACCCGAGGATATTTTCCATTGATTTTTAGAGAGAGTGGAAGGAGGAGGGAGAGACACAGAGAGAAACATCGATGTGAGAGAGGCACATCAACTGGTTGCCTCCTGTATGCACCTTCACCAGGGCTGGGGAACCTGCAACCAAGGTACGTGCCCTTGACCGAAATCGAACCCAGGACCCTGCAGTCCGTGGACCGATGCTCTATCCACTGAGCCAAACCAGCTCGGGCTGTTTCCTCAGCTGTAAAACAGGAGTAGGTCACTATACCCACCTCACAGGGTCATCATGAGGACTAAAAGAGATGACACAAGATGTGTCCAATTCATGCCTGGCACATAGTAGGTGCTCTCTGGACGCTCCTCCCCGGTGTTGTCCAGCTTTGCCTCCCCAGCCCAGGTGTGTGTCAGGGAAGGTTTCTGAAGAGGCGACTTTTGAGCAACACCTGCATGGCCAAGCAGTGAGCCCTTGGATCTCTGGGGGGGAAACAGGTGCATTTCCTCCAAACTTCTCCACATCTGATCCAGCCTCCTTACCCCCCCCCTGCCCTTCCCCCCGCCCCCGCCACTCCCCCCCCCCCCCCGCCCTTCCCCCCGCCCCGGCCACTCCCCCTCCCCCCCTCCCCCCCCCCCCCCCCCCGCAGTCTCTGGTAAGTCCCTACTGGGACCCAGCTCAGACACCTGGGGCAGCTTGCTGGCCTCCGGCTTACTGAGCCATCCCTCCCCAGCACCTCTTCCCTTCTAGGGACTGGGGCCGACTCAGTGCCTGAGCAGCACATCCATCCCAAGAGCAAACATCAGGCCTCTTCTCACAGGCCCCTCAACTGCAGGAGCGTTCTCTCAGCCTCCCAGCCCCGCCCTTTGACCTGTCTGCTCCCTGCCCTCAGCTTTAGCACCCCCTGGTGGAGGACAGGGGTAGGGACAGCTCTGCCCATGTGGCCCTCACAGCTGCCCTGCTGGGGCCCCTGAAGGTAGACTTTTCCCCTTCACAGGTACACCGCCCTGGCCCTCACTCCCCCACGCCGCCGCTGCACCCCAAGACCCACATCCCTTCACCCGGCCTGCAGGACTGGCCTTTGGTCCGATCCTGGGAAGGTGCGGCCTGGGTCCTTCCGTGGGACACTGCTCCGCTCCATCGACCTCTGCGTTGTCCTGTGTGGTGTTCCACGCGGCTGGTTCACTCCGCATTGTCCTCTGCGCGGGGGCAGCTGCCCTGGATCGACGGCTCGGTGAGGGCTGAGGGCGAGGGCAGCTGCTTCGCCGCTGCTGCGCCCCAGCCCGTGCTGGCCCGCCGAGGTGCTCAGGAAAGCTTAGCGAATGGATGAACCAAAGATTTTTTACTTTTTAGCGGAAGCAAAGTCTATTGAGAGAAGCCGGCCCTGGGGAAGGTGCAGCTGGGGTTCCAGCAGGGCCCACAGCAGGCCCGTGTCCGGAGGTGCAGCCGGGTGTGCTCAGCACCCGAGCTCATTACAGCCCATTAGTCCAGGTGTGGAGTCCCCCATGGAACTCCAGACCTGCTCACCCGGGCCAGGAACCCAGGCGCCAGGGACAGAAGAAAAGATGAATCAAAGATCTTGCTGTCTCTTGTGGGTATAAGGGGGGTGGTGGTGGGGGGGGGGGGTTTGAAGACCCAGATGGTGGGACTGAGGAGCAGTAGGGACGATACTTAGAATCAGGTCCCATGGACTGTCTGGGCCGTGTGGTCTCTATTTGGCTGGACTGAAGGGTTCTGGTTCGTCTCTGCTCTGCCCTCGCTCCTGGAGGCCTGGCCCGGGAGCCGTCTGCCTGTGTGGCTTCCACATCCTGGCACGAGGCCGGGCCTGTGTGTGGTGGGAGAGGTTTTTGATTAAGAACCAGGGGGCACAACCCAAATTTGGGGACTTCTTCTGTCACCAAGAATTTGCACCAAACTTCATTCCAAAGCTGGCCCCTCCCTGCCTACAGCCCTCACTGTCCCTGCTGAGGTTCTACATAAGCCAGACCCCCTACCCTTTGGAATCGCCCTTCCTTCCTGGCCTTTAAAGTTCAGCTCCAAACTCACTACTTTGAGGACGAGCGATGGAGTGAACTCCAGACCTGCTCACCCCAGGACCCCGGTACTACCCTCCTGACCCCATGGCTCTGGCGCCCCCACACCCGGACTCTTTGGGTGATGTCCACACTCTTCGGGTGAACTTGAGCTCCTGGGAGCCAGCGGAGGGTAGCCGAGGACTGGGAGGCAGAGCTGGGCTTGACTCTCGTGCCAACACTCCAGCTGTGTGACCTTGAGCAGGTGCATGCATGTCTCTGAGCTTCCTGGTCAGTAACATGGGAGCTCATCGCTCAGCGGAGGAGGATGTGATGAGACTGGATTGAGGAGGCCGCAGGCACTGTGCGCGGTGCTCCCTCCCGTCCTTCAGGACGGCTCAGATGTCACCTCCTCTGAGAGTCCTCCCTGACTCCATCCCAGGCCCCGCCCACCTGCCTTACCCGGCCTCATCTCCCTTCAAGCCCTTATATCTCATCTGTCTACCATCTACTAGAAGGTCAGGTCTATGCGGGTGGAGGTTTGATACACTATGTCCATTGCTGAAACCCAAACGCGGCATCTGGGGACTGACTGAATGGCAGGTGCGAAGTGGGGGCTTTATAAATGGAAGCTACTCTTATTCCTGTGCATAGGTGGCCCAAACTCACCTTCATGCCTGTAGCAGTCCCAGCCCCAGCTCCAGTGCCTGCCGACAGCAGGAACAGGGTGACGGGGTCGGCCTGCTCCTCCCCTTCTTGTAAACATTCAGCACCAGGACACAGGGATCACCCTCCGGAGCCCCAGCCCGGGTCAGGGTCACAGAGACCCAGACCAGACGCGCAGGACTACCTGCCATGGCAGAGGCGTGGGCCCCGACTCCAGCTCTGCCTCGAATGCTGTGTGCCGGAGGTAAGGCACTGCCTCGCTGGTGCTCTGGTTTTCCGTCTTACACAGTTAACCAATACTGACAGGGTGCTCGCTACTGGCCCCAAATTGTCCCAGCGCTTAATGCACATGGAACTCATTTAATCCTCTTAAGGACCCTATGAGATGGGTCACTAATGGCCTCTACTTCACACATGGCAGACACGAGGCACAGAGAGGTCAAGTGACGTGCCCAGGGTCACACAGCTGGTAAACGGCAGAGCCAGGACCCGAGCCCAGGCAGTCCGCCGGCAGTCAGTGCTGGAACCGCTGTGCTCGGCCGGTGAGGCGCCGGCGTGGCCGTTAGGACCCGGGACCTACCACGGAGGGTGCTCACACTCCTCCTCCTCACGGTCCCAGTTGGCCCCCCTAAACAAGGATCTCCCTTCCTGCCCTTCTCCAAATCTCGTAACTGCATCTCCGCTCCTTCCGGAAGGAAACAGCCGGTGGTGTGCTGGGCTGGCCGTGCGGATGGGGAGTCCTAAAGCACGGTGTTTGTGGGTTTCTGCGGCGTAAGAGCCCACCATGGCCAAGTTCAAGGTACGGACCTGAAGTCACTGAGCACGGAGCTGAGAAGAAAATCGGTCCTCAAGAGCCACAGTGAAGGGCTCCCGCACACCTGTCATCAGGGGTGAGTAAGGGCTTACTCAGGTACAAACGCCCGCTGGCCCTCTGGGCCTGAGCTCCTCCCACCCCCACTCCCTTCCTCTTCCTCGCCCGGGAATCTGGCTTCGGCCCCTGGAGGGGGCAGCCGCTGTGCAGCTTGGGGCGGTTCAGCTGTGACAGGTGCCTGCTCAGAGCCTGTGGACAGGGCTTGCCCCGTCGGGACCCTGGCATTCTTGCTCATCAGATCCTCCACGGAGTCTCTGCACAAACACCCTCCATTCCAGCCACCTCACAAACGTGCCTCACCCATCCCTGCCACCACACCTGTGCGTGAGCTGTCGCCTGCCTAGAATGCCATTCCTCTGCTTTGCCAAGGATGGGAGGACCCTTGGGCCTACCCACGCGCCCCCTCCAGCCCCCCACTCCTGCAGGACTTAGGGCACAGCAGGTCCTTAGACTCGAATTGCCAGTTACCTCTCAAACAAAACTAAACTGCAAGTTTCTTGAGGGCCTGAGTGGCTCATTGCTCTGTCCTCTGTACCTACTTAGCAATGCATTGCAAAGCCTTAAGCAGCTCAACCTGCTTTTGCTGAGCACTTGTCAAGACATTGAGGATGCGTGGACAAACGTCACGTCCCTGTCCCCAGAGGCTCGTACCTGGAGGGCGGGGAGCATAAAGGAACCAGCACACCGTCCCCTGCAGGTGGGAGGGCAAATGGGCCCAGGGTTTCAGAACCGTTTGTTATTGAAACCGTGAAAACGAGCATCTCGTTTATGCTGGTAATTCTAGGGCCATAAGTTAGTCCACGCAACACAGACAAGGGCACGCCCTTACCACGGCATCCTCGCCGGTAAAGAGGCGTTTCCAGCGTCACGGGAAAAGGTAAAGGAGCCCGGCCGGCGAGGCTCAGTGGTTGAACCAGGAGGTCAGGGTTCGATTCCCGGTCAGGGCACATGCCCGGGTTGTGGGCTCGATCCCCAGTAGGGTGTGTGCAGGAGGCAGCCAATCCATGATTCTCTCTCATTGATGTTTCTATCTCTCTCTCTCCATCTCCCTCTCCCATCCTTTCTGAAATTATTTTTTTTAATAAAAAGAGCAGGCTGCTGTTTATTAAAAAAAAAAAAAAAAAGGTAAAAGAAACGCCAGGGTGGACTGTTCCCGATGAGGGAGTGGCTGTTATTCCCACACGCGCCTCGCACGTGCGCTACGTGTCTGTCTCTGCCAAGTATCCACCCGCTCATCCTGCAGCTTCCTCGTCCACCCGGAATTCTTGGTGACACCTGCGCACGTTAACCTGGTCTAGCTCGGGGTCTCTCACCTCGGCACCAGTGACATTGGCCCAATAATTCTTTGTTGGTGAGGGGGGGTCCTGTGCATTGTAGCAGCACCCCGGGTCTCTACCCCGAGCGGCCACTCCCCACCCCCAGCTGTGACAGCCAAAGAGGTCCCCGCATTGCCAGCTGTCCCTGGGGCAGACAGCACCGGGTTAGCGCCGTCGTCCTGTGAATGAATGCGTCGTGTGAACTTCTCCTGCTGGGGTGGAGGGGGCGGGTGGTTCCGGCTGTTCTGCCATTACAAATGATACTGATGGGAAGTCCCCACGCTCCTTTCCTTGAGCCCAAGCGGGAACGTTTCTGGTGAATAATTACCTGGAAATACAACGCAGGCTCGTGAGGCCGGCAGCTCCGCCCGCACGGAGTGCTGCCAACCTGCTGCGCTGTGACAGGTCTGACAGTCTTTGAGGCTCGACAGTCATTAGCCCCTCCCTTTATGGCCCCTGGGCTTCGGGACTTGCCTCAAACGCCCGCCGATGGCGTGTAAATCTCTGGTTCCGTCTGCAGTGGCTGTGGCTAAAGGAGGAAAGCAGTTTGCCCGCTGGCTCCAACACCATTTACTGACACAGCGGACTGAACGATATTCGCTCATTTCTGGAAAGTGAGGCATGTTTACAGACTTGGGACATTTTCTAGGAGTCACCCACCTGTGAACAGCTGCTGTTTCCGGGTGGTGGGGTGATGGATGTCACCTACATTTAACATTTTTCAAGAATAAACAGGTTGGATGTGTCATGAAAGAATAACAATTGGGAAAAGCGATGTGGTGATGCCGTGACACCAGCCAGGTTGGCGCAAATTCCAGGAACACCTGGAGTGGGCCCCTGACTCACCTGGAGGCGGGGGAGGCCGGGGAGGGGTGTTTCCTAACCGGGAGCAGGGCGGGGCTGGTTGGGGGCAGACGAGCCTCCAAATGGGGACACTCCCCACCAGAAGCACTTTGTCAGCAGCCATTACCAGGCAGACAGTCACTGCCGGTCCCTGGGCAGAGCCGGCCACCAGCTGTCATGCCTGAGCCAGGCCGAGAAGCGCCCTGCGTGATGGTGCTGGATGATGCCTCCCCCTCACAGCCGGAAGCAGAGGCTGCGCTGGCAGCCTGCAGGTGGAGCCAGCCGACCAGGTGGAGGTAACACCCTGGAGGACACACAGGGCTAGGTCTCCCACAAAAAAATCCCCGTCGGCCAGGTGAATGCCAGAGAGGTGGGCCCCCGGAAATGGCCACCAGCAGCCGGCGCTCAGAGGCTCTGTTCTAGGGGTGCCGGGAACATGGCAACAGCTCTTGTTTCCAACGGTCTCCCCGCTTTAGGAGGCCAGCTCCGAGAGGGCAGGAGTGTTTTGCCTTTCCCACGTTCCCAGTGCCTGGCGCAGAGAAGTGGCCCAGTTTGTGGAACGGCTGAAGGAGGGTGCAGGACGCCACCCTGACTTCCCCCTCTCCCCCTTTCCCCCTAATATTTTCATGGGGAAGTGGAGAGGGATGGGAAACAGGAGCACGTCTCTGGGTCATGGCCATCGGCCGCCTTCCAACATCTTTTGATTCTTGTTCCAGTTCAGCCAACTGTTGTGCATCCAACTTGAACTGCACAGTGAGATGTAGGCAAGAGACTCAGAATCCAATTCTGACGCTTGCCTCTTCTTAAACCGCGTCTTAGACAGGACAGATAATCTGAACGTATCTGGTTTCTTCCCTTAGATAATCTTTGCTTCTAAAGATCGTTGATTGCAAAGACAGGAAGCAGAGGACAAGGTGCTTTGCAATGATTAAAAGGTGACAGTCACCCTGACTCAGGGAGTCCGACCGGACGCCCACGGGGGCACTTGGCCCGCAAGTTTGACATGCTTGATGTACGGTACCAGGTGGGCCCCGGAAAAGCCGACGGACACTTTGTAACACTGAGTGTCAACTGTAATTGAAAAATAAAATTTAAAAAGTTACTGTTTTTAAAAAAGCAAACATAACAGAAACTGTACGAAGTTAGTCTCGCCCAGCCGGTGTGGCTCAGTGGTTGAGCATCAACCCATGAACCAGGTCATGGGTTTGATTCCTGGTCAGGGAACATGCCCAGGGTTTGGGCTCGATTCCCAGTAGAGGGTGTGCAGGAGGCAGCTGATCAATGATTCTCTCCCATCATTGATGTTTCTCTCTGTCTTCCTCTCTTTTCCTCTCTCTGAAATCAATTAAAACATTACAAAACAAGCCCTCGCTGATTTGGCTCAGTGGATAGAGTGTTGGCCTGCAGACTGAAGGGTTCCGGGTTCGATTCCAGTCAAGGGCACATGCCTGGGTTGTGGGTTCGATCCCCAGTTGCGGGTGTGTGTGTGTGTGTGTGTGTGTGCAGTGATTCTCTCTCATCATTGATGTTTCTATCTCTCCCTCTCCCTTCCTCTCTGAAATCAATAAAAAGATAAAAAACAAAAACAAAACAAAAAACATGTTAGAGCCGCCTGTCACCCCACTACCCAGAGGTGATTGCGGAGTTTGGTGTGTGTTCCTCTAGGGTTTCCCTGGCCACATGGATCACCATCAATACAGCATGGGGGGCGGTATGCTATCCTTTGCCACTTACTGTCTCCCTCTCCTCACCCATCTTGCACACATATCCACGCCCAGCTCTATGGTTCCCACTGTACAGCTCAATCGAGTCCTCACTGACAGAAGTGTGGCTCACTGCCCATGTTTTGCTATTACGAAGAACATAACACTGAATAACCTTTTCCTTTTTTCTTGGTGCACTTGGGAGCCCTCTAAGTTCTGAGAAGTGTACCAGCAAATGCTAAGTCAAAGGGAACGTACACTCAAACATCTGTATTAGCAATAAGAAGGGTCTTGGCTGTTCCTCACACACTCGTTAGCCAAGTCCCTGTGAAAGTCATCACAAGAAAGCACACTGCTGACCCGTCTCATCAAGCCAGTCCCTCCCTGTTCACAAGCCTGGGAATCCAGAGGGCCTACCCTACCCTTTCCGGTCTTGTCCTCCGTTAGTCTCTAACCGGTTACATTGTAAGCATATGGCAAATGACACACATATAATGGAGATTAATTGCAATAGTTTTGCACATTTAGTAGAAGATGGTGGATTTGATGAACTTTTTATAAACAATGCTAGAACACTGCTCAAATATCAAGCAAAGCCACTGAAAGATACTCAGCCCAGTTACTGAAGGGAAAGGTGATAAGGTGATCACCAATAGATGCCAATAAAAAAAAACAATGTGACTATCAAGACTGAGGTCCTGAGGAAAACTGAGGAAGACCTCAAATATTTTTGCAAAAATTACCTAAGATTATGCTGCAAAAGTAAAATGGGAAGGATACTGTAGGATACTAAACACAATTTCACTTTAAAACCTAACACTTGGTTCATTCGTTGTTCATTATAAGAATACTAGAGGCCCGGTGCACGAGATTCGTGCTTTGGGGGGTGGGGGGGGGGTTGGGGGCTAGGGTCCCCAGTCTGGGACCCCTCAGGGGATGTCCAACTGCCAGCTTAGGCCTGATCCCCCCAGCAGTCAGACATCCCTCTTGCAGTATGGGGCTCTCACAGTCCGGGACCCCTCACTCCTTACCGCCACCGCTGCTGCGCTTGCCAGCTGTAAGCCTGGCTTCTGGTTGAGCGGCGCTCCCCCTGTGGGAGCTCACTGACCACCAGGGGGCAGCTCCTGCATTGAGCGTCTGCCCCCTGGTGATCAATGCACATCATAGCGACCGATCTTTCTGCCATTTGGTCAATTTGCATATTACGCTTTTTTAAAATTTAATAAATCTTTATTGTTCAGATTATTACAATTGTTCCTCTTTTTTCCCCCCATACCTCCCCTCCACCCGGTTCCTACCCCACCCTCTGCCCTTACCTCCCCCCCTCCACTGTCCTCATCCATAGGTATACGACTTTTGTCCAGTCTCTTCCCGCACCCCCCAACACCCTTTTCCCCCTGAGAATTGTCAGTCCACTCCCTTTCTATGCCCCTGATTCTATTATATTCACAGTTTATTCTGTTCATCAGATTTTTAATTCACTTGATTTGAAGATTCACTTGTTGATAGATATGTATTTGTTGTTCATAATTTTTATCTTTACCTTTTTCTTCTTCTTCCTCTTCTTAAAGAGTACCTTTCAGCATTTCATATAATACTGGTTTGGTGGTGAACTCCTTTAGCTTTTTCTTATCTGTGAAGCTCTTTATCTTCCCTTCAATTCTGAATGGTAGCTTTGCTGGGTAGAGTAATCTTGGTTGTAGGTTCTTGCTATTCATCACTTTGAATATTTCTTGCCACTCCCGTCTGGCCTGCATAGTTTCTGCTGAGAAATCAGCTGACAATTGTATGGGTGCTCCCTTGTAGGTAACTAACTGTTTTTCTCTTGCTGCTTTTAATATTCTTTGTCTTTTGCTCTTGGCATTTTAATTATGATGTGTCTTGGTGTGGTCCTCTTTGGATTCCTTTTGTTTGGGGTTCTCTGTGCTTCCTGGACTTGTAAGTCTATTTCTTTCACCAGGTGGGGGAAGTTTTCAGTCATTATTTCTTCAAATAGGTTTTCAGTATCTTGTTCTCTTCTTCTGGCACCCCCATAATTCTGATGTTGGTACGCTTGAAGTTGTCCCAGAGGCTCCTTACACTATCTTCAAATTTTTGGATTCTTTTTTCTTTTTGCTTTTCCGGTTGAGTGCTTTTTGCTTCTTTGTATTTCAAATCTTTGACTTGATTCTTGTGTTCCTCTAGTCTGCTGTTGGATCTCTGTATAATATTTTTTTATTTCAGTCAGTGTATGTTTTATTTCTAGTTGGTACTTTTTCATATCCTCAAGGGTCTCGCTAAATTTATCGGCCTTTTCTAGGAAATTCTTGAAAAACCTTATAACCGTGATTTTGAACTCTATATCCAGTCGTGTGTTTTCCTCCATTTCTTTCGTTTGTGATCTGTTTGTCTCCGCATTTTCACTGCTTCCCTGAGTTGGTAGGGTAGCTTTGTGTGCTAGGTGTCCTATATGGCCCAGTGGCTCAGCCTCCCCAGTTACCTGAGGTGGACACTTGGTGCACCCCTTTGTGGACTGTGTGTACAGCCTTGTTGTAGTTAAGTCTTGATTGTTGTTGGTATCACTGGGAGGAATTGACCCCCAGGCCAATTGGCTGTGAGGATCAGCTATCTACGCTGCCAGGAGAACTTCTGTGCTGGAGACATCCTTATGAGACAAGACTTGCAAAATTGCAAAAGCCTCTGTGCTCAGCTTGGATGGGGTGGAGTCTCAGGGCTGAGCAGACAGTCTTGGCTTCCTGTCAGCCCTGCCCTATGAGGCCCCTGGGTCTCAGTGTTCCTCAGTAATCGCTGCAGTCCTCTCTGCGCGCACTTGCGCGTGCACCCCGACCTCTGCCTTTCGCGGCTCCCCTGAGTTTCCGTGTGCTCCTCTCTTTTCCCAACAGTCCAGACTCGCCCCGTATGAGTCTGGATCCCCAGGGTCTCACCCGAAACTGGGGTTCAGTGCAGTCGGAACTGGGGTTCAGTGCAGTCGGGAGCCTCCGTCTCCCTCCCACTAGAGAAAGCCAGCCAGGCACTCAGCCGCCCGTCCTCTCCGTGCGCGTGTCTCCGTACCTCAGCCTTTTGCAGCTCCTCTGATTCTCTGTGTGCTTTCCTCTTTCCTTCTAGTTGTAGAATTTCCACTCAGTCAGCTTTCCTGTGGTTCTGGATGATGTCCGTTCTGTCTTTTAGCTGTAGTTTTAAAACTGTTGTGCGAGGCAGCAGTTTAGGTGTTCACCTATGCCGCCATCTTGGTTTCTCTCCTCTACGCTTTTTTTTTTTTAATATATACTTTATTGATTTTTTACAGAGAGGAAGGAAGAAGGATAGAGAGTTAGAAACATCTATCAGCTGCCTCCTGTACACCTTCTACAGGGGATGTGCCTGCAACCAAGGTACATGCCCTTGACCGGAATCGAACCTGGGACCTTTCAGTCTGCAGGCCGAAGCTCTATCCACTGAGCCAAACCAGTTAGGGTATATTACACTTTTATTATCTACACTAATAAAAGAGTATGATGCAAATTGACCACACCTTCGCAACGCCTGCCAGCCAATCAGGACTATGTGAATTAACCCAACAAAGATGGTAGGTTAATTTGCATACGCAGGAGCCAAGTGGTGGGGGCGGGGCGGGACGCTTGTGTCATCAGACACAGGTGTTCTGCACCGCCCCAGCTGCTCCGGGACTTGGGGCAGCATGGGAAGGCGGAAAGATGACTCTGGGCCAGAGCGAAAAGGTGGCTCCAGCCGGAGCGAAGGCGGTGCCGGCAGCCAGGGAAAGGAAGGCCCATTCTTGCATGAATCTTCGTGCATCGGGCCTCTGGTGTAGGATATTTGAAATTATGACTTTGCTTTTATAATTTTGGTTTCACAGTAAAAGTCCCAATCAGACTTCCTCTCCCTGACCCCACATACTATGAAATTTTGGTCCTCATTTCTATGTGGATTCATTTAGGTGAGTTTCTTCTGGCGCCAACTCTCTTCTTGAGCTGAAGAGGCCTCCACTCTCAGAAGCCTAGGAGGAAGGTTGTAAACAGCCTGTGCTGGGTTTGCCTTCTGTAACTGCCACCATCCCCGACGACCAGCCAGGAACCAGACGACACAGGACAGCACAACCCACCCTGGGGCACCTGCCAGCACGCCCAGCCACTGAGAAGGAAGCAACCAACACGGACCCTAAAAACAGCTGTGAGAACTCGGGCCCTTTAAATCCTCTGAAGAATATTGTCAAGGGCCATACACAAGAGTCATAAAATACATTTGCTTAAAAGTCTATAATCAATGTATACACAGGTACCCATCCAACCTTCTCTCTGGAAATTTGAAAATAAAAATATACTTTCTATGGATAGTCTTAGAATGTCAAACCTAACAAAACCCAAACACCTACTTTAAAAAACTTCATTTTACAAATGAGGAAATGGAAATCCTGGACCAGGGGTTGGACAACTTTTTCTGTAAAAGTGTAGGTAGTTTAGACTTTGTAAGCACATGTTCTCTGCCACAACTATTCAGCTGTCATGGTAGCCCCAAAGGCAGCCACAGACAACACTTAACCCAATATGTGACTGTGTTCTAATAAAACATTATTTATTGGCACTAAAATTTGAATTTACATTATTTTTCACATGCTACAAAAACACTGTTCTTCCTTCAACCATTTTTAGTGGATTTGGCCCCTGGGCCATGGTCTCAGACCCGTCCCAGGCTACTCTGACACCCAAGGGCAATACGCATAGCACCTGCCTCCTTATACCTTGTTTATCTGGTCTTTGCTTTACCCATTCGCTTCAAAGACTCAGATCTGCTTCACCATAAATGCACAACCAAGGAGCTCTATACATGTTTTTTGTGTTTTTTTTTTTTAATTTTAGGAGTAATATTAAGATCTGTCAGAAGCGTATGCCAGGCCATACCTGAAAGAACATTGATATAAAGCTATATTGAGCATTAAATAAAAATGATCAAGAGAAAAATAAAATTGAGAAACTCACTAAATTTGAAAAATAGGCTTTATTTTGACAAGTGGTATTGTATGACATCCTATATGGTATAACTGATTACAGCCAAGTTCATGAGTACAAATAAAATAGCAGTTTCCCTCATTCTCTCTTCTGAGTTCCGCTCAGAGAAGTCAGGAGAAGGGAGCATGATTCTCAGACACAGGAGCCCTGCCCCAGGCCGCTCAGCTCCTAACACCTGCAGAGACCTGGACGGGAAGGTATGCAGAGCAGCACGTGGGAGGAAATCACACTAGCACGTACAACCCAACACGCTGACAAAATTCACCCTGCCGTGGGCCGTGAGGATTTGAACTGCACGCCAAGGAGATGAGGCCTTTGCATTCATTGTCCTTAGAGAGGGGACAATCCCGGGTGTGGCATGACCACCATGAGCTGCCTCGTTCCCTCGCTCCGGCTGATGCGGCCCTACGCTGTCCTCCTGGAGTGCAGTCAGTGCACTGTGACAGAAATGGAAACACCTCGCGCCAGTGAGAGAGTCTGTCACATGGCCAACCCTGCAAGTGGCCTTACACTTTCTCATTTCACAAAAGATTTAAATACCTGGGCCCTAACGTAGCACACGATGCCTGAAATTCAGAAAATTATGGAAACGACTCTTCTCCACCCCTGAGGATATTTCATCTTTATAAAGTTGAAAATACAAAATATTACAATAATTTGCCCTTTCTCCCCATCAAAGGAATCACATTCTCAAAGGATTCCTGCAAAATACAAAATTCATTTCTCCCTAAACTGAGACCAAGAAGCCAACATTACGCTGCCAAGAAGACCCCAAAGAAGGTGGAAAAGACACCTCATTACTTTAGAAAAATAACCATATTTAGACAAAAATAGAGAAAGGAGTTCTGGCCTCATGAGCGTTGATTTTTCACTTTGATTTCGGCATTTCTTAGCATTGGTTATTGGGAGGGGAGAGAATGACTTGTTTCCAAAGGCTGAGGTTTCCTGGGAAAAGCCCCATTTTTCCCATGATGGCTCCCCAAAAATAGTTTCTTGAAAATCAGATGGCAGGAAAGAAAATGCTATATATCCATCTGTTCCATTTCTTCATAATTTTCACATCAAAAGCACCTGGAGTATCAACTGTGTTCAACACAAAACAGCACTGGGGGCTGGAGAGAAGATGTCACCTGCCCGTAGCATCAGCCAAGGTGACACGAGTTCTGAACTTCCAAGAAGTCCTCACTGGCCCACTTGCCTGGCACCAGGGCCTCCCCAAAAAAACAGGGCAAGCAGCTGTGCATGCTCAAACAGCAAGGCGTGCAAGACATCATCACTCTGCTAGGAAGAAAGAGCACACAGGACGTCCACAGACAGCAAGAGCCGGCCTCTGGTGACTGGGTCCAATACTCAGGAAACCTCTGCACTGAAGGGGGCAAGCAGAGAAATGGCACAACACCCGGGGTCGAGCGAGAAGCACATACACGCATGCCCACACATGCACACGGAGCCTCTGAAGGCTGTTTCACAAGGTCGTCCACCCAGCTGACTACTCGCCTGGCTCAGAGCCAACTGCCGCACTCTCTTCTCCCCTTTTAAGGCACAAACATATTTAGAGTCCCAGATACACCTGCTGCGTTCTGAGGAAGGTACAGAGCGAGTTCTCAGACTAGCGCACGGAGCCAGGTGGTCCCTTTGGCTGTACGCATCCCGAGGACGGCTCCAGAGCTGAAGCAGCCAGAAGGGGCGAGCCTTCTCTGTGCCACGGTGGTCAAGGTGGGCCCACAGGAGAGGCCAAAAGAGTGAAAGCATGACTGGGATGTAGGACACTGAATGTTTTTTACTTTGCACTGAACAACCCTAAGAGAACGGCAGCTCTTGCCTGCCTGAGCCGACTCACGAAGAAGCGCGAGCAGAGGCTGCCACGGGGTATCTGGAACGCCACGGAGTCACTGTGATGGCAGTTTGCTGCTCATAGTCTCTTACCCTCCCACAAAGACAGACACACACACTAACACACATGCGTGCACGCACACACCCCTCTTCCACCATGGAGGAGATCTTCGCAACAGGAGGCACTTGAATGAGATTTGGAGAGTTCCCGTGAAAAGGCCTTCCCCTCACAGTGAAGTGGGATCAGCAGAACAGAAACCAGGTGCTCAGGATTCCATCTCTTCTTGGTCAAGGGGCGGAGGCACAAAGCTGACGACTTCGTCGTAGGTCAGGCCTAGGGATTGGGAAGGAAAGCCCAGGTGAGTTCAGGCTGTTCTCTTTGCTGGCAAGCACTGTGCTTCTGAGCGCAGAGCCTCCCTGCCTCTCCCGGCTAGTGTGTGAGGGACACTCCAAGCAACCATTCACTGCTTGTGTGGGATCCCAGCGGATCATGTGACTGCCCAGAAGTTCAAGGACACATATCTAAACCCATCTTCCTTGTTTCTTTCATCGCTCAGTGCCTCCTTCTGGAGCTCAAGCATAACGGAGCAGCCCCACAAACTGGCTTTGGGCAGTTACCCGGAGTTCCCAATTTGTGTTTTATGGAAAGAATATGAGATTAGGCACAGGTTTCATTTCCGGCTATGTACGTGGCTAGGTCTAAGGTAAGAGGTAAGATATTTTGTCCCAATTGTATCAAGTATAAAACTGTAAAAAATCTCCTTCCTTTACTCATCTCAGAGAGATGCTGTAAAGAAAAAGATTCTGAGAACCTCAGAGGCCGAGGCAGGTGTGAGGGGCTGCGCGCAAAATCAGAGCAGACGTGAGGGTCTCCCAGCTTGGAGAGTGTCACCCCTTCACGCTTCCGACAGAGGCGCTCACTCTGGGCGAGGCCCCGACCAGTTTTAGCGAGCTGCTGACAGCCAGGCATCTTATTCTCCTGGGCACAGCTTTTGGCGAGCAGCTCACCGAGGAAGGATTGTCAGACCAAGCTGTCAGGCAGGTGTCAGCGCTGCCTCTGTGCCTTACTTTTCCACTCATCGATAAGCAGGTCCCGGCTCTCGAAGGACTGGTCGTAAGGGTCCGCCACGGGCTCGTCGTCAGGATCGTGGTACTGAGCGAAGTAGTCGTGTGCGAGCGCTTGGGCTGCCGTGATCCTCTTGTCCGAGTCCAGTACAAGCATCTTCTCCAGCAAGTCGACAGCTGTTAGTCCACGAAAAAGAAAAGTTTTAATTTTTAACATGTTAGCCAAAGTTAGGCCTTACTAAGCAAACACATAGCTTTGACCCTTCAAGCCCACACAAAGAATTCTCCTCCAGAGCATCGGCTCCAGGACATATTTTCACTTTTCTCTCGTGTGTGTATTTTGTATTATTGTTAAAGAATATGCTACTGAAGAACTTTAAAAAAATAACAGATTCTGTTTGAACAAGCAGACATTCTGTGGAATGACCATGCCAAACTGTTACCACTGTGGTCCAACTGTGCCAAAGCGAAAGCCTAAAACCAAAGGGATCTAGAGGAGGTAAGTAGGGCTGGTTTTTAATTTTTCAACGTTTTTGTCCCCCTCACTGTTTATTTACTAATGTAAGATAAATGACTATTCTTCAAACGGGTCTTCAAACAATGGAGAGAATGAGGGCTTTCTTTACACGGGTGTGTGGGTGAGAGACAGGGTATCTGGATAAAGTGATACTTTATTTTAAAAATTTTCAATATAACAAAACAATACAGTGAATACTCAGGTTGACCACCCACATCCAACAATTAACATTTTGTATTTCTTTATTCTATTTTTTGCTGCCCCTTTTTAAAATAAAATTATACACGTGATACTTTATAGTTAAATATTTCCGCATAAAGACATCTTCCTATACAATCATAAAACTATCACATCTGACAAATAAATAATTTCCAAATCTCTAACATCCAGTTCAAGTTAGAATTTCTCCAATTATCCTGTTGTCTTTTACACCCACCTTGTTCAAACCAGGACCAATTAAGGGCCACACACTGCATTTGATTGGGTTTCTTTAGTTTCTCAAAGTATCTTACCTATTACCTTAGACCTAGTTAGAGAAACAAATTCTCCCTTTTCCTACTCAGCCCAGTTGTCCTGAGAATGTCCATCATGAATCTACACCTGTGTTTTCTTCTACCCCCTGTGATTCCCCTGGAAACCACGTTAGCTCTAACAAGTAAGAGTGGGGACCTGAAGGAGCAGTAGGCATCTGTCCCGTTATGAATGGTGCTAAACTTGGTCACAGGGTTGTTTCCTTTTTGCCCTAAGCAAGTGATCTGCCGGGCTCTTTGAAACCACATGAATAGCCTCCGGTCCTTTCACTTAAGGCTCCAGCAGCCCCCGATTTTTCTTCACAGCAGTTATTTCTGGAGGGTCACGAAATGGTGATGTTCTAACTGTCAAATGGGGGTGTGCTGAGTTTCAGAGGACGCAGGACAAACACTGCATGATCATAGGCACCCCGTGAAACCAGGCTTCTGAGGCTCTGCAAATTACTGACTATTCCTTCACTGCGCAAGGGGGCGGGGTTGGGGCGTGAAGAGAACAGCTTCCTGAAGAGGTTACTGCTGGGTACACCGAGGGAGTGAAAGACCCCACTCCGTAGCCTTCCAGAGAAACCAAAGAATGTGGTTTCAAGGGATAGAAAACAAGGTGAATACTTATGTGTTGATTCAGGCTCCGTTTACACTTATAGCCTTGGGATAAATGCCTGGATATATGTCCTTCTCTTCTTAGAAAAAATAAACCGCATCAGCTGTTGTTTGAGGCATATGGTCTTTGCCACCGAGGGTAAAGAGTACCATGTCCTGCAAACAAGCCCCCCGACAAGGAACAGCAGGGGTGAGAAAGAGGGCCCTCTAAGATCTGGGCAGATGCAAACACACTCACTACATCTAAGGGCAGTTTCAGTTTTGATTCGTGTTTGGAGGGTAATGTGAAACAGGAAGTCAGTGACTGACACAACAGGTGTCAATATTTACATTCCTGCTCAGCTAACAGCTGGGCACAGGTTCCTGGTCAGTAACACCATGTTCTCAGTCGTCTGCAAGAAGAGACTATATGGCATCAGCGCCTGGCAGGGCGTCGGGCTGAGGTTCCCGGAACCGCAGTGGAGCACAGATGGCCTAACGCCTCCACGCACCTCGCTTGCAGTCTGCAGTGCTATGTGGTGTCTAGTCCTTTTGAATGTTTACATGTTTTGATTCCAGAGAAGGGGACACCCATCAGATGCATGTGACCTAAATAAGCTGCTAGTCACCCACCTCTCTCCCCACCCCCACCCCCCACCCCGAAAAATGAATAAATACATCGGAGTCAGAGAACAGGAAGTCTAAGTAAGCACTGCCAGGTCTGAAACATGAACCGATGTGATGAAAAAACACCCAGAACAGAATGACAGACAGACAGACAAGAAAGCTACTAGCATACAACATCATCTCCCAAATTCTTGGAGTACTTACAACTCAGAGAGCGTCTCACAGATCCCTGAACTAGACAATACAGCTCAAATAAGTCAGACACAGCCAATGAGAGCACAGCAGGGCAGATGCCAACCTAAACCAACCCAAGAATTCTGCACGCCCCCGAGAGTCTGTGGATTTGTTCCTGGAAGCGTGACCAGCTGAGACCTGATGAACCCTCCACCTCCAGGGCGGACGTAACTCACCAGCGATTGCCCAACACTTCAGAGCGAGAGCACCTGTGCGACCTTGAGAATGACCACAGTGACACTGAGACTGCAGTCAACAACCGTGACGATGAGGTATTTAAAAGGTAAAACCTCTCAGCCTCACTCTAACCCTGAAGCACAGCTGCTGGGACCCTTGAGCAGGGTGACCCACCATGCACTCTTGAGAAAAGCGAGAAGGTTGATTACACATGCCACCATCATAGGCTCTCCTCGCTCCCTCCGGTCTGAGCTCTCTACGTCTGCCACTGTCCACTGTGCCCTGAGTCGGGGTGCTAGAGCCTCAGACGAGGCCACCTGCAGGGGCCACTGAAGCCCACATCGCCCCCAGCTTTAGGGACTAAGGCAGCTCCTTCTTTAGCTAGGGCAGATACATCCTGCAGCTGCCAGTCAAGTCCCTTTGCCAAGGGTCCTGGAAGTGATGGTGGCAGGAATATGGGGCCATTCCTTAAAGCCTGAGGTGGCAAATTCACTCCAGTGAGAAAGGCTAAGTCTCTGGGGAGCAGAAGAAGAGGGGCAGGGAAAGGGCGGGAGGGTACAGGTGAGCGGGGCACACGGCGGGGAGCGCCGGGGCCCACAACACTGTCTGTTGCTCTTCCCCTCAGCCTGGATAAGAAACGACAGCAGCTGTGAACAAGTCACAGACTTCAAATCCCTAACTTGGTTATAACCAATTTCATATCCATGACATGAGGATACAGTCAACTTACCCAAGGGGTTGGCACCAATAAACACATTTGCAAAGTTCATCTTCGGCATCTGGGTCAAAGACTGAATGTAGTTTCTTGCCTGCAAAAACAAAGGGTTTTCAAAATGGCTTTTTGTTCAATGATGTTACTGCCCTCAGAGAGTCTCGGGCCTGATCAGGAAGAAGCGTTAGCTGACAAAGTCTGCTAGCTCCAATGTTCATGACTGTCTTGGGTGGACGTCTCTCTTAGTTGCTGTCCTAAACTTCCTTATTTATGATCACTACCTTATTTATATCCCTGCTATATTTCAGTTATATTTCAAGTGGACGAGAATGCTAACTAATCAAGTTCCCTTTCATTAGCTTTCTGATCAGAAGTTAAAAAAAAAATGAGGCCAGCAGCAGCCCTTTCTGAGACAGCCTCCCTAAAAGCTAAAAATGGCGTAGGAACTGGTACCCTAATGAAAGTCCGGGACTGGCAGTCTTTCGATGGCACTGGTCTTAGTGGGTGCTCTTAGTACACCAAAAGTATAAATATTAAATCTTGGTAACAAGTAAACGTAAGTTTAGTATATCCAAAGAGGCTCGAACACATTTTAAAAATACTAAACCAATGAGAGCAATAAAGAATAGTGGATTATAAATTACACAGCCCAGGCAGAAATCCTTCCCCTGCCACTTATAAGCTACATCTTCTTGGGCATGTCTCAAGTCTCATCTGCAAAATATTAATATTTGGTGCTAGTATGTGGCTTGTCTACCTCATATGGTTATTGTGCTACTCAAGCAAGACTCATGAAAGAGCTTCAGACTATATTTCTGACACAAACAACATTTATGTTACCAATAGGTTGTTCTATGTTTGGGCCCTGGGCTGGGACAGGCTTGAATTTGAATCTTGACTTTAACCCGTTGAGCAAGTTACTTATTATCTCTGAGTCTTGAGTTCCTCGGCTGTAAAAAGGGATCAGTCCCAATGCCTACCCCCCAGTGCTGGAGCAAGGCCTGGTGATGCGAACCAGTGCTCCTCAGCACAGCACTGGGTCCCGAGCGAGCTCAGCGACACTGGCTGTACCGCGGCTGCCTGTAGGGGGGAAGTCTGCTCTCGCGTCCTAAGGATGTGGAGACTGCCCAGCTGCTGAGCTACATTCTAGGGAATGTAAGGTGCCACATTCTTTCAAGGACTGACAGCTCCAAAAACTGGTCTTGAGAATAACCACATAAATACAAATGTAACTCATAATGCGGGCGTCAGGTATTAGGTGTTAAACTACATCAATGACCTTCCCTGTTTCAATGAATAAATCCCACTATCTGCGTAGTTGAGATAAAACTTCTTTGAATCGATCTTAACCACCTCCTCAAAATTTCTCAACATAAAGGTACTCATGTATGTGGATGCGTGCATACACACACATGCGCGCGAACACACGAGGTTAAAAAAGTTGCTAGGGCAACTTCACCTTCTCGTTACATGTGCAGTGAGCAGGCAAGACCCGCTGTGAAAAGCGGCTGAGGCTCTTTCTGATTCGAGAAGGAAGTTCTAGGGACTGAACACCTGCGTGGCGGTCGTCCCTTCCTCCTGAGCACACAGAAAGAGGCTGAAGGGACGGGAGGACGGAGAGGCCTGTCTCATGTAGAGGTCTGTCTCATCCCTCGAACGAGACAATCGGACAAGACGAGCTGCGTGTAGCTGAAGGGAAGGCCTCTGTGATGCCCACCCGGCTCCCAGAATGTGAGGGCACCTTAGAAAAAAGTGCCCCAACCATCTCTGATGATAGGACTAGAGTTAGACTCAATAGTTAAGAATTGGTAAAAAAAGGCACCTCACCCTACATAGGTATCCATATTTATTCTATATTATTTGTGTATTCTTTTGAACACAGTACTTATTAGTGGTTGGGTATTTTAGTGTTTTTTAAATGAAGAATCCTCTTTTGGTCATTAAAAAACTGATGACTAGGGAAGTGTGCTAATGCCTTCAGTAACGATACCTGCAGCTGCAAGTCAACAGATGGCAGCATGCCCTAGCCACAGGCACAGAACCCAGAAGACAGAACAGCCTCTTGAGCACTAAATTCATAAATCCCAAGTAGAAAAGTGACATCATTTCTACATGTAAGTCTATAACTTGTATTCTCAATCCACAGGATTGAATGAGAATTTATCCCAAATATCAACATCCTGCAGCAGCACACAGGCATCAGTACCTCAGCGGCCTCAAGGCACATGCAAGCATTCAGTGACAGTACAAGTGTGCTGGTTATACAGTGGCAATCAAACGAGAATGTGGCCGTCTGAGGGGCATTCCCTGTGCAGGCTATTGTTCTCACCTCATGGCTTGGCATCCTGTTAATGAGATAAGCAGGGGGTGTCCCCGTCAGACGCATAATCTGCTGAAGCTGGTTAATATCTTAGATGCCTAGTCAAGGGCACTGTCAAACATACGGTGCAAAAAATAACTTTCAACTCAAGTTTTAAAAGGCCAATAGTCACCCCCAAACAAATAGAAAACCTAATCCCCACCAGTCCCACCCACGCCAGGCCAGAGCCCAAGGCTGCATACTGAAGCATGATTCCGTGAACGGCACGAGACTTATCAGGCATGTAGCCAGTGGCTGGCCGTGCAGATAAGGACAAATTTCTGTGGTTTTGGCATCATCTTTAGCATTATATATTTCAGGATCCCTGGAAAGAGGTGCCCCTTGATCCAGGATGCCAGCCAGAGAACTATTCCAAGTACTGATGGCTAAAACCCATTTGCTTGTGGGTCAATGGAGATGATTAAAAAATGCCGACTCAATTCAGTTCAGAAGAATATACCCAGCGTGCCCATTTAAGGAAGAGGTTAAATTTTGAGGCACAGGCTCTGGTGATCTCCACCCCTCCAATATAAGACATGTGTGGGTGTTGGGTTGATAAGCAATGCCAAGTTTCAGAGACATTAGTAGTGGTACATTTAAAATACATGCCACAAACACACAGGTAAGTGAAGAAAGGGAACATGGGGGAAGTTAGAAGCTAATGGTAAAGACAAAAGAGAAGTTCCAGGCTGCTGTTCGTCACAGAAGACCCAGCCTGCATACCACAGTGATTTCTCCCAGTCGTTTTAACCCGTGACCAGACTGACCTCAGCTAACAAATAGCTGGGACGACGTTTGCAAAACACTGCAATTACTCGACAGAGGCAGAACTATAAACAAGCACGTACACAAGCCGTACTCCTTTTAGCTGTGCCATCGATTTTAACACAATTCCCCTCTTCGAAAATATTAGGAGGACTGTTCGTTTACCGTGTGTTCCTGTTAAAGCAGAGGTGATGGGATTTTTAAAATCCTCAACACAATTCAGTAAAAACCTTGTCATACTCCCTTTCTTGTTAACCATTAACGCCCTCCTTCGGTTGCAGCATCACCTTCATAAGCATCCTGGTCAAGTGATTTCACTTCTTTGTGGCTTCTCTCAGTAATTTTCTGCTTTAGCTCATTCCCTGAACTCAGTTTCCCTAGTGGTCAGACTACTACAAACACCTGTAAGGCTGGCCATCAGGAAAGAGCTGGTTCTACCCTGCCGTTTATGCGCCAGCATATTCTAAAGGTGGGATGGTCTCTTAACATCCTCACACAAAGTTTAGATTTACCTCTAAACAAATGACATAACAAACAGTACTCTGCATGCCAAGAGAAATAACAAAAGGGGGCCAGTAAGTAAACCAGCAATAGAATGCCAATTGGGTTTTAAAATGTTAAAATCCCGCCACCTCTCTCTTCTTTCCTATGAATAATTCAGGGTGGGGCAAACACAGGTGTACAGCTGTTTATATGGAAAATAATAAAATGATTAATAAACAATACAAGAATAAACTGTGTTTCAGGTACTCACAACTGTAAACCTACATTTGTCCCACCATGTACTTGGCCTGTACATTGTCTGTTTTGTCTTCTTTAGCCAAAAAGGCTATTATATCCCCTTGTCAGGGGTTAGAAAAAATAAATTTCTAGGGAAAAGTATGAGAATGAGTCAGTGAAACGGCTCTTTTTGCTTTCTTAATAGGATTTTTGTTGTTTCACTAATTGCTATATGTACTGGGTCACCAACCAAAAGAAGTCTATCTCCTTAGCCATCCATCAGGGCCAATTTATCCCTTCTCTCGGGGCACATCCTGACTTGTTCTCAACCAGACCATCTGTTACTGCGTTCTCTTACTCAGAATGTCCTCCTCTTTACTGACTCAATTTCTACACTATTTCCCTGCTTTTCAGGAGTAATGAAAATAGCTATTGCCTTTCTGTTTACTACATTCCTTCAATAATGAATTTTTAACTTTAAGAATCTTTAAATAATTTTACTCACCTGGCTTTTGTTATTTTCATATCACGTGTTCCACACATCATGTGCTTTTAAAATAAATTGGTACTTGGGCAATATCACTAAACATCAAATTAATCTTGCCTACCCTTCTGAATGCTTAAACTACTTTTATCCACTCACCATAATTATGTAGGAAAAAACCAAACCACCCGTTCTTATTCCTATACTCAGTACAATATTATTTGAGTAAATTCTGTATGCTGGTACCCAATTTTATTATGCCCAACTCTAGAGCTTTGTAATATATAATGTGCTTTATTTCACCAAAAATAAAGACATTTCAATATTAGGTCAGGCACTTGGTGCTGTTTCTTTCTTAAGAATAAATGGTGGCTTACTAACAGGTAAATACTATTTTACCCATACCTCTTCTTTTAGAAATTCTTGTGACTAATGGCACATATCTACGGGCAGGTGGGTAGGAGTGGGAGGGGACTGAGCAGGAGCTGTGGTAGCCACCCCAGGTGGCATGAATCTGCTATCTTAGTCTCATTAGCTCTGCTCATTAATAAACCCAACTTCTTCTCAACTCCACTCTCCTCCCTCATGTCCTCTCTACCAGCCAATCTTTCTAAGCAAAGGCATTTAAAACAAAAAAGCACGTGTCCTCTCTAAGCATCTCCTCGTATCTTCTCTGATCTGCTCCAATACAGCTTCTGCATCTCATAAAGCAGAAGAAAACACTCCCCTGGGCTGACAGTGTGGTCGGCACCTCTGACAGTGACTTTCACACAATGTGCAGTCACCTGAGATTCAGGTTCAGCTCACGTTCTCAGAGCATCTGGGATCTACGCTCGGCTCTGCCAAGTGACCCAGTGCATGACTCAGGCAAGTCACAGCCTTTCTGTGCTTTTGCTTCATCGTCCCAAATAAGTAAATAAAATAAAATAAAATAGGGCTGGTACATTCTCTTACATATCGTCAGAGTGGAAATTCATAAATACCCTGGGCTTTGTGGTCCTTTTAAGGAATGTACCAGACACATTCCAGATGACAACAGTCTGTATTTGACAGGGAGACGAACCGTTTGAACTCACCTGCGCAAGCTACCCAGCAGTCTTCCCAACTGGGCGAAGGGACCATGCTAGGAGGAGAACCCAGGAAGGCACCCCTGCAGCCTCTGCCCTCTATCCACTGCCTGGCAGCAGACAGAGGGAAAAGAGAGACAGGCTGGGCTTTCACGATTTCGCTCATGTCTCCTGCCCAACAGCAGGAAATCGTGGCCAAAGGAAGCCAGAGTGGCTTCTCTGTCAACGCCTGCGTGGAGGCAGGAAAGCACTGTGCCAAAGCTTTTTATCGGGTTATTACAATTTGTAATTACAAAGACAGGCCGTGGGAGGAAGGATTTACAACCCCATTCCTGTGGCTCTGAGGCAGCAGGAGTGGGGAGCAACCTCTGCTGGTCTGGGGACTGGGTAGAGAGGAACTGATGCTTTACGTAGGCGTGCAGGCGGTCTATTCTCAACCAATAGAAAGCAAGGAACTTCTGGAAAAGGGCAATAACGTGCAATGTACATTTCATTCTTTTAGTGCTGATGGTAGACTAATCCATGGTGAACCACATGATCTGAGAACAAACACTAACTCAAAAGTGAGAAGAGCCCTTGACTACATGGGAAATCTCTAAGAACGATAAAGTCAGGGCTGAAACAGAGACATAAAATTTCCACTAACCTCTGGGGATGAATTAGAATTTCAAATCTCATTTACTACCACTAGGATACCACTGCCCAATACAGGCCCCGTGATCTAATGCATACCCAGATAGAAAAAAAAGCACACTCATGCATGTGACCAGGAGGGTGTGTATATGTGCAAGTGTGTGTACACACACACACACACACACCCCTCATCCAGAACTCAGCACACAAAGGGCACACGTGCTTAGAAACACACCCGAGTCAAGGTACAGATGGAAGGCAAGTTGCAGACTCCCAACAGGGCAGATAATTACAATCAAAGCATCAACTCACAGACTCTGAGGAGATTTTCTTCAAAAGCTCAGCCCCTGGGGTTCCAACGAGTCTTAAAATGAGCTTCAACTGATCAATATCTAAAGGTGGACTATAAAGGAAAATGTTGGGACAAAATAAAAATGAAAAACAAACAACAAATAAAACAAAACAAAAACAAACAGAATACCCCAATGACAAAAATGAAAAACCAAGCCAAAATGGTGAATCGTCTAGTTAAGGCTTCTGCAGGATGGTCACTTCAAGTAGGACATGCTCCTCCTGTACAAGGATTCAAATGCTACCACACACCCCACGTACATTCATCTGTGCATCTGTCCACACCCCCTATTAGTAAAGTGAAGCGACTGTAGCTGGGTACTGAGCTCAGACAGCAGGCGAAACACGAGAGCTTCCCTCCGTCCAGATGCTCAGTCCACACCTACCTCTTCACCTTCCACCAACACATCAGTAGCCAGTCAAGCCAGAGCAGTGTAAGCAGAGGCTACAGAACAAAGCAGCAGAGCAAAGGAGCCAGGGTAGACCAGCCCCCCGTAACTATCCCCGAGGCCTGACCTAGGAGCTTGTAATGTGGCAGGGCCTGTGCAGATCCCAGAGCCCAACCACTGAGCATTCCTCTGGAATGCCTCTCCCTCTGCCCTGGCCACAGCAGGCAGAGAACTGTGAGTGACAGCCAGCAGAAGGCCTCACTCCCACACTGCACCTGTATGACCTCCAGGAGTGCCGTAACGAAGCAGGACCGATGAGGTTTTAACCTTATAAAAACATGAACAAACCTCACACATCCCAAAGGTTCTAAATCATAGGCCACAGCGCCAAACCTCTATGCTGGTACCAAGTCTTCAAGTACCCTCAGAATGTATGTGCACATATTAATGAGACAACAAAAACTCCCATTTGTTCTTACTGCTTTTAGCCTTGCCTGAAAAGGAGGGGGTGGGGGGGGGTCTTATAAAATAGCTTTTAATAATCTCTCTGAAAATCTGAGTAGTTTGCCCACGTCTAACTGGCATTCGAGGGGACAGGACGGGAGGATGACTACCTCTGATGCCTGCAGATTTTGCATGATTAGGTCCTTCTCAACTTCAGCCTCAGCTTAACCTTCACCTCCCCAGAGAGCCTCTCCAACATTCTATAAAGAAGCCCCCACTTCCATTATCTGTCTCAGCATGATGCTTGACAACATCAGAGTGCTCATCACAATCTTTAACCACTTTTTGCTCTCTGCCTGCCACCTCTACTGACCTGCAGCTCTCTGGGGGAAGGAGCCACTCTGCCTGTCCACCACGTATCTCCAGTGCTCAGCCTAACGCCTGCTGCCTGTGGGCACTCAAAATATTTGCAGAGAAGATAGAACAGGATGGAGAAAAGGAGGAAGGAAATACTTGTTCTTATGGTTATACAAATAAAGGCAACACAATGTAACTTGAAAATAATGGCTGCTGCAAGTCACAGTTGTTGCCTAAGTTACAGGAATTACTTATGCAATAATATCACTGGCATCTTGCCCTGTTCTTTTTTTTTTTTCCTTCCCCAGATATGAAATTGGCTTACGTGGAAGAAAATTCTAGACAGGAGTCAGCAAACCCCAACCTGCTGCCTGTTTTGAAAATGACATTTTATTGGAACACAGCCTTGCCTGTCCATTTATATACTGTTTATGTCTGCTTTCATTGGACACAACAGAAGCCACATGGTCCCCAAAGTCTAAAATATTTACTATCTGGCCCTTTAAGAAAAGGTTTGCAGAACCCCATCCTAGACCCAAAAAACTTATTTCTAGAAATTATAAACAAGTCCACTTACACAAGTTACTTCTGAATTAAGAATAGAGAATTCTGTCATCTGCAAATGGCAGAAGTTAATGTGTTCTGGAGGTTAAATGTTCAGTACTTATTTCTTAGTTGATGAGAAAATTTTTAAAGCATACGTTAATGAAGACAGAGCAGAGCAAAGAATGCATACCATCTTGCTCTAAAATAATCAAATTAACTATGTAACAATAGAATTTAATACAGAATACTTTCTGCTCATGTAAAATGATTCCATTTGCATACATTTAGTTTGCTCAAACTCTTCAGAAGTAAATTTAACTAGGCTGCTACCCCAAAAGATAAAATATATTGCATATAAAAACAAAACAAAACACTAGACTCCCTCAGCTCTCAAACAGGTACTTTTATGATAAATTCATTAAAACTAACCTCTGGAAGTAATGCTGAGATTGGGTGTCTTGTTTAGGAGAGTTCTGACTACTAAGAACGAGTCAGCTTCAAGCCCCCGAGGAGACAGAAGACTCCTGGGTGTGAGTTCTCAACGCCCTCCTTCACTCCACACAGTGGAGGGCTCACTGCAGCACTGAGGCGGGACCGTGTCCTTCTCCCAGTTCCTCGCCCCCCTGACTTAGCATCAGGCTTCTCTTCTGACTCTGTCTCAAGAGATCTAAGACTTGCAGAGATCTAAAACCACTATTCCTTAATGCAGCCAATGCTTCAATTCACAACAAATGTTTTAGGAACGTCCTAGCTTCCAACTTCCTATTTACCCAAGTCACAAACAGGACTACCCTCCATTCTCCCCTCCTACCAAGCCTTTTCTTTTACTCTTCAAAGCCCTGCTCAAATAACAACTCTGCCACGAAGTCTTCCTGGTTATCTTGAGTTCAAATGAATCCCTGCTTCTTCTCGTTAACTTAGTAATACCTCTAATATAGTACTTTTTAAGTCACTCTGTCTTGTTTTATAATCAGAGAGTGAAAATTTGTTCAAATAACTCCTGTAACTCACCTTCCACTGAGTATGACCATATGGTTTGGGGGACAGGTACCATCTTATCCCCAGCACCTTCCACAAAGTAGGCTCAGTAAATATGGAGAGATTTGAAAACATTTTCTATACTATACTTTTCAACTCAACGTCACCCCTCTGCCTTGCCCTCAAAATCTAGAAGAACCAGACTCTGTATAAAGTCTATACACAGAAAAACAGTCAAGAAAAATTGCATCATCTAACGGGGGACCTAACAAGTTCTCAAATATTCCATCTGAAGTGTTTACACCATAAAGATAAACAAATGCTGCGCATTAGTGTGTGAGGGCCAAGGACAAAGAGAGTTGGAAGAGCATGACAGTCAATACTGAGGAGATTAGTAAACACACAATGCCAAAAGAAATCTACTTAGCAGCTAAAAGCACTTGCGTGAAGGAAGTCAAAGCATGCAAACCTCAAAGGACATCACCATAGGTTCTCCAAGAGCTGGCAAATCCACTGAAACACAGGTCAGTCTTCAGCAGCACCAGCCACTGTAAGGCCACTACAATGTGTCCAGGCAGTTAAGGCCAGAAGGAGCTTCAAGTAGCTATATAAGCAAAGCAAAGCAAAATTTACCACATATGACAGTTATTTCCACAGCAAGCCATCCTTCTTAATAGGTTTAACTCTGCACCCCTCCCCCCGACTGGTGTTATTTTTACAGTTAGTTAAAAATATATTTTAATTATAATGACCACATTGTCAAAATTTAAACCATAAATTTCCTGATACTTCCTAAAACATAAAGAGATAAAAATACTGCGCATAAAGAGATGCAAATATGACTTCAGCCTAAAATTATTCTTTAGGTCCTTTGTAACAAAAGTGAAAGGAAACTAGAAGGAATAGTGGGGGAACTAGAGGAAAAGCAAGAAGGATGTTTAGTTAGTTTTAAGTGTGCTAGACATTTTCTAGAAACCTCCACAGATTGAAGAGTTGAAGACGAAAAAAAGAACTAGTTGCAGGGCCTACCTGCGACTACTACTGCTTGTGAGCAGCAGTTTTCAATTAAAAACAACAACAGCTCTGTATGGGGCAAAGCTAGAACATCGGTCTTTGGAGGGTGGGAAATCCTCATGGTGACAGACAGGATGGACCAAAATGAGGCAACTTGATTGATTGATTGATTCTCTTCTTGGTCATTAAAAGTTGTTTCACTGTTATACAAAGAAAATTCCTTTATCTATATATTTATTTATTTTTTAATATATTTTTATTGATTTCAGAGAGGAAGGGAGAGGGAAAGAGAGATAGAAACATCAATGATGAGAGAGTATCATTGATCGGCTGCCTCTTGCACGCCCCCCACCAGCGATCGAACCCAAAACCCGGGCATGTGCCCTTGACCAGAATCAAACACGGGAACTTCCAGTCTGCAATTCAATGCTCTATCCACTGAGCCAAGCCAGTTAGGGCCAAAGAAAATTCCTTAAGGTACTCTAGGTTTTGTGAGCCAACCTGAGGATTCTAGCTTTTTCTGGAAAAATATATTCTTAAATTAGAGAAGGAAAGGCAAGTAACAACTTGGCATTTTTCTTCTCTAACATTTATTAGGACACTTGACTTTTAGTGTCTACAGTGCAACTGCTTTTTAAAAACGAGAAAGAACATTTGAAGCCATCGTCTGGAAGTGAGGGGAAAGTGTGTTGGGAAGGGGTACACCAGAAGTTCTAGCTCCCGGGGCAAAGTTTTATCTCATCATCTGGGTCAGATGAACACAGGGGTTCACTTATTGTCTTTTTTTTAAATATAGATTTTTATTGATTTCAGAGAGAGGAAGGGCAACAGAGAGAGAAAAACATCCCTGATGGGAGAGAATCATGTATTGACTGCCTCCTGCACTCCCGCTACTGGGGATTGAGCCCACAACCCGGGCATGTGCCCTGACTGGGAATCGAACCGGTGACCTTTTGGTTCATAGGCTGACACTCAACCACTGAGCCACGCTATCCGGGCTATTCATTGTCTTTTTTATGTCTGAAGTATTTCATAAAGTGTCTGAAAAGAGATGAAATGAATAGAGTAAGGAGTAAATTTAATACACTAGGGAAAGTGACATGGAGCAGAGCAGCTAGCTGATGGCAAGTGGAGTATAAATCAACAGCCCCATTACCCTCCAGTTAATGTCATAAGGGAATCATTTCTATTAAAATTCGAAAAGGAGAAAAAAGTTTTATACATGGGGATATTCACTTAGGGAAGGAAAACAGCAGTAAACCGAGGCTGTGCCCCTGGAAGAGAACGCAGTATGTAATGTGTAACAGGGCTATGAATCTCACTTTCTCTCTTCCTTAGGCTGCACACTCAAGCGTTAGTAATAACATTTTCTAACTATACTCTACTTGAAGAGACATTCTGGATCCTCTCTTCTAGTGTAAAGTTCTGTCAGCTGTGTCCACTTGATGTACCCAGTCAACTAGACTCATAAGGAAGGGCTTCATTCTTTAAAAAAAATTATAATTCTATTTTGGGTTAGCTGGACGGGTCTGCAAAGTCACAAATGAGAATAATTTCTGACCTAGCAATATATAATTAGCTTTAAAACAAAAATTAACAATTCTTATATCTTAAGGAGAACTCCAGAGATTATTAACAGCCAGTACCAAAGGAATCCTCAAGAAAAAGACTAATCACAAAAAAATGAAAAGGTGAAATAGAAAGACTTGCAGAGATCTAAAACTGCACAATACAATACCAGTAATATCATGTGATTAAATTTAAATGTAATCTAAATAAAGTCTAATGAAATTTAGAATTCAGATCAGATAAAAACACTCATAAAATTATAAATAGCCCTGGCCAGTGTGGCTCGGTTTGTTGGAACATTGTCACCATACACCAAAAGGTCAATGGTTCAATTCCCAGTCAGGGCACATACCTACGTTTCTAGTTCAATCCCCGGTAGGGGGTTGGGGGGATGCATACGGGAGGCAAGCGATCACATGTCGATGTTTCTCTCTCTCCTCCTTCCCCTCTCTCTAAAATCAGTAAAACATTTCCTAGGGTGAGGATTAAAACAAAACAAAACAAAACACAAAAAACTATGAATAGAAGCTTCCTTGACATGAAGAAAAGCATTCATGAAAAATGCACAGCTAAAAACATACTCAGTGGTGCAAGACTAAAAAGTTTTCCCTTTAAGATAAGAAGAGGACAAGGATGCCCACTTTCACCACTGCTATTCAACACTATATTTGGAAGTTCTAGCCAGAGCCAGTTGATAAGAGGGGAAAAAAGCATGTAAATATGAATTGAAGAAGTAAAACCATCTCTTCACAGATGACATAGAAGATACCAAAGTATCCACAAGAAAGCTACTAGAGCTAATAAACAAATAGAGCAAAATTGCAAGTTATAAGAGCAACCAACAAAAATCAGTTGTGTTTCTATAAATCAACAATGCACAAAGTGAAAAGGGAATAAAGAAAGCATCCCATGTGCAATAGCATCTAAAAGAATAAAATCCTAAGACTAAATTTAACCAAGGAGGTGAAAGACTTGTCCACTAAAATGATAAAATACATTGGCCCTGAATCAAGGCCAGCAGTTTGCTGAAGCTGCTGGTTTCAAGCAGGAGCCTAAAGAAATGTCTTTCTCTGGTCTGTTGGCCATTTCAGAACTTAGGAAATGTAATGGTCAATTCATTAGAAAGAAACATCTGAGAGAGAGAGAAAAATGGGTAAAAATTATAAAACATGAAAGAAATTAAAGACCTACATAAATGGAAAGACCTCACCTGTACCTGGAAAAGAATACTTAATATTGTTAAGATGTCAATATTATCCAAAGTGATCTAAAAATTCAATGCAATCTCTATAAAAATTGCAACAGCTTTTTTGCAGAAATGGAAAAACACACCCTCAAATTCATATAGAATTATAAGGAAGCCCAAAGAGCCAAAAAAAAAAAAGGTTTTGAAAATCAGAACAAGGTTGAATGACGTACACTTCCTGATCTCAAAGCTTATCATAAAACTACAGTAATCAAAACAGTATAGTACTGCTATAAAGAGAATATACAGACCAATGGCACAGGATTGATCATTGACAGGCATGCCAAGCCCGAATGGGGGAAAGGATAGTCTCTTCAACAAATGGTGCTGGGAACAGCTGAATTTCCACATGCAAAAGATAAAAGTGGACCCCTAACCTCACAGCATATAGAAAATCAACTCAACATGGATCCAAGACCCAAGTACAACAGATAAACCCATAAAATTCTTGGTAGAAAATAGTAAATCTTCATGACCTTAAATCTGGTCATAAATTCTCAGATGACACCAAAAACATGAGCAACAAAAGAAAAAAAAACGGATGAATTGTAGCTTAATCAAAATGAAAACTTCTCTGCATCAAAGGACAATATCAAGAAAGTGAATAGCCCTGACTGGTGTGGCTCAGTTGGTTGCAGCGTCATCCCATGCACCAAAGGTTGCGGGTTTGATCCCCGGTTGGGGCAAATATGGGAGGCAACTGATAGATCTGATAAATGTCTCTCTCCTGCTCTCCTCTCTCTCTCTCAAAATCAATAAACAGATCCTCAGGTGAGGATTAAAAATAAATAAACTGAATAGACAGTCCACAGAATGGAAGAAAATATTAGCAAATCATATATCTAATAAAGGTTTACTATTCAGAATATATAAAGAACTCCTAAAATTCAACATCAAAAAGACAATCTAATTAAAAAATGGGTAAAGGATTTGATATACTAGTATATTTCTCAAAAAAAAATATATATATATACACACACAAATGGACAGTAAACACAGGAGAAAATACTCAACATTATTAGTCATTAGGGAAATGAAATCAAAACCACATAAAGATAACACTTCATACCTACTGGGATGACTACAGTAGTAAGGAAGGGAGGGAGAAAGAGAGAGAGAGAGACAGAGAGAGAGAGAGAGAGAGAGAGAGAGAGAGACAGAGAGAGAGGGGGGGGAGAGAAGGAAAACGATATAAATGAGTATTGGTAAAGAAAAGATGTGGAGAAATTGTTCATACATCACTGGTGGGCTATAAATAGTGCAGTCGCTGTGGAAAACAGTTTGGCAGTTCCTAAAAAAACTAAACATAGAATTACCATATGACCCAAAAATTCCATTCCTAGGTATATACCCAAAAGAATTAAAAGTGGGGACTCAAACAGGTACTTGCACGCCAATGTTCATTGCAGTACCACTCACAATAGCTTAAAGGGTAGAAACTACCTGTGCCTAGGAACAGATGAACGGATGAAACAAAATGTAATCTCCTATATAATAAAAGCCTAATATGCTAAGTATCTGATCATTCAACTAGTTGCTATGACTCATACTGACCACCAGGGGGCAGACGCTCCAACCGGTAGGTTAGCTTGCTGCTGGGGTCTGACTGATTGGGCGAGATGGGCCAGACATGCCCTAGAGCCCTTCCTCAGTCTCTCCCCGGCCCTGAATGTGCATTTGTGGGGTCCCTCAGCCTGGTCTGCACCCTCTCACAATCTCTGACCCCTTGGGGAATGTTGGAGAGCCGGTTTCAGCCCAATCCCCACAAGCCAGGCCAAGGGACCCCACCAGTGCACCCTGAGCCTCTAGTATAAAGGAATACATTTCTATACAGTCTAGAACTGGATGAAACTTGAAAACATGCTATGTGAAATAATCCAGACACAAAAGTGTGGATTCCACTTATATGAAATATCTAGAATAAGCAAATTCATAGAGATGGAAGGTAGAAGTGAGGTAACCAGAGGCTGCGAGAGGGAGGAATGGGTACAGAGTTTCTGTTTGGAGTGATGATGTGTTCTGGAACTAGAGAGTGGTGATAGTTATATAACTTTGTGAATATAATTAGCACCACTGCATTGTATACTTAAAAATGGTCACGATAGTAAATTTTATGTTACGCTTATTTTCACCACAAAAAAAGTATAACTGATAAATTTTTATGTTAATACATTTTACCACAAATGTATTTTTATTTTAGTTCCTCAGTCACACTAGTCACGTTTTAAGTGCTCACTAGCCACATGTGGCTGGTGGCTACCAATCACCACACTGGATAGCATAGATCAGTGATGGGCAACCTTTTGAGCTTGGTGTGTCAAACTTCGCCAAAAAACTGAGCATAACTCGGGTAGTGTGTCACTTTGAGGAAAAAACATTATTTCGCAAATGTTTCATCCTCAGGAGCAGCAAATGTTTCATCCTCGGCATGCGGCCGCCTTCGCGGCCGCGTGTCATCAGAAATGGCTACGCGTGTCAGTGCTGACACGCGTGTCATAGGTTCGTCATCACTGGCATAGATACAAAACATTTGCAATGCCACAGGAAGGTCTATTACTTAGTTCTTATCTAAAGCTAAAATCACCAGTTTCAAATGCAAGATGATCAGTAAATGAGGAAAACAGAGAAAACTGTGTACTCAAGTAAAGAGCATGCTCTAGCGGTTCCCTCAGCATGCGGCTGCACTTAAAAATCCCAACAGGCAGTAGCAGCATGTCTTTCTGGGCAAAGGAAGAAGAGTGTGTGGAGGCAGCACATTCTCCAAAGGTTTTTTAAGAAGAGAGTTCTAGAAATTAGGGGACTAGACAACAAACAGAACATTGGAAAGAAACTGTGACCTGGTAACAGGTTTGGATGTATACTCCCTGGGTCTTAGCTTCCTCATCTATAAACACAGGGAGTACAACTAGATGTTTTCCAACATCTTTCTCTGCAATTCTAGATTCTTAACCTCCTGATCTCATTGGTACTTTTTAAAAATATATATATTTTATTGATTTTTTACAGAGAGGAAGGGAGAGGGATAGAGAGCCAGAAACATCGGATGAGAGAGAAACATCGATCAGCTGCCTCCTGCACAGCTGCTACCGGGGATGTGCCGGCAACCAAGGTACATGCCCTTGACCGGAATTGAACCTGGGACCCTTGAGTCCGCAGGCTGATGCTTTATCCACTGAGCCAAACCAGTCAGGGCTCATTGGTACTTAAAAAAAAAAAAAAAATGAGGGTAGACTGCCCAAAAGGATCAGCCAGAAGATTAAAACTAAAAGTCAACTGGGTTAACTCTAGTCGCACTCAACACCAGCTGCACACAAGAATCAAGCGGGACTTCACTCTTGCCAGGCCTGGGCACTCACCCACACCAACGAAGTGGAGTCTGCAGTGGTGCCCAGGCCTCGGGAGGTTTTTAAAGATCCCCAAAGTATTCTGATGCACAAGGGGAGTCAAGAACCACTGTGCTAGAACAGAAGCAACTGTACACTTCAGGCAAGAAAAAAAAAATAACAGAAAACCCTTCCCTCTCTCCTTGTCAGGCAACCAAAGCTACATCCACAGAGAAGGCAACTGAGAAGAAGGGAGTGACGGATGTTACAAATATAAACCTTCTGAATTTGAGCTGCCTCAAAAAGAGTCAAGTAGAAAACAGTGCATTACTAACCTAAGAATTGTGAAATAAATTCACATGTATTAAAAAAAGAATCGCCTAGTAAAGTTGGAATGCCAGGTTTTCTGTCTGAAGTTCAGAGGAGGAAAGAAGTATGCATACAGGGAAGGAGTCTTAGGAGCTGCAAGTCAGCTTTCTCAAAGGGCTGAGCAGCAGGGAGTAGGCAGCGTCTCCCAGGTGAGCCACAGGCCACAACTGCTTAGAAACCTTTCGACTAGCAGCCTGCCAAGCGGATCCATCCTTTACTACCGGCCACCAATTTAAATACAGCAGAAGTCTTGCTCAGTGATTCATAGGTAGACAACAGAGTGCAAAGATGAAGGGAGAAACTGTTTCCCAATGATCATTAATGAAGAAGATGGCTAACGTTTCCCGGCAGGCTCTGTGCTAAGCAGTTCCCAGGTATTATCTCACTGAATTCTCACAGCACTGTGTGAGGTATGGTAGTACTATTATCAGCACTTACAGTTCAGGAAACCGAGAGACAGAGAAAGGGAAACTGCTCAAGGTCACACAGCTGGAGCAAAAGAGCTCCCAGGTAAACCCAGAAGTCTGACTCCAGAACAGCGCTCTCTCCCCTGCCAGTGTGTGTGCAGGTGTCAGTGTCTCCTGAAGGTAGATGGAGAGACAGTTAGAGGGGAAGAAGGGGAGAGGAGAGCAGAGGACAGCATCAGAGCACTGTGCTCAGAGGACAGACTTCAGGGTGGGACTCTGAGCTGTGTACCTGAGGAAAAGGAGAAATACAAATTTTCCCCAATTAGCTCGGGCTGTAAGGTGAATGAAGCACAGACAAAGGAGAAACACAGGTATTAAACTAACTTCAAATCTGAAGGTGAGGAGCCATAAGTGAGCTAAACAGAAGGAGGCTGAGCCCTATCCATCCAGTGAGACCCAGGAAAATACAGCTTCCCCGAGGGTCACCAGGAAAGTACATTTCCTCTGGAAGGAGACAGAACACATGGACAGATAACATGCACATCGGTCACCACAGAAGCATATCCCAAAGTGTACGCAAGTAAACTGACATTCTGGTTTATAAACCACAGTTGGCGTAGGTGAGGGGACAAACTGCTTCCAGGTCTCAGGTGACCACCTAACCCCCCGAAGGCTAGTCCCACGAAGTTAACAAAAACCTTCCACCCTAATTCTAGAATATTATTTCAACATTCCTTCTCACCCACACATCTTCACCCCGTGGAACCAATGGGAGTTCCAACAGAGCACATTTTGATGCTAATACTAAACCGTGAAGCAGGCATGCAGCAAACAGGAAAGGGCTAAAATAAAGAGGCCATGATAAATCACAAACTAGACAGTAAGTCTGGAAGTAAATTAGGTTTGACTACTATCTGGGATAAAAATTAAGTTGTGCTGGAAAAAAAAAAAAAAAGGCACACAAAACAGGGTGACCTTACTACTTCTTCTTTTATTATTTGTTGTAAAACAAACATAACAAGCAGGTATATCATTACAGAGACCAAATATAGCCTTTTTAATATGTAAACCAAACATAAAGAGACACTCCTGATTTATAAATCGGGTATTTGTGCTCATTAATTATTTGTACAAGCAGACTACTACCCTCAGGTCGCTGAATATGAATATAATCTTAAACTCACTGCAAAATGATGACATATGAAAGCTTTAAAGGGTTTTGCAGCTGAAGAGGAATTTTTCCAACTCACAAAAGTAAACCGAAGCCTCTTCTTGCCAAGGGGCAGATCTCATGTGCATATCTGGACTAAAAAGGCAAGTACCTAAGAACCTTCCCTAGAGACAGGTAAAAGTCATATACTCACACAGACTCTGGGATACAATTAAAAAACAAGAACCCAAACTTTCAAAGGATACGGTCTGTACCAGGAAACAATGTTCTTCCAGTCAGCAGCTCGGCCATTATGCATCCCACCGACCAAATATCAACTGGAAAGAGAAGTAACAGTGCATACGATGTCACTATGATCAGGCTTGGCTCCCAGTGAAACTGTAACTAAGGGCGAAACACTCACAAGAATATTTAAGGCATCTGGTTTAAACAATCATACCCCTTTTTATAGGAATAAGTAAGCTTATTAAGACCTTCACCCAGTAAAGGGCTTCATAGGGTAGGATAAGGCCAAACATAATTACGGCAAGAGAAATAAGCTGTGTACAAAGGAGCAAAAGTTTCTTCTTAGTAGAAATCGTAGATTCTCTCAATATTGAGAGGTGAAGATTACTAACCATTGTCTTCAGGTAGAAATACTCAGAATAAGTTGAAAATCTAAATAAATAAAAACTCAATTGCTAAATCACAAAATTTGAAAACTGTGTATTAAAACTTCCATTTTAACTGAGCTACTGAAATAGTTCCTATTTGTGGACTTTAAAAGGATCACTGAGGGAAGAAAAGATGTTTCCTCCTATTCCCACTATCTCTACTTCTGAGAATCCCAAATACACCCAAGATGGCATTAATAGGCCCTAAATAACCAAAGTAAGCAATACCTGTCTGGTTGTAATGCATCCAGTTTAGCATGATCTCAGGAGCCCTGTACCACCTGGTGGCCACATAACCTGTCATTTCATCATCTGTGTGTCGAGCCAGTCCGAAATCCAAGATCTAAGGAAAAGGAGAGAAGTCAGGTGCTGAAAGATTCAACCTCCTAAGACTTGTAAAGCAGGATGAACAAATCCTATAAAAAGGGAGAACAAAATAGTACGTTCATAAACATATATCCCGATCTATGTTCAGAATGCATGAGAAACACAGCAAGTACTTTGAAAAATGAAATTACAAAAAGCAAAATAAGAATGCCACTGCTAGGTATTTACCCAAGAGCAATGAAAAGAAATGTTCACACTACAGCTAACACATGAATGTTCATAGCAGCTTTACATAGCCCCAAACTAGAACTGAAACAAATGTCCACCGACAGATGGATGGATGGATAAACCAATTGTGGTATATTCATAAAATGGATACTACTCAGCAATAAAAAAAGGAATTAACTATTGAAACACGCAATACAAATGAATCTCAAAAATATTATATTAAGCAAAAATCAGACACACACACATTCACACACAAATACTGTATGATTCTATTTGCATGAAACTCCAGAAAAGATAAATCTTCCTGTAGTGTCAGAAAGCAGGTCGTCTGTAGCCAGGATTAGGGGCAGAGGGGTGAGGATCGGCTAGGAAGGGGCACCAGGCACTTTCTGAGGTGATGGAAATGTTCTTTATCATAACTGAGTTGGTTACATGGATATATAAATTTGTCAAATGTACACTTAAAAGGATGCATTTTACTGTATGTAAATTACGTTTTAAAAATTTGAGTAAAAAATGAAATTAAACCTGAAACTAATATAATATTGTATGTCAACTTTAATTGAAAAATTAAAAAATATTAAAAAAAGAAATGAAACAAAGAAATTCCAGAGCTGCTTGTTCTTTATAGACAATTTATCTCTTATTTGAACTATTTTGAATGAAAAGGCTTCTGCCATTTTTTTCAATTTAATAATTATCTTTTCAGAACTGCTTACTTGATATTCAGACTATAATTTTCCTTTATTATAACTAATATATTAAATTTCAAATTTAACTTTTAGAATGAAAACAAGATACCTGATGCCACTTTCAATGTCATTTAAAACTAAAGCTGCCAGGCTGGCGTGGCTCAGTAGTTGAGCGTCGACTTATGAACCAGGAGGTCATGGTTCGATTCCCGGTCAAGGCACATCCTGGATTGCTAGCTCAATCCCCGGTGTGGGGCGTGCAGGAGGCAGCCAATCGATGATTCTCTCTCATCATTGATGTTTCTATCTCTCTCTCCCTCTCTAAAATCAATAAAAACATATTAAAAAACCATACACACAAAAACTGAAGCTTACTAAATCTATGGTTCAAATATCAAAGTTTGATATTCTTGAGGACAAAATGACTTTTCAGATAAAAAGTCATGGCTTATATAACCATTCCCTGTATAAATGTGCCTGGTTTATCAAACCTGTAATTACAAAGTGAAACAACTATTTCCCACCGTCTCTTCCCCTTACCTTCAGCTCACAGTCCTCATTCACAGCTAGATTACTAGGTTTCAGGTCCTAGGAGGAAGGACAGAGAGGACAGGAACAGCTTTGTTGTGCATGGTGAATTCTCTCCTTAGATCCTAACATAAAATTAAGGCTTCACCCAGCCATAAACAGACAATTTCCATTCTGTAGTCACTATCTAGCCCTAATTAGCCTTAAATTGGTAAAAACTATCCATCTTCTTTTTTAAATCAATTTAAACTTAGAGTAAAGTTACAGTTAATCAATGATCTTGGCTAAATGACAGTCTTCCCCCGCCACCAGTTCCCCAAAATAATTTAATAAAAAACACAAGACATACCCTGTGAATTATGTCAGCTGAATGTATATACTGTGAAATAGAAAAGAGTCAGTTAAATAAGAAGTCATTGCCAACCTCCCTCTGCCACATTATGACTTATTTGAAGTACATTTTCAGGAAACAGTAAGAACTGCTAGTACAAACCATGGGATTAGAAATCAGAACAAGTAATTATTATTAGTCTATGCATTTATCATAACTATGATTTCCACACCATGAACTTGACTCAAAGCTGAAGTAATGATTGAAACAGTGCTTTCAATCTATTTCCAGTTGGTTCTCTATAGCTCAATGAGGATTCAAAGCAGCTAAATATCAAGTGATTTAATTTTAAACACTGCTTATCTGCCCCTCTCACAAATAAGTTAGCCTCCTTAAGGATGTTTTTAAGGTTTCAACATGACTCTGACCAGATATTAGATTATATCAAAAAATTATTATTACTGTTTAGGTGTAATAATGAGGAGTACTCCACTCTCAGACATGCATTTTGAAGTATCTTTGGGTGGAATGAGATGATGTCTAGACCTCCCTTACAATAATCCAGTGCTTGGGGACTACAAGAGAAACAAGATTGGCCATATGCTGGTAATTGTGGTCATTGAGTAAACACAGGGCTTCGTAATTCTATGATTGTACTAGTGATTTGGGGAGTGTTCTAAATGTTTCACGAGACAAGTTTTTTTGGTCTCACTCCCCCCAACCCCCTTAAGTCCTAAACAGAAGACAGAGAATTTCATGTCTCAAAAGTATTACTAGTACTGTCTGTACCTTGAGACCTCGGAGAATTTGGTAGATAAGGAACTGAACATGGTCATCCGTAAGCTTCTGGCATTTCACAATGTTGTTCAGATCTGCCCCCATGAGATGGGTCACCAGATACCTAGAAATTAATGGAGAGTTACACAATAATCCAGAAACCTTAAGGAAGTTCTTATCTTTTTAAGAAAAAGCCTCCCAGGAAGTACCACAGTGATACCTAACAGCTTAGTAACTTCTCACGGGGACTCATTTTTAATACTACTATTCTAACTTTAATCTCCTGCCATCTATTTTTCTAAAAACTTTATACTCATTCCTAATTGACATATCTTTTCCTAGGTTCTCTAAAGAATAAAAATGGATATTAGAATTATATCTGTTAGCATCACTTTTCTTTAAAAATGTTATTATTGCATAGAAATGTACAAAATAACTAAATGCCTGGCTATAATAAGTATCTTGTATTTTAAATCCCCCATTACAGCCCTAGCTGGTTTGGCTCAGTGGATAGAGCGTTGGCCTGCAGATTGAAGGGTCTCAGGTTCAATTCCAGTCAAGGGCACATGCCTGGGTTGTGGGCTTGATCCCCGGGTGCGTGCAGTGATTCTCTCTCATCATTGATGTTTCTATCTCTCCCTCTCCCTTCCTCTCTGAAATCAATAAAAATATGAAAATTTAAAAATAAAAAAATAAATCCACCATTGCATTTGCACCTCATTATAAACCCTCCAAGTTGTAGGTTCTAAAAAATAGGAGTATCTTTAAATTTTCAAATTATAACACCTTTTTTTCAGAAATGACTGGTAAAAGAATATTGTTCACTGATGGTATTCCTGCATTTACTTTAAAGGAAGGAGGAACACATTTTATCTGTAAGCAAGATGAGGCATTCCAGAACGACTCCTCACGGGTGTGGTGCTGGTAATTAATCCTATTATTACACAGTAAGATCAGGGAATGATTACATTCAAGTCCAACAGGTCTGCCACAGATATTTTAGATGCAATGCCTTCCCCCACTCATTACTGTATTACAAGGTGAGGGGAACATAAAAACCACATCAATACTAAAGAGGCTGAAGTTTTAAAAATTAGGTTTTATCTACTGTGTATGAACATTACCCATTCCTGAGGCTGAATAATAATGTAGACTAGTTAAGCTTTAAAGAATGACGATTGCATTTCATTTGTTTCTTTAAAAAAAATAAATTGGAGGGAAAGAAACCAGGCCAGTAAATTTAAGTCTACTATAATGCATTATATGAATATGAATAAGTATGTGTATGACCTCTCTTTATACACACACACACACACACACACACACACACCGCTATATTTATTAATTTTTTTCCTCAAAGAGGAATGGAAATTTTGTGTTTCCTAATTTCCCTATTGGGCTGTTATGGTCAGTTCCCAATTGCACCAAGATCAAAGGAGTTAGCCTAGATGTATGTGACCCTAAGGTAAGATTTTTAGCATTTCATATTTTTAAAAGTTGCACATTTATACTGCCTTGAGGAAAGGCTGGGCTCTAAATGTAATACGAAGTATAAATTACGCTTTTTATGCCCTAGCTGGTTTGGCTCAGTGGATAGAGCGTCAACCTGTGGACCAAAGGGTTCTGGGTTTGATTCCGGTCAAGGGCACGTACCTTGAATGCAGGCTCCTTCCTGGTGGGATTGGTATAGGAGGCAACCAAACGATGTGTTCCTTTCACACCAATGTTTCTCTGTCTTTCCCTCTCTCTTCCACTCTCTCTAAAAATCAATGTAAAAATACCCTCGAGTGAGGATTAACAAAACAAAAACAAACAAAAAAATGGGGCTTTTTGAAATTTTTCCATAAAGATAGTTCTTATTTAAGAGATGTTCCAAGCCCAGCACAGCATAAAGGCAGGTAGTGCTTACTCTGTACCAGGCACTATTCATTATGCCCATGGCTCATGCACTCTTTCTACTACTCTGTGAAGTAAGTCCCATTAGTATTCCCATTTCACAGATGAGGAAACAGAGACAGAACAGGAATGTACAACTTGCCCAAGGTTAAAAGAGTGGAAATGTCAGGGGTTGCATTCAAAACTATTTGACCTCAGAGACTGTGATCTTAATCACAGCATATACTGCCTCCGCATTCTTCCAGCTGACAAAAAATTTAAGTCGAGAGAATGATCTTTTAAAAATATATTATAAATGTCACAATAACCAGGGAACTAGTATTTTTTGATAATTTTCTTATCAATTCTCAATATTTATTATCAAAGTTAACCTTTAATGAAAAAGAAAGCTGGCAAAGCAGCAATGAATGAATATTCTATCCTAATCAGTCACTGTATTTTTTAAACCCCAAATTGACACATAATCTCACAAATATGATAAAACTGTGAATAATTGGTTAATATTTTGAAATCAGAACTTCCCCCAGAAAACCTGGGCTGATGGCTGCAATATCCAAAACACCAATTATGAAAAAATTGCAAGGCTCAGGTTGAGGAAGAGAGAATCCAATTTCTGTCATATAAGACTGCTTTGCAAATAATTCTATTTTATGACATCAGGTAGTAAGAGGATTATTCTCTCACCATTTAAAAACAATTTTAAGGAGAAAAGCTAAACAATGCTTTGGATGATTCTACCTAGAATCTGCCTTAATTTGTCTTGAAATACAACCTAAAAGTCTTAATCCTCTAAAATGTCTGCTAGTTCACAAAAGTGTTAAGCAGTATTACCAATGCAACCACAGTAATTTCAAGTATAACTATTGTGTTTTAATGATTACCAATGACAAGGAATCCTATACAGGCAGGAGACCCCTGACTTCACAGCTTGAGAGAGAGAACATATTTTCAGTTAGAATATTCCACCAGCATGTAATTTCCTTCAAGCCTCCTCCCCATCAGAGACCATATCCATTTTACCACTAAAATTTCCAGATGGAGGGTGAGACAGTCTATACACTATGTAAGTATATAAGACCAGTATATACAGTAATAACTTCCAAGCACTGCTGCTAGGCTGCAACTGAATCAACTGAAAAGCATTATTCCTGGCAGAAGTGTCTTGCAAGAATTAACAAAATCACTGTATGTTGTTTCCATGAAGCTCAAAGACTAATCCATGACAACCAATTGTCCAGTTCCAACTCATCACATATAAAAAGGTTTCCAAAATAAATCTTTCAAGAGCAGACAAAAGCAAGCATCATGCAATGTTACTAAGTGCTTATAGACGACATGCCAACTTTTAAAAGTAGTGAACTAGGGAGTGGGAGGAAAACGTAGATGAACACATTTTAAACAAGGCAATTCCAAAAGGAGCATTAATAGAAAGCCCAGTTTCTATAGCATTTGCTTCTGGAAAGCAAATGTAATTACATTTTTGTAAAGGCAGTGCTCATGACAGTGTTCATGACATCTCAAATAAATTAAAAGTTTGACTTGAGGACAGCTGGACAGCTATCTATACCTAGTTCTCCCATCTTTAAAAAGGAGGTAAATGAGTAGGACTTTATTAGGCTAAAGGCAGAAAAGATTATTTCATGGGCTGATACAAATCTTGTTTTTCACTTTTCTTGTGAAAATGGTCTCCTTTAAATTAATCAAACTATAAACAGTATAAACCACCATTTCTTAAAGTGGCTCATACTAAAATGCATTGTACCGGCAAGAAGGCAAATGTCTACAATAAGTGATTTTCAGTACTGTAGACAGCCCTACTCTACAACTTCAGTTATTAGGCACTTTTGGGTAACACCCAATTGTCAAGATTCCTACCCTACCACCTTTGTTTTTAAAGCATAATACAGTCAGAAAGAACCCATGAAGGAAAAAAAACTTTTACATCTACACATTGGCATCTTTCCTATTGCCAGCCCTAACTGATAAAGCACAATTATGAAAAGGCAAAAAACACTTCCATATTTAAATAAACTATTTAAAATAATCACAGGGATTGACAACTGCAAGCCTCTGAAATACATTCAATGATCCTCATTACAGTCTGTTCTCAACACAGCAGACAATAATGCTTTAAAAATAAAAATCACGTCACGTCCCTTCTCTCATCAAAAGGCAAAAATCCCTTCAACTTCAAATAAAGCCCTACATAATCCAGTAGGCTGTCCCAATTACCACTCTCACTTCATCACCTACTTCTCTCCCCTGCTCTCACTCAGCTCCACACCAGCTAGCCTTACTCCAGCCACACAGGCCCCTGCTGCAATTCCAACACTTCATGCAGCCTCGGCCACAGAGCCTTTCACTGACTGTTCTCTCTGCCTGGAATGCTCTCCCACCAGACATCCATGAGTCTAATTCTTCTACTCCTTCAAAGAAGAAATAAATACAACTTTGGTTCAGTGGGTATGCTGAAGTTGGTAGGCTTTCAAAAGGATAAAGGAGGCAAAGGCACTACAACGGATAAAACTTAACCTTTCAAACACACACTAGCCTTAAATAAGGTCTTTTCACTTAGGAATAACCCAATTCCATAATGCCTGATTAAGCCAAAATACAGCATTTGCCTAGGTCAGCAATCATTAATTTCTTTGTTAAATAAATCCCTCTTCATTGCACCTAAAATTTTGGGAAATAGCTCAGACCTGATTCGAATGTTTTCCAAAGTAATTCACAAACACATTACTTCAGCATTTCTTCCACATATAGGCAGAATATCAAAACCCATCATTCTGAGGACAATGAAAATACGGTGTACATCAAAATAATATGCTGTTATACGTTTGTACAAATCCAAGGAATGTACAATACCAAGAGTGAACCCTGAGGTAAATTATGGACTTTGGGTGATTATGATGTGTCACTGTAGGCTCAGCCTTGGTAAAAAGAAAATACACCACTGTGGGAGGGGGTGTGCTAATTCCATAGTGGGAAAGCTGCAGCAGAGTGCTTGTACATCTACAAAAACACCTGCTGGAATCTATCCTGCACTCAAACCTGTGTACTCATGTGTCTCGCATTCACACATATGTAACCTGGGCACATGAGGGCATGAATGCCCCGTGGAGTAACCTTGCCAGTGGGTAAATGCTCTCCATCTCAGGTGCACTCTGCATAGGTTCCTAAAAGATCCTGGCAGTTTGTAGCCCACAGCCCACAACGGTGGGCAACTTAATAATATACCCTTGTAGCAGCCTTCTCAATCCTTCCGTCTCGTTTTCCCTAGCCCCACTACTAAAATAATAGAGATGGCCACAAAACTGGGAGAATCAGAACTATTCACCAGCTTTCTCATTATGCGAGGCCCACCCCTGTCCCAGTGCAGACATCCAATGCTTCAGGGTCAGCATGCAGCTCCAGTACCAGTTTCCACACACGGGTGGGATAAAAGAGAAGGAAGAACCTAGAGGGAACCAAGGCTCCATTACATATCTTTATGTAAATGTAATAATGTAAAGTGTCCCTTTAAAAGCTGGGGCAAGCAAGTTCAGAACAAAAATCATAGTCCAAACTCCCTATATACTCTTCTCCATTGAACATCTGCAAGGACTCACCACCGACTCTCCAAATAGAGTACAATATGTCTGAAATGATGAAAATACATTCACTACCCATAATACACATCTTCTGTATCCATCCCAGCCCCCAGGAGAACTGGATGATAGAATTAAAGACTCTTTTGAAGTAAGTATACTGCTAAATGGCTCAGGAATAGACATGGGCTGCCAGTTTTCATCTTCCAGCTGAGGAAGACAAACGCACAAGCTTTACTCACACATCATTGAATTCCTCCAGAGACCTTGCCGGTGTGAAAACATCCAACAGACCAATTACCTATAAGAAAACATAAAAATCAAACAGTCAATAAATACTGAACTTAGTATAGCACCCATCAGGTCTATGACTATGAACTGATTCTAAATCCCGTTGAGTTCAATAACATCACAATATTATATATAGACTGTGTAACACATTTTCTACCAAAATTATGCTTTTGTTTTTACTTGTTAATATTACCTCTCATAAAAATCTAGTTTACTATTAAAATTTTCAACTCCCTAGGATCTAGTCATATATAGCTACTAGTTTATCAGGAAGCAAAAAGGCTTAGGGGTCTTGACTTAACATGCACTAATAGTCTAAGAAGCAGAAACAAGTCACACTTCTACAATTGTTATTACAGTATCATTTTTCTTTTAAAATGTTATTATTATTCCATGAAAAAGACACCAATATATTTAAGGATTTTAATCTTATCAAATTGTCCTCCATAAGTGAGGCCAACTTACATTCTCACCAATAGTGTATCCATGATCTTGTGTATCCACGGCTCTCAACAGTGCTTTCAATTTAAGTGAAATCATTTTCTTTATCCTACTCTGTGGGAAGCCACCCATTGTCTTCACTATCAGAGACGTGTAAACAAGGATCCTGGAACGCTGGTGACCCTTGAGCCCCTGGCAAGGGCCAGAGCTATGCATCGATTGTTTAGTCCAGACAATGGGGGCTCAAGCAATTTCCTGACCAAATAGTCTCACAGTAAATCTTTCTAATATTTACTGATCTTTACAATAGTCTGTCTGTTACCGCAATTACCTGCCGAAGGGCTAGATGTGTATCCAAAATTGAATAGTTGGCAAGGCCTGAACACCAGTGGAAGTACTTTCTCTTGCATTGGGCTTTCCCGCCTGGCCTCCAATATTTCCAAATTATTATTTCTTGTCTCATCTCTGTCATTTGCGCGCAGTCCCTCTTCCAGAGCCCAAACCCTGAACCCTGAACCACACGGGATGTGGGTCTACACACTTCTCCATCTAAATCACAATTGTTTTCTTTGAGTTTGATATACTCCTGCCTTAAAATCTCTGGTCTTTTGATTACTCTCTCCCCTGTACCCACTTGTATTTTAGGTAGCTGAGAGCTAGAAGCCATTATTATCCACCTGTTCCAACATTTCTAATCACTGGTTCCTTTTATAAGATGCCCCATCTCAATACAAGAAAAGTTTAAAACAACTAAGATACAGAACAACCATCATTCAGAACCGCCTGAAATCTAGCTGAATGGAAATCCTACAACTAGAGAAGTAAAGAAGAAAGCACATGGAGAATGGCAGGTGAGGTGCACGAGAACGGGCTGGTCCAACACGTGACACTGTTTTCAATAGGGAGGGATATCAGAGGCCTCCTGTGAGAAACAAGGGGTCCCAGCCCCACACCAGACCCCCAGCCCAGGATTCCAGAGCTGGGAAGAGAAGCCCCAGACTTTGGGTTATAACAATCAGTGACGATTGTGGCTGAGTGATACAGAGGCTGCTGGAGACCCAGCAGGTCCTCTTAAAGGGCAGGTGAAGGAACTTACAAGGTCTGGCTTCCTCTGAGCTCCAGTGCCCGGCTGTGGCTTTAGGGGATCCAGACTAGCAATGATCAAGAACATCATCCCCTGCCCTAGCTGTTTTGGCTCAGTGGATAGAGTCGGCCTGCTGACTGAAGGGTCCTGGGTTGGATTGCAGTCAAAGGCACATGCCCAGGTTGTGGACTTGATCCCCAGTAGGGGGAGGGCAGGAGGCAGCTGAACAATGATTCTCATCATTGATGTTTCTATCTCTCCCTTCCTCTCTGAAATCAATAAAAAAATATATTTTTTTAAAAGTACAATTAACTAATTTGGAAAAAGTAGAGCAAATCATATTAGTAAATGCCCTATCAAATTTTAATTTCCTTAAATGAGACACATTTTATGAAATTAAAACTATGTTTATTTTTTTACATCAAAGTATTTTTAATGTTTTATAGTCTTTTACAAAATATCCCTTCTCTATTAATCATATTTTTGAGTGTTAATCATAAGGAAAACATTGTAAAAAATGTTTCTCAGCATTAAAATAGATCAGGCGAACATTTTAGGAATATTACATAATCTAATGATTTCTCATTTCTTTAATGGAAATTTCCTTTTAATTCATCATATTTTGGCCTATTTTCTTATTCTTTGTGCCATTATATGACACCTAAAAGGCCAGGATTCAAATTTTTAGAAAAACAAACAAACAAAAAAACCCCATTTACAATACAAATAATCAGCAAATATCTCTGATTGCCCTACAATGGTCCAAAAGCTAACAGGGTAATACATTTTTATTAAACTAGCAAACACTCAAAAAATAAACACTTTAACTTAGTAATCAATCAAAGACAATATTTACTGTATTTAACACCAGCCACAAAACCACCACTTGGTCTACCATGGTAAGATTGAATCTTAGGTTCCCGAATAAAATTTATGAAAGGATTCCCTTAATCATTTTTAAATTTCAAAACTTACAGATCTCCAGGTCCTTATCGGGGCAGTCTTTGTAGTAATTACCCCGACAGCAAGAGGATGCAGCTGGCAGGCTGCTTCCCTTTAATCTTTCCTTAGAGCAGGTATTAATGAGACCAAGGTCACAAGTTCAATCAAGAACAAGCAAGCTAACTTTGTTCAGAGTAACTTAGTCACAGAAAGCATCCCTTCGTTCTTGTTACCCACCTGATAAATGTACACCTATCATTCATTATCACCAGTAAAATAAATAACTTAAGATGAACCATGCATGGATTGTGAGTCAGAGTCATTTTTGTGTAAAGATCACATGGGCATTCAGCACCTTATTTTTGTTATCAATATTTACTTAAACTTTAAAAGAGTTTTAAGCTGTTGCTATTGCTGTTGTCTTTGGTGGCCTGGTGGCTACCTAAAAATCAGATGGTGGCCCAAAACAGTCATTTAAAAAAAGAAGAAGAAAGAGGAAGAAGAGGACAAAGGAGAGGAATTCCTTTTAAAATCCTTGCTTGCCCTAACAGGTTGCTCAGTGGTTAGAGCACTGGCCGATGAGCCAAAGGGTTGCGGGTTCAATTTCTGGTCAAGGCCATGTATCTGGGTTTTGGGTTTGTTCCCCAGGGCGCGTGCAGGAGGCAACCAGTCAATGTGTCTTTCTCACACTGATGTTTCTCTCTCTCTCTCTCTCTCTCTCTCTCTCTCTCTCTCTCTCTCTCCTCCCCTCTCCCCTCCTCCCTCCCTTTCACTCTAGGTATAATACAGACAGTCCTAGGGTTACTCTGAAAAGCAATGGGAAAAATAGCCTCAGGTGAAGATTAACAATAACAAAAAATCCTTGCTTAAGTTTACTTGAAGTCTTGGTTCTTACCAGGTAAAACTACTTTTACATTGTAAGCACCTAACAATTGTTTGTAGACAAGACTAAAACTCAGGAATTTTTCTACATTGAGTCAGTCTTTTGGTCTCTTCTCATTCCCCCTTCAAACATTTGCCAAAACAACAGAGAACTATGAAACATTCAGCCATATGCCTTCTTTTGTTCAAACAACAAAATCACCAATATCTAAGCATAGGTGACCCTACACTGATACTGCTAAAATCTAAACATCTTAATATAAAAATGATGGACTGCTATTAAGCAAGTTGTTTATAAAATAATAAACCCTGTTTTTCTAATACAGTCAGCCCTCTTTCTCTTTTTAATGTTTCTTTTTCCCCATTTGATTTTAGAGAGAGAGGAAGAGAGAGGGAGAGGGGGAGAGAGAGAGAGACATCAACATCAATATTGATCAGCTGCCTCCTGCACACCCCCTACCAGGGATGGACTCAGAAACCCAGGCATGTGCCCTGACAGGGAATCGAACTGAGACCTCCTGGTGCATGGGTAGACACTCAACCACTGAACGACCCTAGCCAGGCTCAGCTCTCCTTTTAAATGGAGTCTTAACCAATCCTAAATGAGAAAAACTGTATCCATCACTGTGGCGTCATTTCTACAAATACAAAATGGCCCAAATGTAACCAGCCCAATGTCATGACACATTTCAAATGATGACATTACAGAAAATTAAAGCATAGAAAACTAAATAAGGTTGTTGCTTATGATCACTGAGGAAAGTCAAGGCATGGATTCAGATAACCCAAAATAAACTGTGCCCTGAATACTGGCTTAATTTGTCAACAATGAAAAGCAAAACAATAAAGTATATAGCACTGGTAAGCCAGATGTTCTTAAATTAGTGTGGGATCCTGGGGCCTCCTGGAGCTATTTTAGGGTTCTATCTATGTTTGCTTGCATTCCATTTTCTAAGTATTCTTTATATTTAAAAAGCTATGACAATGTCTCTGTCATATTAATATGTAATGAAAACAGCACACACACTAACTGTGTTAAAAACCCAATGTAAACGTATCAGTTAAGCTGCCAGGCCACCTTGATTTTATGCAGACCTTGGATTCAAGCTTTTCTTGCCAGCTTTTTCCACAATCTCAACTTCTTGTAAACTGTCACTGGTTAGAAAAACTGCAGCTCTGCACTGAAATTTTTAAAAACTTAGGCTTGCACATGGATGCTCCTATAAAATTATATCTGAGAATAATTATAAATTATAATTATAAATTTATAATTACAGTAGGTCCTCGGGTTACGTCGGAGACCTGTTCCTACGGCACAATGTAACGCGATTTCACCCTAAGTCGGAACCCACCTACATAAGCACCTACGTCACTCACATGGAGCACATACAGCAGTAATGAAGTGAAACAGTAAAAAAAATTTTAAAGGAAGATAACAATTCCTGACCTTTACTTGTGGTAAATAAATAATAAAAAACATAAAGCACGCCCTGACCGGTTTGGCTCAGTGGATAGAGAGTTGGCCTGTGGACGCAAGGGTCCCAGGTTCGATTCCGATCGAGGGCATGTACACCTTAGTTGCGGGCACATACCCAGTAGGTAGTGTGCAGGAGGCAGCTGATGGATGTTTCTCTCTCATCGATGTTTCTAGCTCTCTATCCTTCTCCCTTCCTCTCTGTAAAAAATCAATAAAATATATTTAAAAAACAAGCAAACAAAAAACATAAAGCACATATGTACATGTCGACATGATGGAACTTTTTTTTTAAATAAATAAATGGGAGATGGCGACGTAACCACGAAACGATGTACGTTGAGTCCGACGTAACCCTAGGACTGTCTGTATTATACCTAGGAAAAATTATAACAGCACCCATAATCCAGTTCTGAATTTAAATCTCAATGTAGAAGAAACTTATACTTTGTGAAACAAGTGTATATTAATAATGTATCACTTATCATGGGTTTTTTTTCTTACTATGGACAAACAAGTTCAATTATTAAAACAGAAAAGGTCTGAATAGCCAAGTAAGAAATTTAGGTTTTGAATTTTTCCTCTACATAGTAACAATCAATAGTGTCAAATGACTCTCAAATCTCTATGGTCACTGTTTCTACAATGCTACAAAATTTACAGTTCCTTTCACATAGCAATCACATAAATTCTTTTTAACCTGATTTCAAAACACAGGCAAATAAGTGTCCTCAGTCAATTGTTTTTTCACTTTCAGATAATATTCCAACTGCATCCACTTATTTACCATCTTAGAACTTTTAAGCACTCCTTTGCAGGATGGCATTGCTCTCAAATTTCCAAACTGATAGAAAAGAAAAAGCTTTTTAAATTTAAACAATGTCTTCGTCATATTTATTAAAATACCCACATCTGGTAAAACTGCTTTTGCAGACCGAAAAGAAAAATTATAATATTAATTTGTACATAAAATAATAGCCATCTCTGATAGGACTTTGAGTGAGTCTAAGGTACTCCTTCCTCAAACTTCTCCACTGAAATAACCCACAATAACACAAAATAGCCATGGATCCCCATATTTTGATAAGGTGGCCTTAAGTAAACCAGGTAAAGAACACAACATTTTTTTGGTAATATTTTCTCTTAAAACTTGCTATGAATTGCTGTAACTCATAATATATCCTTTTTTATTAAAAATTATTTTAATGTTTTCCCTCTAAAAATCGTTGAGTAAAACCCAAACTCCAAGAAGATGCTCCAATTGCATCCCAAGGCTTTGACATAAAGTTGTGACCACTAACACCCAGTGTAAGAAGCATGGTCCAAAGTCCGATGCCCTCGAATGTATTTCCATCGGCAGTAATAAAAACAGTTTTTTCTAGTCCATTCAGAGCAGAATTGAGTGAAGAACTTACGTTTTCATGTTTCATATGTTTGAGCAGCCGCAGCTCTCTGTAGGTCCTTTTGGCATGAATGATGGACTGAAACGGTCTGGAGAGCTTCTTCACGGCCACACGTAACCCAGTTTTTGTGTCAAAAGCAGAACTAAGGAAAAAAAACACAAAAAACCCCATCATTACATGTGCTCTAAATACTTCAAAATTAAGCACTTACAAGGCTATTTCATTTTCAAATTAAAAGGGTCTATAACAAAATACCAAAAAAGGATAAAGATAAAAACTAAAATAACCTCTAATTCCATTACCCAAATAAAACTTGTTACTATTTTTGGTGTTTCCTATTAGCCTTTTTTTTCTACGCATCTAAATCCGGGGTCAGCAAACTTTTCTGTGAAGGGCTGGACAGTAAGTGTTTTAGACTCTGGGAGGCCTAGAGTCTCTGTCACAGCTACTCAACTCTGTGGCGGTAGCTGAAAAGCAGCCAGATAATAAATTTAAAAAATGGAAGTGGCCATGTCCCAGTAGCTCAAGAAAGGAGGCACCTGTTCAGAGAAGCCAACAGACTAATACACAAAGAGCAAGATTCCAGCTGGCCTCTCTGCCCGAGTCTCAGTGTCCCTTTGCCACAATAAGCTGGCTGTTCAGAGTAGACGCCTTGGAAACCACCATGTTTTCAGGACAAGTTGGTATAAAAACTTTTGAGCACCTTTAAAGTATCTGACACTTTTTAGAAGCTGAGATATAGTAGGGAACAAGCCAACAAACCCCTACCCTCAGAGGAAGGGGGGAGAGCAAAGTAATAAAATAACTTCAAATAGTGATGAATGCCCAGCCAGTGTTGCTCAGTGGTGGGTGTCAACCCATGAACCAAGAGGTCACCCGTTTGATTCCAGGTCTGGCATATTCCCAGGTTATGGGCTTAATCCCAAGTAGAGGGCAAGCAGGAGACAGCTGATCAAGGTTTCTCTCTCTCTATCCCTCTCTCTAAAAAATCCAAGAAACATATTTAAAAATATAGTGATGAATGCTATGACTAAATAAAACAGGATAATGGTATGCAGGGTTAAGAAAACCAATGGAGTCATGCTGCTTTAGCTAGGATGTCTGGGGAAGCTGACACAACTGAATGGAAGTAGCAACCATGTAAAGAAATAGGAAAGAAGAGCTTCAAGCATTAAAAAAATAATACTTATTGAATCTTCACTGAATACTAGGAACCACTGAAAGCATCTGACATTTTTAAAATTAACTCTTTTAGTCCCCAACATCCCTCTGTAGTAAGTACTATAATCACTTTTACAAATGAGGAAACTGAAGCCCAGAGAGGTTAAATAACCTCCACAAAGCTAGAAAGTGGCAGAAAGAAGTCTGGAACCAGAGCTCATGCTATTAGCCACTTTGCTATGCTGCCTCTCCGAAGAGCAGGTGCAAACAAAGGGGAAAGGAAACGGGTAGAAAAACGATGGCATGCTCAAGTGGCCGAGAGAAAGATGGCGTTCGAGCACAGGGAGCGAGCGGAGTTGAAGAGAATGAGGTCAGAGGTGTACTCGTAGGCAGAGGCTGACCACATAGAACATCTGCAGCAACAAACTTACTATGCATGTTAAGTATTTTTAGAGACTTGGCTAATTCCATCATGCCTCATCCTCCTGTTTCTGTCAGTCTCGAATGGGCGCCCGAGACTTTCAGATCATGTATTATCACCAAACTCTCTTTCCCATATGACTCTGGACTTACTCCAGAAGCTCCCTACCTTCACTCCCAAATCCTTACAACACTATGTCTTTGCTCTTCAACTCCCTCTTTGTGATAAACTCATGTACATCTTCAACCCCTTTTCTGAACCTTCCCTCCATCTCTGCTTTCACTAAAACTAAGCTGTACCTTAAAGATACTACTTCCCTCACAGCCTGGCATCTAGAGGGCACCCTCTCCCTCATATCCCAGGTTCCTCAAGGCTAGCAGGGTGGGTAGATGTCCGCCTTGCCAAGCATTACCACTTCCAACCCTAACTCTCCCTTTGGTTTATAAAAGTCCCTGCTCACAACCCTCTCTGCTGCTGTTATCCACTGACCTGGGATTTTTCCATCATTCATTGAAAAGTTAGTTTCTATCTCAAACTCTCTCTCCACTCCCAACTCTGTCATCATTCTTGGCAACCTCAATATCCAGGTGGAGGGCACATCCAACATCCTGGCCTCAGTTTCCTGACCTCTCCAGGGAACTCCACCTCGTTCAGCCACCTTTGTGCCACACTCTGGACCTCTATCACCACCAAGAGCTGCCCTGCCTACCAAATTTTGAATGCCAGCACTGGTTTTCCATCACAAACCTGTGCCTTTTAGTTTTAGTTTACTTGTACCCTAACCATGCTAATGCATTAACCCCTTCATCATTGCTTATTTCTATCCTGCACCCTCTCATGTCTTCATTTCCTGTCTTGTCAGGCTTAGACTGTAGTCTAGGCTCCCTTGTACCACTTCTCTAATCCCTCCCTCCTTCCCTCATATCTCTATCTCTATCTCTATCTCTATCTCTATCTCTATCTCTATCTCTATCTCTATCTCTCTCTCTCTCTCACCTAGATAAAGTCTAACTCTGGGAGATCTCAACTATTTAATTCTCCATGTCTGACTGTGGCTGAAAAACTGTGGTTGAAGAAAAAAAAAAAAAGAAATCACAATCATACAGATCGGTTTCACTCTTAATTTCTTACCTTAACCTCAAGTAAGCCTCTCAATACTGCCATTTTTTCCTTAAAGGTGATTTTCCTACTCAAAGTCAGCCTTTGACAATGTCGCCCTCCTTCCTCAGGAGTAGCCCACGCCTTCACTGAGGAAACACAAACCATCCAAGGGGAACTCCATCTGCCTATGTTACATCTACAAACCTATGGACCCACCTTCAGGCATTCTCTCTTGCCATAGTGAAGGGCGCATGGTCTTTCTTACAAAAAGCCCATCTTCCCTCATCTTTTCAGGGACTAACTCCTTTGTTCCTTTTCTCTCTCATATCATCAGTTTCTCCCTAAGGGATCATTCTCATCAGCATAAAAATGCTCTAGTTATTTGCCACCCTCAACAAACAAATGAAAAATCTCTCTTGACAGCTCCCCATCACAGTTAAAACCTTTCCCGTGGTTCTCAAAGTGTGGTTCCTAGACCAGCAGATTCAGTACCACAGAGGAACTTAGAAGAAATGTAAATTTTCAGGTACCACCCCAGACCTACTGAATCAGAAAGTCTGAAGTGGGTCCAATAATATGTACTTTATCAAGCCCTCCACATAATTTTCTAAAAGATTTTTTATTGATTTTTAGAGAGAGGAAAAAAGAGGGAGACAGAGAAAGAGAGAAACATCAATGTGAGAGCGGAACATTGATCTGCTGTCTCCTGAAGGGAATTGAGTCTACACCCCGGCATGTGCCCTGACCAGGAATGGACCCAGCAACCTTTCAGTGCATGGGATGATGCCCAACTGAGTCACCAGCCAGGGCCCTCTATGTAATTTTAACATACACTGGAATTTGAGAACCAATAATCCATGGACCAGCAGCACTGGAATCATCTGGATGCTCTTAGAATGCAGAATGTCAGGCCCTGGAAAAGAATCTACATTTTGACAAGATTTCCAGGTAATTCATCTGCATCTTGTGTTGAAGCAGCACAGATCTACGTGACATTCCCTCAAGCTACCACACTGCTCTTCTCGGTGCCCTCATGGCCTCATTACCAACTCCAATGGCCACTTTTCTGGATCAGCAATGACATAGTTGCCACCTTCCCTCTCTAAACACCGTCCACCCTGAGTCCGGATCAGTACATTCGAATGGTTTTCTATGTCCTCTGCGGCAGCACCTTTTGTCTCCACTAGTCAAGCTCTGCACGTTGGAGTTCTTCGGGGCACAGTACTGGGCCCTCTTCTCTTCTTTCTCACATTCTCCTTCTTGATGATCTCATCTCTACCCATGACTTTAAATTAAATGCCATCTATATACTGAAAACTCCCAAATCTACATCTCTCACTGAAATCTCCTCTGCGCTTGACTGCCTACCTGACATCCTATATAATAAAGAGGTAATATGCTAATTGACCCTCACACCCTCACAAGATGGTGGTGCCCACAGCCACAAGATGGTGGCGCCCAGTCCCCTCAGCCATGCTGGCAGTGAATTTTCATGTGACCATTACCTTTTTAAAAAATCCTTACCAAAGGATATGATTATTTCTTTTAGATCATCTGTTCTCAGGGAGCAGGCCCACGCCAGCAGGTGGGCATCCCCCAAGGGTCCCAGACTGTGAGAGGGTGCAGGCTGGCCTGAGGGACCCCCCCCCCCCCCGTGTGCATGAATTTTCATGCACCAGGTCTCTAGTCTCCATATAAAAATACATAAGCATCTAAATTTAGCAAGTTCAAAACACCCAAAACTATTTCTCCCTGTCTTCTTTATCTCAGCAAATAAAGTTTTCATCCAGTTGCTCGAGCCAGACATTTGAATGCCATCCTTGATTTCTCCCTTTCCTTGTTTCCTGCCCCCGACCCATGCAAATCTATCAGCAAATCTCATGGTTTCCATCTCCAAAACACATCTCTAATTCAACTTCTCTCTCTCTTTTTCTGTTAATCCCCACTGGAGGATATTTTTTCCATTGATTTTTAGAGAGAATGGAAGGGAGTGAGGGAGCAGGGAGAGGGAGCAGAAGGGAGTGAGAGAGACAGAGAGAGAAAAGCATTGATGTGAAAGGGACACATTGATTGGCTGCCTCCCATAAGTGCCCTGAATAGGACCAGAAATCTAACCCACGAGCCTTTGGTGCTCAGGCCAACACTAACCACTGAGCACACTGTCCAGGGCTAATTCAACTTTTCATTTTACTGCTTCCACACCAGCCCAAGTCATCCTCATCACCAGACTGCTCCTTATACTGGTCTCCCACTATTTTGCTACTTTCTAATATACTCTCCACAAGCATCCAATACAACCTTTAAAAAATATAACTTAGATGACACCACTCCCCTGCTTCAAATCCTTCAAAGAATTTCCTTGGCATATAAAACAAAAAGCAAATTTCCTATCAGCCTACAGGCTCAGGTGATCCGACCACCGGAGGCCATCCCACCCTGCTCCTGCGCTGGTCCCTCCTTCCCCTCAGGCACACTGTGCTCTGAACAAGCTGGCTCCTGTCAGTTCCCTCAACTCTTCAGGCGGGTGGTCCCTGGTCCCTGAAATGCTCTTCTCCCCACATCTCTACACTTCCACTCACCCCACAGCTGAATCCCTATCCTTGAAGAATGGGCTTAAATAGCCATCCCTTCAGAGATGTCTTAACAGGTCCCAAGGAGCCATTCCCTGTCACAACACCCTCATTGCTTCCTACCTTATCCCACATAAAGGGAGGGGCCTGGTTCTCTTCTCTCCTACTCCCCTTGTTCCCACAAACCCATAAAAGATGAACTCCTTCCTTATTGGAAGTACCAAGTAAATTTACACTCTCTCTAAATCCCTCACTGGCTCTGGTGAGACTGAAAGCAACGGTCATTGCTCCTGTCTGGCCCATTCCCTTCAACTCTCTGTTTCTCCTCTATTCCACTGTAAGCCTGCTGGGGCTTCTTGGAGCAAGGATGTCATCAGGTTTCTAGCTGACCTGCCTGTGACTTAGTGTGCAAGTTAAATTCAGTGGAGGGAAAAAGAAGTCCACCTGAGCTGCACGTCCAAGCATTAGAAGGCGCTCTCTATGCCAGCTTCACAGTAATAGAACACATATTTCAATCTCTATTTGACTCCTGTATCTGTTCATTACAAGGCAGGCTAGGATTAATCAGTACCTACAGACCCCAATAATTACAGTTTATTACTATGTTTATTTACAACCCAGCAGAGTGGTTAAATGAGAGCTGCAGCTTTAGTATTGGACTATCAGAGTAGCTGTATAATCTTGAGGAAGTTAATTAAATTCTCTCACCCTCACATATAAAATGAGGATAATGTTTATATCCAATCTGTAGGGTGTTTGTTAGGACTAAATGTGACAAAGTCCAGTATTAGACATTACTAACGTCCGCCTGCCCCACTCATCGTAAACATCTCGAGGGCAAAAAGCGTCATCTGTTTTATTCACTATTGTACTATGTAAAACTCAGCATAATGCCTGGCACATGTTACAATCTCAATAAATGCTTAACAAAATATGAAAGAGTATTTTACAACAATAGTCACCTGAAATATTAAAGAAAAACTTTTAACTGCTCATTTGGTTCTCAATTTTGATCAATTTAATAGCATCTAATAAGAAACTGTTATTAATGTTAAAAACTTACATTTATTGCCCTGCCCAGTGTGGCTCAGTGGTTAAAGCATTGGCCTGAGCACTGAAGGATCTCGGGTTCGATTCCCAGTTAAGGGCATGTACTGGGTTGCAGGTTCGATCCCTGGCCCTTGTTAAGGCACGCGTAGGAGGCAGCCAATTGATGTCTCTCTCTCATATCGATGTTTCTCTCTCTCTCCCTCCCCCCTCCCTACCACCCTTCAACTCTGAAAAAGAATGGAAAAAATATCCTCAAGTGAGGATAAAAAAATTTTTTTTAAACTACATTTATTGACAGTCACTGTTTTCGGATCTTTACATGAATGAATGTCTTTAATTATCACAACTTTATGAGAAGGCACTATTATTATTCCCATTTCATACATGATGAGGCACACAGAGGTTAAGTAATGTATTCAGGGAATAGACAGAAATTGGGAGAGCTGCAATTCAAATCCAAGTGGTGTGTTTTTTGTTAATCCTCACCTGAGGATATTTTTTCCATTGCTTTTCAGAGAGTGGAAGGAAGGAAGGAAGGGAGAGGAAGAGGAAGAGGAGAGTAAAGTATGCAGTGGGATTCAAAGCCAAACTTCTGTCTAATATTTCAATGCAATTGTAAAACAAATAAATAATACAAGAATAAACTGTTTTGTACTCACAACTGTAAACTTACTTTTGATGCCAAGCTGCCAGAATAAGGACAACCAGAGAGGAAGGGAGAGGAAGAGATAGAAATATCAATGATGAGAGAGAACCACTGATCAGCTGACTCCTGCACACCCCCTACTGGGGATCGAGTATGCAGTGGGATTCAAAGCCAAATCTGTCTAATTTCAATGCTCACTCTTTCTCCAGGATGCCAAGCTGCCAGAATAAGGACAACCCTAGGACCAACTTTTGACTTTGCCTTTATTATATGACTCACTTACTAATATTAGCAGTTGAGAAATTTCCTCTTAAATCACATTTTAAAAACTACAAATAAAACTTTGTTTTCATTGACAACATCATAAAATGGAATTATCTTTATGATGATCAGATTCTCCAAACTAAAATTCAGAACACATTGCTTAATAAGTTTTCCCCTGAATATAAATTCAAATGAAGTCTCCCAAAGTTATAGTTAATTCACATTTTTATAAAATCACTGATGAGGTTAAACAAAATAAAGAAATAAATATAAAATTCATTAAAAGCAGTTATTACAACATTAGGATGTCACTATCACTCATTTACTGCTGATCATAAATGCAGTGCCTAGGACACAATAATAGTCATTAAGAAAATTGAATGTTTTGTTATACATTCATACTTGCCTCCCCCGCAACTGCCCAGAAAATAAAAAAAGGCTTACTAGGTTCTTAATACATACTAATATAATTTTGTTTAACTTCTAAATTTACTTATATATCCCACCCTGCTTTAATCCACAATGAATTTAAAGCAGCCTGGAAATATATACCCACAAGTGTGATTAAGATAAATAAGAAATTCACTATGGGTGAGGCTAGCATAAATGTTTATCAGGAGGACCTTTTTAAATATGGCTAGAGGTGGGCCTCAAATTTGGCTCGGAGCCCACTAAAGCTATGACACAAAAACAACCAGTGAAGACACGTGTCACAGGAACCATATAATAAAAACAAACCGGGTACTCAGGAGAACTGAAGAGAGGCATAATTATCCCTGTAATAAAACTAGGGAAAAGTTCCTCCTCCTGTGTATGTTTATGAAGAAGACACTTACAATGTGGCAAAGATGTCCTGTCAACATCTTTACACAAATATAACAGTGTGTTTCAGGTGGTTCTTTCCTTAGAGCATCCTTCACAAAGCCAAAATTCAGTTCATTGTTAGCAAAGGAGAAAGGAGAGTGAGTATAAAACAGCAGGGTATGCTGCTCCGACAGACTTAATCCGAGAGGAAATCTTCAGCATGTTTAGAAAAACAGATTAATCAACTCCAAATTCCTTAGACAATCTTCCAAAGATGATGATTCCCATCAACTGAGCTTTTGATAGGTATAAAGACTTTGTGTTTGTTCCATGACTGGCACCTGGCTTGCAGATGTGCTGCAGGATAAAGGCAGAGCAATATGCTTTGTCAGCTGAGCTGGTAGGTAGAGGAAGGGAGACAACCTCTTAAAAAGGTGATGTGCTGCCTAACCCGGACAAGTGCCACGTCCACAAAGCATGAGAGGACGAATGAGGGCCCCAGGATTGTCCTCAGAAAACAATTTGGATTTTCCCCAACATAATGAAAAATAATCACCTGGCAAGCCTCTGAATAATTTGTGGGGATCATAAGTAACTTCACAATTTCTTTCAATGGTCATAGATGACTTTTCTAATCCCCATGTGATGTTAATAAGGAAAAATGAGCCCTCAATAATGGTTAACAAGATAAACACAATTTTATTTTTGGAAATCAATGGAAATATTTACTCTTCCACAGATCATACAATTTGAGGCTTTGTTCCAACTGAATTCCAATTATGAATTGCCTTCAAAATGTGCCTCCTAAATAACTAAGTAATTCAGATTACTAACTTGGTACCTTCTCTTTACCTGGTAATACTTGATATAAATTACAATAAATACCATACTGGAAATACTTTTTGGTACAAATATCCCTCTATTACACAAACCTACTTTCTCTCTTCTAAATTCAGACACAGATGCAAGTATCATGTACATTTGATGCTTATGCTCTGCCCCTTCCTAGAAATAACATGAAAATAAAGGCAACTTTATGCAAAAACTAGAGCTCAAGTTTTGATTTAGGAGCCTCAAAAAATATTTTTCAGCCCAGCCAGCGTGGCTCTGTGATTGAGCACTGACCTATGAACCAGGAGGTCACGGTTCGATTCCTGGTCAGGACCCATGCCCAGGTTGCGGGCTAGACCCCCAGTTGGGGGTGTGCAGGAGGCAGTGGATCAATGATTCTCTCTCATCATTGATGTTTCTATCTCTCTCTCCCTTCCTCTCTGAAATCAATAAAAATATATTTTTAAAAATATATATTCTTCAGAGTAGAAAGGGATTTAAAGTTGACTTTATAAAACATTGTGAGCTTTCTTTTAATATCACCACTAGTTCTCAAATACCTTGTTTTAATGTCTACATAACAGAGTTTTTTCAAAAATAAAAAAATTATTTACTATTTGCACTATACATGGTATTTTAAAATGGAATTTAGTCTCTTACAATAGCACTTTCTTATTGATGGGAAGAACATAAAATGGTATTAATACAAGTATGAGCAATGCAACCAATTTCCAGCTTTTCAGTTTCTAAAACTTCTTCTCAAAGAGGCTTAAAACATAGCCCCCCTCCCTAAAAAGGATCATTAATTGATCACTTACCTTGCCTTGCAGAACTTATAGTTCAAGAACTCTTAGGCAAATTTAGTTTTTTCATGAAAATCTTATTCAGATAGAAAAATACATTTGTGATAGGATTTATTAGGGACATTAGCCAGGGGGCAGGGACTCGGAGAATGGCAACACATACTAGATACTTGCCATTCCTGATCTGGTCCAGTTCCTGCGGCAAAAACTTTTTTTTTTTTAATATATTTATATTTTATTGACTTTTTACAGAGAGGAAAGGAGAGGGATAGAGAGTTAGAAACATCAATGAGAGAGAAACATTGACCAGCTGCCTCCTGCACACTCCCTACCGGGGATGTGTCCGAAACCAAGGTTCGTGCCCTTGACCGGAATCGAACCTGGGACCTTTCAAGTCCTCAGGCTGACGCTCTATCCACTGAGCCAAACCGGTTTCAGTCCTGCTGCAAAAACTTCTAAACTACTAGAGCAAAAATGTTTTTCACAACTGCTTCAATTTTTACTGAGATAATGAAAACATCCAAACAATGTAGAAACTCACTCAGACATGCAATCTAAAAATCCAAAACCATTTGCGATTAAAATGCAATTCATCTTTATTTGCTGCAGGATCCATTTGAAAATACAATGATTTTATATTTCTTCATTGAAACTTTAAAAGCTATAGTGGGGTAAGTTAACATATTTCTTTGATTGCAAATGTGAAGTGATATATCTACATCAAGAACAATAGTCAACCCATATCAACTGCAAAAATATTACATGTGGATTCTTGTTTATTCCATGTTTTCTTTTCTTTCTCTTCCTTCCTTCCTTCCTTCCTTCCTTCCTTCCTTCCTTCCTTCCTTCCTTCCTTCCTTCCTTCCTCCCTCCCTCCCTCCCTCCCTCTCTCTTTCTTTCTCTTTTGTTAATCCTCACCCCAGGAAATTTTTTCCATTGATTATTTTAGAGAAAGAGGGAGGGAGGGAGGGAAGGAGAGAAGGAAGGAAGGAGGGGGGGAGTGAAGGAAGGAGGGGGGGAAGGGGGAGGGAGGGAGGGAAACAAACATAAATGTGAGAGAGACACATCAATTGGTTGCTTCCTGCACATACCCTGACCGGGGCCGAGGTTCTAACCTGCATCCCAGGTAAATGCCCTTGACCAGAAATTGAGCCCGAGACTCTTCTGTGCACAGGCTGTCACTCTAACCACTGAGTCACACCGGCCAGGACTATTTTTTCTTTTAAAAGGAATTATTTTCCAAATCCCCGTGAGAATGTTGTCACCATTGGTACACCTTCTTATCTTTGGGTGTTTGAAAATTTAAATAACAAATGTTTTTGAAGTTATCATAAATCATAACTCCTTTCAAGCAAATCTGAAATATTAAATAGACTAATAATATATTACATTGTAACTATTTAGCAATGATTATGACCATCAATCAACTTTGCCTTGCTGCTACAAATAGCAGGCTTTTACAGTAATAGTATTTATAAGCTTTGTGTCCAGAAAAGCACCCTACAAATATATGCTATGAACATGACTACAGAAGTATTCAACAGGCATTAATTAATGTGTCTTCAAAACTTTTGGGTTTTGCTCAGTCTGTGATTCTCCATCTTACATGACTTGTACATATTTTTTACAGCAACACTTACTTAGTGCATTAATTATCTAATGCAGAATAATAAATTACCACCAAATTTCATGTCTGATCTGACAGTTTTTGTGAGACAGGAATTTGGGAGCAGCTTAGCTGGGTGTTTCTGGTTCACAGTTTCTCATGAGGATGCAGTCAAGATGCTGCCCACAGCTACAGTCATTTGAAGGCTGGAGTGAGGCTGATCCTCCACGTCTAAGATGGCTCACTCACATGGCCTTGCAGGCCTCAGTCCCTCACACGGTGGCCTCTCCATAGGGCTGCTCAGCGTCTTCTCAACATAGCAGCTGGCTTCCCCTCAAGCAGTGGTTCTCAGCAGAGAGCAACTGTACCCCACCCCCAGGGGACATCTAACAATGTCAGACATTTTTAGCTGTCACAACTGGTGTGTGGGGGGGCGGGGCAGGGGGGCTGAGAGGCACTAGTTGCTACTGACAACTAATGGGTAGAGGCCAGGGATATCGCTAAACATCCTTCACAACAAAGAATTATCTGGCCTAAATGTCAATAGTACTGAGGTTGAGAAACTGCCTTAGAGCAACTGATCTAAGAGAAAGCACAAGATAGGGGCCACAATGTCTTTTATGACCTACCCTCAGAAGTCACATTCCATCATTTCTGCCGCATTCTATACATTAGAGAAGTGAGTTCCTACGTACAGTCAGTACTCAAGGGGAGGAGAATTAAGCTCCACCTCTTGAAGGGAGGAGTATCAAGTAATTTATAGTCATATTTTTAAATCATTACACTTAGCAACTTGATTTTTTTTAAATTAAATATATTGGAGTGACACTGGTTAATACAATTATGCTTCAGGTGTACAATTCTAGTTTCATGCAAAAGACCTTCCTTCACCTGGCTGCTGGCACCAGTTTTCTGCCATCACCAGTTTTCCTCTGGGCACCCGCAGATCGGAGTGCCTCCCGCCAGTGCGATCAGCCACCCTGAGTTCCTCCAGCACCGCCTGTATTGGAACTCGGGGTGGCCGATCATGCTGGCAGGAGGAAGGGGGGCGGGGACTCGTAAGTCCCCGCCCCCTGCCAGCCCAATCAGCCACCCCAAGTCCCGCCCCCAGCCTCCCAACGGCCCAGTCGTGGGCAGGCGTAGCGGAGTGATGGTAATTTGCATATTACCATTTTATTATGTAGGATTGTATTGTGTGTTCACCTCCCCAAAGCAACTTGATATTTTTAAATCGAAATACTGGAATTTTCAAGATAGCTCATTTTCGTTTGGGAATGCTAGATAAAATCTTTTTAGTGCTCTAGAAAAAAATCACAGAAATTCCATTTCACAAAGCTACTTTTGCACCCTAGTGAAAGGTCTCTGTTTGCAGTATTTTGAGGACCTGATCTAAAAAAATTCTATTAAGCACAAACACATGCTGTCTGATACAGAGAAAAGTAAACTAGGAGTGAAAAGTTTTGTGTTCTAGTTTCAGTTCTGGCACTTCCCAGCAAGTGATCTTGGCCAAAGCTTCTATGAGCCTGTTTCCAAATCAGTAAAATGGTGGTGTTGCCTTAACCAAAGTCATTCAGTGGTCAGAGCATTAGCCTCAGATCAAAAGGTCTCGGGTTCAATTCCCGGCCAAGGGCACATACCTGGGTTGCAGGATTGATCTCTGGCCCTAGTCAGAGCACCTACGGGAGGCAATCAATCGATGTGTTTCTCTTCACATCAATGTTTCTCTCTTTCTCTCCCTCTCCCTCCTGCTCTCTCTAAAGACCAATGGATGAATATCCTCAAGTGACGATTAACCAAAACTAGAATAAAATAAAATAATCAAGTAAAATCGATATCCTATATAATAAAAGCTTAATATGCAATCGATCAAATGGCGGAACAACCGGTCGCTATGATGCGCACTGACCATCAGGGGGCAGCTGCCCCAGCCCACAGACCCCAGGCTGGCCAAGGCAGGTGCCAGCAGGGGGCCTCCCCAGTCATCCCGCTGATTGCCCCACAGATCGGCCCTGATCGCCGGCCATGTCTAGGCACCCTACCCATGCACGAATTTTGTGCACCGGGCCTCTAGTTACATATATAAAAGGCTATTATGCAAAATGTCCCCTCAGGAGTTTGATCGTGAGTTTGATCGCTCGCTATGACGTGCGCTGACCACCAGGGGGCGGCATGGAACATGGCAGGCGACCAGCGGCAGGGCACTGAGGGAACGAGGGGAGGAGGAGGCAGGGAACCATGCGGTGGTGGCACGCTTGGTGGCAAGGAGCAGGTGGGGAGGCAGGGAGGTGGGGACTTTGATCGGCCCTGATCACCGGCCAGGCCTAGGGACCCTACCCGTGCACGAAAATAAAATAAATATAAATAAAATAAAATAAAATGGTAGTATCACCAGCTCTGCTTATCTTGAAATGCTGTTTTGAGGCTCAAGATAATTAGGTGAAAGTACTTTATAAATTACACTAGAGGCCCGGTGCATGAAATTTGTGAACAGGTAGGGTCCCTAGGCTTGGCCGGGGATCAGGGCCGATAGGGGCCTTCCTTCCCCAGCTGCTGGCCAGGGCTTTCCTTCGCTCCACGCTGACCCCTGGTGGTCAGCGCACGTCCCAGTGAGCGATCAAACTCCCGGTCTCTCAGTCGAACTCCCGAGGAGACACTTTGCATATTAACCTTTTATATATATATATATACTAGTAGCCCGTTTGCACGAAGATTCGTGCAATAGACCTTCATTCACCTGGCTGCCTGCACCGGGGACCCAGGCCTTGGCTGTGGTCCCCGCCTTCTGCCTTCTTTCAGGGTCGGGGCTTGGCCCCGGGCGGTGGCCTTGTGCTCGGCCGCACCCAGCATCCCTGCTACTGATCGCAGGAGCCGACCCCCAGTGGTTTCCTGCGATCGGCGCAGGCTCCCCGCTGGTGCCCAAGGCCTGGAAAGCCTTGGGAGGCTTTCCAGGCCTTGGGCTCCGCCACACCCCAATGTCCCTGCAATGGTTTCCTGGTGGGCGTGGCTTGGTTGGTGGGCGTGGCTTGGACGTAGCGAAGGTGCGGTCAATTTGCATATTTGTCTATTATAAGGTAAGATAGATAAGGCAGGTAATTTTAAATGTTCCAAGTTGAAATGAAGCTGTATGGGACTTATTACATAATCTATTTTCAATATCTATTTTTAGATCTCTTATTCTCAAATTTGAGGTTGAGCATATCTCTGAAATGACAGTAAAATAAGGCAGATTATTAAAATGTAATTGAGGGCTCAAATCCTCAATCATTTGTTGTCACCCTACAGATAACTAAAATATTGCTTCTACAAGTTAATATGCATACTTATTCAGTGACTACTAGATGAGATTTAAGAACTACTAAAAACAGCAATATAATGTAACCAATACGTAATGACATTGAACTGCAAAAAACTATCCCTTTATATATTTGTTTCCCAACTTAGACTGTGAGAGAGAGAAGAAGCTACAGTTTATCCTTAGAACCTAGCCCAGTGCCCGAAACTACTGCAAGATTAATACATACCTAAGCAAATAGTTCCTGACCTAGAGGAACAGAAATCTAGCTGCGGAGTCAGAAAGAACAGACACAAACAAATTACTGAAGACTTTTACAGAGCAACACATTTGCTTTCTCCAATCCATTCTGTACCTCCAGTCAGACCAATTTAATAACACTTTTCCTTGTTACTTTACAACTCAATTCTAACAGCTCTCTATTGCCTAGAAAAATGCAGTTGCCTTAGCCCTATTCCAGACCTAATTCTTAATTTCTGAGGGTAGAACCCAAGCACCTGCATGTTAAAAAGTTCCACAAGTGATTCTGAAGCACAAACCAGCATAAAAACAATTGGGTTCACCCTACTGAGATACTCCTCCATCAGGCCAGTCCATCTCCTATCTAATTCCTTTAGTTATGGTTTCTCCTGTTAATCTAAAAACGTTCCCTTTCCTCCTCTCCAAATACTGCCCACCCTTCAAAATAATCTTCATATCATTCTCCTTCCACGGAAGCATTCTAACTACTACAGCCCACAATGTCCCCATATCTCTATACACAGCAATACCTATACACAGTTCACTAACATTTTATATCTATTTCTTTTATACACTGGTGAGCATTTAATACTGTATGATGGATGACCAACAGATTTCCTTCCTTACCATAAGTATAAAACACGAACATAAAAACATATATATACACACATATTTCAAACTTTCAAAATGATGTTGCTTTAAATACCTAGAGTAATAGAAATCTTCAGGTAATTAGCTCACTCCCTGATTGTAATTTTCATGACAACTGTCATTCATCTAATGATAAGCTTCCTTCAAATATCAGCTCCACATATCTAAGGCTGACCCATACAATTTTACAACATGAATCTATTCCTAGGGTAGTTAGTGCTATGTCTCTGAGAGCTCTGTCCTTGATAATGTGTAGGAAAGTAATCAGGGAAAGCGTGAAACACTACATTTCAATAGACTTGAAATCCAAAGGAGGAGAAATTTTTAAGATTAAGTTTGTAAGTACAATCTTGGACACACAGTATATGAACAAGGCCACTGTGGAGACTGTATCAAGTAATGAGTTCAAAAGAAATATGCACAGAAAGTATATAGCTTCGATCCTTTTTGCAGGGGGGAAATTCAAGTTATCCGATCTCACTTTTATTCACGGCCAATCGATCTAAATATACAGGATTATATAAGTAGTCCTCAACCAAGGATAATTTTGCCCCCAGGGACATGGGTCAATGTCTAGATATATTTTGGGTTGTACCAACTGAGGGTTACTGCTGGCATCTAGTGGGTAGGGTAGAGGAACGCTGCTAAACATCCTATAATGCACAAGACAGACCCCACAACAACAAAAATTTATCCCACTCAAAATGTCAATAGATTGTGTAATCCTAGGGAATACTATGTATATTAGAAAATGGAAACACAGCTTGATAGATACTCATAATATTTACTGCTCTCTTCATTTACTGTTTTTCCCCTTTAGCTCCTTTTAGCATCTATATCATTTAATGTATTGAGATTGCTCATTTCAAAGCATATCATTCAAAGCATAAAGGCACTTAGGACACCAAACTAGGAAATGGAAAATGAAGCAAGCTAAACTTATAATGTCAGATGAGGAAATTACTAGAAATATATCAATTTAAGATACCAACATCAATATTTCACTTAAATTTAATACCAAGAGAGTGTTAGGGAGTCATCTTTTATTATACCAAATTAGGAAGATAACTAAGATTTTCACCAGCATTTGGCAGTCTGGAGAAGAAAACATAAATAGAATTCAAAAGACTGAGTACAAGAAGGTTCAAGTTAGCTAAAGCCTTAGATGAAGGATTTGCCAGAAGGGTATATAAAGAAATAGCTATTAGGGATAGTAAGAATAAGGCAATTATTTCTGAGAATAAAGTTATATCTACTACAGGGCTGAGGAAATATACGAGTTGAATATACATTTGCATAAACCAGACACCTCAGGCCAGAGTCACAGGACAGACTAAAGGCATGATTAGGGGCAGATTAATTTGTAGGTGAGAAACTGTCACACAGAGATACTGCTCAAGTGCGGGTACAGGGCTGGGTTAAGGATTTAGAGGACCTTTACCCTCACCGTCCCTTCCTCCCCCTAAATCATAGCCTCCCTGAGCCCTTGGCAGATCAAAAGGAGAAGTTCTGACCTCTTCTGGGCACAACTGATGTCACCACTTTCTAGATGTGAGTCATCAGATGGGAAGGCTTCTCTGACGCAGATCTTCAACCCATAGCCTTGCATGAAGTTGCCCTAGATGTAAAAAGTGACCAGTGTGCCACTAGATTCAAGAGACACAGAAAAATCTAAAAGATTTCAAGGAAGCATTAGAAATATAAAGGTAGATTTGAGATGGCAATGTAAGTTTTAAAAAATGGAGGGGGGAGAGGGAAGGGGATTTCCAAAGCAACCTGAGGAAACAACATAAATATGCCCCTTGTGGAATGATACTTTCAAAAGCAGAGATCCTTCCTGCTTTTGTGTTGTTGTTTTTTAATCTTTATAAGCACTGGCAATACTGAATCAATGGATTTAAGAAAACCAAGGGGACAACGGTGTGCTTGTGGGGTTTTTGTTTTTGTTGTGCATGGTCACATGTGTGTTATGTGATGCCTGCACTCTGGATCATAAGCTTGGAAAAGCAACCAGAGCATACTTGTGAGTAGGCTGACGGTAAGGCACACATCCTCACACACCTTCCTCCTGTCCCAGGCACGGGGACAACACCACCGAGGCCTGAGGGGAAGGTTTAGAGGAAAACAAGGAAATCTGTTAACAACATCATTCCAGGTAACAGGAGCTGGCATGTTCAGGGTCTAAAGTCACTCTGACAGCAGATCTAAACAGAATAAACATTTCTTCTATAACCTTTTGTTATGTTGCCATGGGAATCAGTGTTACGGAACACATTTTCTGCAACTATATGTCAGAGCAGCGAACGGGGGCATAGCTTTCCCGAAAGAGGAGAGAGACTTGTATCGGTGAAGGTGGGGGAGACGAGCATTCCCATGGGCTCTTACAGGGTCATCCAAGTGTAGAATCTTTTAACCTATAAAATGTATTCAAGTTAAGAGAGAGGTTGTGGGGACCTCGTAGCCAAAATATTAGTAACTGGTAACAACAATCTCATCTCGACTACAATTACTGTAATGGGGAAAAGGCGGATGAATGTAAAGTTGATCCAGGCCCAAATAAAACAAATTAAATGAGATCTTAAATGCTGAAGGAAGGCAAAAATGACTTTTAAAATATGACCTGACAGTAAAAACAAAATGAAACACACACACCTAGAAACCCAAAGAAAGTTGAACAACCTGCCAGCAGGCTAATCTTCCTTTGTTACTGAAGCCTAAAGATAATCTCTTTGCTCCCTTCCTTTTGGTTTCAGGGAAGCCCATGTTATTTAAAGAGCTTGAGTACCCCAAATTTCTAGGGCCCACCAAAAGTACTGGCTCTGGTATTCTAAGTCTTTTGGAATGACAATTGTGAGCATCAGTCCGGGCTGTGCACCAATTCATCTGACTCTCCCAATCAACCTAAACTACAATTAATACCTCTAATGGATAAAACACAGAAATGAAAAAAGTAGGGACCCAGAGCAGAGTGATGTTTTAAAACAGAAGGTGAAATCATGTCTCTTCTCTGATCATAACCCTCCATGGCTTCCCCTCTCAGAGTAAAAGGCACAGTTCTTACAAAGGCAAAAAGGACTCTTCATGATCCCTGCCCATCTGCAGCCTCTCTACTTCCTTCTCCTACTACTATTTGGCCCCTGGTTCATTCAGCTCTAGCCTTACTGGTCTAGCTATTCCTAGAGAGCAAGGGACCTTTGCCTCAGGGCCTTTGCACCTGCTGATCCTTCAGCCTGAAATGTTCTCTCCCCACTCACGTCCAACAGGTGTTCTAAATCATTTTGTCTACTCTGCTTCAAAGAGCCAACCCAGTAGTCCCTCTCCTTACCATGCTTCATTTTCCTCATAGTACTTAGTACCTGGCATATGATAATTTTTACTTGTTTATCATCTTCTACTTCCACCCCCTTAGAATATAGTTTCTTGTGGGCAGAAATTTTTGCCTGTTTTGCTCATATCCCATTTCCAGCACCTGAAGAATGACATAGTATTTGCTCAAAATATCAGTATAATATTCAGAGTCCTACCCTCAGAGAGATTAGCATGAACCCATCTTCCTCTCTCTTTGCCTCCAAATCCTATGCCCTGTAATACTCCAAAGTTCAGATAATGGCACTAAGATCTAGCCATTTGTCCTAAGCCAGAACTCAGGGGTCATCCTGGAGTCCCTTCTCTTCTGTGTCTTTCTCCCCGCATTCAGCCTGGGAGCCAAGCATGTCTGAAGCCAGGACCTATTTCTCAAATGCAGAACTTACAGACCACCATCTCCTTCTTCCCTAAAACTGTAAAAGGAAATGAAATGCTGAAAAGCCAGTTAATTTTATAAATCCTTAACACATATATACTTAATTTATGGAAGCACTATGCAAAGACAAACTACTTCTAATACTGAAAGCTTTATTAAAACACACACACACACATTTCAAGTTTAAAGAAATCTTGGGATCCCTAGATTCCAAGTCAGGGAACCCACTTTATAATGAAGATTTTTTTTTTAAAGCACTACAGTAATTATACCTCTTGGGCAGGAACAATTCAATACCAAATTTCACAGTAAAGAGAAAAAATCCAATGTATTTTCAAAGGTCTAGAGAGGCAATTGTTTCTATTTATGTCCTATACTTACATAACACAAACATACACAGAAGTCTCAACTTTACAAAATGCACATTGAGGAATTTCAAATCGACAAGATTCATAAATTCAGGAATTAACTATATGCACTGCCTAATAATTCTCTGGGGAGAAAATTTAATCTGGACAGTAAGTTCATTTTTGTTTTATCAATTCTGAGGAAGAGATGCGACTTTAATAAGTTAAGTCATTACCCCTCTGACTAGCTGGGCAATGGCCTTGGTGGAATTGGCTTTATATAATCACAGCTCTGTGACAAGGGACCTAGCAACTCCTTTCTTTAAAAAGGAGGGAAAAGGGGGGGGGGGGCAAACAACACAGTTAGCACAAAATCAGAAGCAGAGTACTCCTCAGTGTCAGGAGACTAAACTGGCAGAATTGAAAAGCTAGAGGTCCAGAATACCCTTATTTTAAAATGGGAACCAATGGAAAACTATCGGTGAAAAAGTGGGATTTGATAAATAAAATGGCTTCATAGCCAACTTGACTGAACTTCTTCTTAAAAGTCTTTATATATAGCCAGGCCAGCGTGGCTCAGTCGGTTGAGCGTAGTCCCTTGCACCAAGAGGTCACCGGTTCGATTCCTGGGCACATGCCAGGATTGCGGGCTCCATCATGCAAGAGGCAGCCAATCGATGATTCCCTCACATTAATGTTTCTATCTCTCTCTCCCTCTTCCTTCCTCTCTCTATAAAATCAATAAAGACATATAAAAATAAAAGTATTTATCTATCAATACAAATATTTGCCATTATGTTTAAATATTTATTGTTTAGCACTAATTATATGCAGCCAATCACATTACTTTTGGTTACCAACAAAAACAAATGGGAAAAAAGATCAGCATGGGCTTATTGTCACCACTAGTAAAGCAAAGGGCAAGTCTGTCTCGTTGAGTATTTTGGTATTACAAAAATTAATGTGTCAATTCAAGAATTGTGGAGTTCATTTAACGTCACTTCACATCTTTATATACTCAATGATGACATATTTTTATTTGTGTCCTGGTTCATCCAAAGTAAATAAATAAAAATGAAAGATTTTAAATGATGAATGGGCATTAATATTGAAAAATTAGCTTAATTTATTTATTGTATTGATTGATATACAACTGTTCCACAAAACATTCAGGGAACTGGACTTGATTTAAGAAATGCTACCCTAACCGGTTTGGCTCAGTGGATAGAGTGTCGGCCTGCGGACTCAAGAGTCCCAGGTTCGATTTTGGTCAAGGGCACATACCCAGTAGGGAGGGTGCAGGAGGCAGCTGATCGATGTTTCTCTCTCATCGATGTTTCTAACTCTCTATCCCTCTCCCTTCCTCTCTGTAAAAAATCAATAAAATATATTTTTTTAAAATGTTGCCAACCTTTTACTAAGTCTTGTTATATACTCTATATACTGATGATAAATATAAATCTCATGCCACAATGCCTGGAACATAGTAAGCAATGCATAAAATGTGGTTTCTATTCACATTTGGCTATAGGCTCTATGAGGGGCTGTATTATCTTGCTCTGTCTCATTCAGCACTCTATCCCAAGAAACCCAGTCCACTATCAGGTCCATAGTTTGTATTTAATAAATACCTTGAATAAGTAACTGAATATGTTTTAAGAGTAATTCTCAACTCTCACCTATTTTATGGTGACCAGTGCCCCACCTCCTCTAATCAACAGCAAGGGTCCGAAAACCATACCCCAGAAAAAGGCATTTAAGTTCCTGTTTATGTTTCCTTAAACTAACCACAAAGATTCCCTCACCCATTTCTGTCCCAAACCCACAAAATCAATGCTTTGCAACAACTATTCTTAAACAATTTTGCTTCATTTCCCCTCACAGACAATGTACAAAGTTCCTTAAACTGCAAGGCTTAGTTTAGTTCCCTTTATCCCTTAAAAAGGAAAGGCATATTTGTAAAACTTTATCAATTCTCAGATTTCTAGTCTGATTCCTTGCTCTTTGATTTGTGGTTGGTTATCACACTAGCTCTATTTGCATTTTTATTATATACTTTGCACAAATTAAAATAATGAAAATAGCCTTGACATAAAAAAAAGTTTAAGTTACACATCAAAGCATATCGCAGTTCAGAACAATCAAATTAGGAAGCTGACACATATTTCAGTGATGCTGCATTCCTTAAAATACTTTCAGAGATTCTTTTTGGGAACAGACTTCAGATCCAGTTCTACAAGTCACACAAGAAATTCTGTGTCATTACTTTTCAGTTGAGACTCCTATTAGACATAAAACAGTATCACCAACCTGACTGCTTAATCTTTTTCACCAGACTTTAGTACAAATTCTCTAAATTATTTGGATTCAATTTGATTTTGTTATTTCCCAAAATCTACACTCAAAGGATGAAGATGGTGAAAAATAACACAGGCTCAAAAATGAATTCTAAGAGAAGTTCATAGAGTATTTTCTGCCATACCTGAAAAGTTGCTAATTGAAAGAACTCCAAATAACTACTCTGAATGATACACTTACTTACTTCTAAATCTAAATTCTGATATTATAATCCAAAATCAGTTATATTTGTCTACAGTCAATTGTTACATAGATCAGCTGTACTTTCCTCCACTAATGTGCTAAAGGTTACACCTTAAATAGCCTTCACAGAAATACCACTTAAAGAACAAAACAAACAAACTCTGCCTTCCTGGGAAGACACTAAAGAAACTTAACAGGGGCTATCTCTGAGCAAAGGAATAGCATGGCTGGAGAACAGAAAGAAAAGACTTTTCACCGAGTATCTTTTTATACCTTTAGAACGTTATACAATGTGAATGCATTACGTATTTTTTAAAACCTGTTTAACAAAATTACTTCCAAGTGTCGGATATTTCTGGCTCCCCAGCCAGAAAAGAATACTAGCACTAAAGAATTGTGGAGTTCATTTTAACGTCACTTCACTGTGAATCTGAACCTCCAGTTCCAGTGCAGAGCTATTCACACCAACGGCAGGGAAACCTTGCAAGCAGTTCAAGTTCACTAAACTCATCATAGTTGGACTATTCTACTGTATCACTGCATTAAAGCACACATCATCGAAAACAAAAATTTGGTATTACAAAAATTAATGTGTCAATTCAAGAATAAAAAACCAAGTAAACTAATGAGCTATTAAAGGAGCAATGATCCAAATACATCTTTTAAAAGTAGCAAGTCAATAACACATATACTGTATATACAGTAAAATGCTGCAAATTCCCTTAAAATGTAGTCCGCTGTACTACGAAAATGTGGAAAAGATGTCAAGTATGGTGCCATTAGCAACATAATTCAAGCAGCTTGAACTAGATACTGCAATATGATCTGTTGTTGGACACAATTGCACAATCTCAATTACCCAGAAGATTCTACCAAACAGGAAATTCATGATGTGACTTTAAGAAACACAGGAATTATACTTAAAGATTAATACGTTCAAAAGCCTGGAATTTGTTCCAAAACAAGAAATAATTTTATAGACCCCTTTTCAAATGTTCAACGGGCATGAATTACATGAATAAACTTCAGATAAGGAGCTCTCGAATTACAGTAATTCTAAAATGTAATGTCTAAAACCTTGGAAGTTAGCGAAGTTAAGTGAAATGTTTCAGATCTGGAAATTTTATGGTATTAATTTAATTTCATTTAAAACACACTCACAGTGTGAATTAAAGCTGATATATCCCACAGAACCATCGTGTTCCTCGGGCTATAAATGTAGATAAGCCCCCCTCCACCCCCACCCCGCAAACGCTCGGGGACTTTAAAAACACGGTACTGTTCACAAGAATTGTCGCAATTAAAAAATATTTACAATATCTCCCAGCATTGTTAAGAGCTTTTTGATCTTGAGGGCGCCCAACGGATCTGATTCTCACTTGCTCCAAGTGAGAAAATTGTTTTGTCAAACAATACTTAAATGAGCAGCGGAATGTGACTAATCGGCGGGGCCGCCAGCTTCTCAAGCTGCAGGGTTCTCGGCGGCGCTATCACCCACCCCGCAGTCTGCCAGAGGAAATACGCTTCCAACCGAATCGGAAACACACCACTCAAGCTGGCACAGCGCTCACCGAGATAAAGTCGGTATTTTAAGCTCTATGGGTCGCTGCTAATTCAACTGCAAATTCAAAAAGAACGCCTCTCAAAATGGGATTTTGACAGAGGCTTGCAAAAAAGTCCGACAGACGCCCTCCGTCCTCAGTTTTGCTCAGACGACCGCAGCCTCCGAGTCGGGCTGTTCCCTTCTGCTTCTCCCGGCGGCTCCCCGGGCTGTTGTGCTCAGAGGGCAGGCTCCGGCGCCCGGGGTGGGCGCACCTCGGAGAGCGTCCTTCTGCTGGATGCCAGCAGGAACCTCCCCCCCCCCCCGGAAAGTGCCCCCCACCCCGTGCCTGGCCCCAGAGCAACCCCCAAGGAGGGAATGCGCAGGGTGCAGCCAGGGCCGAGCTCCAGCGCTACCACCGACCGCCCACCACGGACCTGCATCCTGCACACAGCTGACCACCCACCTAGGTGTGCAGGGTGAGGGGTGCAAGGGGCACAGGGAGTGCTGGGCAGGGGTCGAAAGTGCGGCGATGCCCTCCCCCAAGGAAAATTCCTGCCACTTGGTGCATCGCTGAGCCGTGGGGGCAGGCCTGGCTCTGGGGCATAAAGGGCCAGCTAGCCACCGCGGTCCCAGGCCCAGTGACACTCACCACACGGAGCCATAGGCGCCGGAGCCCACCGGGGACAGGTTCTGGTAGCGCTCGGGCACCTCCCAGATTGTCTTGTTCAGCTCCTGCCGGTAGAACGTGGGCCTTTCCTGAGACATCTTCCAGCGGCGGCCGCGGGGGGAGGAGGTGGCCCTCCGGGGCCCCGCCTGCACCCGCACCCGCTCCCTGGCCCTCGTTGCCCACGCGGTAGGGCGGGACCCCACACTGGTCACCCGCGCAGGTGCGGTGGCCGCAACCCTGCGGACTCCCGCGCGCGGCCCCTGTCAGCCGCAGGCTGGACGCGCCTCAGCGATGGGAGCAAGCCCAGCTGGGGGCAGGACGCACTCCGGGGCTCCAGGCTGCGCCCGCCAAGCTCCCCCTGCACCCTCTCCCCTGTCAGGCCGACTCCGGCTGCGCCACGGGACCACGGACCCAGCTGCAGCGCCGGCTGGGCTTCCAGTGGTCGCTGTTCCCGAGCCAGAGAACAGGAGCCTCCCGCCGTACTCTCGCGAGACGAGCTCCCGAGACGCTCCGCGAACCGAGATTTTACCCAATATGGAACCTGCCCAAGGGAGGGGGGAGAGGAGGGAGGAGGACGGGAGGAGCAGTTCTCGCGAGAAGAGAGCAACAGCTGGACACCAGAGGAAGCAGCCTGGTGTCGGTTAAGGGCGGGAAGACGACCGGGAAGGAGAAGGTAAGCAGGCACCACATGCCGTGTGCGCCCCACCGTGGCCGGTGGGGCAAATGCCTGGTGGAAATTGACAGTGAGTGTCGGGAAAAGAGCCAAAAGATCTTTGAACTGCGGTTAGTCACCGCCAGCAGCAGAGCACCTGCGCAGCCGAACCCCCAATTTCCAAGAAATAATTGGATTAAAAAAAGAGAAAGTTTCCGTCCAGAAAGCTGTTGCATTCCCATCTACTCAAGGACATAGGGCTTAGTCTTAGGAATTCTGATTAAATCTATCCCCAAAGTAATTATCAGCCCTGCCTTATAGACTGACGCTTTGCACCCTAACTCTCCTAGTAGTTTTCAAACGTTTATGTGCATAAGAATCACTTTGGAAGTTTAAAAATGCAGATTCCCAGACAGGGAGTCTGATTGGATAGGTCTGTGGTGGGCACCAAGAATGTGCATTTTTACAATACCTCCCAGCCAGTTCTGATTAAGGAAAGTCTCTGGTATCTGCCTTTGAGAAGTATTTTTTAAACCACTACCCTGAGGACCCCGCTGGTGCGGCTCACTGGTTGAGCATGGACCTATGAACCAGGAGGTCACGATTCAATTCCTGGTTGGAGCACATGCCTGGGTTGTGGGGTCAATCCCCAGCAGGGGGGGTGGGGGAGGCAGCCCATCCGTGATGCTCAGTCATGTTTCTGTCTCTTCTTCTCCAGTCCTCTCTGAAATCAATAAAAATATATTTAACAAAACAAAACAAAACAAAAACTACTTCCCTGAGGGTTTGAAATGGACTCCTGCCCTGAAGAGCTTCCACTGAAGAGGATGTTAAGCATTTAATTCATGCCTCTCAGAGTTAGAAGACCAGGCAGAGAGTGGTCTTATTAGGCAAGTCAATTGATCTTTCTTAGACCTTAATTCCAGTCAGTACAAAAGAGAACTTCTTTCTTACATTCTCACCTAATAGGGTCATTTGTAAAGCTGAACAAGATATTAAATATAAATGGGCAAGGTATTATAATCCCATGCCTATCCCCACTGTTACCAACCTACTCCTATGCTCAAGCTTGTTACAATAAGCAGAATTGGACCCTAAAAGAAATAACAAGATACAAGCCAATTCTCATCACTTCCCATGATTATTCAGTTTGTGTTATGCATCCCTTGGAATGCTTAGATTTTGCCCATCTTGTCTCCACATCTAACACAGTGCCCAGAACATAAAAGATAGCCCATAAATATTTGTTGAACAAATTGTGAACAATGACCATTGAACTGTGGTTAGTCACCACTAGCAGCAGAGCACCTGCGCTAAAGGTAGTACAGGATCCTCAGTTCTCCTCCAGGAAAAAAAAAAATAAGAAAACCTAAAACCTGATTCATGCAAAGCTTTTTTTTTTCTTTTTTGATTCAATGTGGCTTAGCCTGGATTCTCGTGCCTACAAAGACATGGTGCTTGAAAATGTTCCAAGCCAACCTGCAGGTTAGGGAGCTTTCAAAGAAATAATGAAGGTTGAAGGAGGAAGTGAGTGCAAAAATATGACTGTGGGAAAAAAATGAGGTCTTGGAGTGGAGAATTGAGGAGATGAGGGAGGAAACTTGGAAGTAGGAATCCTAAGAAAATCATAAATTTATCCAACAATTGGGATAATGAGGTGAGGGTGACCAAAAGGGTAAAGATGGAGTGAGCATTACATTCACTCACTCATTCAACAAATATGTATTAAATGCCTACTAGGTGCCAGGCATTTCTGATGAAAGAGTGATCTAAAAGCAAATTCAGTTGTGCCTACATGGACCTTACAATTAACTTGAGGGCAATCATTCAATCATTCAACACAAATTTCTTGGGCACTTACTATATCTACCACACTGTTTTAGGCACTGATGATTCAGTAGTTAATGAAAGATAAAAACCCCTGCTCTCATAGAGGAGAGACAGTTATAAAAAGGAATGGGTAAAGTGAATACTGTGTTAGACATGAATACAGGAATCCAGCAATTGTAAAACTGCAATGGCTGATTAGAAATATAAGGCTGTAGTGAGAAACAGGGGCTGGCTAACCGGTTTGGCTCAGTGGATAGAGTGTCGGCCTGCGGACTGAAGGGTCCCAGGTTTGATTCTGGTCAAGGGCATGTACCTTGGTTGCGGGCACATCTCCAGTAGGGGCTGTGCAGGAGGCAGCTCATCAATGTTTATAACTCTCTATCCTGCTCCCTTCCTCTCTGTAGAAAAATCAATAAAATATATTGTTTAAAATTTTTTTTAAAAAGAAGCAGGGGCTGGGACTGAGCTTTGTTAACCTAATAAACATTCAAACCTGTGAAGAATTTTTGTGAGTTTATTTGAGCCAAACTGCCAATAAATGGCAGGAAGCAGAATCTCAATGGATTGAGATAATGCTCTGGAGAATGGCAGCTTTTCATCTTTTTAAAAAATATATATTTTTTTATTGATTTCAGAGAGGAAGGGAGAGGGACAGAGAGATAGAAACATCAATGATGAGAGAGAATCATTGATTGGTTGCCTCCTGCACACCCCACACTGGGGGATCAAACCCATAACCAGGTCATGTGCCCTTGACCCGAATTGAACCTGGGACCCTTCAGTCCGCAGCCCAACACTCTATCCACTGAGCCAAGCCAGCTAGGGTGGCAGCTTTGCATCTTGTTTTATACGTTGCAATCAAAAGAGGTGACATAAGTGGGTTGCATGAAATCCACTGGTGATACATTAGGGAGGCTGGCGAAAGCAAAGCAGGGAAACCTCTGTGATTGGATGAAAAGTAAAATGACAGACACACTCCTTTTACATGTGTGAGTATAGGACAGTTAACAGTCAACAGTTAACTCAGTGGCAATGAGGGGATTTGTGGTCTCTGAAGAGCAGTACCTGTGCTTTGAGGGGCCCAGAAAAAGGAAAATTACTTTGACATTTTTAAAATATATATATATTTTATTGATTTCAGAGAGGAAGCGAGAGGGAGAGAGAGATTGAAACATCAATGAGAGATGGTAATTGATTGGCTGCCTCTTGCACACCCCCTACTGGGGATTGAGCCTGCAACCCAGGCTCGTGCCCAACTCAGGCATGTGCCCAACCCAGGCATGTGCCCAACTCAGGCATGTGCCCAACTCAGGCATGTGCCCAACTCAAGCATGTGCCCTTGACCAAACCCAGGACCCTTCAGTCTGCAGGCCCACGCTCTATCTGCTGAGCCAAACTGGCTGGGCTACTTTGACATTTTCATATGTTATCATAGATGCAAGAAGACAATAGGCAGGCTTAGTTAAGGTAAAGATTGTCAGGGAAGATAACGACCGAGGACATGACTACCCGCCATAAATTGCTTTTCGTTAAAAACTTTTTTATTTCAGACCATCTTTTGTGGTTAATTTGGTCTCTGAGTCTGCAAGGCCGCCAAGCAGGCCTTCCCTGAGCTCGTCAGGCGAGCATGTGGCCCCTTTGGCCCACAGCTTCGGAGGAGGAGGTTAAGGCAGGGAAAGGGAGAGAGAGCAGAGCGGGGCCTGGGCAGCGTGGGGAGCTAGGGCTGGAGACCTGGGTGGCCCGCTAGCCTCCAGTTTCCTCAGCCTCTTCTGACCTGATGTGGTTGTGGGGAGACAAGTGAATTACTGTTTGTGAGACGCAGGGCACCAGGCTTGGCATCAGCTGGGCCCTCCGTCCAGAGTGGCAGCCCCGCGGCCGTGGCTCAGTGGGTGAGCATCGACCTATGAACCAGGAGGTCACGGTTCCATTCCCGGTCGGAGAGGTGCCCGAGTTGTGGGCTCGATCCCCAGTGTCTGGCGTGCAGGAGGCCGCCGATTCATGACTCCCTCTCATCGTGGATGTTTCCGTCTCTCTCTCCCTCTCCCTTCTCTGGGGAAAAAAAAAAAAATAGTAGTCAAACCAGTGGTCAAACCAGGGTGGCACAGGTGAGGGGCTTCCTCGGCCCAGGTGTGGGGAGGGCGGCCCAGGTCCCCCACCCCCGCTGCCCTTGCTCCCCCACCTCGCCCCACTCCTGTCGCCCGCCCGCCGGAACGCCCGCGGGCTCGGCCGCAACGGCTCGGGAACCGCCGGCGACCGTGGGCAGCGCCGCCAGCCCGGCCGGAGCTGCGGGGACCCGGCGCCCACAGCGCCCCCGCCGAGGAGCCGGTGAGCCGCTGCCGGAGAGCCGGGCGCCGGGGCTGCGGGTCCGGGGAACCCGCGTCCCGGCTACACGTCCACGACCCGGGCGGGGGCGCGCCTTAAGCCGCAAGGCCCGGCGCGTCGCGGGCGCTCAGCCAAAGTCTGTGGAATGAATGACGGTCGTGGCTGGCAGCTTCTCTCGGAGGCATTGTCTCTACTGCCGAAAGGCTGCGAGGCACGGCCGTGGCAGTTGTGTGCGTTTTGCAAGCTGCATCCTTTCAAACTCGCTGGTCTGAATGGTCAAAAGCCCCAGGACTAGTCCGCTGCCCGGGCCTCACCTCACACCCGCCCTCTCCTCCCGAGACCCCAAGGCCCAGGCGAGCCTCCTACTCTCACAGGTCACTGCTTTGGTTCATTCTGTGCCCCCTGACTGAGCCCCCACTCCCGCCCCCACCTCCTGAGCCCCTCTCTCTGCTAATCAAATCCTATCTATGTATCAGTGTTCCCCCAAGCCTGCTCCAACATCCCCACCCCAATAATGAGTCCTCTGCAACACACCCTACCTGTCATACTCGCCTCAGGCCCACTTAAGGTCATTGTTTCTGTGTCCATTGCTCAGCTCCTTGGGGGCTGTCATCTTACTATTCTTCCCCAGGCGCCAGAGTGGCTGAAGGGCACTGAAAGCTCTTTGCTTATGCCTCTTCCATATTCCAAATACATCCCCCCCACCCCCCACCCCCCCCACTCCCCCCACCCCCAAAAAAAAAGGAGGTGACGGGCTGTTTCTGATGAAATTCCAAGTGCTTATTTTGAAATTTTGGAATAATCACTTCCCGTGATTAAGAGAACATGAAAGATGACAATATTGGGGGAAAGATTCTTGCAGTTAAACTAAGGCTCAGGATTTTATGTTTATTGGGTTACATTTAAAATTGTTATTCTTGGCTTTTAAAATAATTTCAACACATTTTGTAAACGAATCAATGGGTGGCTGGATAGGTAGGCATCTTTAGGGGATAAAGGAGCTAGGTCAAAAGTGCCTGTATTTTAACAGTGTCCTCCATTTTAGCATTGAAAGACTAAAAAAGGTGATTAGCTACATTTGCAGTGGTTCACATACTAGTACTTTATTGTGTAGCAGAATCACCCAGAGGCCTTCTTAAACAAGACTGCTGGCCCATCCTCAGAGTTTCTGATTAATTAGGTCTTGCTAGGTGGGGCCTGAGAATCTGCATTGCTAACCTAGTTCCCAGGGGATGATTATGTCATTTATGTAGGGACAGAGTGTGGACTACAGAGATCAAACTAATGTCTGTTCATGAGTAGTAAATCCAGATACCTCACATTATGCCACATTTATGGAATTACAGAATGAAACCTTAAGTAGTTCAGATCTTAAGTCGTTCATCCAGTTAAATATTTTGTCTGATAGCAAGAAGCATCAGAGAATTGTTTTCTAAGTAGACATTTATCTTCAGGATTACAGGTAGAGCTTAGCATGCTGTTGATCTCACTGTGTGCAGAGGCCCATCACACTATTAATGCTCGGGAGTCAGTAACAGACTCCCTCTTGTGTCGTGTCTTGGCTGAAAGGTCACTTCCCCATCAGTGTAGCTTGGATGACTTCTGTGATGCATCACCTTCTCCACACCAAAGTGCTCTGCCGCTTGTCAGTAGGAGCTTTGGTCGTTGTCCCTTGTGGGGAAAGGAAAAGGTCCTGCTGGGCATGAAAGAGAATCACAAGGGCTTCTATCAAATCAAGAAAGACAGAATGGAACTGGAGAATCCAGAGAAGACTGCTAGGAAAAAGAAGCCCAATAAGGAAATCATGTGTTTTAGATATACTAGAGGCCCAGTGCACAAATTTGTGCATTGGTGGGGTCCAGCCAGCCCGCCCCCATGGGGGCCTATCAGGGCCAGGCCAGCAGTGGGGAGGTGTTGCTGGAGGTCGGCCAGACCCGCCCATGATTGGGAGGGGCACTTGGAGGCAGGACTGGCCAGGGTGAGGGGCCTAGAAAAGAACCACTGATCTGGAGCTGAGCATGGGCTGCTGAGTATGGGCCTCTGGCTTCCCAGGGAGGATGGCCTCAGCAAGGAAACAGAAACCACCAGAAGGCTCTGCAAACAGACTCTGCGCTCCCTTTGGCCAGGCAGACTCAGAGCTGGTGTCTGTGTGTACATTAGACATAGCCTGGCACTTGTCTTTGTCTGTTAGTCAAATCCATTGCATGGAAAAACGTGTTCCTCTTCTTCTCTTTGGGCCCTTACAGCAAATACAGGCCAATTGGGAGACGTGGGCCCCAGTGGCAGAGCCAGGCCCCACAATCACCCAGAATTTAGCCTAAGACAACTGGGTAGCAATCTCCCTGGAACAGAGCACACTGCTTTAGCGTCTTAATTCTCCCCTAAAATGTGCCCAGCCGCTCCTCTTTAGCCGGGATGGACTGAACTACGGAACCAAAGACCGAGCTTCCTTTGAGGTGGGATCCACCGGGAGCCGGCTGGTGGCAAGGCCCCTCACAGGCGGCTGCCTTCCCCCCAAGCTCGGTGTGCTCTGAGCTGGTCCTTTCCTGGTGGTTCCGGGTCCTGGGCTGCTGGTTGGGTGGCAAGTCCATAGGGTTTCTCTCTGCCACCTTCCTGGCCTCCCCAGCAGTACCCTCTGGCCCAGAGCACCCGGCGGCTGTCGCTAGAGCCAGGACTCAGAGAGCGAAGGAGTTGGCCCGTGTGGAGAGGGACCCGCAGGTGGCCAGGCCATGCCCCCACCCCCGCTTCTCAGTCTCACTCGCATGGATCAGGCCAAAGCCCACTACCCAAGACTGGTGCCATGTGGGGAGGGTCGCCGCAGGGAGAAAGGCACCCTGACCTGCCAGCCTTGGTGACGATCATCTCGGTGCCCAGCTGATTGAATTTGTCCCACAGAGCCTTCATCTCAAGCTGCATGCTCATGCTGGCCACCTTTGCATTCTTTACCGGTGCCTTGGCAACGGCCACACAGCTGGCCCCGGGGCCCTCGTGCTTAGCAGCGGTGCTGGTGGCGGCCCCTGCGGCCGGTGCATCATAGGGACCGGTCATTCCAGTCATTCCGCTATAATAGTTGCTGGGCTTTTATATATATATAGATATGACATTTACCTCATAAGTATGTGTGTATGTGTGTGTGTGTGTGTGTGTATACACTTTTTTACATTTATGTGGGAGGATTTTATTTATTTATTTATTTATTTACTTATTTATTTGACATCAGAGAGGAAGGAAGAGGGAGAGAGATAGAAATATCAATGATGAGAGAGAATCATTGATTAGCTGCCTCCTGCACTGGGAATCAAGCCAAAACCTGGGCATGTGTCCCAACTGGGAATTGAACCATGACATTTCGGTTCATGGATTGACCCTCAACCACTGAGCCACACCGATGGGGCTATGTGGAAGAATTTTAGATTTTATGCCTTTTTTGTTATTTAAAAACACAGATTATCAAGAATGGTAATTTCTCTCAGAGGTGGATCTATATCCATCATTAACTCCTCCTCCTCATTGTCTTGAGAGTTTAAAACCGGAGTTTTAAAGCTTAAAGTGGCCCTTAGATATCATTTGGTCCAACCATGTCATTTTATGGACAAGGAAACGGAAACTTATTTTTTAAGAAACTTGCCCCCAATCAGACAGCTAGTTAGGAAAACAGCCAGGGCCAGAAGCCCATTCTCCTGAGAACATGTGCAACTCTTTTCTGCTACACAATGATGCTGCTAATTGGATACAACGTAGTCTTTTAAGAAATATTTGTGCCCTAACCGGTTTGGCTCAGTGGATAAAGCGTTGGCCTGTGGGTTCAAGAGTCCCAGGTTCGATTCCGGTCAAGGGCATGTACCTCGGTTGCAGGCACATATCCAATAGGGAGTATGCAGGAGGCAGTTGATCGATGTTTCTCTCTCATTGATGTTTCTAACTCTCTATCCCTCTCCCTTCCTCTCTGTAAAAAATCAATAAAATATATTAAAAATATTTGTTGAGGGCATACTAAGTGTCAGGCACTATTCTGGGCTCTGAGAATACAGCCATGAACAGTCAAAGTTCATCCTCTTAGACTTACATTTTAGTATGGGAAGCAGACAGTGGTCAAATAGATAAGCAGTTGTTAGGAAGAACAGGAAAGGTAAAGGGATAATGATATGTGCGCAATTCCCATCGAGGAGTTAGAAGATACTGTATTGACTGACCACTTAACCCTTAACATGTTTAGTGAAAATTGGGGATTATACTGACTTTTACCTCATAATCATTTCTCTACAACATAACTGCATATAAAGAAAACTGGGCTTCCTAGCAGGACACCTGGGTTCCAGTCCTGACTCTAATTATTTAACAGTCAAGTCTGTTTAAACTTCTGGGTTTTGGTTTCTCCAAATGAGACTGATTCTCACTTTGCATTCTTTATAGGCTAGTTTTGAGTATAAAATTATAAAACACATGAGGAAGTTTTATAATACTGCAATGTGTTATGCAAATGTAAGGTATCATTATAAGGAAATTTTACTAACGGGGTCTATATTTTTAAAATTGTTTTCTGTTTGTCTGTTTCCATCTATTCAGGAATAATGCAGCCACCAAGGAGCACTCACGATTTTGAACCTAGATACAGGGAAAATTCTTACTCGTATGATGTTAAGCGAGATGTGTACAATGAGGAGACCTTTCAACAGGATTACAAAAGGAAGTCTGTCTCCTCTGGGAACTTGGACATTGACATCACCACCTTCCGACACCATGTCCAGTGCAGGTGCGTGTGTGTGGTCATTTACCGGCCACCAAGCTGACAGCACCATAACCCTATTTGACTCCTTTTGGTGCCAATTTCTGTCTTCCTCCTCTGAATCCCTGTCATCAGAACCCTTAGTTTACAGGGTGATTTCTCTCCAGGGTTTTTTTGTTTGTTTGTTTGTTTGTTTGTTTTGGTGTGTGTGTGCTTTGTCTTGTAGCATCTTCTACTCCTTTTCTTTTTTTTTTAATACTTTTATTGATTTCAGAGAGGAAGGTTGAGGGAGAGAGAGAGAGAGAAACATCAATGATGACAGAGAATCATTGATTGGCTGCCTCCTGCACGCACTCTAGTGGGGATTGAGCCTGCAACCCAGGCATATCTCCCTGACTGAAACCGAACCCAGGACCTTACAGTCCGAAGGCCAGTGCTCTATCCATTGAGCCATACTGGCTAGAGCTTGTAGCACCTTCTTGATTGTAAATTTCTTGGATGTCCCCCACAGCATCTAGGGATGATATTTAGTAAATACATTGTTTGATTTACCACCATTACCAGTCTCTTAACAACAACAACCAAAAGCAACCATGATGGACTAATTAGTGATAGAGAATGACATCCTTCTAAACTCATACCCAGCTGTGCCCACGTAGTACTTGTGATCATCAACCTGGGACCCTCCTCCTGTGATACCCACTGTGACCATGCAGGCTCCACAGTTCAGAGGCACCTCACCTGTTTCTGTGCTATGAAACTTTTAGCAATCTGGTAAAGCTTATGAACCTTTGCATAATTTCTTTTTACTGTGCTATAAAATATATAACACTAACATAGCTGTTTTAACTATTTTTAAGTGTACAAATCAGCATTCATGACATTCACAATATTGTGTAACCATCACCACTATCTGTTTCCAAAACTTGTCATCACCTTAAACAGAAACTCTGTACCGTGAAGCAATAACTCCCCACTCTCCCCTCCCACAGCCCTAGTAACCTCTCTTCTACTTTCTGTCTCTATGAATTGCCTTTTCTTGATATTTCATTTAAGTGGAATCAGAGTACTTGTCTTTCATGTCTGGTTTATTTCACTTATCATCGTGTTTTCGAGGCTTGTCCATGTTGTAGCATGAATGAGTACTTCATTTTATGGCTAATAATATTCCATTATATGTAGACAGCACATTTTGTTTATCCATTCATCTGTTGGTGGACACTTGGGTGGTTTCTGTGTTTTGGTTATTGTGAATAATGCTGCCATGGATATTGGCATTGGAGTATCTGTTGAGTCCCTGTTTTCAATTCTTTTAGGTATATACCTAGGAGTAGCATTGTTGGATTATGTGGTAATTCTATGTTTAACTTTTTGAGGAACTGCCAGACATTTTTACAGAAGCTACACCATTGTACATTCACACCAGCAATGTAGAAATATTCCAATGTCTCTATATCCTCTCCAACATTTGTTATCTACCATTTTAAAAATTATAGACATCCTAGTAGGTGTGAAGTGGTATCTCACTGTGGATTTTGCTTATTTGTTTGTTTTACCATTTCATCACAACTAAATATGATGAACATCTTTTCATGTGCTTCTTGGACATTTGTGTACCTTCTTTAGAGAAATGTCTACTTACTTCCTTTGCTCTTTTAAAAATTAGGTTGTTTTTCTTCTGTTGTTGAGTTGTAGGAGTTCTTTATATGTTCTGAATATCAAACCCTTATCATATATGTAATTTGCAAATATTTTCTTCCATTCTGTAGAGTGTCTTTTTCTATGTTGATTGTGTCCTTTGGTGCACAACAGTTTTTAATTTTAATGAAATTCAATTTATCTATTTTTTCTTTTGTTGCCTGTGACTTTGGTGTCATATTTAAGAAATTGTTGTGAAATCCAAGATCATGAAGATTTTCCCCTATATTTTCTTCTAGGAGTTTTATAGTTTTAGCTCTTAAATTTAGACCCTTGATCCATTAATTTTTAGTTAATTTTGTAAGGTGTAAAATAAGGGTCCAACTTTATTCATAGCTATGTGGATATCCCATTTTCCCAGCACCATTTATTGAAGAGACTATTCTTTTCCCATTGAATGGTCTTGGCCAGAATTATTTTCAATGCATAAAATACATCTATAATAATAAAAGAGTAATATGCTAATTAGGCCGGATGTCCTTCTGGACGACCTTCCAGATGAAGCCAGGGCTACGAAGAAAGCCCAGGTCCCAGGTGCCAGAGGGAAGCTGGTGCTGGCAGCTGGGGGAAGGAAGGTCTACTCTTGCATGAATTTTGTGCAACGGGCCTCTAGTAAAATTATAAAGGAAACCAGTTTTTCTAAACATAGTTTATCAAAATATGAAAAATCCCAAAATTATGTTATTTAATAATGTAGACCTAGAAGCTATCATAATTTCAAAATAGTGATGGATATAAATGGTATTTTAATATATCTGCAGCAATTTTAATGTAATATAAAAATGTTTGTGATTTCTTTGGTGACAAAATCAAGTTCTGCTGATGCTACTCTAGTTTGTTGTAACATTCATAATTGAGAGAAGTGCTCAATTTCAGTTAGGAAGTTAGTAAATATAAAGATATATTTTCTTCTAAATTCACATATCCCCTGAATTTTATCTAGAGTCTCAGGGGGTCCATAGACCTATGGTTAGGAACTCTTTTTTTGTGACCTACATCATGATTTTAACTCTAATTACTCAAGCTGCCCTCACTCACATTCTGGATTTATCACCCACAATCAGCATGTGTTGGGTGACAAATGAGGAAGGCCTCCACACAGCCCTATTGCAGACTTCCTTCTCTCTGAGGCACTCTCCTTTATCCATATCCTGCCTTTTGCAAGTTGTGGTCTTGGATGCCCCTCCCAGTCTTACACCACTACTCTCATTTTCTCTGCTTCACCATGGGTCGGAATATGTTAAAGAGGGCATTTGGGGGCCACTTTGGCTTTGTCTTTATAAAAGGACTAGAGGCCCGGTGCATGAAAATTCATGCACTGGAGAGTGGGTCCCTCAGCCCAGCCTGCCCCCTCTCACAGTTCGGGAGCCCTCAGGGGTGGGAGGCGACTCTGCGATTAGGGGAAGGCGACGCCCCCATCACACCTCTGCTGCTGCCACTGCCAGCAGTGCAAGCCTTGGCCGGCCCTGCTTACCTGAGCCTCAGGCACCTCTGGGCAGCTGCCATCCGACGCTTGCCTGAGCCTCGGGCCAGCCCTGGGTGGCTGGGGGGGTGCTGAGGGGACTGGGTGCCACCATCTTGTGGCTGTGGGAGCCTCCATCTTTGAGGGTGGGGCAGTCAATTAGCATATTCCCTCCTTATTGCCTGTGGGTGCCTCCATCTTTGAGGGTGGGGCAGTATATTAGCATATTCCCTTCTTATTGGCTCTGGGTGCCGCCATCTTTGTGGCAGTGTGAGGGTCAATTAGCATATTCTCTCTTTATTAGATAGGATAGTCTGTTCCTGACTTATCCCTCATCATAAGCAGGTTATAACTCTCCCTCCCTGCCCAGGCCTTGAACACTTAAATCTGACCAGTTCTGCCTCCCATGGGCTTTTATAGCAGTTCTTAGTTCCTACTTCTAAAACACACAGTTATAGCCACTTCTGAATTTTAACCTGAAAGGCACTGTGGTTAAGAGCAAGACTTAGAAGCCAGATTGCCTGGTTTTGAATCCCAGTTCTGCTGCTTCCCAGCTGTGTGACTTTAGGTAATCTATCCCAACCCAAGTGTGCCTCAGTTTCCTCACCTATAAAATGGTGATGTTAATAGCACCTACTTCATAAGATGATTGTGAGGATTTACTCATTTTTCTTTTTTTTAAATAAATCTTTATTGTTCAGATTATTACAGATGTTCCTCTTTTTTCCCCCCATAGCTCCCCTCCACCCGATTCCCCCCCCCACCCCATGCCCTTACACCCCACCACTGTCCTCATCCATAGGTGTAAGATTTTTGTTCAATTTCTTCCCACTCCCCTCACACCCCTTTCCCCCCTGAGAATTGTCAGTCCACTCCCTTTCTATGCCCCTGATTCTATTATATTGACCAGTTTATTCTGTTCATCAGATTTTTTATTCACTTGATTTTTAGATTCACTTGTTGATAGATAAGTATTTGTTGTCACTTCGTTGTTCATATTTTTTATCTTTACCTTTTTCTTCTTCTTCCTCTTCTTAAAGAATACCCTTCAGCATCTCTATATATAAAAGCCTAAGTGACTGAACAACCAAACAACCAGTTGCTATGACACACACTGACCACCAGGGGGGAGACACTCAACTCAGGAGTTGCCCTTTGGTGGTCAGTGTGCTCCCACAGCCAACCTCTCGCGGCCCCTCCCCCTGTCCCGCCAACCTCCCATGGCCCCGATTGGCCCCGATTGCTGGCCAGGCCGAGGGACCCTACCCATGCACGAATTCGTGCACTAGGCCTCTAGTTTCATATAATCCTGGTTTGGTGGTGATGAACTCCTTTAGCTTTTTCTTGTCTGTGAAGCTCTTTATCTGACCTTCAATTCTAAATGATACTTTGCTGGGTAGAGTAATATTGGTTGTAGATTCTTGCTGTTCATCACTTTGAATATTTCTTGCCACTCCCATCTGGTCTGCATAGTTTCTATTGAGAAATCAGCTGACAGTCGTATGGGTGCTCCCTTATAGGTAACTAACTGTTTTTCTCTTGCTGCTTGTAAGATTCTCTCTTTGTCTTTTGCCCTTGGCATTTTAATTATGATGTGTCTTGGTGTGGTCCTCTTTGGATTCCTCTTGTTTGGGGTTCTCTGCGCATCCTGGACTTGTAAGTCTATTTCTTTCACCAGGTAGGGAAAGTTTTCTGTCATTATTTCTTCTAATAGGTTTTCAATATTTTGCTCTCTCTCTTCTTCTGGCATCCCCATAATTCTGATGTTGGTACGCTTGAAGTTGTCCCAGAGGCTCCTTATACTATCTTCATATTTTTGGATTCTTTTTTCCTTTTGTTTTTCTGGTTGGGTGTTTTTTGCTTCCTCATGTTTCAAATCTTTGGTTTGATTCTTGGGGTCCTTTAGTCTACTGTTGGATTTCTGTATATTATTCTTTATTTCAGACAGTGGATGCTTAATTTCTGACTGGTCCTTTTCCATTTTTTTGGCATTCTCATCAAGATCCTTAAAGATCTCACTAAGTTCCTCGGAAGTTTCTAGAAGATTCTTGAGTAACCTTATAACTGTGGTTTTGAACTCTATATCCAGTAGTTCGCTTTCCTCCATTTCTTTCATTCATTACATGTTTCTTTGTCTCCACATTTCGGCTGCTTCCCTGTGTTGATGGAGTGGCTTTGTGTGGTAGGTGACCTATAGGGCCCAGTGGCTCAGCCTCCCCAGTCACCTGAGGTGGACACTCTTGGTGCACCCCTTTGTGGGCTGGGTGCACAGTCTAGTTGTAGTTAAGCCTTGATTGCTGTTGGTACACTGGGAGGAATTGACCTCTAGGCCAATTGGCTGTGAGGACCCACTGTGTCTATAATGGAAGAACTACTGTGCTGGAGACACCCTTATAGGGCAGGACTTGCTTCAGTGGGGCTTTGGTGCTCACTGAGTCTGCCTCTTGAGTGTGTCACTTATGGATATGAGGAGTTGAAATCTGGTATCGTCTCACACTGACTGCTAGGTACACTGGCTCCTGGATCTCCAAGGAGGTGCAGGTCAGCTACTGCCTGAGGCCACCCAGCAGGAGCTACAGCGAGATCTGCAGATTTCTCCTCTTTGTTTGGGGTTTGGAAGTTTTGGAGCTGTCTGACCCAGCTGCAGTTTGTTAGGTTAAGCTGCGAAAGGGCAGGCCATTCATATGCAAAAGCCACTGCGCACAGTTTGGGTGCGTGTGTAAATTGGGTGGGGCGGGGTCTCAGGGAATTACCAGGATGTAGCAAACAGCGATGGCTGTCAGTCAGCCGTCTCTGTGTCTCCACGTCTCCGTGTCCCGCTCCCCAGTGCAGTAAACAATGATTTCTGTGAGCACCTCTGCAAGAAAGCCACCCTCACTTTCTGACCCAATGGCAGACAGTCCAGCTTCTCCCCGTAGGAGTCTGGGTCCCCAGAGTCTTGCCGGAAACTGGAGTTCAGAGCAGTCGGGAGCTTGTATCTCCTTCCTGATTGAAAAAAAAAAGCTCACCCAGTCGCCAGCTCGATTTGCGTGCCTCTGTACCTCTGTTTTTCTGCACCTCTGCATGTCCTACCCAGTCTCAATGAGCTTTTTTCTTTCCTTCTAGTTGTAGAACTTCTACTCAGCCAGCTTTCCCATGGTTCTGGGTGATTGTCGTTTTGTCTTTTAGTTGTAGTTTTGGTGTGGTTGTGAGAGGCAGCACGTACAGGTGTATACCTTATGCCGCCATCTTGGTTTTTTTCTCATTTTTCTTATTAAAGTATAGTTGCTATACAGTATTATGTTAGTTTCCAGTGTACAACATATTGATTTGACATTTAGATACCTTACCAAGTCCCCAGGCAAAGTTACCACAGTATTACTGACTATGAGAGGCCCGGTGCATGGATTCGTGCACCGGTGGAGTCCCTTGGCCTGGCCTGCACCCTCACAATCTGGGACCCCTTGGAGGATGTCAGACTGCCGGTTCCTGCCCGATCCCCGCAGGCCAGGCCGAGGGACCCCACCAGTGCATGAATGATTGTGCACCGGGCTTCTAGTATGCATATAAGATCTTTGGTTAATCTCTTCCCACCCTCCCCTCTCCCCACTTCCCTCTGAGATTCATCAGTCTGTTCCATGTTTCCATGCCTGTGTGTTGAGCGTCTACCCCCTGGTGGTCATTGCACATCATAGCTACTGGTTGAACAGTCGAACGGTTGAACGGTTGAACCGTCACTTAGGCTTTTATACATATAGATATTCCCCTTCACCTTTTTCACCTACCCCTCTAGCCACCTCCCCTTTGGCAACAATCAGTTTGTCTCTGTTTCTGTGAGTCTGTTTTTGTTTTATTTTGTTTGTTAGTTTCTGTGGGGTTTTTTAGATTCTACATACAGGTGAAATCATGTGGTATTTGCCTTTCTCTGTCTGACTTATTTCACTTATCATAATACAATGTTGCCATCCATATTATCACAAATGGCAGGATTTCATTCTTTTTTATAGCTGAGTAATATTCCATTACATCATTCTTTATCCATTCCTCTATCATGGACACCTAGGTTGTGTCCATCTTGGCTATCACTATATATAAAAGCCTAACAATGAAACAACTGAAATGACCAGACATTATAATGCGCACTGACCACCAGAGGGCAGATACTCAATGCAGGAGTTGTCCCCAGCCCACAGGCCCTGATTGCCAATGGAGTCTGCTGACCAACCTCCTGGTCTCTCTCCCCAGCCAGCAGGACCCGATCACCTGATCAGGGCTGAGCCCCCAGGCTAAAACAGGGAACCAGGGGTGGGCGGCAGCGGACACAAGTGGCAAGGGAAGGAGGGGGTAGGCGGGGAGGCAGGGAATCTGATTGGCCCTGATAGTTTCCCGGCCTAGGGACCCGACCCATGCACGAATTTCATACACTGGGCTTCTAGTTGTAAATAATGCTGCAATGAACATACGATTACATATATCTTTTTGAATGTTTTGTTTGTTTGTTTTCTAAAGATAAACACCAAGAAGTGGAATTGCTGGGTCATACGGTATTTCTATTTTTAGTTTTTTGAGGAACCTTCATACTGTTTCTAGTGGCTGCACCAACTTATAGTTCCACTAACAGTGCACAGGATTCCCTTTTCTCCACAACCCCACCAACACTTGTTATTTGTTGACTTTTTGATAATATCTATTCTAACTGGTATGAAGTGTCTCTCACTGGGGTTTTGATTTGCATTTCCTGATGATTAGTGATGTCGAGCATCTTTTCATATGTCTGTTGGCCATCTGTATGTCTTCTTTCGAGAAATGTCTTTTTATGTCCTCTGTTCATTTTTTAAAAAAATCATCACCCAAGGATATGCTTTAATTGATTTGAGAGAAAGAGGAAGGGAGAGGAAGAGGAAGAGAGAGAGACAGAGAAACATTGATGGAAACATTAATCAGTTGCCTCCCTTACATGCCCGGACTGGGGATCAAACCTACAACCCATGTACATGCCCTGACCAGGAGTCAAACCCACAATCCTTTGGTGCACAGGACGATGCTCCAACCAATTGAGTCATACTGGCTAGGGCTCCTCTATCCATTTTTTATCAATTGTAGGTTTGTTTGTTATTAAGTTGTATGAGTTCTTCATAAATTTTGAATATTAACCCTTTATGGTTATATAATTTGTGAATACATATCTTTTTTCATTCAGTAGGTTGTCTTCATTTGCTAATGGCTTCCTTAATGGTACAGAAGCTTTTTAGTTTGGTGTAGTCCCATTTGTTATTTTTTTTCTTTTGTTGCACTTGCCCAAGGGGACATATCAAAACATATATTACTAAGACTGATGTCAAAGGGTTTATTACAGTAAAACCTCAATTTTGTGAATCTCCATTTAACAGACATTTCCAGACTATATGTCATATGTGAAAATTAACACCCTATTAATTTAAAAATGCTTTTAACCAAGATTTGCTTATACTTATACTTATACTTATACTTATACTTATACTTATACTTATACTTATACTTATACTTATTAACAGGCTTTTTCTTTTAAACCTCGCCCAAGGATATTTTTCTATTGATTTTTAGGGAGAGTGGAAGAGAGAGGAAAAGAGAGGAAAACATCGATGTGAGAGGAAACACATCGATTGGTTGCCTCCTGCATGAGCCCCAACCAGGGCTCAGGCTGGGGAGGAGCCTACAACCAAGTATGTGCCCTTGACTGGAATCGAACCCAGGAACCTTTGGTTTGCAGGCAATGCTCTATCCACTGAGCCAAACCGGCTAGGGCTATATTTTGTTATTAATTCACTTTTATTTTAAACAAATCTTAGCAAATAGGCCATATGTTGAAAAAAACACTGTAGTAATTTCACCAACATAAATAAATATGACATAACATCAACTATAGTCAACATATTTAAATTCATGAGTCACCACTTCTAAACAGTGTTTGGTGAATGATTAGTTAGCATGTGATCACACTGCATCCAGAGTGGTAATTGGTTCTGTTTTTCCATGGTGTGACTTTCTGCAGCAGGTGTTTGTTTGTTTAGATTTATGTTTTATTGATTTCAGAGAGGAAGGGAGAGGGAGAGAGAGATAGAAACATCAATGATGAGAGAGAATCACTGATTGGCTGCCTCCTGCACGCCCCCCACTGGGGACTGAGCTCAAAACTTGGACATGTGCCCTGACTGGGAATCAAACCATCACCTCCTGGTTCATATGTCAATGGTCAGGTGTAATTTGTCAATTTTTTAACATACACATTTGGAAAACCTACTTTATTACATAACAAACTTTTGGCTTTAACAGACATCCCTTTTGCCCAAACTAGTCTGTTACATACCAAGGTTTCATAGTACCTATATAATTTCTCCATTGTATATTTTAGCCTCCTTTCATAGATTAATTGACCATATAAGGGAGGGTTTATTTCTGGGCTCTCTATTCTGTTGCATTGATCTGTGTGTCTGTTTTTGTACTGGTACCGTACTGCTTTGATTTTTATGGTCAAATCAGGAAGAATGATACCACCAACTTTCTTCTTTCTCAAGATTACTTTGACTGTATGTGGTATTTTATGGTTCCATATAAATTTTAGGATTATTTGTTCTAGTTCTGAGAAGAATGCTATTGATATTTTAATAGGGATTGCATTAAATCTGTAGATTGTTTTAGGACATTTTAAAGATATTAATCCATGAGCATGATATAGCCTTCCATTTTGTGTGTCCTCTTCAATGTTTTATATTTTTAGAGTATGGGTCTTCACCTCCTTGGTTAAATTTATTCAAAGGTATTTTATCCTTTATGATGCAAATATAAATGGGATTGTTTTCTTAATTTCTTCTTCTGGTAATTTGTTATTGCTGTATAGAAATACTACAAATTTTTGGATATTAATTTTGTATCCTGTTACTCTACTGAATTTATTTATTCTATTTTTTTTTTTTTTGGTAGAGTCTTTAGGGTCCTCCCTATATAGTAGTATGTCATCTGCAAATAGTGACAGTTTTACTTCTTCCTTTCCAATTTTAATGCCTTTTATATCTTTTTCTTGTCTGATTGCTATGACTAGGACTTCCAATACCATCCTAATATATAAAAACCCAGGGTTTGTAACAACCGACCGAAGGTTCAACCGAACACCGGAAGTGACTGCCCTCGGTGTGGGTTCAGCGACCCAGCACTGACTGCTGAGGGGGCTGCGGATCAGGCCTGGAGAGAGGCCCAGAGAGAGAGGCAGGGTCTGATTCACAGCCTCCATGGCAGCTGCTGATCAGCTGTTGCCTCTCTCTTCCTCTCCAGGCTTCACCAGCAGCCAGGCCTCTGCAGGGCCTGCTGATCAGCCCCGCCTCTCTGATCAGGCCTGGAGATAGGCCCAGAGATGTTGACTGGCATAGAAACTGACCAATCAGAACCAAATCTGGGTGAACTGTGAGGAGCCAATGGCTGCCTGGGAGGCAGAGCTTTTGACACTGGCTGGCATAGAAACCGACCAATCAGAACTAAATTGGCCAGCAGGGGAGGGCAGTTGGGGATGAGATCAGATCGGCAGGGGACAGCCATTAGGGGCGAGATGAGGCCGGCAGGGGAGGGCAGTTAGGGGCTATCAGGCAGGCAGGGGCAGTTAGGGGCAATCAGGTTTGCAGGGGAGAGCAGTTAGGGGCGATATCAGGCTGGCAGGGGGTGGGGGGACATTGGGGGCGAGATCAGGCCAGCAGGGGAGGGCAATTGGGGGCAACCAGACCGGCAGGGGAGGACAGTTGGGGGCAAGATAAGGCTGGCAGGGGAGGGCAGTTAGGGGCGATCAGGCAGGAAGGCAGAGAGGTTGGGGTGATCAGGCAGGCAGGAAGGCAGAGGGGTTAGGGGCAATCAGGCAGGCAGGCAGAGGCAGTTAGGAGTGATCAGGCAGGCAGGCAGGTGAGCGGTTAGGAGCCAGCGATCCCAGATTGCAAGAGGGATGTCCAACTGCTGGCAGTCCCTAATTGGAGAGGGTGCAGGCTGGGCTGAGGGAACCCCCCTTCCATGCACAAATTTCATGCACCGGGCCACTAGTATTGAATAACAGCAATGGGAGCAGGCATCCTTGTCTTGTTCCTGATCTTAGAAGCTTTCAGCTTTTCACAATTAGTTATGATATTAGGTGTGGGTTTGTCATATATGGCCTTTATTATGTTAAGGTAAGTTTCCTCTATATCCACTTTGTTAAGAGTTTTTGTCATAAGTGATGCTGAATTTTGTCAAATGCTTTTTATGCATCTATCGAAATGATTACATGATTTTTATCCTTGCTTTTGTTGATGTAATGTATAACATTAATTGTTTATAGATATTGAGCCATCCTTGCATCCCTGGGTTAAATCTCACTTGACCATGATATATAATCTTTTTAATGTATTGTTGAATTCAGTTTGCTAGTGTTTTGTTGAGAATTTTCACATCTTTTTATCAGAGATATTGGCTGGTAATTTTCTTTCTTCTTTCCTCCTCCTCCCCCTCCTCCTCCTCATCCTTTTCCTCCTCCTCCTCCTCCTTCTCCTCCTTCTCCTCCTCCTTCTTCTTTTTGTAGTGTCTTTGGTTTTGGTGAAGGTTAATGCTGGCCATGTAGAATGAATTTGGAAGTGTTTCTTCCTCTTCAAAATTTTTTGGTAATAGTTTGAGAAGAATAGGTATTATTCTTCTTTATTTATTTATTTTTTAAATATATTTTATTGATTTTTCACAGAGAGGAAGGGAGAGGGATAGAGAGTTAGAAACATTGATGAGAGAGAAACATTAATCAGCTGCTTCCTGCACACCCCCCACTGGGGATGTGCCCACAACCAAGGTACATGCCCTTGACCGGAATCGAACCCGGGACCTTTCAGTCTGCAGGCTGATGCTCTATCCACTGAGCCAAACCAGTTAGAGCTGGTATTATTCTTCTTTAAATGTTTGGTAGAATTCACCAGTGAAGCTGTCTGGTCCTGGACTTTTGTTTCTTGGGAGTTTTTTTATTTTTATTTTTATTACTTATAATAAAAATAAGTAATTTGTGTCCATCTTGGCTATCACTATATATAAAAATGATATCAATTTCATTGCTAGTAATTGATCTGTTCATATTATCTCCTTCTTCCTGGTTCAGTCTTGGAAGCTTGTATATTTCTAGAAATGTATCCATTTCTTTTAGGTTGTCTAATTTGTTGGCATATAATTGTTCATAGTATTCTTTTTCATCCTTTGTATTTCTGTGGTGTTGGTTATAACCCCTTTTTTCATTTCTGTTTTTATTTATTTGTGCTATCCCCCTCTCTCTTGTTTTCTCGGTGAGTAGGCTAAGGGTTTCTCAATTGGGAGGGTTTAAAAAGTATTTGTAAAGCACCAAACAAATAAAAAACACTGTATACGTGGAGTTTTTAGTTAAAACACACACACACACAAACAAACAAACAAACAAAAAACACCTCACAATCTTTTAACTCCATCTCTTCCTTTCTGCAGCAAATCTAATCTCTTTTCCCATTTTATCCCTCTTAGTTAGCAACTGCAAACACACCCTTCCTTGTCAAAATATCCATTTGCTGTCACATTGACTTACATTCCTCACTTTTAAGATGCCTGAGCTACAGCTTCAATGTCTGTTCCTCTAACACCCTCCTTGATTTTCTTCAGTCTTAGATCCTCATTATTCCATGTTCATTTTATTTTGCCATGCTAAAGAGCTTTGATGACTTTGCCTATGGTAGTTAGTCTTTTGCCAAGTGGCACATGGAGAGGAGGAGAGGAAGGCAGACTGGACTTGGAGAAGAAACAAATTGTCCCAATGCCATGCTTTACTCACCTCCATAGAAGGACAGAGCACCTGCCTAACACCCAGGGACGCTCGTATAAATAGCAATATGATGTTCCTTTCAAACCAATGGTCTTGCTCTTGGCTCCTGAGCAGAATTTGACAGCTGTCGATAGGAAATGTGGCAGCAATTGAGTGGATAGAACACTAAACTAGGAATCAGGAGACCTGGTTTCTAGCCCCAGCTCTGCTCACACTTACTACTGTGACCTATTTGGCCCTTAGGGATAGTAATGCTCATGAAGTTGTGAGTCAAACATACGTTAGTTAAATTACTTCTCTTCTGAGCATACATCTTAGCCTTGCTACAGTCAAATCTGAATTATCCAACTATAGCTCATACATGGAAAATCTTCATACTCCTTGCTTTCAGCTCATACTAAAATGTGAGTAGCAAAAAGCAATGTAAAACCAAACTAGTTTTACTGAGTAATTGATTGATGGTTATTCTTCTGTTTTAGATGATCTAAAAGTTAAAATAGGTTTTCTCAATTTCAGTATCATTGACACTTTGGACCAGACAATTGTTTCTTATAAAGAGCTGTTCTGTACATTTTAGGGTGTTTAGCAGCATCCCTTGCATCGATGCCCATCATGATAATAAAAAATGTGTCCAGATATTGCAAAATGTCTCCTGGGGAACAGAATTACTTCTGGTTGATATCTACTGGAGTAAAGGATAACAGTCTTTATTTTACTGCTTTTTATTTACATGGCTAACTCCTTAAGTATGGTAACTTCATATTCTATATTTTCTATAAATTTCTACATATTATAGGTCAAAGCCACATAGAGTTAGTGTTCAGTAAAAATTTAGTATATGAACCAAGACCGGTTTGGCTCAGTGGATAGAGCGTCAGCCTGTGGACTGAGGGGTCCCAGGTTCGATTCTGGTCAAGGGCATGTACCTTGGCTGCAGGCACATCCCCAGTGCGGGGTGTGCAGGAGGCAGCTGTTTCTCTCTCATCGATGTTTCTAACTCTCTATCCCTCTCCCTTCTTCTCTGTAAAAAATCAATAAAATATATATTTTTTAAAAATTTAGTATATGGGAATGATGTGAATGTGTTAATCCCCCCCCACCACCACCACCAATATCACATATCAAAAAACTGTCCTTATCAAGAGAAATCAATAACAGTCCATTTTCCACTGGAAACTTGGTAAGTTTATATCTTTCTAAACATCCAATAAAAACACAGACTTGATTTATACTCTGGACTTATAAGGCTTAGATTTTGTCATATTATGATAATGGCTCTCAACTGGAGGCGATTTTGTCTCTCAGGGAACATTTGGCAATGTCTGGGGACATTTTTGGGTGTCACACCCGGGAGAGGGGGCATCTAGTGCGATGCTGCTAAACCTCCTATAATGCATAGGACAGCCGGACCGACTTATCCAGTCCAGTCTATTAAAGTGTTGACAGTGCGAATAAGGAACTTTGCTGTGTGGGAAGAATCATGTACCATGCCTTTGCTTGGCTATGTGGGCTTTTTCTTTGGAGAACTAATCAAGTCTCTTGTTCTTCTTTCTCACAGCTGCTCATGGGAAAAGTTCCTAAATTGCATGCTTACCATCTTTCCCTTCCTACAGTGGATGTGTTTCTATCGATTCAAGGATTGGCTTCTTGGAGACTTACTTGCAGGTATAAGTGTTGGCCTTGTGCAAATTCCCCAAGGTAAGGAAGATACAAAGTCTTTTCACCCACAGACTTACCTTATCTGCCAGATTTGTAACTCGGGATGGTTCCAAAAGACTCAGTTTAGTTTGGGACCCTGAATACTTCCAAGAGTATCTGCAAGGCCCATTCATGGTCATTTTTTGCTTAACTAGTCATTTCATACTCACATGACTACAGTAGAACTTATTGGCATTGGTTTTACTTAGGAAGGTGAAGGGTGTGAAACATAGCATGCTAGCACTTCTTCACCGACTCGCGCACGCAGTCCAGGGGCGACTCTGGTCTTCTGAATGGCAGTCCAGATTGAAGATAAGATCATGCAGGTAGGCAGGGAGCTCACTGGGCTTAGAAGCCTCATTTCCCAAATAGGAACCAACCTCTCTTGCCATTTTCTTTAACTCCTGCTTCCAGGGTCCCACAGGTGCCGGGCCCAGTTATAAGATCACTGTGCTCCGCGAAGCCGAAGCTAGGGCTTCCCGCTGGATATTGGTTTTCGTTCAGTCCTCTTGGTCCAGACGGAGTATACTAATCGGCTCATTTTGCATTTTTATTTTTATTTTTGTTGTTGTTAATCCTCACTGAAGGATATTTTTCCTCATTGATTCTTAGAGAGGGTGGAAGGGGAGGGTAAGAAGGTGGGGGAGAGAGAGAAAGAGAGAGAGACACACACACATCAATGTGAGAGAGATACATCAATTGGTTGCCTCCCACACGTGTCCAACCCGGGCCAGGGATCAAACCTGCAACCCAGGTGTGTGCCCTTGACCAGGGGTCAAACCTTCGATCCTTCCTTGACCAGGCCAATGCTCTAACCATTACGCAACACCAGCCAGAGTGAATCAGGCTCATTTTTACTATATAACCAAACTTGGCTGGTAACACAGCTGACATTCCACTGTTATCAGATTTCAAAAAAAAATGTGGAAAGTTAACCCAATATCAAATTTATCTACAGAGAAAGGGAAAGGATTTTGTTAATCTTTTACTCACAGTAGTTCACAGATCCCTACACCGTCTTTAAACACCTCTGTTTCTCTATTCTTCAACCAGGCAGGATTGAAGCTTGGGATTGCACAGGTCGTGCCTAGCACAGAAGAGACCAACAAAGGGCCAAGTGGTAGCTTTCTGACACAGAGCTGTTAGTTGAGGAAAGGGATCCTTTTTAAAAAATTATCATACAGTAACATTGACTTTTTTCTTTTTGGTGTAAGTTCTATGAATTTAAACACATATGTAGATTTATGTAACCCCCACCACAATCAAGATACATAACAGTTCCATCAGCCCCAAATCTCTCATGTGCCATCCCTTTTTAGTCACATCCTCCCCTAACCTCTAACCCCTGCAATCACTGATCTATTCTCGATCACCAAGTCCTGTCTTTTTGAGAATATCATATAAATGGACTCATCTAGTATGTCACTTTTGAAGGCTGGCTTCTTTAATTCAGCATTAGGTCTTTGAAATTATTGCAAATGGTTATGTGCATCAATACGTTGTCCCTTGCCATTGCTGAGTAATAATTCACTGTATGGCTGTACCACAGTTGGTTTATCCACTCACTTGTTGATGGACAATTTGTCTCCAGTTTTTGGCCATTACACATAAAATCGCTATGAATAGTCATGTACAGATTTTTGTGTGAACATGTTTTTATTTCTCTCAGGTATTAAATACCCAGGAGTGGTATTGTTGGTCATATGGGTAAAGTGTGTGTGTGTATGTGTGTGTGTAGAGAGGAAGGAAGAGGGAGGAGAGAGAGATAGGAACATCAATGATGAGAGAGAATCATTGATTGGCTGCCTCCTGCACACCCTCTAGGGCAGGGGTCCTCAAACTTTTTAAACAGGGGGCCAGTTCACTGTCCTTCAGACCGTTGGAGGGCCGGACTATAGTTTAAAAAAAACTATGAACAAATTCCTATGCACACTGCACATATCTTATTTTGAAGTAAAAAAACAAAATGGCAAAAACACCCGCATGTGGCCCGCGGGCCGTAGTTTGAGGACGCCTGCTCTAAGGGATCGAGCCCACAACCCAAGTATGTGCCCTTGACCAGAATCAAACCTGGAACCCTTCAGTCTGCAGACCGACACTCTATCCGCTGAGCCAAACTGGCTAGGGCTGGTAAAGTGTATATTTAACATTATAGGAAACTGCCAAACTGTTTTTCCAGAGTGGCTGTACCTACCATTTTACATCTCCACCAGCAATGTATGAGAATTCTAGTTCTTCTGCACTCTTGTCAGCACCTGATATTGTTAGTATTTCTTCATTAAACTATCTAGTTAAGATAATTATAGATTTAAATGCACTTGTAAGAAACTACAGAACAATCCCTTGTATCCTCACCCGCTTTCCTCAATGGTAACAACTTGCAAAACTATAGTTCAATCTTACAACCAGGTTATAGAACATTTCCACCTCCACAGGGATCCCTCTTGTTGCCCTTTGATGATCACCCTCAATTGCCTCCTGTCCCCATTCCCTCCTCAGCCTCTGGCAAACACTAATCTGTTCTTCATTTCTATAACATTGACATTTCAAGAAAGTTATATGAATGGAGTCATACACGGGATTGGCTTTTTTCAACATCTTAAGTCTCTGGAGATTCATCTAGGCTGTTGTGTGTACCCATAGTTTATTCCTTTTTTTTGCCAAGTAGCATTCCATGGTACGGATGTACCACAGTTCGTTTAAACATTCACCCTCATAGGACATTGGAATTGTCTGCAGCTTTTGGCTGTTACAAATACAGCTGCTATGGACATTTGTGTGTAGATTAGTGAACATAGTCCTCATTTCTCTGCTGTAAATATCCAGGAGTGTAATTGTTGGAATGGAGGGTAGTTGCATGTCTAATTTTTTAAGGACATGCCAAGCTGTTCTGCAGAGTGGTTGCGTCATTTGATATTCCTACCAGCGATCTGTGAGGGGTCCGGTGGCTCTGCATCCTCACCAGCATTTGGTGTTGTCACTACTTTTACTTTAGTCATTTGCATAGATCTCACTGTGGTTTCAGTTTGCATTTCCCTAATGGCTACTGATGTTGAACATCTTTTCATATGGGAATTTTCCATCTATATATTTTAATGAATGGCTCTTCGTGTCTTTTGCTCAGGTTCTAATTGGATTGTTTGCATTTTTATTATTGATTTTTGAGAATTATTTATATATTTTAGATACTAGTTCTCTGTCAATGTGTTTTGCAAATATTTTCTCCCAGCCTGTAGCCTGTCCTTTTGTGTATATGTGTGTGTGTATTTTTAAATTCTCACCTGAGGATATGTTTATATTGACTTGAGAGAGAGGAAGGAAGAGAAAGAGAGAGAGAAACTTCAGTGTGAGAGAGAAACATCAATCAGTTGCCTCCATACATACTCCAACCCAGGATCGAGCCCTGTCTGGGAATTAAACCCACAACCTTTGGTGTAGGGATGAAGCTCTCACTGACTGAGTGACCTGGCCAGACCTGTAGCCTGACTTAACAAAATATTTAAAGAGAAACATTTTTTTTTTTTTATGAAACCCAGTTTTCAGTGTCTTTTATTTTATCCATTCTAAGAGGTTTGTAGTGGTATATCATTGAGGTTTTAATTTGCATTTTCCTGATTGCTAATGAGGTCAAACATCTTTCTATGTTCATATTTGCTACCCTCATATTCTCTTTGGTGAAGTACCTATTCGAGTCCTTTGCCCATTTTTTAAATTGGAATTTTGGTTTTCTTATTGTTCCTTTTTGAGAATTCTTTATATATTCTGGATTCAAGTTCTTTCTAGATATGTGATTTGCAAATACTTTCCGTCTGTAGCTTATCTTTTTATTCTTGACAGTTTCTTTCACAGAGCAAAAGGCTTTAATTTTGATAAAGTCCAATATTTTTCTTTTACAAATTGTGTTTTTTCTATCATATATTGGAACTATTCACCTAAATCCAGGTCACAAAATTTTTCTCCTATGTTTTCTTCTAAGTCTTATAGTTTTATGTTTTACATTAAGATCTATGATCCATTTTTAGTTAATCTTTGTATAATGTGAGAAACGTATGGTCAAGATTATTTTTGTTGCATTTTCAGCATTATTTTTAAAGAAAAGAATCCTCCATTGAATTGTTTTTGCACTTTTGTCAAAGATCGTATAGCCATGTTTTTATGGGTCTATTTCTGGACTCTCTATTCTGTTCTATTGATCTATGTGTCTATCCTTTGCCAATGTCATATCTTAATTATTGTGTCTTTATAGATAGTCTTACAATTGGGTAGAGGGATTCCTCCAACTTTGTTCTTTTTCCAAAATTGTTTTAGCTATTCTTCCATATAAATATTTTGTCTATATTCACACAAAAAATTCTATTGAGATTTTGATAGCTGTTGCATTAAATTCATAGATCACTTTGCAGATAATTAATTATGTTGAGTGTCCAGTCCATGACCACAGTATATCTCTTTATTTATTTAGGTCTTCTTTGACTTCTTTCATTAGCATTTATCATTTTTAGCATACAGATCTTATACATATTATGTTAGATTTATACCTATTTCATTTTTGAGGAGATACTATATATGATAATTAAAAACAATTTTGGTTTTCAGTTCATTGTTTGTATATAGAAATGTAATTGGTGTTTATGTGTTCACCTTGTATCCTGCAATTCACTTAAGTAGTTGTAAGAATCTTTTTTTAAAAATTGATTTCAGAGAGGTAGGGAGAAGGAAAGAGAGAAACATTAATGATGAGAGAGAATCATCAATCAGCTGCCTCCTGCACATCTCACACCAGGGATTGAGCCAGCAACACCAGGCATGTGCCCTGACGGGGAATCGAACTGTGACCTCCTGGTTAATATATTGATGCTCAACAACTGAGCCATGCCAGTTGGACAGTTCTAAGAATCTTTTATAGATTCCCTAGAATTTACTACATTGACAATCATGTTGTCTGTGAAGAGAAACAGTTGTGTTTCTCTTTTTCTATTCCAAACGGCTTTAAAAAAAAACAAAAACAAAAACTCTTTCTTGTTTATTGTGCTGGTTAAAACTTCCAGTACTATGTTGAATAGGAGTGGTGAGACTAGGAATTCTTGCCTTGTTCCTGACCTTAGGAGGAAAGCATTCACTATTTTGCTAAACTACATTGTTAAGAAATATGTACACTCGTGCTAAAACCATAAAGAAAGCTAAGAGATTATTATCACAAAAGTCAAAATAATAAATACCTGTGTGGGAAGAAATGAAGTTGTGATCAAAGACCTGGATGGTGGTAACATGGGTGTTTGTTTTATAAATATTTATTAAGCTCAACACCTATTTTAATGCACTTTCTATGTGTATATTATATTTGACAATAAAAATGGGGATTAATAAATTATCAAAACTATTACTAAATTAATTACTAAAAAAGTAATTAAGACAGTGTGGTTTTGCAGAGATAGACAGGTAGGCCAATAGAACAGAAAGGAGTTATGCATATATAAGTTGCATGGTTTATATCATATGTCTCATTATAGAAACAGACTTTTTCATAAATTGTGTGAAACAATTGGACTATTGTGTGAAAAGATGGACTTCTATCTCCCACCATACACAAAAATCTATACCTGTCAGATTAAAGTTCTAAACGTTAAAGGTAAAGCAATAAACATTTTTTGGGCCCTGGCCAGCGGTGCTCAGTGGATAGAGTGTTGGCCAAAGGGTCCCGGGTTCTATTCTGGTCAAGGGCATGTACCTTGGCTGCAGGCTCCTCCCCAGCGTGGGCCCTGGTCCAGGCTCATGCAGGAGGCAACCAATCAATGTGTTTCTCTCACATTGATGTTTCTCTCTATCTTTCCCTCTCTCTCCCACTCTCCCTAAAAATCAATGGAAAAATATCCTTCGGTGAGGATTAAAAAAATAAATAAAATCAGTCTTGTAAAAAAACAAAACAAATTTTCACTAGCCTAAAAGGAAAAGACAAATTGAATTTAGTAAAAGATTGAGTTAAGTAAAAGTTAAGAACTGTTCATTCCAAGACACCATCAAGATTGAAAAGCACACCACAGAATGGGAGAGATATTTGTAACAATATACCCAAGAAATGACAATCTGTAACATATATACTCCTACAAATCTGTAAGGAACAATGAGATTAATCAACATTATTGGCAGTCAATGAAGTGAAAATTGAAATTAAAATGAGTTACACACTAACTCATACACATTGAAAATTAAAAATCTGACAGTATCATGTGCTAATACAGAGGCAGACAATGGGAACTGTCATACAATGCTGGTGGGAGTGCAATGTACAACCATTTAGAAAACTTTGGCATTTTCTGCTAAATGCCCCTGCAGTTATGCTGCAGGGTATATTCTCCCAAGGAACTTATACATCTATGTACCAGGAGACCTGTGTATAAAAATATTCATAGTAGTACAGTTCATTATAGTCCCAAACTGGAGACAAAGACAGGAGACCAGGCAAACCTGGAGACAGAGAGAATGGGAAAGTAGCTTCCTTGAATCCTGATGGCTTTTTAGTTCTGGTTCGAGTCTCTGATGTGGCTCAACTGCTCTTTGTACTCTTTTAATAAATTTTCTATTTTGCTTAAGCTAATCTGAGCAGGTTTACTCTTTCTTGCAATCAATAGAGCCTTGCTTAGAAAAAAAATGTGGGAGGGGAACCTATAGATTTCAGGAGACGTCAGAAATCTATCAATCAATGTGAAGTTCATATTTGAGCCCCGATGTCAACACAAAGATTGTAAAAGAAAGCACAACATATAATAGCAAATGATTTTTAAAAAGATCACCCCAAACCCCAAACCCACTATACTTCTGGCTCAAGGTCTCTCATGAGGCTCCAGTCAAGGTGTCAGTCACCTCAAGGCTCTACTGAGGCTGGAGGGTCAGTTTCCACCAATGTGTTTGCTGACAGGCCTGGTTTTCTTGCCATGTGGCTGCTTGAGTGTCCTCACAACATGACAGCTGGCAGGACCAACTACATGTATGAGACCAAATGCAAAATGAAAATGCAGAGCCCCTAGTTAAAAAATTATTCAGAATTTCAAGATGGTCAGAGTAAAGCATGAAGCCAAGTGTGTAGGCTTCTAAGCCCAGGGCTCTATGTGATTGCATCAGTCACACCCTTGAAGTCAACTCTGGTGGCTGGTGAGCTGAATGAGAGAAAGAGAGAGAGTGCAATCAAAACAGAAGCCACAATCTTCTTGCAATCTAATCTCAAAAGTGATATCCTATAGTTTTTTGTTGTATTCTATTTATACATTGGAAGCAACATATAAGTTGGAAGCAACTTGCAAGAACCATCCCACACTTACGGGGTGGGGATCACACAAGGGCATGAAAACCATTAGCCATTGCAGATCATCTGAGAGGCCCTCTACCACAACACCCATTCATGAGATAAGCAGGGAAACGTGAATACTGACTGGATATTTGATACTGTTAAAGAACCATTATCTCTTAGGTTTGATGATGATATTGTAGTTACATTAAAAGAGGGTCTTCTTTTAAAGATACATTCTGAAATATCTACTGATGAAATGATCATGTCTTTGGATTTGCTTCAAAATAACATGGAGTGGGTGCTTTGGTGAAACAAGATTGGCCATGAATTGACCATTGTTGAAGGGTTGGTTGATACATGGGTGTTCATTATACTCTATTTTTGTATATGTTTTAACTTTTCCATTAAAAAAAAAGAGCCTTGCTTGTCCAAGACAATAAATCAGCTCAGTGGGCTCACTGGAATGATCTAAGTTGAGTGCCTCAGCTTCAAATTTCCTGATTTTCAGGGTGCTTTTTAGAAAAGAAAGTATTGAGGAAGGAGCTACAAGAAGAGCTGAGAGTGATGAGCATATGGTAAAGAGACAACGCATACCAACTTGGAGTCAAGTCAGTTCAGTGGGATTCTTGCCTTGCTCTCCAGCTTTGTCTTCCGTCCTGGAGAATTATCAGGGCCTCTGTTCTAGGCTGGGGTGCAAGTGGGCTGCTTCTGAGCTGTTGGAAGTTGAGGTCTGGTTGCTGAGATGTTTGCTTTCCATGATTAGCATGAAGACCCACAGGGAAAGGTGTTTAAGCCTATGATTTAGAATTGAGGTATAAAATCATGTGGTACAATAGGAAGAGAAGCTAGAAATCAAAGGAGACAATAAAAGATACTAATTAAAGGCTGTATGTCATGCTCAGTCAGCCATATACATAGATCATTTTCATTTTAAATATTCTTTACAGTTTTTATTTAAGGTGACTTTTAAAAGCCAGGCTACCTTTTCTTACCTAAATTATCTTGCTTTTCAGTCCTGACGTTTAGTTTGCTGTCAAGGCAACTGATCCCTCCTCTCAATGTCTCATATGCAGCTTTCAGTTCTTCAGTAATTTATGTAATTTTTGGATCATGTCATCAAATGTCTATTGGTGAGTTCAGTTCTGGAACCGTAGGAGGTGGATGAAATCCCTACCTCAATTATTTACCTATTGCTAAGGAACTCAAGTTAAAGCTATGTTCAAGGTAGAAAGAAAGGAAACAGAAGATGGGCATTCTAGCCACAGGATTAGTGTTTAGATTTTAGAAATCGAACACTTCTAGTATGTCATTATCAATGTCACCACCAGGTGAAAAGGCCAGAAAGCTATTTCCCAAAGGGATGAAAGGACAGAAGTACTTTCCTTGGCGAGATTACCTCGCATTGGAATCTGAATGTTCTCAGCCAGAAAGGTCCGGGAGCAATTCCGCCAATACTTTTAGAGTGGATCCATCTTTCAATCGAACCCAGGATAACTAAACTCCATGGGCCTGATTCATAATTATCATTTTCTCACTGTATTAGTTTACAATGAGAAAATGCCATCATGGTAATCAAAGCACTTAAATTCATAGGAGGAGCACTTTCTTTCTCAGAGTTAAAATCCATCTACTCTTTTATATCAGAAATGACTTACAGGAACCAAGCTAGTTAAAGGTCATACAATCAGCAAATATACTAGGTGAACCTGCATAGAAATCAAACTACAAAATGCCCCAACAGTCTAGGAAGGGCATTGCCAACCTTCACCCAGTGAAGCGCCTTTTCCAGCCTTCCCCACACAACCAAGACGGATAATTCTGACGGACATACTCTTTCTCCAGATGTTTGTCAATCTGGAACCATCCTATTCTTCTAGGTGTGGAGTGCTACTCTGCCTTTTCAAAGGACAATAGCACATATTTTTACTAAAATTCATTGTGTCAATTTTACTTTTAAACATTAGAGAGCAATTTCATTCCCACATTCCCAAGGCACATTACAATTACTTCCAAAGACTGGTGATAAGAGCTATTAGAGTTTTGTGTCTATCGGGTAATTTATTGTTTTCGTTGTTGTTGTTTTTTTAATCCTCACCCTGAGGATATTTTTTCCATTTTCAGAGAAAGTAGAAGGAAGAGGGACGGGAAGAGAGAGAAAGAGAGAGGGAAGCGATGTGAGAGAGATACATCAACTCATTGCCTCCCACATGTACCCCAACCAGATGCAGGGAATGAACCCGCAACCTAGGTATGTGCCCTTGACAGGGAATCAAACCCACAACCCTTCAGTGTGCAGGCCAGTGCTCTAACCACTGAGCACACCAGCCAGGGTTATCAGGTAATTTAAGAGTAAGGTTTGCCTTTGCTGCCCATTGTATGTTGATGTGAAGACTAAATGAAGTTTAGCTCAGTGTCATTTTGCACCTAGTAAATAAATCCTTCCTAAGTGTTAGGTATTATTTTTCTTATTATTATTACTGTCTTCTGATATTTTCACCACCACCTCACTTTTCATCACTCTAAGAGCAGGCACAGCAGCTGAACCTAATACATATTTCCAGTCCATTTCTCTCTGCAGCCCACACTATGTGCCCATAATGAAAGAGGTTAATACCTGGACCACCAAGATCTAAATTCTGTGACTTGGTCACAGTTTGTGGGGCCAGAGTTCTTTCCCTGCTCTTTCTTACTCTCAATGGCCACTTTCAAATAAGAAAAGTTCTTCAGATCAAGGACAAAAACAACATAAGCTCATGCCTTGATTTTGTCAATAGCTTCAGTTTACCTGGACTTAAAACCTCACCTTCTGCCTAAACATCTCTTTCATAGGTGCCTTCTTTCTTGTGAGCGCTCTGATGATTAATGTCCTGACTCTGTACCCATTCAACAGTGGCCACCTGGTCCTGGGAACTTTCCTCAAAGAGGACTTCTCTGACCCCCTCTTCTTCACGGCCTACAACCGATCCCTGAGTGTGGTGGCATCCACAACATTTTTGACTGGGATTATTCAGGTAGGATCTGAGTCTCCGAACCTCTGAAGAAGAACTAAATAAAGGGAATACAAATAGACCCCTTCCTTTCATTGCTCCCGCTGTCCATTAAGATACTCCAGTGATTTATTTCTGGAAAACTTGTAGGATCTGTGGATAGACTGTGACAAAACTTCTCCTGTGTCAGAAATCATTGACCATTGATTTTGGGAGTTTTTGTTTTGTTTTTATTATTCAAAACAGCTTTATTTTTTTTTAAATGTATTTTTATTGATTTCAGAGAGGAAAGGAGAGGGAGAGAGAGATAGAAACATCAATGATGAGAGAGGATCATTGATCGGCTGCCTCCTGCACACCCCACACTGGAGGTCGAGCCTGCAACCCGGGCACATGCCCTGACTGGGAATTGAACTGTTACCTCCTGGTTCATAGGTTGCTGCTCAACCACTGAGCCACTCCAGCCAGCAAAACGGCCTTATTTTTTTATTTAGCTTTCTGACTCTGTGCTTGTACCTTCAATATTTTCACAACAATTCTCTGCTCCTCAAAGAAGAAAGCATGCCTGATCCTGTCATGGACACATTCAGCACACATGGATCCACACCAGGTCCTGCTGACATGTTTTTTTCATTTTAGATAACCTCACTAGAACTTTAAGTCACACAGCACAAACTGCGAAGTCGGACTAGGCACATGCCACATGCAGATTTTGGCGCTTCTCCAATCTTCTTGGTGTAAAGGGAAACAATTCTATTACCAGGGGTTCGGGCCAGCCTAGTTTTGTTAGAGGCTGTATTGTAGGACCGCCTCCACTAATATGACAAATGCTAGACCATTCTGAATGCCTGAAGTCACCGTCCCCGGAAGAGGAAAAAGACACTAATTTTGGATGAGACACTAAACATTCTCACCAGTCCCTTCTCGAAGACTAAAGGGTCCTAGGAACTATGGGCTAGAGTTGTAGACATGATTTCATGTTTTAAAAATTCCTTTAGCCCAGCCGGCTTGGCTCAGTGGTTGAGCGTTGACCTATGGACCAGGAGGTCACATTCTGATTCCCAGTCAGGGTATATGCTGGATTTCAAGAGGCAGCCGATCAGTGATTCTCTCTTATCACTGATGTTTCTATCTCTCCCTCTCCCTTCCTCTCTGAAATCAGAAAAAAATATATATATATTTTTAAATTCCTTTATATTCTTTCAATAAGAATAGCACTGATAGGTTCAAATACTATATTTTGGGTTAGTAAGCATTGGAGTTTTACCTGAAATCCTTTTTCTGCAATGACAGGACCACAGCTGAAGCACAATAATATCAATGACATTAAAATATCAGAATTTATTTTTGGCAATGTCTTTCATTTCTCTCAGAGAGTCTGCTATCTAAAGCTAAATCCACCTAACTAAAATCACATATTCCAGATTTACTTCTCTTTCTTCTCAACTAACTCACTCCCTAGCTAATTGTCACCGATCTACCCTGGAACCATCTTTCATTAGGTAAGGATTTATTGGGAGCCTGCAAAAACAAGTTATTATTGTGGGTTGACCCATCCCTTGACATTTGCCAGCTGTATGAACATAAATTATTTTACCTTTGTGGGCCTTAGTTTTCTCATGCATAAAGTCCTATCTAATAAAAGAGTAATATGCAAATTGATTGTCACTACAACACACAAGATGGCCACCCCCATGTGGACATAAGATGGCTGCCACAAGATGGATGGCAGGGGAGGGCAGTTGTGGGTGATCAGGCCAGCCGGGGAGGGCAATTGGGGGTGATCAGGCCTGCAGGGGAGGACAGTTAGGGGTGACCGGGCTGGCAGAGCAGGGCAGTTGGGGGAGACCAGGCCTACAGGGGAGGACAGCTGGGTGGGACCCAGGTCTGCAGCGGAGGGCAGTTGGGGGGGACCAGGCCTGCAGAGGAGGACTGTTGGGAGCTACCAGACCAGCATGGGAGGGCAGTTAGGGCTGACCAGGCTGGCAAGGGAAGGCAGTTAGGGGTTACTGGGTCAGCAGGGGAGGGCAGTTGGAGGTGACCAGGCCTGCAGGGGAGGACAGTTAGGGACGACCAGGCTGGCAGGGGAGGGCAGTAGGAGTGACCAGGCTGGCAGGGGAGGGGAGTTGGGGGCAATTGGACCAGCAGGGGAGCAGTTAGGCATCGATCAGGCTGGCAGGGGAGTGGTTAGGGGATGATCAGGCTGACAGGCAGAAGCGGTTAGGGACAATCAGGCAGGCAGGCCAGAGAGTGGTTGGGAGCCAGCAGTCCTGGATTGTGAGAGGGATATCCAACTGCCCATTTAGGCCCAATCCCATTGGAGAGGGTGCAGAATGGGCTGATGGACACCCCCTTCCCCATGCACGAATTTCATGCACCGGGCCTCTAGTGGAAATAATAACATTAGTTTTGTGGAGTTCTTATGAAGATTAAGTGAGAAAATGCATGTAAAATACTTAGCCCAGAGCCTGTCACTTAGTATCAATAAATTATAATTACTGGATACAAAGAAGTAAATTTGGTACTTGAACAGAAACCAAAACTTTAAAAGAAGATATAATTTCTGTATTTAAAAAATTCAATGTTGTAGGAGAAGGCAAAATAACAGGCAATAAATATATCAGTAACCTATTAATTATCTAAGTAGCCTAGGGCATGTTCTGTCCCCGTCTTAAAGCTTTTGTGGGTTTTTTTTTTGTTTGTTTGTTTGTTTGTTTTCATTTAATAAAGGAGGAGACATTTCATTTTCAGGAGGATGGAATAGACGTGCTTTTCCCTATTCCTCCAGCTAAGTACAACAAAATATCTTGGAACATTATATATAAAACAAATGTAAGAAGATTCTGGAAGGTGGAGAGAAGGTCAACGGGCCCAGAACCTCAGGACATAGGACCAACACAGAAATGCATTCCCTGGGTTTTCTTTTCAGCTCATGTATTTTAATCTTAGTGCCAAAGAGGCCAGAAACCCAAAGTACCAAAAAAAAAAAAAAAAGACTGAAAATGTTTCTACAATAACTGATCTACTCCAGACAAACACCAAGAAAAAAAACAGAATTATGATATCAACACCATTCATATCAGCAATGGCAAAGGGGGGAGCCTAGACTTCCTGACTTAGCTGTAATGAGGTGCCCACTCAGTCCCAACTTGGGTGTTGTCAGAGAAGGCCAAATAGAGAGCCAGAACTTTCATACCCACTGGGAAGTAATGAGACAACCTTCCTACTCCATGCTGGGGTGATGCCAGAGAAAGCCTAGTGAAGAGTCAGGTCTTTCACCATGAGGAGAACCCCTTCTGCTGGGATGTCCAGGTGGGGAGAAGTAAAGGCATTCTTCTCTATCACAACCAGGATAGTATCAGCGGAGGCCCAGTGGGGAGCCAGAACTCCCACTCCTGCCCAGCAATATTGGAGAGTCCCTAGTGTCACCGGTGTCAGTGGAGGCTGGGAGGAGAACCTGGACTTCTGTCTCTACCAGGCAATAACAAGATGGCACCCTCTCCTTCCCCTGCCAGCACTTTGTCAAAATAAGCTAGCTAAAACAGAAGGTTTAAATAAGATTCAGAGTCTTATAACATAGTACCCAAAATGTCTGATTGAATTGAAAATCACATGTCATACCAAAAACAAGGAAAATCTCAACTTGAATTTTATTTTATTTTTAAATGTCACACTTTTTCTTTTTTTAAATATATTTTATTGATTTTTTACAGAGAGGAAGGGAGAGAAATAGAGAGTTAAAAACATGGATGAGAGAGAAACACCAATCAGCTGCCTCCTGCACACCCCCTACTGGGGATGTGCCCGCAACCAAGGTACATGCCCTTGACCGGAATTGAACCTGGGACCCTTCAGTCCGCAGGCCGATTCTCTATCCACTGAGCCAAACCAGTTAGGGCTCAACTTGAATTTTAAAAGACAATAACAATCCCTAGTGGGTTTGGCTCAGTGAAAAGAGCATCAGCCTGGGGACTGAAGGGTCCCAGGTTCAATTCTGGTCAAGGGCATATTTCTCAGTTGCAGGCTCGATCCCTGGCCTGGCTGGAGCATGTGGGAAGGCAACCAATTGATGTTTCTCTTTCTCTCTCCACCCCCCATCCCCCATTCTCTAAAAAACCATGTGAAAAATATCCTCAGGTGAAGATTAACAAAAACAATAACAACAAAAAATGATTCCAACACTGAGATGACAGAGATTCTAGAAATGGAAATATTTTAAAGCAGTCATCCTAAAACTTCCCAAATTTGGCAAAATATGTAATCCTATAGACTCAAGAAGCTGAGAAAATCCCCAAGAAAATAAATCCATAGAAATCCACACCAGCACAAATCATAGTCAAACTTCTGAAAACTAATAAACAGTGAAAAGTATCTTGAAAGCAGTGAGAGAAACCCTTTACCTACAGGGGTAAACAACTCAAACGACAGCAGATTTCTTATCAAAACCATGGAGGCCAGAAGGAAGTGGCATAATATTTCTTGTTCACTGAAAGAAAAGAACTGTCAATACAAAATCATATACTCAGTGACAGTACCATTCAGGAATGAAGGGACACCCAGCCAGCATGGCTCAGTGGTTAAGTGTCAACCTATGAACCAGGAGGTTGTGGTTCAATTCCTAGTCAGGGCACATGCCCAGGTTGCAGGTTCGATCCCTATTGAGGGGCATGTAGGAGGTAGCTGATCAATGATTTCTCTTTCATCTTCCATGTTTCTATCTCTCTCTCTCCCTCTCCCTTCCTCTCTGAAATTAATAAACATACATATTAAAAAAATAACACACAATGTTCTCTGAATACATCTTATTTTCTGGGATTCAGAGCAAGAGAGAAAAAGAAAATATAAAAAAAAGAAAGAAGAATGAAGGGGAAGTCAAGACATTCTCAGATGAAGGAAAAATAAGATAATTTGTCACGAGCAGACCCTAAAAAAATGACTAAAGGAAATTTCATAAAAAGAAAGGAAATGATAAAAGAAGGAACCTTGAAACATCAGGAAAAAAGAACTATGGAAAGAGTAAAAATATGGATAAATATGATAGATTTTTCTTGTTCTCTTGGGTTTTCTAAATTATGTTTGATGGTTGAAGCAAAATTATAACACTGATGTAGTTTAAAATGTATGAAGAAATAAATTATGTATATAGAAATATTTAAAACAATTGTTTTATAAACAAGTAAGGTTTCTATACTTTGCTTGAACTGGTAAAGTGTTGACATCAGTAGACTGTAATAAGTTATGTATATACTAGAGGCCCGGTGCATGAAAATTCATGCTCTGGAGGGGGGGGGTCCCTCAGCCCGGCCTGCCCCCTCTCACAGTCTGGGAGCCCTCAGGGGCAGGAGGCGACTGGCGATCAGGGGAAGGCGATGCCCCATCACTCCTCTGCTGCTGCCACTGCTGGCAGCGCAAGCCTTTGGCAGCCCTGGGTGGCTTGGGGGCTGAGGGGACTGGGGGACTCCTGAGGCAGGCGCCTCGACAGGGCTGAGGGGACTGGGTGCCACCATATTTGAGGGCGTGGCAGTCAATTAGCACATTCCCTCCTTATTGGCTGTGGGTGCTGCCATCTTTGAGGGTGGGACAGTCAATTAGCATATTCCCACTTTATTAGATAGGATAATGTAGTATCTAGGGCAAACACTAAATAAGCTATACAAAAAGATGCACTCAAAAAGCAATATCCTCTATAATAATAAAAGTGTAATATGCTAAATAGACCGGACAGCCGAACGACCTTCCGGACATCATTCCAGACATCCTTCTGGACGAAGCTGTGGAAGCAGGTTGAGGCAGAGGCAGTTAGGGGCGATCAGGCAGGCAGGCAGAGTGGTTAGGGGCAATCTGGCAGGCAGGCGAGTGGTTAGCGGCAATGAGGCAGGTAGGCAGAGGGGTTAGGGATGATGAGGCAGGCAGGCAGAGTGGTTAAGGGTGATCAGGCAGGCAGGCAGGTGAGCGGTTAGGAGCCAGTGGCCCCGGATTGCAAGAGGGTTGTCTGACTGCCAGTTTAGGGGTCCTGGACTGTGAGAAGGCACAGACCAGGTTGAGGGGACACCCCCCCACCCAGTGCACGAATATTGTGCACTGGACCTCTAGTAGATAAATAAAGATGGAATTCTAGAAATGTTCAAGTAACCCACAGAAGTCAGGAAAAAGAAAAAGAGAAATGAAAACAGTCAGAACAAACAGAAAAATAGCAGACATAAACCCTAACATAGCAACATTTACACTAAAGATAGAGATTGATATATTTTAAAATATGCTGCCTACAAGAAACATCAAATATGATGATATAGACAAGTTGCAAGTAAAAGAATGAAAAGATATAGCATGCACATATGAATAAAGGAAAGTAGAATTGACTATATTAATATCAGATAAGTAGACTTCAGAGCTAATAAAATTACGAGAGGTAGGGAGGGACATTATCCTATCTAATAAAAGAGTAATATGCAAATTGACCATCACTCCAACACAAAATGGCCCCAAAGATGGCTGCCCCCATGTGGACACAAGATGGCCACCACAAGATGACCTGCAGGGGAGGGCAGTTATGGGCGATCAGGCCACCAGGGGAGGGCAGTTAGGGGTGACTGGGCTGGCAGAGGAGGGCAGTTGGGGGAGACCAGGCCAGCAGGGGAAGGCAGTTGGGAGGGGGACAAAGTCTGCAGGGGAGGGCAGTTGGGGAGGACCAGGCCTGCAAGGGAGGACAGTTGGGGGGGATCCAGGCCTGTAGGGGAGGGCAGTTAGGGGGGACCAGGCCTGCAGGGGAGGGTGGTTGGAGGAAACCAGGCCAGCAGGGGAGGGAAGTTGAGGGGGACCAGGCCTGCAGGGGAGGGTAGTTGGGGGGACCAGGCCTATAGGGGAGGGCAGTTGTGGGGACCAGGCCTGCAGGGGAGGGCAGTTGTGGGCAATCAGGCCAGCAGGGGAGGGCAGTTAGGGGTGACCAGGCCAGCAGAGGAGGGCAGATGGGGGGACCAGGCCTGCAGGGGAGGGCAGTTGGGGAGGACCAGGCCTGCAGGGTAAAGCAGTTGGGGTCCTCAAGGGGTCCCAGATTGGAGAGGCTGCAGGCTGGGCTGAGGGACACACTCTCCCCTGTGCACAAATTTCATGCACCTGGCCTCTAGTATAATAATAAAAGAATCACTCTACCAAGAAGACATAGCAATTATAAGTATGTGTACATCAAACAACAGGGCTATAAAATATATGAAGCAAAACTAATAAAAGTGAAAGGAGAAATAGATAAATACACAATTACAGTTGGAGACTTCAACACTTCTCTCTCAATAATTTATAAAATTACTAGTCAGAAAACCTGCAAGGAAATAATAAAACTCAATAACACTATTGACTAACAGGAGTTAAGAGATATTTACAAAATAGGCCATCTAAAAACAGAAGAACAGAAATGCTTTTCAATTACTCATGAAACATATTCTATCTAATAAAACAATAATATGCAAATTGACCATACGTCCGATATACCACAAGCCACGCCCACAAGCCAATCAGGAGCGAATATGCAAATAAACCCAACCAAGATGACTAAGGCCATAGAGAGCAGGAGGGAGGCTTGGGTTTCCCCGGCAATGGAGGAAGCCAAGCTTTCCGCCTGCCCTTGCCAGCCTAGACTTCCACTCAAGGCTACAAAGTTTCAATGATAGAAGATAAATCCAAACAGAAATGGCGGCAGCCACAGAGCTGGAAAGAGCAGGAGGCTAGGGTTGCCCCCAGCGATGGAGAAAGCCAAGCTTCTGAAGCCCTGGCCTGCCTTGGCCTCCACTCCAGGCTACAAAGTTTCAATTATAGGAGATAAATAAATCCCAGATACCTGCTTCTAGCCTATGTTTGGGTCGCCGGGGGGCATGGCCAGCCTGCAAACCACCACAGGCCTCTCGCCCAGGCCTCCCCATGCCCCAAGGGAACCCTTCAGGGCAAACCAGCTGGCTCCCACCCATGCACTGGGCCTCTATCCTATCTAATAAAAGAGTAATATGCAGATTGAACATCACTCCAACACACAAGATGGCTGCCCCCATGTGGTCAAAGATCCTGCCCCATGTGGACACAAGATGGCCACCACAAGATGGTCAGTGGGGGGGGGGCAGTTGGGAGGGACCAGGTCTGCAAGGGAGGGCAATTGGGGGGGTGATCAAGCCTGCAGGGGAGGGCAGTTAGGGGTGACCAGGCCGGCAGAGGAGGGAAGTTGAGGGTGACCGGGCCTGCAGGGAAGGGCATTTGGGGGGGACCCAGGCCTGCAGGGGAGAGCAGTTGGGGAGGACTAGGCCTGCAGGGGAGGGCAGTTAGGGGTGACCAGGCTGGTAGGGGAGTGGTTAGGGGGTTATCAGGCTGGCAGGCAGAAGTGGTTAGGGGCAATCGGGAAGGCAGGTAGGCGAGCAGTTGGGGGCCAGCAGTCCTGCATTGTGAGAGGGATCCCAGATTGGAGAGGGTGCAGGCTGGGCTGAGGGACACTCCACCCCCCGCCCATGCACAAATTACGTGCACCGGGCCTCTAGTACTAAGGTGAGCCAGAACCTGAGCCACAAAGCTAACCTCAATAAATTTAAATGAATTAATATCAAATAACATGTTCTCTGGCCACAGTGGAATCAAAATAGAACTCAATAACAGAAAGTTAATAGGAAAATCTCCAAATATTTGGTTACTAAACAACACACTTCTAAATAATCCATAGTTCAAAGAGTAAGTCTCAAGAGAAATTAAAAAAAAATACATTAGGGTAAATGAAAAGGAATCATACCAAAAATTGCAGGACATAGCTAAAGCAGTGCTGAGAGGGAAATTTATAGAACTAAAATGCATACAATAGAAGAAAGGGTCTCAAATTAATAGTCTAAGCTTCCACCTCAAATAACTAGAAAAACAAGTGCAAATTAGATCCAAAATAATCAGAAGGAAGGAAATCATGAAAAACAAAAATGAATGAAAATGAAAATAGGAAAGCTTACATACTCATGATTCCTATGTAAAATCCCTGAAGTGACAAAATTATAGAAATGGAGATCAGGGGTTACGGATAAGAGTGGAGGTAGGAGGATGGAGATTGGGAGTAGGAATGGGAGGTGAGAGGCAAGTGGGTGTTGGCTATGAAAGGTCAAAAGAAGGATCCTTGTGGTGATGGAATTATGTTGTATCCTGGCTATATCAACATCAATATTCTAATTGTGGTTTGTATTATAGTTTTTCAAGATGTTACTATTGGGGAAAATGGGATAAAGAGTACATCAGATCTCTCTGTTTTGTTTATGACAACTGCCTATCAATCTACAATTATCAAAAATAAAAAGTATAAAGAACTCTGAACCAGATGAGAAAACTAATATTTATTGCTATGTGTTAGTTACTGTTCAAGCACTTTATATGTATTATGTCTTTTGATTCTCACAAGACCCCCTTTTTGAGGGTGGATATTACTATGAAGGAAACAAGGTATAATGAGATTAAGTAAATTGCCCAAAGTCACATAGCTAGTATGGGATCACAAACTGGGATTCAGACTCAGGATGCTCTACCTCAAGAATTTGTGCTCTAGATAACTAAAGTGAAAACTAACATTAATAAAAGTGAAGGGCTTAGTATCAAAAGAATATGAAACAAAGAAGTAATCTTTAGTTGGATTAGAGTTGTCTGGGAAGGAAATAACCATTTATTGAGACTTTCTTTCATTCATTGAACATTTAGTACTTGTTTTCTATAAGAATGGCAGATAGTTTTAATGTCAGAGGACAACTCTGACTGCCTAGAAAACTATGTTAACACAGACTCTGATACCACATAGCAGCTGGGCATGAAACAGCTCTATGGTTAATTATAGATACTTGCCATTTACAAGGTGGGAGGAAAGGATGGCATGAAGATGAGTGATATGTATTTGCATCTGTCACTATTTTCATATTTGAGCTAAGTGTTTCCATGTGTTGTATAATGTAATCCATACAAAACACTGTGCTGAGTGTTATTCACAATTTACAGGTTAGGAAACTGAGGCTCATGAGAATTGTCCAAACTCACACAGCCAGTGAGTGTCAGAACCAGGATTGAAGTCACATTCTCCATCCCTAGGAATCTTGCTCTTTTCATCACACCTCCTAAAGAAGGGGAGTTTCATTACGCTCTTGAAAGAGGTGATGGACATAGATTGACAGAGATGGCAAAAAAAAGGAGGGGTTCATGCATAACCACAGAAGTAGAAATCAGACATTCACACAAAAGACAGGAAGCAGATTGGCCTGACTAGAGTAGAGTACTGAGTTGTAATGACAGGAGATTAAGGGGGAGACACAGCCCCAACTGACAGGAAGCTTTGAAACAAAAAGCTTTTAAAGGTAAGAAATTTACTCTTCAGAATTTGTTTTCTGAGCCCTTCTAGTCCAGTGGAAGATGAAGTGGTGATAGCAATGGGTTTCAAGACTTTTGTTTTCCTTTTCCTTTTCTTCATTGGGCTGGGCCAGTTTTCTTAACCTACCCTCTTAAGGGCATTGGGGCCCACACTTTATCCATCAATTTTCCAACTGTGTTTTTTATTCTAAAAGATGGACACATATATTGCAAAAAGCTCAAATAACAAAGTATAAATGATAAAGTATTGCCACCAATTTTTTAAAAATATATATTTTATTGATTTTTTTACAGAGAGGAAGGGAGAGGGAGAGAGAGTGTTAGAAACATCGATGAGAGAGAAACATCTTTGACCACATGGGGGCAGCCATCTTGTGTGTTGGAGTGATGGTCAATTTGCATATTACTCTTTTGTTAGATAGGATAGAGGCCTGGTGCATGGGTGGGAGCCAGCTGGTTTGCCCTGAAGGGCATCTCAGATTAGGGTGGGGGTTCCCTTGGGGTGTGGGGCAGCCTGGGCGAGGGGCCTGTGGTGGTTTTCAGGCTGGCCACGCGCCCCGGCGACCCAAGCATAGGCTGGAAGCAGGTATCTGGGATTTATGTATCTTCTATAATTAAAACTTTGTAGCCTTAATTGGAGGCCTGGCCGGCCAGGATGTGTGGAAAGCTTGGCTTCCTCCATCGCCAGGGGCAACCCAAGCCTCCTGCTCTTTCCAGCTCCATGGCTGCCACCATTTCTGTTTGGATTTGTGTATCTTCTATAATTGAAACTTTGTAGCCTCCTGTGTGCAGGAGGCAGCTGATTGGGGGTGACCAGGCCTGCAGAGAAGAGCAGTTGGGGGAGACCCAGGCCTGCAGGGGAGGGCAGTTAGGGGCAAACAGGCTGGTAGGGGAGCAGTTAGGCATCAATCAGACTGACAGGGGAGTGGTTAGGGGGTGATTAGGCTGGCAGGCAGAAGGGGTTAGGAGCAATCAGGAAGGCAGGCAGGCGAGCAGTTGGAAGCCAGCAGCCTTGAGGGATGTCCAACTGCCCGTGGGATCGGGCCTAAATGGGCAGTCGGACATCCCTCGAGCGGTCCCAGATTGGAGAGGGTGCAGGCTGAGCTGAGGGACACCTCCCTTCCATGCACGAATTTTGTGCACCGGGCCTCTAGTTATTATATATATATATATATATATATATATATATATAATCCTGAAGACAAAAATTCAATTGAATCATTCTTAGTAAAGATAAGAGTGAAAGGCCAAGTATGAGCTGGAACTCAGGTTTTTTAAATTGTCTTTTCCTTTGTAAAAAGCTGCTTTCCTCACAGGAATGTTAATATCTCCTGGGAAGGGTTCTCAGAGTGACTAATGAAAGGGCTCTTTAAAAAGGCAATGGCTTGCCCCTCTCTTCCTCGGCGGTGCCTGCGGAGGTGGGGCCATCTCCTACTCAGCACCATGGCTGCCCTCAGACCCCTCGTGAAACCCAAGATTGTAAAAAGAGGACCAAGAAGTTCATCAGGCACCAGTCAGACCAAAACATCAAAATTGAGTGGAACTGGCGGAAACCCAGAGGCAATGACAAGAGGGTGTATAGAAGATTCAAGGACCAGATCCTGATGCCCAACATTGGTTATGGGAGCAGCAAGAAAACAAAGCATATGCTGCCCAGTGGCTTTCTGAAGTTTCTGGTCTGTAACGTCAAAGAACGTGAAGTGCTGCTGATGTGCAACAAGCCTTACTGTGCTGAGATTGCTCACAATGTTTCTCTCCTCCAAGAATCGCAAAGCCATTGTGGAAAGAGCAGCCCAGCTGGCCCTCAGAGTCACCAGTCCCAATGCCAGGCTGCGCAGCGAAGAAAATGAACAGACAGATTGTGTACACATTGCATTTGTGTTAATGAAATCATAAAATTCTGCCATCTGGCATTTCCGCCCTTGGAAAAATAAATTTAAAGAAGGCAATGGCTTATTCTGATTAGTCTGTGACTGTTAACCTTAAGTCAACAAGGTCAGTAGATTCTAGGGCAATATATTAAGCTTAAGTGCTTGCAAAGAAAGAAAGGAGACCTGGCTGGTGTGGCTCAGTGGTTGAGTGTCCACCCATGAACTGAATGGTCACACTTTGATTCCAGTCAGGGCACATGCCTGGGTTGCAGCTCGATCCCCTGTAGGGGGCATGCAGGAGGCAGCCGATGGATGATTGTCATCATTGATGTTTCTCTCTCTCTCTCCCTTCCTTCTCTCTGAAATCAATAAAATGTATTTTAAAAAAGAGAAGTGTGGTTTAGTGCCCGAGGGAGCCCCGAATGAATGAACACCAAGGACCAATTTCAGCTGGTCAGGGAAAGAGACACTGAGGAGTTATCAAAGGGCCTAACCTAACTTTCTTGTTGGAAACCCTGTGGAGAGAACTGAACCGGTGCCATTGCAGGTCTGATGACTTTCTGCCTCTGTTTTTCTTTTTCATCTGAACCCCCTGCAGCTAGTTATGGGCATGTTAGGTTTTGGCTTCATAGCAACCTACCTTCCGGAGGCAGCAATCAATGCCTACCTGACTGCCGTGGGACTGCACATCATAGTGTCCCAGATGACTTCCATCCTCGGGATTATGATTAGCTTCCACGCTGGTCCTATCGCCTTCTTCTATGTGAGTAATTTCTACTCTCACCCAAATCACAGATGCCCCACCCCGTGTCCTCCACCAGACGCGGACCCAAGTGGAGAGACTCCTGCACAGGCTGGGTCAGGAGGGCCCTGAAAATCGTCTCTCTCCTAGATTTACAGTCTGGATTAATTGCAGGGGCCATTTGGACCATTTTTCTGTTTCATTAACCATGTTGCCCAGCTTTTTAAACTTACATGACTTACAAAAAAATTTGATACTTCAGATACTGTATCTATCATAATTCTTCCCATCACATGCCTCATAACAGACATGTATCCCTAAGACATCTAAAAAATGTAAATTGCTAAGTAATCCCCAAATGCAAAAATGGCACAGGAGCCAAGCTAAAGTACATATATGGTCTAGGAGAATTAATAAAGAATAGGCTAACAAACAGAACTCCCAGGTCCTTTGTGTTATACTGAAATGTATAAAGTCTGTTTTTTCTTTATTGGATATTACTATCACTTTCAACTTAAAAAAATACATATCTACCCACTTGGTCAAGACTTTTTTGTCTAGCAACACTATATAAGGACTTCCTTTTTCTTTCCTTTTTTTGTTTGTTAATCCTTACCTGAGGACATTTTTTTTTCATTGATTTTTAGAGAGAGTAGAAGGGAGGGAGGGAAGGGAAGAGAGACACATCAATTGGTTGTGTCAAACCTGTAACCCAGGTAAGTGCCCTTGGCCAGGAATTGAACCTCTGGCCCTTCGGTGTGCAGGCCAACACTCTAACCACTGAGATACACTGGCCAGGGCTAGGGACTTTTTTGTTGTTGTTATTAATCCTCACCCAAGAATATTTTTTCCATTGATTTTTTTTTCTTTTTAAGAGAGAGAGAATGGAAGGAAGAGAGGAAGGGAGGGAAAGAGAGAGAGAAACATCGATGTGAGAGAGACACATCATTTGGTTGCCTCCTGCATGGCCCAACTGGGGCTGGGGATCTAGATACATACTTGCCCTTGACTGGGAATCAAACCCCCATCCTTTGGTTCACAGGCCAATGCTCTAATCACTTAGCCACAATGGCCAGGGCCAAGAACTTCTTTTTGAACTAATCTAGAAAGAGTGTCATTTTCTAGACTTAGGCAATTATATACCCCTTTCTAAGCCTCTGTAATTTTGTTTTCTTTCAGAACATATTTAACTACTGTATGTCTCTCCCAAAAGCTAATTCCACCAGCATCCTGCTATTTCTAACTGCTATTGTCACTCTGAGAGTCAACAAATGTATCAGAATCTCCTTCAATCAGTACCCCCTTGAGTTTCCCATGGAGGCTTTCCTGGTAGGTGTTCTGATGTCCCAAATTCATGATTCGGATCATTTAAAATACCTATCTTTTAAAAAATATAAATAAGCAACTAGGAAAGAAAACACTGTAAAAATAATGATTTTTTAAAAATATATGTTGAATTGTGACAAAGCTTTAAATGCATTTAGTTTTACGTGCTAGCTTATATTTGTAAAACATACTTTTCTTTTTTTAAATAAATCTTTATTGTTTTTCTCTGTATTGTTGAAAGCATTATATATGTCCCCCTTTTTCCCCCCATTGGCCCCCTCCAGCCTGCCCTTGGCCTCCTCCCCCACCCAGGCCTTCACCACCCTATTGTCTGTGTCCATGGGTTATGTATATATGATTACAAGGTATTTGGTTGATTACCTCTCACCCACCCACCCACCCTCCCTCCCCCATTTTCCCTCCGAGATCCCACACTCGATTCCATGCTTCCATGTTTCTGGATCCACTCTGTTCATCAGTTTGTTTTGTTAATTAGATTCCACGTATGAATGAGATAATGTGATACTTGTCTTTCTCTGACTGACTTATTTCACTTAGCAAAAACATACTTATTTGCAAATGATTTTCATCTGTTGCCTCTTTTTCATTCTATTTAAAAATAATTACAGATGATGTATTATAGAATTAAACCTGTATAATTTTATTAACCAATTTCACCCCAATAAATTCCATTAAAAATAAGGTTTTCCCCTCTTATGAAAGTAATACAGTCTCATCCGAACAGTTTTGCAAAACATAAAGAAGAAACAATAAAAGGAAGAGAAGAAATTCCTATAGTTGCACCCACCCAAAGTCAACTACAATGGATAGATACTTCTAGATTATTAGTTATTCCCTCTTTCTTCCAAACAAATACATGAGAGGCCTATGCTCAGTGTTGGTGAATTTCCACCTTCTTCTATGCAGAAGTTGTTTCTACTTTAGTATGGTTGCAATCACACTGTGATCCAGCCTCTTTCATTTCCACCATGCTGCAGTGAAGACATTGAGGGAGATGCGTTTTGAAATGCATTACCTAATCCATGTCACTAGTAAGTGGTAGAGCTGGCCTCACTACTGTCTAATAACAATACTTCTTGTTTCTTTTAAAAATCCACTGATAAAATTTATCTTCTGCAGTTATAACTAACATTTTTATAATGATAAAGACATTTTCATAAATAAAGCTTAAGGGTTTTTAAAGTCAGCATTTCTCATATTAGGATTGCTGAATCCTTGGATGTCTTTGAAAATTCTTTTCCCCTTAAGAAGTGTTCTGTTGCAGAGATACTTAAAGTTCACCAAATATCCATGTGTCCCCCTATATTTCCCAGCCACCCCTGTAGTTAGGCAAGACCATGTGACTTCGGAGATAAACCGTAGGAGACCAGGTGTGAGTCCCCATGTGCTTGCTTCCCCTGCTGTAATAATCATAGGGTTGTCTGTTGAGATGATAGTTAGTAGATGGAACTAGTTTGCATCCCTGAGGTACCCTTTGCAAAGAAGCTGCCCTAGAGAGACAGTGGACTTTGTGCAGGCGAAAATAACGTTTATGTGTTAAGGTCTCATGGTTTGTATGTTGCCACAGCATACCTACCCTATACTTTCTAATTCAGGTCTAGAGAGTTCATGATTGAAAGACTATGAGAACTGCTTTGGAAATTGAAACCAAGCTCTGTCTCTTCACTGTTGTCCACCTCTTATAGAGGTGCATATTCTTTCTTTCTTGGAACAGTTGAAAAGCTATTAATTTATAAAGGGCAGAGCTGAAAGGCTGCTTTTACAAAAGACTTTCCAAAACACTGGACACAAATAGTGGTGCCCTGGCTCCAGGAGTGGAGTCAGGGACAACCTCTCCTTTTCATGGAACCCGCCCCGTTCTGGCACCTTAGCAAACCGAGGCTTTGGGGCCACCAGCAGATGGCATCTGTGACAAAGACATCCTCTCTCTCTCTCTCTCTCTCTCTCTCTCTCTCTCTCTCTCTTCTCTCTCTCTCTCCTCTCATTTCAGCTTTATTAGGATATAATTGACATAAAATTGCAAGATATTTAAAGTGTGCATCACTGTGATTTGACATATATGTACATTTTGAAAGGATTCCCCTATCTAGTTATTAACACATCCATCACCTCACATGTTTATCTTTTTGGGGGTGGGAGATGAGAATACTTTAAGCATTATTCTTATAAAATTTAAGTTCTGCTCTCTTATCAAATTTCAATTATACAACAGAGTTCTCAACTATAGTCACCATGTTATACATTAGTTCCTCAGACCTTATTCATCTTATAGCTGAAAGTTTATATCATTTTATCAACATTTTCCTATTTTCCCCACCTCACAGCCCCTGGCAATCGCTTTTCTGCACTTTGCTTCTGTGAGTGTGACTGGTTTTGTTTTTAGGTTTCACACTGTAAGTGATATCAGGCAGTATTTGTTTTACTCTGTCTGGCTTATTTCACTTATCCTAAATAGCTTCAAAACCCATCCATGTTGTCACAAATCAACCCTCCCTTAAGAAATATCAGCAACAGGAATCATAGTGCTATTTCTTCAAGCAGCCTCAAAGGCAGTGAACATTAACCAGGGTTATTAAGACAGGAAAGTAAGAGTATAGAGGATTCTGTGGGTTGACTGTGGCTGACAGATTGGTTTGTGAGCCACAGTTAAGACATTCCTTTGGGGAATGCTGGAAATAAGTAGGGTGCACCATGACGTGCAGCAACAGAGGAATCTGAGGTCCAGCAATACAAGGAGTTGAAGACTTAGAATCATTGCAATTTAGGAGTAAACTTTGTTGTGACTTAATTTATACTCAAAGGTTATTGAAACCTACAATATGCTACTTATGCTGTAGCAACGTACAAACCATGAGATCTTAACAGATGAAAGTTATCTTTGCCTGTACAAAGTCCACTGTGGATTCGATCCGGGTCAGGGCACATACAGCAGTCAACCAGTGAGTGCATACATGAGCGGAACAATGGATCTCTCTCTCTCTCTCTCTCTCTCTCTCTCTCTTCTCTCTCTCTCTCACTTTAAAATCAATAAATTAAAAAAAAATTTAACCTAGGCATTAAGTTTTATTGTCTCTGGTTTAATTTGCTTTGGTTTGAGATCTTTATAAGGTATAACAATTGCTAGGTTATCTATTTTCCTTCTAGTTGAAATGCAAGGGAGACTTGCCATTTTAGAAATCAATGAATGGGGAGGAAAAATGGCAAGTGATTACCTTGCTGAAGACCTGCTTTCTTGTGCTATCAACTGTTGTTCCATATTATTAAGGGTTAGTCAATAATATGATTCTCAATATACCTCAATAATCCCCCAACAGACCTATTCATATTGGCACAATGTACCTCGATCTAAAAACTTTTAAAACTGAGGCCTTGATACAGGTTTAACCTGAAAACAAGTTTATATTTGCTCTGGATGTTTAAAGCTGGTGAGGAAAAAGAAGTCCAGTGCATCCATTCGTTACCATTATGTGGCAGAGAGCAAGGCTGGAGTTGCTTTCATTCTGGCTCCAGTGCTAAAACCAGCTTCGGGAACTAAGTCAGGGTGGGCTTCTGCCTTCCTTGCTGCACTGAACCTCTCTCTCCAACCTTCCAAGGACCAACATATATCACCCCCAGTCCTGCCAGCGGCTAAGGGCACCTCCCCTCCTGGAAGCAATACATAAAATAGTATTTAGATGATTGTTTGCCCCCTTTAACTCCTACAGGTTGTTGGCTTCAGTGCACTTGCAAGCAAGATCAGCATTGCCACAGACACCGGCAAGACATTCATGGATATGATTCCCTACAGGTTGGTAATTTCACTTTTCAAGACTATTTCTGCCCTTTCTGTTACCTTCTCTTGGCCGCTGACCATACAGCTTGATTGATATTCTCCGCGAGTAGTCTCTAGCCACAGCCACATTCGGGTCGCTGAGTTCACGTTCATTTTAGAACATAGCGGTTCATGAAAGAAGCAGGGCTAGGCAACCCCTGTTTCTTCTCTGGGCAGCCTCCAGCTCTCTTCCCATAGTTGAACTGATCCCCATACCCAAGTAAATTGTTGGATACATGGAATACCAGAGACTCACACATTTTATCCTAATACATTGTGGCCCCTCTCAACCTCTACACCTATCTGATTAACTCTCAAGGATGAGACGAGAGATTCCTCTACTTTCCTTGCCTCTCTCCTGGGGCTCAGTTCTCACGAAATGAGCATTCCTTCTGTCTTCAGCCACTTGAACTGAATCGGTGTTCTTGAGAAATATTATGGTATTACTCTGAGTAGAAAGCTCTCCTCAAATAGTCTGGCATATAGATTTCTTATAGGCTCACAATTGATTTGCATTATAATTCCTACCAGTGACTATGGGACATCACTCTTGCTTCTGTTAGGAAATTATAATTTCTTTAATCTTTTTTATTTTATTAGTTTTTCTTTTTTTAAAAAGACAAAAAACTCTATTGTTGAGAGTATTACAGGTGTCCCCCTATTCCCCCCCATCCTCCCACTCTACCTGGTTCCCACTCCACCCCATGCCTTCACCACCCTATTGTCTGTATCCATAGGTAAGAACTTTGGTTAATCTCTTCCTGTCCCCCTCCCCCCTTCCCTCTGAGATTCCTCAGTCTGTTCCATGCTTCCATGCCTGATTCTGTTTTATTCGCCAGTTTATTTTGTTCATTAGATTTATTGTTAGTTTATTTTGATTTTTAGATTCAATTGTTGATAAATATTTGTTGCCATTTTATTGTTCATATTTTTCTTCTTTTCCTCCTCCTCCTCCTCTTCTTCCTCTTCCTCTTCCTCTTCCTCCTCCTCCTCCTCCTCCTCCTCCTTCTCTTTCTTTTACTCTTTCCTCTTCTTAAATAATACCCTTCAACAATTCATGTAATACTGGTTTGGTGGTGATGAACTCCTTTAGCTTTTTCTTGTTTGTGATGCTCTTTATCTGACCCTCAATTCTAAATGAGAGCTTTTCTGGATAGAGTAATCTTGGTTGTATCCTTGCTTTTTATCACTTTGAATATTTCTTGCCACTTCCATCTGGCCTGCAAAGTTTCTGTTGAAAAATCAGCTAACAGTCTTACAGGTGCTCCCTTGTAGGTAACTAACTGCTTTTCTCTTGCTACTTTTAAGATTCTCTTTGTCTTTAACCTTTGGAATTTTAATTATGATGTGTCTTGGTGTGGGCCTCTTTGAGTTCCTCTTGTTTGGAACTCTCTGTGCTTCCTGGACTTGTTAAGTCTATTTCTTTCACCAGGTAGGAAAAGTTTTCTGTCATTATTTTTTCAAACAGGTTTTCAATTTCTTGCTTCCTTTTCTCCTTCCAGCACCCCCTTGATGTAAATGTTGGTATGCTTGAAATTGTCCCAGAGACTCCTTACACTGTCTTCATATTTTTTATTCTCTTTTCTTTTTGCTCCTCTGATTGGGTAATTTTTGCTTCCTCATATTACAAATTGCTGATTTGATTCCCAGTGTCCTCTACCCTACTCTTGATTCCCTGTAAATTATTCTTAGAAAAAATAAACAAGTGGGACTACATCAAACTAAAAACCTTCTGCACAACAAGAGTGTATCTTTCATTTCTGACTGGTTCTTTTTTATTTTGTTGATGTTCTCACTAAGTTCCTTGAAGTTCTCACAAAGTTCTTTGAGCATCCTTATAACTATTGTTTTGAACTTTGTATCTGGTAGTTTGTTTGCTTCCATTTCATTTAGCTCTTTTCTGGAGATTTCTTCTGTTCTTTAATTTGCAACATGTTTCTTTGTCTCCACAGTTTGGCTGTTTCCCTGTGTTTGTTTGTATGTATTAGGTAGAGCTGCTGTATTTCCTGGAATTGGTAGAGTGGCCTTGTGTAGCAGGTGTCGTGTAGGGTCCAGTGGCCTGAGCTGGGCACTCTAGGTGGACCCCTATGTGAGCTGTGAGCACTGTCCTGTTGTAGTGCAGCATTGATTGCTATTGGCATCACTAGAAGGAATTGACCCCCGGGCCAATTGGCTGTTCGACCAGCTGAGACTACAGTGCTGTGCACAAGACACCCCTACTGAGCAGGACTTACTTCAGTGGGGCCTTGGTGCTCACCAAGTCTGACCCTTGAGTCAGTCGCTCATGGATGTGGTAGGGCTATTATCTTCCCTGGTTTGGTCACTGGGATTTTGGTAGGGATTGCATAGAATCTATATATTGCTTTGATGCTCTTTAACTGGCCAAATACATAAAATATGCTTAAATTCACAAATACATAAAAATTCTAAAAGAATAAACTTATTTGCTTCACCGTTGGAAAATGCTATGGAACCCACTTGTTATTGTGAAATTGTTAAATAAAGGAAACTTATCATGCTTTTCCTGTAAGAACTGCTCTTTTGGGTGTCCAAATAGTTGATGACAAGACATTTCACTTTTATTTAATTAATTAATTAATTTAAAATATACTTTTATTGATTTCAGAGAGGAAGGGAGGGGGAGAAAGAGATAGAAACATCAATGATAAGAGAGAATCATTGACTGGCTGCCTCCTGCATGCCCCACACTGGGGATTGAGTCCGCAACTTGGGCATGTACCTGACCGGGAATCAAACCTGACCTCCTGGTTCACAGGTTGATGCTCAACCACTGAGCCACACCGGCTGGGCAACATTTCACTTTTAGAAAAATTATACCCAATAAAGGGAGAAGGAATTATAGAATTAGACTAACATCATTAAGGGATACTAGCATATCATCTGTTAACATCACAAAAAGAAACAATTAAAGACCAACCTATCAGAAAGAGAAATTAAGAAAACAATCCCATTTATAATTGCATCAAAAAGAATAAAATAGTTAAGAATAAATTTAACCAAAGAGGTGAAAGACTTGTATACTGACAACTATAAGAAACAGTTGAAAAAGACACAAATAAATGAAAAGAAATTTCATGCTCATGAATTAGAAGAATTAATATTATTAAAATATCTATATACCCAAAGCAATCTACACATTCAATGCAATACTTATCAAAATCACAATGCCATATTTCACAGAAATAGAATAAACAATACTAAAATTTGTATGGAATTTCAAAAGACCCACAAAGCAATCTTGAGAAAGAAGACCAAGCTGGAGGCATCACACTTCCTGCTTTCAAACTATATTGCAAAGTTATAGTAATGGTATCAGAATAAAAACAGACATATAGATCAAAGCAATAGAACAATGAGCTCAGAAATAAACTTATGCCTATATGAGCAACCAATGTACAACAGAGATCTAAGAATGTACAATGGGGAAATGACAGCCTCTTCAATAAATAATAATGTGACTTGACAGCCACATGCAAAAGAATGAAACTGGACCACAAATATTAACTCAAAGTGGAATCAAGACTTAAACTTAAGACTTAACACCATAAAACTCCTGGAAGAAAACATAAGCAATAAGCTCCTTGACATTGAACTTGGTGATGATTTTTTTTATATGACTCTAAAAAGAAAGGCAAAAAAAGAAAAAATAAACAAGTGGGGCTACAACAAACTAAAAATCTTCTGCACAGTAAATGAAGCCATCAAAACAATAAAAAGGCAGTCTGTCAGATGTGAGCAAATATTTGCAAGTCATATACCTGATAAGGGGGTAATATCCTAAATATATTAAGAGCTCATACAACTCAATTGCAAAAAAATCAATTTTATTTAAAAGTGGGCAGAGGATCTGAATAGACATTTGTCCTATGAAGACATATGAAAAAAAATGAGAAGAAGACATACAGATGACAAATAGATACATGAAAGGGTACTCAATATCATTAATCATTAGGGAGATGAGAATCAAAACCACAATGAAATATCACTGACATCTGTTAGAATGGCTATTATAAAAAAGTTAAGAAATCACAAGTATTGGTGAAGACATGGAGAAAAGGGAACCCTTTTGTACTGATGGTAGAAATGGAGGTTTCTCAAAAAAATTAAAAATAGAATTACCATATGATCATGCAATTCCACCTCTGGGTATTTATTCAAAGGCAATGAAACCACTGTTCATTACAGCATTATTTACAATAGCCAAGACATGGAAACAAAATAAGTATTCACTGATAGATGAATGGATAAAGAAAATGTGGTATTTATAATAATAAAAGTGTAATATGCTAATTAGACCAGACAGCCGAATGACGTTCCAAACGTCCTTCCGGATGAAGCCAGGGTGGCGGGGGCTGAGATAGAGGTGGTTAGGGGGCTCTCAGGCAGGCAGGTAGAGGGGTGATGGGCAATCAGGCAGGCAGGTGAGTGCTTAGGGGCAATCAGGCAGGCAGGCAGGCAAGCGGCTAGGAACCAGCTGTCTCGGATTGCAAGAGGGTGCAGGCCAGGCTGAGGGACCCACTCTCCCTGGCATAAGTTTCATGCACCAGGCCTCTAGTCTATAATAATAAAAGAGTAATATGCTAATTAGACCGGAAATCCTTCCAGACGACCTTCCGGATGAAGCCGGAGCTGTGAGGGAAGCTCGGGTCCCGGGTGCCTACTGGTGGCCAGAGGGAAGCCCGGGTTCTGGGTGCCAGAGGGAAGCTGGTGCCAGCAGCTGGGGGAAGGAAGGCCTACTCTTGCCCGAATTTGGTGCATTGGGCCTCTAGCATATACATAATCGAATGTTATTCAACCACAAAAAGGAAGGAAATCTTGCCATTTGCAACATGGATAGATCTTAAGAACATTATGCTAAGTGAAATAAGCCAGAGAAAGACAAATACTGTATGATCTCACTTATATGTGGAATCTAAAAAAAATTAAAATAAAAACAACTAAGCTCATAGATACAGAGAACAGATTGGTAGTTGCCAGTAGTGAGGGATGGGAAGTGGTGAAATGGGTGAAAGCGGTCAAAAGTTACAAACTTGTTATACAATAAATAAGTCATGGAGATATGCAGCATGGTGACTATAGTTAATAACACTGTATTGTATATTTGAAATATGCTAAGAGAGTTTATCTTAAAAGTTCTCATCCTAAGAAATAAACTGTGACTATGTGTGGTGACAGATGTTAACTAGATTTATTGTGGTGATCATTTCACAATATATACAAATATCAAATCATTATGTTGTACACCTGAAACTAATATAATGTTATATGTCAAATATATCTTTAAAAAGACAATTAGACATTGTGTTTCTCCTGACAGAAGTATACACTACCACCTATGAAGCATTTTTGCCCCCACCAAAAATCCCACATTTGACCAGACCTGAAGATCTAACTACCAATTTACAGGAAATATAAGGAAGAGAGGAATATGTTAAATGACAACACAAGAATACAATAGCAAAATCTAGATTGTGTGGAAATCTAATAGGACCAATGACCAGATTTCTTTCTTTAAAATATAATTCTTTTTATTGTTGAGAGTATTACAGATATCCCCACTTTGCCCACCTCTATCTGGCACCTGCCTCACCCCAGGCCTTCACAGTACTGTTGTCTGTGACTATGGGCTATGCATATCCTATATAATAAAGAGTTAATATGCAAATGGTCGTCGCAACCTTGCGCCCTTGCGCCGGGGCCAGGGGACCTGAGGCTGGGCCGGGGGACCTGAGGCTGCGCCCCCTGCCCTGCAGGGCTTGATGGGGGTGGGGCTGGCCGGGGCTGGATCTTGTGCGATTTCGAGGCATGTGCGGGTGGGAAGGGACTTGACTCTGGGTCCTGTGGCGTGCCCCAGACTCTGACTGAAGGGAAATTTTCATATACATTTTACTAATTTTCTTTCATCTCTGACACTTTTATTATAGAGAAAGGGCAAATAGCAATATTAAAATATTTCCTCTAAAAAAAATAAAATAAAATATTTCCTCTAATTGATTCCCTTTTAATGTGCATGGATTTCATGCACTGGGCCACTAGTATGCATATAAGTTCTTTGGTTAATCTCTTCCCCATCCCCTCTCCTTTCCTCTGAGATCTGGACCTATTCCATGCTTCCATATCTCTGGACCTATTTTGTTCATCAAGGTTTCTTTAACAAAAAATTTGCAGGGAAGAAAAACAAAGATATGAAGAAGGAATCTATAACTTAAAATAGATTTGAGACTTAGAAACCAATTTTAGTGTATAGACCTTATTTGGATTCAAATTTGAACACATAAAATAGATATTTATGAGACATTTGGGAAATTTTGAATATTATATGTTTGATAATATAAAGAGATTTGTAACAATTTTTGGTGTACATCTTTTAGAGAGGTATGCTGAAATATTTACAATTAAACCTATATAATATCTGGGATTTGCTTCAAAATAAAATAAGATTGGTTATAAATTGTTGTGTTGAAAGTGAGTGATGGGTATACCAGGGTTCATTATACTATCTTTTCTTTTGAAAATGTGAAAATTTTACATTTTTAAAATAAAAGATCAAATATTTATGAGTGGTACTGTACTGCTTACATATAAAAGGAACCCAAAACATAGACTTTGATCCCCTAAGAAATCATAGCCTAAAATTTACCACACAGAAGCTGACTTAACAGATACTCTGGGCAACATTACTAAGCCCATACACAAACAGACAAGCATCCATTCGTATAAAAATTAGGATGGTCATTCATTCTCTGGTCGCAATCTGATGGTAGTACTGGCAAAGAAGAAAGCTTGCTGTCTCAAGGAGAGTTTTCTAGTTAACAATATGGTAGGAGATATACCTTGGGAAAAGTTCTGATCATGGTTATGTGTGTTTGGCAATGTTTTTTAATGATATGATCTTAATAGAAACAATGTATTGACTTAGTAGAATTAGGTGACCAGGACTACCAGCAAAATGAATTAGTCTGAAAATTCTGGTGACTTCAAAACAATAGAATGGTAGAGAGGATTCTGGGAGATGGAGCAGGAAGCACTAGGAATCCATCCCTCCACCTAAACAACTGCACTGGCAGAATCTGTCCGACATTTGGGAGATTTTGAATATTAATTTTATGTTTAGGAAGCACCTACATTATATTTTGGGAATCCAGAGCCTATTGAAGGCTTACAATTCCTAAAAAAAGGCTTGGATGGTAAATTGCATTGTTGCAAGCCCTTCCTCTTCTGGCTGAAATGACTTCCATGAGATCTAAAGGGCCAGAACTCCCTTTTTTCCTTTTCCTCTTTTTCCCCCTTTTTGGAAGTCAAACATGAAAGATTAGGACATAAAAAACACACAAACCCACTCACAAACCCACATATACAGGAAAAATTAGGAAGTTACACATACCCAGAAAATGGCTCAGAAAAGACCAAAAAAGACCTTAAATTTATAACTTAGTCTAATCCTTGGCACAGCAACAGCCTACAATAACAACAACAACAAAATAACAAAAACAGCAAACCATGGGAAGGGGGAGAATTTGATTTCCACAGTTGCCACATTATTATATTCAAATATCCAGTGTTCAACAAAAATCACAAGACATACAAAGAAATAGGAAGTATGGCCTATTCAATGGAAAAAAGTAAATCAACAGAAACTATCCTGACAAAGACCCAATGACAGATCTACCAGCCAAAGACTTTAAAATAATTGTCTTTTTTTAGGAGGAGAGCTTAAGGGAGCTATGGGACAACATGAAATGAAGCAACATATGAATAATAGGGGTGCCAGAACAACAGGAAGAGAAACAAGGGTTAGAAAACCTATTTGAAGAAATAATGTCAGAAAACTTCCCTAATGTAGGGAAGAAAAAAGTCACACAAGCACAGAGAGTCCCAAACAAGATGAACGTGAAAAGACCCACACCAAAACACATCATAATTACAATGGCAAATGTTCAGGACAAAGAGAGAATCTTAAAGGCTGCAAGAGAGAGACAGAAAGTTACATACAAGGGATCTCCCATTAGATTATCAAGGGATTTCTCAAAAGAAACACATTAGGCCATAAAAGAATGGAAGGAAATTTACAAAGTGATGCAAAGCAAGGGCCTGAATCCAAGAATACTCTATCCAACAAAGCTATCATTCAAAATTGAAGGGGAAATAAGGAGCTTCACAGACAAAGAAAAGGCTAAGGGAGTTTATCACTACCAAGCCAGCAATATAAGAAATGCTAAAGGGACTGGTATAAAAAGAAGAAATAAAAAAGTAAATAGGAACACAGGCACAAAAAATAAAAATGGCTACAAACAAGTACCTTTCAATAATAACTTTAAACATAAACGGACTAAATGCTCCAATCAAAAGACATCGAGTGGCTGAATGGATAAAAAAAAAAAAATGACCCATATATGTGCTGTCTACAAGAGACCCACCTTAGAACAAGGGACTCACACAGACTGAAAGTGAAGGGATGGAAAAAATATCTTCAAGCAAATGGAAATGGAAATAAAAAGCTGGGGTAGCAATACTTATATCTGATAAAATAGACCTCAAAGTGAAGGCCATAATAAGAGATACAGAAGGCCACTTTATGTTACTAAAGGGATCGATACAACAAGAGGATATAACCCTGATAAATATATATGCACCCAATGCAGGAGCACCCAAATACATAAAAAAAAAAAAAAAAAAAAAAAAAACTCCTGGAAGATATCAAGGGAGAGATCAACAACAATACAATCATAGTAGGGGACTTTAATACACCACTGACATTACTGGTAAATCCTCTAGACAAAAAAATTAGCAAAGAAACAGCAATCCTAAATGACTCACTAGATCAGATGGACTTAATTGACATCTTCAGAACATTTCACCCCAAAGCCACAGAATATATGTTCTTCTCAAGTGCACATGGGACATTTTAAAAAATAGACCACATATTGGGTCACAAGCAAAGTCTCCCCAAATTCAAAAAAATTAAAATCATATCAAGCATCTTCTCAAACCACAATGGCATAATATTAGAAATAAACTACAATAAAAACAATCCAAAAAATTCAAACACTTAGAAGCTGAATAGCATGCTATTAAACAATGATTGGGTTATCAAAGAGATCAAAGAAGAAATTAAAAACATCCTGGAAACTAATGACAATAAAAACACAACAAATCCAAAATCTATTGGACAGAATGAAAGCAGTCCTGAGAGGGAAGTTTATAGCTCTACAGGCCTACCTCAAAAAAAAACAAAAAAAAAAAAACACAACCAAGAAAAAATGGTAATAAATCATCTAACTCTACAACTCAAAGAATTAGAAAGAGAGCAACAAGAAAAGCCAGAGTGAGCAGAAGGAAGGAGATAATAAAGATCAGAGCAGAAATAAATGACAGAGACTAAACAAAACAATACAAAAGATCAATGAAATGAAGAGCTGGTTCTTTGAAATGATAAACAAGATTGATGAACCTCTTGCCAGGCTCACCAAGAAGCAAAGAGAGAGGACCCAAACCAAATCAGAAATGAAAGAGGCGAAATAACAACAGACCCCCCCCCCCCCCACTGAAATACAAAGGATTGTTAAAAAATACTATGAACAACTCTATTCTAACAAACTAGACAACCTGGAGGAAATGAACATATTCCTAGAAAAATACAACCTTCCAAAACTCAATCAGGAAGATTCTAAAAATCTCAATAGGCCGATAACTATGGAAGAAATTGAAGCAGACATCAAAAAGCTTCTGGCAAACAAAAGCCCGGGGCCAGATGGCTTCATGGGGATTTTACCAAACATTCAAGGAAGAACTAAAACCTATCCTCCTCAAAATATTCCAAAAAATTCAAGAGGAAGGAACACTCCCAAGCTCATTCTATGAAGCCAGCATCACCCTAATACCAAAAACCAAATAAAGACAACTCAATGAAAGAGAATTACAGGCCAATATCCCTCATGGACATAGATGCCAAAATCCTCAACAAAATTCTAGCAAATCGGATCCAGCAGTACATCAGAAAGATCATACACCATGACCAAGTAGGATTTATCCCAGGGATGCAAGGCTGGTACAATATCCGCAAATAAATAAACATGATACATCACATAAACAAATTGAGAGATAAAGAAACACATAGTCATATCAATTGATGCCGAAAAAGCATTTGACAAAATCCAACACCCTTTCTTGATAAAAACTCTCAGGAAGGTGGGAATAGAAAGATCATACTTCAACACAATAAAAGCCATATATGACAAACCCACAGCCAACATCATAGTCAATGGGCAAAAACTAAAACCATTTCCCCTAAGAACAAGAACAAGACAGGGAGGCCCACTCTCACCACTCCTGTTCAAAATAGTACTGGAAGTACTAGCCATTGCGATCAGACAAGAAGAAGAAATAAAAGGCATCCAAATTGGAAAAGAAGAAGTAAAACTGTTCTTATTCGCAGATGACATGATACTGTACATAGAAAACCCTGAAGTCTCCATCAAAAATTATTAGACTTAATAAATGAATTCGTCAATGTAGCAGGATACAAAATTAATGCCAAGAAATCTATGGCATTTCTATACACCAATAATGAACTTACAAAAAGAGAGACTAAAAAAGCAATCCCATTTACCATCGCACCAAAACAAATTAAGATACCTAGGAATAAACTTAACTAAGGAGGTAAAAGACCTATACGCGGAAAACTTCAGAACATTGAAAAAAGAGATAGAAGAAGACATAAATAGATGGAAGAGCATACAATGTTCATGGATTGGTAGAATCAACATCATCAAAATGTCCATACTACCCAAAGCAATCTATAGATTCAGTGCACTCCCCATTAAAATACCAATGGCACATTTTACAGACCTAGAAAGAACTTTCCAAAAATTCATCTGGAATAAAAAAAGACCCCGAATAGCTGAAGCAATCCTGAGAAAGAAGAACAAAGTAGGTGGGATCGCAATAGCAGATATCAAGCTGTATTACAAAGCCACTGTTGTCAAAACAGCCTGGTACTGGCATAAGAACAGACATATAGATCAATGGAATAGAATAGAGAACCTAAAAATCGACCCAAACCACTATGGTCAATTAATATTCGACAAAGGAGGCATGAACATACAATGGAGTCAAGACAGTCTCTTCAATAAACGGTGTTGGGAAAATTGGACAGATACATGCAAAAAAATGAAACTAGACCACCAACTTACATCATACACAACAATAAACTCAAAATGGATAAAGGACTTAAATGTAAATAGGGAATCATAAAAATACTAGAGGAATCCACAGCCAGCAAAATCTCAGACATATGCCAAAGCAATTTCTTCACTGATACTGCTCCTAGGGCAATGGAAACTAAAGAGAAAATAAAAAAAATGGGACTACATCAAAATAAAAAGCTTTTGCACAGCAAAAGAAACCATCAACAAAACAACAAGAAAGCCCACTGCATGGGAGAACATATTTGCCAATGTTAAGACCGATAAGGGCTTAATCTTCAGCATTTACAGGGAACTCATACAACTTAACAAAAGGAAGATAACCCAATCAAAAAATGGGCAACGGACCTAAATTTACACTTTTCGAAAGAAGACAGAAGGAAGGCCAAGAGACATATGAAAACATGCTCAAAGTCACTAATCATACGAGAGATGCAAATCAAAATGACAATGCAGTACCATCTCACACCTGTCAGAATGGCTATCATCAACAAATCAACAAATGACAAGTGCTGGTGAGGATGAGAAGAAAAAGGAACCCTTGTGCACTGCTGGTGGGAATGCAGACTGGTGCAGCCACTGTGGAGAACAGTATGGAGTTTCCTCAAAAAAAACTAAAAATTGAACTCCCATTTGACCCAGTGATCGCACTTCTAGGAATATATCCTAAGAAACTAGAAACACCAATCAGAAAGGATATATGCACCCCTATGTTCATAGCAGCACAATTCACCATAGCTAAGATTTGAAAACAGCCTAAGTGTCCATCAGCAGATGAGTGGATTAAAAAACTGTGTTACATCTACACAATGGAATACTATGCTGCGGTAAAAGAGAAAGAATTCTTATCATTTGCAACAGCATGGATGGAACAGAAGAGCATTATGCTAAGTGAAATAAGCCAGTCAGAGAAAGATAAATATCACATGATCTCACTCATTTATGGAATATAATGAACAATATAAACTGATGAACAAAAACAGATCCAGAGACAGAGAAGCATCAATCAGATCATCAAACCTCAGAGGGAAGGTAGGGGAGGGTGGGGGTAAGGGGAGAGATCAACCAAAGGACTTGTATGCATGCATAGAAGCCTAACCAATGGACACAGACAACAGGTGGGTGAGGGCATCAGTGGGGGAGGGGGTTGGGAGGGTAATGGGGGGATAAGGACACATATGTAATACCTTAATCAATAAAAAAAATTAAAAATAAATCAACAAATAAATAAAATAAAATAATTGTCTTAAAGATCCTCAAAGAACTAAAGGAAAAAATGGAGAAAGACAAGAAAATGATGAATAAAATGAAAATATCAAAAGATAGATAGAAAAAAAAGAAAGAGGTAGTTCTGGGGCTGTGAAGTACAATAACTGAAATAAAAAATTCACTAGTCATGTGCCACATAATGACATTTCAACAACAGACTGCATATATGGCAGTGGTCCCATAAGGTTCTAATGGAGCTGAAAAATTCCTATCACCTAATGACATCATAGCCATCCTAACATCATAATGCAGTGCATTACTCATGTATTTGTGGTGACACACTAGTATAAACAAACCTACTGCACTGCAGTCATATGAAAATACTAGAGGCCTAGTGCATGAAACTAATACCCCGGGGGTGGGGGGCCCTCAGCCCAGCCTGCACCCTCTCGCAGCCCCGGAGCCCTCGGGGGATGTCTGACTGCTGTGGAGGCTGGAGAGGCTCCCACCACCACCACCACCACCGTTGCTCACCAGCCTTGAGCCCAGCTTCTGGCTGAGCAGTGCTTCCCCAGTGCACTGACCACCGGGGGCAGCTCCTGCATTGAGCGCCTGCCCCCTGGTGATCAGTGTGCATCATAGCAACTGGTGGTTCTGCTGTTCGGTTGATTTGCATATTAGCCTTTTATTATATAGGATAGCACATGCAATTAAGTACACTACATAAAATTTGATGATTATAAACGACTGTTTCTCATTTACATATTTTCTATTCTGTATGTTTTATTGTTATTTTAGAGTATACTCTTTATACTTATAAAAAACATTGCTGTAAAACAGTGTGCTGTGCTATGCTAGCAGCAGCCCCATACATCTTGTGTTTACCACATCTCTAATTGCATAATTTTCTTCTGTGCTTGATTTAATCTTGTGTTGTTTTCATTGATTGTGGCTACCAAGCATATAAAATCCACTGTTAAGGTTGTCAGTAAGAGGCCATGTTGAATGATTGACCAGGAAACAAAATTAAAAGTGATTTAAGGACTATGAAGGTAGAAAATCAGTAGTGGTTATTGCTCGCAAGTCAGACGTGACCCATTACACCACAGCTATGATCTTGAAAAGCAAGAACAAAATGATGGAAGGTGTTAAAGGATCTACTTCACTGAAGGCAGTAAGACTAACAAAAACTCAAGAAGGGCTATATCCAACATGGAGAAACTTCTAATGGCCTGAGTGTATCTCTCTCAGCACCAGGACAGTCACAGCCACAGAAAAAAGTTTGTTTGTGATGTTGAAAGAAAAGACTGGACCCAACAATAGTTTTGCATTTACTACCAGCTCTGGGTGGTTTAAACAATTCAAGATTCATTACATAATGTGAAAGTGAGTGGTGAATCTGTGAGTGCTGGTGTAAAGTCAACTGATGAACTTTTAGAAATTCTAGATAAGCTGATAGTGGAGGAAAATTACTTGAGAGAACAAATATTCAGTATGGATGAAACCTCCTTATTCTGGAAATGGATGCCTGAAAGGACTTCCATCCATAAGGAGGCAAAGCAATTCCAGGTTTCAGGGCTTTTCAGGATCACAGTCTTGCTTGGGGGCAATGTTGCAGGCTGGAAGTTGAAATCTTTTGTGATTAGGTACAGTGAGAACCCCAGGGCCTTCAAGCATATCATAAGCACACACTGTGTATACTGCAGGAGCAATACACCACGGATGACCCAGCTCCTCTTCCAAGATGCCCTCTTGAATTGCTTTGCCAGCACAATGAGGAAGTACTGTTTGGAGAATAGCATACCTTTCAAGATTTTCCTTGTTGTTGATAATGCTCCCAAATATTCTCCTTTTATTGATGATCTTCATCCCAATATCAAAGTGGTGTCTCTCCCTCCAAACATCACCTCTTTCATCCAACAAATGGATCAATGAGTTATAGCAGCATTTAAGGCCTACTACCTGAGGAGGACCTTGGCCCAGGCTATTGCTGCAACTAACAAAGATACTGAGAAGACACTGATGCAATTCTGGAAAGATTACAACATCTATGACTGCAACAAGAACCTTGCGTGGGTATGGGGTGATGTCACTGAGGAGTGTATGAATGGCATCTGGAAGAAGACACTCCAGAGTTTTTTCCAAATTTAAATCAAACAAAATAAATAAAGTAATAGGGGTAAAAAGACTTCAATGTATTTGCCAAGGATAAGGAGGTTGTAAAAATCAACAAGGCTGTGATTTTTTCTCCATGACTTCAATGTATTTGCCAAGGATAAGGAGGTTGTAAAAATCAACAAGGCTGTGGTTGAGATGGCAAACAATTTTAACCTGGGTGTGGGTGAAGGTGACATTGAGGAGCTTGCAGACATAATTCCTCAGGAATCGACTAATGAGGAATTGTTGGAACTGGAACAGTAAGAATAGGCAAGAGTAAAAGAAGCTGCAGGAGAAAAGAAGGACCCCCCCAACAAAATTAACAATGAAAAATTTAAAAGAAGCTTTTTCAGACCTCAACAAGATCCTTAAAAAGTTTGAAAACCTAGACCAAACATGTCAAACTCGCAACCCACAACGAGTATTTTTGCAGCCCAGCCAATATAATGGTCTGTAAGAAATGTTTTAATGAAAATTTCAATAAAACTTAATTTTTACAATATCCTGTTATACATAATTATTAATAACAAACTACAATGTTCGCTAATGACTGATTACTATAATCGTGTTGCATTCATTTCCCTCACGTGCCTTACACGCGGGTGCACCATTTCTCTCCACTAATACTAACAGCGAATATTTTAGCAACCTATTGCCATGTCATTAGTCTTGGACTGACTTGTTTGGTGTGCACAACAGGAAATATTTCACTTGCAGAGAACAAGAAAAATAGGTTTATTTGCGTTATGTTTCATTTGTGCAGTTATTCAGTGTCTAGTAAGTTAATGTTCAAGAAAAAAATATTAATTTTTAATAAAATGTTCTATTATTTTAAGTTAATGATGACTCATTTATTTCAGCCCTTTGTACTCAGCATGTCTCTATCGAAATAAACCTACATTTCTATGAAAATTGAAGCTTTTTTTTTTTTTTTTTTTTGCGGCCCGCATAAACTTAAACCTTGCTTATTTGGCCCGTGTTAGCCTTTGAGTTTGACATGCTTGACCTAGACTCAACACTAAAAGGTTTTCATTAATAGAGAGAAATAATCCATGGTGCATTATCTGCTTACAGTCAAACTATGATGAAAAAGAAACAAACCAAGCAAACCACCATGGACATATTTCTGAAAAGAGTAATACCTCCTCAAGAAGAGCCTTGTCATCATAAGAGAGGACGGCTACATGCTTGTTATGGCCCTGAAGACTTTCCAGTGGGACAAGATGTAGAGGTGGAAAACAATGATATTGATGATCTTACCCTATGTAGGCCTAGGCCAGTGGTCGGCAAACTCATTAGTCAACAGAGCCAAATATCAACAGTACAACGATTGAAATTTCTTTTGAGAGCCAAATTTTTTAAACTTAAACTTCTTCTAACGCCACTTCTTCAAAATAGACTCGCCCAGGCCGTGGTATTTTGTGGAAGAGCCACACTCAAGGGCCAAAGAGTCGCATGTGGCTCGCGAGCCACAGTTTGCCGACCACGGGCCTAGGCTAATGTGTGTTTTGTGTCTTAGTTTTTAACCAAAACGTTTACAAAAAATTTAAAAATCTAAAAATAAAAATATTATAGCCCTGGCCAGATGGCTCAGTTGGTTGGAGCATAGTTCCATACTCCAAAAAGTTGCAGGTTTGATCCCCAGTTGGGGTGCTTGTGAGAGACGACCTATCAATGTTTCTCTCTCACATCTATGTTTCTCTCTCCTCCTCCTCTCTCTCCCCATCCTTGCTCTCTAAAGTCAATAAAACATATCCTCAGGTGACTATTTTTAAAAATTACAGAAATGTTATAGAATAATATAAAGAAAAAAATATTTTATAGCTATACAATGAGTTTGTATTTTAAGATAAGTGTTATTACAAAAAGAGTAAAAAAGTTAAAAATTTTTAAGTTTATGAAGTAAAAAGGTTACAGTAAGTTAAGGTTAATTTGTCATTGAAGAAAGAAAATGATTTTTTATAAATTTAATGTAACCTAAGTGTACAGGGTTCATAAAGTATTTCTTTATGTTATAGAATAATATAAAGAAAAAAATATTTTATAGCTATACAATGAGTTTGTATTTTAAGATAAGTGTTATTACAAAAAGAGTAAAATTACAGTAGTGTACAGTAATGTCCTAGGCCTTTGTATTCACTTACCACTCACTCACTGACTTACCTAGAGCAACTTTCAGTCCTGCAAGCTCAATTCATAATAAGTGCTCTATAAAGGTATACCATATTTTATCTTTTATATCATATTCTTACTGTACTTTTTCTATGTTTAGATATATTTAGATATCTAAATACTTACTATTTTCAATTGCCTACAGTCTTCAGTACAGTAACATGCTGTACAGATTTGTAGCATAGGAGCAATAGGCCACACCATATAGCCGAGGTGTATACCACCTAAGTTTATGTAAGTGTACTCTATGATGTTTGCACAATGATGAAATCACCTAATGACACGTTCTCAGAATGTATCCCCATCATTAAGCAACACATGGCTGTAGAGATAGGCAAATTTGAGCAGTCAAAAGAATCAATGAACTTGAAGATAAGACAGTGGAAATTATTGAGTCTGAGGAACAGGGTGGGGGAAATGATTGGAGAAAAGTAAACAGGGTCTAAGGGGCCTGTGGGAGACCATCAAGAAGACCAACATACACATCATGGTCTCAAAAGCAAAAGAGAAAGAGAATGGGGTAGGGAGAATATTAAAGAAATAATAGCTGAAAAAAACAAAACTTGATGAAATACATGAATATAAACATCTAAGAAGCTCAATAAATTCCTAATAAAATGAATAAAATACTTAGGAATTAGCCAAGGAGATGAAAGTCTTACACAATGAAAGCTACAAAACATTGATGAAACAAATTAAAGAATACATAAATAAATAGAACTACATCTCATGTTCAGATGTTGTTAAGATGTTATTAAGATGTCAATGCTACCCAAAGCAATCTGCAGATTGAATTCAATCACTACCAAAATCCCAATGAGGTTTATTGCAGAAACTTTAAAAAAATCTAAAATTCATATGGAATCACAAGGAGCTCCAAATAGCCAAAGCCATCCTAAAAGAGATTAATTCTGAAAAGATGGAGAACTCTCACTTCCTAATTTCAAAACTTATTACAAAGCTACAGTAATTAAAAACTGTGGTACCAGCATAAATACAGATATACAGACCAATGGAATGAAATGGAGAGCTCAGAAATAAAACCTTGCATACATGGTCAAATGACAAGGATGCCAAGACCATTCAATGGGGAGAGGGCAATCTTTTCAATGAATGGTACCGGGGAAACTGGATATTCACATCCAAAAGAATGAAGTTGGATTCCTACCCAATACCATATACAGAACTTATCTCAAAATCCATCAAAAACCTGAATGTAAGGCCTAACACTATAAAACTGTTAGAAGAAAACATAGGACAAAAGCTTCATGACATTGGATTTGGCAGAGATTTCTTGGATATGTTACCAAAGGCATAGGCAACAAGAGAAAATAGACAAATTAGACTTCAGGAAAATTAAAAACTTTCGTGCATCAAAAGACACTATAAACAGAGTAAAAAGGTAACCCACAGAAAAGGAGAAAAGATTTGCAAATCTAAAGGATTTGCATGTGAATAGAAGGGAATTCACTGAGCTGTTTAGTTATAAACCATCTTAGATGTGATATCTGCCTATTGTTTACTAATGGTCTCCAATAGTATAAATAAACCATTTCTTGTCCATCTTTTTTGGTTTTACCTGTTCTATTCTCTTTACTACATGGCAGAATCCTTGAACTTAGAACATAGCAGAGCATGTTCTCCTACTGGCTTTTGTAATTTGCTGGCAGTTTTGGCAAGCTCTTACCTCAATTATTTTTATACTAGAGGTCTGGTGCCTGAAATTTGTGTGTGAGGTGAGGTCCCCTCAGCTCAGTCTGCACCCTCTCCAATCCAGTACCCCTCGGGGGATGTCCAACTGCCAGATTAGGCCTGATCCCGGAGATCAGGCCTAAACAGGCAGTCGGACATCCCTCTCACAATCTGGGACCGCTGGCTCCTAACTGCTCACCTGCCTGCCTGCCTGATCACCCCTAACTGTCCCCCCTGCCAGCCTGATCACCCCTCACTGCCCCCCCCTGCTGGCCTGGTCGCCCTCTACAGCCGCCCCCCCCCCCCCCCGCCAGCCTGGTCACCCTTCTTCCCCCCACCGCCCCCACTGGCCTGGTCGCCTCTCACTGCTCCCCTCTGCCGGCCTGGTGGCCCCTCACTGCCCCCCCCCCCCCCGCCGCCAGCCTGGTCACCCCACACAGGCTGATGTTCAGTCATTTGGTAGTCCCTCACTAACTCCCTTGCTGGCCTGGTCACCCCATGAAGCCTGCTGTTCAGTCATTTGGTTGTCCCTCACTAACCCCCTGCCCACCTTGTCGCCCCACGCAGCCTGCTATTCGGTTGTTACTGTGAGGGTGTCCTGACCAATTTGCATATTACCCTTTTATTAGTATAGATCTTACTGGTTTTGTTTGTTTGTTTGTTTTTTAAGCATGAGGTCTACTCTGTATAATAAGGATGAAGAGGGGGGGAGGTGCCAATGAATGACTCCTGCTCTCCAGGAATAATTCTGCCATTTTTTTCCAGCTTCCTGTTTCCTGTAATGCCAAACTTGGACAATCTTCGGGACGTTGTTTTAGATGCTTTTTCCTTAGCTTTAGTGAGCTCTTCACTGCTTATATTTCTGGGCAAAAAGATTGCCAATTTCCATAACTATAATGTCAATTCCAACCAGGTGAGCAAACAGGCCTTTCTATTACTTTCTCTGACCCTTAAGTCTTTGTACTCTAATCCAAGCCTCCTGCTAACATGAAGACTGGATTCTTCTGTAACCATAGAATCTTTTAGAATATAATTGGAACTGTAACTACCAAAGGACTTTTGAGAAGTGTGGCAACACTTAGTTCTGAACCCATCTGAATTAGCATGAGTGATATTTCCCTAGAACAGATATGGTGCAGGGATGCAAGAAGATAGTATATGGCATCATGTTGTTGAGCTAATAGAGTTCCTCTCCTCTTAATTTTATCTTCCTTTCCACCAAGTCTTTAGAAGTCAACCAAATTCTAAGGTGCAATAAGAAATGATATGGAATAGCAAAACCAGGCTACTAATATAATTAAATCAATCTTCCAGAAATAGTTTTTGTCTTTTTTTTTTTTAATATCTCCAACTATTCTGAGTTCAGTACTTTCCCTAGTACTCAAAAAGGAAATATGGATGCATGAGGTGTCTCACTTTTACCTTTAGGATAGTTTAGAACAGTGGTTCTCAACCTTTCTAATGTCGTGACCCTTTAATACAGTTCCTCATGTTGTGGTGACCCCCAACCATAAAATTATTTTTGTTGCTACTTCATAACTTGAGAACCGCTAGCAGGGTCACCTAAGACCATCAGAAAACACAGGTATTTACATTACGATTCATAACAGTAGCAAAATTACAGTTATGAAGTAGCAACGAAAATAATTTTATAGTTGGGGGTCACCACAACATGAGGAACTGTATTAAAGGGTCGCGACATTAGAAAGGTTGAGAACCACTGGTTTAGAAGGAAGAGGGAAAAATAGGACTGTGTTCTCTCCATCATTCTAAGTCCTAGTGATCATGAGAGAAAGAATAAGGCAAAAGTCTCATTTTCTCACTTGAAAAAGTGCTTTCCTTGTGATCACTAACTAAAATGAAGTTTCAACCTAATCTAGAAATCAGATTTGCCATCCTTTGTTTCTTCTAAGAATACTTCCATGTTATTTGAAATGATATAAACAACCTATTCTCATGCACAAGAAACAGACAGTATACCTTCATTTCAAACTTAAATCAGCATTTCTTCAACAAATAGTGGGCCTAAATTGTTTGCCATTTCTTTATAGGACTTAATAGCCATTGGCATTTGCAATGTCGTCAGCTCATTTTTCAGATCTTGTGTGTTCACTGGTGCTATTATCAGGACAGTGATCCAGGATAAATCTGGAGGAAGACAACAGGTATGTTGAAATAGAATTTGATCTCTAGCATTTAAAAATATTGATGTCTATTCGTATATTTTCATAGAAAGGGGTTACATTAGTTTAATCGCATTGCTATTTCAATGTTATACTTGTTGGGGAGGATCTCATGTTTCCCTTCATTTTTGTTTAGATTTTTGTCTTAAAAGGCATTTGTCAATATGGAACTTGAAAGTCATTTTCTATAGAAGTCTTATTCTACGCGAGAAGTTCACAAAAACAAACAAACAAAAACAACCATTTTCCATGTAACCCAAAAGATAATATTTCAGGTGAACTAACAGTCACCTATAAACTTATTTTTTTATGGGAGATGTATTCTCAGTCCTACTCTGGGAAAGCAATAATTCAACTCTATCTATCCCGGCAGCCAAACCAGAAACTTTCCTGGCTTCCTCAAAGGGTATGGCAAGGGACTTTTATGATAGAGAGTGAGGTCTTTGTCTAGATGAGCCTTGGGAATTTATGATCATTCTACCTTTGTATGATAGAAAATTATCTAGGTCAGACTCTCTTCAGGTCAGAAATAGAAGTGTCAGAAGAATCGACACTAAATTTTAGTGGGGAAAGGTAAAGTGTCACATTCCATGGCTAAATTTGTGAAATATAAGGTGAAAGCTCATAAAAGTCAGAAGATTAAGAGCGTGTGTCTAGTAAGACCATTCAGATCAGTCTATGTGGACTGAGCTTCATTGTCATAGAGCCTCTGCCAGACACAGGCTTTAAGGAGTAGCCCTTTTCCACTCTTTACCAGAAATAAGGAAGTTGGGTTATGTAAAGAAGGATGCAAGGGTGAAAGAACTTTGAAATCATAATGAGAGGGTTTTATAAGAAGAAATGGAGATGGCAATTCCAGGTTTTAGTTCCCAGTAATTTTTGACAACACACTTTGTTGATTCAGTATACAAGCACAAACTTGGCGAGAAAAGATGCACACAATTAGAAAAAACTAAATCAGAGTGCAAGTAAAATTAGTGCAGAATAAGTACAATAAGTAAAAAGTGCCATAAATTTTGCAAGGAGAGTGATGGAGGAAGTGGGACTTCTGTGGACTACTGAAGGGGGTTAGATATGTCCAGATGGAGAGAAGGAGGAAGGCCTTCATTTCAGCCTGGGAGTTGCCAGTGCCTGCTGGACAAAGTGCCTGCCTCAAGGCAGCCCCTGGTCCCATCCTGTTCTCTGCTGCTGCATTGCTGTCCCACGCAACACACCCTCCTGCCAATGGCATCTCTCTGTGCGGCACAGGGACCCTGGTGGGAGGCATGCCTCTGGGGATGCTGGTAAACTCTTCCCGGAGACCCTGACTTGCCCAGTGCAGATCACTGGTTCAAGCAGAGAATGCTGCCGGCTCCCGGCCCTACACTGGAGCTACCCTTGGAGCCTCCACTTTGGTTTCTGATCTGGACGGGCAAAGGCCTCTGAGACTGGCTCAGCCTCTTCATCCCACAGCAGTGGGTGTTCTCTTCACCACTTCCTCTGGGGCCTTCTGATTCACTCTGCCCAAGAGCTCCTCTATTTCTTCAACGTTCCCCAGGCCTGCAGACAAGCTCAGGTCTGGCTCTGAACCTCTCAGACATGACCTGCTACCAGGGCAGCTTTATTTTTTTGTCTGGCATGAATACAAACTGCGTATAAGTGTTTGGATTTCTCTTTACTTTTCCCCAGTCTAGAATCCACTTGTCTTTACTCGTTACACCCAAACCTATCAGCTCTCCAGCCATGGCCTGGGCCGGACATGTTGGCAGGCCCATGGCAGAGGGGATGTGAAGAGCCCTGGGCTTGTGGCCAGTTGGGCTGTTCCTGGTCCGTCTTCCTACTTATTCAGTCCTGACCACTGTGCCGTGCCAGCACAGCCAAGGGTTCAGCGAGCCTGAGGGAGGGCAGCGAAGGACATAGAAAAGACAGACAAAGAGAATAAGCTGGGTCTAGGTGGATCTCCTGTGCCTGGCTGAGGCCACAGAGAAGAGATCCAGACGGCAAGCTGATGCTTTATTTTATAGTCAGAGGTAAACAAGGTAGTGGTCACCATAGTTACAATGTTCTTGTGAGTTTCACTTGTTTTGGCAGCACTTGCTGCACCTCCCACAGCCCATTAGCTACCCAGGAAGGATCTAGGGAGCTCATAAGGTCAGGCTTAATTATGCTAAGAGGGCTCTGCCCTCCATGCTGGGACTTGTTTGTGGCTCTGCCACAGGTCAGTCTGAGGCTTAACCCTATAGCCACTCCCTGCAGACCACTGTGCTCCCTGTGTGGGTTCCTCTCCTCACTCCCTGCTTCCCAAGCCCTGGCCTCCTTGCCTTGTCCCAGGCTCCCAGAGTGAGGGGTGTTTATTGCTATGGGAGGAGGAATGGTTGTGATTTCAGGGCTGACAGTGATGGCTCTACTAGGGCTCTTCTAAACTGTCCAAGGAGGGGTTAGAGTGAGGAGGGAGCGCAAGCCGGGGTTTAGGAGACTCTGGATTCGCAGCAAAAGGCTAAGGCAATAAAGATGAAACACCCAGGACAATTTGGACCTTTAGAAAGCATCCATGGGTTCACTCCGCGAGTACGTGTGGAGTACCTAGCATGTGGTTAGCACTTTGACAAGACTGGACAGTGTCAGGTCAACAAAAATGCACTTAATGCTGGATGGTTTCACTCAATTCCTTTTAAGAAAAACGGACATGCTTCTCACCAAGCAGAAGCCTCAGTTGCAGGCAGGGACCAGTATGATCCTGATGGTCTCTCTCTAACCGGCTCTGTCTCCTCAGTTTGCATCTCTGGTTGGAGCAGGCTTGATGCTGCTCCTGATGGTGAAGGTGGAATCCTTTTTCTACGAACTGCCAAATGTAAGTGGAACTGATCGAATAACCAAGCCCAGAAAGCCCAGTGTCCAGATTGCATCTTGGTGGGTATCTCTGAGCAGAACTGCACTCAGCATGCCCCCACGGCCTGCCCCGGCCTCTCTCTAAAATAATAGTGCCTTTCCTTCAAAATAATAGCATCTACCTCTCAGGATTGGGATTCAAATAAGATATTTTACATAATATAGAGAGAACAGCATTGAGCTAATAATTAGCACTCAAGAAACATTAGCCATTATTGTTATTATTCTCATTAATCTTTTAATCGTGTAGGCTCTAAAGTAAGCTTTACAGTAAGGATTCAGCTAAAGAGACCAACACAGATTTTGGATGCCAGAACGCCCATTCCCATCACAGGCTTAGCCCCTCAGTGCACATTCGTGCCATCTGGCTTCCCAAACCGCTTGCAGAGGGCCTTGTTTGGCACACATGTGCACTCAACCCCTCGCCTGCTTCCCACTGGCTCTGGCTAGCTTACAATACGAGAAGGCAGGCCTGACAGTTGAGTTATAACTGTGTTCAGCTAGGGTGCTCCTATATGCTCAGGTGCCATTTCTGCCCTTTTGTGAGACCGACCACCGTGCATTGAGAGATTCCAGGTGCATTAATTCCTGGCTATAATCAGTTTGTAGAGATCAATGCTCAGTGACCATGACATCCTTTTAAATTTCTTTAATGTTCCCGTTAGCCATTTCTAGATAAGTACTAAGGGAGGTGGGAGGAGGTTTCCTTCCTCGTGTTGCAGCTTGGTTACACGCTGAGGTGGCAGTCCTGAAGCTGGAGTGGTTGTAAATGTTACCCCACCTTCTTTTTTTTTAAAATATATTTTTATTTATTTCAGAGAGGAAGGGAGAGGGGGGGATAGAAACCTCAATGATGAGAGAGAATCATTGATCAGCTGCCTCCTGCATGCTCCACACTGGGGATCAAGCCCACAACCCTGACCGGGAATTGAACCGTAACCCTCTGGTTCATAGGTCGACACTCAACCACTGAGCCACGCCAGCAGGCCGTTACCTCCATCCTCTTTGAACATGTCCATTGCACCTGGTGAATATCAGTTTGCCACAGAGCAGGCTGCCTCCCGCCTCTGACTGCCCTCTGTTCTTGTGATTCAGGGACCTTGGACCCCAGCCAAGGAATCAATGCCTGGGGGTGGGGTTAAGCTTGTGCTTATCACAGGAGCTGTCCTCTGACTCCCAGCAGAAGTCATCTCCAGAACTGAGTTTGTATAGCACCTTGGGTGCAATCACTATGGAGTCTATTTTAGCAAAGCCACTCACTAATTTACTTTTAACAGAGTTATTTTTTGCTTTATAGCTAGAAGAATCAGAACATTTCAAAACTCCAAACATGTAAAAATCTGTCAGAATTCATTGAAGGCTAGTGATAAAAGTAGGTAGCACTCCTTTATTGCAGATATGTTAGAGAGAGAACAACCCTTGCTTTTGGCTCCCCATGTTATGTCACATTGTTTTTACAGCATCTGGTTAGGGTGTTTCTGGGTAAGAAAATCTGTCCAGTGGAGCATCTGAGTACTATACCGATGAGGCTCTATGAGCATTAAACATTGCTTCCTTCCTTGAAAGGCTATGAATAGCTTGTGGCAAAACCCTTATTGGAAGAATTGTTGGTGCATCCTGGCTAGGATCTCAGTTACTTAGCAAGGGAACCAATACAAAAATTTAGAAAACATGATACAAAACAGTGTATTCAATATTGCTTCGATTTGTGTGAGGAAAAAAATAGAACATACCAAAATGTTAATAATTGTTATCTCTTGGATGATGGAAATTATATCTGAGATTAATTCTTCTTTACACATGAGCATCTCTAACCTTAATATTCAGAAGGTAATTTTTATTGTATATTGTTTTATGAAAATATATGTTTCCTCTTTACACTCCTTCCCTCAAGCCAAACATTTTGCAAAAACCCTATGAAGTTGAGATTCTTTTCCTTTCCACCCCATCTCACTGCAAATTGCAGAAAGTTTGGAGATTCCTGACTGGAGAGAAGATAAAAATGGAAAAGAAGTAATTTCTGCTAACTTCATCTTTGCTCTTCCCTCCTCCACTGTTGAGTCCAACTGGTCACTGAGTAACCTTAGAAATCCAGACTAAGCTTGGATCCAGCCATCCTGGTGGTAGGGTCAGTTCTAACTCCCAGGCAGAGCATACAGAGGAGAGGGTGACAGGGAAATGCTGAGAAATATTAAGCCAATGCAGGGACTTCATAAACACAAGGAAGTGTTTCTTAAAGTAGCTTAGTTCTACTTGAAGGCCCTGATGATTTTTACATCCGAGTATAAATTTTCATTTTCTCATATTTAAGAAACCTTTTTTCCATTAGAAAAGTAGACAAGCCTATTTTTAAAAACTTTTGAAAATTCATAAGAGATAAAAATGTCATCCACATTTACAAATGAACCACTATTAACATTTTGGCATATATCTGGTCAATACTATTTTCTATGAATTGATATTACTTTGCATAGTTTCAACCTACCTGGGCATACAACTTTGTATTCTTGTTTGTATTTGATATATAGCATGATAGCTCATACTACAACTTATTTAGTTATTTTCTGATTATTAGATTATTAGAAAAAAAAGAAAATTAGGTTGTCTGAATTTTTATTAAATAACACAACAATGAGTAATTTTGTATGTCCACCCTTTTCCCCACAGGCTGTGCTGGCTGGTATTATTGTGAGCAACGTCCTACCCTTCCTTGAAAATATTTACTACCTACCCAGTCTGTGGAGGCAGAGCCAATATGACTCTGTGAGTGTAAATGCACTGGCTGAGGCAGGGGCAGGGGCGGGGGCAGGGGCGGAGGCAGGGGCAGGGGCGGAGGCAGGGGAAGGTTGGACAGAGGGAAAGAGAACAAAGGACATCAACATGAAGGACACTAGCAACTCTGATGCCTGTACTTTCCTTTTGCTTCAAATAAGGAGTCAAAGCTGTTGATGCAAAGAAATACCGAGACCTCACTCCAACTACGCAAAATTAAATAAGAAATAATTAAGTGGTTATAGTTATATACAAATTTAGTAATAAGAGTTTGTCATGCCTTGCATATTTGATTGACTTCTAACCCGGAGACACAAATCCTAATAAGAAAGGGAGGTGTCGCCCTAGCTGGTTTAGCTCAATGGATAGAGCGTCAGCCTGTGGACTAAAGGGTCCCAGGTTCGATTCCGGCCAAAGGCACATACCTGGGTTTCGAGCTTGATTCCCAGTAGGGGGTGTGCGGGAGGCAGCCAATCAATGTTTCTCTCATCATTGATGTTTCTATATCTCTCTCCCCCTTCCTTCCTCTCTAAAATCAATAAAATACATTTAAAAAAAAAAAGAAAGAAAGGGAGGTGTCCTCCCCGAGGAACTGAAGGAGCGCCCTCCTCCTCTTTCGAGCACAGAGCTAGGGGACAGAGAGGGGAAACAGCAGGAAATAGAATATGGGGGAGGTGATGAGGGCAGAAGGACCCAATAGAGGCAAAGAGATGTGAAGGGGCTACCTTTTGGACTCGGGTCCCTGAGGCGCTGAGAGGGTATGTGGTCCAGAGCCGGGCAGAGCTTCTGGTTCTAGGAGAGGAGCACCTCCAACTGACTCACAAGGGGCAGGGGGTGGGAGGTAAACATTTGGGGGAGTGTCAGCCTGTCTTCTGTGAAGGTTAAAGCCAAGTCTCCTGCTGAGAGTGACGTTAAAGACTCCCAATAACTCTTGCAGGTCTTAAAATAGCAACTGCCATTTGGTGAGTGTTCGGGTTGCTTTACAAATCGCATTTCTAATCCCAGCAAAGCCTATAAAGTAGACATTAAGACCCCCATGTTACACGCGAGGAAACGAAAGGTTCAAGAGAGAACTGCAGTGAGAACTGACCAAGAGGCATGGAAGAACTGCTCGGCAGCCTTGGGCCAGCCCTTTGTGATGGCATCAGTTCACGCGGCTGTTTAATTTGTCCTCTAAATCCCAGGTGTCAGGAGGGAGAGGGAGAGGGCGAGCTGAGAGATAGGACTGGTGATTTTCTCATCTCTGCTTGCTACATGGTCTTCCTTTTCCCTTCTTCCGGTAAGATTATTTGGATGATGACATTCATAGCTGCAATTGTCCTGGGACTGGACATCGGACTTCTTGTTTCAGTATCCTTTGCCTTCTTCATGATCACCGTTCAGTCACACAGGTACTTGGTCTCAGGTAATAGAAGCTTAGCCATGGCCGGCAAGGCAACCAGGACCTAAAGGCAAACACATTTCCTTTCAGAACTAAGATTCTCCTCCTGGGTCAGATCCCTAACACCAACATTTATAGAAGCATCCATGACTATCGGGAGGTAAGAATCCAAACCAGTCCTACTTCTTTGCCTAAAAGATTTTTTACAAAATCCCTTTGCTATTGTTTGCTGCACTACAGACATGCTGGACAAAGGTGGGGAGGGGGATGCACAATGGTAGGGGTGGGCGCTTAAAGAGGCAGGTAAGTCCTAGAGTCCTACAGCCAGTTAAGGATAATTTTAAAATGTACTTTAGAGGGTGGAAGGCCAAAAGAGGGGAGTGAGGAAATGGAGGGGAAAAGAAGAAAGTAGGAAAAGCAGGGGTGAAAATGGGAGAAAGGACCTTGCTGGCTCTTGCCTCTTATAAAGAAGAATATAGTCTTTAGGACGTTCTGAAGAATTTTCCTCCCTCCACGAAGGAGCTGAGACATTTCTCTGAACTTTACATTTGTCTTGCAGATCTTGACCTTTCCTGGGGTGAAAATCTTCCAGTGCTGCAACTCCATCACCTTTGTCAACGTGTACGACTTGAAGAACAAGCTGTTGGAGGAGGTAAGGGCTGCCCTCCCCACTCTTCTCCACCTGCTCCCCTCGCCTCCCCAAGGGGCCTTCTCTCCTGCCACTTGCCATCTACCCACCTACATTGAAGCCTCCTTCTGCCTTTCAGGTTGAAATGATATGCATGCCTCTGAAAGAAGAAGAGGTGCACGGGCTGTTTACTAACAGTGGAGATGGCCCGCGTGAAGGAAGGATCTGTCAGTGTTACTGCGACTGTGATGAACTGGAGCCGCCACCCAGGGTTAGCAACCTCTTCTTTTCTGCATTTCCCTCTACGTTTTATAAAGAAGTACAAGAGCAGCTAGTTGTTGTCGTCTTAAGAAAAGAAAAGAAACCCCCCTCAGGGATTTTAACTCTTAGATGGACCACAGGTAATTGGAAATTAAAGAGTTCTACTCAGAAATGAAGACATGGCTTCCCCTTTGAGGGTCAGATCTTGAACTGAAAGCAGGTAGGAAGCGATGGTGACTCTTGAATCCCTACTCAATGGTTAGAGACAGAGAGTAATTCCCTAGCTGTGCCTATTTCCCAGACCTTTAGCTGCCTGACTTTATTTTTTCTGAAAATAAGGGACTTAACGATTGTCTTATAATTCCCACTAGGGGAGGGCCAAGGTGGCTGGGTTCTCCAGGATCTCCTGCCATCTGCCTGGACCAAGGCGGTGAGGATGGGCAGTAAGGGGCAGACAAGCACAGATGGGGGTTTTACAGCATCTGAAGGTTATTTCAGCTGATGAACTAAGTGTTCACTACTTCCAACTCAGTCTTGATCTAAATATTCCTTTTCCCCTGCTCATTTCCCAGCCTACACCCACACTTAGGAGGGGCAGCTCTATCTACACACACACACACACACACACACACACACACACACACACACGGATGCCCACATGCAATACCTCCTGTCCCCCTCCTACGCAGACCCCTGCAAACACCAGGCACTCACTTTGGTCACCCACTCTGGTTGCTATACACCCTAATGAGTGTAGGTTCTACTGAGCTCCCTGAAAATACCAGCTTTCTTGCCAAGAGGACAGAATTAACTCTCTATTTAATTTTTATGTGATATCCACACCGCACTGAGTATTGCAAAGAGCATTCATGGGACATCAACAAGTGCACTCGAGAGGAGAGTATGATCATCTGATATTTATGAAGCTCCTATATGTGCCCAGAACTATGACACTCTGAAAAAGAAAAAGAATTTTTAAGGGTCTCTGGCTTCTTTTTTTTTCTTTTTCATTGTGGTAGAAAATACGTAACATAAAATATATCATCTTAACCATACTTAAGTGTACAGTATTGTTAAATCCATTCACACTGTTGTGTAATCATCACTGTCCTCTATCGCGAGAACTTTTTCATCTTGGAAAACTGGAACTCAGTACCTGTTGAGTAACACCTCCCATTCCCCCTCCACTCAGCCCCTGGCAACCACCATTCTACTTTCTGTTTCTATTGCTTTGACTAATCCAGGCACCTCATATATCCCTGGAACCATACAGTATTTGTCCTTTTGTTGCTGGAGTATATCACTTAGCATAATGTCCTCAAGGTCCATCCAGGTTGTTCTTTTTAAAAAAGGTTTTTTCAGGGAAAATTTTGAACATACACAAAAGTAGAGACAAATATAATGAGCCTCCGTGCACCTATCATCCACTTGAAGATTCAGCAACGAATAGCCAGTCTTGTTTCATCTGTACCCCACCCATCTGTACCCCCAAAATCACAGGATTACTTTAAAGCAGTTCGTAGAGATTTAAATCAAACTAGGGAGACGACTCTATTAATGTGACATATAAGGCCATGGTTGTGTTTTATCAATCCTAAGATAGACATTTTTTCACATCTCTGAAATTCGGATGCATTGTGAAGTTGATGACAAGTCTTAGTTTAATTTGCAGTATTTTTTTTTTCTTGAGAATACAGAAAGTGGTGATGTCTCTTAAAATTGATGAAATAGGATAGTAAACCATACTATGCGGTATATTATTATGTTGGAAATTGTGTGTTTAGATTCTAACAACTCTAAGACTCTAGGTAACGAGAGATCAGCATGAGCGCAAAAAGTCAGGGAAACTTTGGTAGCAATGCTTGGAGCTGGACAGGAGAGAGAAATTTGGCTTTCTGTCAGCTAGGAAAAAAGAGGACTCCCAGTCCATGGTAGGCTTGCACAAAGACACCAAGGTCAAATTAAGTATGGGGTCCTCAGGGTAAGAGGCTTGATCTGGGGAGTAAGTTCAGGCAGTCACAGCACGAGTGGATTATGAAAGCCCTTGAAGGACAGGGCTGCAGCGTAGATGAAGGAGAGAGAAGGAAGGCTCTTAGAGGTTTCCTCTGCCTAGGGATCGTGCACCTCCCGCCCCTGAGTCAGTCCACAGCTGTGCCCCAGAGGCCTGGCCTCGATGACCTAGAAGCCTTGGGGAACAGCTCTCTCCTTTGAGCTGGAATGTTATTATCTATCCACACCACTTTTTCTTTTTTTGCTGTACAATATCCACTACCTTATATAGTTTTTATCTTACAGGTTTTTTTTTCTATTTTTTAAATTTTATTTTATAAACAACATCATTAGAACAATATTTTTAAAGAAACATCACCCCAAATTATACCACGTTAGCATATGAATTATTCCCATTTTCCCATGGGTCGAAGAGTTCTTATTCATATACGTTGTTATTTATCTTCTGAATGGACACGTGCCGTTCCCTAGGTAGAAACTGGTCCCTGTGTCTTGCATGCCATTGTGCTCTGGCTGCTGCGCAGGGTCCTGAAGTTGTGCAGGCTCCAGGCCTGTGAGGAGCCGAGAGGCGTGAGAGGTAATGACAGCCCTGCTCAAGGCATTTTTGTCTTTGTAAGGAAGTCTGACAGAAGACCGTTTCGCTGATAAAAGAAGGCGGTGTTGAGCAAAGGGACTGATGGAAGAAATACTTCAAAGCATTAGAAGGCGCTAGAGGCTAATTAGAACCCAGGGATGAGGGAAAAGAATAAATCAAAGATGATTTTTCACTCCAGCTCACTAGGACCATGATAATGTCATTAGTGCGCGTAGGGAAGTTGGGGGGAGTGGGGCTTGTGAGAGGTGAGGATAAGGAATGGTGAATGTCATTTTTTTCAGTCGGGAGCTTGAAGTGACGTGCAATACCCAAGGAAAAGCTGTAGCTGCCTGGTCTGTGCAGAAGTTTCCTGAGGGAGAGGGAGGGAGTTAGTAGATAGAGACAGCACAGTTGCAAGCATTTCCCATCCTTGTTTGAGTCTTTTCACAGCCCTCCCCTAACTCTTGTCCCAGGTTGTTTACATCGAGCGGTATGAAACTAAACAGGACTCCCATCCATCCTCTATGAGCCTGGTTCGCTGCACACGTATGGACAGTGGGAACACGAGCCGATATTCATCTGATGAACAAATACCCTACACAATGTCTTCCACATTTCAGAAAAATCAAGGGCAAAGCTATGAGGATGTTTGGGTTCCTATTAAACCTTCTAGAAACGTCTCGAGGCCACCGCCTGATGCTTCTGGAAGTCAGGTCAGGACTAGATCAGAATCGTCTTTTGTACCCAGCACCCACACCGTCATCCTGGATTTCTCCATGGTACATTTTGTGGATGCACAGGCTGTGGTCGTATTAAGACAGGTAGGTACTGAGGTGGCTTTAACAAGCGCTCTGATCCTCACCTACCACCACCCTCTAAGCCCCACCCTGACTGAGTCCTATTAGTCACTGATCAGCTACTATGTGACTCCTGGGCCACTAGAAATTTGGACACTGAAGATAGTTCAAGGTCAACCAGAATAAATAGAAAATTAACCAACTCTGATTTATTGAACTGGGGTGGCTACCTAAGCATAGCATATTATTGCTTGAGGGATGAAAAATGGGAAACTCTTAAAACCATTGAAACAGCAATCTGTGCCTCACCCAGCAACTCCTAGTGTACCCAGGAGTTAGCTGCAAATCTTAAAGAATAGGTCTGTATGCTACAGAACAAAGCTCACCAAGAATTCTCCTCTCTTCAGCTGCTCATTGTAAGAGGCACTCAAATTTGAAGAAGTTTGAAATGGAATTTCAAAGTAGGAAATGGAATTCAAGGAGCCTGAGGATCGTATTCAGAGCTGCTCTGCAAAGTTGCATTTGACTTTAGTAAAACATCAGAAATATAGTGGTATCAGATTAATAAGCATCTGACATTGACCTCAGATGCTTAAAACCATTGAAACAGCAATCTGTGCCTCACCCAGCAACTCCTAGTGTACCCAGGAGTTAGTGTACCCAATACTTGCTTTGTATTGAACTTTATTCAAGCCTGGGGCTTGAGGCTGTCTGGTCCAGTACCTGTAGGATCATCCTCAGTTCTTTCTTCATTGCCTGTATCTTTGGGTGATAAGAGCAGGGAAAAATTTTCCTTCAAAAGCTGTGTCTCTTCCCTGGCCGATATGGCTCAGTTGGTTAAAGTGTTGTCCCGTACAACAAAGATTGACAGTTCAATTCCAGTCAGGACACATATCCAGGTATGGGTTCAATCCCTGGTCAGGGTGCTTGTGGGAGGCAGCCAATTGATATTTCTCTCTCTCTCCCTACCTCTCTCTCTAAAAAAAAAAAAAAAAAAAAAAATCAATTAAAAGAAAAAGTCTGTGTCCCTAGGTCCTGACTTCTCTCCCACTCTGGTTTCTCTGACAGCTCTCATTTCTCTTTCTTACACACTATGGACAGTGGAGATGCACAACTAACCATGTTGGTTTTATTGCTCAATGTCTCATAGTACAGTATCTTTTTTTCAGCCAGCTTATCTCTGTTTCCAGCCCTCTCTCTCTCTCTGCCCCTGTTGGCGATGGCTCAGGTTTAAACATCCTGAACGCCCACTTCCTGGCTCTGACTAGTTGTTTTGTGTTTTGGTTTCACATTTTAACTCAGTGCTCGGGATTGGTCTATTTAATCTTAGAGTATTAAGTTTAATTGACTTGCTTTGTATTGAACTTTATTCATTGCCCCAGAGCATACTGTATATATTGGCTAAAGTAAAGTTGAGGTCAATGTCAGATGCTTATTAATCTGATACCACTATATTTCTGATGTTTTACTAAAGTCAAATGCAACTTTGCAGAGCAGCTCTGAATACGATCCTCAGGCTCCTTGAATTCCATTTCCTACTGTATCATTTGACCGTCTCCCGGCCATGTTTTGCTCCCCTGCGTAGTGAACTCTATGGAGAAGGGGATCACATGCAAACAACACCAATCACCAGAGATATAGTTAGTGTTCTTGAGGACTGTCCGGTGTGTTTCCATCACACCTGTGCCTGTCCCTATCCTAGGACTGCACTCATGTGACATTCTCTCTCTCTCTCTCTTTTTTTTTTTTGAAATTTATCTTTATTATTATTTTTTAAAATATATTTTTATTGATTTCAGAGAGGAAGGGAGAGATAGAGACAGAAACATCAATGATGAAAGAGAATCATTGATGGGCCTCCTCCTGCATGCCCCGCCCGCACTGGGGATCAAGCCCGCAATCCAGACATGTGCCCTGACTGAGAATCAAACCGTGACCTCCTGGTTCGTAGGATGATACTCAACCACTGAGCCATGCTGGCCGGGCTTATCTTTATTATTGAAAGTATTACAGATGTCCCCTATTTTCCCCCATTGACCCCCTGCACCCTGATCCCAGCTCCCCATCCTCCAGACCTTCACCACACTATTGTCTGTGTCCATGGGTTATGCATATATGTTCTTTGGTTAACCTTTTCCCACCCATCCCTGCACCTCTTCCTTCTGAGATTCGCCATTCTGTTGCATGTTTCCATGTCTCTGCATCTATTTTGTTTGTCACTTTATTTTGTTCATTAGATTCCACATATAAGTGAGATCATGTAATACTTGTCTTTTTCTGACTGGCTTATTTCACTTAGTATATTCTCCAGGTCCTTCCATGCTATCTCGAAGGGTAAGAGATCCTTCCTTTTTTATAGCTGCATAGTAGTTCATTGTATAAATGTATCACAGCTTTTTAATGAACTCATCTACTGATTGGCTGTCGTAACAATATTTTTTTAATAAATCTTTATTGTTCAGATTATTACAGTTGTTCCTCTTTTTCCCCCCGATAGCTCCCCTCTACCTGGTTCCCACCCCACCCCATGCCCTTACCCGCCCCCACACCCGCCACTGTCCTCATCCATAGATTTTTGTCCAATCTCTTCCCGCACCTTCCCACATCCCCTACCCCCCCTTTCTATGCCCCTGATTATATTCATCAGTTTATTCTGTTCATCAGATTTTTTTCACTTGATTTTTAGATTCACTTATTGATAGATATGTATTTGTTGTCACTTTGTTGTTCATAATTTTTATCTTTACCTTTTTCTTCTTCTTCCTCTTCTTAAAGAATACCCTTCAGCATTTCATCATATAATACTGGTTTAGTGGTAATGAACTCCTTTAGCTTTTTCTTATCTGTGAAGTTCATTGTCTGACCTTCAATTCTGAATTATAGCTTTGCTGGGTAGAGTAATCTTGGTTGTAGGTTCTTGCTATTCATTACTTTGTATATTTCTTGCCACTCCCTTCTGGCCTGCATAGTTTCTGTTGAGAAATCAGCTGACAGTCATATGGGTACTCCCTTGTAGGTAACTAACTGTTTTTCTCTTGCTGCTTTTAAGATTCTCTCTTTGTCTTTTGCCCTTGGCATTTTAATGATTTGTTTTGGTGTGATCCTCTTTGGATTCCTCTTGTTTGGGGTTCTCTGCGCTTCCTGGACTTGAAAGTCTATTTCTTTCACCAGGTAGGGTAAGTTTTCTGTCATTATTTCCTCAAATAGCTTTTCAATATCTTGCTCTCTCTCTTCTTCTGGCACCCCCATAATTCAGATGTTGGTATGCTTGAAGTTGTCTCAGAGGCTCCTTACGCTATCTTCATATTTTTTGGATTCTTTTTGCTTTGTGCTTTTCCAGTTGGGTGTTTTTTTGCTTCTTCGTATTTCATATCTTTGATTTGATTCTTGGGATCCTCTAGTCTGCTGTTGGATCTCTGTATATTATTCTTTATCAGTCAGTGTATACTTAATTTCTGATTGGTCCTTTTTCATATCCTTGAGGGTCTCACTAAATTTCTCGGAGGTTTCTAGAAGAGTCTTGGGTAACCTTATAACTGTGGTTTTTAACTCCATACCCCGTATTTTGGTTTCATTCATTTCTTTCATTTGTGACTTGTTTCTTTGTCTCCACATTTTGGCTGCTTCCTTGTGTTTGTTTCTATGTACTGGGTTGCTGCTAAGTCTCCTTGAGTTGATGTAGTGGCTTTGTGTGCTAGGTGTCCTATAGGGCCCAGTGGCTCAGCCTCCCCAGTCACCTGAGGTGGATGCTCTTGGTGCACCCTTTTTGTAGGCTGTGTGCACAGTCCTGTTGTAGTTAACCCTTGATTGCTGCTGGTGTCACTGGGAGGAATTGACCTCCAGGCCAATTGTCTGTGATGACCAGCTGTGTCTACGCTGGAAGATCTATTGCGCAGGAGACACCCTTATTAGGCAGGACTTGCTTCAGTGGGGCTTTGGTGCTCACTGAGTCTGCCCCTTGAGTGTGTCTCTTATGGATGTGACTCTTATGGTTATGAAGAGTTGTAATCAGTATGGTCTCTCTCTGACAACTGGGTACACTGGCTCTTGGATCTCCCAGGAGGTGCAAGGTCAGCCACTGTCTGGGGCAGCCCAGCAGGAGCTACAGAGAGAATCTGCAGATTCCTCCTCTTTGTATGGGGTTTGGACGTGCTCAGACGAGGCCCAGCTGTGAAGCAAGGTCGGCAGGGCCTTGGGTCTTCTTTTGGAAGCTCTGGGGCTCTCTGACCCAGCTGCAGTTGGACAGGTTTTAGGCAAAAGGACAGGCCATTCATATGCAAAAGCTGATGTGCACAGCTTGGGTGGGGTTGTAAATTGGGTGGGGTAGGGTCTCTGGGAATCACCAGGGGGAGCAAACAGCAATGGCTGAAACAGCCCTGAACCAGAGAAGTCCCTGGTTCTTCAGTTCTCTGCATCCCGTGCCCCTGTGCAAGAGCAGTTATTGCTGCGAGCCCCTCTAAGAGAATGCTGCCATCGGGTTCCTGTCCCGATGTCAGACAGTCCAGTTTCTCCCCATATGTGCCTGGGTCCCCCAGAGTCTCTCCCAGAACTGGAGTTCAGAGCAAGAGGAGGCTTGTATCTCCCTCCCGATTAAAAGAGCAGCACACCCAGGTGCCAGCACTTTCAGCGCCTCCGTACCTCCTACCAGTCACAATGCACCTTCTTCACCTCTCTAGTTGTGGAACTTCCACTCAGCCAGGCTTTCCGCGGTTCTGGGTGGTGGTTGTTCTGCCGTTTAGTTGTGGTATTGATGTGGTTGTGAGAGACAGCAAGTACAGGCGCTTACCTATGCCGCCATCTTGGTTCCTCCCGTAGCAATATTTTTGCTGATACATCTCCTAGGGCAAGGAAACAAAAGGGGAAAAAAAATGGGACTACATCAAAATAAAAAGGTTCTGAACAGCAAAAGAAACCATCAACAAAATGATGGTTCCCACTGTATAGGAGAATATATTTGGCAATGATACATCTGATAAGGGGTTAATTTCCACAAAATAAAGAACTCATACAACTTAACAAAAGGAAGGCAAACAATCCACTTAAAAAATGGACAGAGGACTTAAATAGACACTTCTTCAAAGAGGACGTACAGATGCCAAGAAAAAATGCTCAAAGTCACTAATCATCAGAGAGATGCAAATTAAAATGACAATGAGGTAGCACCTCACACCTGCCAGAATGGCTGTCATCAACAAATCAACAACAAATGCCAGTGAGGATATGGAGGAAAAGGAACCTTAGTGCACTGCTGGTGGGAATGCAGACTGGTGCAACCACTATGGAAAACAGTGTGGAGTTTCCTCAAACAATTAAAAATGGAACTGTGGTCAGAGCCTTTGAGAAGAATGACATCTTTGATGCTGGCATCACCAAGGCCCAGTGATCCTACTTCTAGGAATATATCCTTAGAATCCCAAAACACCAACCAGAAAGAATATATTCATCCCTATGTTCGTAGAAGCACTATTTGCCCAGTGCCATTTGTGGATGAGTAGTCTTGACATTCTCCCTTTAAGTGAACTGTTTTCCCCTTGAGACCATGGGCTACCCTCCTCCTCACTCCCCACCCCACATGAGATGGTCTGATTCTCTTTTGTATTCTCAGCACTTTAGACACTTCCTAGCTTATAGAAGTCTACCCATCAAATGTTTACCGAGCTGAATTGGATATAAAGGTACATTTACCCCAGACAAGGGGATAACCAAAGGGACTTTACAACCCAGCTAACTTTCCTAGGGAGTGTAGGGATCCCTAACACTGGTTTACTCCCTCCCTGCAGATGTGCAACGCCTTCCACAATGCCAACATTATGGTGCTCATTGCAGGGACTCACTGTGAGTATGCTTCACCTTTTAAGGGGGCTGTGTTTTGCACCCTGGGTGCTCTCCTCCCCAGTGCCTGACCCTGTGTGTGTTCTGGGTTTGGTTTGTAGCTTCTGTGGTCAAGGCCTTTGAGAGAAATGAATTCTTTGATGCTGGCATCACCAAGACCCAACTGTTCCTCACCCTCCATGATGCTGTGCTGTTTGCCTTGTCAAGGAAGTTTCCAGAGTCCTCCGATTTAAGCGTGGATGAATCTGAGACAGTGATACAGGAAACCTACTCAGAAACAGATAAGGTTGGATGATGTGAAACATCTAGGGTGAGGGGTGAGGTCGGGGTGAAAAGTGGGGGGAGAAAAAGGGGAAGACACCTGATCAGACAGAGAGGAGCACGTCCAGGAAAGGGTTTTGAGTATACTCAACATTTACTGAGTATGGCTGTGCCAGACTTTGCGAAGTTGAAATGCTCCCTTTTCAGTTGGTAACTAGCAGTGGACCTGAGTCACAGGTTCTCCCACTGCCATGACATCTGGATACCATCCAGGGCCCTTTCCCAACTGGAGAGAGGGTTACCCAACCCGCTGAGGCCTCAAGAGCCCTTTTACCGAAAGCTAGGTTAGTGCCAATGCCATATCAATAACTAAATATTTTAAGCATCTCTATCTATGCCTTTAGAATCCTCCCCACCCCACCCTTGGGGTGAATAGTAAAACTGATGAACTTACAGAGGTAAAGATCTGCCAGTCTAACACTTTGGCTATATTTCTATTGTGAATAATATAATTTACTCAACCTGACCAAATGCAAAGGAGAATGATATACAAGCCAAAATATTTAGCCATTTGTTAATACTAAGTAAAGACCTGGGCTTACCCCAGTGTTTTCAGACCAGTATCTGCGAAGGTTTCCTCCCAAAAAGAAAATTAAAACACAGATGGGCACCAAAATCTCACTTAATGAGTAGAAATTATTTTTAATTAAATCCCCGATTCGTCAACTTACTACATTTCAATAATGCTTGAGTTTTTTATGACAAAAAGAAATTACTGGAGTAACAAGTGTTTATAAAAATGTTAATAAGTAAAAGCCAAGCTTGTAAAACATAGTCCTTTTCTTCCTCTTAGTAATGTATTACCAAGAATTTCCCTACCATTGCTGAGAATTCTCATAGGTTAGGTGCCTCTGCCTATCCAGAATAGCTTTCCCCAATAGCTAGATTTGAACATAATTTCTCTATATGGGCAACCTCGACATTTAGTCTTTGTTAATGCTGTATTCATAGTAAGATTTTTGTGCCTTTCTTCATATAGACAAATCCTAGGTACTTTATAGTCTCTCTTTTACATTTTTATTGCTATTTAAAAGGAATAATCTTTTTCATTATATTTTCTAACTGGTAACTGCTGGTATAAAGGAAACCTATTGATTTTTATTAAATTATTTAGCCATTTTGTGAATCTTTTACTAGTCCAAAAGGTTTCATTATTAATTCTCTTGAGTTTTCTAGACAAAAAAATATTTTCCACAAATAATATACACTGAGTGGCCAGATTATTATGATCTCTGAACCCATAATAATCTGGCCACTCAGTATATATCTATATATATATAAAACCCTAAGCAACCGTTACGACCAGTTGACTGAACAACCGGTCAACCGGTCGCTATGACACACACTGACCCCCAGGGAGCAGATGCTCAATGCAGGGGCTGCCCCCTGGTGGTCAGTGTGCTCCCACAGCCAACCCCCCACAGTCCCTCCCTCTGGACTGGGCAAGACAGCCAGGCTGAGAGACCCCACCCGTGCACGAATTCATGCACCACGCCTAGAATTCATGCATGAATTCGTGCACGGGTGGGGTCGGGCCAGCCTGGCCAGGGAGAGGGGACATGGGCAGTTGGCTGGCCTGCCTGCTGGTTGAACTCCTAGTCGAGGGGACAATTTGCATATTAGCCTTTTATTATATAGAATATACACTGAGTGGCCAGATTATTATGCGTTCAGAGATCATAATAATCTGGCCACTCAGTGTATATCTCTTCTTTTCCAATTGCTAGAATTATTATTTCAGTTTCACATATTATTGCATTAGCTAACCTTCCCAGAACAACTTAAGTGGTAATGGCAAATCTTGTCTTACTCCTGAATTTAATGAGAAAAGCTTCTTATGTCTCTTTATTAAGAATAGTGGTGATAGTTGGCTTAAGATGTACTTTATATTTACTATGTTTTTTAAAAGTACTTTTCTAGTTTGTTAACATGCTTGTCAGAACTTAAGACTTGGTATTGACTATATCAAATTTTTCCTATCATTTAAACTAGGGAAGACTAGAAGGGGGAAAAGTTCCATTCAAATGTATTAAATTCAAGATGCGTATTAAATATCCAAGTGGAGATGTCAAGAGTGGAAATGAATATATGAGCCAGCAGATCAGGGGAAGGGTTTTAACCAAAAAGTCAGCAGCACATAGATAGTACAGTAAACTCTCAATTTTGTGGACCTCGATAAACGGACTTTGGATTTAGCAGATAAAATTTCCAGTCCATATGTCATATGTGAACATTAACACCCTGTTAATTTTATTTTTTTTAATATATTTTATTGATTTTTCACAGAGAGGAAGGGAGAGGGATAGAAAGCTAGAAACATCGATGAGAGAGAGACATCGACCAGCTGCCTCCTGCACACCCCCCACCTGGGGATGTGCCCGCAACCAATGTACATGCCCTTGACCGGAATCGAACCTGGGACCTTCCAGTCCGCAGACCGACGCTCCATCCACTGAGCCAAACCGGTTTCGGCAACCCTGTTAATTTTAAAATGCTTATAACCAAGATTTGGTTATTGTTAAATTAACAGGTTATTTTTTGTTATTTTTAACAAATTTTAGTGAATAGGCCAAATGTTGGAAAAAACACTGTAGTAATTTTGCTGGCATAAATATGACATATCTACAACTATAGTCTACATATTTAAATCCAAGAGTCACTGCTCTCTGGTAAACAAAGCACATGGTCACACTGCATTGCGCAGTAAGTGGTTCTGTTATCTCCTGGTGTGACTTCCTACAGCAGTTTTAAGGCTGTTGGCGAGTTCCCACATGTGCTAAACCACAGCCCAGCTTGTGCATTTGTAATACATATAGAAAATTTTTCTATGAAATTAAACTTTTCATACATACTTAGTAATTTTAATTACACAAATGTGTCCAAATAAGTAAAAATAGGTAAACCTACTTTGTCAAATTTTTTTTTAATATGTTTTATTGATTCTTTACAGAGAGGAAGGGAGAGGAATAGAGAGTCAGAAACATCGATGAGAGAGAAACATCGATCAGCCGCCTCCTGCACACCACCCACTGGGGATGTGCCCGCAACCAAGGCACATGCCCTTGACCGGAATCGAAACGGGGACCCCTCAGTCCGCAGGCCGACGCTCTATCCACTGAGCCAAACCGGTTTCGGCTACTTTGTCAAATTTTTAACATGTGCATTGGGAAAACCTATTTTAGTATATAATGGACTTCCCACTTTAATGGGCACCCCCTTGCCCAAATTAGTTCGTTATTATCGAGGTTTTACTGTAACAAAAATTATGAGACTAAATTAAATTGCCTGTGGGGACAGCGTAGATGGAGAAGAGAAGGGTCTCAGGGTCAAGCCTTGGGGCTTGCCAACATTCAGAAGTCCAGAAGAAGTAGAGAAGACAACAGAAAGACCAAGAAGAAGCAACAAGGAAGGAAGGAAAAGCGAAAGAATGTCATATGGAAGAAGAGAAGAATGTTTTGGGAGGGATGAAAGGTGTTAATTCTGTGGAATGCTGCTGCCAAAGCTTACCAGGCATCTGCTACATGACAGGCAGAGTGCCTGGGACTGGCATATCAGGAACCAGGCCCTGCCCTGCCTCAAGGAGCTTAGAGTCTAATGGGGGTATATTTTTAAATGAATAAGACAGTACATTACTGGTCTATGATAGAGGTGTAAGTGAGGCACAGTTGGAACACAAAGCTAAGATCCTGGTTAGTGATCTTTGATATGAATCTGGAGCATTGAATAAGTGTGTGTGGCTGAGATGGAGAAGGACAACGCAGACACAGGGGGTCACATGAGCAAAGGTAAGCAGGAGTCAGACGTCTTTGGTTAGTTTTATGGCTAGAGCAAAGGTTGGAGCTATAGATGGAGCTGAAGCTAAAGAAGATGACAAGAGGCCACGTCACGAGGGCCTTACATGCCCTGCTAAGGATTATAGGGGGCTGGAAAGACAAGTAATATCAAGGAGACAGGATGTTTCAGAATGCTGCCAAGAGGTTGACTGGGAAACTCAGGCTAGTTAGAAAATCCAGAGAAATCAGGAGTTACGGATTGATTGAGCCTAAAAATTAGTGAGTAACTGAGGAACCAGAGGGTGCAAAGAAGATGAAAAGCAGAGTTAGGCCAGAAATATTTTCTACTTTCCCAGGAATTCATGATTTCTGGTACCTAGAGTTCCGTTATATTCTGAAGTTCCTTGACTATTCAAAAGTTGAATTTAATTGGAAATTTTAACCCATCTAATTATATGTATTTCAGGATACAGCTAGAAGACCAAAAACAAGCAGCAGTATTTTAGAAGGTCACAAAAATGTAAGTTCCAGCTACGCCAGGATGCAAAGGCCCATACTAGAGGAGGACTCAGATCTGGACCTAGAGATGGAGCCCATTCTGGAGTCAGACAATGGGCTGGATCAGGATCTCGAGATGGAGCGTGAGTCAGAGCTGGAACCTGAGTCTGAGCTGGAGCCGGAAACTGAGCCTGAGCCTGAACTGGAACCTGAACCCAAACCTGAGAATGAGCTGGACCTGGAGTTCAAGCCCAAGCCTACACCCAAATCCATACCAAGGCCTCAGACTTATCCTCGGCAGCAATACTGGCCTCCCAACTCCCCAACTCAGAATCAGCCTAGGACACGGTCAGTGGACAAGAGGCATCCACATATGATTCCATATTCATCTCAGGAGAGTGACACTGATGATCCCTAAGAGATGAACTGGGAATAAGGGTCAGATTCCCTTGACAAATCCTCCCATCCAGACAGGGTCGCTTGGTCAGAAGCCCTAGAGTAGTTCCAAACCAGCAGTACTTGCTTTGGGACTCCTCCACCTGCTGTCTTTCTTCCTTGCTCAGTGTGATCTCACTCCCAGATCACAATGCTAAATACCAAGAATTGTCTCTGAATTCCCTATCCAGCTCACCTCAATTCACCTTCAGCAGATATTCTAATGAAAGATTTCCTTCTTTGTACATTCTGCACTTCTAGTGTTTTTATCAGATCATCTCTAACTTACTCCCTTTCTCCAAAGAAATGAGGCTCAAATAAAATATATAACTTTAGTTACATTTGGACCCTTCCTGCATTTTCTCCTTTCTCTCTATGCTGTATGTCTAAGGAAATGGGTAGGAGAAATACCAGAAGTAGGTAGATGTGGTGGAGAAGAGATGAACTAGGAAAATAACAACAACTGGGTAGCATTTGTATTTTATATGCAAGGTATCTTTACTGAGGCAGGGTAAGCCAGGCCAGCCTCTGAGGCATGCAATACAAGGATCTGTTAGGCTGAAAGCATTTTGCCATCTCTCTAAGGTCAGTATCTTACACTGCCACTGTTTCAGAAGGCCAAGCATCTGTACCAATTGATGAGAATGTTAGCTCTGTAGAACTCTCCCTGGTCTTCAGCTTCATAGTCCCTATTGCTTCTTTCCCACAGGTGCTTAAGGTACATGCAATCTAGAGCAATGGTCACCAACGGGTGGTCTGTGGACCACTGTTGGTCTGTGAGGTCCAAAAGGTTGGCGTGCTGATCTAGAGTCTGTACTCTGGGTAGACTAAACTTAGTTAAAATCTGTGACAGCCCTGGCTGGTGTGGCTCAGTTGGTTGGGCGTGTCATCCTGTGCACTAAAATGTTGCCAGTTCCATTCCCAGTCAGGGCACATGCCCAGGTTGCAGGTTCGATCCCCACCAGGGGGCATGCAGGAGGCAGCTGATCAATGTTTTGCCCTTACATGGATGTTTCTCTCTCCTCCTCCTCTCCTTTCTCTCTCTCTCTCAAAATCAGTTTTTAAAAATCTTTAAAAAAAATATAATCTGACAGATACAAACCCCTTAGGAATTGGAAAAATTAATCATTACACATTTGGTTCAAATGCATTCATTAAAAAATCCCCCTCCCAATAAACAAAAGCCCTGACTGGTGTGGCTCAGTGGATAGAGCCTTGGCCTGTGTACCAAAGGGTTTCAGGTTTGATTCCTGGTCAAGAGCATGTACCTGGATTGCAGGTTTGATCCCCCACAATGGTTGGGTCAAGTGCAGGAGGCAATCTCTCTCTCTTTCTCTCCCTTTCTCCCCCTCTTCCACTCTCTCTAAAAAGTAATGGAAAAAACATCCTCTGATGAGGATTAACAAACAAAAAAAAAACAAATTCCCCTTCCTCCGTTAAAAAAAATCTAGTATCGCCCTAGCTGGTTTGGCTCAGCAGATAAAGCATCAGCCTGTGGAAGGAAGGATCCCGGGTTCGATTCTGGTCAAGGGCATATACCTCGGTTGCAGGCTCCTCCCTGGCCTGAGCCCTGGTCAGGGCTCATGCAGGAGGCAACCAATCAATGTGTTTCTCTCACATTGATGTTTCTCTCTGTTTTTCCCTCTCTTTTTACTCTCCCTGAAAATCAATGGAAAAATATCCTCGGGTGAGGATTAACAACAACAAAAAATCTAGTATTAAGTTATAACCAGAAGAGAAATATTGACCCCTGGACAAAGGTATGTGGAATCCTGAATTTTATTTTACACTAAATAAACAAGATTCCTCTTGCTCAGGCAGTCAATTTCTCTCTTCTGTTAGATTAAAGAAATCCTTATTACAATATAGGTGTCTCGGAGAGAACCAAGATGGTGGCATAGGTAAACTCCTGTACTTGCTGCCTCCCACAACAACATCAAAATTACAACTAAAATACAGAACAACTGTCATCCAGAACCACCAGAAAGCTGGCTGAATCCAAGTACTACAACTAGAAAAGTAAAGAAGAAAGCACACTGAGACTGGTAGGAGGTGCGGAGGCGCGGAATGGGCTGGTCTGGCACCTGGGTGTGCCACTTTTTTAATCGGGAGAGAGATCACCTGTGTGGAGGCCACACGGAAGAGCAAGAGGTCCCAGCCCCACACCAGACCCTCAGCCCAGGTTTCAGAGCTGGGGAAAGAAGTCCCTAGGGGCAGTAAGAACTACAGACTGTAAAAACCATGTGGATTGGGGCTCAGTGACACAGAGGCTGCTAGAGACCCAGCTGTTCCTCTTAAAATGAACTGAACTTACAAGGTCCTGCTTCCTCTGAGCTCCAGCACCAGGGTGAGGCTCTGGGGGACACAGACACATATGGGGAGAAACTGGACTGTCTGGCATTGGGGCAGGAACTCGGGGGTGGCTTTCTTCCAGATGGAGGTACTCACAGTCGTCATTGTTCTTGTGCTGGGACCTCCTCAGTGCAGGGCTGACTGACGGCCATTTCTGTTTGCTCCACCCTGGTGATTCCCTAAGATCCTGCCTCATCCAGTTTACAACCCCACCCAAGCTATGCACAGTGGCTTTTGCATATGAATGGCCTGTCCTTTCTCAGGCTAAAAATCTGTCAAACTGCAGCTGGGTCAGGGAGCACCAAACCTATCAATAAAAGGCCCAAGACCCAGCACCAGTACCAGCCTGACTTCCCAGCTGGGCCTCATCTGGGCACGTCCAAACCCCAAACAAAGAGGAAGAATCTGCAGATCTCTCTGTAGCTCCTGCTGGGTGGCCCCAGGCAGTGGCTGACTCTGCACCTCCCTGGAGACCCAAGAGCCAGTGTACCCAGTGGTCAGTGTGAGACCATACCAGATTACAACTCTTTACATCCATAAGCAACACACTCAAGGGGCAGACTCAGTGAGCACCAAAGCCCCACTGAAGCAAGTCCTGCTCCATAGGGGTGTCTCCTGCACAGCAGCTCTCCTACTGTAGTCGCAGCTGGTCCCCACAGCCAATTGGCCTGGAGGTCAATTCCTCCCAGTGACACCAACAGCAATCAAGGCTCAACTACTACAAACTGTGCACACAGCCCACAAAGGGGTACACCACGAGTGTCTACGTCAGGTGATTGGGGAGGCTGAACCACTGGGCTCAATAGGACACCTACTACATAAGGCCACTCTATCAACTCAAGGAGATTTAGCAGCTACCCGATACATAGAGGCAAACACAGGGAAGCAGCCAAAATGTGAAGACAAACAAGTCACAAATGAAAGAAATGGAAGAAAGCAAACTACAGGATATAGAGTTCAAACCACAGTTATAAGGTTAGTCAAGAATCTTCTAGAAACCTCAGTGGAACTTAGTGAGACTTTCAAGGATCTTAGTGAGAATGCCAAAAAAAATAAAAAATGGAAAAGGATCAGTCATAAATTAAGCATACACTGTCTGAAATAAAGAATAATATACAGGGATTCAAAAGTAGACTAGAGGATCCCGAGAGTCAAATCAATGATTTGAAATATGAGGTAGCAAAAAACACCCAACCAGGAGAGCAAAAAGGAAAAAGAATTAAAAAATATGAAGATAGTGTTAGGAGCCTCTGAGACAACTTCAAGCATACCAACATCTAAATTATGGGGGTGCCAGAAGAGAGAGAGAGAGAGAGAGAGAGATTGAAAACCTATTTGAAGAAATAATGACAGAAAACTTCCCCTACCTGGTGAAAGAAATAGACTTACAAGTCCAGGAAGCGCAGAGAACCCCAAACAAGAGGAATCCAAAGAGGACCACACCAAGACACATCATAATTAAAATGCCAAGGGCAAAAGACAAAGAGAGAATCTTAAAAGCAGCAAGAGAAAAACAGTTAGTTACCTACAAGGGAGTGCCCATACAACTGTCAGCTGATTTCTCAACAGAAACTATGCAGGCCAGATGGGAGTGGCAAGAAATATACAAAGTAATGAATAGCAAGAACCTACAACCAAGACTACTCTACCCAGCAAAGCTATCATTTAGAATTGAAGGTTAGACAACGAGCTTTATAGACAAGAAAAAGCTAAAGGAGTTCATTACCACCAAACCAGTATTATATGATGAAATGCTGAAGGGTATTTTTTAAGAAGAGGAAGAAGAAGAAAAAGGTAAAGATAAAAAATATGAACAAAGTGACAACAAATACATATCTATCAACAATTGAATCTAAAAATCAAATGAATAAAAAATCTGATGAACAGAATAAACTGGTGAATGGAATAGAATCAGGGGCATGGAAATGGAACAGACTGATGATTCTCAGAGGGAAGGGGGTGTGGGAGGGTGCAGGAAGATATTAGACAAAGATCTTATATGCATGTATGCATTACCTATTGACACAGACAATAGGGTGGTGAGGTCCTGAGATGGGCTAGGAACCTGGTGGAGGGGAGTTGGGGGAGGACGGGGGGGGGGGGGGGGAGAAGAGGGACATCTGTAAGAATCTCAGCAATAAATATTAATTAAAAATATATATACTAGAGGCCCGGGGCATGACATTCATGCACTGGGGGGTGGGGGGTGGGGTAGGGAGTTCCTCAGTCCAGCCTGCACCCTCTCACAGTTCAGGACCTCTCAGGGATGTCCAACTTAGGCCAAATCCCTTGGGGAACGGGCCTAAGCCAGCAGTTGGACATCCCCCAAGGGGTCTTTAGCACTGCAGCAGAGGCAGGAAAGGCTCCCGCCACCACCACTGTGTTCACCAACCATGAGCCCGGCTTCTGGCTGAGCAGCGCTCCCCATGGGAGTGCACTGACCATCAGGGGCAGCTCCTGCGTGGAGCATATACCCCCTGGCGGTCAGTGCGTGTCATAGCGACCTGTCATTCTGCCGTTCGGTCGATTTGCATATTAGCCTTTTATTATATAGGATAGGTGTCTCAGGGCATCTGTAATACTGTCAATAATAAACTAAAATATATATCCTATATAATAAAAGCCTAATATGCTATGTGTCCGGTCATCTGGTCATCCAGTCGTCTGTTCAACCATTCAAAGCGTAATATGCTAATGATATGCTAAGGTGGCTCAACCATTCGCTATGATGTGTACTGACCACCAGGGGGCAGAGAGTCGACTGGTCGACCAGTCTCTGATGTGCACTGACCACCAGGGGGCAGATGCTCCGGCTGGTAGGTTAGCTTGCTACTGGGGTCTGACCAATCAGTACTGAGTGAGATGGGCCAGATATGCCCTGGAGCCCTACTGCAGTCCCTCCCCCACGGGCCAACCTCCCGTGTCCCTCTCCAGCCCTGATCGTGCACCGGTGGGGCCCCTCAGCCTGGCCTGAACCTTCTTGAAATTGGGGACCCCTGAGGGGATGTCAAAGAGCCAGTTTTGGCCCAATCCCACAGGCCAGGCCAAGGGACCCCACTGGTGCATCGGGTCTCTAATATATATCTTATCACAGAGAAAACATACATTCACTCATTCTACAAACATGTACTAGTCACCTGCTACATACATAGCACCCCAAACTGTGGGGTAGATAAAACAGCACTATCCCTATTTTATATATACATAAACTAGGGCTCAGATAAGTTTGTATGCTAAAAAAAAAAATGGAGGTCTAAGTCACAAGCCTCTCCATGCTTACTCAATAATTTTTTTGAACTCCTACTATGTGCCACATACTATCACAGGTGCTAAAGATACAAGATTAGCAGAATAGATGGCAAAAATAATGATAAATTGTGATGGCAAACATCAGGAGGCATGAAACCATCTTCCTATAGTAATGACACGTGACCTGGCATCTGAAGGATAAGTAGGAGTTAGGCTTAAAGCAAGTTCCAATAACTGCCAGGAGGGCAGAGCCAAATGGTGGACCAAGACTGGCAACCATGGGTGAATATAGAAGCTGGTCACCCAGGGACACAACCAGATGGAGCCTGCAGATAATTAGCCTAAGGGTAATTATGAAGGGCTCAACCAGGAACTAGGTCAACCCAGGAATGAACTGTCAGAGTGGCAGGGACAGGCACAGAAATGTGTCAAAACCAAGAAAACACTTCATATTTAAAACAAGAGATGATAACGAGCACGAAGAGCCCAGTTTTGTGGGCTGCTGCCCTCTCACTCCAGCTCCCTTCTATTCCCACATTGCTGTCAGAGGAAGGTATTCAAGCACAGAATCAATGGCTTCTGACACTTGGGCAGCAAGTGGTAGAATTTAGAATTTGGTCCTTCCTGCTACAACTGCAACATAGCTCAATCCTGGCTTTGGTGCTTGACCTCAGAAAGACCAACCTGATGCTTGGACTACAGTCTATCTTTATTTTTTTATTATTTTTTTAATTTAATAAATCTTTATTGTTCAGATTATTACAACTGTTCCTCTTTTTCCCCCCCATATCTCCCCTCCACTAGGTTCCTACCCCACCCTCTGCCCTTACCACGCCACCCCCCCCCACACTGTCCTCATCCATAGGGGTAAGATTTTTGTTCAGTCTCTTCCCGCACCCCCACTCCCCTTTTCCCCCAAGAATTGTCAGTCCACTCCCTTTCTATGCCCCTGATTATATTATATTCACCAGTTAATACTGTTCATCAGATTTTTTATTCCCTTGGTTTTTAAATTCACTTGTTGATAGATATGTATTTGTTGTTCATAATTTTTATCTTCATCTTTTTCTTCTTCTTCCTCTTCTTAAAGAATACCTTTCAGCATTTCATATAATTCTGGTTTAGCGGTGATGAACTCCTTTAGCTTTTTCTTATCTGTGAAGCTCTTTATCTGACCTTCCATTCTGAATGATAGCTTTTCTGGGTAGAGTAGTCTTGGTTGTAGTTTCTTGCTGTTCATCACTTTGAATATTTCTTGCCACTCCCATCTGGCCTGCATAGTTTCTGTTGAGAAATCAGCTGACAATCGTATGGGTGCTCCCTTGTAGGTAACTAACTGTTTTTCTCTTGCTGCTTTTAATATTCTCTCTTCGTCTTTTGCTCTTGGCATTTTAATTATGATGTATCTTGGTGTGGTCCTCTTTGGATTCCTTTTGTTTGGGGTTGTGTGTGCTTCCTGGACTTGTAAGTCTATTTCTTTCACCAGGTGGGGGAAGTTTTCTGTCACTATTTATTCAAATAGGTTTTCAGTATCTTGCTCTCTTTCTTCTTCTGGGACCCCCATAATTCTGATGTTGTTACGCTTGAAGTTGTCCCAGAGGCTTCTTACACTGTCTTCAGCTTTTTCGATTCTTTTTTCTTTTTGCTTTTCCGAAGGAGTGTTTTTTTGCTTCTTGGTATTCCAAATCTTTGACTTGATTCTTGCAATCCTCTTGTCTGCTTTTAGCTCTCTGTATAATATTTTTTATTTCAGTCAGTGTATGCTTAATTTCCAGTTGATCCTTTTTCATATCCTCGAGGGTCTCGTTAAATTTATCGGCCTTTTCTAGGAAATTCTTGAAAAACCTTATAACTGTGGTTTTGAACTCTATATCCAGTCTTTTGCTTTCCTCCATTTCCTTCATTTGTGGCCTGCCTCTTTGTCTCCGCATTTTAGTTGCTTCCCTGAGTTGATGGAGTTGCTTTGTGTGCTAGGTGTCCTAGCAGGGCCCAGTAGCTCAGCCTCCCCAGTTATCTGAGGTGGACACTCTTGGTGCAGCCCTTTTGTGGGCTGTATGTGCAGTCTTGTTGTAGTTAAGCCTTTATTGTTGTTGGTATTACTGTGGGGAGTTGACCTCTAGGCCAATTGGCTGTGAGGATCAGCAGTGTCTCCGCTGGTAGGGCTTCTGTGCTCAGCTTGGATGGGGTGGAGTCTCAGAGTGGAGCAGACAGCCTTGGTTTCCTGTCAGTCCCACCCTACGAGGGCCCTGTGTCTCCATGTCCCACGGCAATAGCTGCTCACACCTCTGAGAGAAGGATGCTCTCAAGATTTTCCCGCTGCCAGACAGTCCAGTTTCTCCCTGAATGAGTCTGGTACCCAAAGTCTCACCCAGAGCTGGATTTCAGTACAGTGGGGAGGTTTTGCTCCCCTCCCAAGGGAGAAAGCTAGCCATTGGGAGGGCTTCTGTGCTCAGCTTGGATGGGGCGGAGTCTCAGGGTGGGGCAGACAGCCTTGGTTTCCTGTCAGCCCCGCCCTACGAGGGCCCTGTGTCTCCGTGTCCCACGGCAATAGCTGCGTGCACCTCTGAGAGAAGGCTGCTCTCAAGTTTCGCCCACTGCCAGAAAGTCCCGTTTCTTCCCAAATGAGTCTGATACCCAAAGTTTCACCCGGAGCTGTATTTCAGTGCAGTCGGGAGGTTTTGTTTTCCTCCCAAACGAGAAAGCTAGCCGCGCATTAGCTGTCCACCCTCTCTGCGCGCTGCGAGTAAGCCAGCCGCGTATTCAGCCGCCCGCCCTTTCCGCGCGCATGGGTCTCTGCACCTCCACAGTTCCTCTGAGTCTGTGTCCTTTTCTCTTTCCTTCTAGTTGTAGAATTTCCACTCAGCCAGCTTTCTGGTGGTTCTGGACGATGTCCGCTCTGTTTTCCAGTTGCAGTTTTAAAATTGTTGTGCGAAGCCGCAGTATAGGTGTTTACCTTATGCCGCCATCTTGGTTTCTCTATAGTCTATCTTTAAATAATATTCTGCTATAAACCCATAGCACCCAGCCTCTTCCACCGCAATAAAATAAAGAAAAATGGCTAATTGATTGTAAATAGTAACTAGTAAAGTGAGTAACAATTAAAAGGCCAAGTTTTCTTCCAAAATACAGTTCACCCAAAATTCTAAGAAATTTTAAACTTTACAAAATGCTATGATTGGGTTGGTTAGCTCACTTTTCATAACATTGTCATCATTGAAGCTTTTATCTCTCTAATGAGAAATTGAAAATTCTAAAGACTGAAAAACTAGTACAGACTGGATCTGAAAATGTAAAAGTCTTAGTATAAATTTCTCTCCATTACTGAATAAAAACCTCAAAGCAGCTTATATTCTACTAGAGGTCCAGTGCATGAAAATTCGTGCACTCTCGCAGTCGGGACCCCTCGGGGGATGTCCAACTGAGGCTTAGGCCCGCACCCTGGGGGATTGGGCCTAAGCTGGCAGTCAGACATCCCTCTAAAAGCCCAGGAGCCCTTGGGGGATGTCGGACATCCTTAGCACTGCTGCGGAGGTGGAAGAGGCTCCTGCCACTGCTGCTATGCTGGCCAGCCATGAGCTGGCTTCTGGCTGAGCGATGCTTCCCCTGTGGAAGCGCACTGACCACCAGGGGGCAGCTCTGCGTTGAGCGTCTGCCCCCTGGTGGTCAGTGCACATCATAGCCACCAGTCACTCTTGGTCATTCCACTATTAGGGTCAATTTGCATATTACCCTTTTGTTATATAGGATAGTAAATGGGCTTTGGGTATAATTTTTATATTTGAAGAACTAAATACAATCGATAGAACTGCAGAAAAGTAAGTTTGGAAAGGAGACAGATCAAAATAGGTTACCCTATGTTGCTGTCTCTAAATATAACGCAACTTGAGTCTCACTCATATCTGATTTAGATGATATTTATATGAGACTTTAAACTTAGACCTTTGAGTTGAGGACATGTGAGATGGACATGAATTGGGGGGAGGTAGGTGTCATGGCTGGAATGCTATGGTATGAATGTTTGTTTCCTTCCCAAATCCATATGTTGAGATCCTAACACTCAAGGTGATGATATTAGAAGGTGGGGATCTTTGGAAGATGATTAGGTAACCCTTATAATAATTAATGGGATTACTGCCCTTGAAAAAATCCTCAGAGAGATCCCTCTTCCCTTCTGCCATATGAGGACACAGCAAGAAAATGGCCATCTAAGAAATGGTTTCTCACCAGATACCAAATCTGCCAATTCTTTGATCTTGGACTTCTCAGTGTCCAGAATTGTGAGAAATAAATTTCTGCCGTCTATAAGCTACCCAGTGTGTGGAATTTGTTATAGCAGCCCAAATGGACTAAGACACCCAAGAACTTAACTATATTGCATCTAGATTCAATTCTTCATTTGTCAGTAGAAATAGAGGAAGTAATGGCATAATACAAGGTCATTAATGATCTTGGGATCATAGAATCTCAGTGTGAGGAAGGACTATGAGGGTCTTCTAATCTAACTACCCATCTAATCTCTTACAATTTAACAAATACTTCTTGGAAGATTCGAATATCTCAAATACTCTGTGTTTCTATAATCTATTGCTGCATAACAATCTACCCCCAAATTTAGCAGCTAAAAACAGTAATCATGTATTTATTTGCTCATAGTTCTGCAATCTAGGCTGTGTTTAGTTGGGCCCATTCATAAGGCTGCAGTCATTTAGAGATTCAATGGGGGCTAGAAAGCGAAGATGGCTTTACAACATGTCTGACACCTCAGCTGGGATGGCAGGAAGAGCTGGAGACTGGCTAGGCACTTCTCTCTCTCTCTCTCTCTCTCTCTCTCTCTCTCTCTCTCTCTCCCCGTGGTCTCTCCAGGAGAATGCCTGGACCTTGCATGGCCACCCAAGGCAGTGTGTTACCAACCACATTCTGTTGATCAAAGTAAGTAACAAGTCCAGCCTTGATTCAAATACTCTCCATTTCTTGAAGGGAAAAGATCCTGATCTTGAGACATTTGAAACTAAAGGTGGACTAAGTCTAACCAAAGCCACAACCCAGCTCAATTTCTAATAGGATTGAGACGATTAGTTCCTCACCTTATTTGCCTAATGAGAAGTATGTGTCCTATCTGGGGAGAAATAATATTGACTTCAATCTTTATTTTTTGCACAACATCCATCATACAATTAAGAAGAAAAGTACAAGACATTTGAAGAGACAGGAAAGGAGTCTGATAATTAGAAAAAGTATACAAAAGAAGCAGTCCCACAGATGATCGAGTTGTTGGAGTTAGCAGCCAAGAACTTCAAAATAACTATTATACATACGTTTAAGAAAGTAGAGTAAAAGATGGATTCACTCTATGAGAAATGTTAAAGAAAGTTCTTCAGGGTGAAGGAAAACTACTCCAGAGGGAAGCTGAGGACTGCACAAAGGAATGAAGAACAATGGAAAGGTTAAATATGTGGATCCATATAAAAGAACATTGACTGTGATTACTTAAAGCAACAATAATAGCTATCTCGGGCACTTTATAACATATGTAAAGATATGTTATATGACTACAAAAATATGAAAGACAAGATAGTGGTAAATGGAGTTAAGTTATTCATCAAGTGGTAAAGAACTAATTTAAGGTAGATTAAAATAAGTCAAAGATGCATATTATAATATCTGGGGAAACAACTAAAATAATAGTTTAAAGGCATAATTTAAAAATTAATAGAGAAAAAAATTATAGAGGAAATTAATGGAATAATAAAAACCCTTGATAACCCAAAAGTGGTAGAACATATGGGACAAACAGGAAAGAAATACCAAGATGGCAGTCTTAAACTCAGCTATATCAATAACTAGACTAAGCATTCCAATGAAAAGATATTTTTCTGAATGAAGGTTTTTTTTAATCCAATTGTATATATACCATTTATGAGAGCCACATTGTAAATATAAATACGCAGGCAGTTGTGCGCCAGGTTCCCAAGATGTCCTTCCCTAAGTACCAGCCCTGGCGCCTGGCCACCCTGCCCCTACCGAGCTCTGGAAACCTGCAAGCGCAAGCCAGAGGTTGGCCATAGATCCAGCTAAAAGGGAGTGCCTGCTTCTGTGCAATGACCGCAGCCGCAGCCTCCTCGAAGATTCTGCTTTGACGCATTGGACCAACCTAAGATCAGCACATGTCTATCCCAATTTCAGACCCGACTCCCAAGAACTCACTCTTAGGAGTTTTGGTTGAAATTGGGCCCCTCTTCTGGCATTAGGTTTTTAAAACGGACAGAGTTAGGAAAGAAAAACTAATTGGATGGAACATTTAACAGATTAAGTCTGACAATGATGACTCTATGTATTATTGTTTAATAAATCTATTAATCATTAAAAATAAATAAATACAAATATGCAATGATGTAGAAAGCAGAAGGATGGAGAAAATGCCAAGCAAATAGTAACTCAAAGAAAGCTGGGGTGGCAATATTAACATCAGATAAAGCAGATTGTGAGACAAGAAATATTTCTTAAGGGTTAGAGGCCACACTGCACAGTAATGAAAGGGGTCAATTAAACAGAACAGAACAATCCTAACTCTGTGTGCATTTACTAACATAGTTTCAAAATACATAAAGCAAAATGACAGAAATAAGAGGAGAAATAGACAAATCTATGAGCACGGTTGGAGATTTTTTTAACACAACTGTCTCAGTGCAGAAACAAAACATTCCACATTCCTTCTATTTTTCAGGAGGAAGATAGAGATGGTGATTAACTCCATATTTCAAATTAAATATGTGTAGCAATATTTTCAAGGTAGCCACTAAAATAAACAAAGCATGTCATTTCCAAACCACTAAAGGGAAAAATAGGGGAGGGGCAAGAAAGGAGAAAAAACTTAATATGCTTCATACATTATTTAGTTTGATAAATGTAAGTCTCAATGGGACTGCCTGAGCCCCGCACAGATAAACCCACGGTTCCCAACGGACCAAGGATGAGCAGGGGAGCCACATCTACTGACGACCTAATGTCCATTGGGGGATTCAGAAAAATCCCGAGTCTGACTATCCTTTCATTGAGTAAACCTTCTCAAGTTTCTAGCATATGGTAGGTGCTCAGAACACATTTGCTGAAGGATGATTTTGAGCTTGAAGATCAAACACATATCGCTCATTTCTGAGGTCTCTCAGTTTCAGACTGACTCCAAAAGGTTGTTTGTGAGCACCGTCAAAGAAAGAAGCCTTGAAAAATCATTTCAGCCCACCACTCTCTCATCTCTACTCAAATAGAGCGTGAGCAGCAGCTTTCTACATGCAGTATCTGAATATTTTCATTCATTCAGTCACTGGCCCATTCATTTATTCTCTTACTCCTCCATGCATGCATAGATCAAACATTCAAGATAGTCCTTGCCCTGAGATATTCATAATATGGACAAGACAGATGGGTAGAAGAATAAACTATAATACAATGTGATATGTACAACCCAAAAATTAATAATGAAAAGGTACAGTGGGAGGGAGAAAGAGAGACCAGGTTTTCCTGAACAGTGCATTCCACTCTTTTTTTACATTAGTCCACATTTTATAACACAACACACACACACACACACACACACACACACACACACACACACACACACACACCATTATCTCATATTCCTCAATAGTTTCTGTTCTTTTCTATTTCTCAGCCTGAACTGTGTTCTGCTTTATTGTTTAATTATCTTTTAAAATAGTAAAGGTAGTTAGAGTTCAAAAAATAAAAACTATTTAAAAAGCCAGTCAGTGAAAAATCTTGCTCCTAGCCCTATTCCACAGTCCCATTCCCAAATTCCTTTCCCCCACCCCACCCAGATAACCACTATCCTTAGTTTCTTTTGTGTGCTTCCAGGTCTTCATGCCAAAACAATACGGATGGCTGCTTCTTTATAAAACTGGAAGTAAGTATGGATATATGAACATATAGTCTTAAGTTCCCCTTTTCTTGCCCATGTGGTTATTAAATATTTTTGACAACTTTCTTTTTTAAAGAACTTACCTCAGAGATTTCTAATATCAATACTGATCCAAAGGGATGTTTGTTTGTTTGGTTGATTTTTTTTTTTTTGTCCTGGACTTCAGGTTGGTTTTTATTTTAAAATAGCTTTCTTGAGCCACTAGAGGCCCAGTGCATGAAAATTCACTGGAGGGGGGGTCCCTCAGCCCAGCCTGCCCCCTCTCACAGTCCGGGAGCCCTCAGGGGTGGGAGGCAACCCAGTGATCAGGGGAAGGCAATGCCCCATCACACCTCTGCTGCTGCCACTGTCGGCAGCGCAAGCCTCACCCGGCCCTGGTTACCTGAGCCTTGGGCGCCCTGGGCAGCTGGGCAGCCGCCATCCGAGGTTTGCCTGCACCTCGGGCTGGCCCTGGGCGGCTTGGGGGCTGAGGGGACTGGGGGACTTCGGAGGCAGGCGTGCAGAGTGGCTGGGCCCACCCCCAGGTGGGTCCGGCCGTACCGTGCACCTGCCGCTCTGGTGAGGTTGAGGGGACTGGGCACTGCCATCTTGTGGCTGTGGGTGCCGCCATCTTTGAGGGCATGGCAGTCAATTAGCATATTCCCTCCTTATTGGCTGTGGGGGCTGCCATCTTTGTGAGGGTGTGATGGTCAATTAGCATATTCCCTCTTTATTAGATAGGATAATTGACACATAATAAATGATACAGTTTTAAAGGGCCCAATTTGATGTGCCCATGAAACCATGACCACAATCAACATAATGAACACAATCTAGCTGGTGTGGCTCAGCTGATTGAGCATTGTTCCCTGCACCAAAAGGTCACTGGTTTGATTCCTGGTCAGGTTTTGGGTTCTATCCTTTAGTCAGGGTGCATATGGAAGGCAACTGATGGGTGTTTCTCTCTCACATCGATGTTTCTCATAAACACATCCACCATCCCCAAAAGTTCCCTTGTATCCATCTGTAATCCCATCCTCCTGACCCTCCCAACCACATTTCCATTCCCAGACAGCCACTGATCTGCTTTCTGTCACTATTAATTGGCTCTCATTTTCTAGAGTTTTACATAAATGGAATGATACCATATGTGCTCTTTTGGGGAGGGGTGGCTTCTTTCATTCAGCATAATTATTTAAGATTCATACATGTTGCTGCGTGTATCAAGAATTCATCCCTTTCTGTTGCTAGGTAGTATTCCATTGTGTAGAAGGTACAATCTGTTTATCCATTCATCTGCTTATGGACACTTTGGTAGTTTCCAGTTTGGGGCTATTACAAACAAAGGTGCCATAAAGAGTAATGTGAAAGTCTTTGTATGAACATATACTTTCATTTCTCTTAGGAACAGAATGGCTGAGTCAATATGGTGAGTATATGATTAACATTTTAAGAATTTTCCAAAATGTTTGTATGATTTTATATTTTCACCAGCAGTGTATGATAATTCAGTTGCTCTCTAGCCTCATCAACACTTATGTCCAGTCTCTTTAATTTGAGACTTTCTAATAGGTGTAGGGTTATATCTCATTGTAGTTTTAATTTGCATTTCTCTAGTTATCAATAATGTTGAAAATTCCTTCATATGCTTGTTTAATATCCATGTTATCTTTTAGTTTTATTGATTTTTCTCTGTTTTTCTTTTCCATTGATTTCTTCTCTGATCATTATCTTTATTTCTTTTCTTTGCTTATTTTAGGTTTCATTTGCCTTTTTTTTTTTAAAATTGATTTCAGAGAGGAAGGGGGAGGAGAGAGAGAGAGAAAATATCAATGAGAGAGAATCATTGATTGGCTACCTCCTACACGCCCCCCATTGGAGGTCGAACCTGCAACCCAGGCAAGTGCCCTTGACCGGAATCAAACCCAGGACACTTCAGTCCACAGGCCGAAACTCTAGCCACTGAGCCAAACAGGCTAGAGCTATTTGCCCTTCTTTTGTGAGATTTTTAAAGTGGGAGCTAACATAATTGATTTGAGACCTTGCTTCTTTGCTTTCTGATTTCACTCCTAGTTTTGTCTTCGACCCTAGATTTAGAAATGTGTTATTTAGTTTCCAAATATTTTGTGGATTGTCTAGATATCTTTCTCTTATTTATTTCTAACTTAATTCCTTTATAGTGAGAGAATATACTTATTCCTTTCCATTTTTTGAGACTTTTGTTATGATCCAGAAAAGGTCCATCTTGGCAAATGATCCATCTGCACTTGAAAAGAATGTGTGTCTTCTGCTGTTGTTTTGAAAATGGTTTTACAAATGTCAATAAAGTCAAGCTGGTTGATAGTGTTGTTGAAATCTTCTAAATCATTACTGATTTCTTAGCCACTTGTCCCATCAGTTATTGAAAGAGAGGTATTAAAAACTCCAAGTATAATTAAAGGTTTGTCTGTTTCTCTGCATTCACTTTTGCTTATGTATTTTGATGCTCTGCTCTTAGGTGTTTAACATTAGCTTTGTTACGTCTTCTTGAATGGACCCATTCAATTCCTAAGGAAATGATATTCTTTGTGACTGATGATATTTTTGCCCTGAACTTTTCATTGCTATTTCCACTTTTTAAAAAAATGTGTTACCATAGTAAATCTTTTTATATTCTTTTATTTTTAACATATTTGTATTTCTATTTAAAATGGTTTTCTTGTAGGTGGCATGTAATTGGTTCTTGCTTTTTTTTTCTTTTTTCTTGTTTTTTTTCTTTTTTTTTCTTTTTTTCTTGCTTTTTTTTTGTCTGAAAATCTCTCACTTTTAATTGGGGTATTTAGGCCATTTGCATTTAATGTGATTATTGATATGGTTAGGTTTTAATATATCACCTTGTTATTTGTTTTTTATTTGTATCATCTGGAGCTTTTTTGTTTGTTTGTTTTTCTGCTGCCTTCTGTATTAATTGAATTTTAGTGATTCAATTTTATCATTTTTGTTGGATTGTTGGCTATAACTCTTTGTGGGATTGTTTTAGTGGTTGCTTCAGGTATAATATACATATTTAACTTACCACAGTCTACCTTCAAGTTATATTATATGACTTCATATATGGTATAAAAACATTACAACTATACACTTCCAAGTCTTCCCTCCTAGACTTTGTGCTATTTTTGTCATTTTATTTGTCATTTTACTTCTACATGTATTAGAGCCCCCCCCCAAAAAAATTCATTGCTATTATTTTTATTTTAAACAGCCAACTATCTTTTAAGAATATTTAAGTAAGAAAAAATCTATTATATACTCACATTGCATTTTTATTGCGCTTCATTCCTATGTGTCAACCCCTATTTCCATCGGGTATCATTTGCTTTCTGCTTGAGCATTTCTTGTAGTGCAAGTCTTTCAGATTTTTTATGTCAGAACAAGTCTTATTTTCACTTTTGAAAAATATTTTTGTTTTTGAAAAATATTTTAATTAAGTAAAATCTAGGTTGACAGTTTGAGTGTTTTAAAGAGGTTGTCCCACTCTTCTGGCTTTTATGGTTTCTAATGAGGAAAGCTGCTGTCCTCTTTTTCTTGTCCTCTGTATGTAATGTGTCTTTTACCTCTGGCTGCTTTCAAGATTTGCTCTCTTTTTCTTTCTTAAAGAATTATAGAACTTTTTTTTCTTAGTCTTATTAAGGATTGCTTTTTTTTTTTTTACTGGTTTTATGTAAATTGATTGTGATGTACTTTGGTGTAGTTTCCATGCTTCTTTTGCTTGGGTTCATTGAGGTTTTATGGTTTATAGTGTTCATCAAATTTGTAAGATTTTTGTCCATTCTTCTTCATATATTCATTCTTTCCCTCTCCCTTCTCTTCCAGGAACTCCACTGACATGTATAGCTATCCACTTGAACCTGTCCCTTAGCAAACTGATACACTCCATTTTTCTTTTCCCCTTTCTTTTTACTTTCTTTAGTCTTTTTGGGGGATTTTCATTTAGAATAGCTCCTATAGCTATATCTTCAGGTCCATTGATTTTTTTCTTCTACAATGTCTAAATCTGCTGTTAACCCACACAGTAAATTTTTTTCATCTCAGACATTATTGTTTTCTCTTCTAGGAGTTCAATTTTGATCTTTTTTATTTTTTTCATGTCCCTAGTTAACATGTTCAACATTTTCTGTAGTTTCTTAAACATATGGAATGCAGTTAAAGTTGTTTTAGTGTTCTTTTCTACTAATTATATCATTAATGTACATTCTAGGTCAGTTTCAATTGGCTGGTTTTTCTTTTCATTAAGAGTCATATTTTTCTACTTCTTTGCAAACTTGATAACTTTTATTGGACACTTGACCAATCATGCTAGATATTGTACATTTGAGAATGGGATACAAGTGTATTCCTATAAATATTCTTTTAAAAAATACATATTTTTTATTGATTTCAGAGAGGAAGGGAGATGGAGAGAGAGAGAGATAGAAACATCAATGAAGCCTTCTGCATGCCCCCCACTTGGGATCGAGCCCACAATTTAGACATGTGCCCTGATCGGGAATCAAACTGTGACCTCTTGGTTCATAGGTCGATGCTTAACCACTGAGCCATGCCAGCTGGGCTTCTATAAATATTCTTGAGCTTTGTTCTGGGATGTGGCTAAATTACCAGGAAAGAGTTTGATCACTTTAGGTATAACTTTTATGCTTTGTTAGGTGAGGACAGAGCAGCATTTAATCCAGGGCTAATCCCTCCCCAAAACTGAAACAAAGTATTTCTAAATACTATACTAAGTACTCTGAAAATTGGACTTAACATAGTCAAAGGAGCCTCAACCTTCAATTAATTTTCTATTATTTTATAGATCAGCAAATGGAGACATTTTGAGGTCATAATATGGATTTTTTTTAAAAATAAAGCTTTTCATTATAAGAATACTTATTCCTTAATAAAAATCTATAAAATACCACACAAAAAAAAAAATCAGGGGGGAAAGAATCTCCTGTATTTTCACTCCCTAGCGATAAATCCTGTTAACATTCTGGGTGCTTCCCTTACTTTGCTAGTAAGCAAGATCTTTGTCATAATGGAGGGATTCTCTCCTCCCAAAGTTATCGAACTTTTTTAAACTTCAGCAAATTAGGGGATGCTTTGATTCAATCTAAGAGAAAATAACCCATCTTAACATGCATTTCTTGTTTTCAAGATTAAAATAAACAACCTGGGAGCCCTGTCAGCTGCCCACTGCCAGCCGAGCCCTGTAGTGAGCTCCCAGGCCTACACGTTTGTTTCTAGCATCCTTTCTTCAGGTTTAATAAACTGAAGGAACTGCCAAGGATTCCCTCACCTGCTCCAGTTTCTTAGGAAGCCACGGTTCACAGCTGTACTTCCGGTCTCAGGGCGCACTGTCTTTGACCACGCTGTGATAGCAGCAGTTTACCTCCAGATGTTTTCACTTAAGGAATAAGTGCTTGCCCTGTGCTGAGCCTTATGTTTGTGTGGGGTTTTACAGAATGACTCCTGGCTCTGAAGGAAATCCTAGGCTGGAGGGGGAGAAAGCATATAACCCAGGGACTGTAACGCTGAGTACACTGATCCCCTGTGTTGTTTCAAGACCTTGCTGGACTTTTAAGAGAGAAGTAGGAGGCAGAGCTCTACCTTGCGCTCTGCTGGGAGCATCTGGAAAGGTTTGGGGTGTGCCCTGCCAGCACAGCCAAGGGTTCAGTGAGCCTGAGGGGGGCTGGCGAAGGATGAAGAAAAGACAGACAAAGAGAATAAGCTGGGTCTAGGTGGATCTTCTGTGCCTGGCTGAGGCCACAGAACAGATCCAGACTGCAAGCTGAGCCTTTATTTTATAGTCAGAGGTAAACAAGGTAATTTACAATGTTCTTATAAGTTTCACTCGTTTTGGCAGCATTTGCTGCACCTCCCACAGCCCATTAGCTACCCAGGAAAGATCTAGGGAGCAGTCACAAGATCAAGCTTAATTATGCTAAGAGGGCTGTGCCCTCTAAGCTGGGACTTGTTTGTGGCTTTGCCAGCAGGTCAGTCCGAGGCTTAACCCTATAACCGCTCCCTACATCGGGGTTTGTTTTTGGTTTTTACAAGAATACCAAATATATTTATTAGCACTAACAAGCAGCCATAACAAGATATAGCAAGCTGAAACATACATTAGCAGTCAAAGGGCTATTGTTGCATGCAAATATCGCTTTTCTTTGTTGTAGCCTTGGCAATGACCCTAGGGATGTGCAATAACATTCTGTAGCAGCAGAAACTAAGGAACACTCACCAGTGGTTCAGAGCACTTTAACACAGACACACGAATGAACTCAACTACTTTAGCACAAAATGTTAGGACAGAATTGGGAATTCATTCAATACTAATAAGCAAACACTAGAACTTGTTATTACTTCCAAAACAGCTCACTCAAATAGTATTGCATACTATTTTAATTGACCAAAAGGTGCTAAGTAAAGTTATTTACAGACACAGTGGTTGTACTACCTTTTTTAAATTTTTTTAATCCTCACCGAGGATATGTTTTCATTTATTTTTTTAGAGATAAAGGAAGGGAAAAAGAGAGAGAGAAATATCAATGTAAGAGAAACATCTATCAGTTGCCTCTCTCACATGCCCTGATGAGGAATCGGAATGGGACAGCACTCCAACCAACTGGCCACCCGGCCAGGGCTGTACAGTACCTATTAAACCTGAAATTTAGGTTTCAGATTTTCTACTAAATATTAATTGCACTGAAATTCTTTAATTGTGCTTAAGCAATCCAGTTATGCATTTACTAACAAAGAGGTAAATACTGCCATCCAAATTACTAGTTACAGTCTAACAATAATGTCAACATCAGCAGCCCAAGTAGTTACTATTATCTGACTGGTCTGGACATCTTCTAGTCTCAGTTTCTTCATGGTTCCCAAATTCATCACGGACAGAGAAAAAGATCCAACTTTAATGAATCAACAATGAGACCGCACCTGTCGATGTTAAAATCACACACAGGCTAGATTGCAGCAGCTATTCCCAATGTTTGTTTTAAGTTAAAGTACTCATTAAAAAAAAATCATACGTAAGGCCTTTAAATAAGATTCTATTACCAATTATATAAATCTGAATTTTTAAGAACTAGTACTATTTAGAAAACCTGGTTTACTTAACAGTACCTTTAGCAGAAGAGACGAGAATGCTGAGTATAAACTATTTCAATTCTTAAGTGCACTGCACTAAGTGGCCAGGAAATTGAATATTTTTTTCTAAAAGGAAGGCAGCCTTTATTTCTTGGACTTCCAAAGCTTAAAGCTTGATTTATAGTAACTACAAACATTGCTACTTTTGGAAGTTGATAGAAAATTTCTAAAAACATAATAATTTCAAACACAAGTCACAGTGTTGAAATACTCATTCAACATCATTGGATCATTTGTTCTTGAGGAGGAAATAGAATTCTTCAGAGCAAACGCCCCAGAGTTGCCTCACTCAATTCCTACAGCCATTAAAACCAAACAGCTAAGTCAGCAAAATGTCGTCTCTGTCTGTGTCCCCACAAGCACCACATTTATTTAACAGCACATCGCATCTGGCAATACCAACACTAAGCCTGCACACTGCACTGAAAACCTAACATGGGTGTGTGCGCTCGCCACAGGCGTGCTGTGCTGGCTGATGCACAGAAGAGCAGATCTACGAAATGCCCTTTGGGGATAGGGGAGTTTACCTTGCCTTGACTGGTTCTCATTCTAACCTGTGAACACTAACTTATTGTTTATAACGATACTCTTTTTAAAAGACCTATAACATTGATGGCAAAGGAAGTCCTTTGTCCATCACCCGTAGTGCCTCAGCAAGATTACTATACCGCAGGCATACTGTGGGCTAAAAGAGAAAGTCCTATTTAGTGACACAGCAAGTAATGGTTCAAAAGCATGCAAGAGCTGGGATCTTTATAATGTTCCAAAAGTTACAGTGGAGGAGTGAAATGCACAGGGCGATGAACATCAAAACTAAAGTTGTGATTCCACTGTCCAATTCGGGCTGGCGGGGATCTGCTGTAGTGCGGGAGCTCAGAGAAGAGGACTTTTGAGCGGCCCCGGGCAAATGTGTACCTCAAGTTTCTCTCCAAGAAGGGCTTTACTCTGTACCGGCCCATCACTATCCAGCTACAGAAATGGCCTGTGATCTGAAGCAAAGCGGGCACAAGAAGTGTATGTGATTAGTCTGTCTGCGACTTTGCAAGCGTCCTGTGTGCTGGCGCAGGCATGGCCTCTGCAGATACCTGGAGGTGTTGCTGCCTACGTGACTGCCCACACAGCGGGGTGGTGTCCTCTTCTGAGTCACACTTAGCTTGTGGAATTTCAGAACTGTCCCCATGTATTACAGTCACTCCAGGAGCCAACCTGGGTTCCAGTTTATGTAACAGATGACCCTGTGCAGTGGCTTCAAATGTATGTGTTTCTGCACTGAGACCCCTTATTCTATACGTCGCCTTCTCTCTCTCAGCTTATCTTCATCTTCTGTAGAAGCCAAGGATGGATCAAATGTATCAAGAAATGTTGAATGTGGGCTCACAGGAGCTGAGTGCTGTTTAATCAAATGCCATTTGGGGGCTAAATCTGAGCCCGCAGGAAAAAGACATTTCTCAAGCGTTCATTCAGAAAGGTGTGTTTTTCTTGTATTAGAAGAAAGGGGCTTTGATGGCGTGTAAATTCTCGTGTGGAAACACAAGCCCACACTATCCTGCCCCCTCTGTCTCAGAGAGAGACCTCCTACAGGTGTGCTGGGAACATCGTCCACACCCGTGGGAGCTCATGCCACGTGGCCTCTCTCCTTGGACGTCACTTTTTTCTACCAAACTCTTTATCAGCATCCAGAGAACTGCGAGTCTTTGTAGAACAGGAATGTTTTTCTTCCCACCCCATGGAGCATGTCAAGGGTAGCAATCTCTTCTTGTAAGTCTTGCTCCAGGTTGACACACGAATCATTATCCGTTTCAATGCTTATTTCACCAATCTAAGGAATTTCAGTGGCATAATTTTGGTTTCTCCTTGAAGAATTCTCTGAAGGGTTTAATCCCAGTAGGAAAGCAACATTTTCTGTAACGGGACTGCTTTGTTACTGAGGAGCTGAGTCTCCTATACTGATGGTATCTTGGACAAACATCTGTTGGAATTAATGTCCACATTTTCACCATGGCTGAAGACATTCTGACCCCTGTATCTGAAGTTAGTCCATATTTTCCCTGCTTTATCCATTGATTATAAGGTTGGGACCAACAGCAGGCAGGGCTTGGAGGGACAGAGACTTGAAGGAAATGTGTGGTTCCTCTGACCCCAGGTACCCAGGGTGTCCTTAACCTGCTACACCCACTGAAACTTGCCCACCGGTTTTTATTCCTCCGGTTGACAGGCGTGCAGCAGTGGGTTTTCAGGGCAAGTCCAATTTCGGGCCTAGTAAGAGGGAAGGGTGGTGCCCCCACAAGAAAAGAAGCAGGGTTGGAATGAAGGACAATTCACAGTTCTGCGTGTATGCCAGGTGCAGCTACTGTACTGCACTATCCTATTTCCTTGTCATTTCCTCCAATGTTTCTTCCTATCCTCAAATTATCCTTTTTACCCAGGCTGAGTGTAAGCCCCACTCTCGGTGACATCTCAATCCTACCTAATAATAGGCAAATATGCAAATTGACTGCACCTTTGCTATTCCCAAGCCACGCCCACCAGCCAAGCCACGCCTACCAACCAATCAGGATGAGTATGCAAATTACCCCAACAAAGATGGTGGCTAATTTGCATATCAAGACAGCGTAGAAAGAAGCCAAGAGCTGCAGAAGGGAGCAAAGCTGCGGAGAAGCAAGCAAGCTGGGGGGGAGGAGAAGGGAGGAGCGCAGGCGGGGCCGGGGGAGAAGGGAGGAGCGGAGGCGGGGCCAGAGGAGAAGGAAGAAGATGGGGGGGGGCTAGCGGAGAAGGAGGGGCGGGGGACAAGGGAGGAGAGCAGGCAGGGCAGGGTAGAGTGCAGCAGGAAACCCAATTGCAGGATTTTTCCTGCAATGGGAACGCTAGTACAGATTATAAATGGTGTGTGGGAGACAGAGCAACTGAGAAGATCCACTTTCCCACTCCATGTTTACCTTGGGTGCCCCCTTTTCAGATTGCACGTGTATTTTATCAGTGGCCTACAGGCAGGCCAAAATAGTAACACTCATTTATTAACCCTTTCCCGTGTGCCAGCCTCTCTTCTACACATTTCATGAAAGTTAACACATTTTCTGCACAACAGCCCTGTGAGGGAGAGCTGTTACTCCTCCTGTTTTCTAGATGAGGAAACTGGTACAGGAAGTCCCTCTATCCTAGATTCCAGCTAAGGCCCGTGCTACCATCTTGCCTACATCTTGCAGCAGTGGGTTTTCAGGGCAAGTCCAATTTCGGGCCTAGTAAGAGGGAAGGGTGGTGCCCCCAAAAGAAAAGAAGCAGGGTTGGAATGAAGGACAATTCACAGTTCTGCGTGTGTGCCAGGTGCAGCTACTGTACTGCACTATCCTATTTCCTCCAATGCTTCTTCCTATCCTCAAATTATCCTTTTTACCCAGGCTGAGTGTAAGCCCCAGAGTTTGCTCAAAGTCACAGCCGTTTAATGTCAATGTCAGAATTCAAACCCAGGTTGGATGCCAAAGATTTGGCCTTTCCTCTACTCAGTGCTGCTTTGACTTGGGGAAAGGCGGCCTTTTGGTGCCTCTGAACTGACAAACCCAAATCCTCTACCTGCCCCTTAGGAACACATCCTGACATCCTTTCATAATATCCTACAGATGTTCACTGAGCACCTACTATGTATCTGACACTTTTCTAGGCCCTGAAGATAAAGTCGTGAACAAAAGTCACTATCATTCCAAGGAGTAGTGGGCACACAAGACAAACAGACAAAAACCAAGGCCTCTCTCCCTCCCCAAAAAATCATTCTCAGATGCTCTGCCAGGGAGTATAGAAACCTCTTCGGGGTCCAAACAAAGGACATATTGAAACACGGGTATCTGGACCGAGAAAGTAAACAACTTTAATGACTGGGTAACACATCTTTTTGGAAGTCAGATGGTTTCCGATCATTTGCTTTCAACAAAATTGAATAAGGACCTCCTGGAGTTGTCAGCTTAAAATAAGTTATGATGATGATCACTATGGGATTTTTGGCACATTAGTTTGGAGGAGTTCCAAAAAAAATGGAATGATATTGCTACAGCAAAACCCTTCCTATTCCCATTTATTTTATGTGAACAAGTTTTCTTAGCCATTGCCAAAAAAAAAAAAAAAAAAAAAAAGGAATAGAAGGATGCAGAACTTGCACTGAGATTTATCTGCAATAGATTTCCCTTTATCAAAAAGTGATACTATATGTTATTTTGATTAATCATGCAATAATAATACTTGCAATGTTAGGTTTAAAAAGGTTTTTAAAGGATAATGATCTCAGGAAATGTTCTTACAAATTAAATTTCAATGTAGAAGTATGATAGACTTGCAAGCATAAAATTTTATTACCTGAGGATAAACTTCTGTGGGAGGAAAATGGAATAGAAATACAAGTTCAAGGAGAAAGGGGAGTAATATAAAATTTCTTATACTTAAAAAGTGATATTACTTGTTTTACATATATAAGTGGATGATGGTATAGAATTGCTATTATATTTAAATTCCATTGGATGGCATTCAAAACTGTGAGGTCACACTTTTAAAATGTCTATCTTCTTTCCAATTTGTATGCATTGTATATAATTTTCTTGGCTAATGACCCTGGCTAGGACCTTCAGTACAATACTGAAAAGAAGTGTGAGCGCAGACATCCTTGTCGTGGTCCTGCTCTTAGGAGAGGAGACAGTCAGCCTTTCACCATTGGGCACGATGTGAGCTGTGGGTTTTTCACAGACACCCTTCATGAGGCTGAGGAAGTTCCCTTCTAGTTTGTTGAGTATTTTGCATGGGAGTAGTTTCAAAAAGCTACTTTGGTGAGTAACTCACCCACCAAAGAAGCAAAATGTTTCATAGCTCGAGTTCAAGTTCCTTAGATGCCCTGCAATACCCCAGCACTAAGCACCGTGCCTGCACATAGAAGGAATCCAATAAGCCTTAGTGAAGCAAACTATCTCTACCCCCACCCCCTTGATTTTTATACCCCAGTGATACTGAGCTGCTCCTGGGTCCCCACACACATGCTCAAATGCTGCCCAGCTGTCATCTCATTCAGGCAACCCCTCTCTCCTCACCCCTCCTCAAATCCTGAGCTTAGTGGGCCTCTTTATTTGAGCTCCTGTGGTACTTTGTGCATCTGCCATTGTGCAATGCAATTATTTACTTATGCATCCATCCCCCCGCTAATATAACAGATGATATGGTATGTGGGTAAGAGTATGGTGATATGTTGTGTGTGGGAAAGAGAATGGTGATATGGTAAGAGAATGGTGACATGGTGTGTGGGTAAGAGTATGGTGACATGGTGTGTGGGTAAGAGTATGGTGATGTGTTGTGTGTGGGAAAGAGAATGGTGATATGGTGTGTGGGTAAGAGCCCGGCTGCCCACATGCAAAACCCGGCCTCTTACTAGTTTGTGTGACTTTGTTTGTGCCTCAGTTTCCTAATCTGTCAAACAGATGATAATAGTACCTATCTCATAGGGTTGTTATGGGTGGAGAGACAACAATGTCTAGCAAACAGTAATTATTATGTAAGAGCTGGCTATTAAGTCCTACAGGTCATAGCCCATGTTTGTTTTTTTCTTCTCTGCTTTTCAAAGCCCTTAGTCTAATGCTTGGCCTGCAGTGCGTACTCAATAAATGTTTGTCATGAGGGTGAACATGGTGCAAAGTATCTGGAAAAAAAATGCTTCCCATTTCAATGTATATCTTTTTTTTTTTTTAATATATTTTATTGATTTTTTACAGAGAGGAAGAGAGAGGGATAGAGAGCTAGAAACATCGATGATAGAGGAACATCGATCAGCTGCCTCCCGCACAACCCCCACTGGGGATGTGCACGCAACCAAGGCACATGCCCTTGACCGGAATCGAACCCGGGACCCTTCAGTCCGCAGGCTGACACACTATCCACTGAGCCAAACCGGTTTCGGCTCAATGTATATCTTTTTAAATATATATATATATATATATTTTATTGATTTTTTTACAGAGAGGAAAGGAGAGGGATAGAAGTTAGAAACATTGATGAGAGAGAAACATCGATCAGCTGCCCATACATGCCCATACATGCCCTTGACCGGAATTGAACCTGGGACCCTTCAGTCCGAAGGCCGACGCTCTAGCCACTGAGCCAAACCGGCTAGGGCCAGTCCGATACTTTTATTGTCCAAGTCTGCATGGTCCTTTGAACATGTTAGCAGAGCATCTCTCCTGGCCTGGCAGCCTCCTAGGGCAGCACATCTCATGATGTTTGTAGTTTACCTGAAATTACATTGGCATTTATCCTTGGAATCAAGGCAAGAGAAGCATATTCTGCTGAAGATGTTTAAGAAAGGCCTTCTGCTACTTCCACACCTTAGATGGGCTCCAACACATCCCTGTTTTGGCAACTCACATAGACATGCCGTGAAACTTTCTTAGCCATCCCCCCAGTGTCAGACTCCCAGACTGCTGCTGCTTTTAAATTGGCATTTTTTTTTAAAAAAATCTACTTTTTCAAAACAAAATACTTGGGCATATTAAAACGTTTGGCAAAGGCAGGACATTTGTAGCTGCCAGTTACTGGAAGTTACACCCAGGTGCAGCTTGAGCTCTAATCAGCAGTTCCTTTGCCAGGAGAGGTTAGCGACCATTCTAATCAGAAGGTGGCTTTGACAAAATGGTTCCGAGTAACTGAACACCACAAGCTTTGCCAAGCATAGCTCTTTTATAACAGCCATCACACAAATTAACAAGCAACTCATTTCAGCAGTGAAAACCTGTTTCAATAACACCTCTGGCATTGATCAGGATTGGAACAGCATAACGACATATAAGGGAATCTACCTCTCTGGTTGCCTGATGATAACTATTCGGGAGACAGAGTCTTGCTGGGATACTGTTGTGCCTGCCTTGAGTAAACCTTTCATTCATGCTGTGGCCAGAGCATCCAAAAAGACAGAGAAACCCAGAACACTGAGAGCATAGGAACTCTTTGGTGTCTTCCTACTAATGAATGTTTAACATATTAGCTTGTTTTCTTTTTGTTGTTGTTAATCCTCACCCAAGGACATTTTTTCCATTGATCTTTAGAGAAGTAGAAGGGAAGGAGGGAGAGAGGGAGGGAAGAGAGAGAAACATCGATTGGTTGCCTCTTGTATGGGCCCCGGGGGCTGGGAATCAAACTTGCAACCCAGGTATGTGCCCTTGACTGGGAATCAAACCTGTGACCCTTCAGTGTGCAGGCCGATGCTCTAATCACGGAGACCAGCGATCAGAGCTAACTTGTTTTCTTGATATACCAAGAGTGATCATGTGGCCAGGGCAAATCCTTATCATTTCAAACTTCTCTGGCAGGTGTTGTTACAGTGAAAAAGAACTAAGCACTGGGATCAGCTTAGGTTAGTTTGCAATCCTTGCTGCCTCCCAGAGCACTCCCAGGGAGCAGAGCAAGGGCCCTATCAGCCTCGGGAACCACGGATCTCTCTAACATCCTCATTGCTGGAGAATGCCCTTCCCTTCTCCAACCTTCACGCACAGCCAGAGCATCCAAACCGCCAACGCCAAGACCTCAGAGAACTTACATGCTTTCCTGCCCCACCAAAGCTTTTACTCTTTCATCTCCGCCATCTACTGCCCTCGCCCCTTCACTCCAGCAGTTTCCTTGTGAAGTTTAAGCCTTCATAGAACAAAGTCAGAAAGGGGGTTATCTCTGCGTAGTTTCTGGTCTCTAGCCTCCCCAAGGATCAGGGAGCCCAGGAAGGTGGCTTACTTGCTTGGAAAGTGCTAGCTGCCTTGGGTGTTTCCTATAGACTGCCCAGACAGGCTATGCTGGATAATCTGTTTGCCCTCCATAATCACCCTCCACCCTTCTCCACCCTGCTCTGTGCCCTAAGAGGCTGGTGTAGGGTGACAGAGTCCTGCTGGGAGACTGCATCACCCAGGCACACTTCTGACCTCCAGTTGAGTTTTGTCAATGGGAGGCATTAGCCTGAGAGGATGAGAGGAGAAAGAAGTTGGGTGTTTATTTCCCTGCTGGACCACGATTGCTTCCCTTTATCAAAGGACACAGCTGCTGTCAGACAGCCCTTTCTTACCACGACAGCTCTTATGGGTTGAATTGTGTCCCCCAAAAAAGATGCATTGCAGTCCAACAGACAGTACCTTAGAAAGGGACCTTATTTGGAGATACGGTTTACAGCGGTGACTACGTTAAAATGAGGTCGCCGGGATGAGTCCTAATCCAATGTGACTGATGTCGTTATGAAAAGGAGAAATTAGGACACAGATTCAGACACACATAGAGGGAAGACATATGAAGAGACACGGGGGAGACAGACATCTACAAACCAAGGAGAAGAGAACAGATCCTTCCCTCACAGTCCTCAGAAGGAACCACCCCTGCTGACATTTTGATTTCAGACGCTTTCAAGCCTCCAGAACTGTGAGACGGTGCATTTCTGTTTGTGGTACTTTGACATGGCAACCCCAGCAGACTCATACAAGCTGTGGCTGGGTTCTGGTAACACCTCCAGCCCTGCCCCTTCAAGCCTAGAGGTGGTAAGGACTCCTGCTGTTACTCCCTGGATGCCTCATCACCTCTGTGGGTGTCCCTTAAACATACCCACACCCCAGCCTGTTCATTCAATTATCGTCAATTATTCTGTTGAATGTGCCATGTGTTTACAGATACTCAAGTTTAGATTACAATTATTTTCCAATATACTTCACAAAACTATCACAAGGGCAAGATAAAGTTCTGTTAAGTTCTCCAATTATGTAGACATCTACTGGGAATCTTACATCATTCATAACAGAGTATCTGATATATTTTCACTTTCTTCTGTAGTCCATTTCTTCTCATAGGACACTGGGAAGCCATTAGGGGAAGTGATAGTTTGAATTTAATTCGGATAAAAACTTTGGACCAAGGGTAAGAGTTTGTGGTAACCAAGGCAGGGAATGTTGGGGCATAATGAAATGTATGTCCTACACTTTAGGAGCTCAGATTTCAAAAATTTCAAAGAAGCATTAGGGAAGACCCCATGGCAGTCTTAAAAAGTAAGTTAGCTCAAGGGGAATGGATCTTTTCAGGAATTAAATTCTGACATTGCCCATGAGCAGCAAACAGTGCGATGGCTCATGTTCTCGGAATAATTCTACTTTTAAAAGGACTTGCAGAAAAACAGCTGTGGGGGAGGGGTATGCATGTAACTGAGAATGAATACCAAAAAACGGCCACACTTTTAAGAATAACTTCTGGCTTTCCCTGCCGATAGCTCACAAACATGGTGAACGTTCCTAAACCCCGCCGAACTTTCTGTAGGAAAGCCTCAAACCCACAAAGTAACACCGTACAAGAAGGGCAAGGCTTCTCTGTGTGCACAGGCAGCCGAGTGGCCATGGGCAGACTAAGCTGGTTTTCCGAAAAAAAAAAAAAAGAAAAAGAAAAAGAAAAAAAAAGGCTAAAACTACAAAGAAGATTGTGCTGAGACTTGAATGTGTTGAGCCCAACTGCTAAGAACTAAGAGGATGCTGGCTATTAAGAGATGCAAGCATTTTGAACTGGGAGGAGCTAAGAAGAGAAAGGGTCAAGTGATCCAGTTCTAAGTTTCATATTTTGTTTTATTACTAGTATATAGACAATAAAATCTTGATATGTTCACTTAAAAAAAAGAATAACTTCTGGAAGGGTAAAACAAGATATAGGCTTTAGAATAGGGGGGAAATACAAACTAACTCATATAAACAATTAGAGAACAGGTGTGAAGAACTGAAGCATGCTGGGAGAATGAAGAAAAAAATGGGTGGGGGTGAAAAAGGAGAGCTGTCAATTCTGGGAACTTAGTCTGGGAACTTGACATTGACTCTGGAAAAAAATCTCAAATGGAGTCCTTAAACAGAGGGCTAGTAAGTTCTTAGGGAGAGAAACAATAGTCCATCAGAGTTGGAGTAGGTATGTCCGATTCACGCCAAGCTAAAATTACTTCCTTTTTGATGGCTCTGCACTAACTCATCTGGGTTTTACCACAGCTCTCATGGTGTCCCTCTGAGTGCTGTCTCTCTTGTCTATACATTTGTCATAAACTGCACATCATTTATTGTACTTGTTGGACACTGTGCTAGCCACCAAGGTTACATAAAGTAAAACCCAAACAGGGTCCCTACCCTCAGAGTTTGCTTCCTTGAGGGGGATACATTCCCGATTCTGGGATTTTTCTCAGCCGCCAGCTCTCTCCTGTCTTTCCTAAACCACGTGTGGTTTTCCTGAGCTAGCAGAATCCTCAGACTGCAGGGCTTCGGTGTCTATTCCTACTCTCCTTTTGTTCTCACGTATAGAGTGGGGAGGAAACTGGGTTGCAGTTTTCCGTGGCCAACAGGTGGTGTCCTCTTTTGCAATATGCCCAGAAATGCTACCATTCAGGTTCCATGCAACAGATATTAATTGGCTAATTTTCCTATTTGGCTAACCTACATTTCCAGCCTCACATTCCAAGTCATCGCTTTAGTCACTATCAGCCCCAGCCCTTGGCCATAAATTTCCAAGTCTGTGCCTTTTTGCTCAATTGATTTTCTCATTCTGGAATGTTTGGCATATCCTTCTCCACCTATGGAAATCCTACACATTTCTCAAGACCCAGGTCCAAAGCTGCCTCCTCCCCGACTGGACTTACTTTGCTCAATAAAATCCTGCCCAAGCCCCCACGCTTGACTTATGCAGCACGACTGTACTGTCAATTAATTACTGTCAATTAATTACTCTGTCTTTCCCACTAGAGTCTAACTTATTTGAGAGCAAGGGTCTTCAGAACTCCCATCCTGTCCAGCACTTCACAACCGGAGTTGGTAAACTAAGGCCTGAGCCGAAAATGGTTGAAATAATTGAAAAAAGTTCAACAGAAGAATAATGTATTGTTAAAATTACATGAAATTCAAATGTTGGGGACTGTAAATAAAGCTTTATTGTAACACGTAGCCTCTACTTTCTATGACTGCTTTTGAGTTCCAGTGGCAGAGCTGAGTAGTTGAAAAAGAAACCTTATGGCCCACAGGTCTTAATACTTACCATATGATCCTTCACAGAAAATTTCACTCACCTTGCTTTACAACAAGGGCTTGACGACCGAATCATTGGGGCCAGACACCAAGATTTCCTTTCTTTGACTAGTAGAGGGAATAACTATCTTGTCTTGAAGTTGCCCTGGACATCAAATGAGATAATGACTTAGAAAAGTATAAAAGCACCATATAAAGATAACTGTGTTTTTCATGTACTGAAAAGACAATAAAGTGGTAAAATGAAAAACACTATTTTTACTCTCCCCCTTCCTTCCTTTACAGCCTTTATTTAAACTTTGAAATTTATAAAAATTTCACTATTTTCATTTTTTTTACATTCAATATTATTTTGTTTTAGTTGCAGGTTTTATATTAGTTACAGAATAGTGGTTGGGCAATCATACACTTTACAAAGTGTTCCCCGATATTTCCAGTACCCCCCTGGCATCATACGTCATTACAACACTATTGACTATATTCCCTACTTAAGTGACAATAGGTTTACCGGTTCCTTCCAGTCTTTCTTTTGTGTTGCTCGCCCTTTTCTTTCTTACTTCCCTCATTTTCTTTATATAGTATCTCAATTAGCCTTCAATTGGTGAAGGCAACTGACACGCTTAATCCATTTTATTGACCAGGAAACTGAGGCCAATTCCAATTGGGGGCGGAACTTGACTCCACGCGCAGGGAGCCCTCCTAGAGTCTAACAAACAGAACAAACCTCCCCGTCAGGCTTCGGAGCCTCCTTCTCAAGGACGCTCCACATTCTTTCCTCTCCTCCCCACCCCCCTCGCCCCCATTCTTTACTGCCCCCCTGCTCGGGAGCAGGTGGTAGGCTTCGCACTCACCGCGCAGGCGCGCGCCGCCGTGGGGCGGGGCGGGAACGGGGGGCGGGGCGGGCGCGGGCTTGCTTTTGGGCCGCGGCGGGAGCCGGAGTCGCCGCCTCTCGAGTGCGCAGGCGCCTGGCGGTTACCGGTCTCGCCATGGAGCGGAAAGGTGAGCGGCGAAGCGGCCTTCGCCACGAGGGGCAACGGCCGCCGGGGCGAGGCCCGGTCAGCGCCGGGAGCTTCGCTGAGCCGCCGCAGTCGGGTACCCGGCAGTGCGGCGCCCCTCCACTGAGGTGGCGCCGCCCCTCAACCCCCGCCTCAGGGCTGCGGGTCCGCGCCCCTCCGCCCGGGCGTCCTTCCACGCCGGCCGTCATCGCCCCTTGTTCCCCGCCGGGCCGACCCGCGTCTTGGGGCCACTACACAACCTCGCTCTCCGCGGGGGAGGCAGATCCCCGCCCGCCGGGCCCCTGCCCCGGCCCGAGCCCCCTCCGGTGCACCCCGCCTCGGCGCCGCTCTGCGCCCCGTGGGCCGCCCGCCTCCTGGCCGCCCGCTTCGCCGGAGCCGCGGCGCTCGCCCCGGAGCCGCCCCTCAGGCGGACCCCGCAGCCGGGCCTCGCGCCGCTGCTAGGTTTCCACCCTCACCTGGGTCACCTCCTTTCTTCCACATTCGCCCTTCATCCATCCCTCTCTCCTGCAGTGCTTGCGCTCCAGGCCCGAAAGAAAAGGACCAAGGCCAAGAAGGACAAAGCCCAAAGGAAGTGAGTCTTGAACCCCCACGTCCCATTCTCTGGATTTCCTCCCGCATCTCCCCCGTTTCACGTCTGGGACGGGCACCGGGTTCGGGCACCCTGCGGCCCAGCCACATGGCCTCCGGCGGCCTGGTAGCGTCGCTCTCCGCGAACCTGTGGAAGGAGGGGAGCGGCTGTGGCCGGAGGCCCGGCCTGGGTCTCAGCAGCCCCATGCCCGCTGGAGGAGGACCAGAGCCCGCCCGTCATTAGCTCCCCAGCTCCAGAGGAGGCACCGCAGGCTCCCCTAGTTCGGGCCTCCCGACGGAGCTGGTGGATCACTGTCAGTCGGTCCCCGAACTCTGGTCTCTCCTCCAACCTGCTTCCGAGGGTCTTACCTTGCCTCCTGAGTCTGTACAGTAGGCCGTCAGGGGATTCTCGAATGAGTCCGCCGTGTTTTGGTCCCATTTCTAGAGGAGGGCAAGGAGCTTTCCCCTGCGTTAGTCAACTTCCTGAGCCTTCGCTTGCGGTGTGCAGACGGACCACTGTGCACACAGCCGGTGTCTCTTGCTGCTTCGCTTCCCCCTAAACCCCCAGCCCTCGCTCTGAATGCAGATGCCTTCGGGAGTGGGCATCACAATAGCGACAGGAAAGGTCTTTAGCCAACTCTTTTGGTGATGCTGGTTTGCTGTGCTAAGGGCCACATGTCTGGTTTTATCAGCAGGATGCATAACCTTAGCGCTATTGTGGGAAACACAAAAGTTGGACACAGCTTAGTAGAAACGCCCGGTAGAGGGCTTCTGCAAGTGAGGCTCGGTCTAAAGAAGTTTTCTCTTGTACTAACATTCAATTGCAAAGGGTCTTGGAAATTGTTAGACAGTTTGTGTTAAGGAAAAAAAAAAGTGCACTATTTTCTTGGCACTTTTCCATTTACTTGATGTTATGTGGAGTTGTATCCCGTCTAGTTCTTTCTGAGCTGATAAAACGCATTTCCAGGCCTTTCCTAGGTTGCCCTACCGAAGGACAGTTCTAGATAGGGGTGTATGTTACTGGTGGCTACCTGATGTTTAAGAGCACATAATGACTTCTATCAATAGCGCTAAAGTGGTAGGTGACCTCACCTCTTGCTCCATTTCTATCAGCTGTCTTATGAAATTTCTTATTTTGTAAAGTGCTTGGTAACCAACGCATTTAAATGTGAGTTATCCATGTATGGATTATTGAAAAACCAGTTTTTAATTCCCACATTGGTTTAATGGAAACAGCAAGGAGCTAACCTGGTTCTAATATGCAGTGGGAATTTAAATGTTACTCATTTTCTTTTTGTATCTTAGTTTTGTTATTCTCTGTGGAGCTGATATGAATATGTTATAAAACGTTTTTTGCTGATGTAAGGAGGTGATGATTTTGTTATTTTTCGTATTAGAAGTCCTCTGTCCTGGTCTTGGAACATGGAAATTAATTTTTATATTAGCCTGAATCTATAATTTGGGAGGTATATAGATATAGATGATCATATACTTTAAACATGTTATTTATTACTTTGGATTATCTACTTAGACTATATGCTTTATTCTAAAGCTGAATTATATGTACTTTGATTATCCGTTACTCCTCCATTTACTACTATAACCTACTTATTTCTGTTCTTAATTATTTCCATACTTGTGTAAAAGCAAGTTAATAGTACAGATAATCTACAGTTATTTTGCTGATACTTAATCCTGTGCAACTTTGACTCCTGAAATGTATGTGAATGAACTGATACTCTTTACTTGTAGTGTCAAAGATGCTTTATTTTTTTTTTTGTCTTAAATTAATACCCTTTCTTGATAATTTTACCTTTTTTTCTCTAACCTCCTCTTAAGTAGCTGAAATGTCTAATTAATTAAGTTGGTTAGAGTACAAGCCCCACCTGACTCAGGTAACTTGACTCTGTTCCATGACTCTTGATTCCAGTCATTTCGCCAAGGCAAGCTGTTAGTTACCAGGAGATAATCAGGGAGAAGGTCTGAGGAAGAAGCATGCCATAGAGTTTGGTCAGCGTTAGATCTGGTTTGAATTTTGATTTTGGCCACTTTTTAGCAATTTGACCTTTGTAATAACTAAGTTAAGAAATAGTCTTACACGCTCTTATGTCTGGTAGCTCAGTCACAATGAAAATTGATAAGGACCAAGCATTTAAATGAAAAAACTTAGAAACTTTTGGAAGTACAACAGTAATGGCATCCTGGTAATTTAGTCATGGTATTAGACAGGTGGGAGTGCTTTTCGGTCCCCTGGTTTTGTAGATCTTAAAACTAGAACCTGCAAACTAGTTAGTACATGAGACAATACACCCGTGGAGCTGGAGCTGGTTGTAGCAGGGTCAAGACTGGAATCCAGGCTCCTGCCTTGAGCTTCTTAGGGTGTTTCCTTTGGGTTCATATACTGTGTTGAAAGATTTTACTTTGAGGATTTTTAGTTGTCTTATTTGAAGAAATCCTCCTTCATTTCACTTTTTCAGACTCTACTCTTACTAACATTAACTTGTTGGTGATAATCTGTATTTTACTTTGCAGATAAGGAAATTGAGATTTGCAAATTACTCCCCTATAAAATTGTAAAGTTAGGATTCCAGCCGGAGTTGACATACCTCAAAGTATACTGCTGTCACCAAGTGACAGTTTCTTTCAGTGTGGCGGAGGACAAATAAGGTAGAGGCTGAGTGAACAGAACAGAGGTTTCTGAATAAGGGACCTCTGGATGCCTTAGGTACCCTTTCATGGCCCACTGATGATGTCTCTGAAAGGGCAGAATGCTCTATCTCCCTTTGAGCATTTGGTTTTCAATGTGTATACCAATAGCTGGGCCTGTATCTGTTTGTCATGAGGTTTTATAATTTAACAATTAAACTGCTTGTGAAATTATTTCATGAAACATAATTCCTGAATGGATTTTATATGTAATAATTTTATTACTTAGGAATTTAATCTGGACAGTAATTTTTACTTTATTTGCAGTTAAAGAATTTTATGGGTTTAGGATAAATTTGGTAGGTGGAGAAGTGCTTTTTCTTGTTCTAGTACTTAACTGCTCTATGGAGGCAGAGCAGAGGTGGTTTTATTTAATTTTCCAAAAATGTAATTGTTATATTAAAAATTTAGAAGAGAAAAATACTTTTAAATTTCCAAAATTTTTATCCAGCAGTGAGTAGAGTACATAAACCAATTTATAAAAATGAAATGGTATTGCCCTGGCTCGTGTGGCTCAGTTGAATAAGCATTATCCTATGCACCAAAAGGTCACAGGTTGCATTCCCAATCAGGGCACATACCCGGGTTGCAGGTTCGATTCTCGGATTGGGGTACATGCTGGAGGCAACCAATCAATGTTTCTCTCTCCCTCTCCTTCCTTTCTAAATCAATTTTAAAAATCTGTTTTTAATTAAACGGTATTGGGTACTTGTTACACTGAACAGTGTCCCTTGGAAATTGGTTCTGTATCACTTCCATATAGTGCAGTCTTACAACTTTTTTTAAGGTCTGTTTTTTGTTGTTATTTTCAATAAGTCTTAGAATTGGTTCCATACTAAGACAGAGAGTAGCCTCATCTGGTATTCCATTAAATGGATAATTTATTTAGTTCCTATTCATGAACATGCACTATTGAAGACAAAAATTAAATCATTCAGTACACTTTTCTGAGTTAACATTACCATGAACATTTTTCATAGCATTTAGTATATTCTACATTTTAAATGGTATACTATAGGCTGTTTCCAGTTTTACACAGCCAAGATGAATAATCTTTTAGATAAACATTAGTCACTCACATTAGTGATTATTTTCTTAGGATAAATTCTTAGTCATAATGACAGTAGTTCATATTGTCAAGAGTTTTCTTTAGAAGAGTTAACTAGCTTACCTCCTATTTGTTAAACAGTTTTGAACACCTATCATGTGATACATTAATGAAAGAAAAACATCGAATCCTGGGGAACTATACTTAAATGGGGGAGACAGAATAAGCAATGGACATAAGTTAATTACATAGTATGTTAGGTGATAAGATGGAAAATGGGGGGATTGACAAGTGGGGATAGGATGCACTTTTAAATAGGGTGAGTCCACATTGAAAAGGAAGCACTTGAAGTAGGTAATTAAGGAGGACTGTGCCAAGCAGAGTATTGGGGGTGGGATTATTCTTGTATCTCCTGCTTAGCCACCAGAACTGGACACTATTCATTGAAAAAGCCTCTCAGATCTGGTAATCTATAAATTAATTTTATTTAAATTTGTTACCAGCAAAGTGACCATTTGGAGATATTTTTATTGACCTGCTCCTATCTTTTGCCCATTTTTTATAATAGATTGTTGGCTATTTTCTTGGTATTAAGATCTGTTTATTTAGAATATATCTTTTGTCATGTGGCAGATTTGTATTTCAGCTTGTTAGCCTTTCATATTTCATTTATAGTGTGTTTTTGACATAAATTGTTTTTTTGTAAATGTAGCTAATCTGTCTTTTCCTTTACCTTTGAAGTTTTCAACAATAACCATCATATCTTTTAAAACTTGCATATTTAATTGTGTGATTACATTAGAATGGTACTTGGCAAAATTGTATTTCTAGATTTGCCCTTGTCAGAAATACTTTCCTGTCCTCTTTTGTTCCTCAGTAAGTTTATATGTTAGTAAATTTTGTTTACATTAGTGTTTCTACTACAGTGAGGCCCGAAGGCTGCCATATTATCATGTTCCTTTAGATTTCTTGAAATGAGCAACTTGTTTCATGCTTAGGAACTCCTTTATTAAAAATTAAGAAAAGCCCAGCCAGTGTGGCTCAATGGTTGAGCATCGATCCATGACAAGAAGGTCAGGGTTCAGCCCCGTCAGGGCACATGCCCAGGTTGCAGGCTCAATCCCCAGTAGAAGGCAGCCGATCAATGATTCTCTCCCATCATTGATGTTTCTCTCTTTCCCTCTCCCTCCCTCTCTCTGAAATCAATAAAAAAATATATTTTTAAAAATGAAGAAAAAACAGGTTGGTCAAGTAAAATCAGTTTTTACTATTTTTTTTAGACTGGGTGGAATAACTGCAACAATTCTGCCCCCTCCCACCCTACCCCCACCCATAGGTAGACTTGCCCCTGCTCCCCAGGTCCTCTCTACCATTAATGCTAGTTTGGGAACTAGCTTCATTTTTATATTGGCTGAAGTATTATTTTAATGCTTCTCTCACTCTAACTGAATTAATCCCAAGCAAGTAAGGAAATTCCAATAGCTAAGAGGTTGTGTGTTTTTTTAACTCTTCCTTTCTAAGTACAGTGCACGCAATTATTTAACTAAGGGGAAATCAGTATCTAAATACAGGATGGGGCAAAAGTAGATTTACAGTTGTCCATATGAAAAATATAATAATCTTCTTATGTATATAAAAGCCTAATATGCAAAGTGTCCCCTTGGGAGTTCTATTGCTCACTGTGACGTGTGCTGATGACCAGGTGGTAGCGCGGAATGAAGGAAGGCTCCGAAAGGCCCTGATCACCTGCCAGGCCTAGGGACCCTACCCATGCATGAATTTTGTGCACTGGGCCTCTAGTAAATAATAGAAGAAGAAACTTTCATGTACTCACAACTGTAAACCTACTTTTGCCCCACCCTATATATTTATAGCCTTACAGTTTTTTATTGAATTAAGGTGCAATCAGTTTTAAAATACACCATTTTATGTACCACTAAGAAAAAACACTACCAATTAAACTGATATACCATTTGCTATAAAATGTATCTCGAGCCCAGCTGGCATGGCTCAGTGGTTGGGCAACGACCTATGAACCAGGAGGTCATGGTTCGATTCCCAGGCATGGCACATGCCCAGGTTGTTGTCTTGACCCCTAGTAAGGGGTGTGCAAGAGGCAGCCAATCAATGATTCTTCCTCATCATTGGTGTTCTTTCTCCCTTTCCCTTCCTCTCTGAAATCAATAAAAATATTTTTAAAATGTCTTGATTTTAGATATGTAATGGTGGAGACATATCCATATCTGATTTTGTGAAATGCAATAATTCCAATGATGTGTAGAATTGATAGAATTATTGTCTTTTTCATTTTATTTTTATTTTTAAAATATATTTGTATTGATTTCAGAGAGGAAGGAAGAGGGAGAGATAGAAACATCAATGATATATATTTTATATATATATATGTCATTGGGATCGAGCCCGCAACTGGGGCATGTGCCATTGACCGGAATCAAACCTGGGACCTTTCAGTCTGCAGACCGACACTCTATCCACTGAGCCAAACCAGCTAGGGCAAATTATTGTCTTTTTTAAAACTTAATGTGGAAAATTTCAAATATATACAAAATGAGAGAAAAATGGCAAAATAAACTTTGTGTATTCATCTCAACTTTAGCAGTTATCAACTATGGCTAATGTAATTTCATCTACAGTAAATCTCTGCTCCCCTCCATCTTATTTTAAAGCAACCTCAGACATCATATTTTGTAAGATATGGACTCTTAAATTTTTTAAAGTGTAACTACAGTATTATTTTCACACGTAAAATAATTTAAGCCCTGCTGGTCTGGTTCAGTGGTTGAGCGTTGACCCATGAACCTAGAGGGTCATTGGTTCGATTCCTGTTCAGGGCACATGCCCCAGTTGCAGGATCAATCCCCAGAAGGGGACATGCAGGAGGCAGCCAATCAATGATGTTTCTATCTCTCTATTCCTCTCCTTCCTCTCTCTAAAAATCAATAAAAACATATTTAAAAAAATTTTAAGACAAGTCCTTAATAGCAAATATCCAAACTGTTCAGATTTTCCTGCTAATTTTAAGTTTGTTTGAATGAGGATTCCTAAGGTCTTTATATTGCTCTTATTGGAAAAGTCTCTCTAGTCTTTTAATCTATAGACTCTCTATGGTTTTTATTTTTGCTAGACTGCTTCATAGGTGATGGTATATGCTTTTACCATGCAGCACCTACTGTCTGATTGACTCTTCGTGATGTTAGTGGCCATTGATCATTTCCTGGATCCATTTATTTTATTTAGGGTTGCAAAATGATCATCTATTATTCTTGACTTTACTAACTAATATTTCTCTAAAGAGAAACTTCACCTCATCTCTTTGGTTACCTAGAAAAATGCTTCATATTTTTGAGAGACAGGAGAAATACTTGGTCCTTTCAGTTTTCAAAATAAATTGGATTCATAGTATTCTCCAAAATGACCAATAAAGCTTTATTTGAGTATAAACTGGTGTATGTGGTTCAATCAATTATAGTTGGTAGCCCTAGCCGGTTTGGCTCAGTGGATAGAGCGTCAGCCTGCGGACCTAAGGGTTCCAGGTTCAATTCAGTCAAGGTACATGTACCTCGGTTGCAGGCTCCTCTCACATTGATATTTCTCTGTCTTTCCCTCTCTCTTCCACTTTCTAAAAATCAATGAAAAAATATCCTCGGGTGAAGATTAAAAAAAAATTATACTTGGCATTTTGGAGCTATAACTTAACATACATAAAACTCACCTGTTTAAAAATGTACAATTCAGTTATTTTTTTGTGTGTTCACAGAGTTGTGAACCATCACCAAGATTTAATAAATTTCAACCATTTTCATCACCCCCAACAGGAACCCTGTACCCTTTAGTTAGTCACTCATTATTACTTCCAGTGCTATCCCACCTCTAACCCTAGGCAACCATTAATCTACGTTTTGTCTCAATGGATTTTCCTAGTCTGGGTATTTGAAATAACTGGAATCATATAATATGTACTCTTTTGTGACTGGCTTCTTTTACTTTGCATAATCCTATGTAATAAAGATGTAACATGCAAATGGTCATTTCGCTGTGAAGCATAACCACCGGATCACAGGTCAGCAGGAGGGTGGGGCAGCAAGCTACAAGCGGGCAACGGAGAGCTACAGGAGGGGGCAGGGAAGCAAGCTATGGGGGATGGGGCGGTGGGGGGGAGCTACAGGAGGGCAGGGGCAGAGAGCTACTGGAGGGCAGCAGCAAGCTACTGGCGCACAAATTCATGCACAGGGCTACTAGTATTTTCAATATTCATGCATTTTGTAGCATGTGTAGTTATTTTTATTGATTGTCCCATCTTTGACCAATGGAGTCCTTACATGATGCTCCCTGAGTTCATTTGACTTAATTTAAGGCATCTTTGATAGCTTTTTGTATCTGGTATGATAGTTCATCCAGACTTTATTTTGTACCAGGAAATAGCCTTTTCTCTTAGAAGCCTTTTAATGGGAAATAGCATTTGGAGATCACAATCTAGGCATTTACAATGCTTATTTCTATTGAGTTAGTCAGTGTTTCTAGGCCTTTTCCTGTTATTAGAGGTACAAAATAAGTTGTGTTTTTCTCTTTTTTTAAAAAATCATGAATTCATGTTATGCTTGAAAATCAAGTGACCTGGGGACTTTTCTTAACTTTGATTTTACTTCTCTCTCCTTTTGCCTAGACTAGAAACCCTAGTTCTCAACAGCATCAGCATTATTAACTATTACCAAAAGTCTCAGAATGATAATGCCAACACTACCACCAACAATAGATTACTGAAGAAAGTTAATGACTTTTGTTGTTGTTAGGGTATATTTCACTATGGCTGTAGAGTAAAATGACTGAGTTTTAAAATTACATAGGCTAGTTCCTTGCTGAGTGTTTATGTTACCATCTAGTTACACAGATCTTTTGTTTCGTTTTATATTTTTGGCGTTCCAAAAGATTCCTAACCTTGCAGAATTTTTGGTCATCTGTGTTTAAAATTAATAATGTATATAATTTGTGATAGTGTTGGTTTATTTTTAGAATGTGGCTTATGAAGCATACTATGAGTAAGCCAAAAGGGAATGGTGATTATTAGAATGTGTTCAGTGAGACTCCTCTGCTGGGGTTCTTGTCCCAGCCTTACAAAGGGTTCAGCAATCTGGAGAAAGAAGCTGATGCATAGATGATTAAGAAGGTGTCCAAGGACGAAAGATAATTTTGAAAGACATTGGGGGTCAGATGATCTTCAGCTAAAGGAACTAAAGGCCTGAAGACTACCCCTTGCCTAAGGACCCTGTGCTATTTATTAATACAATTTGTCCTAAGGCAAGGTAGAGACATACACTTCAAAGGGTACTGTTTCAGAGGGTAGGTTTACAGAAGCATTGTCAGTTTGGGGAATAGCCTACAGCTGTTCAGGTGTTTGGCCAACAGGAGGCAATAAAATGCCCTGAGCTGTCTGGCAGTAAACGATTATGCTATTCAGGTTTGGGGGAGACGCTTTTTAGCCATCCCAGATGATTCAGCCCTGCTGACATGCTGGATTTGGCTTCTGGCATTCCTCCTTTGTATCTAAAGAAAAGACTTCTTAGCTCTTACTGGTTGTCCAGTGGGAAGATGAGCCCAGTGTTACCAGGTAATCGGATTTTTTTGAGAGAGTTTCCAGATTGTTTAGTGTTTACAACTATTTTAACTTTTTTTTTTTTTATCCATTATAAACAAGAGCTTAGGAGCAAGATTTGGCTTACAGTCTGCACTCTGTAATTTCTGCCATAGAGTCTTCATAAGCATTAACAGTCTTAATACTGTCTCAAGCACCCTCTCTTAAAATGATAGTAAGCACAGATGTAGAAGAGCCCTGTGATTCTGTGTGCCTCTTAAAAAATGATTAACTTTGGGAATTTGAAAAGGACCACAAGATCAGTCATGAAGACCAGGATATCAAGTTTTCAACTACTTTGACACAAAGTAATTTCAGAAAGTACAAAATAAGTTAAATATACTTTGTTCATTTTCAGAGAAGCATACTAGTAGCACTGGACACCAAAGTCAGTTGGCAGGTGCTTATGATAAATCATGTTGATTTGTACCAATGCATGCCTTTAGTTGTAAAGATGAAGATATAAGGCCAGGTGCTATTGGGTTATTTATTTATTTAGGGCAGACAGGCAGACAGACATCGTTTTGTTGAATGCACTTACGTACACATTCGTTTGTTGCTTCTTTTATGTGCCCTGACTGGAGAGTAAATCTGCAACCTTGGCGTTTTGGGACCAATGCTCAAACCAAATTGAGCAACCTGACCAAGACTGCTATTGAGTACTAACATTTTGGGTGGCATAGTGCATTGGACAATATTGATAGGTATTCTTGGATAGCTTATCAAGGAATTTGAGGACATTTAATATATATTTTAACTACTATATAAGAACTGTCACCAATAGTGGTAAACAAACATCAATGACATAAAGTTTGGAGTTGGTACAGAGTCATATTGATTATCTTTTATATTATTTACTTTACTCAAATTCTAAATTCTTTGTTTTGAGTGACACAAGGCATTTTAAAAAAGGCTCCTAGTCCTTGTGAACTTTTGTTTCCTGAAATATTAGGGTAGGCTTGTTTTGTAACTGATTAAAAATGTAATTTATGGGCACTCGTATCTTCTCATTCACTTTGCTCTTAATCACTTGCTGCTCTTCAGCCTGGGCATGTTCTTGAATGTCTTTTCAACAAAGCAGTTTGATCAAAGATGTCAGGTTCTGTCTACACATGAGCTTGCTCTCTTGATATTCTAGTACTCATTTTAATGTTTTTATTGATTTTTAATTTTTTAAAATATTTTTTATTTCAGAGAGGAAGTGAGAGGGAGAGATAGAAACATCAATGATGAGAGAATCATTGATTGGTTACCTCCTGTACACCCCCTACTGGGGATCAAGCCCACAACCCAGGCATGTGCCCTTAACGAATGGAACGCAGGCCCCTTCAAGTGTCTGTAGGCCAATGCTCTATCCACTGAGCTAAACCGGCCTAGGGCTTTATTGATTTTTTAGAGAGAAACATTGATGTAGAGAGAAACATCAATCTGCTACCTCCTGCATGCTCCTGTGCGTGTCTAATCTGTGTCCAAGTTTCCCCTTTTCATTGAGACACTAGTCATATGGATTAGGGTTCATCCTAATGAACTCATCTTAACTTGATTACCTCTATAAAGATCCTATCTTCAAATCACCTTCTGAGTTACTGGAGATTAGGACTCCAATATATCTTTATTGGGGCGGCAGGGGGGGTGGTGGCCACAATTTAATGCATTACGCAGTCCGTCCCTAGAAGATAGTTCTCTGCATTGGGAGATGTTATATAATGCTTCATTCCTCAAGACAGAAAGAAATGGAAGACTAACTTTACATGTAAATAAACTGATTTCTAAAAATAAGTTGAATAAATGAACAAATATTTGCTTGTTCCTTTTCCCTTATTTCTGATACACAGTGCTAAAATTTATATATCAGGCACTCTGCTAAGCATAGGATAAGCATAATCTGTATAGTCCCTATGAGGTAGATACTTTTACTTCCCTCATTTTACACACTGGGCAACTGAGGCACAAAGAGCTTCTTGAATTAGCAGTTTATTTAAAATCATGGAGCCCTGGTAAGCTATCAATCAAACCTAAGTCTCCTGACACCAGAGACCTTGGCTAAAGTGTCTTCTGGATCTTTGCATTCTAGTTCTGCTACATTTTACCACCTCCTTGCCAAAGGAATTTTTCTAAAGCACTGCTTTTGTAGGGTCACTCTGCTGCTTAAATCTCTTGAAGACTTCCTTCCACATAAAATACTTCAATGCTTCAATGCTTGACATCTAAAACTCTTCAGTCTAGTTCCATAGGGTTACTGGTCAGGGGTGGGGACGTAATGGACTTCAATTGAAGAATGACATGTAATAGTGAAAGATGAAAGAGAAGATACATGCCCTGTATGTATCCTTCTTGAGCAAAATAAAGTCTGGGAATGTGGGGAGGAAGACAAAAAAATGTCAAGTGCTGAAGACATATAAAGCAAGATGGAAGGGGATTAGGTATGGCCTGCAGCGAACAGCTCTTTTATATAGCAGGGTCAGGGAAGTTCTCTGGAAAGTTAACACTAACACAGACCTAAAGAGAGAAGGTCAGAGATGGGTTTGGATGGCAATGAAAAGTCAGATCATGTAAGGCCTTGTAGGCCATTGTGAAAACATTTATTTTGAATGTAGTGGTTGCATAATATGGGTGCTTTATTAAAGATCATCAGTTTTTGTTTGTTTGTTTTTTAAGAATAATTGAGTCTAAAATGCTTCCTGTGGAAACCTAAGCTGCTGAGATTAGGGGGTCATGGACTGCCATCTAGTGGCTATTTATCATAAACTAGAGGCCCGTTGCAGGAAGATTCCTGCAAGAATAGGGCTTCCTGCAGCCATCTGTCGCCCCGCCTGCTTCCCTCCCTTCTCCGTTGCCCAGCTTGCTTCTCCGCAGCTTCGCTCCCTTCTGCAGCGCTTGACTTCCTTCTACGCTGTCTTCAGTCTTCACTCTGCGTCTGGATATGCAAATTAACCGCCATCTTGGTTTGGTTAATTTGCATACTTGCTCCTGATTGGCTGGTGGACGTAGCAGAGGTATGGTCAATTTGCATGTTTCTCTTTTATTAGATAGGATGTGGGTGAGCCTTCCAAAAAATAAGCAGGCTTTACAGAAGTTTGTGTTGCCAGCTTAGTCATATAAATGGAAAATGTGGATGCCTGGAAAAAAACCTTCATTTATGAACTATTTGAAAATAAGTTATAGACATTGTGCCTCTTTACCTCTAAATACTTTGCATATTCCCTTAGAACAAGGACATTCGTTTATATAATTACTAGAGGCCTGGGGATCGGGTCAAAATCAGCAGTCCAACATCCCCTGAGGGGTCCTAGAGTGCGAGAGGGCACTCTGCAAAGTTGCTGTCACTCAGCAGCTCCTGCATTGAGTGTCTGCCCCTGATGGTCATAACTACTGGCTGGTCGGCCAGTCACTTAGGCTTTTATATATATAGATCAAATCTAATTATCAAAATTGGAAATGGATTTTCTCCAGATTTGTTGTATGGTTCCATTCCAAGACCTTTCATTATGAAGAGCTATTAATTTGCTGCAGGCCAGATTTCAAGAACTCTCAATAAGCAAGGAAAATCTTAATACCTTGGTTTTGGATTAATCCAGGGATAGTTTTAATTATTAAAAACAGAAGGAAGGGAATATAGTAGTCCCCTCTTATTTGCAGTTTTGTTTTCTGCAATTTCAGTCACCTGCGATAAACCAGGGTCTGAAAATATTAAATGGAACTTCCAGAAATAAACAATTCATAAGTTTTAAATTGGGTGCTATTTTGAGTGAAATCTCACACCACCCCTCTCCACCCAAACCAGGACATGAATCATCCCTTTGTCCAGTTTATCCACACCAGGGGTCCTCAAACTTTTTAAACAGGGGGCCAGTTCACTGTCCCTCAGACCGTTGGAGGGCCGGACTATAGTTTAAAAAAAAACTATGAACAAATTCCTATGCATACTGCACGTATCTTATTTTGAAGTAAAAAAACAAAACGGCAAACACACCCGCATGTGGCCCGCGGGCCGTAGTTTGAGGACTCCTGATCCACACCATATATGCTACCTGTCCACTTAGTAGCCATCATGGTTTTGAGAGTGACTATTGTGGTATCACAGTGCTTGTGTTCAAGTTACCCTTGTTTTACTTAATAATGGCTCCAATGCCATTCACATAACTTCTATTATAGCAGTGATGGGCAACCTTTTGAGCTTGGTGTGTCAAACTTCGCCAAAAAACTGAGCATAACTCGGGTAGTGTGTCACTTTGAGGAAAAAACATTATTTCGCAAATGTTTCATCCTCAGGAGCAGCAAATGTTTCATCCTGATAGCCGTGTCATCAGAAATGGCTACGCGTGTCAGTGCTGACACGCGTGTCATAGGTTCGCCATCACTGTATTATAGTATATTGTTATACTTGTTCTATTTCATTATTAGTTATTGTTGCTAATTTCACAATGCCTAGTTTATAAATTAAACTTTATTATAGGTATTTACGTATAGAGGGAAAACATAGCATATAGGGTTCAGTACTATCCATGGTTTCAGGCATCTACTGGGGTTCTTGGGACACATCCCCGTCGATAAAAGGGAGACTACTATACCTTATTTTTATTTATTATTATTATTACTTTTTCAACACATTTTTATTGATTTCAGAGAGGAAAGGAGAGGGGAGAGAGAGAGAGAAACATCAATGATAAGAGAGAATCATTGATTGGCTGCCTCCTACTGGGGATGGAGGCCACAACCCAGGCATATACCCTTGACTGGAATCAAACCCTGGACACTTCAGTCTGCTGGCTGACACTCTATCCACTGAGCCAAACTGGCTGGGACTACCTTATTTTTACTGAGTTATAATTTACAAACAATATAATGAATTCATTTTTAAGAGTGCAGTTTAGTATATTTTGGCAAATGGATGCATCCAGGTAACCAGTGCTCCAGTTAAGGTTGGAACATTTACATCACTGCAGGAACTTCCAAGGTCTCACCCTCCCCATCCTGGCCCTAGACAACCACCAGTCTTCTTTCTGTCAGTGATTAGTGTGGCTGGTCAGCAGTCCTATATAATAAAGAGGTATTATGCAAATTAACCCTCACACCCTCACAAGATGGCTGCCTATGACCAGGCCGGCAGGGGGGTTAGTGAGAGACCACCAAATGACTGAACAAGCAGGCTGCATGGGGCGACCAGGCCGGCAGGGGGGTTAGTGAGGGACGACCAAACGACTGAACAGCAGGCTGCATGGGGCAACCAGGCCAGCGGGGGTGGGGGGGGGCAGTTAGGGGCAACCAAGCCGGCAGAGAGGGCCAGTTGGGGGCGACCACGCCAGCAGGGGAGGCAGTAAGAGGCGACCAGGCCGGCAGTGGGTGGCAGTTAGGGGTGACCAGGCCTTCAGGGAGGTGTTGCAGTTGGGGGCGACCAGGCCAGCATGTAGGGCAGTGGGGGCAATTAGGCTGGCAGGGGGGCAATGAGGGCGACCAGGCCATTATGGGGGGCAGTAAGGGGTGAACAGGCTGACAGGAAGGGCAATTAGGAGCAACTAGGCCAGCAGGGGTTGGGCAGTGAGGAGCGACCAGGCAGGCAGGCAGGTGAGCAATTAGGAGCCAGCGGTCCAGGATTGTGAGAGGGATGTCCCACTGCCAATGTCCAACCAGCAGTTGGACATCCCCGAGGGGTCCTGGATTGGAGAGGGTGCAGGCTGGGCTGAGGGAACCACACCCCAACCCCCATGCACAAATTCCGTGCACTGGGCCTCTAGTTTTATATAAATGGAATTGTTTATATACACTCTTTAGTGTCTAGCTTCTTCAGGTCAGCATAATGGTTTTAACCTTTTGCACTCGGATGTCGAGTGTGACTCGACATGGTTAGCATTGGTAGCAGCTCTTTTTATACTCTTTGAATGTATCAATAATTTGAAATATAAAAAAATCCAAATAAATAAGTTTGTATGAAAAGAAACTCCAGTTTTTTATTCTATTGCTGCGCTTTGTAAAATCTGGGGTATTTAAAAAATTAAATCCCGAGTAGAATAAAGGAATCGAGAAAAAAGCAAGCGAGTGCAAAGGGTTAAGATTTGTTTGTGTTGGTCACATGTATTAGTATTTTATTCCTTTTTATTGTTGAATATGAATCTGTTGCAAAAATATACCTAAGTTTGTTAATGTCTTCTCCATTTGGTGGACGTCTATTTTTTTTCCTCTTTGGGGCCATTATGAGTAAAGTTCTATGAATTCGTATACAAATCTATGAGTGGACATATCTTTTATTTCTCTAGGATTAGAATTGCTAGAATGTGGTTGAGGTCTGTTTAATCCTATATAATAAAAACCCAGCGACCATAAAGGCATAACGACCAAACAACCGCTCGACCAGTCGCTGTGAGGTCCATTGACCACCTCTTGGTCCCGCCCACCCCACTCCTGGCCCACCGGATGGCGAACAGGGAACTGGGATAGGTGCTGGCGGGGCGGGACTGGGGACTGGTGAGTGGATGGAATGACCGATCTCTTGGTCCCTTCCCCCAACCCGCAGGCTCTGATCACCGGATGGCAAACGGGGAACCATGGGGAACCGTGGTGGGTGGCGGCAGCAGCGGGGCGGGACGGGAGACTGGCGAGGAGAACCGGCATGTGTGGCAGTGGCATGGTGGGACTGGGGACTGGCAAGGTGAACCGGGTGGGTGATGGGGTGGGACTGGGGACTGGCGAGCAGGTGGAAGATGGCCCTGATCACAGGCTAGGCCTAGATCTATATAAAATACCAAATTTTTCCAAAATGACAGTACCTTTTAACATTATCACCAACAGTGTATGAAAATTTCAATTTTTTCACATTTTTTAATTGAATTTGTTGGGGTGACACTGGTTAACAAAATTATACAGGTTTCATCATCTGTACACTGTATTGTGTTTTTACCTTCCCAAGTCATGTCTCCGTTCATCACCATTTATCCTTCCTATCCTCCACTTTCCTCTATACCCCTCCCCCTGGCAGTTACCACACTGTTATCTGTGTCCATGAGTTTTTGCTCTTTTTTTTTTTTCTCAATCCCTCTACTACCCTCCACCTAGCCTCCTTTCTTCTGACAGCTATCAGCCTACTATTTATGAGTCTGTCACTATTTTGCTAATTAGTTCATTTTATTAGTTTTCACATATGAGTGAAATCATATGGTACTTGTCTTTCTCTGACTCGCTTATTTCACTTAGCATAATGTTCTCCAGGTCCATCCATGCTGTCCCAAAAGATAATATTTCTTTCCTTTTTATAGCCGAGTAGTATTCCAAGGTATAATTGTACCACGGCTTTTTTTATCCACTCAACTACTGATAGGCACCTGGGATCCTTCCAAATCTTGGCTATCCTATCTAATAAAAGAGTAATATGCAAATCATCACTAAGCCACGCCCACCAGCCGATCAGAGTGAGTATGCAAATTAAACAAAAACCATGGTGGCAGCCCCGCCCCCCAGCCTTTCCGGGCCTGTGGGAGTTGGAGAAGTCAGGCGTCAGCGCCTGAGGCTGGCTGCAGCCACGGAGACCAAGAAGCCGCCTGCCCCGTGATCCCAGGCTGCAGCCAGCCTCAGAAGCCTCACGTCCTAGGGAGACGGAGAAACCCAGCCCCAGTGCCTGAGGCTGGGTGCGGCCCGGGAGACAAAGAAGCCACCTGCCCCGTGATCCCAGGCCGCAGTCAGCTGGAGAAGCCGCCCGCCCCATGTCCGCCGGCCCCACATCCTGGGGGAGACTGAGAAACCGGACCCCAGCGCCTGAGGGTGGATGCGACCTGGGAGACGAAGAAGCCGCCTGCACAGTGATCCCAGGCCGCAGCCAGCTGGAGAAGTCGTTCACCCCATGTCCTGGGGGAGACAAGAAACCGGGTGCCAGTGCCTGAGGCTGGCTGCAGCCCGGGAGATGAAGAAGCCGCCTGCCCTGTGATCCCAGGCCGCAGCCAGCAGCAGAAACCTCAGGTCCGCCTGTCCCACGTCCTGGGGGAGACTGAGAAACCGGGCCCCAGCGCCTGAGGCTGGGTGCGGCCCAGGAGACGAAGAAGCCGCCTGCACAGTGATCCCAGGCCACGGCCAGCTGGAGAAGCCACCCGCCCCATGTCCGCTTGCCCCACGTCCTGGGGGAGACTGAGAAACCGGACCCCAGTACCTGAGGCTGGCTGCAGCCCGGGAGATGAAGAAGCCACCTGCCCTATGATCCCAGGCCGCAGCCAGAAGAAGTCGCCCCCACTGCATCCGAGGGAAGATGGAGAAGCCACCCGCCTGCGGTCCAGGCGCCAGTACCTGCAGCTGGCTACAGCCTGGTAGATGGAGAAGCCGCCCACCCTGCATTCCCGGGCACCAGCACCTGTGGCTGGCTGTGGCCTGGGAGACAGAGGAGCCACCCACCCTGCAGTCCTAGGCGCCAGCACTTGTAGCTGCAGCACAGGCGAAGCCACCTGCCCACCATCCCTTGCAGCCAGCGTGGGCGCCTATGCCTGACCAGAGGGAGGGAAGCCCGGATCCTGGGTGCCTGTGGTCGGCTGAGGGAGGGAATTCTGGGTACCAGGTACAGGCCGAGGCAGAGGTGGTTAGGGGCAATCAAGCCAGCAGGGGAGCAGTTAGGGACAATCAGGCTGGTAGGCAGAAGCAGTTAGGGGCAATCAGGCAGGCAGGCGAGCAGTTAGGAGCCAGCAGTTCTGAATTGTGAGAGGGATGTCCAACTGCTGGTTATCCCACGAGGGGTCCCAGATTGGAGAGGTTGCAGGCCAGGCTGAGGGACACCCTCCCTGCTGCCCCCTGTGCACGAATTTTATGCACCAGGCCTCTAGTTGTGAATAATGCTGCAATGAACATGGGGGTGCATATATTCTTTTGAATTAGTGTTTTGGGTTTCTTTGGATAAATTCCAAGAAGTGGGATCACTGGGTCACAAGGTAGTTTCATTTTTAATTTTTTGAGGTAACCATTCTGCTTTCCATAGTGGCTGCACCATTTTGCATTCCCACCAGCATTACACAAAGGTTCCCTTTTCTCTACATCCTCACCAACACTTGTTTGTTGATTTATTTATAATAGCCACTCTGACAGTTGTGAGGTGATATCTCATTGTGGTTTTAATTTGCATTTCTCTGATGGGTTAGTAACATTGAGCATGTTCACATATGCCCATTGGCCATCTGTATGTCCTCTTTGGAGAAGTATCTGTTTAGGTCCTTTGTCCATTTTTAAATTGGATTGTTTGGGGTTTTTTTGGTATTGAGATTTAAAGTTCTTTATAAATTTTGGATATTAATCCCTTATCAAATGTATTGGCAAATATGTTCTCACATTCAGTGAGTTTCTTTTCTCATCTTATTGATGGTTTCCTTTGCTTTGCAAAAACTTTTTAGCTTGATATAGTCCCATTTGTTTATTTTTTCTATTGTTTCCCTTGCCCGAGGAGATATATCAGAAAATATATTGCTATGAGAAATGTCTGAGATTTTATTGCCTATGTTTTCTTCTAGGATTTTTTTATGGTTTCGAGTCTGACATTTAAGTTTTTAATTCATTTTGAGTTTATTCTTGTGTGGTATAAGAAGGTCCAGTTTCCCACCCACCCACCACCCCTTTTTTTGCATGTATCTGTTCAATTTTCCCAGCCCTATTCATTGAATGGACTGTCTAGCTCATTATGTGTTTTTGCCTCATTTAACAAATATTAATGGACTATAAAGGTGTGGGTTTATTTCTGGACTCTTTATGCTGTTCCATTGGTCTATGTGTCTGATTTTTATGCCAGTAACATTCTGTTTTGATTACTAGGCCTTATAGAATAATTTGATATCAGGTAGTGTGATTCCTTCAACTTTGTTCTTCTTTCTCAAGATAGGTGTTGCTATTCAGAATCTTTTGTGGTTCCACATAAATTTTTGGAGTTGTGTTGAATCTATAGATTGCTTATCAGTTTTTGTAGGGGTTTTTTTTTGTGTGTGAAACCTTTAGGGTTCTCTATATACAGTATCATGTCATCTGCAAGTAATGACAGTTACTTCTTCCTTTCCAATTTAGATACCTTTTACTTCTTATCCTTGTGTAATTGATGTGGCTAGGACTTCCAGTACTGTGTTGAATAAGAGCAAAATCCCTGTCTTGTTCCCAGTCTTAAAGAAAATGCTTATAATTTTTGCCCATTGAGAATGGTGTTGGCTGTGGGTTTGTCATATAAGGCCATTATTATGTTGAGGTATGTTTCCTTTATTCTCACTTTGCTGAGAATATTTTATCATGTGCTGGGTTTTATCAAATGCTTTTTCTGCATCTGTTGATGTGATCATGTGGTTTTTATCCTTAATTTTTGTTTCTGTGATATATCATGTTTATTGATTTGCGAATATTGTACCAACCTTATATCCCTGGAATGAATCCCACTTGATCATAGTATATGATCTTTTTAATGTACTGCTGGATTCAGTTTGCTAATATCATGTTGAGGATTTTAGTATCTATGTGCATCAGGGATATTAGCTGCTAATTTTGTTTCTTTGTAGTGTCTTTATCTGGTTTTGAACTTAGGATAATGCTGGCCTTGTAAAATGAGCTTGGGAATCTTCCCTCCTCTTGAATTTTTTGGAATAGTTTGGGATAGGTGTTATTTCTTCTTGGAATGTTTGGTAAAATTCACCTGTGAAACCATCCGAGTTGTCTCCACTGATTGGTCAGTGTCAAGGCCAGGGGTTGTTAATCATTGCAGCTGCTCCTGGTGTCTCCCACCTAGTTTTGCTGCTTTTCTGGGCCTGGAGCTGAAATACAACTGAGGCCTAGATGTTATATCTCTAGGGAGGTGACATTCTTTATCTGCTGTAAATTGCTCTGCCAATTTGTTCAACTGTTTCAGTTTCCCTATTCCACTTGTTCTGGCTTACTGGCCTATCTCACTAGGACTAAAAGATTGATTGGATTTCAGTTAAAACAGTTTGATGAATATTCAAGGTGATGCTGTGTACTTCATATTGTATCATGTTTGTAATAGGAAGTTTGATCACATGGTTATTGGACTCTAGTTTGCTTTTTTTAAATGTATTTTTATTGATTTCAGAGAGAAAGGGAGAAGAAGAGAGATAGAAGCATCAATAATGAGAGAGAATCTGATTGGCTGCCTCCTGCACACCCCACACTGGAGATCGAGCCTGCAACCTGAGCATGTGCCCTGACTGGGAATTGAACCATGGCCTCCTGGTTCATGGGTTGACACTAAACCATGTCAGCTGGTCTGGAATCTAGTTTTTGAATAGTTTTTAAAGATAAAACTTAGTTATTCCATTACAGTGCATACCTCCTTTGATTAAATTAGAAAACATTAGCACTGTGGATATATTGAACCTGAAGGCTTTTTTGTCCCCCAGATGGGAGAATGAGTTTTGTGTTTGTTGTATACTGTTTCCTCTTGGACTGCTATTCTCTGGAGCACATGGAGAACTAGACAGGAAGTAATGGCTTTATTAATAAGCAATGAACCTTGTTTTAGATTCCCATGTACTTACGTAAATATTCAAAGTAAGTCTTCCTAAGTTATATACTCATTGCATAAAGCAGTGATGGACTTTAATATTTTTGTGGTTTTGAATTGGACTAAAACAAGGAAGTTTGGTCTTTTGGGATCACTAATTTGAAAAGTATTTAGATGTTGTATGCAGTTTTTATAATTGATGTTTTTGTCGTTTAAAACATTGCTTCTTTTATTTCCTATGTCTTTGGGGAGGGTAGATGTAGATGTAACATGTTTATGAATAGGAATTTCTAAACTATTTTCCTTGGGAATGCAGTAACTGTCCTAGATCGGAGTTGTCACTGCCTTTTCTATAAAGTTTTAAGTAAAATGTAATAATTTGAAGTCAAGGAGTATTTTAAGGTTATTGTACCCTTAAATAAGTGAATGAATGAGTTGAATCTTTCCAAATGAAATAATAAAGGGGGACATTACATAACAATCAAGTTCAGGTTTTCTTTTTCTTTTTCTTCCTATGTTTAGTGAACAACTACCCTTCCTGAGAGAAGCAGCAGAATTGTGCTTACTGGCATTGCTGGTGTCTGAGAAGCCTCAGGGACAAATAGATGAGCACAACTAAACTACATTATATTAACAAGAAAAATCCCCATCTCTCTCAGTGTCATAATGCTCTCATCTACTTTATTACACAGGCTTTACGGAAATCACTAAGTAATTTTTTTAGAAAGGCAAACAACAAAATAAGATCCCTTATTTACTGATCGTAATAGGGATAAAACTAGTGTTTTGTGGCTTTTAATAGTCTAGTAAGTGATGTTTCGTGAAATATGAGTGGATTCTACAGGCAGGTATATTATTGATACCTTTCTTCCAAAATTTAAAAATAGCATTACTCCGGACTAGCTGCCAATATTCATCAATATCAGCCTATCATAGAAAAAGCTCCAGCCCAAAGAGACTATCTAAATTTCTGTGTGCAATAATAATAGCACTGGTTGCCAGATACTGTTCTAAGCTTTTGTAAGTACTAATTCATTTAATGTTCAAAGCAACCTTGTAAACTTGGTGCTTTTATTTTTATGACTTATAGATAAGGAAATAGACTTGGAGAGGTTAATTTACCTGCCTCAGATCACACAGGAAGTAAGTAGCAAATCCAGGATTTGACTATACAGGCAAGTTGCACCAGAGTCCATGCTCTTACCCACTATGTCAGCAATTTTCAACCTTTTTCATTGCTTGGCATGCATAAATTAATTACTAAAATTCTGCAGCACACAAAAATATATATTTTTTGCCAAGCTGACCGAAAAAATGGGTAGAATTTTGATTCATTCACACAAGATATCTATTGTGTTGGCTGTTGTCATTTTTTTAAAATACATTTTATTGATTTTTTTTTTTTTTTTTTACAGAGAGGAAGGGAGAGGGATAGAGAGTTAGAAACATCGATCAGCTGCCTCCTGCATACTTCCTACTGGGTATGTGCCCGCAACCATGGTACATGCCCTTGACTGGAATCAAACCTGGGACCTTTGAGTCCGCAGGCCGATGCTCTATCCACTGAGCCAAACGGGTTAGGGCTGTTGTCATTTTTTTATTTGACAATCTAAAGGAAAAGAGTTCAGTGCCCCTGAGCAAATAGGTATTCTACGTTTTAAAAATTCTTGTGGAACATTGTTTGAAAATCTCTGCTCTGTGTTATGTCTTTCACGATAGGTGATATATGATTGGCATTGAGAGGTTCTAGAAGAAGGGAGATAAAAAAGCACATATATCTCTGTTGAATTTAAGGGCTTATTGTCATTTTATATAGAGGAAAATCAATTTTCTTTTCCTACTTTATCTGAATGCCATGAATTCCCTGATATTGAGACTATGAAGATGCAGGAATAATGCTCATCCATTTCCCTCTGCAAGTATTTGGTGTACAATGTATTTGTTATTTTTTTGATTTGGAAAATTTGAACTGGAGCCACAGGTCAAAGGGAGATCTTTGGGAAAACACATAAACAAGAAGGCATGGAAGAACCTGGCAATGGGATAAGTTATTTTTTTCCAAATTATAAGAGAAAGTTTATTTAGAAAATTACAAAGGTAGTAGAAGTCAGCCAGCTGGGCTGTGTAGGCTCAAGAAACAAGTTACAGAGGCAGAAGAAAGGCCCTTGGAGCTTAGGAGAGGGAAAGGCAAAGGTAACACACCTTGGGGGGAAGAATAAAGGGACAGGAAAGGCGTGGGCGTTCACCTGGGAGGGAGAGCACCAATAAATTAACTTTTAAAAGAAGATAATAATGGATACTTTAGAAATTAATTGCATAGAAACCTTTTCAAATATAGTAAACATTCAAAGTGGAGTGTATTGATAAAGGTATAAGTAGGTGATCCTTTTAGCAATAATTACTATTTTTACCTTAAATGAACAGATTGGTAATCAGTTTTTACATAAACACATGAAGATGATTTATATAATCAATAAATTTACTCAGCCCTCTCCTGTTGGATGTTTAGGTTTCCGGTTTGTTCCAGTGGATTATTGTTAGGGTTTGGCTGGTGATATGGGCTGTGAAAGAATTCACAACTAAAAGAAGAGATGCAGAGAGGAAATTAATTTTACTTTCCAGGAACGGAAAGGGCCAAGTACTGGTAATCAGTACAGGGCAGGGAACAAAAAGCAGTTTCTACTTTTAAAGAGTGATGGCTGCTGTTGTAGGTAGCAAGGAAGGGAAGAGGATTTTGGGCTGAAGTTGAGCAGGTATCAGGGGTTGTCTTGAAAAGTTAGTTTGCTTTCCAGGAGACAATCTGGCAGATGTCCTACGGAGGTGTCTTATCAGTGTTTTTCCCAAGCCTGTAAAACAAGCATGTCAAACTCTGCCGGCACATAGGAGGCACATGCTTGCTGTAAAACATGCTTAGAACAAAAGGTATGAAGAGTTCAAAAGAAGCTGGCTTGAAAGGGAGGGAGGAAGAGAACTTTCTAATTAGAGACTCCTTGGTGTGCATTATCAGAGTTCTGAAAACAGCAAGAAGGGAGGGGGAATGTAAGAATGTTGCCTTGAGAGTAGCTTATCTTGTCTTGCATTTTGAACCCGGGGGCGGGGGGGGGGGGGCGCTGTTTGAATCAGAGGAGCTAATAATTTTGGAGTTTAATTATCAGGTGCTTATAAATTGTGGAAGGCCACAGCAAAGAAAATGAAAATGCCTTTTTCCTGTCCTTACAATATGTTATGTCCATGTGGTCCAATGTGTTAAAGCTGATATTTCCTTGTTGTTTTTCTATCTGGACTATCTATCTTTTGATCTAAGTAGTATATAAAAAACCCCTACTATTGTATTACTGTCTATTTTTCCCTTTAGTTCTGTTAATATTTACTTTATATATTTAGGTGTTCCCATGTTGAGTGCCTAAATATTTACAAATATTATATCCTCTTAGATTGGCACCTTTATCATTATGTAACATCCATCTTTGTCTCTTAACTACAGTCTTTCTTTTAAAGTCTACTTGTCTGATATAACTGTAGCTACTTTAGTTTTCTTTTGGTTTCCCTTTACATGGAATACTTTTTCTATCCCTTCACTCTGACTGTGTTCTAGGATGTAAAGAAAGTCTCTTATGAATGGCATATAGATAGGTCTTAGTTTTTGGGTTTTTTTTATCCATTTTTTGATTGGGGAATTTAGTCCATTTACATTTAAAGTAATTGTCTGTAGGTATGTACTTATTATTTACTTGATGGGGAAAATGAGACATTTTTGGGGATATAGCAATCTGAGTCTGTGCCAGTAACCTAATGCACATTCTTGTTAGCCTATAGTCTAGTCACTGCCCCTTCTTTAATTATCTGGTCCTGCAAGACCTGTTTACCTAAGTACTACTCCCATTTTAGAGAGGCCATAAACCATAAACAATACACAACCCCCAGATGGAATTATCAGCACTGGCACCAGGCCAGGCCTTTAGATGTGGTCTCATGGCCCTCACCCCAACACATGGGGCTATTTGCAAAGCCCGCGAAAGGTCCGAAAGTCCTATCCCATATTTCGGGGACAAAGAAACCAAAGGGTATAAAGGGAAAGCTTCCTCCATATTGACTTGCTCAGGATTTGGAGAGAAACAGCCTCCCCTGAGTTCTGTACTCTAGTACAAGAGAAACATCTGAAAATAAATGGGTTTTTCCTGTACTCCTGTGTATTTTTCAGTCGCCTGGTAAATTCTGTAACAACTTACCTGCTTTTATAGTTTCTCTTTGTTCCTTTTTTCTTCTCTTGCTCTCTTGTTTTGATGACTTTCTATAGTGGTATACTTATATTCCTTTCTCTTAATATTTTACTGTTTACTATAGGATTTTACTTGTGGTTATCATAAGGCTTACACATAAACATATATCAGTGGTATACTTTAAATTGATAACTTAAATTTGATCCCATTCTAAAGCTCAACAATTTTATTCCCCATCCCCACACACATTTTGTTTTTGATGTCACTTTTTTCTTGTGTATCCCTTACCCATCTTTTTCTATACTAATAAAAGGGTAATATGCTAATTAGACAGGGTCAACTGGACTTCTTCCAGTCATCCTTCCAGACAAAGCCACGGTGGCAGGGGCCGAGGTAGAGGCGGTTAGGGGTGATCAGGGGCAGGGGAGCAGTTAGGGATGATCAGACCAGCAGGGGAGAGCAGTTAGGGGCAATCAGGCAGGCAGGCAGGTGAGTGGTTAGGAGCCAGTGGTCCTGGATTGCGAGAGGGATGTCCAACTGCTGCAGGGATCAGGCCTAAACCGGCAGTTGGGCATCCCCCGAGGGGTCCTGGACTGGAGAGAGGGTGCAGGCCGGGCTGAGGAAACCCCCCCGAATTTCGTGCACCAGGCCTCTAGTTTATTATAATCATAGATAGTTTTACTATTTTTTTGTCTTTTAATCCACACTAGCTTTATAAGTGATTAATCCACTACCTTTACTCTATATTTACCTCTCTAGTGGGATTTATTCTTTTATATGTTTTCTTGTAATCAATCAGCACCCCCTCCCACCATCCCCCCCTTTTTTTTTTAGCTTAAATAAGTCCATGCTGGTTAAGTAGTGATGAACTCCTTTAGTATTTGCTTATCTGGAAAACTTTATCTTCAATTCTGAATGCTAACTTTCTGGGTAGAGTATTTTTGGTTGGAATTTTTTTCTTCTGGCACTTTTTCAAATTGTGGTATAATATACATAAATTTTATCATCTTAACCATATTTAAGTGTATATACAGTTCATTGGTATTAAATACATTCACATTGTTGTGTAATCATCACCACCATCCATCCCCAAAACTCTTCATTTTGTAGGACTGAAACCCATTAAACATTTTGAGTCCTTTCCATTCTTTTAGGTGCAAACCCAGAAGTAAAATTGCTGGATTATATGGTCATTCTATTTAAAACACCACACTGTTTTCCATATTGGTCATGCCATCTTTAGTAGTATCACCAAAGTAGCATACAAAGGTTTCAGTTTCTCTGCCTCCTCACCAACATAGTTATTTCAATCATGTGAATGTGTTTTCAAATATATTAATAGCATTATGCTAATTACATTAAATGTAAAATTTTGACATCATTATCCCCATATGAATATTTTTAACTTTAAACTGCCAAATTACCTCAAAAAGTCTTCACCAGCCCACTGGCATGGCTCAGTGGTTGAGCATTGATCTATAAACCAGAAGGTCACTGGTCGATTTCAGTCAGGGCACATGCCCGGATTGCAGGCTCAGTCCCCAGTGTGGGGCGTGCAAGAGGCAGCCGGTCAATGGTTATCTCTCATCATTGATGTTTCTATCTCTCCCTCTCCCTTCCTCTCTGAAATCAATAAAAATATATTTTGAAGATACATAAATAAGAATAAAAAGGCTTCACCAATTTTAATTTCATCTATAGCATAAAAGAATGCCCACCCAACCCCTCCAAATCTTTGTCAACATGCGAAATTACTCCTTTTTTATTTCTGCCAAGTCACTGTACATTTTTTTAAAAATCCTTGTTTTAATATATTTTTCCCCGTTTCTATTGATTTGATATCTTTTCATGTGTTTACAGACCACTTGAATATTTTCTTGAATTGATTGACAAGTTAGTTTGAGTAATCTAAACTGCTTTATTAGTTTCCTATTGCTACTGTAACAAATTGCTACAAATTTTAGTAGCTTAAAAGGAGACAGTTATCTTTCTTCTAGAGCAGTGGTCGGCAAATCATTAGTCAACAGAACCAAATATCAACAGTACAATGATTGAAATTTCTTTTGAGAGCCAAATTTTTAAAACTTAAACTTCTTCTAACGCCACTTCTTCAAAATAGAATTGCCCAGGCCGTGGTATTTTGTGGAAGAGCCATACTCATGGGGCCAAAGAGCCGTGTGTGGCTCGCGAGCTGCAGTTTGCTGACCACGGTTCTAGAGCAGTGGTTCTCAACCTTTTTAATGCCATGACCCTTTAATACAGTTCCTCATGTTGTGGTGACCCCCAACCATAAAATTATTAGAGGATCTAGGGGAGAATCGGTTCCTGGTCTTTTCCAGCTACTAGAAGTCATCTGCATTCCTTGGCTCATGGTCCCTTCCTCACATTGTTAGCATATTTCACTCTGATCTTCCCTTTTCACAAATAGCTGGTTTCCCAGTGATTATAATAAACAGTTGATGTTTTTCTTTTTGTTTTGAAATGCCATATTTATCCAATACTAAATTACCTTATTAAGTGTATGGCTAGATTTCATTCTAACCCAGTACCAGTGCTACAGTGTTTGAATTATTATAGTTGTTTATTCTATCTTGCTATCTGGAGCTCAAGTTCCCAATCATTTCTCTATTTTGAAAAATTTTTGGCTATTTTTGCTAAATTTCTTTTCTAAGGAAAGTTCTACAAAAATACCTTGTTGATTTCAGTTGAGATTGCTTTGAATTTATAGGTTACTTTCTGGAAAATTGACATGTTTAGTTGATTCTTCCTATCTAGGAATATTCAGTAGCTTTCTTTCTTTTTTTTTTTTTTTTAAATAAATCTTTATTGTTCAGATTATTACAATTGTTTCTCCTTTTTTTCCCCCATATCTCCCCATCACCCGGTTCCCTCCCCCCCGTTGTCCTTATCCATAGGTGTATGATTTTTGTCCAGTCTCTTCCCATAACCCCCACACAGACACCCCTTTCCCCCTGAGAATTATCAATCCACTCCCATTCTATGCCTCTGATTCTATTATGTTCACCAGTTTATTCTGTTCCTCAGATTTTTAATTCACTTGATTTTTAGAATCACTTGTTGATAGATATGTATTTGTTGTTCATAATTTTAATCTTTACTTTTTTCTTCTTTTTCCTCTTTTTAAAGAATACCTTTCAGCATTTCATATAATACTGGTTTGGTGGTGATGAACTCCTTTAGCTTTTTCTTATCTGTGAAGCTCTTTATCTGCCCTTCAATTCTGAATGATAACTTTGCTGGGTAGAGTAGTCTTGGTTGTAGGTTCTTGCTATTCATCACTTTGAATATTTCTTGCCATTCCCGTCTGGAATGCATAGTTTCTGTTGAGAAATCAGCTGACAGTCGTATGGGTGCTCCCTTGTAGGTAACTAACTGTTTTTCTCTTGCTGCTTGTAAGATTCTCTCTTTGTCTTTTGCTCTTGGCATTTTAATTATGATGTGTCTTGGTGTGGTCCTCTTTGGATTCCTTTTGTTTGGGGTTCTGTGCGCTTGCTGGACTTGTAAGTCTATTTCTTTCACCAGGTGGGGGAAGTTTTCTGTCATTATTTCTTCAAATTGTTTTTCAGTATCTTGCTCTCTCTCTTCTGGCACCCCAAAAATTCGGATATTGGTATGCTTAAAGCCATCCCAGAGGCTCCTTATGCTATCCTCACACTTTTAGATTCTTCTTTCTTTCCACCTCTCTGGTTGGGTGTTTTTTTCTTCCTCATATTCCAGCTCTTTGGTTTGACTCTTCGGGTGCGGTGGTCTACTCTGTATATTCTTTATTTCAGACAGTGTATGCATAATTTCTGACTGGTCCTTTTCCATTTTTTTGGTATTCTCATTTAGGTCCTTGAAGGTCTCTTCAAGTTTCTCAGCGGTTTTTAGAAGATTCTTCAGTAACCTTATAAATATGGTTCTGAACACTGTGTCATCCATTAGTTTGCTTTCATCTATCTCTCCTACCTGTGACATACTTCGATGTCTCCACATTTTGGCTGCCTCCCTGTGTTGATGGAGTGGCTTTGTGTGGTCGGTGACCTATAGGGGCCGGTAGCTCAGCTTCCCCAATCACCCTAGGTGGTAGCTCTTGATACTCCCCTTTGTGGGCTGAGTGGAAAGTTTTGGTGTAGTTAAAAGCCCTGATTGCTGTTGGTATACTGGGAGGAATTGACCTCCGGTCCAATTGGTTGTGAGGGCCTGCTGGGTCTATAACAGAAGAATTGCTGTGCTGGAGACACAGTAGGACTTTGGTGCTCACTGAGTCTGCCTCTTGAATGTGTCCCTTATTAGAGTGGTTGAAATCTGGTGTCGTCCACACCGACAGAAAAGTCACTCTCACTCTCCGACCAATGGCCGAGAGTCCCGTAGGCGTCTGGGTCCCCCGCGTGTCCCTAGAAACTGGAGTTCAGAGTGGTTGGGATTGTTGATATCAGTGGCGGGAATTGATCTCCAAGCCAGTTGGCTGTGAGGATCAGCAGTGTCTCTGCTGGGAGAGCTTCTGTGCTCAGCTTGGATGGGGCGGAGTCTCAGGGTGGCGCAGACAAGCTTTGGTTTCCCGTCTGCTCCGCCCTAAGAGGGGCGGTTTCTCCATGCCCGAATTAATGGCTGCGCGCCTCTGAGAGAAGGCAGCTTTCGAGCCTCTCCCGCTGCCTAACAGACCAGTTTCTCCCCAGCTGGGGCTAGATTTCAGTGCAGACCGGAGGTTTTGTTTTTCTCCCAAATGAGAAATCCAGTCACTGGGAGGGCTATGCTCAGCTTGGATGGGGCGGAGTCTCAGAATGGCGCAGACAAACTTGGTTTCCGTCCGCGCCGCCCTAAGGGCCAGCTTTCGAGCCTCGCTCACTGCCAAACAGACCAGTTTCTCCCCAACCGCAGCTGGATTTCAGTGCAGTCAGGAGGTTTTGTTTTCCTCCCAAACGAGAAAGCTAGCCACGCAGCATCTGCTGCCCTCCCTCTCCGCGCGCTGCGAGCAAGCCTGCCGTGTATTCAGCCGCCCGCCCTTTCCACGCTTACGGATCTCCACAGCTCCTGAGGCTCAGCGTCCCCTTCTCTTTTTTTCTCTAGTTGTAGGTTTTCCACTCTGCCAGCTTTCCGGTGGTTCTGGACGGTGTGCGCTCTGTTTTCCAGTTGTAGTTTCAAAATTGTTGTGGTAGGCAACAGTTAGGTGTTTACCTTATGTCGCCATCTTGGTTGCTCAGTAGCTTTCTTGTTTGTTTATTTGTTATATCCTTCAGACGTGTGTGTTTCTTATAGTCTTAGATTTTTACTATGATTGCTTTTATAAGATTATTGCTTTTTATCCATTACATTTTTTTATTGGTTATTGCTGGTATGTTGAAACGGTTGCTTTTTAAATTTGTATAGTAATTTGTTACCTCCTTATTACCTAAAACCTTGCATTGGTTGCTACTGATTTTTTCGGTTATTTTTCTCAGATTTTCTAGGTGAATAACCATTTTATAATGGTAGCAGTTCTGGTTCTTTTTCTTCCCTTAAATTACTAAGACTGCTAGTATAACTTTGAAAAGTATCCATAAAACTGTGTTATTGTAGTGAAGATCATCTATCTTGTGGGAATGCTTGTGTAATGTTTCAGTGGATTTCTAATAGATACCTTTAATTGAATTGAGTAGTAAGTCTCTCAACTTAATTAAGCTTATTCCTATTTATCAAGGGTTTCAATCTCAAATACATCTTCAATTTTGTCAAATATCTTTATGATTTTTGTATGGTCTTTGTATGAATATTAAATAGTGAATAACTTTACTAGATAATTCTGAGCTTGAATTGTTCTTTTATTTTTTAAATATTTTTATTGATTTCAGAGAGGAAGGGAGAAGAGAGAGAATGAGGGAGGGAGAGAGAGAGAGAGAGAGAGAGAGAGAGAGAAACATCAGTAATGACAGAGAATCAGTGATCGGCTGGGGACCAAGCCCGCAACCCCGGGCATGTACCCAGACCGGGAGTCAACTAATTACCTCTTCATTCATGGGTTGATGCTCAATCACTGAGCCACACTAGCAGGGCAGGCTTGTTGTACTCTTCAGATGCACTGAAACAGTTCATAAAAAGAGAACTACCAGCCGAAACTGGTTTGGCTCAGTGGATAGAGCGTCGGCCTGCGGACTGAAAGGTCCCAGGTTCGATTCTGGTCAAGGGCACATACCTTGGTTGCGGGCACATCCCCAGTAGGGGGTGTGCAGGAGGCAGCTGATCGATGTTTCTCTGTCATCGATGTTTCTAGCTCTCTCTTCCTTCCTCTCTGTAAGAAATCAATAAAAAATATATTTTAAAAAAACAACTACCAAATTAAACCTTCTTTGAAAATGTAGCAGCATTTCCCTTTAAAAGTATTATTACTTTGTAACTGTCTGGATTTGTTTCCTTTGTTGGGAATAAGTTTTCAATTTATTTTAATCTCTATGACTTATATCCTTGTATCCTGCGGGGTTTTAAAAAAAAGAAAATTTGTTTTGGAAGAGGCTGGTCTATTCTATTAATCTTTCTCAAATAATTAACTTTTTATTTGGAGTTTTAAAAATTTCCTTTTACTTTTATTTCTAGTTCATTATTTGTTCATGTAATAAATAGCACCTTGTTTTCTAATTGGCATATACAGTTATAAATTTTCTCTTGAGTAAAACTGAGTAGATCACAGATTTTAACCTGTAATGCACTCCTTTCTAAGTACTTTGAAATTTAAAATTTCATTTCCTCTTTAAAACAAAATCTGCTAAGATATTTTTATTTTATTCTATAATATACCCAATTTGGGGACTTTTCCCCTCTCTGTTGTGTTTGGAAAAAATGGATATAAAATTATACATACAAATATACTAATTTAGATCAAGCTTGTTATTTAAATTCTCTACAGCTTTTATTTATTAGAATTGTTTATTCTCCATAAAACAGACATGTAACTTATAGAAAATTATTGTGAAGGTACAGATTTTTTTTACATGAATTAAAGCATGCAGTTGAATCTCCTGCACCCCTCCATTTGCATTTTATGATAATGTCATGATTAACTCTGATAACTTCATGGATAAGGTCAATAAGGTTCCTAACTGTGGGATATGTCTTAACAAAATCTCTACAAGCTAAAATTTCAATACAAGCCATGCATTGAATTCATACTTGAACCTGAAAGTAATCGTAGCCAATATTTTTTAAATAAAAGATTTTATATATACAGAAAAGACCAAATAATAAAATGTTGAGTAATAAAATAAGTAAATGATAAAATGATAGCCTCTTCTCAGCTTAAGAAATAAAATCTTGCCCTGACCAGTGTTGCTCAGTGGTAGAGTGTTGGCTCAGAAGGGTCACTGGTTCAATTCTCAGTCAAGGGTACATACCTGGGTTGCAGGTTCATTCCCAGGCCCCAGTTGGGGTGGGTGGGAGTCAACCAATCAATGTTTGTCTCTCTCTCTCTCTCTCTCCCTTCCTTCCACGCTCTAAAAAAAAAAATCAATGGAAAAAATATCCTCTATGGAGGATTAACAACAAATAAAAAGAAAGAAAGAAAATCTCATTACTATAGATCAGGGACATCATGTATATTCCTCCTTGATTATATCCCTATATTATAGTTTCCTTGTAGAATTAAAAGTTATTGTGAATTTTGTTTCTTTCTCAGCTTACTTTTTTGAGATATAACATATAATAATTATAAGTTTAAAGTGTGCGACATACTTTTTTGATACATTTATATTTGCCATTGTAGCCAATAGTTAACATCTCTGTTGGGGCACATAATTAGTATTTCTTCTAGTGTGGGAACAATTAAGTCTAGCCTCTTAGAAAATTTAATGTTTGCAATACAATTTTGTTATTTGCAATCACTGTATTGTGTACTAGGTCTCCAGCAATTATTTATCTACTTGCAATTCTGTATTTCTTAGTATTTTAACTATATTGGCCATTTTGGATTTTTTTATAATTTGGTTGAAATGATATATTGTATATATTCTGCAACTTGCTATTTTTACTTCATCTTATGTTTGTGCAGTTCATTCATGCTGATGCATGTTGCTCATTAATTTTCACTGTTGGGTATAGTATTTCATTGTGTCAGAATACTGTACCTTATGCATTCTCCTCTTGATGGACATTTATTTCCTGGTGTGTTTTTGTGTGTGTGTGTGTGTGTGTGTGTGTGTGTGTGTGTGTGTGTTTACAAACATGATTGTACATATTTCTTCTAGGGCATTTGTAAAAGCCAAAAAGTGTAATCAACCCAAATGTCCATCAGAACTGATTAATGAATAAATAAAATGTAATATATTTATATAATGGAATATTATTCAGCCATAAAAAGGAACAAACTATTGCATACATCCTACAAAATGGATGAACCTCAAAAACATTGTGTTAATTGAAAGAAGTCCATTTTAAAAGACTACAAAGTGCCATTTACATGAATTGTCCAGAATAGGTAAAGTCATATAAACAGGAAGTAGACTAGTGGTTTCCAGAATCTGGGGGAAGGGTATAAGGGTGATTAAAGCTAATAGGTTTGGGCCTTTCATGGGGGTGATTAAAATGTTCTAAGTTTAGATTGTGCTATGACTGCACAACTCTGCATATATACTAAAACCATTGAATTATAAACTTCAGATTGGTGCATTTATCATGTGAATTATATCTTACTAATTTCTTCAGACCTAGTCCACTACTAGGTTATAAAGCAATTTATTAGGTCAGTAATAGACTTTTCTTTTTAAATGAGGATGCTCATGTAACTAATCGATACATATTTATATGTATGTATATATATATGTACATACATACATATATGTATATGACGGTAGTTATGACGCGCACTGACCACTACAGGGCAGATGCTCAACGCAGGAGCTGCCAAGCTGCAGTGACTTGGCAGCTGCGGTTCTTGGGTGACACACCCGGAACCAGAGAGGAGGGGTCCCGATTCCCGGGTGCATCACCCAAGAGAGAACTGCCCTCTCACAATTTGGGACCCTTCAGGGGATGTCGGAGAGCCGGTTTCAGCCCTATCTCCGCAGGCCAGGCCTCTAGTTTGAACAGATAAATTTATGAAATGTGTAAGTGAAAATTCATACATAGCATATTCTTCATGGTGATTATGAATATACCAGAGGCCCGGTGCACAAATTCGTGCATGGGTGGGGTCCCTCAGCCTGGCCAGCAATCGGGATCCATTGGACCAGGCCAGCCAGGGGGAGGGGCCACAGGAGGTTGGCCTATGGGCTACCAGAGGGACCACAGGAGGTTGGCCGGCCTGGGGGAAGGGCCACGGGAGGTGGGCTGGCCGAGCTTGCCCAATTGGGGCCAGTCGGGGGCTGGCCAGCTGGGAGGAGGGGTTGCAGGAGGTTGGCCAGCTGTGGAATGCACTGACCACCAGGGGGCAGCTCCTGCATTGAGCGTCTGCCCTTTGGTGGTCAGTGTGCATCATAGCAACTGGTTGACTGGTTGTCTTGGTCATTCCAGTCGTTCCGGTCATTCGGTCGCTTAGGCTTTTATATACATAGATTTGTCTGCAAAAGAATGAGTAAATTTTTATTTGGTATTTTGGTTTTATTGTTTATTTGGCTAACTAGTGATTGAGGTGAAGGATGGTTAGGAGTGAGGGTTATACCAGAAATGGAATCTGAGTGAAAGGATTCTTAGAAATAAGAGGAAATGCTCCAATTTGGCTTTTATCATCTCCCTGTTCACCACTTTATAGAGTTTCTATGTCAAGTGTAGTTTGACATAGCTTTTATACTGCTTTCTGCCTTCCTCCCAGACTTTTGCTTTGGTTTCATTCTGTACCCTAGCCAAGTATATTCCTATTTCTAACATTGCTGGTATTTTGGTTAGATTAATTATTTGACTCCTTTGAAAGCATGCTGCTATTAAAATTTGATATATTGTCCATTTTGTTTTATATTAAACTGGTGGCCCGGTGCACGGATTCGTGCACATTGAAAGGAAATTAATTAGAAGAAATATTTTAATATCACTATTCATCCTTTCTCTATAATAGAAATGTCAACCAAATTCACAATTGACAATGACAGGTTGAAACACACATGTGCGATTGGCGCCATCAAGAGCTTTATATGTATCGCGCATGTGTGAGTCAACTTAGCCTTTTATATGTATAGAATAAACTTGCTTAATTACACCTGCTTTCTGATTTAGCTAAACTTTTTCCAGCCCAGTGAAGCACCCCAACTTCTCTTTCAGGTGATTGTCAGCAACACAGCAGTAAATATCAACACGAAGCAGATTGTTATTGTAGATCATGTAGGGAGAACAAAGGGTAAAATATTTAACTACAACAGACTATATTCTGCAGTGAGAAAACCTGAAGTCATTTTCAAGGTCCACCATTTCTTCTTTTCAGTCGGGTCAGGTTTCTAAACTTTCTAAATCTCCATTTTCTGGTTAATGAAAAGAACATAGGATTCTACCGAATCTCCTATCTACCTGCTCCAGGACTTCTGTGAGGATCAAATGAGATAAGGCATGGGAAAACGCTTCACAGACATTTGGTTAAAGTATAAAATGTTTGTACCAGGCTATAAAGCAAGTTGTGTTCCTGGGCTGAAGAAACTCCAAGGAGGCTTAGTCACTAGGGAGAGGAAGCTGGGCGTTGCTACGTGATGTCATTATCCGGCGCCCACAGCTAACCATTGCTGGGCTGAGCTGTGGGCCGGATTTTGCACTATGGGGTCTTGGCAGCGTTGGCTGCGATTTGGTGGGCTGTTGCTCCGGGGTGGTGGTGGGTCCTGTGTCCCACTTGGTTTGTCAGCACCAGGTCCATGGTGCCGTTTCTTTGTCAATGGCCAGTGTGTGTCAAGGCAGCACCTGAATTGAGCGTCTGCCTCCTGATGGTCAGTGTGCATCATAGCAACCAGTCGAATGGACAATTAGCATATGAGCCATATATATATATATATATATATATATATATATATATATATATATATATATATAGTTAGATAGATTTTGTAGATAGTACTGAGTTAAATTTTATACATGTTGAGATATATATATATAGTTAAATAGATAGATTTTGTAGATAGTACTGAGTTAAATTTTATACATGTTGAGAGCTTTAAAGTGCTGGCAATTTTTTCTTCTGAATATGGAGAGCATATACTTTAGACATGAAATAACTATGAAGAGTTTAAAGGAACAGACTGAAAATATTTTAGAATTCCTGTTTTGGTTCAAGGAGGAAGTTTTTAGTGCCTAATGTTAATAAGTTGAAATTTCTTTCTGTAGCATTGATTTTTCTTTTATGCTACTTTTAACACCCATCAAAGTTTGCAGTGATTTTTTTAGTGCTTTAATTATGTCATCATCTTATCACTCTCATTGCCTAATGATAACTGTCTCCTCTAAATTTTTGGTTTTTGTCTTTTTTTGACAAAGGCCTTTTTCAGTTGTTTGATGTCCTTAATGTAGCATTAGTTAAACATGAGCAGTTTGAGAAAGCTAAAACAAAGCAAAGCAGAGAAAGAGACTTAAAACTAAATTGTATCCTTAAGATAAAAGAAGATGGTACATCACTGGAACACTGCAGGAATCTCACAAAAAGTAATATTCAAGATCAAAAATAATTGTGGGAAATTAAAAATTGGTAGCAATTTAAGGCAACACAAATTAGGAAGATCAGTCTAGAAAGTAAACCAAAAATAAAAATCCTAAAGAGATAGAAAATAAGAGAAAACATAAGAAATCGATGAAGTAGGACAGAGGGTTCAGGTCCAGTACCTGAGAGAATAATTCCAGAGAGAGTAGATGAAATGAAGAAAATTAAATTTTTAGTGAAATACAAGCAATTTCTATCAGAATTGAATGAATCTTTAGTTTGCAAGTAAATAGACATACTTAACACGATGGATTTTTAATAAAAAAGCCATTCAGGAAATTTCAGAAAATAGGGATTAAAGAGAAGATCCTTAAAAAAAAAACCCCACCTTTTTTCGAGGCTGGGAAATCAGAATGCATTTGTGATTGGATTGTCAACAGTACCAGAGAAAGCTAGAAGACAACAGCAATTTATACCCAGACTGGCAGTAAGGGATGGGTAAAATGAGAGATCTTAATAAATTTACCTCCCCTGCACTCAGTCTTCAGAAGTTACTGGTAAATATGGGCTGCGCAAATGAAAGACTAAAAATTAATACTTAAATATATATTAAGTATGTTTTTAATGAAATTTTAAAAGTAAGATGCTCCCCCTCCCCCTTAAGTAATCTGTTTTATCTGTTTAGAATAAAAAAGTTTCTTTTGTACTACTAATGCATGGCAGGGTGGAGACTTAATAGTATTTCACACTGCAACTTGCAATTTATAATTCAATTTTAAACCATTTAACTGAGTCTGATATTTAAGTGTTCACTTTTATAGCTAAAAACCAACAGAACAGGTCAATAAAAGAATCAAATTATTTTTGCTTCAAAAAATGTTTCAAATCTTTAAAAAATAATTTTTTAACACTACTCTCATCGTACTTGTAAAATTCTCATATTCCAACATTTTCATATCTGGTTTTCACTATATTTTACTGCTTTTCAAAATTTTCAAAATTGTAATTCTTCTTACAATCAAATTTTAATTTTAATTCTAAAGGCAACGAGTTTGAAATCAGAGGATCTGTTTTAGAAATCTATCTTAGTCTTAAATTTAGGGGTGTTCATTCAGACTCATTACCTTTATTTAGGAAAGTGGTAGTAGTTCCTTACTAAATAAGTTTCCCAAAGACATGTTTTCACTAAGAGTGAACAACACTTGAATCAAGCAGGGTGTGTGGGGGGGCTTTTTTTGTCTGCTTTACTTGTTTGTTTGTTTACTTGTTTGTTTTAAGCCTTACCCCAGAATATGTTTTGTTTTGTTTTGTTTTTAAATATATATTTTTTTAATTTCAGAGAGGGAGGGAGATAGAAACATCAATGATGAGAGAGAATCATTGGTTGGCTGCCTTCTGCATGCCCCACACTGGGGATGGAGCCCACAATCCAGGCATGTGCCCTGACAGGGAATGGAACCGTGACCTCCTAGTTCATATCACTTAGCCGGGCCCAGGATATTTTTTCTATTGATTTTTTTGTCAGAGATACACATGGATTGGTTGCCTCCCATACATGCCCTTGACCAGGAATTGAACCCAAGATCCTCCAGTGTGTAGCCCATGTTCTAATCACTGAACAATGCCAGGTAGAGCTGAATCATGCGGTTTTATAGCTACTTTTCTAATTCCTGGGAGACAAAAAAAAAAGTAACAAAAATTGAGGTAGATTGGAATGGCCACCGAATATCTAAATCTGAATCATTAGTCATGCTTGCTCTGAGGTATTTCTTAAGTTTCAATAACCCATATAAGTGGTTTTGCTTTGATTATTGCTCTTTGTTTTCTGTTTTATTAAATCTTTTGGAAAAACAGTCTGATCAAACAGGTTTATGAAAAAGTAAATAAAATACTGAGGAACGAGAACTACAACTACTGAAAGAAATATCTACTCTGCTTCTTTTGCATAAACCTTTTTATAAAGCAGGGAGCTAGTATGTGTTAAAAGCCTGAATGTAAATGCAAATCTTTCTGTCTCCTAAACTTCTCAGCACACAAAAATTTCAATATAAGTAATTGATGGCATGTGGAAAAAGGAATCAATAAAAATTTTTAATGCATTACAAAATTAGATATTATTTTTGCCTATCAAATAAGCTAAGTTTTCTGAACTTGGTAATACTTAAATACCAAAAGCCCATATGTGGCTGTAGATATAACTCAGCCCTTTTAGAAAAGTCATACTACATAATCCTATAAATCATTCATGGCCACAGGTTGAAAGGAAATCATCCAGAATGTTCATTTGTTCAGAGCAGATTTGTTATAAAACAAATAATTTCTTTCCAATTTTTCTACATTTAACATATTATTTTTATAACTAGGGAGAATATTTCTTTCCTTATCTGATAGTTTGACATTAGGGAAATAATTCTAAATACAGAATAAAGGTTATCCAAAAATATTCCACAGCTTTATTTTTAGTAGTGAAAAACTAGAAACAAGTTAAATGTGCAGTCGAACAGAATGTGCAAATTAAGTGGTGATACTTCTAAGGGAAATAGTAAAATTAAAGAGATTGCATAGAAATGAAGAAAAAAGTTTACAACGTAGTAGGAAAAGCAGAATACAAAATTTTTAGATAGTATATAATGACAAGTATATATATTTTTAAAATACGTTTTTATTCATTTTAGAAAGAGAGGAAGGGAGAGGAATAGAGAGAGAGAAACATCGATGACAGAGAAATATTGATTGCCTCCTGTAAACAACTTGGGCATGTGTCCTGACCAGAATCAACCTGTAACTTCTTGGTTCGTGGTTTGTCGCTCAATGTGTGGGGCACATTTTTCCTCTAAAAATACAGCAAAATATCCCTGGCCAGGTGGCTCGGTTGATTGGAGTGTCATCTCCTGCACCAAAAGGTGTGTAATGTTTGATTTCTGGTGCCTGTGGGTTGATCTCCAGTTGGGGTGCGAATGGGAGGCAACCAGCCAGTCAGTATTTCTCTTTTTTTCTCTCTCTCCCCCTCCCCCTTCCCCTTTCCCTGCCTTTCCTCCCTCCCAAATACAGCCAAGTACCTGGAAGAAAATCTAATAGTTTTTATCAGCAATTATGTTTGGATATTATGATTCAAGTACTTTTTTTCCTTTATATACAGGGTGTGGCAAAAGTAGGTTTATAGTTGTTTGCGTGGAAAATACAGTCATTTATAAATAATAATACAAGAATAAACTCTGTGTTTCACGTTCTCATGACTGTAAACTTACTCTTGCCCCACTCCGTATATTTTCCAGATTTATTTAATCATGTACTGACTTTTTAAAAAGTGGTACTTTACTAACGTGAGGTAAAGTGATAGCTAATGTTTTCCTAAGCTGCCATTAGATAATACTCTGTTTATATTATCTGTTAAGTAGGGGGAGGACATTTTGATAATGATATTTTGTTAAAGTCCCATTTTCTTCTGTCCATTTAGATTGAACATGTTTGTATTATTTCTTAGATCTGAAACTCAGCACCGAGGCTCTGCTCCCCACTCTGAGAGTGATCCACCAGAACAGGAAGAGGAGATTCTTGGGTCTGATGATGATGAGCAGGAAGACCCCAATGATTATTGTAAAGGTAAGACTTTCTATAAGTAAGACATGATCCACGTATATTCAGTTTCTCATTTGAATGTTTGCTCAATCAGTGTAAAGTTTTGATGCTTTTTTTTTTCTTACTGTATCTTTAAAAAATTTCTCTTTATTGTTGAAAGTATTACAGGTGTCTGCATTTTTCTTTCTTTAAATATAGGAAAGAGTATTTCCTCTTAGTTTGACTCCATTTATTATTTTTATATTAAATCTGTTTTTATCTTTTATTCTCCTTAAAAATTATAGTGCATACTTAACCTTAGAAAACTTCAGACATATATTAAACAAAAAGAAAATAAAGACATCTTTAATGCTATCACCCAGAAATAACCAGTGATAAGATTTTATATGTAGACTTTTGCAAAACACCTTTTTATTACTTTTTTCTCATGATGATTGCTAAGGTAAGTTAAACTGGAATTATATGTACTTAAACTATGTCCTAAGATTGCCTGATAGCTTTTCTATTTCTTTTTGAGACTTTGCAGTATTCTTTGGTAGGGACTTAGAATGTATCTTACCATCTAGGAGAACCTGGGTCTTCTTATTTTCAGCAGGCAAAGATCGGTGTTAAAATAACTTGATTCCTGCCACTGTTGGAAGCCTTTTCAGGCCTTCCTGGGTTTTGTTGTCTTGTGTTTTAGAAAATCAAATCCTGTGTGTTTTTAAGTTAAGTAAATGGAATCCATTGATCTCCCTCTTAAAAAAAAAAAATAATAATCCTGAGACTGCAACTATAAATAGATTTAGATGTTTAGATAAATCTATTGTGATACATAACCTAATTTTTGTTTGAGGATGACTTATTTTATTTATTTTTTTTTCTTTTCTTTTTCTTTTTTTTTTTATGCCAAGCAACCTACATGGCTACTTTTTTTCGAGGATGACTTATTTTAAATAGCAAATGGTCTACAAAGCATCACTTGCTCCCTCTAAATCATTAATTTTATTCTCTAAGATCTTTTTTTGTAACATGAGCTCAATGATACTGTATGGCTGACTTGACTTAAATTTTTCTTGTTGAATTGATAGCGTAGAAGAAACCATTTTTATTTGATAAAAGGTATATAGATGTTGAAAATGGGATATATAAGATACCTTTTCATATACTTAAGTGAATGTTTCCCTCCTGTTATTTCTTCCAGGAGGTTACCATCTTGTGAAAATCGGAGATCTATTCAATGGGAGATATCATGTGATCCGAAAGTTGGGCTGGGGACACTTTTCAACAGTGTGGTTATCATGGGATATTCAGTAAGTTTTAGTAGTCCTGCAAAAGAATGAGTAAGGTGATAGCTAAATGTTTCTGATTTTCCAGAGCTCTTCCACCTTCAGTTTAACTCTGACTGATTTCTTGATCAGAATTTTGTTGTTGATAATCTTTGTGTTCTTGGGCAAATGACTTTCCTCTGGTGAAAAAGGCCTTAGAGACAAAAGATTAATTAAATTAGTGTCAAAAGGCACTTAGAACTCCCAAATTCAAAGCATTGCAACTATTACTAAAAGTATGGTATGTAATTTTATATTTTTTCTCACCAGAGTAAAGTTAAATTGATTTACAAAAAGACATATAATAGTAGTAATTACCTACCGTTTTGCTCCAAAATAACTTTTTAAACATCAAGTGCCTAGTCCTGGCCAGTTTTGCTCAGTGGATAGTGTTGGCTCATGGACTGATGGGTCCCAGGTTCAATTCCAATTAAGAGCACATACCTTGGTTGCAAGCTTGATCCCCAAACCTGGTCAAGGCACTTGTATGAGGCAACTGGCTGATGTATCTCTCTCACATGGGTATTTTCTCTCTCTTCTCTCCCACTCCTTTCTACTTCTCTCTAAAAAATTAGTGGAAAAATATCCTCGGGTGAGGATTAACAAAAAAATAAAATCATAAAATGTGTTAATAAAAAAGATAAAAACCAGGTGCCTATCCTATATAATAAAGAGATAATATGCAAATTGGCCATCACTCCAACACACAAAATGGCCACCACAAGATGGCCAGCAGGGGAGGGCAGTTGGGAGCGATCAGGCCTGCAGGGGAGGGCAGTTAGGGGTGCCCGGGCCAGCAGAGGAGGGTAGTTGGGGGCGGCCAGGCCTACAGGGAAGGACAGTTGGCAGGGGAGGGGGGGTGAACCCAGGCCTGCAGGGGAGGGCAGTTGGGGGGACCAGGCTGGCAAGGGAGGGAAGTTAGGGGTGACCAGGCCAGCAGGGGAGGGCAGTTGGGGGTGACCAGGTCTGCAGGGGGGGGCAGTTAGGGGCGACCAAGCCTGCAGGGGAGGGCAGTTGGGGTCAACCAGGCCGACAGGTGAAGGCAGTTAGGGGTGACCAGGCTGGCAAGTGAGGGCAGTTAGGGGTGACTGGGCCTGCAGGGGAGGACAGTTAGGGATAACCAGGCCGGCAGGGGAGGGCTGTTAGGGATGACCTGGCTGGCAGGGGAGGGCAGTTAGGGGCAATCGGGCCAGCAGGGGAGCAGTTAGGCATTGATCAGGCTGGCAGGTAGAAGCAGTTAAGAGCCAGTAGTCTTGGATTGTGAGAGGGATCCCAGATTGGAGAGGGTGTAGGCTGGGCTGAGGGACACACACACACACCCCCCCCCCCCCCCCATGCACAAATTTTGTGCACCGGGCCTCTAGTACTTGTATATAAGAATTTCTGGTACCAAGAAGTAACCAATCAGATGCAACCTTCTTATGCGACATGACCAATAAGATGCAACTCTGTTATATGAACTATATACTTGTTCAAGACAGGGCATGTACATTGGACAGCTATTGTCCATTTTTTTAATGTTATAGTCTTAAGAGGAAAGAGGTCAGTGCCCCTGACTAAATAGTTAAATATTTTATGTTTTAAAAGTTCTTGCAGCATACCAGTTGAAAATCGATGCCCTTTTTTTCTGCCGAGAGCCATTTGGATATTTATCACATCATTCTCCGGCCATACGAAATTATCAGCTTAAAAATTAGCCTGCTATTTTTGTCAAACATTTCATTAAATCACCCCTAATGTTTTGGCTGGGCCACACCAAATAATGGCCCACAGGTTGGACATTCTTTACCCTTGCCCTAAACCTATGTGAAATTTTCTTATATTTTCTTTTGGTAACAGATTTGCTCAGTCATAGTCTAAAACTATTCTCTACATAAAAATCAATTATCATGGGGTGTTTACCTAAAAGTGTACCACCTATCTTTGATGAGAACAGTAATTGCTATCTATGTACTTTTTTTTTTTTTTTTTTTTTTTTTTAGTTTGTTTTCACCCTACTTTTTCTTCTGGCTGGCTTCTTATAGGAAAGTATTATAGCTTTTAACCTTTTAGCTTTTGACAGGTAGACAAGATACTTAAGATTTGGTGGGGTTCCTCCCCTTATCCATTCCCTTTTTATGGTTTTCCTTGGGTTCAGGAAGACATTAAGAAGATAGATTTTAGCCCTGGCCGGTTTGGCTCAGTGGATAGAGCGTCGGCCTGCAGACTCAAGGGTCCCGGGTTCGATTCCGGTCAAGGGCATGTACCTTGGTTGCGGGCACATCCCCAGTAGGGGGTGTGCAGGAGGCAGCTGATCGATGTTTCTCTCTCATCGATGTTTCTGGCTCTCTATCCCTCTCCCTTTCTCTCTGTAAAAAATCAGTAAAATATATTTTAAAAAAAAAAGAAGATAGATTTTAATTTAGAAAAAATGTTTAGTTACTGCCATTACCCAAGAACAGATTTTCTTTCTATAAATTAAATCTGGCCAGTTAATTGCTGGGTACAAGTGATCTCTGTATTTGAATACAAGGAAACAATGAAATCAATATTTGTATTTTTGTCACTGCCTCCCATTATATCAAAATCTTAGCTTCCTAAAGTAAAGGAGGACATTTAGTCCTAACTGTCTATGTTTGTTTCTTAGGGGAAAGAAGTTTGTAGCCATGAAAGTAGTTAAAAGTGCTGAACATTATACGGAAACAGCACTAGATGAAATCCGGTTGCTGAAATCAGTGAGTATTATTAGATCATATGTGAACTGCAAAGTATTAAATAAAGTTTTATTGAATTAAGACATACAAAGTGTAAATTCTTTAGCATGGCTAATATTTACTATAAAGTTTCAGTATCTTTAAAGAAGTAGAGGAAGACAATAATATTTATACATTCTGTGCATGTGGTAGAGAACTGATAGAATATGCTCTCATGCCCTCATACACGTCGAATAAAAATGTTTATTGAATATGTTTTATGTGTCAGCACAAAGAATGTTTTTCTTTCCTACTAATGGTTAAAAGGAAAGTTGTGCTAATAATTAAATACCTATTTTAGGTTTTTAGATGTTATAAAAATAAACATTGTATTAATTCCTTTACACTTGGAAACTTAAGTACATTTAGCGAAAACTTGCTTTCAGTTTTATTAGAAAATTCCAATGTAGTAGAAGGAGCTTAAAGTCAGAGTTAGAAAACCTAGGTTTTAGGATCAGCTGTATCCCAGTATATCCTCCAAGTCATTTTCTTTCTTCTGAACTTTAAATGTTTCATTTCTAAGATGACGATGTTAGACCAGGAAGTACTTTCAAAGTACCAGTCTGTGACAAAAGAAGGAGGTTTGTGCCCAAAAGTAATTTACTGTATTGCTTCCTTCGTTGAGAAAGTTTTTCTTTGAACAAAAATATCAGCTTGAACAAACCATGTGGTTGTGCTGTGGTTGATTTGCATCCTGCCAAAGCTTAATTGCTTGTAGCCTGGTTACCAACAGTTAATTTGGGAATTGTACTTTGAGTAGAAAAATGGTCGATTTAGTATAATAACCTTTTTTGGATGCATTTCCTTTTGTGAATTAAGTTCTTTATTTTAGCTATTAAAATTTTAATATGTTTTTCTCATAAATTTGCTGTTTCTTGGAGTGATTAATCTTTTGTTATATTTGCTGCAGGTAGGCATTTGGCTTATTTCAGTGCTTTCCTGTTTTACTAAATACTGTCTTCCCCATTATAGGTGAGAAATTCAGACCCTAATGATCCAAATAAAGAAATGGTTGTTCAACTGCTAGATGACTTTAAAATATCAGGAGTTAACGGAACACGTATCCTTTTTAAAACCTATTGAAAAATAAATCATGAATTAACTTTATCCCAAAAAAGGAACCAGATTTGTATAAACACCATTGGTCTCTTTTCTGAAGGCAAACTAAAATAAAATTACTTTGTTTTATTATAAATTTCTGACCACAGATGTGAATCATATCTGTCTTTATATATTGTGATATTTCAGATTATTATTTTAGGCTTTCCCCCTTTTCAGCCCAATTAAGCTAAAGTGAAAATAACTTTTTTAGAAAATAGCCTTGTATTATTAAGAGGAGGTTCTATGATTTTTATCAGTTCAGAAATTTTAATGAAAGTAATTTTTCATGATAAATTCTGGGTAAACAATGAAGAGGTTGTGCGTGTAGTTTAATGTTTAGAATCTAAACTGGTGTGATTGTTCACATACTATCAATGAAAAAAACTGACTTGTTTTATGATTTTATCTGGATTCTTAGAATTTTATAGTTGGAGGGAAGCTCAGCTGATTTTCTTTATGAGTTAATTTCAGAGTGACATGCAGTGAACTAATTGAAAGGTTGTTGTAACAGCTATGTTAATAAAGGCCTATCAGATTTTTTTCAGAATAAATGATAGTGTCTCACTCGGATTGGAGAGTCTAAAACTGCCCATTCATAACCTATTTAAAAATGTAAAGAAAAGACATTTCATATATCATTCTGTTTCCCTGTATGTTTAGCTTCTCTTAACATTCTTTTTTGTTGTTGTTGTTGTTATTTATTTTTTTATTTTTTCACTTTGTTATTTATTTATTTTTATTATTTATTTTTAATTTCTTTATTGATTAAGGTATCACATATTTGTCCTCATCCCCCCATTCCCATCCCATACCCCTCCCCACGCATGCCCCCACACCCCCCCCCCCCCTCCTGTTGTCCTTAACCACTGGTTAGGCTCATATGCATGCACACAAGTCCTTTGGTTGATCTCTCCCCTTTACCCCCACCCTCCCCTACCTTCCCTCTGAGGCCCGACAGTCTGATGCATGCCTCCTTGTTTCTGGGTCTGTTCTTGTTCATCAGTCTATGTTGTTCATTATTTCCCCTAGATGAGTGAGATCATGTGCTATTAGAAATACACTTATAAGAACCGAAAATGAGAAAAGCAATAATGGTTATGCTGACAGGCAAATTAATCAGTCTGTAGTGAGTTTCTTCTTGGGCCAACAGTTCTTTTGAGACCCAATTTCAATGTCAAACAGTTCCTTATGTGTACATGTCAGCAATGACATTTCAGTTCTGAATGGTGGACAAATGGTGGTAATGCAGGTCCGACTCTCTCTGGTTTGGTCCTGGGCAACCTGCAGTGACGCACAGCTGCTAACTGCTAGTATGGCAAGGCGACGTCAGCGTCTTCCATCTCTGGACTGCTTCTCTTCTGTCTTCATGGCTGGAGTAGTCCTGTCAATTCCTCTCTGTTGCTGGAATCCACATGGTCTCGGAGTTATTTTCTGAAAATATACAATCATATTCTCGACCAAAAGTTAATTAAGGAATATTTTCTATAACTTTGACTTGAGATCCTATTTCATTTTTTGCCCAAATGATTTTAATCTGGCTTATTTTGACACCTTGTGTGTTTTTCATGGGTGTCTTGCTTTTAGCCTTACAATTAATTTTCTAAAGTATTAATTTTCTAGATGTAATTTACTTACAGGTTATTTTTCCTTACATGATATTCTTCTACTATCTCTCCTTTCTTGATTTAAATATTAGGAGGCTTTTGAAAATTTTATAATGTAGTCTTGATGGCTTTTAAATTTTAATTTTTTGCACTATAATATTACTGTTTTAGGTTCATTACATGGTGCGCAATTTTATCATGAGATGAACTACCAATAAAAATTTTAGTTAACGCTTTAGGAACACCTTTTTGTCCAGTACAATTAATTTTTCTAGCATATTCACTTGTTTCAACTAGCCAATTTAAATTTGCCTGAAAACTTGACTACTATTTTACTGTCAAATTTATTACTCTAACAACAATCTTATTTTACCCTGTAAATATTAGTGGAAAGAATTATTTGCCTTCTTGAGTAGGTCCTGAGCATTCTTGGTGGTAGGCTGGATTTAGATATCATAAACCCACTTCTCCACACCATGGGTACAAGACAACTCAAACAATTTCTCTTAACATTCTTAATTGCAAGCGATGATCTTTTTTTAAGGAGACAGACTACGTATGGCTCTGTAGTATCATGTGGACTATGGTAAGAGGTTTGAACAGAGAAGCAAAAAGAAAAGATGAGAAAGCAGAGAGAACAGGTGATATGAAAATATTTTATCTGTCATTCTGTAGTTAGTTGTGAGTTCTTTCCTTGAAGTGAAAATTATATGCCTGCTCTCTAAGGAAAACTTGTAAGAATCATCCCATTTCAAAACAGTATTTTGGGTCCATTGTGGTCACTTTTTAGTTGGCTTACTGTGTATGTGTGTGTTCAAATTAGTAGGAAGGCTAACAAAGAAATAAAAACATACACAGGATCTCATGATGGCCATTAATTGTTTCCCTATTATTTGATCTTGTCTTGTACCAGATTTCTTTACTAATTTGGGAAAGTTACAAATAAAACTATAGACATATTCTAATAATATCCTCTCCTCAGAAATGCTGGTTGACTTTATTTGACCCAAAGCTAGAAGACTTTTTGAAAATTATTGATTTGAATTTCAAATTCCAAGATATTTTCAAAACTTACCAGGTGGTTTCTCTGTAGCTTCTATTCATTTAGTCCCTATTTTATTCATTTCTTTGTCCTTAGCCATTTTCCTCTGCCTTTCCTCCTATTTGGCTCTCTTGGCTGCTGATTATCTGCTGCTAGAGATTGAAAAGGATAAAACTCAGAGCACTGAGTTAAGGGTTAATGGGTTAGTCTCCCGCCCCTCATCTCTTTTCACTGCGCAGACATACTTCATGAAATTATACATCTGCCTTCTTTTTCCCTGGAGTGGTAGCCTTTCTCATATCTATATATTCCATATATTTAAAAGCCTAAGCAACTGGTCAACCGGTTGCTATGATGCACGCTGACCATCAGGGGGAAGACGCTTAATGCAGGAGCTGCCTCCCGGTGGTCAATGCACTCCCACAGCCAACCTCCTGTGGCCAGCCAACCTCCCGGGGTTCCTCCCCTCCCCCCCCCCCCCTCCCCCCCCCCCGGCCAGCCAGCCCCCTTGCCCCCATCAGCCCTGATCGCCAGCCTGGCAGAGGGACCCCAACCATGCACGAATTTGTGCACCAGGCCTCTAGTTGAAATATAAAGAACCCTGAGCTAGAAAGTTAGTTATGTAGACTTCAGTATCAATTGGTTCATTCTACTTATATGGGTAGTGAGAGGAATGACTAAGAAGGAACAGCTGGTCTGTACATAATATGGACACTAGCCAGTGCATGTCATTTTTGGCCATCTATATCTTTAGGATACTTTTTTTCCCCCTAATATGTATTTTGCTAGCTCCTCTTGTTCAGAATGCACACTAAATGTGGCTCTTACTTCATTTAATAGCCTTTTGTATTTCTTTACACCATCTTCCCCAAAAATGTTTTTTCATATATCTTTTTGATATTTTATCCAATTATTTTTGTTTTCTAAGCTACCAAATATTTGGTCAATTTTATATCACTCCTTACAAATTAAAACAACATTGTTGCCAAATTGCAGTGCTTCTCTCAATAAATAAAATTTAAGATTGAAAACTAAGAATATAAGCAAATAAAAAATTCTGTTTCCTGCGTTTTTCTGTATCTGTGTATGTATCTTTATTGTTGAAAGTATTACCAGTGTCCTCCTTTTTACCCCATTAACCCCCTACCTCCCCACTCCAGCACTCTCACCAGGCCTTTACCGTACTATTGTCTGTGTCCATGGGTTATGTATATATGCATATAAATTCTTTGGTTAATTTTTTCCAGGCTCCCCTCTGAGAATTGTCAGTCTGTTGCATGCTTCCATGTCTCTGGGCCTATTTTGTTGGTTAGTTTATGTTGTTCGTTAGATTCCACATGTAAGTGAGATCATGTGATATTTGTCTTTCTCTGACTGCCTTATATCTCTTAGCATAATACTCTCCAGGTCCCTCCATGTTGTCTCAAAGGGTAAGAGGTTCTTTTTTTTACAACTGCATAGTATTCCATTGTGTAAATGTATCACAACTTCTTTATCCACTCAGCTACTGATGGACACTTGGGGCTGTTTCCAGATCTTAGCTATCCTATATAATAAAAGCCTAATATGCTAAGTGTCCAGTCCGTTCAATCAAAATGTAATATGCTAAGGCTGCTCAACCGCTCGCTGTGATGTGCACTGAGCACAAGGGGGCAGATACTCAACTGGTAGGTTACCTTGCTGCTGGGGTCCAGCTGATCGGGGACTGAGCGAGGTGGGCCAGACTGCCCTGGAGCCCTCCTACATCCCTCCCCGGCTCCTATCGTGCACCGGTGGGGTCCCTTGGCCTGGCCTGCGCCCTCTTGCAATCTGGGACCCCTTGGGGGATGTCAGAGAGCTGGTTTCTGCCCAATCCTGCAGGCCAGGTCAAGGGACCTCATGGTGCATGAATTAGTGCACCAGGCCTCTAGTTGTATATAACACTGCTATGAACATAGAGGTTTATATATTCTTTCTGGTTGATGTTTCGGGATTCTTCAAATCTCTTCCTAGAAGTGGGATCACGGGGTCAAATGGCAGTTCCATTTTTAATTTTTTTAAAGAAACTCCATACTGTTTTCCACAGTGGTTGTACCAGTCTGCATTCCCTCCAACAGTGTACTAGGGTTCCTTTTTCTCCACATCCTCACCAGCACTTGTTGACTTATTTATTTTATTTTTATTTTTATTTTTTTAATATATTTTATTGATTTTTTACAAAGAGGAAGGGAAAGGGATAGAGAGTTAGAAACATCAATCAGCTGCCTCCTTCACACCTCCCACTGGGGATGTGCCCGCAACCAAGGTACATGCCCTTGACCGGAATCGAACTTGGGACCTTCCAGTCCACAGTCCAGCGCTCTATCCACTGAGCCAAACCGGTTAGGGCTGTTGATTTATTGATAATAGCCATTCTGGAATGTGTGAGGTAGTACCTCATTGTCATTTTACTAGTAATTTGCATCTCTGATGATTAGTAACATTGAGCATTTTGTCATGTCTCTTGGCCATCTGTATGGAGAAATGTCTATTTAGGTCCCTTGTTCATTTTTTTTTTAATTAAGGTATTATATGTGTACATATCTTACCATTGTCCCCCCGACCCCATTCCCATACATGCCCTCACCCCCCCCCCCCAAGTTTTGCGTCCATTGGTTATGCTTATATGCATGCGTACAAGTCCTTCGGTTGATCTCTTATCTCCCCCACCTCTCCCTAAGTTTCCCCCTGTAATTTGACAGTCTATTGATGCTTTACTGTCTCTGTATCTATCTTTTTGTTCATCAGTTTATAATGTTCTTTATTATCCATAAATGAGTGAGATCATATGGTATTTTTCGTTCATTGACTGGCTTATTTCACTTAGCATAGTGTTCTCTAATTCCATCCAGGCTGCTGCAAATGATGATTATTCCTTCTTTTTTATGGCAGCATAGTATTCCATTGTGTAGATGTACCACAGTTTTCTGACCCAGTCATCTGCTGACGGGCACCTAGGCTGTTTCCAAATCTTAGCTATTGTAAATTGTGCTGCTATGAACATAGGGGTGCATATATCCTTTCTGATTGGTGTTTCTAGTTTCTTCGGATATATTCCCAGGAGTGGGATTACTGGGCTTGTCCATTTTTAAATTGAATTATTTGTCTTTTGTTGAGTTGTATGAGTACTTTATGAATTTTGGAAATTAACTCCTTATCAGATGTTTCATTGGCAAATATGCTCTCCCATACAGTGAATTCTCTTTTTATTTTGATGCTGGTTACAGAAGCTTTTTAGTTTGAGGTAGTCCTATTTATTTTTTCCTTTCTTTTGCTCTCACCGTAGAAAATGCTATGTGAGATGTCTGATATTATGCTGCCTGTGGTTTTACAACTTACATTTAAGTCTGTTATCCATTTTGAGTTCTTGTGTATGTTGTAAGTTAGTGATCTAGTTTCATTTTTTGGCATGTACCTGTCCAATGCAAAAAGAGACTGTCTTTACTCCATTGTATGCCCTTGCCTCCTTTGTCAAATATTAATTGAGTGTAATGGCTTGAGTTGATTTCTGGATTTTCTGTTCTGTTCCATTGATTTATATGCCTGTTCTTGTGCCAGTACCAGGCTGTTTAGATTACAGTAGCTTTGTGGTATAGTTTGAAACCTGTACTGTGATCCCTCTAACTTTGTTATTCTTTCTCAAAATTGCTGCAGCTTATTCAGGTTCTTTTTTGATTCCATATAAATTTGGAGTATTTGTTCTAGATCTATGAAATATGCCATTGGTGTTTTAATAGGGATTTCATTTAATCTATAGATTGCTTTGGGTAGTATGGACATTTTAATGATGTTAATTCTACCAATCCATGACTATGGTATATTCTTCCCCTTGTTTATATCTACTTCTATCTCTTTTATCAACATTCTGTAGTTTTTCAAGTACAGGTCTTTTACCTCCTTGTAACATTTATTCCTAAGTATCTTATTATTTTTGTTGAAATGGTAAATGGAATTGTTTTCTTAGTTTCTGAGAGTTCATTATTGGTGTATAAAAATGCCATTGATTTCTGTGTGTAGGTAGATAGGAGACTCGGCAGAATCCTATTTTCTTTACATTACCCAGAAAAAGGAGATTTAGAAAGTTTAGAAACTTGACCCAACCGAAAAGAAGTAAGAAATGGTGGACCTTGAAAATGACTTCAGGTTTTCTCACTGCGCAGAATATAGTCCAACACTGCTACAGTTATATATTTTACACTTATTTCTCTCTGGTTGATCTACAATAATAATCTGCTTCATGGTGATATTTACTGCTGTGTTGCTGACAATTACCTGAAAGAGAAGTTGGGGTGCTTCACTGGGCTGGAAAAAGTTTAGCTAAATCAGAAAGCAGGTCTAAGTAAGCAAGTTTATCTTTATACATAAAGCTCTCACTGGCGCCTATTGCACACGTGTATTTTAATCTGTCATTGTCGATTGTGAATTTGGTTGACACTTCTATTATAGAGAAAGGGCGAATAGTGATACTAAAATATTTCTTCTAATTTCCTTTCAATGTGCATGAATCCGTGCAGGACACTAGTGTGAAGAAGAGTGGTGACAGCAAGCAACCCTGTCTTGTTCCTGTTCTTAGGGGAAATGCTTTTAGTTTTTGCCCATTGAGTATGATGTTGACTATAGGTTTGTCATATATGGCCTTTATGGTGTTGAGGTATGATCCCTCTATTCCCACTTTGTAGAGAGTTTTTATCAAAAATGTGTGTTGGGCCAAGCTGGTATGGCTCAGTAGTTGAACTTCAAACTATGAAGCAAGAGGTCATAGTTTCATTCCTGGTCAGGGCACATGCCCAGATTGCAGGCTCAATCCCCAGTGAGGGCCATGCAGGAGGCAGCCCATCAGTGATTCTCTTTCATCATTGATGTTTCTATCTCTCTTTCCCTTTCCCTTCCTCTCTCTGAAATCAATAAAAATTTATCTTTTTAATGTGTGTTTGATTTTGTGGAATGATTTTTCTGTGTCTTTTGATATGATCATGTGATGTTTGTCTTTCAGTTTGCTTATGTGATGTATCACACTTACTGATTTGTGAATATTGTATCAGTTTTGTATCCCTGGAATAAATCCCACTTGGTCATGGTGTATGATCTTTTTCATATATTGCTGGATCCGATTTGCTAATATTTTGTTGAGGATTTTAGCATCTATGTTTGTTCATCAGGGATATTAGGGATATTGGCCTGTAATTCTCTTTATAGTGTCTTCTTTATCTGGTTTTGGAATTAGGGTAATGCTTGCCTCATAAAAAGATTCAATGTGTTCCTTCCTCTTGGATTTTTTGGAATAGTTTGATGAGGACAGGTGTTCTTTGACTATTTGGTAAAACTCTGCTGTGAAGCCAACCGGGCCTCGACTTTTGTTTGGTGGGAGTTTTTGTGGAGGTTTTTAATTATGGAGAGGTTTTTTGTGGGATTTTATTGATATTTTTTCTTTTTTTATAGAGAGAGGAAGGGAGAGAAAGAGAAACATCGATGCGTGAGAATTACGGATTGGCTGCGTCATGCGTGCTCCCCACTGGGGACTGAGCCTGCAACCCAGGCATGTGCCCTGACCAGAAATCAAAGTGGCAGTCTCTTAGTGCATGGGATGAGCCACACTGGATGGGTTGGGAGTTGTTTTTTATTGAACTGCTTCAGTGTCATTAGTTGTTACCAGCCTATTAAGGTTTTCTGATTCTTCCTGACTCAGTTTTAGAAGATCATATTTTTATAGAAATTTGTCCATTTCATCCAGGTTGTCCAACTTGTTTGCATATAGTTTTACAGTATTTTTTTTTTATTTACGAACCTCTGTATTTCTGTTGTTACTTGCGTTTTATTTATTTGGGTCCTCTTGCGTTTTATTTATTTGGGTCCTCTCTGTTTTTTGATGAGTCTTGCTAAGGGTTCATTAATCTTGTTTATCTTTTCAAAAAACCAGCTCTTGGATTCATTGATCTTTTATATTGTTTCTATAGTCTGTCATTTATTTCCACTCTGAACTTTATTATTTCCTCCCTTCTACTTACTCTGGGGTTTTTTTTATTCTTCTCTTTCTAACTCTTTAAGTTGTAAGGTTAAATAGTTTTTTAGAAATTTTTTTTTATTTCTTGAGATAGGCTTGTAACTTCCCTCTCAATACTGCTTTGGTGTGTCCCATAGATACTGGGTTGTTTGGTATTCATTTTCATTTGTTTCCAGGAATTTTTTTTATTTCTTACTTGATCTCATTGGTAACCCAGTCATTGTTTAATAACATGCTTTTTAGCCTCCATGTGTTTGAATGTTTTGGGGTGTTTTTATTGTAGTTGATGTCTATTATCATGCCATTGTGATCCAAGAAGATGCTTGATATGATTTCAGTCTTCGTAAACTTGGATAGATTTAGTTTGTGTCCTAACATGTGGTTTATCTTTGAAAATGTCCCTTGTGCACTTGAGAAGAGTGTATATTCTGCAGCTTTGTGGTGAAATGTTCAGTAAATGTCAATAAATCCATGTGATCTCCCACCAAACAAAAGCCCAGGCCCGGATAGCTTCATAGCAGAGTTTTACCAGAGTTTGTCATTTAGGGCCACTGTTTCCTTGTTGATTTTTTTGTCTAGAACAGTGGTCGGCAAACCGCGGCTCGCGAGCCATATGCAGCTCGCGAGCCGCGGTTTGCCGCTCTGTTGACTAATGAGTTTGCCGACCCCTGTCATATACTACCCTTTACCTCTTTGCACACAATATGCCACAATTGCCTAATCCTCACAGCTTCCAACTACACGGTAACATTTAATCTAGTCAGTGGTCGGCAAACTCATTAGTCAACAGAGTGGCAAACCGCGGCTCTCGAGCCACATGTGGCTCACGAGCTGCAGTTTGCCGACCACTGGTTTAGAAGGTCTATCCAATGATGTCAGTGGGGTGTTAGAAAGTCCCGTACTATGATTGTATCACTGTTGATCTCTCCCTTCAAGTATTCCAGAAGTTGTTTATTGGGTATTTTTTATTAGGTGCATATATGTTTATCACAGATGTATCCTCTTGTTCTATAGATCCTTTTAGTATTATGAAGTAGCCTTAATTGTCCTTTGTTACGGACTTCATTTTGAAGTCCTATTTGTCAGATACGAGTATTGCTACCACAGCTTATTTTTCCCATTTGTATGAAAATGTTTTTTCCATCCCTTCACTTTTATCCTGTGTCTTTTGTTCTAAGGTGTAGATAGCATATATATGGGTCATGTTTTCTTATCCATTCAGCTACCCTACGTCTTTCTTTTGATTGAAGCATTTAAGGCATTTAAATTATTTAAACCTATTATTGATAGGTGCTTATTTAAAATGACATTTAAAATTTTTTTAAATATATTTTTATTGATTTCAGAGAGGAAGAGAGTAGGAGGGAGACACTCTCTTCCTCTCTGCACTACTCCTGCTGGGGAGCCTGCAATTTTAGCATGTGCCCTGACCAAGAATTGAACCATGACCTCCTGGTTCATAGGTCCATGCTCAACCACTGAGCCATGCCGGCCGGGTGCCATTTTAATTCTTTATGCCTTTGTTCTTCTTTCTCTATTTCTTCTTACAACAGTCCCTTTAGCATTTCTTACAGTGCTGGTTTGGTGATGATAAGTTTCTTTAGCCTTTTTGTGTGAGTGTCCGCAAAGCTCTCTTATTTCACCTTCAATTTGAATGATAGCCTTTCTTGATAAAGTAGTCTTGGATACAGTCGCTTGCTTTTCATTATTTTGTATACGACCTGCCACAATTCCCCTCTGGCCTAAAGTGTTTCTATTGAGAAATCAGCTGACAGTCTAATGGTAATTTTCTTATAGGTAATTTTGTGTCTCTCATCTTGCAGCTTTAAGATTCTTTGTCTTTATTTGCCATTTATGATGTGTCTTGGTGTGGGTCTTTTTAGATTCATCTTTATTGGGACTTTCTGTGTTCCTTGGCCCTGTGTGACTTTTCCTTCACCAGGTCAGGGAAGTTGTCTGTCATTAGTTCTTCAGATTCTCTATTCCTTACTCAGATTCTTCTCCTTGTGGTACTCCTCTGATGTGAATGTTGTTACATTTCATATTGTCCCAAAGCTCCCTTAAACTCATGCTTTTTAATTTTTCTTTTCAGTTGCTGCTCTGAATGGGTATTTTTTCCTATCTTGTCTTCTAATTCACTGATTCAATCCTCCACTTCTTCTAGCCTACTGTTGATTCCTTACAGGGTATTCTTTCTTTTAGCTATGTCATTCTTTATTTCCGATTGATTTTTAATTATGGTTTCTACCTTTTTTTTTTTTTTTTAATGCTGGTATAGTTCTCAATAAGTTCCATACTGTTCTCCTTAAGTTGCTTGTAGTTCTTACTAAGCTCTTTGAGCACCCTTATAACCATTACTTTGGATTCTTATCTGACAAATTGCTTGCCTCCATTTCATTTAGTTCCTTTTCTATGATTCCGTCTTTATTTTCATTTGTGGGTTGTTTCTTTGTCTCCCCATGTTCCTGTCCCTTTGTATTTTTTTCTAGGTATTAGGTCAAACTGCTATGCCTCCAGTCTTCATGGGGTGGCCTTATGTAGTAAGTGTTTTGTGGGACCCAGTGGTGCAGTATCTTGGATCTCCTGAAAATACCATTCCATAGTGGAGGGCTCCCTCTTCACTCTCGACCTACTGCCTATGGAGGCTGGGTCAGTCCCTCTCGCAGCTTTGCCCTTCCTATCAGTTTCCAGGTGTTTTGTGTCCTTTCTTGATATGTCTCCTCCTCAGCTGGACCTCAGTTGGTAATTCCAGGTGAATGTTCTCCAATGTATTTCCAGCCTGGCCCTGGTAGGAGATCCAAGAAAGGTCTGCATATTTGGTAGCCATCTTTGCGTATGTATTTGTTTTTAAGCAGTTTGCACTTAAAAAAATTTTTCTTTTATTGATTTCACAGAGGAAGGGAGAGGGAGAGAGAGATAGAAACATCAATGATGGGAGAGAATCATCAGTTGGCTACCGCCTACATGCCCCCCCACTACTGGGGATTGAGCCCACAACCCAGGCATATGCCCTGACCAGGAATCGAATGTCTTGGGGTCAGCGCTCAACCACTGAACCCCACAGGGCTGGGCAAGCCATCTACACTTTAAAAAATTCTGTTTTGATGTATTTTACATATACAAAAATAGAATAGTTTAATGAATCCCCACAGATCTATTACCCATTTCAGGCATTATCAACTGAGAGCCAATATTGTTTTATCTCTACCTCCTGATAATTTTGTGACCAATATTAGATATATTCTTTCATCCATAATTGTTTTTAGAATATATGTCCAAAAGACAAGGACTCTTAAAATACAACTTTAACACAATTATTATATCTAAAAATAATTGGGCATTGACCTATGAACCAGGTCACAATTTGATTCCCAGTCAGGGCATGGGTTGTCGGCTCAATCCCCAGTAGGGGGGCATGCAGGAGGCAGCTAATCAATCATTCTCTCATTGATGTTTCTATCTCTCTCTCTCCCTTCATATCTGAAATCAATAAAAAGTATTATTTTAAAAATTGGGACCAATTTCTTTGTAATCCGGTATCAGTCAATGTTTCAGTCTCTCTAAATGTCTCATATTTTTTCTTTTTCTTATTTGAGTCAGGATTCACATAATATCTTGACAGTTTTTTATAATTTGTCACATCAAGATGTTTCAGATTCATTTTGTACATTTCTTGTCCAAATCTGGAACCACCCATTTTTCTAAGCCCTAACTCCTTTTATAGTGGGAAATGGCAAATAGAATCTAAGCACTAGGAATGTACTTTGACACTGGATTGATCACTGCTGTTACTTTTATAATTTTTTTATCTATTGTAAAGAGCAAAACCTTCATTTGTTGTCCTTTTTTGGGGGGTCACTTCAAGTTGCCCCTGCAGCTTACACTTGTGGGTATCAGTTGGTTTGTATTTATTTCTGTTTTTCACTTTGCATAGTTTCTTTTGCTATGCCTTCAAGTTCACTAATCTTATTCTGCAGTGCCTTATCTGCCATTGATTCCATCCAGCATGTTTTCATCTCAGAAGTTCTATTTGGGTCTCTCCTTTTATATCTTCTATGTCTACGCTTTTCAATATATAGAATACAGTTATCATTTTTAATGTTCTTGTCTGTTAATCCTGATTTCTGTTACAGTTCTGGGTCAGTTTGCTGCCTGGTAATCTTTGAGACATTATGATTTTTATTTATTTATTTATTTATTTATTTATTTATTTACCATCTTGGCTGCCGATTTTTTTTTTAAGAGCCTCTTTCTTTTTCTTTCTTTATTTTTTAATATATTTTTATTTCAGAGAGGAAGGGAGAGGGAGAGATAGAAACATCAATGATGAGAGAGAACCATCGGCTGCCTCCTGCACGCCCCCTACTAGGGATCGAGCCCACAACCTGGGCATGTTCCCTTGGCTGGAATCGAACCCATGACCCTTCAGTCTGCAAGCCGACACACTATCCATTGAGCCAAACTGGCTAGGTCTGTCGAATGTTTTTTATTGTTATAAATCTTGAGCTTTGTTCTGGGGAGCAATTATTTTACTTGGAAATAGTTTGATCCTTTTCAGATTTTACTTTTATGACTTGTTAGATGGATCCAGAGCAGTGTTCAGTCTTGGGCTATGACATATAATACTATATTAGTTTTGGATATACAATATAATGATAATATGCAGAACAGTATCATCTTATCACTAGAAGTTTGTACCTTTTGACCACCTTCACTTATTTCCTCTACCCTCATCTCTGGCAACAATCAATCTGTTCTCCTTATCTATAAGTTTGGGGAGTGTTTGTTTTTTAGATTCCACATATGATTGATATCTAGTATTTGTCTCTCTGTCTGACACTTTTCACTTAGCATAATGCCCTCAAGGCCTGTTCATGTTGTCACAAATGGCAGGATTTCCTTCTTTTTTATGGCTGAATAATATTCCATTGTGTATATGTACCACCTCTTCTTTATCCACTCATCCAGTTCATCCCTCAATGAACATTTAGGTTGTTACCGTGTCTTGGCTGTTGTAAATAATGCTGCAATGACATGGGCTTCCAGATACCTCTTTGGCATGGTGTTTTCCTTTCCTTCAGATAAAGCTCAGAAATGGAACTTCTAGATCATATGGTAATTCTGTTTTTAATTTTTTGAAGAAATTCCATGTTGTTTTCCATAGTGGCTGCATCAACAGCGCACAAGAGTTCTCTTTGCTTCACATTCTTACCAACACTTACCTCTTATCTATTTCATAATAACAGGTGTGTGGTAATGTCTCATTGTGGTTTGGATTTGCATTTCCCTTATTATTGTACCTGTTGGCCATCATTTTGTCATCTGAAAATTTTTCTGTTCAGACTTTCTGCTCACTTTTTAATTGGATTGGGGTTTTTTCTATTGAGTTATGTAACTTGTTTATATATTTTGTTGAGAGAGAGTGAGAGAAACATCCATTTGTTTTTCCACTTATTTATGCATTCAAATTGGTTGATTCTTGAATGTGCCCTGACCAGTGATTGAACCTGCAACCTTGGCATATCGGGACAATGCTCAAACCAACTGAGCTACCCAGCCAGGACAACTTATTTATATATTTTAGATATTGTCCTCTTAATCTGATACTAGTTTGAAAATATTTTCTCCCCTTTCATTGGTCGCTTTTGCATTTAGTTGATGGTTTCCTTTGCTGTGCAGATTTTTTGTTGGATATAGTCCCACGTGTTTATTTTTGCTTTTGTTGCCTTTGCTTTTGATGTCAAATCCAAAAAAATCTTTGCCGAGACCAATGTCAAAGAGCTATCCCCTATATTTTCTTCTAGGAGTTTTATGGTTTTAGGTCTTACGGTTAAGGTTTCAATTATTTTAAGTTGATTTTGGGTTCAGTGGTCTTTGCATGTAGCTGTCCAGTTTTCCCAACACCGTGTATTGAAGAGACTTTCCTTTCCCCATTGTATAATCTTGGCTATTCTGTCGTAAATTAATTGACCATATATGTGAGGTTTCATTTCTGGCCCATGAGTATGACTGAATTTTTCTAGTCTTTTTAATGAGAGCACACACTGTTGGTGCCCCAGGGAATGCTGGGCACTATTTCCTCTAATCCTTCCAGGTGTTTCCTGTCTGCCTCTAGTAGTTTCCTCATATACCTATTCTGATTAATACACTGCTAAATACTTGAGGGGATCCCTCTACAATCTCCAGGCTTCTCTTTTTCTGCAACTCTCTCCTCTCTGGTATCTTGTTCTGTGGACAATAGCTACCTTAGTCTCTCAAGACTCAGCTCCATATGTTTAACTTAAGGGGTCTGCCTGGAAAAATCTCGAGGCAGTAAGATGTAACAACCGTAGGCTTCAGCTCATTTATTTGCCTTCTCTCAGAGACCATTGACATCATTGACTTCATTGCCTGATGTCCGGGGTCTTAAAATCTGTTATTTTATGTATTTTGTCTGCTTTTGTTGTCATTTCAAGCAAGAGGGTAAATCCAGTTCCTGTTACTCCATCTTGGCTGAAACAGAAGTTTCTAGTTGTACGTTTAACTCCAACCAGTTTTCCAAAGTAATAGTACTATTTTGCATTTCTACTAACTTAATATGAGAGTTTTAATTGCTCCACATTCTCACCTACATTTGGTTATGTTAGTCTTTATTTTAGTCATTCTAGTGAGTTTGAATGGTATCTTTCTGTAATTTTGAATTCTGTTTCTCTGAGGTAGTCATGTCCCTTTAATTTTTAATTTAGAATACTTCTCACAGCATTAATTTTTTTATTCATTTTTCCAAAGAATCCAGGCCAGTTGTTTTGTCCCTTAATTTGGATTTGTCTAATTGTTTCCTCATAGTTAAATTGAGGTTAAATCTTTGTCAGGCATACTAGATGGATGATGTTTTGTTCTTCTCAGAGGGCACATGATGTGAATTTGTGCTTCATCATTGGCGGTGATAAGTTTGCTCAGTAGGTATGGCAGTATTTTCCAGATTTCCCTCGTTAAAAGTACCTTTTTCCTTTTATAATTAATAAGCAATCTTTGGGGTGATATTGTTTCAGTTTTCCCAACAGTTTTTCATTCAATAGTTTTAATATTCATTGATTATTACCTGAATCAGTTATTATAGTCATTGTAAAATGGTGGCTTTCTATTTCTGTCATACTTTGTATATTTATTACTTGACTTTTTCTCTAAAAAGAGATATTTCCTGTCTCACAATACACACTTATAGTATCCATTTGGACTCATTCTATTTTTATAAGTTAATTCATAATTTCACTCTTTAAAATGTTCTCAACTTTGATTAATGATATCTTCTTCAAGCTGATTTGTTTATTCTTTTATTTTTAAGTTTTTTTAAAATAAATCTTTATTGATATCTTCTTCAAGCTGATTTGTTTATTCTTTTATTTTTAAGTTTTTTTTAAATAAATCTTTACAGTTCCTCTTTTTTCCCCCCATAGTTCCTCTCCACCCGGTTCCCACCCTACCCTCTGCCCTTACCTCCCTCCCACTGTCCTCATCCATAGGTGTACGATTTTTGTCCAGTCCCTTCCCGCACCCCCCACACTCCTTTCCCCCTTAGAATTGCAAGTCCACTCTCTTTCTATACCCCTGATTCTATTATATTCACCAGTTTATTCTGTTCATCAGATTTTTTATTCACTTGATTTTTAGATTCACTTGATAGATATGTATTTGTTGTTCATAATTTTTATCTTTACTTTTTTCTTCTTTTTCCTCTTTTTAAAGAATACTTTTCAGCATTTCATATAATACTGGTTTGGTGGTGATGAACTCCTTTAGCTTTTTCTTATCTGTGAAGCTCTTTATCTGACCTTCCATTCTGAATGATAGCTTTGCTGGGTAGAATAATCTTGGTTGTAGGTTCTTGCTATTCATCACTTTGAATATTTCTTGCCACTCCCTTCTGGCCTGCATAGTTTCTGCTGAGAAATCAGCTGACAATCGTACGGGTGCTCCCTTGTAGGTAATTAACTGTTTTTCTCTTGCTGCTTTTAATATTCTCTCTTTGTCTTTTGCTCTTGGCATTTTAATTATGATGTGTCTTGGTGTGGTCCTCTTTGGATTCCTTTTGTTTGGGGTTCTGTGTGCTTCCTGGACTTGTAAGTCTATTTCTTTCACCAGGTGGGGGAAGTTTTCAGTCATTATTTCTTCAAATAGTTTTTCAGTATCTTGCTCTCTCTCTTCTTCTGGCACCCCCATAATTCTGATGTTGGTACATTTGAAGTTGTCCCAGTGGCTTCTTACACTGTCTTCAAATTTTTGGAGTCTTTTTTCCTTTTGCTTTCCCAGTTGAGTGTTTTTTGCTTCTTTGTATTTCAAATCTTTAACTTGATTCTTGCGTTCCTCTAGTCTGCTGCTGGGTCTCTGTATAATATTTTTTATTTCAGTCAGTGTAGGCTTAATTTCTAGTTGGTCCTTTTTCATATCCTCGAGGGTCTCATTAAATTTATCAGCCTTTTCTAGGAAATTCTTGAAAAACCTTATAACCGTGGTTTTGAACTCTATATCCAGTCGTTTGTTTTCCTCCATTTCTTTCGTTTGTGATCTGTTTCTTTGTCTCCGCATTTTCGCTGCTCCCCTGAGTTGGTAGGGTGGCTTTGTGTGCTAAGTGTCCTATATGGCCCAGTGGGTCGGCCTCCCAGTTACCTGAGGTGGACACTCTTGGTGCACCCCTTTGTGGACTGTGTGTACAGCCTTGTTATAGTTAAGTCTTGATTGTTGTTGGTGTCACTGGGAGGAATTGACCTCCAGGCCAATTGGCTGTGAGGACCCGCTGTGTCTATAATGGAAGAACTGCTGTGCTGGAGACACCCTTATGGGGCAGGACTTGCTTCAGTGGGGCTTTGGTGCTCACTGAGTCTGCCTTTTGAATGTGTCACTTATGGATGTGAGTATTGAAATCTGGTGTCGTCTCACACTGACCACTATATACACTAGCTTCTGGATCTCCAATGGGGTGCAGGTCAGCTACTGTCTAAGGCCACTCAGCAGGAGCTACAGTGAGAACTACAGTTTTCTCCTTTTTTGCTTGGGGTTTGGAGGTTTTGGATCTGTCTGACCAGAGCTGCAGTTTGTTAGGTTAAGCTGCGATAGGGCAGGCCATTTATATGCAAAAGCGGCTGCGTGGAGCTTGAGTGGGTTTGTAGATTGTGTGGGGTGGGGTCTCAGGGAGTCACTAGGCTAGGGCGTGGCAAACAGCGATGGCTGCCTGTCAGCCATCTCTGCGTTTCCGCGTTTCCAGGTCCCCGCGCCTCGCTCCCCAGTGCAGTAAACAATGATTGCTGGGCGCACCTCTGCAAGAAAGTCACCCTCACTTTCCGACCCGATGGCAGACAGTCCAGCTTCTCCCCGTAGGAGTTTGGGTCCCCAGAAACGAGTTCAGAGTAATCGGGAACTTGTCTCCCTTCGGGTTGAAAAAGCAGCGCACCCAGTCACCCGCCGCCAGCCCGATTTGCGCACCTCCGTATCTCAGCTTTTCAGCACTTGTGCACGTCTCAATGCTCTTTTCTCTTTCCTTCTAGTTGTAGAACTTCCACTCACCCAGCTTTCCCGTGGTTCTGGGTTATAGACGTTTTGTCTTTTAGTTGTACTTTTGAAATTGTGCGAGGCAGCAGTTTAGGTGTTTACCTATGCCACCATCTTGGTTTCTCTCCCAGTGTTTTCTTTAGTGGAAAATTTAAAACAAAGTTTGGGCACTAGGTCATTATTCCATATGTGTGTTTTTGATTTTCCAATTTATGTAGAAACTTCTAGCGATAAAAGATAACAACATCTTGCTACTAAAATCCCTGCAGTGCTCTGCATACAACCAGGCTGACAGTATTCCTTCTGTGTGTCAGTGATGAGGATGCTCACACACAGAGAAAACATGGTGGCACTGGAACCGAGACTAGGTTTGTAAACTACAGAGCATAAAGCAAATCAGTTTCCTATGTTATTTAAAATATTGACATTTGCATTTTGGGGGTTAAGTCTTGGTACTTTATCATCTAGTTAAAGCAAAATTTCCTTTTTTTTTTTTTAAGCAAAAAACAAATTTTTGGTTTATTGATAAATGGACCTACAGGAATTTTCCATTTCTTGGATGTTTTCAGTAACTTAAGCATTAATTAACCTTTGGAATTTCAGAATATTGATGGTTAGATTTATATATATATATAAATCAGGCTCTATTACCTTTTATACTGCAAGAATAATACAGTAACATTTCATTGGCTTGGAACGCATTTTGCCTCCTTTTTCCTCCTTAATAAACTTCTAGATATCTGCATGGTGTTTGAAGTTTTGGGGCATCATCTGCTGAAGTGGATCATCAAGTCCAATTATCAAGGACTTCCACTGCCTTGTGTCAAAAAAATCATTCAGCAAGTATGTATCTTAGTATTTTCTATGTGGCGATTTTTTTTATTTTTATTTTTTTATGTTCTTAAAGTGTCAGGAGTTTCCTATTTCCAATAGAGGTTTTATTTTTAAAAGTAGGCTTTTTTAATTTCTAACATTGTTTTATTCAGTCCATAGGGTTCACTGTATTTATTCTGTTGTTAAACATTTTATCAAAACCATTTCCCCCCAGTTCATTTTCTATAGCCCTGGCCAGTTTGGCTCAGTGGATAGAGTGTCAGCCCACAGACTGAAGGGTCCTGGGTTCTAGTCCAGTCAAGGGCATGCACCTTGGTTGCAGGCTCAATCCCCAGTCCTGGTTGGTGTGCCTGCAGGAGACCACCAATCGATGTTTTTCTCTCCCTGTCTCTCCCATCCCCTTCCATTCTCTAAAATCAGTGGAAAAATATCCTTGGGTGAGGATTAACAACAAAAAAAAAATTTCTATGATAATTATTAGAAGGGAATCTGTGTGCAGTTCCTGGTTTTTGGAAATTTGGAGCCCTTATTCAGAAGTTCTGGTTACAAATACTAATTATATGGTAATAAAGAATTGCTATGTCGCCCTAGCCAGTTTGGCTCAGTGGACAGAATGTCAGCCCACAGACTGAAAGGTCCCGGGTTCGATTCCATTCAAGGGCACATACCTCTGTTTGATCTCCAGCCCTGGTCCAGACATGTGCAGGAGGCAACTGATCGATGTGTCTCTCCACATCGTTGTTTCTCTCTCTCTCTCTCTGACTCTCCCTTCTTTCCATTCTTTCTAAAAATCAATGGAAAAATATCCTTAGGTGAGTATTAACAAAAAAGGAGTTGCCAGGTCAAATCATTACAATCTGTTTATATAACATTGTTCGTGGGCACTTTTTTTTTTTTTAATGTTTTTATTGATTTTTTGTGGTTTTTCTTAGAGAGAGAGAGAAACATCCATGGGAGAAACATGTATCAGCTGCCTCCTGCACACCCCCTACTGGGAATTGACCCGACAACCTTGGGTATGTGTTCTGACAGCGAATCAAACTGGCAACCTTTTGGTGCATGGGATGACGCTCAACCAACTGAGCCACACTGACCAGATCTGTGGGCATTTCCTAGTATTATAAATACCTTTCAGTGTTCAGTTAAGAAGTTTCCTGTCAGGAAAGTATTAATATATCAAAGGGCAAATAATTTGTTTCGACATTGTGTTTTGGTGGAAAGAGCTCCACACTGGGAAGCAAAAGTTCTTCATCAACAAGGAAATTTGAATTACAAGATACCTAAATCTCTTTCACCACCTACTAGTACATTTCAATATTTTAAGGGCATGTGTACAATTTTTTTCTCAGTTTTTATAATGTACTTAAAAATATCTCCAAGTAGAATTCACTTTGTAAAACTTGGAAGAACTTTTTATTATAAATAAGTTAAGCTCTTGCCTTCATTCATAATTCACAATTAATCTTTGTGCTTTAAAAAAATACCTTATTCTCTGTGGAAAGCTACCACATCATTTTTATAGTTTTATTTTATTTTTTTTAAGTTATTGTGATTTCTTCCTTCTCCAGAAAGACTTGTCTTTTGTGTTTGCAAGTGTCCTGCTCTGTTCCCACGCAGGTGTTACAGGGTCTGGATTACTTACACAGCAAGTGCCGGATCATCCACACTGACATTAAACCAGAAAACATCTTGTTGTCGGTGAATGAACAGTACATCCGGAGGCTGGCTGCAGAAGCCACAGAATGGCAGCGGTCTGGAGCTCCTCCACCTTCCGGATCTGCAGGTATATTTGTTTTGGGGACTTTGCTCTCATTAGCAGTTAAGTCCAAGTTTCTATTTTTATTTTATTACTAGGCAGTTAAGTAAGTCACATTCATCTATAGTAATAAAAACATAATATGCAAATCGACCTATTGGCTGAACAGGACGACCGCACTATGACGCACTGGCGAGCCAAGGCGGGTGCAGTTATTTGGGGGGAGGGGAGCCTTGCCCCATGATTGCCCTGCAAAGGGAGGCCCAAGCAAGTGGGGCAATCCATGGGGGGCGGGGGGAGGCCTCCACGATCGCCCCAAAGAAGGAGGCCCAGGCCACCCTCTGCAGGGCAATGGATTAGGGGGCTCCATGATTGATCATTCTGCAGAGGGAGGCCCAGGCCACCGGCCGGGGCACTATGGCGAGTGGGCGGGGCCACCCTCTGCGGGGCCATCGATTGTGGAGCTCCGGGACTGCGAGAGGGCACAGGCCGGGCTGGGGGAGAGGCGCACACACACACACACACACACACACACACACACACACCGTATTTCATGCACCGGGCCTTTAGTTTAACAATAAGGTACAATAAGTGCTTATGTATACAAAATAGTCCCAGTTTTCCAAAGACTTTTCACTCTCGGTGTTGCTTCCATAATTGGAAGAAGAATACTAGAGACTGTATTTTAAGTATATATATGTTGTACAGTTGACCCTTGAACAACAGGGAGTTAAGCACATGGACCCCCACGCATTAAAAAGTTTGCTTTGTTAAATCATAGCCAAAAACTTTTCTAAAAGGAAAGGTTTATTGAGCCACATGCTGGCCAGAAGTAGGCCTGGGTCCTGGACCATGCTATCTAAGCCATCAGCAGCAGGGCTACATGGAGAAGACAACATGTCCACCCTTCTGGGATCAGTGGCTCTTTAGGCAAACAGTTTAGGGGGAAGAAAGATGTAACTTGTTTTGAAAGAATTTAGTTATAGGTAAAGGGCTAGTTCTGGGATAGGTGCATAGGTGCAAAGGAAGAAGTGTTTATTTTTTAAGATTGGTTGTGTGCAACAGTCTGGAAAGATCATGCATAAGCAGGATGCAGTGACACTTAGTGGTCGGCTATTAGGCTGTTCTCACCGAAATAGTCACCTGGAGGTTAATTGAAAGTTTTCAGCATACATTCAGGAATGTTATCAGACTTTGTTGGTTTTGTCCTGCAGTCATTAAAGAGATTAACCTCTCTTCTTTTCACCCTCCAGCCTGCTATTTAATTTAGGACACCTCAAAAAAATTTTTCCTTGCCCAGCTGGTGTGGCTGAGTGGTTGAGCATCAACCTATGAACCAGGAGGTCACTGGTTCGATTCCTGGTCAGGCCTCATGCCTGGGTTTCAGGCTCGATCCCCAGTAGGAGGCGTGCAGGAGGCAGCCGATCCATGATTCTCTCTCATCTTGGATGTTTCTACCTCTCTCTCCCTCTCTCTTCCTCTCTGAAATCAATAAAAATATATTTTTTTAATTTTTTCTTGTCAGCTTACCACTTTTGACTCCCCCAAAACTTAACTACTAATAGTCTACTGTTGACCAGAAGCCTTACCAATAACATACAGTTAACACATATCTTGTATGTTATATTTTATGTACTATATTCTTACAGAAAAGTAAGCTAGAGAAAAGAAAATGTTACTAAGAAAATCATTAGGAAGAGAAAAAAATCCTCAAGTAAGTGGAGCCACACAGTTAAAACCTATGGCAACTGTATATGTAAAAGCTGGTTCAAGTAAAATATTTTCTCTTATGATTTGATGGCTATTTTTGATGTGTTTACCTCTTACCATGCTCATTTATGGATCAGTGATTTTTGCAGGATCACGATAATACCTATTAAGATCTTGAGTTTAAGCACTGGTGCGAACAGACTTTGAATCCTGGCTTCATCATTAGCTGGGTTACCTTGGGCGAGTCATTTGATTTTGTTATTTTCTCATGCAGAAGTTATTGGGATTAAATTTCATGTTAAAGCAGTTGGCATTGTGCCATATAGCATTATGTGCTAAATAAATATTGGCTACTGTGATTACAATAATTATTTCCATTTGAGGTTCAGATTTTAATTTTAATAGTTTAATTATATTTGAGGATCTTTTTAAAAAAGATTTTTTTCATTGAGTTTTAGAGAAAGAAGAAGGGATAGAGAGAGAGAGAAACATCAATGCAAGAGTAAAACATTGATCAGCTGCCTTCTGTGCATCCCCTACTGTGGATTGAGCCCTCAACCTGGGCATGTGAACTGAACCAGCAACCTTTCCTTGCACAGGATGATGCCCAGCCAACTGAGTCACACTGGCCAGGGCTGAGGAACTTCCTTGATCTTCAAATTGAAAGTATCAGTTATTAGGCTTCCTTTGAAAGGAAGTAGCATAGGCTTCCTTTAAAAATGAAAACTCAAGAAGGGTGAAATGGATAGTATTTGATGAGCATAGCATTTGTTTTGTGTGTTTTTTTCCAAAATGAAAAGGTTATAGAAATTTTACCCAACAATGTGAATACAGTTAATACTACTGATTAAGAGGGTAATTTTCTGTATTTTTAACACAATTTTTAAAAATTTTAAAGGGAGACGGAAGATTCTTCCTCTTACCTAAGCTAAACTAATATCCATGATATGCTATGTAGCAAATTAGTATGGCTCTTGATGACACTCTTCATTTAAAACTGACAAGTGATAAGGGGAAGAATTAGATGCGAATCCTGGCTAGGGATGAGGGGGTTGTTTTCTATCATATTCTACTTTAATCAGTATGTGTGAGTGGGATTTTAGCAGCTTTAATCGTGGAAACCAGAAATGGGGTCTTGGCTCTGCATTTATGCTACCTGAAGAATTTATTTAAACTTATTTTAAGTTAGTCAACTTTTATATGCATTATTTCTTTTTCTTTTTTTTTAAGTTTCTACCAAAGTTGCTTAAGTAATTGTCTCTACAGTACAAACTGTACAAGAGAGATTTTTCATTCTGGTATGGTATCATATATGAGCATTAGTTTATTTTTGCTGAATGCCAGGATTCTTACTTGGTTTTCTTTTCTTTTCAGTCAGTACTGCTCCCCAGCCTAAACCAGTAAGTATAAGGTGTTTCTATATTTAATTCTGATCTATGGGGCAGGGATTCTTCTGTTATGGACAATGACAGTTTGTTTAGAATTTGAAAAACAAAGGAAAAAATATTCCTGCGCTTCTATAATTTTCTCCAATAAATTCCATGCATCTTTGGCAAGTTGATACTAGTGAGGTATCTATAAATTGGAGTGTGTCTGAAAATACACCAGCCCCATAGACTGCTCAGAGGACCAAGATTTGTTGTTAATTTTGTTTTTATTTGATTTGATAAGAGTATACACTTTTTTGAAGTTAATGAAAAATGTCAGGGAAAGAGTGACATTTGATTAGGAAGTAATTAAAGTTAACAGTTATCTCCAACTAGAGGTAATGGATTAGCCACCTGAAGGCTTTATCTGTTTGTAATCTCCGCCCAGGCTGACAAAATGTCAAAGAATAAGAAGAAGAAATTGAAGAAGAAGCAGAAGCGCCAGGCAGAATTACTAGAGAAGCGAATGCAGGAAATTGAGGAAATGGAGAAAGAGTCGGGCCCTGGGCAAAAAAGACCAAACAAGCAAGAAGAATCAGAGAGTCCTGTTGAAAGACCCTTGAAAGAGAACCCACCTAATAAAATGACCCAAGAAAAACTTGGTATAAATAGAGCATCACAAAAATTACTTTATAGCAAAGTTTAACATTATCATTGTTATATGTAATGGTTTCATGCATACAGCACATCTTTGGGGGTGTCCTTATACAGTAAGGACAGAATAAGAATACAGAATTTGTCATAAATGTTAGGCAGGTGATATTCGAATGTAATTTCTAACATTTCTCAGAAAATGCAACATAGACTTCATTTAGCAGTTGGGTAAGGATAAGAAGATCTTTGTACTTCTATAAGTAGGTTTTAGTTGTTCAATTGTGTTTTTACATAACTGTGTGTAAATATTTTAATCTCATGGAGAATTTTTTCTGTTCTTTCACTCCTACGCATACACATACATCCTTTTTGTCTGTTTGTTCCTTAGAAGAGTCAAGTACCGTTGACCAGGATCAAACACTTGTGGAACGTGGTGTAGAGGGTGGTACAGCAGAAATTAATTGCAATGGAGTAATTGAAATCGTTAATTATACTGAGGACAGTAATAAAGAAACACTGAGGCTTAAAGACGACCTACATAATGCTAATGACTCTGATGTTCAAAATTTGAAGCAGGAAACTAGTTTCCTAAGCTCCCAAAATGGTGACAGCAGCACATCTCAAGAAACAGACTCTGGTACACCTGTAACCTCTGAGGTGTCAGATACTGTGGTGTGTCAGTCTTTATCAAATGTAGACCAGTCACTCAGTGAACAGGACATCAGTCAACTTCAAGAAAGTATTCGGGCAGAGATACCTTGTGAAGATGAACAAGACCAAGAACATAATGGACCACTGGACAGCAAAGGTACCTATGCAGACATATTTCCCCAATACATAGTCATGAATTTCTAAACTAAAAGCACCATGGTTTTTGTTAACAAAGCTTTACAGCAGGTGTCCAGGTGACCTTAAATGTGTAAGTCTGTAGGTAACTGAATTTCATTGGTTGTGTAATGGGTGCACAGCCAAGAAGGTAAAGGTTTTAAGTCTGGAAACTCAAGGTGTTGCTATCTTCCTTTTGTCTTATAAAGGTTATTGTAAGTTGCCAATTGGGGGCCTGGGTGTATTACCTCAGAGTTTTACTAACTTTGGGTAGTTCTGTTCATTGAACAGTCTTATTGATGATGCCTGTTGTCTATAGGAAAATCTACTGCTGGAAATTTTCTTGTTAATCCCCTCGAGCCAAAGAATGCAGAGAAGCTCCAAGTGAAGATTGCTGATCTTGGAAATGCCTGTTGGGTGGTAAGTTAAACTAGTCTCAGTGCTTTGTTTCAAAGCAACAAGTAATGAATGAGATTTGAACGTAGTTCTGCTAACAGAAGAAAACATCTTCAATTCTATACCCAGCTGCCAGTTAACATTTTAGTGACTATTTTTTCACTTCTTATAGGAAAGTGCAAATATATTTATTAAAGTAGAGAGAACGATATAATGAAACAATTCTGCCCAGTTAGGCATTTACTAACAGATCACCCTGTGAGGTTATTTTCAGTCACTGGACTTGTCAGGTTTAGTATGGAATCCCTTTTTAGCCACATTATGGGGTTTTCAAATAGCTTGATTTTTAAGGGAGGAGTCCCTTTGCCAATTTTTTCATCTCCACACATCAGTACTTATCTTCATGTCACTAGTAAGTAACTTGACTATATTGCTCCCAATTTTTTTTTCCAATTTTATTTCTTCCTCTTGAAATGTAGGACTAATTTACCACCACTGCACCCATCCCCAATCTTCTTAATTTAATATGATTTTGGCTAGGTATTTATTCTGTGTTTACATTATTAGGACTATTGTTATCTTTAGCTGAACTGAGCATGTATTGTGTTAGGGTTCCTTTCCTGCCTAGCCCTGTTTCATGCGTAGACATCTTTGTACACTTATCGCTTAATTCAGCCCCACATTTTCACCCAGTGGTGTGAATACTTACACTTTAACACAAAAAGATACCTTGGTATTCTTTCACCTTTTCCCCTAAAAATCTCTATCCTGGAACCTGGAGTCTTCTGTCTGTGTTCATCCTTTGGCTTGCCCTATCGCCCTGCTGCATTTCTGCCATTTGAGATCCTTTACTGTCATCTTGGGAATTATAGTTTACTCTCTCTTTACATCCCCTGTTTCTGTCTCTGATCTTTCTTGGTTTTGTTCCTGTTTCGTTTTTTGGAGTCCATATAACTTCAGTAGCTTCCTAAGAAAGGATGTGTGAGATTGAGCAGGCAGAGGGGAGCCTTGTGTGTCTGATAATGTTTTTATTCTGCTTTTACAGTCATTTGGCTGGGCATCTAGTTTTAGGTTGAAAATCATTTCCCTCAGTGTGGTTATAATTGCTCCATTCTTGTCTTTTGGTTTTCTGTCTTGTTGCTGCTAAGGTCAATGCCATTCTGATTCCTGACCCTTTGTATGAAGCCTTTCCGCAGGGAAGTCTGTGGGATATCACTTCGCAGCAGTGTATCTCACTAGCTCTGTTTTCATCCATTATGCTGTGGACTCAATAGTGAAATTCGAATTCCTTGGTTTTATTTTGTTAATTTTTTGTTTTTAATTCTCTTCTCCTTGGTCTCTGTTCTCTATCTCTGAAGTCGCATTATTCAAATGTTAGACCTCCTATGCAGGTGCTCTCATTTTGGACGTTTCTCTCCTATTTTCTATTGTTTTCTTTTCTGGAAGATTTTTTTTTTCCAGTGGGAGGTGGGTAGCAGTTTATTGTCCAACACTCTCAGAGGGGGGATGGCCAGGGGGCGCTCCGTCTACATCTCCTCCCTGCATTTGGTTAAATCAACAGCTTCTCTTCCCAAATCCCCAGGCTGTATAAGATAGACAAGGCCCCTCCTCCACCCCCAGGAGGGGCTTAGGTAGATGGAAGGGCTTGGGGTAAGTTCAAGTATTCAGTTCTCCCTCCCAGATTACACTGCGCCCAGGCCATGAGAGCGGGTCCCAGCCTTGGGGTTTCTGGTGATGTTAATAGCCCTTCTCTCAGAAACCTCAAGATGAGCTCCTGACCATCACAAACCACAGTCCTCAACCTTATAGTCTGTGAGGAGGCCTCTGACCCCTGGTATGGAGTGATGGGGGCAGGCAGCCTTCTCAAGCAGTGACGCCTCGAGCAAGTGGCGAGGGGAAGGGAGAGGACTGAGGACCTCAGGAGGCAGGGTGGGAGGGACCTGGTGGATAAAGTCAGACAGCTCAGTCTGCGTCCTCACCCCACACCCTGGGCCTCTAATCCCTGAGAGTCCGCCGGCCAAGGCAATATAGGTGGGGTGGGGGGGGAGTTAAGTAGGTCCTTGTCCCCCAACCCCGGCCAGCCCTGTTGGGGACACGATGCTTTGGAAGGGCCAGGACTGGGCTCCAGGCCAGCTCTCGAGCTCTGATCTTCCGGAACAGCTGAATCTGGGATATGGGAGAGGCCTACTAACCCTCATATCCCAGGTCCTGGCTTGTGGCAGAGGGGTGGGGACGAGGGGTGGGTGTCCTAAGAGTGTTATAAAAAGCTAAAACCATTAAAAACTTGGGGAAAAGTGCCTCCTAGCTTCTTGCTTCCCCAAGTTATCAACCTCCCCAAAGCCCGGCAGAGAGAGTTGAGCCCAGAGAGGGGGCCCATTGGCACCATGCAATGTTGGGGTGCCCCTGCAGCCTGACCGACCCCGGGCAGGGGCCCTTCAAAGCTGGAGTGCCACTTGCTAAAGCTTCTGTACCCTTGAGGGAGGACCCCTGCAGGGGACGGGTGAGGGAAGAAGGCTTGGCCAAAGTCCAGGCGGGGGTCTCAGCTGGGACCCCAAAGGACCCCTCCTGGGGTCATGACTGGAAGAATCTTCGTACCACTAACTGGCCCAACAGAACCAGAGCCAGAACTATCAGCACATTCCGGATGGGGCCGTTGCCCAGGTCCAGGGCTGCCACCCAGCCGCCCCGCTGCACGATCCACCGGGCAATGCAGTGATGCAGAATGAAGTCGGCCATGAAGCATGTCACCTGGCCCAGGAAATTGGTCAGGCCTCACTGGTAGATGTAGAGGGCCAGGCAGTAGCCAAAGCCCAGGAGAGCCACCACCCATCCCCAGTTGATGCTGCTCTCAAACAGGCTGGAGGCAATCTTGGTGTCAGCTGCAGGTGCTGCAACATGGTGTGGAACTCCGAGTCGTAGCACTGATTGATGTCATCTCCGATGATGGTGAGCTGCTGACCCACCTGCCCCAAGGTGCTGGCAGGCTCCAGGGACAAGGTGACCATCTCTGCTCCTGCTGATGGCGGTAAAAAACGTAGCTGCGGAAAACCACCTCTGTGTCTCGGGCTACCTGCTCCTCCGAAGTGGAGGACAGGGCAGGCCCTTCACACCCATGCCTGGGAGGGCCGGGTCCTTGCCCAGACGCCATTTTTTCAGGTCCCAGGGGAGAGCAGTGTTAGCCCAGACCCCGGCCTAGGCCAGGGATGGCTCAGTGGGGCCAAGGCTGGAGATCCCGAGGGGCTGATTCAGGGTTAGCTGCCAGGCTTGGCTTCCAGGAGTGGCTGTCAGTGAATTCCTAGTGTCCAGATGCAATCTCCGCCCGTCCCAGTGTGGCCCTCGGCACCCAGAAGGCTTCGGGGAGCATGGAGGAGCCGGCAGCTCTTCGGGAAGATTTTTTAACTTGTTCTCAAGAAGCCTTATTTCTACTCCCTTAAGTTTTTTGGTTCTCTGATTAACTTACAGAGGATATTGATCATTTTCCCAATTTTGACATTTTCTTCCTATAAAATGTTACCTTCTTTCTGTTCAGGATCACTAAACAAAGTACTGCATGGACCATATGAATGGAGTAACTAGAAAGCCATTTGGAAGCTCTGCCTGGGTGGATCTTGTTGACTGTTATTCACTATAGAATGATCTGTCTGGGCCAGTGGTCGGCAAACTCATTAGTCCACAGAGCCAAATATCAATAGTACAACGATTGAAATTTCTTTTGAGAGCCAAATTTTTTAAACTTTAACTATATAGGTAGGTACATTGTTATTAACTTAATTAGGGTACTCCTAAGCTGGCCTTTGCTAAAAACTCAAGGGGCCAAAGAGCCACATGTGGCTCTCGAGCCGCAGTTTGCCGACCACTGGTCTGGGCTATCTTTTTTTTTTTTTTTTTCATTTTCAATTACAGTTGACATACAAGATTATATTAGTTTCAGGTATACAACATAGTGATTGGGCATTTATATAACTTACGAAGTGGTCACTCTGATAAGTCTAGTACCCACCTGGCACCATACATAGTTATTACAATATTATTGACTGTATTCCCTGTGCTGAACTTTACATCCTGTGAGTGTTTTTATAACTGGCAGTTTGTACATCTGTCAGACCATTTCATTTCATCCTCAGATGTCAGAATCTCTGGATCTTTCCTCTTAAATTGGTCGTATTTCCCACAGAAACTTATAGTCTTACTTAGATCTATCCAGAGAGTAAATGCCTGGCTACTAGCATTCTAGGAGCTGAGTTAAGCAAAAAAAACTGGAGCTCGCCATACAATTACAGTCACTTAATTTCCCTGTCTTCAAAATGGTACTCTCTCCTCAACTGTACGTAGCATCTCCTGACCATCACAAACCACAGTCCTCAACCTTTTGTACCCTGTTGTACCCATTCCAGAGAAAACCTCCAGATGGTCTATGTGCCTTAAGGGCTGTTAGACTTTATCAAGCCCTGTGTTCTGGAGCTCTGTTTCTTTAAAAGGTGTTTTAAAGGAGTATTCCTGTATTGAATCCCACCTTCATCCATACTTCCAGAGATCCTCTTAATGTATGCAATTTGCTTGTATTTTGTTGAGGATCTATGTTCATCAGAGATATTGGCCTGTAATTTCTTTTTTTGTGTTGCCCTTGTCATGTTTTGGTATCAAGTAATATTGGCCTTTTAGCATGAGGTAGGAAGCCTTCTCTCCCCTTCAGTTTTGTGGAAGAGTTTGAGAAGGATAGATATTAAACCTATGAATGTTGGTGGAATTCACTATATGCCATGTTGTCCTTGTCTTAAGTTTTTTGGGAGATTTTTTTATTGCTATTTAAATTCCTTATTAGTGATTGGTCTTTCAGATTTTCTATTCATAATTCAGTCTAGGAAGGTTTTATGATCTAAGAATTTATCCATTCTAGGTTGTTCAATTTAGTGGAATATAGTTTTTCATGATCCTTTGTATTACTCTCGTATTCATTGTAACTTCTCTTATTTTTTTATTTTATTTTAATCTTTTTTTAAATGAGTCTAGCTAAGAGAACTAGCTCTTAATTTTACTTAAGAGAACTAGCTCTTAATATTTTCTATTGTCTTTTTAGTTTCTATTTGATTTATCTCTGCTATAATTTTCATTATTTTCTTCTACTGACTTTATTCCTTTAGGTTTAAGGTTAGAATATTTATTTGAGATTTTTATTTCTTGAGCTAGGCATGTAAGTATAGGTATACTTCATTTTATTGAGCTTCACAAATGATAGCGTGTTTTACAAATTGAAAGCAAGACATGTCATCTGCAAAAAGGTTACAACTTGCTTTATTGTGGTCTGGAATCAAACCCACACTATATCCACAGTATGCCTGTATTGCTGTAAACTTCCCTCTTAACATATTTCTATCGCAGAATATTCCATAGATTTTAGTACATCATATTTTCATTTGTCTCCATGTTTTTTTGTGATTTCTCCTTGGATTCTTTTGTTGCCCCAAAGTTGTTGAATAGCATATTGTTTAATCTCCACATATTGGTGATTTTTCTAGCTTCTTGTTAATTTTAGTTTCATACCATTGTATTCAGAAAAGATACTTGATATCAGTCTTAAATTTATTAAGACTTGTTTGTGTTCTGACATATGGTCTATCCTTGGGAATGTTCTATGTGCACTTGAAGAATATGTATTTTGTTGGTTTTGGAATGTTCTGTATGTATGTTATGTCCATTTGATTTGATGTGTCATTTACTAGTAAGGTCAATGTTTCTTCACTGACTTGCTATCTTGATGCTCTGTCCATTGGTGGAAGTGGGGTATTAAAGTCTCCTACCTCTATTGCAGCGGTCACCAACCTTTCGGACCTCGCGGACCACCGGTTGGCGACCACTGCTCTATTGTGCTTGTCAGTTTCTCTTTTTTAGATCTGTTAATTGCTTTATATATTTTAGTGTTCCTGAGTTTGGTGCATATAAGTAAATGTTGTCTTTTTGTTGGATTGTCTCCTTTATCATTATGTAATGTCCATTTTTTATCTCATTACTTTTTTGTGGCTTGAAATCTAATTTGATATCATTGTGGCCATTTGCTTGTAATGTCACTTTTCACCCCTTTGCTTTGAGCCTTTGTTTTATCTTTGGAACTGAGATGAGTCTTCTGAAAAGGCAGCCTATAGTTGGGTCTTGATTTTTAATCCATCAAGTTACTGTGTGCCTTTTGAATGGTGAGTTCAATCTATTTACATTTAAGGTGATTAATGATATATGAGAACTTACTGACAAATTATTTATTATGCTGTGTGTTCATTACCAAATTTAAGTAGCTATTGTTAATTTTAATGCTTTCTTTCCCCTTTAACCTTTATGCTCTAAGTCAGTATTCCCAACGTGGGGCACACAGGGGGGCAATTAGAGGATAAGTTGTTTTTTTTTTAAATATATATTTATTTATTTATTTCAGAGAGGAAGGGAAGGGAGAGAGAGATAGAAACATCAGTGATGAAAGAATCATTGATTGGCTGCCTTCTGCATTCCCCACCCCCTTTTGGGGATCGAGCCCGCAACCCAAGCATGTGCCCTTGACCGGAATCGAACTCGGGACCCTTCAATCCACAGGCCAATGCTCTATCCACTGAGCCAAACCAGCTAAGGCGAGAATGAGTTATTAAGAGTGAATGTTTTGCATTTCTTATGGTTCTAGGGGCCTTATATACAGTATATAAATATATATTGTGACATTTATGCATTTTTTAGTTCTCTATTATGTTTTGAAACTTTATTTGCTATTTTCTCATATCACTTCATATTATTTTTTTAACAATTTCTTAGTGATTTCTTCCTCAGTACTTCAGCTGTCCTTTCGTTCTTTTTTCTCTTTCATGGATGCCATGTTCTTTGGAAGCTTGTTTAGACCGAGTTAATGGCCTTTTAGGCTTCCTCCATGTGAATAGGAGCTCACTTTTTGAATGATAAGAATTCTGTGTCACAGAGGGGGCATCAGGTTTTAGAGATATTTAGGAGGGGCATGGCCAAAAAAGCGTTGGAAACACTGCTCTGAGTGCTTAATACTGTATTCTGTAATAGAGTTGCAGTTTTTTTGCTTCTGTCACCTTACTTAATGTTTTGTGTGCCTTTGCCATTTTGTTTCCAAAAGGGCTTCTTTCAGCATTTATTGTCAGACAAGTCTTATGGTGATGAACTCCCTCAGCTTTTGTCTTGGAAAGCATTTCTCCTTCATATCTGAAGGATAACTTTACTCCATAAATTATTCTTGGCTGGCAGTTTGTTGTTGTTTTCATCCTCACCATAAAATATGTTTTGTTTTGTTTTGTTTTGTTTTGTTTTTAATTGATTTAAGAGAAAGAGACAGAAACATCACTGTGAGAGAGAAACATCAGTCGGTGGCCCCAGGCAGGTATGGAACCTGCAAGCTTTTTGGTGTACTGGGACAACACTACAATCAACTTGAGCCACCTGGCCAGGGCTTGGCTGGCAGTTTTAATCTTTTAGTATTTCCGATATGTCCTTCCACTCCTAGCCTGATGAGGGTTCCTTTGACAGTTTAAGATAATGTGTCCTAGAAAATGTCTCTTTGTATTGAGATAATTAGGTCATCTTTGACCTTCCTATATGTCCAACTCATCCAGGTTTGGGAACTTCTCATCTATTATTTCTTTAAACAGGCTCTCTGTCCCCTTCTCCATCACTTCTCCTTTTTGGGATACCCGTTATTCTTACATTGCCCTTTCTGATGGAGTGGGACAGTTCTCATAGAGTTGCGTGTCTTTTTAAAATCTTAGTTCTCTCTGCTCTTCCCCCTGAATCAAGAGTTTCAATATCTTTTGTACAGCACTCCTTTTGTTCAGTAATTTTATTCTTGAACTCACTGGACTGCCTTTCTGAGTTTTCTTGTATCTTGTTGAATTTTGTTTTATGACCGCTGTTTTGAATTTTGTGTCATTTAGATTAGTCTTCCATGACTCTTAGTGGTTGCTGGACAGATGTCATTTTATTTTTGTTCTACTATGTTACCGTGATTATCCATGGTGCTTGATTCCTCTGCTGGCGCATTTGAAGTAGTGAACACTTTCCTTACTTAGGTACAGCTTTGTTTAATTTGAACAATTCAACCAGTTGGTATTTAAGAGGCCTCTTTTGTTTTCCAATAGGTGGCACTATAGCACAAGTTTTTGGTTTCTCTTACCTGAGTGGACTCTGGGTATATTTGACAGCTACCATTTTCTTTCTTTTTTAATCTTTATTGTTGAAAGTATTACATATGCCTCCTCCCAACCCCCACTGACCCCTTCTGGCCAGCCCAAGAGTTAGTATTTTCTACCCTCCACAGCTGCTGCCAGAGATATCACAGGTGCTCTCTTTGTAGCTGCTTGTGCCTCCAGGGTCACTGGTGCCTTCCAGTGTTGCTGCAGCCCCAGTTTTCCCTGGAGTCACCAGGATGATATGTGCCTCACTGTGTCCAGGGTTGTCTGAGTCGCGGATGCCGCCACCATGGCGGGGAGCCAGGGTCACAGGCACTGCTGTAGCCAGGGGAGGGAGCCAGAGTTGCTTGTGCCCGTGTTGCTGCCGCCCTTTTCCTTTTCTGGGGGTTGTGGGTGTAGTCATGAGCCCCTGCTCCACTGATGCTGCCATTCTTTCTTTCCCCTACATCCTAGTGTGCTGATCAGTATTCCAGTCATTGTAGATTGAAGGGGGAAGACCAAGGGTATGTCTCCCTCTGCCATGATGCTGATGTCACTCTCAGGAATTCTTCATAGGTGCTGTTTTAAGGTTCTTGAAATTTGAAACCTATATCTTAAAAATGTTATTCTCTAATCTGTGTATATAAAGTTTAGATTCATATGTTTGCAAAATAATTCGGAGTAGACTGTGAAGCAAAGTGCTGTTTGGAGGTAATAGCATCAAAATGATACTTAACACATTAACTAAATAAAAACTTTGGTTTAAGAAAAATTTAGACAATTTATTTTAATCTCCATTATTAAGCAATCATGACTTGTTACTTTTTAGAATAAATGAATTTTAAAATACTCTTTTCTTCTGCATTTACTCAGCATAAACATTTCACTGAAGATATTCAAACAAGGCAATATCGCTCCTTGGAAGTTCTGATAGGATCGGGCTATAGTACCCCTGCCGACATTTGGAGCACGGCATGCATGGTAATGTTTTTTCCCTTTGTCCTTCACTTGTTACTTGGTAATAACATGTCTTGCCCTGTTTGCTCATTTCAGTAGACCAGCAAATTAAGAAAGTGAAAAGGTATTTTTTTGTGTGACTTGTCACTAGTACTCTAAATCCTGTGTCTGGAGAGGTCTGAATTCAAAAGCTGGATGTAAACATCTAGCTTTCCATTTGGTTCCTGCCAAATTCCTGTTAGGTGAAGAAACCAAATGTTTCTTACTAAAGTTGGGGGTGGGTCCAGGTGGATTGTAAACACCTACTCTGAGGTAGTGTCACTTTCGTTTAGGCTATTACAGGTACCCTTCCCCTTTTGACTCTGATCTTATTTTCTAATTAAGGAAAACCCTGGAAACTGTTTCATTCTGTAAAGTTCAACAGTTACTCTGACATCTTTGCACTTCATAAAATGTGAAGCTCAATCATTCATATGTTACTGCTTTGTCCCAGGCAAGCAACTATTCAAATGGTTAGATTTAGTTGCTACTAAATGATTTCCCACAAACAGCCTCATATTGGAATGTGTTCTATTGTTCCCTGAAATGGAGTATACTCTTTACTTGTAATTGTGTGTTTATTTGCTTGTTTCTCTTCCACTAGGTTATAAGAGCCATGCTGGCAGGAGTCATGTGTGTTATGTATAGCAAGTGTCTGGTTAAGGCCCTGGCACATTTTGAGTGTGTGTTCACAATGCATTTCTGATGCTAAATACCTAGAATTGTCACAGATTTCACAAGTTAAGGGCATAGTTTCCCTCAAGGCTGCCTCTGAGGCCCACAGGCTACCTATACTTCGGGCCAACTGGCTACACATTGGGGGATTCCACTAGCATTTCAGATTCGGTAGTTCACTAGAATGACTCACAGAACTCAGGCTCATCATAAGTCACCTCATTTGTATAAATTTAAGTGTGGCCCAGTGTTCCATTATGAATAACAAAAAAGCACCCTGATCACTTGGAAATTCCAAGACTTTAGAGGCTATCTCCCAGGAAACAGGAACAAAGACCAAACAAATTATTTATTACACAACAGTACTTAATAAATATTTGTGGACCATCAGATGTGTTGAACTAAGCAAGAAATACATTAAACTCATTTTAATTAACATTTAGTATTCACAGTCAACTCTAGAAAACTTGAAAGAGAAAGGACAGGGCATAAATCTCCACCTGTTTTAGTCATAGATTTCTTGACACCTACTCCCTGAAAAGCTGTCTTCCAAAGGTAACAGCGTTAAAACCATGTTGTTAATATGGCATGACTTTATAAATCTTTTGTTGGGACATATCATTGACTTTTGAAGTGGAGGACTCTGAAATAAAGTAAGGTTTGGTATTTTACACACAAGATTTTACACATAAAATCTGACTTCTTTCTTGCCATACCTTAAAGCAGGGGTGGGGAATGTCCAGCCTGCAGGCCGTATAAAGCCCGTGAAATCATTTGGTCTGGCCCTGCCAAGGCATTAGGGGTGAGTTAGTTAAATGTTTGACCAAATACAGCAGGCTAACTTTTTAAAAACATGTATTTATTGATTTTTAGAGAGAAAAGAAAGAAGGATAGAGAGAGGAACATCGATGAGAGAGAAACATCATTGAGCAGCTGCCTCCTGCACGCCCCCACTGGGGATCGAGCCCACAACCCATGCATGTGCCCTGACCGGGAATCAAACTGGTGACCTCTTGGTTCATGGGTCAATGCTCAACAAGCAGCAGGCTAATTTTTAAGCTGATAATTTTGTATGGCCCACAAATGATGTCATAAATATCCAAATGGCCCTTGGCATAAAAAAGGTTCCCACCCCTGCCTTGAAGCTTTAAATTTATTGTTAGACAAAATAAGTGAGCAATATCACCAACTACAAAATATAGCTAGATGGTATCTGTTTATTATGACAATAAATGGTTCTTAGTAGTGTGCTAATTATTTGAGAGCAGTGGATTCTGCTTGCTATTTAACATAGTATTTACTATGTCAAGCTTAAGAAGTGAGGGGTAAAAGGATAAAAGAGGAATTAACCTTGCCTCCTGTTTGGACCAGCTCACATGCAGGAATTTTCTTGATCGGGGAGGGAAGCACTTATTTGACATGAGACAGTATCATGAGAACTTGTGCCCCAAACTTCTCTCATTTTGCTGGTAGGTATAGAAATATTGCCTAAAGTTTGGCCATAATCAGAGAATAATAATAAATCCTAGATTATCAGAAGTTCCTGGAGAGATGGATCTTTCGTCCAATGTAATTAATTGATAGGAAGATTGGGGCCCTTTCTGAGAGATAGAGACAAGTTATGAAATCGCCTATACCATTAGTGATTGAGATGACAAAGTTTAGATGGGCAGTAACATAAATGTTATATTAATGTTCCATGAAGAACATTAAGAATCAATAAAGAATAGATGTTTTTAATTCTCCAAACAGTCTGTTGATCTTAACAACCTTATAGTGACACCTGTCAACCATTATAGTATCAAATAGAATAGTTTCACTGCCCTAAAAATCCTCTGTGCTCTGCCTGTTCATCCCTTTTCCCCTTCCCCTTCCCTCCCCTCAACCCCTGGCCACTGATCTTTCTATTGTCTCTATAGTTTTGCCTTTTCCAGAGTGTCAACTTGAAATCCTACAGTACGTAGCCTTTTAGTTGTTTTTTTTTTTTTCACTTTGTAATATTCATTTTATAACTGATTTTGCCTGTGTCTATGACCCTGAGTGATGCTGAACAGGCTCTGGTTAGTGTGGGACAGGCATGAGTGAGAATTGGGAGCCCTGGATTGGGGGATGAGCTTTGGCTTTCCGTTGGGTCACAGTTTTCTCATCTACAAAGGAAATGTGTTAAACTAGATATTTTATTATCTAGAGCTCCTGCTAGCTTTCAGTTCTAATGTAATCATTTGGTTAGGTTTTTTGCTGTTTTGTAAAATTATAACTACTAACAACTACCTTATATTTAGAAAATAAAACTCTTAGAGAACTTTAACTAGATGTAAGTATCTAGATTAAAAAAAAAGAAAATTTAAGTTTTAGAATTTTTTATATTTTTTTGTGAGCTTTAATTTCAGTATCTTTACTGACCTCCCACTATGAGATTTGAAAAATTAAAGTACTGGTTTCAGACGAGATTGACAAATTTTGGTGAATAAGAATCACAGTTGGTTTCTGTTCTGCTTTGGGACTATACACCTCAGGGCAATAAGAGGGTAGCACCAGTAGCTGCTCTATCAGTGTGGTCCAGTTTCATAGTGAGCTGCTGGAAGGTAAACAAGCTATACCTGGCAAGAAGCCATAGCATCCCTGACATTTTAGAGGAAATCCTAAACCTTCTGGTTTTGTGGCCTTTCTCTGGGCAGTAGTACAGCCCAAGAATACTGTTTTAAGAAAGACTGTCTTATCCTGAAACTGCAAAATCTGACACTAGCAAACCACCAAGAACTAAACATGAGTCTCAACTGAGAATGTGCCCCAACTAAATCCACCCCACAGTCTTTGAGATTGTCTGAACTACTTAGTGCCATTGATTCAATCAAAGTTGACCCATGACTAGCACTTAACTTTTTTTACTTCACTTTTATTATTTTTAATATATATTTTTATTGATTTCAGAGGACGGGAGAGAGTTTTAGAAACATCAATGATAAGAGAGTATCATTCATTGGCTGCTTCCTGCACACTCCACACTGGGGATCAAGCCCACAACCCGGGAATGTGCTCTGACCAGAATCACATGACCTCCTGCTTCATAGGTCAACGCTCACCCACTGAGCCAGGCCAGCTGGGTTGACTTCACTTTTATATCAATAAGGTTTTTTTAAAACTGTTCTATTGTTTTTTAATCCATTTTAATCAATAAAAATTTAACATAGCCCCATCACTCAGATGCTGTCTTCATACTGCTTGGCATTTATTCCATAGGAAATCACTTTCTTTCAGATACTCTTAAACACCATTTGTAAGAGGTTGTCTTGTAGTCGGAGACTGCCTTTCTTTTCCTGGTTGGTAACACAGATTATGAGTTGCTCCTGATTCCATTTACACATAATCTTTTTCTGATTTTTTCATAGGACTAAGAATTGGGAACTCTGTCTGGGATAGGTTAGGGAGTGCTTTCCAAAGCAAAACTTTAAAATGTACTTTTTGCCAAACACTAAAAAGTCATAGGTAGAAAAATGTCTGGATTTTTTGGTTTCAGTTTTGTATACAGAATCTCAATTTCTAGCCATGTAAAATTATAATGCAAGACTTAATCTTCTCACAAAAATTTAATAATAAAAAATCACCTTACTGTCCAGATGTGCCCCCTCTGAGCAAAAAGAGAAACTTGAGAGCTTAATCACTGATTTGGCGGGAGGTGGGGAGGATGTGGAATAATCTACATGTTATTAACTGAGTTTTCACTATTTTTCTGCTCCATTTTATTAAGATATGGGTGTGGGAGGAAAGCTCTTGAGGAATAATCTCTTAGATGTTTTTTAAATGATTATCTGCAGTTTACTTAATATTGCGCCAAATAAAAATAAGCTTCCCAAAAGTCTTTTTTTTTTTTTTCTTAATGTTTTCATACGCTGTCCTCTTTTTCTTAGGCCTTTGAACTGGCCACTGGTGACTATTTGTTTGAGCCTCATTCAGGGGAAGAGTACACTCGAGATGAAGGTGAGTCCCCGTAACTGTGTTGTTTGTGTGGTAGTTACACGTTCCATGTGTGGCTAACATCATTTATTACTACTGAAGAGGCTTCGTCTTTTTACTGTGCTAAGAATATATAAATTTCAGAAAATATGGAAATATGTTTTATATTAGGTATTAGATATACTAGATACTTTATAATAAATATTAAATAACTCAGATGAGGGTTAAAGGAGGCCACAATTGGTTAAACTAAAATTTGCGTTCTTCTAAAACATCTAGTTATCTTTCTGTATAAACCAGTGGTGATTCATTCTTTACTCAGCTTGAAGCTACCTCTTGATCAACTTGTTGCTCAGTTATACCTTCAGCTTTATCTGGAAGTTAATAATTTTAATACACAAACATGCTATGATTGAATGCAGAGAAGAAAAAGGGAGAGCGAGAAAGAGAGAAGCTTCTATGTGAGAGAGAAACACTGATCGGTTGCCTCCCATATGCACCCCCCACGACCTAGGTGTGTGTCCCAATCGGGAATCGAACCTGTAACCTTCCGGTGCATGGGACAACAGTCCAACCAACTGAGTTTTGAGAGAGCAGTAGCAATATGCCCTCTCAATGTGGAAAATAAGTTCTTTACATTCTGTGCTTCCCTGGAGTCTTTGTGAAGTCAGGTTTCATGCTCTATAGAAACAAGAATGCTCTCTCTTTCTCAAACTGGTTCTCTGGGATATTAATAGGCAATGTTATTAGGGCTTGCTGATATTCCTAACAAGTACTATTTGGAAAATGTTATAGCCAAATGCTTATATTAGTGGGTATAATTTGGATATGTTTTCTATACATAAGCTCTGTGAGAAAATGCTATAATCACCACACTTGATTTTTCCCTGTTCTCTGCTTGCTTTTTTTCTGAATTACACATATAAATCTATATGCTATAGATTTACATTGTTTTTCAAATGCCCTACTATATCTATTTGGAAGGGAAATAATTTTTTCTCTTTACTTCCGTGGACTCCCTATAAATAGTGTGTGGTACAGTGCACATATAGTGGCTAGAATTATATAGTGTAGGACCTTATGCTACCAAACCTGAAAATTGAAATGTATAAGAAAAGTCTCAAGTAAGGGTCAAGGGAGAACAGTCTACCCTAGATATTTAGATCCTGACTTTTCCTTCCTATACCAGTTAGTACTAACAGTTCTTAGATGAAACCTCAAACTACTACAGTTTGGCCCATAGAGCAAGAAAAAGCAAACCATTACCCCTGAATATACATGTAATTTGTTACAAGTCACTGTGGGACTGGGGCCTAAGTGGCATGTCCTGGTATTGTTATCGTTCCATAGCCCTGGCTTTTTTTTTTTTTTTTTTAGCCCTGGCTCTTGGAATAATACTTGATAATCATTTTGCCTATCAAATATATCAATCGAATGATTAGTTGGTAAGCCAGTTAATCCAATTATTAATTGATAGGTTGTTGGAATTAAATGTAAAATAACAATTTCAAGAGAAAAATAATTCCTTGGTATAGAAAAAAAATAGTAAAAGAGCAAATATTTCACTTAGAAGTTTATAAAAAGATAAACTATATATAGTCTCACAAACTAGTCTCACAATAAGTTTACACAAAGACATTTATTGGCAGGTCCTGCCTAAAATTGGTAGAAATTTCTTGGCAGCCAAGTACTTGTTACCAAGCCATAAATTCAGTTAACTGCCCAAAGGTTAAAGTGAATTCATGAATGTAAAACCCCTTTAAAAAAGCACCAGTGAGTCCTTTACATGAGAAACAGATATGACCTGAAACCTTCACAGGTTCCCAGCTATGTGGCTACCTAGCATATTGTTCCCCTAGAAGATACATTATTGGAAGTTTTTTAAGTGATTTTTTTTACATCGATGATTCTGTAACTACAGGATTAAATTCATTTATAAAGCTATTGTGTCCAGGAGCCTTCACTTTAAAGCCTCTTCATACTGTCTGTCCCCTGCCTGTAAGTGTGAATGGGGGCTGGTCCCAAGCTCACTTCCTGATGACAGAGTGCACACATCACTGTCAGTGTCCATAGTACACATTCATGCTATGACACTCACTGGGTGCCACAAAACTCTTGGACATTTGGTGGCCTACAAATAGGTAGCTGTGCTTTAAAATGTTTGTGCTCAGTTTTACTTAACACACACACACAACTCTGTACTAGACTAAAAGGTGGGTTTTCATTCACATTCTGGCTCTTATTAGCCCTACAGCTTCAAGTAGTCCATTTATACTCTGTGAGGTTTCATTTCTTGTCTTTAAAATGCTATGTAAGTCTTTGGCCTGTTGTGATTGTGAAAACTCAAGTAATCATGTTAGTGCTTTAATCATCACGAACATTCTTATAAATAAATAACAGTTCTATGAAGTCTAAAAGCATATTGGTACATTGTTTTACCTTTCCTAAAAACCCTATCTGAACTTAAATATATAGACAAAATAGAAATAAAGGTGTAAATAAGCCACTAAACTCCAGAAAGGGCATGCCAACTACTATCTAGGTGACCAACCACCTGAAATAATTCTTGACTTTCCCAGTCTCCTCTTGAGTAGCCTTGGTTTTATTTGTAGTTACTTTTAAACAGCTAGTCCTTGAAAAGCTATTCTTGGAAAAACCTCTTTTACAGCCTGTCCTTGATCCTGTTCTTCTTACCCTTCTATTTTAGACCACATTGCGCACATTATAGAGCTGATAGGCAGAATTCCAAGACGCTTTGCCCTCAGTGGGAAATATTCACAGGACTTCTTCAATCGCAGAGGTAGTATTGTTAACATGAGTTTTCATCTAGGCCCCAGGGATACACCTTCAGGAAGCAGAGCATTCACACCAAGCTTGTTGTAACTTACCACTCAAGTCCCACTGGAGTGGACACCTGATTTTTTATGGTTTTCTGGATCCTCCATTAGATGGATGGAGTCCTTCTCTTCCCATTTAGGACAGAAAGCAAGCCTGAGATGCTTTACGAAGAGGTGTGCATGCTACTCTTTCTGCCAATGTCTAGAACTATATTTGTTACTCCTGTTATGTATGTCTTTTTTTTCCCCTTCTTGAAATGTTTGAAACATACAGATCACATTGCACTGATCATAGAACTTCTGGGGAAGGTGCCTCGCAAGCTCATTGTGGCAGGAAAATATTCCAAGGAATTTTTCACCAAAAAAGGTAAAATAAGTGTGTTTGTTCCCAGACATTCAGGGGGCAAAAGTGCTTTAAAATTAAGAGGTAAGTACAGCTGGGTACATGTTTCCAGCACCTAGAGAAGGATGGTCCTACTTTGAATGCGAGCTGTTGCTTGGCAGAAATGAAATTAGTGCGCTCACGAGCAGAAACTGGAGCCAGACCATGTGGGTTCAAATCCCAGCTGCTCCACTAGTTATGTGGCCATTGACACAGCCTCAGTTTTCTGATATCTAAGTGTTTACATTAGTTTAAGTTAGTTACTCTGTGTACAGTACGTGAGACATGGTTGGTTACTCCTATACAGCACTTCTAGAAATGAGCAAATTTTTGCTAGCCTTTGGCCTAAGAACTGCCTCTATCAAAGGGCAAGCAAGTATTTTAGCTTAAACTTAAGGGCAGGACTACATCTCGCCCGTATTGTAGCCCTTTGATATCTATCACAGTCACTTCAACACATCAATCATGTGAACTAACTTTTATACTTTGTAGTTTCATAAGTTCGTTATCACGTCTTAGTGAAGGAACAGATAAAACTCACACTTCAAATTTTTGACTTGATTATGTATATTGGCATATTTAAATATGTATTTCTTCTGCATTTCAAATAAAGTTTAAAAGCTAAAATGTAAAAACCTGACTTAGAAGGGACTAGAAAACTATTTTGCCTTTTTCTCCCTTTTTGCCATGGTTTCTTTTTCCTCACAACCTCTACACTAGTGCTGAGAAAAGTCACTTTCCCAACACTGACAGCAAGCACACTTAGAAACGTTTCTTAACGTTCCTCTTTTGGGCAGGAAAATGGTGAAGTGCTTCCTAAGAGTTCCTCCTTGTGTGCAAAGCCAGGGTAACACGTGCCTCCGCCAAGCAAGTGACTAAATCGGCACTCGCTGCCCACATGAGAGGCTTCAGATGAGTGTTGCATGAGAAAACACATTAAAGCAGCATTTACCTTAAGCCACTGGCAAATTGACTTACCTTAGATTGAGGTTCCAGAATAGTACTGAGGGTGGCACAGCGTCTCTGAAAGCTGTATGGGGTTCATTCAGCTCCTTATTTTTAATTTATTTTGTTATTTTATTAACTCCTTATTTTTTAAAGACTGCCCATTTTTTAAGCAACACTTACTAGACTATCAAGCCAAGAAAAGAGAGTACGTGCAAAGTGTTTTTGGTATATGGTTGTAAACTGCCTTTGAACACCATATTGAGTACATCTGGAGTATACAGGCATTTAATCTTCATTTCCTTAAATGAAGATTTGACCAAGGCTAAAATTCTGGAACAGTGGAACAAACAAGTTTCCTTACATTTTTAGGCACTCTTGAAAAAATAGAGATACTTCTTTCCAGGGACTGAAGTAGAGAAGGGGGGTGCTTTGTAGATGGAGAATTAGATTCTGGTGGTAAAATTTGATTCTTTATAGATTACCTGGATTTGCTACTGGGTTTCCACAGTGAAATCTTGTCATTTGTCAGTGTCGGTCAGTTTCTTTTGTACTGCTTTTACCACAGGTGACCTGAAACACATCACGAAGCTGAAACCCTGGGGCCTTTTTGAGGTTCTAGTGGAGAAGTATGAGTGGTCTCAGGAAGAGGCAGCTGGCTTCACGGATTTCTTACTGCCCATGTTGGAGCTGATCCCCGAGAAGAGAGCCACTGCCGCTGACTGTCTCCGGCACCCTTGGCTCAACTCCTAAGCCCCAGCCCAGCTCCGCAGCAGAGACCACACGCCGCCCCTCCGCTTCCCTCCAAGCATTTCCCTCTTTCCTTTTCAGGTGAAGCTCTTCCTTCAAGGGTTTCTAGATTTTGGGCGGCTTTTTTTATTATTCCAACATGTTCGTTTGGGTCTGCTTATTTGACCCTGTGGAGATTCCCCCACAGCCATTGGGCATCCTAGGTGAATTTGGCCTTGATTGGGCTTTGCCAAAGACTAATGGACTAAAATGTGGAACAGCCTCTCGCCCTGTGCCCTTGTCTTTCCATTAGGACATCCTTTAAATAATAAGCAGCCTTTTTGAAAAGAGCTATGAATATGTAGGAGCTCATCCTTTTATTCACTGACTCTAAGAGTCAAATTTTCTAGTGCATATCCTCTTGCCAGCATAAGGATGAGAAGGGGGGAAGGGTTACTCTCTGTACAGCAGAGACATTAAACTTGCTGTATCCAGGCTGCACCATCTTCCTGGATTGTTTCTGTTGTTCTCTATGTTCACATTTTTCCTGCGACTTTATTGTCTTTTAAAATGCGATGTATAAACACCAAATTTGGGTACCATTATATCACTGATCAAAATAATGTCATGTTCTCTTAATAATTCTAAGAGCCTTGCAACTTCAGTCTGATTTTTGATGGAAACAAAAACAGAACCATTGACTAGTTATTTCTTCAGAACCACATGTGTCCTGCAAACTGTCCTTTCCTACGTACCTTCTGTTGTCCTAAAAGCAGGGTTATTTTGATTGGCTGTTTGAAGGGTCTTGGGGGTTTTTTTTAACCCTTTGCACTCGCTTGCTTTTTTCTGGATTCCTTTATTCTAATGCTAACCGTGTCGAGTCACACTCGACATCCTAGTGCAAAAGGTTAATCCCTGGCTGGCACTTGACTCACTTCACTTGAGTTTATTTCCCCATGGCTAAAGAATTCAGGCTGACTCTGGAAAGGAGATCTGGGCTTCAGAGATTTCCCATCTAAGAAGAAAATGTCCTAGATCCTTTTCCAAATGGTCCCCAAATGTTATTTACAGCATTTTCTTCGTCTTGTCCAAAATTTGGCTTTGGAGCAGTTTCCCTCTGTGACTTTGCCTTTCTCATTTCCTCAGAGGCTGCAGGTCTTAAATAAAATCCCAGGATAAAAGAACACGGCGGGTGGGGGGGGCATTTGTTTCATTATTTTGAGGGTTTGGGTCTTTTGTGTGTGTGTGTGGTTGGTTTAGGATTAACCATTCTCTGCTGCTATTTCCTTGTATAATGTAAGTTTTTAACTGCAATTTTGAGATGATTGGATGTATTTGAGGTGTTTTCTTTTTCAAATGAGAAAAGGCTTTATGAATTTTATTTTAGAGTGGGTCTCTTTCAGACTTGCCCTAGACTGCATATTTCTCGGTTCATATTGAAAAGCAAAAAGGGCATGACAGAGGCCACAGCCGCTTGTTGAACATGGACCAAGAGGGCCTTGGGATCGCAGCACTCTCCAGAGCGCTACAGGACTGACTCACAGAAGCCAAGGAGGTGCAGCGTGAGGCTCTGCTAGCAAAGCTCCCAAGGAGACTTGGGTAGCCAGCTTTCTGTACGGGAATTGGAATATAGATTCTATCATTTATTCACCAACAATGGCAAAGGAAAAAGTGGTGCAATTATGCAATCCAGTTAACACATTACCCTGAATAACTATGGCCAGCCATTCATCAGATCCTTGATTGGGTAGTCCTGAAATTAGACATGTTCCTATAGAAAGCATCTTTTTTTAATTTTTTAAAATATATTTTTATTGATTTCGGAGAGGAGGGGGGAGGGAGAGATAGAAATATCAATGATGAGAGAGAATCACTATTTGGCCGCCTTTTGCATGCCTCCTACTGGGGACCGAGCCTGCAACCTGGGCATGTGCCCTGGCTGGGAATCAAACCTCGATCTCCTAGTTCATAGGTTGACACTCAACCACTGAGCCACACTGGCCGGGCCCTATAGAAAGAATTTTAAGTAAGGCTGCCTATGCATCTATCAAGAATAAAGAGAATAGATTGTATCAAACAACGGCAGGGAAAATCCTTCAGCAATTCTAATCCACTTTGGGTTTTCAGCTATATATATATATATTTACATCTAAAGCAATAGCAGACTGGAACTGAATTCTACACTGTCAAATCACAACTGTGGGATTACAGGAATTCCGGTTATGATATTAAGGTGAAATAACCAAAACACAAATAGCCCCATTTTAACAGTTGACATGAAAAGAACTTAGTAGGAGAATCTATAACTTCATTTTGGAACTCTTTCTCGTGAAATAAGGGCTTCCCCCATCATTTAAGGAGCCAGATGAATTAGAAGCCGTAGAAAGAGGCAGCTGTAGAATTTGATCTTCCAAGTACCCCGTGTACCTTACTGAATTTAATCATAATACGTCAAATTACCACGATCTCACAAAAGGATTTCTGTTTGCTGTCAGTTAAAAATAAAACCCTGAATCCATTTTTACTCTTTCTACTGGATGCATTCTGTTTTCTTTGTAAATGCAATACAATAAACAGTTTAATAACCCACATGTTTCCAGAAAACGTGTTCGTTTACTGCCCAGGTTGGTCTGACCCACGCTTCAGAGTGGACGAAGGGATCGGCTGGCTCTGTGTGCTTTTTGAACTTAAATATACAACGAAACTACAGCCTGAACACATGCTATTCTGTGAGGTTTGTAGCTTTGCTTCTGTCTTTAAGTTGGGGTTGGGATGGACTAGCAGTACATTTTGGAAAGTTCTAAGAAAATTGTTAATCCTACATATGACAGCATTTGTCCCAGAATATTCGTGTGTTTTTTCCTTCAATTGCAATCACCGTGTGTATGAAATGCTAAAGATTTGTGGACTCTGGCTAAAGCACTGGCATGGTGAACTCACGTACACAAGTTTTGTGTACTTGTCTGATTCATTCCTTGTGATAAATTCTTAGAAATGGAATGGCTGGGCCAGAGAGGAAGCACATTTTTAAGGTTGTTGGTTTTTTTTTTTTAATATATTTTATTGATTTTTTACAGAGAGGAAAGGAGAGGGACAGAGAGCTAGAAACATCGACCAGCTGCCTCTTGCACACCCCCTACCGGGGATGTGCCCGCAACCAATGTACGTGCCCTTGACCGGAATCGAACCTGGGACCTTTCAGTCCGCAGGCCAGCGCTCTATCCACTGAGCCAAACCGGTTTCGGCACATTTTTAAGGTTTTAATAAAGGTCGCCTAACTCCTTTGGAGAACAGTTGGGCTGTTCTGCTCCGACCAAATGTATTAATGTTATAATCTCATTCATTTTGTTCCTAGTAGCCAGTTTGATTGCCCCAAAAAGGGCATGTCTGAAGTCAGAAACTTCTTTCATGGATCGTATTGCCCATTTGTAATTTTAGGTTATTTGCCCATGTACTCAGCTTTCTTTTGGCGTGCTTCCTTTCTGATGACTTGGTAAGGACTTAGAAATGCATTGTTTTACTTTTTCCATCACATTCTTTTCTAGGTTTTAATTTGCTTTTCATTTTTATTTGTGATATTTTTAATATTATTCATAGGAAGTCCTTTCCAATCCCTGAACTACATAAACTGCTCTAATTAATTTGTTTTGTGCCATATTTAAGACATACATAGTGTATTCATATTATAATGTTGACCATAATGGAACTTGTTTTAAAAACAACCTAAAAATATTAAATCAGGATTCATCAAACCATTATGTTCAGCAGACCACTCTGGGCATTCACTCTAAACCTTGTGTTAAATAATAGACCTAAAACTCAGGAGTGTGGAAAACGTAAGTACTGCCCTAGGAGAGCTTATAGCTAACTCTCTCAAAGGAACCAGCAAACGGGTGGAGTATAACCCCACTTTAACTTTCCATCTGCCCCAAGTGTCCACAGAGAAGTGGTTTATAGTTATTCCAGAAAGGGCCAGGTTATAAATCGACTTCCTTACTGCCTATTCTTTTATTTTTGAAGCCGGTGGAGTCTTCCAGTTTGGCCTTCTAAGGAACGTGATTTGCTCTTAGTCTTCTGTATCACAGAAAATTGTGATTTATTGACAATAGAAGCTGAACTTTGCCCACGAATTTCGTGCCAAGGCATTGGTAACAGCTCTTTCTGTCTTCAAAGATAGAAATATAAACTAAATGTTTATATAAATTATAAAGGTAATATATGGACCTTGAGGAATTCGTTTATGTTAATCCTCACCTGAGGATATTTTTTCCATTGATTTTTAGAGAAAGTGGAAAGGAAAAAGGTAGGGGGAGAGAGAAACATTGATTGGTTGCCTCCTGCATGCATTCCCGGACTAGAATCAAACTACAACCCTTTAGTGAGTGGGCTGACACTCTAACCACTAAGAAAACTGCCCAAGGCAGAATTTGTTTTATGTCACTGAAGTCTTGTTTTTAAGAGGGGCTAAAAACTAAGTGTATGATATGCATTTGTCTTTAAGTCTTTGCACAGATATTAATCCACACCAAGTCCTTGTGAAATCATATATCCCAGTTTAAAAGCCAGAAAATTTGAGATCATGTTAAGTTTTAACTAAGTAATTAAGCAAGTTTACATTATCACCTAGTTCTGTTACCCACTGCACCATTCCTTATAATGGGGGGAGGGTTTTTAATATGTAGATAATCAATTTGATTTTACATTCTCCCAAGTTCACTTTTTATCATAATCTCTTTTGTCCTTAATGCAGACCTAGCTTTTGTCCATTTTAACACAACACTTCCTGTCCTCCACTTGGCAGAACTGGATTGTATTACAGAAGGTGCATCAGCTGCCGACAGTTGGAGCTATGTTCTTATAAGTTGTGCCCCTAAAATACTGCATTGGTAGCTATGGTTTTACCAAATATAGAGGAATGCTGGGCATTAGTGGACCCTATTCTAAGTCCTCTGAGGTTAGATAACAATGGCGGGGGGAGGGGGGGCGCTTTCAGGATCACGGCCCTTCTTTCATCTTGAGCAACTTCATTATAAAACAAACATGTATCCGTCAGCAGCACATGAGGTTACTTGAATCTAATCTTTGTTCCAGTAAAGCATTCTGGTAAACGCCTTACCCAGCAGGAAATTAAAGTACTTAATTATGACACCAAAACATAAATAAGGTAACAGAACCAATTTTAAAGGACCCCAATGACTCCCCCTTCATATTATTCACACACTTGTAATCCCCTTGCCTTGAATGTGGGCTGGACTTTGTGACTAACATTAAGGCAAACATGACCATATCATTTCTGAGATTGGGTTACAAAAGGGCTGTGACTTCTGTCTGCACCTCGCTCGTCTCGGAACCCTTGCTCTGAGGTGCCATGTGAATACTGCTGTGGAGAGCCCCTCAGTACAACAGCCTCTGGGAAACAGCCCTGCAGACAACCGCTGAGCTCGGAATCACGTCCAACACCTTTGTTGCCGCACTGAGAAACCTTGAGCAGAGACACTTGGCTGAGACATGCTGGTTCCAACCCACAGGAACTGAAATGGTTGGTTGGTTGGTTGGTTGGTTGGTTGGTTGGTTGGTTGGTTGGTTGGTTTTTTAGAGAAACATCGATCAGCTGCCTCCTGCACACACCCCACCTGGGACCAAGCCTACAACCTGGGCATGTGCCCTGACCAAGAATCAACTGGCAACCTTTTGCTGCACGGGACGATACCCAACCAACTGAGCCACACCAGCCAGGGTGAAACAAGTGTTTTAAAGCCACTGAGTTCTGGGTAATTTTTTTTATGCAGCAAAGGTAATATACAGAGATGTAAGAAAATGAAAACATTTGGGGTATCTTTCCAGTCCACACTTCATGTATAAATGGCTAGTCCTTCCTCTCTTGGCCATTTCTGTTAGTCGTTGGTGAGACTTGGGCATCACAACCATCCCTAGCCCCAGCCAAACACAGGCAAGCAAGGAGTAAGGCAACTTGGTTAGAGGAGTCTAGTTTTATTGCTTTTCTATATACTTTCAAAGAGGAGATTGGAGGTGCCTTTTAAGAATTTATTAAAGGTAAAGCCACTTTTAGAATGCTGATAAGCAGTATCAACAAAAATTATTACTAATAGTGGGGAGGCTGAATTCTGAGTTTCAGATAAAACTGAAGGGGAACGCTGGGTGGTGACTCATTTGTAGTTCCTTCCCAGCATTGAAGCTTGCTGTGCCCGGCAGTGCAAGGTGCCAGCTGTTGAAGGTGCACCTTAAGCCCCCAGAAGCTTCTGTCAAGAACCACAGTTGCCATTTCAGTGAGAAATATTTTGAAGGTGGAGAGGCTTCTGAAGGTAGAAATGCTTGTGTTTGTTTTTTTGGGTTTGTTTTGTATAAAATAAATGAACAGCCCTGGCCAGTGTGGCTCGGTTGGAACATTGTCCTGTGCACCAAAGGTCGTGGGTTAGATCCCCAGTAGGGGCGCTGGAGGCAGTCAATGGATGTTTCTCTCTCTAAAATCAATAAAAATATTAAAACTTTTAAAGAAATAAATACAGCTAAAAAACTCACTAAGCTACAGAACTTATCTGAAATAATTTTTTCAGCACAAGAAAATACGAATATGATCTTTCTTAAATCCCATTCTAAAAGTTCCCATCAGCCCAGTCGGCATGGCTTAGTGGTTGAGCATCGACCTATGAACCAGAAGTCACAGGTTCAATTCCCAGTCAGGGCACATGCCCAGGTTGCAGGCTCGATCCCCAGTGTGGGACTTGCAGGAGACAGCCAATCATTGATTCTCATCATTGATGTTTCTCTCTCTCCCTCTTCCTCTCAGAAACCAGTAAAAATATTTTTTAATAAAATTTTCCATCAGCAACAATAGGGACAGTACTGGGAGGCTCTCACCCCTCGCCCATCTGCGCTGGAGAGGGTCACTGCCCTGACTGGGCAGGTGGTCAGAGTGCATTGGTGCAAATGTCATGTGCTACAGCCCAGGAGAATGACACCTGACTGCTGCTGGACTGAGCTAGAACAAGGTCCACGACAGTGAGGTGTTATCCAGACTGAGTGCCCCTCTGGGTCCTGCAAAGCATTCACCATTTAGTGTGCCAAACCCAACGTGTTTTACAAGATGTATCATTGATGATTATAACTAGAGGCCCAGTGCACAAAGTTTGTGCGCGGGTAGGGTCCCTAGGCCTGGCCGGCGATCAGGGCTGATCAGAGTCTTCTGGCTGCCAGCTGGGGCCTGCCTTCATTCCACGCAGCCCCTGGTGATCAGTGCACATCATAGCAAGCAATTGAACTCCCGGTCTCCCAGTCGAATTCCTGAGGGGACACTTTGCATATTAGCCTTTTATATATATAGATATAGAGAGATTACTAGAACACAAGCAGATTTATGAATTTGGGGTCCAGTTCTGATTGGGTCAGTGTGGGTTTTGTGAAAAGGTGTGATCTGGGGTCCCAAGGGGGGAAAAATCAATTCAGTCTCAAGATTTTAGATCCTATGTTCACCCAGTCTTTATTAGGCTTCCTAATGGACTCAGGTTCCGGAGGCCTCTTTTCCTCACCACCCCTGAGCATCAATAAGGAGCAAAATGTGAGAAGACACAAAGGCCCCTCAGAACTTCAACCTGAAGTGATCCAGCTCACTTAGCCACCACCTATTCAGATGCCCTTGAGAGCCAGGGGCAGTGTCCCATGTGCCTTCGCTGGAGGCCTTCAGGTAACTGGCTGTGGGAGACTCAAACCTTTCACAGAGAGGTCTCAAGAGGGAAAATAATTTGCAGGTCTGAAGGGATCGGAAGAGAACTTGGGGCCCCCATCAGGAGAGAGGGACTGAGTCTGAATATCGTTGGTGTGGTCACTGCAGTTCTGCTTCTCTGGAAAGTTCTGTAGAGAGTGGGTGGCTTTCTCAGGAGCCCGCCAGGTTCTAATCCTGCAGCAAAGGGCCTCGGACAGAATGCGGGCAGGAACAAGTTCATCTCTGAAGAATTCTATTCCCTACGTTTCCAGTGTCATGGAAATAGATGACCTGTGATCTTTAAAACAACAACAGAGTTTGAGATAGTGAAATTTGACACTTTTAAAGCCAAGAGAAAAAAAACACTCCATGGATGCTCACATTTTGATTCATTTCTACCCAGGCGTGCATTCTCCTTATTAGTGTATGAGAGTATTCAATGCCCCTCAAAAAAATACATGTCCATTAAAATGTAAATAAAAGGTAGTGCAAAAAAAGGGGAGGAGACATAGAGAGGCAGCGACCTTTGACTAATCTCACTCCAGAATCTATCGGAAAGCTATGACGGCAACCCAAAATGGCTGATAACCACGGTCCAGTTTAGCAATTGGCGACTTTTAAAGTCTTTAATGAACATTGGGAAAATGAGAAATTATTTCTAATAGAGTGATCCAATGCCCGCACCCGCCACCGGAGAGCTGGTTAGAAGGCAGTGTCCGTGGCCTGATCTCCCGGAGTCAGAACTTGCACTTGAACAAGATCCCCAGGTAATTGGGTGCAGTCTGAGAAACATCTAAGGAGGTGCAATGCTAATTTTAAATTATTGAAAAAAGTATATGTACATGGTCACAGATTGGGAGGTAATTTGGAAAAATTAACGTAGTTTGAAGGGAGATATTCCCTCCCACCCACACAAAGGGCCTGCCCCGCTATAGGGCAGCTGTGAGGGAGCTGGCACTGTCCTGGGCTTTTCTTTCGTTATCGTTCTTTAGAATGTGTTCCTTAATGTTCTTGCTCAATCACATTTTGGAAACTTAAAGGACAATAAAGATATTGATGTGCTGTGCTTTTTTTCAGGCATACATTAAAATTGTTCACTCGTGCCTTTTTGCCTCAGCTATCGGGAAGCATGGAAGTAAATATAATATCAGTACAGTAATTCTGTTCGCCTAGCTTCCTGCGATATTTGTTTTCCTCTTATGTTTCCTATTTTATTAGGTTTTTCTATTCTTAAAAATCACTTCCAATTCTTTCTGAAAGTCAGAGTCCACATTACAGTCATGACTTCTGAAAAGGCATTCTTGTCTGCCACACTCCACAAAAAGATGAGTTTATGAAACTGCCTATTTTGAATTCTCTGCTCTTTTTCCACTTCTCAAGACAAAAGCAAAACTAAAAGGTTGCTGTTTACCCCTCAGTGAAGGACTCAGATACCAGCCAAGTCCTACCTGGGTGGTCCCCAGGCCACCTCGCAGCCCCCAAAGCCCAGACGCATGAGTCATTCCGGCTGAGGATTCAGTGAGTCAGAAGCCACAGCCCATCCAAGGCACGCAGACAACCTTCCTGTGGAATACTCACCGCCTTCAGCTGCTTCAGACTTCCTCTGCAAGGAGAAAGAGAGAACGGTGCTAGCTTACAACCAAGGCTTGTTTTCAGGATAATTCCCCATCAAAGTCCTCATTCATTCTCAAGGAAGCTTTGCATTTCTGTTCATAACATTGATCAGCTTGTAATTCCATATTGCTAGATGGTCTCCATCATCAGGCCTTAGGTCCAAGTTAGACTTCTCCCCTCACCACTGCACTCCCCTCACCACTGCACCACAGGTGTCTGTGCAACTGAGCACAGGAGCCCTTATTGGTTGGGCAAATGGATGATGTGAAATGTGGGGTTACCAGAAAGAAGGGGGAGAGAACTAATATTGATTAATCAGCTATAATATGCAGGCAGTGTTAGTGTTTTATATGCACTATCTAAACCTCAGCACAATCTTTTAAACATAAATTTTTACTCATTTAAAGTGTATAACTTGATGGTTTTAAGTATATTCACTAGGTTGTGCAACCATCACTGCTAATTCTAGAATGTTCTCATCCAAGAAACTCTGTGCCCATTAACCATCACTCCCAACTTGCCCCTCTTCCTAACCTTAGGCAACTACTAAAATCTACTTTCTGTCTCTATGGGTTTGCCTATTCTGAACATTTTTTTATAAATGGGGTCATGTAATATATGGTCTTTTGTGTCTGGCTTCTTTCTCAATATAATTTGATTGATTGATTGATTGATTGATTGATTGATTTCAGAGAGGGAGGGAGAGAGAGAAACATCAATGATGAGAATCATTGATCAGCTGCCTCCTGCACACCCCACACTGGGGATCAAGCCCACAACCCTGGCATGGGCCCTGACCAGGAATTGAACCGTGACCTCTTGGTTCCTAGGTTGACGCTCAACCACTGAGCCACACTAGTCAGGCTAATGTTACTTTTTCAAGATTCACATGGTAGCCATTTTCAGTACTTAGTTCCTTTTTATGACTGAATAATATTCCACTGTATGGATATATACATATTGTTCACCCATTCATCAGTTAATACACATTTGAATTTTTTCCACTTTTTTATTATGCACATTCATGCACAAGTTTTTATGTGAACATATGTTTTCAATTTTCTTGCATATAAACCTAGGAGTAGAATTGCTGAGTCACATGGTAACTATGTTTAACTGTTTGAGGAACTGCCATTCTGTTTTCCACAGCAACTGCAAAATTTTACATTTTCACTAGTAGTGTATGAGGGTTCCAAGTTCTCACATGCTCACCAACACTTGTTCATCTTTTCGATTATAGCCATCCAAGTAGGTGTGAAATGACATCTCATTGTGGTTTTGAATTGCATTTTCCTAATGACTAATGATGTTGAGTATCTCCATGTGCTTATGGCCATTTGTACATCTTCATTGGAGAAATGTCTATTCAAATCCTTTGCCCATTTTAAAAATTGGGTTCTTTGACCCTCGCTAGTTTGGCTCAGTGGATAGAGCGTCAGCCTGCGGGCTGAAGGTCTCAGGTTGGATTCCAGTCAAGTTGCGGGCTTGATTCCCAGTAGGGGGCGTGCAGGAGGCAGCCAATCAATGATTCTTTCTCATCATTGATGTTTCTAACTCCCTTTCCCTTCCTCTCTGAAATCAATAAAAATATATTTTAAAATAATAATAATAAATTAAAATTGGGTTATTTGTATTTTTATTGTTGAGTTGTAAGAGTTCTTAACATATTCTGGATAATAGAATTATAATTATGATTTGCAAATATTTTCTCCCAATATGTGAGTTGTCTTCATTATCTTGATGGTGTCCTTTAAAGCAAAAAGTTTTCAATTTTGATAAAATCCAATTTGTCTGTTTTAGGGGAGTTTTTTGGTGGCTTGTGTGTTAGATGTCATATCTAAGAAACCATTGCCTAATCCAAGGTCATGAAGATTGACACTTACATTTTCCTCTAAGCGTTTTATATCTTACATTTAGGTCTTTGGCCCATTTTGAAGTAATTTTTATATATGATGTAAGGTGGATGGTCCAACTTAATTTTTTTTGCATGTAGATATCTGGTTGTTCCAGCACCATTTATTGAAAGACTGTTATTTCCCCCTTTTAATGGTGTTGGCATCCTTGTTGAAAATCAGTCAGCACTAGATGTTTGGGCTTATTTCTGGTCTCTCAGTTTTATTATTCCAGTGACTGTGTGTCTATTCTTAGGCAGGTACCACACCATCTTGATTACTGTAGCTTTTTTAGTAAGTGGTGAAATCAAGATATGTCCATCCTCTGACTTTGTTCTTGAAGATGGTTTTGGCTATTCTTGGTCTCTTGCATTTCCATATGAATTTAAGATCAGCTTGTCAATTTCTGCAAAAAGCTAGGTGAGATTTGTATAACGATCACATCTAATCTGTAGATTAGTTTGGGTAATATTGCCAACTTAACAATATTAAGTCTTCTGATCCATGAACATGGATGTTTTCATTTACACCGAGTGGGCAAATTATTATGATCTCTGAACGCATAATAATATGGCCACTCAGTGTATATATACATTAGAGGCCTGGTGCATGAATTCGTGTATGGGTGGGGTCCAGCCAACCTGGCCAGGGGGAGGGGACATGGGCTGTTGGCCGGCCTGCCTGCTGGTCCAACTCCTGGTTGAGGGGACAATTTGCATATTAGCCTTTTATTATATAGGATATACACTGAGTGGCCAGATTATTATGTGTTCAGAGATCATAATAATCTGGCCACTCAGTGTATTTAGGCCATTTTTTCAACAATGTTTAAAATTTTTCATGTATACACTTTGCACTTCTTTTGTTAAATTTTTCCATTTTATCCTTTTTGATGCTATTGTAAATGAAATTGTTTTTTAATTTTATTTTCAAATTGTTCATTTTGAGTTATACAAACCCATTAGAATTTTGTACATTTCTCTTATATCCAGCAACCTTGCTAAAGTTGTGTATTAGCTTTAATAGTTTTTTAGTGGATTATTTAGAACTTTCTATATGCAAAGTTATATCATCTCTTAAAAAGTTATTTTTATTTCTTCCTCTCCAAATTCAAGTTCTCTTATTTCTTTTTCTTGACTAATTGCACTGGTTGTAAACTCCAGTACAGTCTTTAATGAAGTCACAAGAGCAGATATTTTTATCTTGTTCCTGAGCACAATCTTTTGAAGTAGGTTACTTATCCCCATGGAAATGAGGCTCAGATGAGGAAATTGAGACTCAGAGAAATTAAGTAACCTCTACAAAGTCACACAGCTAGTTAACAATGTGGCCAAAACTTTAAACCCAGGTATGACTCTAAAGCCCTTACTCCTTTACTTTGCTTCCTTAACCTCTAAAGAGTAGATTAGCAACTATATACTGGTGCAAGTCTTCATTTCTGCTTTCATTGTTTCATTTATGCCACACAATAATGGAAGTAACAAGAGCAGGGGTTCATGACCCCCTTTTTACTGGAAAGGACACTGAGGTAATGTGGCTCGAAAGAACTGGGAATCAAACTCTGCTCTCCTGACCCAATGTTGTGCTTTGTTAGCAAGAATAATGACTTCATTGAGTAGTTAGATGAATTCAAGAAGTTCATGTGAGTGTTTTCTAACAGGTAATAAACAAAAGGAATAAATCCTGTATGATAGTGAGGAGAATGAAGTATGCAGAGAAGAAAATCTGAGAAAATGGAAGACAAGATTCATGGGGTCAAAATGAGAGGGAAGGAAGGAGGGAATAGTGAATTGATGTTTCAGTCAATAAAGTGTCAGAGGGCCCTGCCAGTTTGGCTAAATGAACAGAGCATCAACCTTCGGACTGAAGGGTCCTGGGTTCGATTTCTGTCAAGGGCACTGCCTGGGCAGTGGGCTCAGTCCCCAGTGAGGGGCGGGCAGAAGACAGCTAATCAATGATTCTCATCATTGATGTTTCTATCTCTCCCTCTCCCTTCCTCTCTAAAATCAATCAAAATATTTTTTTTAAGTGTCAAAGGGACAAAACCATCTCTTTATAAGAAAGCACTTGAAAGAGGAATTATGTGACTAAAATTTCTTTCTAGTTCAAAGAATTTCTTCTGAGAAAAACAAACAAATGAACCCCAGCTGGTGTGGCTCCCTTCATTGAGCATCATCCCATGCACTGAAGGGTCACCAGTTTGATTCCTGGTCAGGGCACATGCCCAGGTTTTGGATCGTCCCTGGTAGGGTGGGTACAGATGGAAACGGATCAATGCTTCTCTCTCACATCAGTGTTTCTCTCTCTCCCTCTCCCTTTCTTTCTCTCTAAAAACCAATAAAAAACATTTTAAAGAAAGAACACAAGTGAGTAATATAAAAATGCTCAGTGCCAGTGTCTCGAAGCTGAGAGCCAGGAAGCCTGCCGCCAGCAGCTCCTGCCGAGGCCTCCCTGGAAGAACCCTCAGTGCAGAGAGCTCTGTAGATGCTGGGATCCCCTTCTCCAACCTTGCCTCACGGGGTTGCTGTGAAGATTAAATAAAACGGCCCCTACGAACCTTGTTCACTCCTGCACACACAGGAGGCTCAGTAAATACTGCTTCCATTTCCCTTTATGGGGTCTGCAAGGGACCCAGGCCCTAAGCATCTCCAGGACCCATTCTCTCCCCCTTGGTGCAGCTCTTTCTAGGAATTTGGTTTCCATCTTTAACCACATAACTTAGGTTTGTGAGTCTCTCGAAGGGTGAGATGTTCCCAATCACTTCCCTCTAGAGAAGTGGGCCCTGGGCTGAGCCAGAGAAGACCCGAGCTCTGTGCCCCTTTGCTTCCTCCTCTCTGTGAACTTCCAGGTGGTCTCCCTGGAGGGCTTCAGTTCCCCCCCCCCCCCCGCCCCCGGGAAGGTCTTTGGTCCCAGGGGAAGGGAGTTTGACTGCGTCCTCTAGTTCAGGTCAATGGGTGATAGGAGGATGGCTATGGGGAACGAAACTAGAGAGGTCTCTGAAGTAGGACAGGCCCCGGACAGTGGCCACCTGCTGGGAGTAGGCGCTTCAGGACTCGCAGGGTGTGGGACAGCCTTAGCCCCTCAAGACGGAGGAAGGGCTTCCTGAGAGACAGGAGCGCAGGAGGACGGGAGGCCACTGGGGAGCAGTCCGGAGGCTTCCGGGTCCGCCCGGCCTCCAGGGTCGCTTCAACTGCCTTCTGTGACTGAGGGGTATAGGCTGTGGGTGAGGAAACCAACAGGACGGGCATATGGAGAACCCCCAGGCTACCTCGGGAGCTCGGGCTCCCTCATCTGCAGTTCAGGGCTGCTTTCTAGGGGAGGCAGGCCTGGCTCCCAACTGGATCAGGACTCCCTGGGAATGCCGGGGAACACCCTTTTACATCGGACAGCCTCTGCCCCACAGCACTGCCACCCCCTCATGACTGACCTGATCGCAACCCTCCGCTAGCCTTTGCCTCTGAGACCAGGGCTGTGTCCCCAACTCTGGGCCAGGGCCCAGCCTGGGTGACTGGCTGGGAGGAAGCCCCGCCTCCCTGGGGAGCGCGTTACCTTGTCCATCGGCCTTGTAGTCGTCAGGGAGCAGCTTGTCCTGCCGGTAGCCCAGCACGAAGGCCAGGAAGGACAGGATGAGGGCATCTCCGATGCTGAGGATGGCCAGCATGAAGGCCCAGCGGATGGTGCAGTGGCCCAGCGTGTACTTGCCCGTCTGCTCCCCGCACATGCGCCGCACCTCACTGGAGTCCCAGCCGTCTGGGTAGACCAGGCAGCCAATCATCAGGCCTGTGGCTGAAGGGGCAGAGGGCAGGTGTGTGGGCTGGGTGTGCTCAGCCCACACCAGATTCGCACTGCTGTCATCTTGCCGCCTCCCTTCTTGTGCTAACAGCCTGGAGAGGCACATGGGCAGCTCCGACCATCCTGGGACACCGGGCAGCTCGCCCAGGAGCCGCGGGAGCGGCAGGGAGAGGCTCCGAGCCCAGGGCAGGTTCTGCACAGGACAGGGGGTTCCCCCCAGGCCCTCAGCTGGCTCACCCAGCCTCAGAGCCCTCCAAAATCCCGTCCCGGCCCAGAGAACTCATCACTCCTAAGATGCACCTTTGTTCTCTTTTCAACATCTCTGAAACACGTGGTGAGAAAGGTCAGGCCATCACTTATTAGGAGTGTTTTCCTTTTACAGCAGGAAGGGTAGTTGTGTGTCCTTCAACCCAGGGATCTTGAATTCACTGAATACAGAAGTCCAGCCCGGCTCTGCCTGCTTCCTTCATGAACCTCCTGTTCAAGCCATCAGATCTCCTCACCCTCCGGGGCAGCACCACGCAGCTGCCCACACTTCCTGAGTTTGAGAACCCCTGGGATATTCGGTTAAAGCGCTGGTTCCATGGCCGGGTGGGCTCGGACCCCAGCTCGGAAAGCGCTCCTCGGGGTGGGGGCTGTCTCAGTAGGAACAGCTCACCGCAAGCCCAGCTCTTGGCTAACCAGCTGTGTGACTCCCGCCAGCCACTTACGCTTTTAAGCCTCAGTTTCCTCATTTGTAAAAAGGGGATGATAACAATACCCAACTGTTTGGATTGCAGTGAGATTCCAGCGAGTTAGCGCTGGAAAGGTGCTCAGAACAGGGCCGGCACATACTTGGCACTGAGTGTTTCTACCATTATCCCATCAGTGACAGCATTCACAGCAAAGGGCCCACTCTCCCCACCTGCCCCCACTTCTGCGTGCCTCCCCACACGGCACAGACAGGTGACACAATCCTGGGATGTGACTGAGGTACCCCGAGCACAGCCGCCGTGCCAGCAGGGGGCCCTTTCAGACTCGGGCGCTGCTCCACAGGCCTGAGGCTCTCTGGGCTCAAGGCTGTGCCTACCCAGGTGCACCTCACAGCACCTCACAGCACCCGGCGTTACCTAACGTGGGCTCGGCGAGCTCCGAGAGGAAGGCCAGCAGATCAAACGAGTGCACAGGAACGTGGCCCACCGCCCACCCAAGTCTATCCACCTTCCTCTGGTTTGTTTACAGGAGGAAGTCATATGTGTAGTCCTTTTCCAGATCACAAAATCCTTCATCTTGCATGTTTCTCTTGACCTGAAAATAGTTCTGTGAAGAAGGCCATACAGTAATGTCCCACTTTTAAGGTTAGAAAACTGAGGTCTCAGAGAAGCCAAGTGACTTGCTGGGTCATCCAGCTACGGCAGAGCCAAGACCTGAACTCACGGCTCCTGACTTTCTCGACTTCAACGTTCATTCCCTCTACTCCCGGTTGTGACATCTCCAAAGGGCGGAATGTGTCTAGTGGTGACATTTCAGACTTGGCGACAAACTGAGAAGTGTTTCAGGAAGATATTTAGGGTTGGGGGACCCTCCCGAGCTCTCTGGTAAAACCTGTGGGCTTCCCTGTTGGTACGAGATCGGCCTTTGGTGCCTGGTGTGGCACACACAGATGTTCATGCGTAGGTGAACGAGGAAAGGCGCTGCCCTCCTGGGCTTTTCTCCCCATCACTCCTCCCCCTTCACAGTATCGCCCTGTGGGCTCCAGAAAAGAGCCCAGGGCTCTGACCGGAAAACAGGTTGGTCTTGTGGGCACCAAAGCCCTCTGTATGCACCCCACCACCCACCTGGGGTGCTAGGCACTGCGGGGTCACCCCCATTGTGGCCAGCATGGTACGAGGTAGTAAGCAAGTTCAGTTACCCTTTCTGACTCCCATTCTCTCATCTGTAAAACAGGGATAATGATGCCTGACTCGTAGCAGAGTTATGAGGATCAAGTGTGATATGTATAGAAACTTTACTGCAGTATCTAGTACATGCTCAGTGGCCAACTAATATCAGTTGTTGTTCTTATTATTGGCATTGAAGTCAGACGGACGCATCCTTGATGGATGTAGATGTCATTAGAGCTGTTCACAATATTCCAGGTGCACAGTAGAATCATACACCCTTGACCACCTTCCTCCCCTGAAGTTAGTTAGGCAAGGCCATCTGGTTTGCTTTGGCCAATCAAATGTGTGCATTTCTAGGCTAGAGCATTTCACAGCTCGGGGAGACCTTCCAGAGGCCCCTCTCCTTCTCCAGTGACAGGTGATACTCCATCAGCCTGGGTTCCGGAGAGAACAGTGAGGGCAGAGCCCCCACCTGACCCCCACTGAGCGTGAACCATGTTTGCATGCATTACATCATCCCACCCTTGCAAGAGCCGTGCTAGAGGGACTGTAACGACATTATACCGATGAGGTTACCGAGATTCAGAGACAAGTAGCTTGCCCTGCCTGCGTTGCTGGGAGCTGGGACCACAGTCTGCACCTGGCATCCAGAGCTCACTTAACCTTGTTAGGTTTCCCTGCTCCTGCTCCCTTTCTTGGTCCCGGGCTTCTTGGCTAACCAGCTAAGGCCTCGTCAAATAGGTGCATCTCCCAGCTGCTGGCTGTGGGCCGCCCCCGCCCCCCTCCCCCCCCCCCCCCCCGCCCCGCATCCCTCCCTTTGCTCATCTTCCCTTCCCCAGCACTGAGGAAAGGAACAGGACACCATTTCTCTCCCCCAGCATAAATGTTTCATGGGACGGCACCGGCCACTCTGCCAACAGTGTCTCCAGTTCCATGACCTGCCTGGCTCGGATGGCCCGATGGCCCCTCCCGCACCCAGGCCCTCCCAGCACGGCCTGTTCAGCAAGTGACACCTGTTGTGGGAGGCTGGGGGAGGGGCAGTGCAGAGAATGAGAGGGGTGCCTGTGATTCTAGCATCCCATAACTCTAATATGCAAGGCCAGTTGGCAAGCATGTCAAGGTCCATTCTACTCCTCTTTGTCACAAAACTGCTAAACCTTCGCTCTCCCTTCTTCCTCCCCACTGCCCACCGAGGCTTGCTTCACTGCTGCCCCAGCCTTTTCCTCATCTTATAGAGAGACTACAGAGGAAAGGGAGATGGGGGAGGGCGGGTAGGGGGAGACAGCTCTGAAGCCTGGTGAAAGGCCTGGGTACAAGATCTGAAACCAAAGGCTCTGTCCCTCACCACCTGTGTGCTCCAAGACAAGTTACCGCAGGAGCCTTGCCTGTAAAATGGGAGGAATACCCTCCTCATTGCATCGTGATGAGGGTCCTCCACGTGATACACGTGATAGGACTCTGCAAATCATTGTACTGCGTAAGTGTGCAACTCTGCCTTCGTTCTCCTAAGCTCTTGGCTGCCAGCTGACCTGCTACAGTTTGGCCAGCTCTTATCATCTCTCTCAGCCCCAATTCTTATCTATTATTGGGGGGCAGAGGGCTACAGCTCTCTGGGGTCCACTCCAACCCTGACAGTCTTGAGTCTGTGTGTGTAGTTGTCTGGGATTCTGATCCGTTTCATTCCCTCTGTTAAGGATAACACTGCTTCTCATTCTAGCCAACCATGTCCAAGCCGTTTCACTCTTGTCCACAGTCCCCAGCTGTCCTGGACATCTCCCCAGTACGGACAGGATGAGTGAAGTCCTTGGGGTGGGGAGGGACCAAGGGCTGCGGACAATGTCTTAGGCCATCTTTTCTTGAGCTCTGGATGAGAGTAGGACCAGCTGGCCCACTGAGTCCTGCCAGAGCTAGGAGCAGGGGAAGGGGGCTTGGAAGGTCTTGCCTCTGAGCATCGAGAGTAACCACCTGCCCTACATAGTCTTAGAGACCCTAGACAGCACCCCTCCACATCACACAATGTCTTCCACTTACTTCCTCAAGCACGGAACCCTATAATGAGGGAACAGAGACTTCCACTGCACAACGAAAGAGAGAAGTTAAATGCAAGTTTCTATGGGAAAGGCCACATGCACATAACATTTTAAATCCAGGGCTGGCCGTAGCGTCTCCCCTGAGAGCAGTCTGGGTGGGAGGGAAGGAGTGAGGGCAGGGATCTGGGGATCCTGGAGGAGAAGGAACAAATACACAGAAGTGGGGGATGTGGGCATTTAGAGTGGGCTTGACTGGCATCGCTATTCTGCCTGGCAGTTGGGTTGCCTTCCACACAGCTGACAATGGAAGCTCTCTTTTTCCCTCCCTCCCAGGGCAGCTGCAGTCTCTGGTGTAAAGGCCTGGGAGTCAGGACACCCGATTTCTTCTACCAGCTAGCTCTGTGCTCCTGGGCGAGTCACTGCCTTCTCTGGGCCTCAGGTCCTCAATTGCAAGATAAGGCTGTTGAATAATTTGGTCTCCACGGTGCTTTCCATTTCAGCCAAGCCTCTCCTTCTCAGAAGCTTCTATAGAGCAGCGAGTAGGGAGGGGCTGAAGGAGGCGAGCTGAGTGGGGGACGCAGAGCCTCCTCAGAGGACGGGATGTGCAGCTGCACCTGTGGCCTGGGGTGGGCCCCCGCCCCACCCGCCCAGGAGCCCTGCTCACCAGCAGCCAGCTGCATCCACGCGCAGATCTTGTAGACTGTGGCCGTGTTGCAGACGAAGAACAGGCTGAAGCAGATGATGGAGCCAATGATGAGGAACATGGCCAAGGCCACAAAGAACATGGCAGTCTTGAAGGCCCTGGAGGGGATGGAGGAGAAGTCCAGGGGGCCGCCCTTGCAGATGAGCTCGGAGGACAGCACGTTGCCCACGCAGTAGGAGAAAAGGCCGAAGTAGCCGGCCTGCGGGGTGTTGACGCTGTCCCCGATCCAGTAGGGCTGGATGAAGAGGGCCATGACCAGCACGGAGAAGCAGATGGTCAGCGTGCCCCACATCACGCCGATCGCCCTGGCGTTGCGCACGTAGTTGGTGTGGTAGATCTTGGCCGCCTCCTGGGCGGGCAGCAGCTTCACCATGGCGGGGGCGCGGGGCTGGGCGTCGGTGTCCGCGGAGGGAGGCCCAGAGCGGCCGCTCCTCAGCCGGGTTTGGGGAGCAGGCTGAGGTCGGGGCTCGAGGTGAGGGTTCCTCCAAGGAAGAGGAGAGGGTTATCGGACGAGGAGGACGACCTTGGCGCCCTCAGGAGCTTGTCCAGGTGCCTGTGTCCGCTTCCGCCGGCCGCCTCGGGCCTCCTGCCTCCTCTCCCGCCCGCGGGGGTCTCGGGCCGCCGGCGCCGCCCTGCCCCTCCCGGTTTTCCGCTCGGGGCTCCGGAGGCTCCGCCCCTTGGCCGGGCCCTCCTCCCGCCTCGGACAGCTCCGCTTCAGCACCGCGGACAGCGCCCGGGGTCCGGGAGGAGGGGCCCGGAGTGCGGGTGGGGCCGCGCCGCCCAGGGTAAGCGCGGAGCCGCCGACCCACACGCCCTGGTCGGGAACCGAGGCCCTTCGTTCCTCTTCAGAGCGAGGACGAGAGCTGGGAGGGTGGGACTGCGGCTGCCACACTCCTCCCGCTCAGTTCCTGCCGCAAAGCCGCGTCCTGAGCGCGGCCCCCAGCCCATCCCACCCTCCCGGCTCCCTGGCCGCCCTCCTAGGCCCTCCAACCCCCCAGGCCGGCGGAGCCTGTTCCGATGTCATCTTCTGGTCACTGGCTTCTAGTTCCCGTCCTTCAACCAGCGGTTACGAAGCCCTATGTTGGAGGGTGTCTTCCCTGAACAAGAACCACAGAAATAAAAAGGGCAGGGCCCCTGCCCTCAAGAACAGTGAGATATTTACATATATGCATGGTATTTAAATATATTATGTATAAATAATATATCTTATAATTATTTATAAATACATTATATGTAATGTATAAAAAACATCGATGAGAGAGAAACATCACCCATCAGCTGCCTCCTGCACGAGTCCACGACGGGGCATCAAACCAGTGACCGCTTGGTTCATGGATGGGAGCTCAACCCCTGAGCACTCCTCCGGCTGGGCTCTCATTGATGTCTCTCTCTCCCTCTTCCTTCCCCTCACTGAAATCAATAAAAACATATTTAAAAAATAAAAAATAATAAACATTTTAAAAAAAAAAAAACGGACAGCCCTAGCCGGTTTGGCTCAGTGGATAGAGCGTCGGCCTGCTGACTGAAGGATCCCGGGTTCGATTCTGGTCAAGGGCACATGCCCAGGGTGTGGGCTCAGTCCCCAGTAGGGGGTGTGCAGAAGGCAGCTGATCAAAGATTCTCTCATCATTGATGTTTCTATATCTCCCTTCTTCTCTGAAATCAATAAAAATATATTTAAAAAAAAAAAAAAAAAGATGGGCTTTGGCCCTTGCTGGTGTGGATCAGTGATTGGAGCTTTGTCCTGTACCCCAAAGGGTGGTAGGTTCGATTCCCCATTAGGGCACATACATCCCTGGGTTGTGAGTTCTTTCTCTCTCTCAAACCAATAAAATATTTTTTTAAAATCAATGAAAACATATTCTTGCATGAGGATTTTTTTTTTAATTGGACTTTGGGCTTTTAGGCAGTCTGGATTTGAATCAGCACTTGGCTAAGGGACCATCCATGAGCCTCAGTTTCATCATATATAAAATGGGGGTGATGATAGTTTCTATCATATAAATGTCAAGTAAAATAATATGTGTAAACTGCTTAGCCCAGGGCCTAACATGCAAAGTGCTCAAAAATGTTTTTATTATTATTTGTATATTATTATCATTACCTCTCTTAACATTTCGGTATATTTCCCTCCTTCTGTACATACTGCATTACACAGTCAGATGATAATGTATGTACAATTTAGTATCCAATTTTTTCACTCTGCATTACACCATTAATATTTTCTTTGTTCAAAGCTTAGTCTGGCTTCACCCATTATTTCAAATCAGTTCAACCTGAAAAGGAGTGAAAATGGAGTGAGTTATCAGCTGTTAACGTGTGCACACATTTTTTTGGGACACCCTGTATTTATGTATCTTATAACTCTTGTTTCTTGGTGGCGGCTGACTTTACAATTTAGCCTCTAAGCTACAGAATACTGAGATGTGGTCGTGACCAAACTAAAAGGGAGTGACCTCACAAAGACATCCTGGACAGCTTGGGCAGTGACCGGGGAGGCCTGGTCTCACAGAGGGCAGGTGGTGTGTGTGAGGGGAGCACTGACCGGGAGTGGGCCTTTGAACGTGGAAAGCGGGTCGCTGAGGCTCTTCACCAGCTGAAGGGAGGGACCACACGGAGAGAACAGAGCCACAATTTCAGGGACCAGAAGGGGGAGGTAGAACAAGGGACATGGTCACAGCAGCCACCGAAGACCATCCAGGCCCCGCCCTGCTCCCTCCCCTCCGTCCAGGCTTGGTCAGGAGAGCAGGTGGTGAGAAGAATGCTGCAGGCTGAGCCTCACTGCCGCCCTCACAACAAGGCGAGCCGATAATCAGAGGAAATGAGAAGTTACAATTCTGGTGCAGCCCAACTGTGATCTGAGCTACTTCGTGGGGAAGAAAGGTTGTCTGCGGGCTGGGCAGCCTACAGTGGAATGGAGGAGGCATTTGTTTGCCTGGAATCCCTCCCCACTTCAGGGCTCTGCCCAGGGCCTGCCACGGGGAGGGGTTTGGGGGATACAAGCTGGGCCAACCTGAGTCTCTTGGTGGGGAGCCTGAATCTTGAGGGGAACCCCTGTCCCTCCCCGCTCTGACTCCTCGGTTGTCACACATCCGACCTTGACCCAGAATCGTGAGTTCTTTCCCAGACTTGAGATGTCTGTGCTGGTGGCCTCAGCAAACACAGGGGAGTTTCCGGCCCCACAGGGGCAGAAAGGCAGTCCCTGTGGGAAGGGAGGGTGTGTGTGTGTGTGTGTGTGTGTGTGTGTGTGTGCATGCACATGTGTGCACATGTGTAACCAGGACCCGGAACTCCATCAGGAAGTCAGGGCATGGCTGCCACTGCCTCTTTCTGAAAGGCTAAGCCAAGCATGTCAGACCCAAAGGCTAACACGGGCCAGATAACAAGGTGTAAGCTTATGTGGCCGCAAAAAAACAAAAGCTTCACTTTTCATAGAAATGTGGGTTTATTTCAATAGAGACATGCTGAACACAAAGGGATGAAATAAGTGAGTCATCGTTAACATAAAATAATAGAACATTTTAATAAAAATTAGTATTTTTTCTTGAACATTAACTTACCAGACACTGAATAACTGTACAAATTAATAAGTGTAAGGCAAATTAACCTACTTTTGTTATTCTCCGAAAGCGAAATATTTCCTGTTGCGCACACCAAACAAGTCAGTCCAAGACTAATGACATGGCCATCGGCTGCTAAAATATTTGCTGCTAGTATTAGTGGAGAGAAATGGTATGCCTGCAGGTAAGGCTCGTAAGGGAAATGAATACAACATGATTATAGCAATCAGTCATTAGCGAACATTGTAGTTTGTTATTAATAATTATGTGTAATAGGATATTGTAAAAATTAAGTTACGAAATTTTTATTAAAACGTTTCTTACATACCGTTATATTGGCTGGGCTGCAAAAATATTCGTTGTGGGCCGCATGCAGAGCTCGGGCCGTGAGTTTGACATGCTTGGGCCACTCCGTGCTTCCTCCCCTCTGCTAACCAGCTTCTCCTTTTCCTCATCAGCACATCAGCAAACTGCCCTCCTGGGCTCCCTAGTTCCCTGTCTCAGCCCCGCTGGAAAGGAGCTGTGGGGCCCAGGCTACACCCCAGGAGGGGGGTGTGGACAGATGCCCAGCCCTGTCCTGTCCGTCGTGCGGGGAGCAAATCCGGCTTGTTTCCTAGGGTGGCGGCCCGAGGCCCACCCTCAGGTGTCGGGGGCCCAGCTAGGACAGTGGAGACTGGGAGACACCCAGGAGGAGTTGGCCCCGTTTCTAGGTTTAAAACCACTTCGTCCCCACCCCACTCAGCAGGAGGCCTAGCCACCCCAACCCCCAGCATCCCAGGTGGCAAGACGACCAGGGAGAGTTTTGCTCCATGTTTTGTTTGTTTTTGAATTGAGATGCAGTGTCTACATCACATGCAGCAATGTGCTACCGACACCCCAGATCAAGACTTAGAACAGTCCCAACTCTCCAGAAGGCCCACTGCCCTCCCAGTCAGGCTCCCTCCCCGGAGACTTTTGTCACCAGGGGTTAGCGCTGCCTCTTCTTGAACTTCAGGTGAATGGAATCGCAGTCTGGATTCCTTCGGCCTAGGGCTCCTCTCACGCACGCCTGTGAACAGAACCCACATGACTGCACGTGGGAACCACAACTCAGTTCTTTTTTGAAGGGGAAACCCCAAAGCAAAAGGCTCCTTGGATGGGGGAAGGGCTGGTTAAACCTTGTGAGGTTTTTTGTTGTTTGTTTTTTAATCCTCACCCGAAGATCTTTTTCCCATTGCTTTTTAGAAAGAGTGGAAGGAAGGGAGGGAGGTGGGGAGAGAGACAGAGAAACATGGATGTGAGAGAGACAATCGATGACTTGCCTCCCATACACACCCTGACCTAGGAATGAACCTGCAACCCATGTCCACGCCCTTGACCCCGAACTGAACCTGCAACCCTTCCATATGCGGGCTGACACTGTGACCACTGAGCCACATCGGCCGGGACAAACATTGTGAGGTTTTGATACAGAAAGCACTTCCTTCTTGCTTAGCAGTTTGGAAGCACAGACGTTGCCCGCGTTCTCTCTGCTGTGCTCTCCACCGTGATGGGAAAAACTCCGTTCTCCCTTCTCTGGGAAGCGGCCATGAGCAGATGGAGACAGGGCTGATGCGTTTCACAGCTTCATTCACAGATAGAAACAGCTCCTCGTTCCTTCCCTGCCTCAGTGTGGGAGGGAACCTTAATTAGCTTCCCTGTGGCTCAGCCCCCAGGAGTGTTGGGGTGAAGCAGGGAGGAGAGAGCCAGGAGGAGCTCAGGGGAAAAGTGATGTTAACCACTGAGTTCCATAAAAATAAGAAAGGACAGTGTTGCTTTAATCAATGTTATTTCCGTGTCTCCGGAATTGGGTGGGTTTCTCTCATTTTGAGGGGCTCCTGGCTGGCTCCTGCAGTTGCTCCCTTATATTTCTCCCTCATTTGGTGTAAGGGGAGGGGAAAGGGAAGGTAGTACTCAGGTTGAGCACCTACTATGCGCCAGGCACTTCCACGGGGGTTCTACATACATTGTCTTTTTTTATTGATTTTTTACAGAGAGGAAGGGAGAGGGATAGTCAGAAACATCGATGAGAGAGAAACATTGATCAGCTGCCTCCTGCACACCCCCCGATGGGGATGTGCCTGCAACCAAGGCACACACCCCCCCCCCCGACCGGAATCCACCCTGAGACCCTTCAGTCCACAGGCCGATGCTCTATCCACTGAGCCAAACCCGCTAGGGCTGTCTTTTTTCTTTTTTTTTTTTTTAATATATGTACTGCTGCCCTAGCCGATTTGGCTCAGTGGATAGTGTCAGCCTGGGGACTGAAGGGTCTCAGGTTCGATTCCGGCCAAGGGCACATGCCCAGGTTGCGGGCTCGATTCCCCCCAAGTAGGGGGCGTGCAGGAGGCAGCCAATCGATAATTCTCTCTCATCATTGATGTTTCTATCTATCTCCCTTCCTTTCTGAAATCAATAAAAAATATATTTAAAAAATAATATATGTACTGCCAAAGTGAGCACCATTATCTTTTTTTAAAATGTTAATTTTAATTTATTTTATTTTTTCAATTACAATTGACATTCAATATTATATTAGTTTAAGCCCTAGATGGTTTGACTCAGTGGATAGAGCATCACCTGCAGACTGAAGGGTCCCGGGTTTGATGTCCAGGTTGCAGGCTCGATCCCCAGTCATTGATGTTTCTAGCTCTCTCTCCCTCTCCCTTCCTCTCTGAAATCAATAAAAAATATATTATCCTAGAGGCCCCATGCACGAAATTTGTGCAAGGGGCTCGGCCCTCGCAGCCCCGGCTTGGTCCAGAAGGTCATCCAGAAGGATGTCCAGAAGGTCGTTTGGCTGTCTGGTCTAATTAGCATATTACACTTTTATTATTATAGATTAGTTTCAGGTGTACAACATAGTGGTTAGAAATTTGCATAACTTATGAAGTGACACCCCCCCCCCCATAAGTCTAGTGCCCACCTGGCACCATACATGGTTATTACAGTATTATTGACTGTATTCCCTGTGCTGAACTTTACATCCTGTGAGTGTTTTGTAGCTGCCAATTTGTACTTCTTAATCCATTCACCTTTTCCACCAACCCCTTCCCCTCTGGCAATCATCAGTTTGTTCTCTGTATCAATGAGTTAGTTTTTAGTTTGTTTTGTTTGTTCATTTATTTTGTTCATTAGATTCCACATGAAAGTGAAATCATGTGGTATTTGTGTTTCTCTGTCTGACTTATCTCGCTCAGCAGAATACCCTCTAGGTCCATTCATGGTGTCACACCACAGACATGGTCTTATTCAATCCCGACCGAATGAAGGAGCCCTCGCCCTCAGACAGATGAGAAACGGGCTCAGGGAGCTTACACATGTAAATCCCTGTCCAAGGCCATGTAGCTAGTTGGTGCTGAGTTCTGAAGTGATCCATGTCTGTGTGGATCAGAGCTGTGCTGAGACAACCCCTCCTGGGCCTCCCCGGGGAGCTGATTTCCACTTCCCGGGCTGGGGAGGGGCCTGGCTGCGCGGCCAGTCCTCCTGGGAAAGCTGCGCTGCCCACACCTGAGCACACACAGGCAGCTGCACCCTTCCCAGCTCTAGCCCTGGGCCCTGAGGCTCAGACCGCCTCCCACGTGGCCTTGGCTAGGGGCCAGGGTCAGTGAAGCCCGAACTGAAGGGTGAGTCTTAAATGCTGGAATTGCAGGTATTAAGTGAAAAAAGGAAACTGGAGAGAATCGTTTGAGGACCTCCTAAGGGCCTCTGAAACTGCTCTTGGAGACAGCCCGGTGTGAGGGCGGGAGGAGGTGCGCCCAGAGCCAGAACACACACACACACACACACACACACACACACACACACACTCACACACACTCACACACACACACACACCCGCCCCCCAGGCTGCAAACCTGGTCAGCCACAGGGACCTAAAGAAGCCTGGGGAGGCCTCCTCACCTGAGCCTGACATGCTAGGTCCCTGGCTTTGGGTGGGGCCAAAGCAGGGCCAGACTAGGGTAAGGAAGAGAGGGGCTGCGGATGGGAATCCCAGGAGGTGCTTACACCGGGGCCTCTTCCCTCACCTTCATCCCAGCCCCGCTGAGGAGCTCAGGCCACTGGAGGTGAAAGACAGCAACAATAGCAGCAGCCAACACACACTGCTCACATGTGCCAAGCCCTGTCCTGAGCTCTATCTGTCTATTAATATATAAATAACATATCAATTCAATGAACCCTTACAATTTTTTTTTAAGATTTTTAATTGATTTTTAGAGAGGAAGGGAGAGAGAAACATCATCCATCGGATGCCTCCTGCACACCCCCAAGGCATGTGCCCTCACCAGAATTGAACTGGCAACCCCTCAGTGTGCAGGACGAGGCCCAACCAACTGAGCCACACCGGCCAGGGCAACCCTTACAGCTCTTGAAATTACCCTCCAGTTGGCAGATAAGGAAACTGCGACACAGAAGAGGTAACTTGCTCAGCGAGTAACTTGTGCAGGTAAAAGTGTCCCAGAGCCCACACTCCGCACATGACACAATATCACCCCCCACCACCCCACACACAGCCAGGTGCCCAGGTGCCACTCACTTACCTTATCAGGACCCCCCCCCCGCCCCCCAGCGGCGTGCCACAGCTGGGCCTCTGCTCACGGCAGCCCTGGGAGACGGGGAAGGTGGGTCACACGTGGACAGGGCCTTTTATAGCCCCAGCACCCCAACTGGCTCTGTCTTCTGCCACCTGACCTGCTGGCTGCTCCTACACCAGCTGTGCCCACTCATCATGGAGAAGATCCTTGTCCTCCTGCTGGTCACCCTGGCGGTGGCCTACGCGGTTCCTGACCCCCGCGGAATCATCGTCAACCTGGTAGGAGGCTCCTCCGGGTGGGGTTTTAGGCGTGGCTCCTGGCCTCTGGGGTCCCACCTGGGGCTGCCCGGCTGGGTGGTGAGGCGCCTTCTTCCACTGCCTGTGCCCTGTCCTGCGCCTCCTCCCCAGGGACCCCAGAGAAGCTGACCCGCGGGGCACATGCTCAGAGCAGTGGTTCAGCCTGGCTAAGGGGGTTTGCAAACTAGAGCCCTCGGCACCCCTCCTGAAAGCCTGGCTCAGGGCCCAGTGCTTAAGCTCCCCAGTGGCTCTGGCTCCGACCCCAGCGCCCCCTTCCAGGGACCAGACAGTCCTAAGAGCCTCACGGACATTCAGTCTTCACACGAACGACCTGAGGGACCCTTCCTATCAACCTGGGGAGCCACACTCCCCCCCCCCCCACGCACACACACACCGCCTCTCCCCAGGGCAGAACTGGAATCTCTCGGGGGCCACCCACCCCATCTAGAGATCCCTACCTGGGTGCCACGCCCCGGCTGGGGCAGCGTCCCGCTGAGACCCTGTGCACAGGTCTGTGGGGAGGGAGGAGTTTCCCAGGGAGAAGGCCCCTCATTTTCACAGCTCCTTTCTCACAGGCCTGTGGGACCCAGAGACTTGGGGGCCGTTTGGGGGCCACATGGGCACCCTCCATGGGAGCCCTGAGGCAAGGGGGCAAGGGGGCACGACCCCAGGGTCACCCAGGGCGGTGGTGGTACAGCCGGTGCTGGAATGGGGTGTCCTGCCCCCGCCAGGCTGCCTCACTGCACCACACCGCCCCTCCTCGCGGGGCGGGGGCGGGGGCGGGGGCGGGGGGAGGCACGGTCCCTGACGGCGGCCCCCGCAGGAGGAGGGCGAGCTCTGCCTGAACAGCGCCCAGTGCAAGAGCAAGTGCTGCCACCGGACCAGCGGGCTGAGCCTGGCCCGCTGCGCGCCCAAGGCCAGCGAGAACAGCGACTGCTCTGCCAAGGTGGGTCCCCAGGACTGGGAGGGGGCGCCCCGAGGGGAGGGCCCCGGGCCTGGGGGTGGATGGGGAGGAGGGTAGCCGGAACTTGCAATGTTGGGGAGACAGAGGAAGGTCAGCGGGCCTCCCAGCCGTTTCCGGCCCCAGGGCCTCACAGCTGACCAGGGAGAGGGGCGGGTAAATGGGGGCTCCCCAGACAGAGCAGATGAGCCAGAGGGGAGCCATGGAGCCGGGGACGGGGGTGCAGTCAGGGAGGAGCACCGCCTGAAAGGCCGACTGCGGCTGGATCTGGGGTCAGATCCGAGGCAGGGGGTGCCCAAAGGAGCCCCCCAGCCTGTGACTCCCCTGGCGCCGTGTCTCCGCAGACGCTCTACGGGGTTTACTACAAGTGTCCCTGCGAGCGGGGCCTGACCTGCGAGGTGGACAAGTCCATCGTGGGCTCCATCACCAACACCAACTTCGGCACCTGCCGAGACAAGGGACGCTCCAGGGAGTGAGAGCCCCGCCGGCCATGCCCCGGCCCAGCCCGCGGAAGGACGCTCCTCCCGTGCCTCCTCTCCCCGGCTGGCCACCCCCGGGACCAGCGCCTCCGTTTTCTGATTGGGTTCTTGGCAATTAAAGCCCCTCCTGCAAACCTTCCCCGCGCCTGGATGTTACTGCGGAGCTGGTGTCTTCCTTGACGCTCCTTTCACGGAGCCTTTGCCCCCTCCGAGCCGCAGCCAAGGGGCCGAGGAAGGCGGGCGAGGAGGCTGCCCAGCGAGACAAGGCTGTAAGGCCGAGGGCCTCCCCATTCTGGGGAGCAACCCCTCCTCCCTGGGAGGCCCTCCTCGCCCCTCGGGTTCTCAGACAGAAAGACAGGCAAGCATGTGTACACACACATGCACACACACACCCCCCACTGGTGGGAGCTATATTGACCCTATTCTTTGCCCTGCATCAAAGCTTACCTGTCCCCTGTGCTGGGCTCACGCCTGTGTTCTGGGCCCCAACTCTCAGATGTGACAACCAGAGGACACACGCATGTGTGAAGGGCCAGACTGTTAGGGTCGCCGAAGGAGGAACGCATGAGAATTATGAATTTATTAGGTCATCTGGGTACCAGATGGGCTGAGCCCCAAAATGGGGCCAGCTGCCCCAAAGACGGGGAGTCAGAGGTTTTTAAAGGACTCTAGGCAGGCTTTTTCTGGGCGGAGAATTCTCTGTGCAGGTCCGGATTCTGGGAAACGCCGGAGGGGAGAGGTAATGGTCTTAGCAAGTGGAATGTAGTCTAAGCACGTGGAATGGGAGGGGCTATCGATCAATTATTTGATCAGACCTAACACAGACCACCAACAGCGCTGTGGACTTCCTGTGCTCGCCAGCCAAGCCCTCACAGTGATCCCGGGAGAATGGTTGTCTCCACTTTAGAGATAAAAGACGGAGGTGTAGAGAGGTTCAGTGCCTTGCCCGATGTCACAGAACTAGAAAAAGTTGACACTAAACCCGTCTAACTCCACACACCCCCACACACACACTTTTCTACAATTCCCTGTTCTTTCCCAATTATCCATACCAAGACAATTGGGTGGAATTGCAGGACATTTAGTTTTGGCTTAATATAAAAATTTCATACTCAAACCTGGGGTCCCCGTCTGAGATGTGTAAGTGGAGGTTCACTCAGTGGGGATGCTGGAGAGGAGAGTCACACTAAGGCTGTGGGAGAGTAAACTCAGTGAAACGGAGGTGTTCTCCCAGCCCCAGGATTCTGTAGTTCCGGGATCAAAGGATCCTTCGAGTAACCATTAGGATTATGAGTTAGGGACTCGATTCAGTTGTAACCAAAAAACAAACACAACAACAAGTAATATGGCTTTAAACATAGGGGCATATATTTCTCATGAATTGAGAAGTCTAGAGATAGGAGGTGCTGGTATTTGTTTGGGGGCTGGCAGATCCGCTATTCTCTTGACCTTCTCACAGTTGGCAAACGCCTGCATAGCAGCTCCTAAGGTCACATCCTCTCACCGTACCCTAAGTGAGAAAGTGCAGAGAAGGGGTTGGGATAGGAGTGAGGGCGGGTAGGTCTCCTACCACACTTTCTTGTCTTGTGCTAAAGCCTCCAGGAAGACTTCTCCATATCTCCATGTCTGCAATAGGTCACCTGACCACCTCTAGCTGCAAGGGAGGCTGGGAAAGCAAGTATTGGGCAAAAGGAATGTGGTTAAATTAATCATGGTCCCTCTCCAGGGGCTGGACACATTATTACTCACACAATATTGGGGTTCAGTGAGCAAGGAAGGGGGGCAATGGCTGGTTACAGTGTCTGCCACACCTGAGTTAGTGCTCAACCAGAGGAGCTTTCAACACCTTAACCCAGAGGGGTCTCAGGCCCTGAGGCAAGGCGGGGCATACTTCTTGGTGACCAGATTCAGCCCTGTGGGGGCTGCACTCCTTCACTTCTTCACACGACTACTGAGTGACCACGTGCCCAGCACTGAGTTACAGACTGTGGGGACACGAGGAAAACGTCCTTAGTTCCCAGGAGTGAGTAGGGAGCTGGGCTCTGCAGAAGCAAGTGGCCCAGACCCCTGTTCCCTTGTATTGAATATCTCACCTGGAATGCTTGTTTCTTTATGCTGAGCCTGGCTGATACAAGGCTGCTGGACAAAGGGAGCCTGGGGGCTCTTGTTGCTCTTGTTCAAAAAAGCCTTTCTCTCTCTAAGCCTGAGCCCATCGTCCTCCCATTTTCTAATTCACATACAGCTGTCCCAGAGGTGTATGTAGCCTTGATATTGACACTTTCCATCTTAACAGCCTACTCCCAGGAACTCCCCGTATGGCTGTAACTTTTTCTAGTCCTGCTAGATATTCAGCTAGAGAAGCAGGGGTGTTTGCAGCCTAGAGCCCATGAAAAATTCCTAATGCTGGACCCTGGCGACCTACGTTGTCTAATACGATAGCTCTCAGCCAGCCACATGTTCATCACTTGGCTTGTGGCTCATCTGAATGGAGAGAAGGGCAAAATTACAAACTGGATTTTGAAGACCAAGTTCCAAAAAAAGCTAAAATATCTCAAATAATTTTTACATGTTGAAATGAAAAAAAGCTTTGATTCAAAATTGATTCCACCTGTTTCTTTTTACCTTTCAGTATAGCTATTCGAAAATTTGAAATTACATGTATAGCTCCATTTTATTTCCATTGGACAGGGCTGCCCTAGAGAACTGACTCTTCACAGAAGAAGCGCCGTCTTACACCTCGAAGCACTTTCTCCCCACAGGGCTCCAGATTCTGGCAGCAGAGGCCTCACCAATGACCACTCTTTCCTCAGGGGCAGCTGAAGGAATCCATGGGTTGTGAAGGGATCCAGAATACACCACTGTAGCATTACAATTATTTTGAACAGAAGGCATTTGAGTATAGGCTTTTTTTCTGAACCCCCTTATCTACCTAAAAGCAGAGCCTCCCAAAAGAACTCAATTGTCATAAATACCCTCCTGGGAGGTTTCTTATAACGAGCCAAGATGGACTCTTTTGCTGTGTTGACTTCATTATTGGAGAGGAGATGTTTGCACCACACCGAAGTGGACATTGTCACACAGTTGTCATATCGCTCCCATTTACTCTCCTAAAGCCCATTTATCTTTCCTAAAACTCATTTGTCTTCCCATAAATGCCCTCCCCCATCTTTTTCCCCTATTAAGATGTCATTTTCCAAAGTGTCCTCCTCTGCCCTGGCTGGTTTGGCTCAGTGGATAGGGTGTCAGCCTGTGGACTGAAGGGTTGCAGGTTCGATTCTGGTCAAGGGAACATGCCTGTGTTTCCGGCTCCATCGCCAGTAGGCAGGAGGCAGCCAATCAATGATTCTCTCTCATCATTGATGTTTCAATCTCTCTCTCCCTCTCCCTTCCTCTCTGAAATCAATAAAAATATCTTTAGGGGAAAAAAAGTGTCCTTCTCCCCCTCCCTTCCCCAATTTGGATGGTATATGAGCCCCAAATTCTAACTGCCTCGTTGAGTCCCACTTTTCTGTGAACTCCCCCATTTCTCTATACTAATAAAAGGGTAATATGCTAATTAGACCAAAGCCACAAAGGCTTCAAGGGCTGAGGGCCTGCAGCGTGGGAGAGGCAGCAGCGCGGGAGGAGGAAGGCAATCGCAGCAGCCGCAGGAGGAGAACAGATCTCGCGACAGCCAGGGGAGGAGAGACACACACCCCCAGTGCACGAATTTTTATGCACCGGGCCTCTAATATATATATATATATATATATATATATATATATATATATAAAAGCCTAAGCAACCAGACAACTGGATGACCGGATGATTGGCCCGTAGCTGTGACATGCACTGACCACCAGGGGCAGACACTCAACTCAGGAGCTGCCCCTTGGTGATTGGTGCACTTCCACAGCTGGAGGGCCACTGCATCAAACATCTGGTGCAGCTGACAGATGGGCACCAGACACCAGGCTCACAAGCCTCTCCTGCGGCCACTTCCCCTGCGTGCCCGTGCAGCAGCAGCAGCAGGGCCGGGATGAGTGGGAGAAGTGCTCCTCCCTGGCCACCTAGTGCTTCCCACGCTACTTCATGCTGTGCGAGATCAACGCGGACAGGGGGCTGCAGCCCAATGAGCTGGCGGGTGAGGCTGAGCTGCAGTGGTGCAGAGGTCCACTGATCCCCACAGGCCAGGCCAAGGGACCCAACTGGTGCACAAATCCGTGCATCGGGCCTCTAGTCTATACATTTAAAAGCCTAATATGCAAATTGTCCCCTCGGGAGTTCAACCGGGAGACCGGGAGTTCGATCACTCACTATGACGTGTGCTGACCACCAGGGGGTGGCACAGAATGAGGAAAGGCCCCAGCCAGCAGCTGGAAAGCCCCTACCCGTGCACGGATTTTGTGCACCGGGCCTCTAGTGTATAAATAAAGAAAAATCTGTCTTTTCCCTTGTTAATCTCTTCTGTCACTTTAATTTGCAGACCTCCAAACACTGAACCTAAGAGGGTAGAAAAAAAATTTTTTTTTCCTCCAACACTTAGAACCAGTTTAATTATCTCAGCAACGTATCTTTTTTTCTCTCCCTTCAACTTCTAAGACATTGATTACCCCAGGAGGCTGGGCTTCCAGCTTGCAACCTCTTCTTCCAAGGTTGTTTTATTGACTTTCTCCAAATGGGGGGAGCTCATGTAACACTATGATCTATAACAATGTGTATCTGCCTGATGTATAGGTAACACTATGTATGTGTCTGATGTGTGTAGTACATATTCTACCAAGTTGTGATTTGCACTTTTGCTGATTTATAGGGGAGTGCTCTTGCACCATAAGCCTGGCACCCTGGACAGCAACCTCTTGCTCAGGTCTGCAGGCTTCACTTTAATCAGAGGCGTGCTGAGCCTGGAACCTGAGTACGAAGTGTCACCTGAATATAACGGCCGCCTTGAGCCCGCCTCTGCGGAGAACGCACTGCACTGTACACAAGCCAGCGAGCTAGCCTCTGGCTCTGAGAGCCTCTCACCATGCAGTGCAACTTCGAAAGCTCCTCTTGACTCCCTCTCTTCCCGTCGGCACGCTGGGTGCTCCAGTCTTCCTCCCACTCTCTTCCCTGGGCTCTCCTTCCTTTCTCGTCCCTTCCTTCTAACCCGATGCCCCTGAAGAGTCATAGTCATCGCTTTCAAGCTGTGTGACCTTGAGCAAGTTGCTGTGGACAAAGAAAGAGGTTCTATGGAAGGTAACCTCACAGGTGATCTGATCATAAATTGCTAACTGGGCAGGTCATGGTGGGTAGTCACGTCCCAGGCCTATCAAAGGTTGATCTTTGCCTTAAGCATTGTTCTTGTGCATCTAAGTTAGCAAACCTTTGGAACGCCAGAAGCAATCCTCTTTTCCAGACCCCTCTGGAGGCATAGCCACCCTCAAAGGAGCACATACTCTTGTTAACTATCCTGCAATCCAGCAATTTTCACCTCTTTACATCTCATGGCACACATAAACTAATCACTAAAATTCTGTGGAACTCGAGAAAGATACTATATTTTTTGCCAATGTGACAAAAAACAAGTATTATTTTTACTGACTTACAAAGAATGATAATAATAATAGTAATTTAATTACCTACCCTTTTTGCTCCTAAGTGACTTTTTAAAAAATCAGATGCCTATTCCTGCATATAAGGATTTCTGGTACCAAGAGTTAACCAATCAGATGCAACCTTATTATGCCACATGACCAGTAAGATGCAACTCTATTATGTAGCCTATATATTTATGGTTAAAGACAGGGAATTCGCACCAGACAGCTATTGCTGTGCCGGCTGTTGTCATTCTTTTAATTTGAGAATCTGAAGGAAGAGGTCAATGCCCCTGACTAGGGGATTACATGTTTTAAAAATTCTTGCCCAGCCGGGTGCTCAGTTAGTTGGAACCTTGTCCCTTACGAGTTTGATTCCTGGTCAGAGCACATACCTAGGTTGCGGGTTCAATCCCCAGTTGGGGCATATGAGAAGCAACTTATTGATGTTTCTCTCTCACTCCCTTCCTCTCTCTAAAAATCAATTAACATACCTGTGGGTGAGGATTATAAGAAAATATTCTTGCTCTAACCGGTTTGGCTCAGTGGATAGAGCGTCGGCCTGCAGACTGAAAGATCCCAGGTTCAATTCTGGTCAAGGGCATGTACCTTGGTTGTGGGCACATCCCCAGTCAGGGGTGTGCAGGAAGCAGCTGATCGATGTTTCTCTCTCATCGATGTTTCTAACTCTCTATCCCTCTCCCTTCCTCTCTGTAAAAACATCAATAAAATATATTTTTTTAAAAAGAAAAGGAAAGTATTCTTGCAACACATCAGTTGAAAATTGCTGCTATAATCCAATCCCCACCTTGCTTTCTCCCAACTTCATTTAATCTTTCTTAGTTTCTTCATTTCTGTAAACTATCATTTTAGGGTGCATTTAAGATCGTGCTTCCTGGCAATTATCCTCAGTTTGGCTCAAATAAATTCTTATAGAAATTCTCTACAGGTTTGGATGTTTCTTATGCTGGCATTGCCCAATCCCTCTGTTTCCTCACCTATGGAATAGGGTGATACCAGTACCTACTCCTCATGGGGTTTTGTAGGATTAAGTGAGATCATGCGTGTAAGGCCCCTGGCATCTAGTGTGTACTCAATAAACATTCAATTCTTTTTTTAAAATATGTTTTATTGACTTCAGAGAGGAAGGAAGAAGGACAGAGAGATAGAAACATCCATGATAGAGAACCATCGGTCCACCTCCTGCCTGCCTCACACTGGGGATCAAGCCCGCAACCCAGGCACATGCCCCAACCAGGAATCGAACCTGGTTCCTAGGTCGATGCTCAGCAACTGAGCCACGCCAGCCAGGCAACATTCAATTCTTTATATACATGTTCGTTCTGTACACTTTCTTTCCCGTTTCTGAAATTTAAGGCCAGGGAACCAAGAACTCGGGTGTAAACTGAGCTTATTATGGAGTGGGCTAAAGCCAGAAAGGGAGTGGGGCTGGGAAGGGAACTCAAGTCCCCTCTGAAGGACTTTTATTCAACAGGGGAAGACTCTGCTGACCCCAAGAAGGAATATACCTGTCAAGAAGGACTGCTTGCAGTTAATTAGGCAAAAATTCATAATCAGAGTGTAGCAGCCATTGCTGACAGGGGCTTCTCACCGACTCTGCACCTCAGGAGAAGCCACAGACAGAAATGCCAGCTTTCTGCACTGTGTTCCTCCCTGCTGAGCCAACCCTTATAAACCTGGAATCGTCTTTCAACCAATGGGTGAGACCTGTCACATCCAACATCCTCATTTGCATTTTTACTGACCAATCAGAGCATCTCCATAATGACCAATCAGAATGCATGAGTCTGACCAATGAAGACAGTGCTATTTAGATTAATAAGACTGTACCATTTTGGTTTCCTCCTTTGCATAGAAATAGGCCAATCAGGGACGGGGGTGGGAGCTTTATAAAAGCAGGCCTCCCCCTTTGTTTCAGCAAAGGGCACTTTGGGTTTCCTTTGAAGGCTGCCTCTCCTGGTTTTGTTGCCTCTCCTGGTTTTTCGAACTACTAGCATATCTGACTGAAGTTTCTCCTTTTCCCACAGCCCAGAGGGAGGATTCCTGTTGGCACTGGCTTGGTGGCTGCAAACTTTGGTCAACAACCCCAAGCCCAAGAGAACCCCTTCCTGTGTCCTCCCCCATGTCCTCCCACCTCCCCGCTGCCCCAGGAACTTGTTCCCCAGCCCCCACCTCCAAGGCAACAAATTTTTTTTTTAATGTTTTATTGATTTCAGAGAGAAAGGGAGAGGGAGAGAGAGAGATGGAAACACCAATGATGAGAGAGAATCATTGATCGGCTGCCTCCTGCACACCCCCTACTGGGATCGAGCCCACAACCCAGACATGTGCCCTTGACTGGAATTGAACCTGGAACCCTTTAGTCCACAGGCCGGTGCTCCATCCACTGAGCCAAGCTGGCTAGGGTCAAGGCAACAGATATTGGAAACTCTTTATTTCAATGATGGAGCACTATCCCCCTCCCTCCCTGCCCCTCCCTGTTGGTGGAGGCTGGGGGCAGGGCAGGAACACACAGTTCTGGGTAGACCTGGAGTGGGTAGAGGAGGAGGGCCAGGAGACACGGAAGAGGGCACATTAGAAAATACTTTTCTTAATTTGCTTCTTTTTTACCATTTTCTTACAGTGGCCGTAGGTAATTCTAAAGGATTTCTCATTCTTCGAAAATACACAAGTCAGGTCCGGCTGGCAGGGACACTCATTATACAGGCCGAGGAACGTCTGGGAAAGGCAAGATTTGACCTTGACCTTGGCTGCTGCTCTGCCCTCAGTTCTGAGAGGCAGCTCCCATTTCCACCCCAGCCCAGCTCTGGGATGGATCTTTTGCTTGCACACAGCAGAGGGTCTGTGCCTCTGGCTTCCTCCTCCATGCTGGCCCCTAGGATTGCTCAGTGCCCTCCTATTCTTGGGCAAAATCCAGCCAGGAATACCTGGGGCTACAGCATAACTCCTGAGGCTGTGTGCGTGGGGCGGGGGGGGCGGGGGGGCGGGGTCTGAGGCAGAGGAGCACCGTGGTTAGGGTCAGACCGTCTAGCTGTGCCCAATTACTGAGCTACTTTCCGGGTTTGCTGAGATGGGCCTTGAGAACAGGAACCCACGTTAGAGGGAAGCATCGCCACGCCTCTGGGGTGGGGACCCACCTTGGGTCTGTCCTGGCTCCCTCAGGCCCCGGGCGGCTGGAGTCAGCACAGCAGAGCATCCCCACCTTCCCCTGGGCTCTGGGTCCGCCAGGCTCTCCGTTTTGGTGCATCCCCCCCCGCCCCCCGCCAACCCTCCCCTCCACGCCGGGCGTCACCCACCTGCGTGTGGCACAGGCTGCTCTCAGCCCCCAGCTCGGAGCAGTGCGACTCGCAGTTGTAGGGGTCCCGCCGGCAGCACTTGCTCTTGCACTTGTTGCTCTGGATGCAGACCTCCCCGGCGTTCTGTGGAAGAGGACCCTCCGGCTCTTCTCAGCCCCGCGCCCCGCGGGGGCTTTCTCCCAGCTGCCCCCCCCCCCCACACACACACCCACTGCCACCAGGCTGGGACCGCAGCGGGTAGGAGGGGAAAGAGCCGCTGGCAGGACGGGGCTGGTGCCCAGAGGGGCTGTAACTGCGTCTGCAGGTTTGCTCCGTGTCCCCGAAGTAGCTGCTCCTCCTGCAGCACACCAGGCTGGCCCGACCTGCTGTCTCTGCTCCTGCAGGTGCTTCTGCAAACTCTCACCTCCCTTTTCACCTGAACTGGGGTGTCACCTGCCTCTCCCCCCAACGCACACACAGATCAATGGCCCCCAGTGCTGGGGCTTCCAGCATTGTATTACCTATCGCCGTCACCCATCGCCTCTGTCACCATCGCCCCTCCGTCACCCATCGCCCCTCTGTCACCCATCGCCCCTCCGTCACCCATCGCCTCTCTGTCACCCATCGCCTCTCTGTCACCCATCGCCTCTGTCACCCATCGCCCCTCCGTCACCCATCGCCCCTCTGTCACCCATCGCCTCTCTGTCACCCATCGCCTCTCTGTCACCCATCGCCTCTCTGTCACCCATCGCCCCTCTGTCACCCATCGCCTCTCTGTCACCCATCGCCTCTCTGTCACCCATCGCCCCTCTGTCACCCATCGCCTCTCTGTCACCCATCGCCCCTCTGTCACTCATCGCCCCTCTGTCACCCATCACCTCTCTGGCTGACGATTTCAATAGTCATTCAACCAGCAAATGCTGAGCACCTACTGTGTGCAGGCCCTGCTCCCGGCACTGGGGATGCCGCTGGGAACAAAGCAAATGCCCGCCCCCTGGAGCAGCAGCAAGCAGTCTGCCAGAACTTCCCACAGTGAGGACACGTGCTCTCGGCCCTGTCCCACTGGCACTCACAGCCGCACGTGGCTGTCCAACACTGAAGAGGTGTGATTCAGGCTAGTGTGACTGAGGAACTGAATTTTATTTTTATTTTATTTTTTAAAATATATTTTATTGATTTTTTACAGAGAGGAAGGGAGAGTGATAGAGAGTTAGAAACATCGATGAGAGAGAAATATCGATCAGCTGCCTCCTGCACACCCCCTACTGGGGATGTGCCCGCAACCAAGGTACATGCCCCTGACCAGAATCGAACCTGGGACCCTTGAGTCCGCAGGCTGATGCTCTATCCACTGAGCCAAACCGGTTAGGGCCTGAATTTTATTTTATTAAATATATATATTGATTGATTTCAAAGAGGAAGAGAGAGAAACATCAATGATGAGAGAGAATCATTGATCAGCTGTCTCCTGCACGCCCCCTACTGGGGATAGATCCCACAACACGGGCATGAATCTAACCCAGGACCCTTCAGTCCGCAGGCCGATGCTCTGTCCAGTGAGCCAAATCAGCTAGGGCAGAAACTGGATTTTAAATTTTGTTTACCTTTCATTTAAGAAACTGCGAGTGACTAGTTACACTATTGGACGGACCCAGCTCTAGATAAGAAATATCACAACTACATAAGTGAAATAGGTGGGTCACAGACAGAACGCTGAGCAAAAACAGCTGGATTTAAACAAACAAACAGCAAAGAACACACCGTGTGATTCCATTATATGACGCTTAAAAACAGGCAGCACTAGCCCACAGCGATGAGGTCCGGTGCGTGTGCCCTTTGGGACTGCTGGCCACGAGCCCGACTGCATGTGTTCTTACCTAACATACATACGTTAGGTGTTATAAATAACAACTCCGACATATCACACACGTGTAATCATATCCATTGTGTATGGGTAAGTGCTGTGAAGAAAAGCCAGCACCCTGGCCAGTGTGGCTCAGCTGGTTGGGTTCGTCCTGTGCACTGAGGGGCTGCGCTTTGATTCCCAGTCAGGGCACGTGCCCGGGTTTGGGGCTTGGTCCCCCGTGAAGGGCATGCAAGAGGCAGCTGATCTTCACAGAGATGTTTCTGCCTCTCCCTCTCCCTTCCTCTCTCTCTAAAAATCACTGAAAGATGTTTTAAGAGAGAGAGAGAGAGAATAAAGCAGGAAAGGAGGACTGGATTGGCAATAGCCTCTTCCTGGTCTTCCTGATTCCACTCCTGCCAGTAACCCACCCCAGTCCCCCACCTCCACCCGACACTCTCATCTCCCCTTCCCCCCGACCCCCTCTCTGGCCATCAGTCCTTCTCAGAACAGCTAGCAGAATCTTTTTTCAAAAGAAAATCCCATCACACCATTTCCATACTTCAAAACCTCCAAGGACTTCCCAGAGCATTGACACAGGGGAAACTCTGGGACCTGCGGGCTCACTCATTCCAGGCTGGCTGCCAGCTCTGGATGCCTCCTGCCCCCTCCACACTCGCCCTGTAGCCACCACAGGGCCTCTGAATGCCCCTACCCCGCCTGGCCCCAGGCCATTTGCACTGCTGGCTCCTCTGCCCAGAACACCCTGCCCTGTGAGCTCTGCCTGGCTGCCTCCCTCTCCAGCCTCAGGCTGACAGGCCTTCCTGCACCCCCGGGGAGAGCAGATCTCATCACCTGGTTCACAACATTTGTGAGTCTGAAATTACCTTCTTTCTTTATTTTTTAAAATGTTGTCTCCCCTGCTAGAACCTCAGGGATCTTTGGCTGCCTTATTCAGGGTGGTATTTCTTAGCCCCTCGTAGATGCAGATGGCAAAACAGCTGAATAAATGCGGACACTGTAATTCTCTGTGCTTCCATCTCTCTGACCTCGTCTCTGACCTCGTCTCCGATTATTTCCAGCCTCTCACTCCTCTTTGAATCTGCGGGCGAGGTCCCTTCCCCAGACCTTCGTCCTGGCTCTTCCTCCACCTGGGATGCTCCCTTTAAGAAAGGATTCACTTCCTTTGGGTCTTTGTTTAAATTTCACTTTGTTGGTAAGGTCTCCGGACCCGAGCACCACTTTAGAACTGCAATCTCTCTTCACACCACCACTCCTGAAGTCCCTTCCTTCCCTTCTTTGTCCGCGGGTGTTTATCACCTGAGATGTAGCAATATTTTACTTATTTGCCTCCTACACAAGAATGTTAGCTCTACAAGGGCAATGATTTTGGTGCCTCGCTCACAGCCCTAACCCCAGCACCTAGAAAAATAATTTACATATAATAGGTGCTCAATAAATGAATGAATGGCTGGATGGATGAATGTCTCTTACCAGATGTGAGCCTGGGGGTGGGGAGAGTGCAGTGCACCTGGGTCTGCCTTTCTTTCCCAGGCATCCTCCACCCAACACTCCCTACTACCCCCCCACCCCCCGCTTCCGGCTTCCACTCACACCTGCCTCTGTGCCCACCCCTCTTCCCCAAACAGTATAGATCTTAGGACGGTGCAGAGGAGGTGACTGGATCCTCTGGGTTCCTTACCAAATTTTGAGCTTGCTGTGTCTTTAAGATTGAGCTGCTGGTGAGAGGGAAGAAATCAGAGAGGAGGAGGAGGACCGGGAGCTGCAGCCTCCGAATCATGGCCCAGAGGTGTTGGTGGCATTTCTAAGGTCCAACTAAATACCCCGGCATCTGCCATGTGACTGCCATGTGACTCAGGCCTGGAGGGCAGGTAGCAGGTGTGAGTGCCCAGACCCAGCCTAGACAGGAGAGGCTGTGTGGGCTGCAGACCGCAGAGACGGAGGAACAAGCAAGGGGCTGGGGGTGGAAGTTCTTAGACCACAGAGGCACCCAGAACCACTGCTGTGTTCCTCTTGCTGCCCTCAGAATAGACTAGTCTCTGTGCTTGGAATCAGGCAAGATCTGGGTTCAACCCCAGATCTACTGCTTATCGGCTGTACGATCTTGGGCAGACTTCATAACTTCTTTGAGCCTCAGTTTCCCCACCTGCAAAATGTGAAATAATAGCAGTGCATCACAGGGATGATGCAAGGCTTAAATAGCAGGTATTACACGTCATATAGAATAGGCACCCAATAAACACGAGCTGTGATCGTCCTTAGAATCAGAAGATCTTGGAGTTAGAGGGGTTTCAAAAGATGCTCTCATCCAATCCAATTGTATATTGTTACTAATAAACAACCTTTTTTTACTGGAGAGCTGCCCATGTCGGATGTGACTCTCCCCTCCTCATCTCTTGTCAGCTCCCGAGAAAGAATTCAGATGAGTGACAGACAGCAGTGTTGAAGCAAAGCAAGTGAATTTATTTTGGAGGCAAAGCAAGCTAACTCGTTAGGGAAGCCCAGCAAGCAGGTTTATTATGAATACACTTGGCATAGAGCACAAGCGGGCAATTCAGCTAGTTTAGCCTGTGGGGTCAAGGGTTTTATAACTTTTCCCCTTGTAGGTTTCAAGGTTCCCCTTTTCCATTGTTGCAGCTTTTTCCGGAATTTACAAGAACATTTGGCGATTTTATCTTGGCAGATTCCAAACTGCGGACTTCTTGTTCAGTGGGTGAGGTCAACTCCCCCTCTTCTTCTTCCCCTCCCCGCCTCCCGCCCTGGCAGTTATCTTTCCTGCCTAACATCCCCCCTCAAGTGATACCGTGGGAATGCTTTGGGGGCTTCGTTATTTGTCCCGAGACTTCATCTGTGGGTACAGGTAGCATTAAGTGGGTCTTTGTTCTTTGTTTCCCCAGGCCGGGTGACTTAAGCTATGTGTTCTCTGATTAAGCCAGCGTGCGCAGCCGACGTGAGAGCTGCCTATCAGTACCATCACCTCTGGGTCACGGCAGCCCAGCTCCTCTTGCTTATTAAATAAAAAAGGATTTTGTGGCGGCAGGTTGCTCTCACTGTAGATTCTCCCTTTGTCTTTTAATAACAGAACCCCAAGCTTTAGTTTAGCAGGACACGTGAAAACCCAAACGAAAACTACATTTCCCCGTCTCCCTTGCAGCTAGCTATAGTCATGTGTACAAGTTTTTCTCAAGTGAACACAGTTCATGCTGCCTGTAGGTCATACCCTTTTAGGAAGCATGAGCATTTGCTGTCTTACCCCCTTTGCAGACTAAGTCAGTCCAATCAGGATCCATCTGAGGGTGTTTGCTAAGAATCCTGGGACAGAGATATGCATGTGTGAGGTGGATTTTTGCATAAGAGCCTGCCCTCCAGAGCAAGAGGCCTGGGTCCACATCCCGGTCCCACCCTTACTGAGAACCCTTGAGAAGGATTATTGAGCCTTACCGCCCTGTTTGTGAAATGAGGATGATTGTGTATTACCTTGCTGTAACAGTGAGTTAATACAGATTAGAAAACACTTTGTATAATGTCTGGGACGTCAGTTGTCAGTAAACCCTAGCTGTTTTTATTAGTGATATCTAGAACTTATGTGGCTACTGGGGAGAAAACCAGCCTGAGGCCATGGAGTGGCTGGATTCAGCCAGACCTGAGGCCTGCCCCTCCTTTCCATTTCTACTTCTGACCAATGAATTCCCTCCTCACTTGGACCCATTTGTTTGTTTTTGAGTTTTTGTTTTGTTTTGTTTTGTTTTTCAGAGAGGAAGGGAGAGGGAGAGAGAGATAAAAACATCAATAATGAGAGAGAATCATTGATTGGCTGCCTCCTGCACGCCCCCTTCTGGGGATCGAGCCCACAACTCAGGCATGTGCCCTTGACTGGAATCGAACCCAGGACCCTTCAGTCTCCAGACCGATGCTCTATCCACTGAGCCAAACCAGCCAGGGCTGTTTTTGAGTTTTGAAGGTTTCTTCAATCGTGCTATATTTTAATGTCAAGTGCTTTCGCTCGGCATCAGTGATGAGTTGGTTTTGAGACAATTCCTTATTCCCCCGCTGGGATGATCACTGACCTCTCCATTCCTTTGGGGTGATTCTGCCAACAGGGGACAGGTTCCATTCTATTCCACTGCGTGTCGCTGTACACGTCCATGTACAACACAGACAGTGGCTCCGCTAGCGAATACAGCGTGACCATATTTGTCAGGGAAATCCGGTGTCGGTTTCTGGTGGGCCTGTTCGCACTGAGAGACGACTTAGCAAGTGTTGGGTCAATGGAAACTTCGTGAAGCTGAAGACGGAATTGCAGCCACGGCAATTGTTTGTTGGACGCCGTTTGTTGGACGCCGCGTCAAGCACCCTTCTTTCATTTATAGATATACTTGCAGCAGAAAGAGAACTGGCTGATACCCCATGGGGTGCCCCGGACAAGTCAGGTAGCTCTCCGAGCCTGTTTCTTATCCATACAGGGGAACTGGTCACCCCTGAGAGAGCAGCGGCATCAGCGCACTCGGCGCCTTTCCAACCGCAGGCACGAGCATTTGCGCATCCACACTTCATGCACATTCTCACAAGTCCTCTCCCAATGGCCTCCCTTCACCCCCTTGCACAGTGTTCACATCCTCCCTCTCAGGCCCTCCTACCACACAGCCATCCACGGGCACCTCAGCATCCACGCTCCAGGCGCATTCTTCAGCTCTGCCCCTTCCACACGGCCCTCCATCCCACGGGCCCCTCCTGGACGCAGCCTCTCACCCACCCATCCCACCCCATTCCCTTCCCCAGCACTGCCCTGAGGCCGCCAGGCCTCCTCCCAGGCCAAACCCCAGGGGAAGCTCTTTCAGGCCTCCAGCCTCCCCTTTCACGGGCCCCAGACGGGGGCGAGCGCTACCAGGTTCCCTCTCCCAGGAAATGCACAGAGGCCAGAGCCGGAGAGTGACTTTAATGTGTCTGGAGCTGGATTGTGAACAAGATGGGGACTCCAAGGCCGCTGGCCGAGGGAGGGGAGGAGGATGGCCGTGTCCCCCGCATCGTCCTCTAGAGCAGAGAGCACCGGCGGGGACAGCTCGGGTCCTTGGGTATGCAACTCAAGCCCAGTCGGCAGGGGCATACGATGTTGGTGGCTCTCTTGGTCTGTGGGAAGTGAGTGTGAGAGTTGGGGGTCACCACGGTTCCGGGAAGAAGGGGGTTTAAACTTCTCGGGGAGCACAAGTCATGGTGAGTCGGACCTGGGGCCTGTCGGCTCTACAGCTTATACCTTCACGACCGGAGGCAACTTTGTCTCCGTTTCCTCATCTGTCAAAGGAGCTAATAATTGTAACCCACCTCCTAGGGCTACTAAGAGGATTAAATGAAATAAGTTTGATCAAGTGCTCACAATGAAAAGACCCTCTGGCCACTTCGAGAGAGAGTCGGGCCAGGGCGGGGCCTGGCAGCTCCCAGACAGGGCCATGCAGCCGCGCCCAGCCTCCCTGGAAGGGCTGGGGCCCAGGGCCAGAGGAGAGGAGGCGAGCAGGAACAAGACGTACTGTGCACGCTGCCCCCCGCGCTTCCACCAGCTAATAACCAGCATGCGCAGCTGAGCTGTCGCTGCCAGGAACACATACTCTTCCCAGCAACCTGGTGGGGGAGGTCGGTAACCCCATTTTACAGATGAGGAAACCAAGGCCAGAGAACAGCAGTGGCCTGTCTGAGGTCACAAAGACGGGGTGGAAAGCAGGATCTGCATCAGGGCCAGCTCCAAAGCTGTGCCCCTGCCATGGCGGTGCCTCGCTGCTCTCCAGAGTGAGGTCACTGTGGCAGGGGCTGGGGGTTGCTAGGGAGAATGTCTTTCCCACTCTGCCTCAGTGATGTTACGGTAGATATTCATTCAACAAACATTGGTTGCGCACCTGCGTTGCGCAGGCACAAAGCTGAGGGGTAGGGGGTTCAAAGATGAGTATGCTCCGATCTGCCCTTGGGCTCCAAGCGCGGCCGACTCAGGCCCAACGCATGGCCACCAGGGAGACCCGGGCCCTGCTGAGGGTCTGGGCCAAGGGTGCGGGATTCCAAGGAGAGAAGGCTTGTCAGAGGGAGCAGCTGGCATTGCAGGACGAGGAGGAGTTTGCCAGGGGGAGGAGGAGGAAGGGCACACCAAGCAGGGGTGAAGAAGCAGGTGTAGCCATGTGGGCTTTTACCCTTCTCCACCCCAGAGCCTCACCTGGGGCAAGCACACCATGGCTTTTCTGCCCTTGGGGGCACAGAAGTCGCCTCCATTGTCCAAGTCCATGAGGCAGCAGTCGCTGGAGCACTCCGAGTGGTGGGAGCACCGAGCTCCATCCATCTGTGGGAACAGCCCCTGCGTCACCAGCTCTCCGGCGGCGGGGGAGGGCGGGGAGAGGGGAGAGGGCTCTTGCCAAGGCCCAGGGTGGGAGCAGAGAAGCCCTGAGATGTCACTCCCTGGGGCCACCCCACAGCGTGCCCCTCCCCCAGCTCTCAGAGGGGGTCTAGCTTTTCCCTCGCCTCCCTCTCCTTTCCCCGGGGCCTCATTGCTGTGGGTCCCAAAGGGTGTCCTGAACTGGGGAGCAGATACTCCCAGATCACACTCCAGTGGGAGTGTGGGCAGCCGGTAGGGGAAAGAGAAAGCTGGGAAAGGGGAGAAAGCGTCATTGCGCCCAGAAGTGGGGGGCAGGGGAGACACTAGAGCAGGTAGGTGAGGCGTGGCTGGGAACCAGGGCCAAGACGTCCTGAGTGGGCGCGGGGGGAGGGGGGCGGGGGGACAGGGGGGGACAGGGGGAGACACAGAGGGGGGGACAGGGGGAAACATAGAGGGGGGACAGGGGGAGACACAGAGGGGGGGACAGGGGGAGACATAGAGGGGGGGACAGGGGGAGACATAGAGGGGGGGACAGGGGGAGACATAGAGGGGGGACAGGGGGAGACAGACATAGGTGAGGCTGGGACCCAGCGCTGAGACGTCCCGAGTGGGCACTGGGGGGGGGGGGGCGCTGGCCACAGGCACTTCCTTTGGTCCCCGGCGCACCGGGGAGGTGAAGCGGCCGGTCCTCCGGGAACACATCCAGCCCCCAGCCTGGCCACAAGCCCCGTCTGCGGCGGGACCCTCCCAGCCGCCGCTTCCCCCGCACCACCGGCGCCCCCGCCCGCCCCGGCCCGGCGCAGGGCGCGCTCACCTTCAATGAGAGCCGCCGCCTGAACGGCAGGAGGGCGCCCCCGCAGGGGAGCAGGACCCCCGCCAGGAGCGCGAGCGCTGTGGCCATGGCCGTGGGCGCGGTGTGGGGCTCCGGCCCGGGATGAAGCTCCTTCCCTCCCGCACACGTGACCCGGCGCCCGGTGACCGGCTGGAGGTGGGGGTGCCGAAGCCTGGGTCACCGCCGCCAGAGGCCGGGGTGAGGGAGGGAACGGTCACACGCTGCCCAGCGCGGAGGCGAGCAGCGCGGAGCCCTTTCCAGCCCCGGGAGGGCGTGGAGGACGGACCCCGGTTCCGCCTTGGACGGGCCTGATTATGCAGATTCGGGGGCCCAGGGCCTCCCTGTATATCTCTTCCAAATAAAAACTTAAAGCTGTAACGGGAAACCTGTTTTTGAAAATTTTTGCAAAACGTATAAACGGAAATGAAAAACGCTTCCTTCTTGATATTCTGACCCCCGTCTGCGGGGCGCACCAAACGGCCCCACCCCTCACCTTTGGGGTAACACCGGCTCAGACCCTCCCCAGGCCCAGCCTGCCAGCTGAGAGAATCTTCCGTCTGGCTGAGTCATCACCTGTCCAAGGATTTACCTGCGAAGTGGGGGGCAAGTGGGGGGAGGAGAGAGGAAATCGCAGGGGGAGGAGGAGGGTCAGGGGAGAGTGCGGGGCAATCGCTGGGACTGGGCAGCAGGCCGTCCGCACCTTTCCCTGCTTCTGCGTCTGAAAATGCGCTCTTGCCCTGGCCGGTTTGGCTCAGCGGGTATACAGCCTCCGCCGGTGGACTGAGGGGTCCCGGCTTGATTCCGGTCAAGGGCACCACCCTGGGACCTCGGCCCTGGTCAGGAGTGCGTTTGGAGGCAACCCATCGATGTGTCTCTCTCACATGGATGTTTCTCTCTGTGTGTCTCTCCCCCTCCCTTCCACTCTCTCTAAAAATCGATGGGAAAATGTCCTCTGGTGAGGATTAACAAAAACAAAAAAAAAAAAAGAAAAAGTGCTCGTGAGAAAAGATCTGAGGAGCTCTGTCTTTTCCCCCCTGTAACTTGTTTTTCAAGATCTGCCTTCCCTCCCCCTGCCCCCCAAACACCAGTGCAGTGGGTCCCTCACTGGAGGCCAAGCTCATGTGGCCAGTGGCTACACAGGTAAGAGTTGGGCAAGGCCAGCATGGCTCATTGGTTGAGCGTTGACCTATGAACCAGGTCTGTTGATTCCAGATCAAGGCACTGGTTGGGTCCCCAGTGGGGGGCTTGCAGGAGGCAACTGATCCATGATTCTCATCATTGATGTTTCTATCTCTCCCTCTCCCTTCCTCTCTGAAATCAATAAAAATATATATATTTTTAAAGAGTTGGGGTGTTGGAGGGCAAAAGCTAGGCCCACTTTTCTGGACTTCAGGATGGTGCCAGCCCCCACCCTGCCCACCAGCAAAAATGCCCACTAGCCCTGAGTACTGTGAGGACAGAGGCCCCTAACTTGCCTCAGTGCCTAGAACCTCCTGGGTGCTCCCTAAGTCAACGGTTGAATGCGTGAAACGCTCAGGCCACTGAGGCTGCCTCGGACACCACGAGGGTGAAGCATGTCCTTGGCAGTCCCTCGGAGCCTGAAATTCAGCCCCCTGGGGGCGGGCCCATAGCCCTGGGCCCGCTGAGTACTTGTCAAGTCAGCTAAATGGAAGTTCTTTTCCAGGCCCCAAGCTGGTACCAGCAGGGACAGGCCCCTGGGTTATAGGAAACAAGCCGGGGTCACCACACACACCCCATCTCTCATTAGGAGGCAGGGCCCGGGGCTCCCTGCAGCCTCTCGCAGCATCTCCAGGAGGCAAGGGATTCCAATGGCGAGGTTAACGCCCAGGAAATGTGGGTGGTCCCAGCATTCACAGCTCAGTGGTCGGCACACTCATTAGTCCACAGAGCCAAATATCAACAGTACAAAGATTGAAATGTCTTTTGAGAGCCAAATTTTTTAAACTTAAACTTCTTCTAACGCCACTTCTTCAAAATAGACTCGCCCAGGCCGAAAACCGACTTCTGCGCATGGGCCACGAAGTTTCAACCGCACGTGGTATTTTGTGAAAGAGCCACACTCAAGGGGCCAAAGAGCCGCATGTGGCTCACGAGCCGCAGTTTGCCGACCACTGACCGAGTGGAAGGGGGGCTTTGAGGAGCTCTGTCTTGATGAGGGGTGCTATCGACGGAATTGTGTGTCCCCCAGGTCCATGTGGAAGCCCGCCCCTCAGCGTTATATTTGGAGATGGGCTTTGGGGAGGTGCTGTCTCTCTCTCTGCCCTGTGAGGACACAGAGAAGGGAGCTGTCTGCCAGACGGGAAGAGCTCTTAGCCAAACCCGCCATGCCGACACCCTGATTTCGGGCTTCCAGCTTCCAGACCTGGGAGGAAGAAATGTCTCATTTAAGCCACCCCGTCTGTGGTGTTTTGCTATGGCAGCTGAGCTGTCTATTATAGGGGCTTTGGTCTTTTCTTTAGGAATAGCAGCCTGCCCGGCTGGTGTGGCTCAGTGGTTGAGCGTTGACCGATGAACCAGGAGGTCATGGTTCAATTCCCCACATGCCCAGGTTGCAAGCTTAGTCCTCAGTAGGGGTGTGCAAGAGGCAGCTGATCAATGATTTTTCTCTCATCATTGATGTTTCTATCCCTCTCCCTCCTCTCTGAAATCAATAAAAATATTTTTTAAAAGAATGATTTTTTTAAAAAAAGAATAACAGCCCCACTGTACTGAGAGGGTTTTTGTGTCCATTACCTCAATCCGTCCTCCCTGCATTAGGGTAATCAACGCTAGTGGTCACAACTGAGAACTCCTGAAGGCACAGAAATGCCTTCTTTGCCACACACGTGGAGTGTGAGATGGGACGGGAGACCTTTCTCCCACCTGCAGCCATGCCATCTGGGAGACTGCCTCTGCGGTCATTGTGGAAGATGGAAGAGACAGAGGGAGGGACATAGGGACCCTTGAATGCTCAGCCAGGTGTGACACAGGCCTCTTCCACAGACCACCGGCCAGAACTAGTCACATGACCTCACCCTTCTGCAAGGGAGGCTGGAAAGTTACAGGAATCTGGGAACATTTGGTGTATTCTATCATTTCTGCTGCATAACTCATATGCCCACCTACAGATGAGGAACTTGAAGGGTCAAGGTTGAATAACAGGCCCTAACAGCACAATACATTACAGAGTCAGATATAACCCCCAGGCGCGCTAGCTACTGAGCCTAAGCTCTTCCCACGCCCCTCCACCGCCTCGGGCGGCCAGAAGGCCGTGTCCCCAGTGCTGTCATCACTGTGTCCCTCTAGTAGTCACAGTGTGAAACTCTTCAGACCCAGGGTCTGCAGCTTTGGTCAGCTGTTCAGCTAACCATGAAGTTCGCTGCGTCTTCCACCTCCACTGTGAACTGGCCAGGAGCCCCGGGGGCTAATAAATCTCTGCATAGAGTTACACCGCCCTGCGTATTTGGTCCTGCCGCTGTGCGTGGGAGGTAACTGGAAAATATTGTTGACTGCTCAGTAAAGGGGAGGATTTGGAGGCCAAGGCCAGCAGCTGTGTCCTAATTGGCAGGTTGGGGTCCTTGATCTGGGGTCCAGGGACCCCTGGGAAGTTTATTGAAGGCCCAGAGGGGGGTGTCTTTGAAATTCTAGGCAAAACATCTTATGCATGGCTTTAACAAATTATTTTTGACAGAGGACTGCGGTTCTCCTTGAGACCAGTTCAGAATCTTGATTTCAAGGTGAGGAGACCGAGGCCCAGAGAAGGAAGGGCCTTCCCCAAGTGACTCAGCACAGCCAGGCCTCCACTCCGGCCCCAAGTCCTGCGCTCTTTCTCCCGGAACCAGCGGCCTGTCCAAACCCGGCGGTGTGGGTGCAAGCACGAGCCCCGGCCAGCATTGCTCATGGGTTGAGCGTTGACCTATGAACCAGGTCTGTTGATTGCAGATCAAGGCACTGGTTGGGTCCCCAGTGGGGGGCTTGCAGGAGGCAACTGATCCATGATTCTCATCATTGATGTTTCTATCTCTCCCTCTCCCTTCCTCTCTGAAATCAATAAAAAAATATATTTTTTAAAGAGTTGGGGTGTTGGAGGGCAAAAGCTAGGCCCACTTTTAATGGACACCTCTGCGCAGTGAGGAGGGTGGGAGCAGGTCACAGGGTCTCTGGGGCCCATGGGGTGCTCACTGAGCCACTTGACCTGTGAATGTGGCCACAGCTCTGCCGGTTGGTCAGGGCCCAAGCCTGGCCACCCCAGTCTTGTATGAGGAGAATGGGGGCGGTTCAGGTCAGAGGAGCCCCTCACTGGGAGACCTCTGTTACCCCCGTCCTCATTCCCTGTCCTTTCCCCTTCCCTCCTCTGACATTCTCCGGGGTCTCTTTTTCTTTCCTGCTTCTTTCTGGTGGTTTCCATGACAATGTTCTTACTGGTCTACAGCAAAATGAAAAGAAAAGAAAATAATAAGGGTAATTTTTTGGTTAAAAATAAATGTATTGAACTTAAATAATGATCCTTTATTCTGAAATTACATCCTCCCTACTTCTCGGGGGTTCAGTATGTTTTTATGAAACAATGGCAATAGCACAACGGTCGTTTTGTTCGGTTTTCCATGTCATTACTTGGTTGTTATATATGTTGTTAAATATATATATAGCAAGAGAGAGTCCCCGTAATTTTGGAAAGTTTTCTTGGTCTGCGAAATCCACGATAAAATCCTGAGAACGGAGACTGGCTGTCACCCAGTGCGTTCCTGACGGCGACCTGGGAGAGTGCCGCGTGGGGCCCGAGGGAGTGTGAGGTATGGAGACGCAGAGGCTCCTGGAGAAGAGGACCTCAGGGGGAATGTTCCAGGTGACCAGGTGGAGGCACCAGGTAGAATGCCCGCGGCCCTGATGCCCGCGGGGGAGGCTCTCTTGCTTGAAGGGGGCCTGGGGCGGGCAAGCTGAGAGGACAGGCCTCCCAAGCAGGCGCCGGAGCGAGCAGGGCTTGGAGGTGAGAGGGCAAGTGGAGGAGAACACAGCGAGGACAGGTGTCCGCTCGGGGCCACAGAGCCCAGTGGGGCCAGCTGTGCTCCAGGGAGGTGGGGGCATGAGAGGAACCCCCGTTGAGATGGCTCTTCAGTGGACAGGGGGCTGGGGCTGGCAGGGCCAGAGTCAGGGCAGGGGACCCAGCCCCAGCCTGGGTGTGAGGGGAAGGGGGCTGCCCAGCTCTGTCTGGAGGACGAGGATGGGAGGAGGCTCCTGAGAGAGGCAGAGGCCCAGCATGACCAACGGAGGTCTGCACATGCCCAACCACAGGTCTCTCTCTCTCTCTCTCTCTCTCTCTCTCTCTCTCTCTCACACACACACACACACACACACACACACACACACACACACACACACTACAAGGGTCAGGACTCAGAGCACATCTTATTTCTTTCCGGGACAGGCTGAGAAGGGAAGGGGCTGTCAGCTTAGCGGAGGAGAAAGACCTGGAGGGAGAGGACAGAACTAACTGACCAGCAGCCTCTTGCAGACCTAGCCAGGCCCTCGGGCCCTGGGGCTTCTGCCTGGAGGACAGAGGTGGGCAGCCATACCTGGCGGGCACTGCCCCCACCCATGGAAATGGATTGAGCTCCTCAGAGGGCCAGGGAGGAATCCCTACCACCTCCATGTTCAGTCCACAGTGGGCTCCACACAGCTTGGGGCACAGCAGAGGGGTGCCCCAACCTGGTGCCTGCCCACACTGCCTGAGTGTAGGGCGCATGCATAGACTCACTGACACCAGATGGCCCGACTCTCCTCCCACTCAGTGAGTTTCTGGGCCATGTTAGTCCTCAGCCCCTCGCCCACCTCAGGGAGCCAGGAGGTAATCATGATTCCTTTAGCTGCAAGTGAAAGAAGCTAACTTTTTTATTTTTAAAAAATATTTTTTTTTATTGATTTCAGAGAGGAAGGGAGAGGAGAGAGTTAGAAACATCAATGATGAGAGAGAATCATTGATTGGCTGCCTCCTGCACATTCCCTACTAGGGATCAAGCCCGCAACCCAGGCATGAGCCCTTGACCAGAATTGAACCCAGGACTCCTCAGTCCACAGGCCAATGCTCTATCCACTAAGCCAAACCAGCCAGGGCACAAACTAACTTATCTATATATATAAAAGGCTAATATACAAAGTGTCCCCTTGGGAGTTCCACCGGGAGTTCAATCACTCACTGTGACTTTCGCTGACCACCAGGGGGTGGCACAGAATGAAGGAAGGCCCCAGCCAGCAGCTGGAAGGTCCTGATCAGCCCTGATAGCCTGTCAGGCCTAGGGACCCTACCAGAGCATGAATTTCGTGCACTGGGCCTCTAGTTTAAAAAATAAAAACCAAATGAAACAATACTGGGTCAGCAACTATGTGAGGCTGGCTTCAGAGTCCCAGAGACACACATTGCTGACATTAGATGTCTCTCCTTGGCTTCAGCCTTCACACTCGCCCTCATTCTCTGCCTCTCTGGACAGGGGGAGGGGAGGGCAAAGCTGTACAAAGCCCCTAGCATCTCCCTTCAACACCCATACATAAAACCCTACAAAACTTTGGCCCAAGTTAGGTCAGTCATGTGGCTAGGGCTGGGGGGTTCGGGGAGGGGATTTAATAGGGGGATAGGGACTGGTATTAGCAGAACCTCATGGAACCTGGGCAGAGCAGGTTCCCAAAGGCAGGGGAGATGTGGCTCCTCATGGGAACGGATGCCAGCAGGCAGAAACACAGGTGTCTAGAATATCCCGAGTTGCAACACACTGAGGGTTGCTCTGGATGAGTTACAGACATGTTCCTTTAGCCAAGGGCAAAGGAAGGGTCCTCAGAAACCTGTGCCCACTGCCTCCCACCCCAAAAAAGCCTTAAGCTATGTTCCATAGACCAGTAGAATTCAACCACTTTTATTTTAAATTACAAAAGATATATTTTATGCTGGCATTCAGACAACCAGTAGATATTGTAGGCTCGATCCCCACTGGGGGGTGTGCTGGATTCAGCCCATTGATGCTTCTCTCTCATCGATGTTTCTACCTCTCTCCCCCTTTCCCTTCATCTCTCTGAAATCAAGAAAGACATATTTTTTTAAATAAAATCACTACTATTTTTACTCATTCCCTCCATGTTTATGTTTTTGTCATTATTTTTTACTTACTTTGTGTGTGTCAGTGTGTACCCCTTAATTTGCTGTTGTAATTAGACATAATCTTCCTTACTTTTGCCCATTAACCTTTGTACTAGTGTTAGTGTTGGCTGATCCACTGCTTTTATTATGTTTGCCTTTGTCGATGAAAATATTTTTGCAACATTTTGTTATGCAGATTTTTTATTTTTATTTTTTGTTCTTCTTAAGAAGTCCCTTTAACATTTCCTGTAATGCTGGTTTGGTGGTGATGAACTCCTTTGCTTTTTCTTGTCTGGGCTTGATATGCTACGTTTTGTCATAATTTGTTGCACAGCAACAAAGAACCACCCACACCCTCCCCACCTCATTGCCCACTGCCAACTCTCCTGTCATTGCCATCAGCCAACTGTTACCAGGTGCCTGCCCAGAGCAGGCCCACTGCAAGGCCCACTGCTAAAAGAACAAACTTGGTAAGATTCAAGCTTTAATTTTCCAAATGCCCAATGAGAGATTCACATGAGAAGGGCTGCAGGAAGCTGAAGAAAGCTGCAGGCTGCAGTAGAAGACTTAGCCAGCACAGCGCAAAGGGGAGAGAAGGGCGTTGTAGGCAGGGAGAAGCTGGATCAATAGCTCAGGCAAGACTGGCTCACTGCGGTGTGGCTGGAGATGAGACCTGGCATGGGAGGCTAGTGGCAGGCAAGATGGCCAGATGGTGAAGGGCCTGACATGCAAAGCTAATTCCTTTGCGACTACCATGATAAATGGGCCCAATGACCATATCTCCTAGAACCGTGGTCAGCAAACTGTGGCTCGCGAGCCACATGCGGCTCTTTGGCCCCTTGAGTGTGGCTCTTCCACAAAATACCACAGCCTGGGCGAGTCTATTTTGAAGAAGTGGCGTTAGAAGAAGTTTAAGTTTAAAAAATTTGGCTCTCAAAAGAAATTTCAGTCGTTGTACTGTTGATATTTGGCTCTGTTGACTAATGAGTTTGCCGACCACTGTCCTAGAACAAAACTCCACCTGCTTTGGCTGTAAGTACATTTATACTTGCCGGGTCATGTGGCTTAGCTTTGGGGCTGAGAAAAGGTTCACTGTGGCAGTGGGGAGCCCCCGGAGGTTTTTGAGGATGATGCGATGTGGGTTCTAAGAGTATCCTGGAGTGATGGAGACCAGAGGTCGGAACATGACTGCCCAAAAGTCCTGATGTCAGGATCAGGGTAGCAGCAGTGGACACTGGAGACCTGGGCAGATGTGAGATGTTCAGAATGGCTGCTTGGATGTGGTGGGGAGGAGCAGTGGAAGGTGAGGTCCAGTACCGAGCTGGTGACATGAGAACACAGCGGCCCTGGTCAGGGCTCCTGCAGGAGGCAAACCAATCAATGTGTTTCTCTCACATTGATGTTTCTGCCTGCTTTCCCTCTCTCTCCCACTCTCCCTAAAAATCAATGGAAAAAGTATCCTCAGGTGAGGATTAACCAAAAACAAAAAAAAAACAAAAACAGCCCTAACTGGTTTGGCTCAGTGGATAGAGCATTGGCCTGCCGACTGAAGGGTCCCAGGTTCGATTCCAGTCAAGGGCATGTACCTTGGTTGCGGGCACATCCCCAGTAGGGGGTGTGCAGGAGGCATCTGATCAATGTTTCTCTCTCATCGATGTATCTAACTCTCTATCTCTCTTCCTTCCTCTCTGTCAAAAATCAATAAAATATATTAAAAAAAACAAACAAAACAAAAAAACCCAAGACTAAATGGCTCTAATCCTCTTTGTGGCCCAGACCAGTCATGTGACCTTGAGCAAGTCACTTTCCCTATTTGGGCTTGTTTTCCCTTCAGCAAAACGCCAGGCTTGGCCTTGGACTATAGATGGTGGCTTTCAATCCTGCCTCTGAAGGACAGTGGGGTTCCACAGCTGGTCAACAGGATCTACCTCCTAAAGCAAGTAGCAGCTGACTGCGACTAGCTCCAATTGTAGGAATGTCGTCTTAAGCCATGAGCAGCCAGCACCGGCACTGTTTGTTTGCCGGGAAGGGAGCACAGAGAGCACAGGGAATGAAGAGTGGGAAACGCAGTGCGTGGGCAAACCTGAGTGGGTGGCCAGAGCGGTTGGGCAGTCTCCCTGTGATGGAGACTTCACGGTGTGGGTGTATGTTGCACATGCACTCTGCTTCCTGCGGCATTTCAGGGCGCTTCGCAGAGGACTCTGGAACTCCCGGGTGCCTGTTACCCAAAGAGACTGGAGAGACATCGGACTCAGCGCTCCCCAAGGGCCTTTCCACGGCTAACCTTTCATTTTCTCAGCGAGCATTTCCTAGCTCTTGGAGCCCATCTTTGATGAACACCTCTTCAGGCACAACACTGTGCCTGATATTCACTAACTCAGATAATCCGCGTAGAATCTTCCCAACAGCTTCACAAGGTAAGTACTATTACTATATTCTGTTTGTTTTAGTATTTTTTTTTTATTGATTTCAGAGGGGAAAGGAGAGGGAGAGAGAGCCAGAAACATCAACGATGAGAGAGAATCATTGGTCGGCTGCCTCCTGCATGCCCCGCACTGGGAATCGAGCCCACAACCTGGGCCTGTGCCCTGACCAGGAATCGAACTGTTACCTCCTGGTTCTTAGGATGATGCTCCACCACTGAGCCACAGCAGTGGGGTGTGGTTGAACTTTTAAGAGCCAGAGATCACTGCCACCTCCTTTGCCTTCTCTAGGAGTTGCAGAAACACAATGAAGAGCCCCCCTCAGCCTGCCCCCGAGAGAAGATGGTTTAAAACATTCGCCTGCCCTTCCACGCACCCTTACCCCCAACCCATGAACACAGAGTGTGAATAAGAGGTAACCGTGATCACTTTTAAGCTGCTAAAATTTGGAGGTCGTTTGTTACTGCAGCGTAGCCTCGCCCATCCCGAGTAACCCAATGTTACACTATCTGCTGTTGATTATCTCTGGCTTCAGTCCCCAAACCTGCCTTCGCCCGGAAGCTCCCTGGGAGCACTGGCTCCACACTGCGACTTGAAAGCAGCGAGAGGAAAGGGAGTCTGTCCCCCGAACAGGGGAGTGGGGATGTGTTCTGGGAGGTGTGCCAGCCTTCGTCATGCTCTGGGGCCTGGGCTATGCTGGATGAAACCTCCACCAGCCCTGGAGGCCCTGGACAGACACTGCTCCTCAAGCTTCTCTCCCATACTCATTTATTGGCTCTCCTTACTTTTATTCCCCATTATTAAAGTAGGAATGACCGGTATGGCAGGAAGAGCACTGCCCTCTTAAGTCCTGGGGGCACTGCAGGCTGACTATGACCTTGCAGGCCTGGATCTGAACCTCCTCCTCCGGATGGATGACCAGGGCGAGCAGCCGGTCTGCCAGTCGTGACTTTTCCCCAAAGAGAGCTTCATGCAGAGACTGTTCGTTGTAATGCCATTTCACGGCGCGGTAGTGTGGCGTATTCCGGCCCTCACTCAGCCGCTCCGCAAACACCAGTACCTCGAACAACAGACTCCCTGTTTGTTTGGCCTGGAACAGGTTCAGAAAGTTGGCGTGCACCTGTGATGGGGATGAAGAGAGGGTGGCAATGAAATCCAAGACAAATCCTAAAGTTCTTACATCTTCCTATTGCCTCAACTCCCTAATATACCTAATTTCAGAGTCAACTGTATGGGAGCATTTTAATTTTTCCTTTCATTATCATCTATATATATAAAAGCCTAAGTGACCGTAATGACCAAACGACCAGAACAACCAGTCGCTATGACATGCACTGACCACCAGGGGGGCAGACACTCAACACAGGAGCTGCCCTGTGGTGGTCAGTGCACTCCCACAGTGGGAGCACCACTCGGCCAAAAACCAGGTGGCGGTGGAGCCAGAATGAGCCTGCCACTTCGGCACTGCTACATCCCCCAGGGGTCCCAGATTGTGAGAGGGCGCAGGCCAGGCTGAGGGACCCCACCCGTGCACAAATCCATGCACCGGGCCTCTAGTTCTCTAACATAATTATCTTGTGGTCATAAAACATGAGTTATTTGGTAATAACATTGATTCTGGGAAATATGTCGTGACAAACTTTAAGGTTTAATGTGTGGTTAATTTTTATAAATGTTTTGTGTGTTTGAAAGGAATGCGCATTTACTAATTACAGAGCGTTCGGAGGATGTCTCAAGCTGGTTTGTGTTATTCCCAGCAAGTATACCCTTAACTAGTTTCAGGATTTTATCTATTAATTGCTGAAAGAGTAAATCTTCCAAGTCTTCCACTGTGGTAGTAGATTTGTCCATTTTTCTTTATAATTGTTCAGCTGTGAGAAAGAAGGAAATCCTGCTAATTTGTGACATCATGGATGGACCTTGAGGACCTTATACTAAGTGGGATAAACCAGACAGAGAAAGACAAACAATACGTGGTATCACCTTTATTTTTATGTGGAATCTTTAAAACAAAGATAAGTCAGAAAGAAGAACCAAGATGGCAGCCTAGGTAACCACCTGTACTCACCGCCTCCTACAACCACATCAAAATTCCAACTAAAATACAAAACCACCATTGTTCAGAACTGCCTGAAAGCTGGCTGAATGGAAGCCCTACAACTAGAGAAGAAGAAAGCATATCAAGACGGGTAGGAGGGGTGGAGGCACTGAATGGACTAGTCCTGCACCCACAGTGCTGTTTTTTCAGTCGGGAGGAAAATTGTCTCTGCAGAGACTGCCCGTGAGAAGCATGGGGGTCCCAGCCCCACACCAGACCCCCAGCCCAGAGTTCCAGAGCTGAGAAGATAAGTCCCTGTAACTTTGGGCTGTAAAAACCAGTGGGGATTGTGGCTGAGTGACACTTAAGATGCTAGAGTCCCAGGTAGTCCTCTTAAAGGGCCTGCACACAAACTTAAACTGTCCCACTTCTTCTGAGCTCCAGCGCCAGGGGATCCAGACACATATGGGGAGGAACTGGATGGTCTGGCATCAGGGCAGGAACTCGAGGGCGGATTTCTCCCAGACAGGCGTGCTCACAAGGGTCATTGTTCCTGTGCTGGAACCTTCCTGTCACAGGGCTGACTGGCAGCCATATCTGAGTTTCCATCAGCCTGCTTCACACTGTTTGCTCTACTCTGGGGATTCCCTGAGACTCCACCCCATCCAATTTGCAGCCCCACCCAAACTGTTTGCAGCAGCTTTTCCATATGAATGGCCTGTCCTGGCTCAGGCTTCAGACTTTGCTAAAATCTTTCGAACAAGCTGCAGCTGTTGACAGCGTGCCCCAAACCTATCAATAAAAGGCTCAAGACTGGGCACTAGCACCAGCCTGCCTTCTTCACAGCTGGGCCTCATCTCCTGCACAGCAGTCCTCCCACTGTAGTCACAGCTGGTCCTCACAGCCAATTGGCCTGGAGGTCAACTCCTCCCAGTGACACCAACAGCAATCAAGGCTCAACTACAAAACTGTGCACACAGCCCACACAGAGGTGCACCTGGAGTCCCCAGGTCAGGTGACTTGGGAGGCTGAGCCACTGGGCCTACAGCACACCTACTACACAAGGCCACTCTACCAATTCCAGGAGACATACTAGCTCTCTCTACCTAATACATAGAAACAAACACAGGGAAGCACCCAAAATGTGGAGACAAAGAAACATGTCACAAACGAAAGAAATAGAAGCAAGCAAACTACTGGATACAGAGTTCAAAACCATGGTTATAGCCCTGACTGGTTTGGCTCAGTGGATAGAGCGTGGGCCTTTGGACTGAAGGGTCCCAGGTTCAATTTCAGTCAAGGGCATGTACCTTGGTTGCGGGCACATCCCCAGTAGGGGGTGTGCAAGAGGCAGCTGATCGATGTTTCTAACTCTCACTTCCTCTCTGTAAAAAATCAATAAAATATATTAAAAAAAAAACACACACATGGTTATAGGTTACTCAAGGATCTTCATGAGACTTTCAAGGATCTTAGTGAGAATGTCAAAGACATGGAAAAGAACCAGTCAGAAATTAAGCATACACTAACTAAAATAAAGAATAATTAACAGGATTCAACAGTAGAGTAGAGGATTCCGAGAACCAAATCAATGGTTTGGAATATGAGGAAGCAACAAATACCCAACCAGAACAGCAAAAAGAAAAAAGAATCCAAAAATATGAAGAAAGTGTAAGTAGCCTCTGGGACAACTTCAAGCGTACCAACATTTGCATCATGGGGGTGCCGGAAGGAAATAAGAGAAAGCAAAGTATTGAAAACCTATTTGAAGAAATAATGACAGAAAACTTCCCATCCCTGTGAAAGAAACAGACTTACAAGTCCAGCAAATGCAGAGAGTTCCAAACAAGAGTAACTCGAAGAGGCCCACACCAAGTCACATCATAATTAAAATGCCAAGGGTTAAAGACAAAGAGAGAATCTTAAAAGCAGCCAGAGAAAAGCAGCAAGGGGGCTCCCATATGACTGTCAGCTGATTTCTCAACAGAAACTTTGCAGGCCAGAAGGGAGTGGCAAGAAATATTCAAAGTGATGAATAGCAAGAACCTACAACCAAGATTACTCTACCCAGCAAAGCTATCATTTAGAATTGAGGGTCAGATAAAGAGCTTCTCAGACTAGAAAAAGCTAAAGGAGCTCATCACCACCAAACCAGTATTACATGAAATGTTGAAGGGTGTTATTAAAGAAGAAGGAGGAAGAGGAGAAGGAGGAGGGGGAGGGGAGGAAGTAAAAAAATATGAACAATAAAATGGCAACAAATCAAATTTAAAAATAAAAAACAAACAAGAAATCTAATAAACAAAAGAAACTGGTGAATAAACACAATCAGAGGCATGGAAGCATGGAACAGACTGACAAATCTCAGAGGGAAGCAGGTGGGGGAGAAGAGATTAACTAAAGTTCTTACCTAAGAACATAGACAGTAGGGTGGTGAAGGCCTGGGGTGGGGCAGGAACCAGGTGGAGTGGGGTGATGGGGAAAAGAGGGGGACATCTGTAATACTCTCAACAATAAAGATTTTTTTAAAAAGGGAAGTCAAAGTCGTAGAAACAGAGACAAATGGCTGTCAGGGGTTGGAGGAGGGGGAAGTAGGGAGCAGTTGGTAAAAGAGTACAAACTTTAAACTATTAAACAAATAAGGTCTGAGGCTTTATGTAAAACATGTTGACTACAGTGGATAACACTGTATTAGATCATTGAAATTTGCTAAGAGATTCGAACTTAAATGTTCTCACCACTCCCTCCCCCCAAAAGTAGATGTGAGGTGATGGGTGGGAATCCTTCACCATGCATGCATGTTAATCACCACACTGTATACTTGAACTATCCTACAAGTTTGTCAATTATACCTCAACAAAACTGGGGGGGGGGAAAGGAGAAAATTTGTTTCCTTGTAATTCTATCAAGTTTTGCCATCTATATTTTGAGATTATGTTATTGGTTCATCTAAATTTAGAGTTGCTTTATTCCCCTGAACCATTAATTATTATGGTGACCTCCAGATAATATGTTGAATAACACCAGACATATGTTGTTATGCAGAACTAAACACACGCCATACCAATACTAATTTCCTAGTTTTGATGTTGTCTATGGAAGATGTGACCACTGAGGGAAACGGGGTGAAAGCACAAGGACCTCTCTGTACAATGTTTGCAGTTTCCCGTGAATTTATAATTATTTGAAAATAAACAGTTTACAAATAATTATTCATCATATTATCTGGAGGTCACCATAATAATTAATGGTTCAGGGGGATAAAGCAACTCTAAATTTAGATGAACCTAATAACATAATCTCAACACCTACGTATGTCTGGTGACCTTATCTATTCCTAATAACGGCTTCTGTTATAAGTAACTTTTCCCTAATATTAAAGTAACGACATCAACTTTTGTCTTGTCACCTGTGTTCCTCATTCTCAGAGTTTAGAAAGCCCCTCAAAGGAGAGCCTCCTCCCAGCAAAACTGATTCTGATTCTTTTGGGAGGACAGATGAGGGAGTGCCTTTCAGTGTGCCTAGTGCACAGGCAGGGAGGGGAACACCACAGTCTTGTCAGGGCTACGTCTGTCTGGAGAATTCTTCCTTCCCCAGTATCCGAGTTGGCATCCACCAGCCCCTCATCACTTCCTTCCTCACCTGGCAGTTGAGAATATCATAGAGCAGGTCATTCTTCTGTGCCAGGTAGCTCAACAGTCGTATGGCTTGCACCTAAATAAGGGAAATAGTAAAACACGAGAAGGCAGGTGAGTGTGGGCCTGAGCAGAGAAGACACAGGTCTCTCCTCCCCCGTCTAGATGCTGTGCCAGGGCTGCTCAGGAGGGCAGGGCCTGGGCCATGGTCTTGAGGCACCTGTGCCAGGTGATAGTCTGACTGAAGAATCTCCATCAGGGCAGGCATCACCCGTCGCAGCTGTGGGTGCACGAAGTCAGGCAGCGGGAGGTTGTTGAGGAGCCTGAGGCCAGCGATGTGCAGCTCCGAGTCCCAGATGGTGGATATCAGCTCCAGGACCTTGATGAAGTGTTCCTGGGGTGGGGGAGCGGGGGGAAGAAGGGTCTGCTTTTATATGATCTCACACTACCCGGGCCTCTGCCTTCACTCTTCCCTGTCCCACCCAGGACGCCTGAGCCGAACCCAATAGAAAATTCCATCTGACAAACTCTCCACATCATTTGACCTAGTTGACCGTTCCCATATTCTTGAGATTCCTTCTTCACTTGGCTTCCCTTTCAGTCTTCTTTCTGGTTCTTGTGCCCAAGAAACATCAATTATGAGAGAGAATCATTGGTTGGCTGCTTCCTGCACGCCCCCCACTGGGGATCGAGCCCACAACCTGGGCATGTGCCCTGAGCAGGAATCGAACCGGTGACCTCTTGGTTCCTGGGTCAATGCTCAACCGCTGAGCTACACTCAGCTGGGCTCCCCCTCCCTTCTGCTCTTTCTAAAAATCAATGGAAAATTATCCTCAGGTGAGGATTCACCAAAAACAAAACAAACAAACAAAAACAACTGCCACACCACCCCCATACCAGCCTTCCTTGTCCCCCATCTTTTACTTTTTTCCATCACACCATCACAGGTGTAACACACTTTTTATTTGTAAACTGTTTATTTTCAAATAATTATAAATTCACGGGAAGCTGCAACATTGTACAGAGAGGTCCTTGTGCTTTCACCCAGTTTTCCTCCATGGTCACATCTTCCATAGACAACATCAAAACTAGGAAATTAGTATTGGTATGGCGTGTGCTTAGTTCTATGTCATTTTATCACAGGTGTCAATTCATGTAACCACCACTACAATCAGCAGAGTATTCCACCAAAATTGTCCCATCACCACAAAGATCTCCCTTGTGGAACCCCCTGCAGTCACACCTCTTCCCACCAAAACCAGGCCTAACCACTCATCTGCTTTTTATCTTATAACTGGGGTGGGGGGTGTCCCTCAGCCCAGCCTGCACCCTCTCCAATCTGGGACCCCTCGACGGATGTGCGACTGCTCGTTTAGGCCCAATCCTGCTCATTTAGGCCCAATCCTGCTCGTTTAGGCCCAATCCAGAACTGGTGGCTCCCAGCTGCTCGCCTGCCTGCCTTCCTGATTGCCCCTAACCACTTCTGCCTGCCAGCCTGATCACCCCCTAACCACTCCCCTGACAGCCTGATTGATGCCTAACTGCTCCCCTGCCAGCCTGTTTGCCCCTAACTGCCTTCCCCTGCAGGCCTGGTCACCCCTAACAGCCCTCCCCTGCAGGCCTGGTCACCCACAACTGCTCTCCCCTGCAGGCCTGGGTCCCACCCAACTGCCCTTCCTTGCAGGCCCGGTTGCCCCCAACTTCCCTCCTCTGCCTGCCTGGTCACCCCTAACTGCCCTCCCCTGCAGGCTTGATTGCCCCCAATTGCCCTTCCTTGCAGGCCTGATCGCCCACAACTGCCCTTCCCTGCTGGCCTGATTGCCCACAACTGCCCTCCCTTGCAGGCCTGGTCCCTCCCAACGGCCCTCCCCTTCTGGCCATCTTGTGGCAGCCATCTTGTGTCCACATGGGGCAGTCATCTTTGACCACATGGGGGCAGCCATCTTGTGTGTTAGAGTGATGGTCAATTTGCATATTATTCTTTTATTAGATAGGATTCTGACAGTTGGAGAATGTTATATAGTATCATACTTTGTGACCATCTAAGATTTTCTCACAGTATAATGCTCTTGAAATCCATCCAAGTTGTTGTGTGCATCAGCAGTCCATTCCTTTTTATTACTGAGTTGTGTTCCATGGTATGTGCGACCAGTTTGTCTAACCAGTGATCTACTGAGACTCGCTGTGGTTGTTTCATTTTTTACAAACAAAGTTTCTATGGACAATTGTGCACAGGTTTTTGTACAAATGCAAGTTTTCATTTGTCTAAGATAAGCGCTGAGGAGTTTTTCTAGTAAATTTATAGTTAGATTTTTTAAGAAACTGCCAAGCAATTTTCCTGAGTAGCTGTTATACCATTTTACATTCCCATCAGCAATGTATGAAAGATCTAGTTTTTAGACATCTTCGCCAGCGTTCAGTGTTGTCACTAATTTGGAGTTTAGATCACGTAACAGGTATATTGTTGTATCTTATTGGGGCCTTAATTTGCATTTCCCCAAGGACTAGTGATGTTAAACATCTCTTCCTGTGCTTATCTGCAATCTGTGTATCTTCTTCAGTGACATTTCTCCATGTCTTCTGCCCATTTCTAATTGGATTGTTGGGTTTTTTTTTATATTGAGTTTCCAAAGCTCTTTATATAATCTAAATATGTGTCCTTTGTCAGATATATGGTTTGCAAACATTTTCTCCAAGTCTGTAGCTTATCTTTTTATCCTCTCAACAGGGTCTTTCATAAGGCAAATGTTTTTAATTTTTATAAAGTCCAATTTCTCAATTCTTTATTTTACAGATCATGCTTTTGGTGTCATTTCTACAAACTCTTCATCAAGCCCTACGTCCTACAGATTTTCTCCTTTGAAACTACAACAGCACCTCCATCCCAGCCTTCCTTACCAACCTTCTTGTTTTTCTTTGTCTCCGTAGCACTCCATTATACATTTGATTATTTGTGTATTGTCTGCCTTGCCCTGCTGGACTCGAAGTCCCACTGGTACAGGGGGTCTTTCCTGTTCTGTTCACTGCTACCTCCCCAGTGCCTAGCACAGTGCCTTGGTACAAAGTGCTCAGTATACATTTGTTGAATGATTAAAGGGATCTTGGCTTCTGAGATGCAAGGTGCTTGGACCAAGAGGTATTACTCAAGACAGGTAACCTCACAAGCTGTACCGCTGTGAGCCACATGAGAGGGAGACAAGAATACTGGAGTGAGGACCACAGCAGTCCCACGAGAGCCCTGCTCCTCCCTGCCCCCACCCCTCACTGTCTGCTAAGTTTCAGGCAGAGAGAACAGCAGGTGCAAAGGCCAGGGCGTGGGAGAGCATGAAACACACAGTGTAAAAGGCTGGGGTTGGGGCAAGGGTGGAGCGCCTCAAGGAAGACCAGCAGGAGGGGGATGGGATCAGATCCCTCTGGAGGGGGTGGTCTGACTTGGGGAATGGGGATGAGCTCCATTTTCCATGTGTTGGGTTAGAGGGCCACTAGGCCGTCTAAGTTGAGCAGCTGGTCACAGGTCTAGAGGTCAGGGGAGCCCCATACTGCGGACAGAGAAGAAGGAGAGTACATGTAGATGGAAACTGAGGCCAGGGAGTGGCTGCTGTCACCGGGAGAGAGACAGGGTTCAGGTCCTCAGGATACAATCGCTGGAGGAAGAAGGAACAGCGATGCCCAGGGCTTGTGAAAAACACAGCTCCCTGCTGAACTGGACTCTGGGTATGGGGTCCCAAAATCTTCATTTTTAACCAGCCTTCTGGGCAATTCTGATAAGCTTAAGAACCACAGCCTTCGGGAAACTGAGAGGGCTGAGGGATGAAGGAGAGGCAACAAGAAAGTGAAGGCCTCAAGACATTTGTTCCCCCAAAAAGAGTTTGATGTAAAAAAAAAAAAAATTAAAGTGTGAAAATACCAAGGCGTGGGGGATACTGCCACGAAACCAGCATACAGGGCAGGTAGAGGGAGCACACTGATACAACCGGCCGTGAAAAGGTGGGCACACCATTCCCCCAGCCACTGCCCTCCTGCATACACACCGGGGAGAGTCTCCATGTCCACAGGGGAGATGTGTACAGGAATGTTCACAGCACAAAGCGCAGACGATACCGTCTAATAGCCTGATTATTAAATAGCAGGGAAGGAGGAGAGGGGAGCCTGGTAACACAGGCATGCCATTTATACAGCTTTGCCAGAAAGCTGCCGTTTAGACACATGCCCAGTAAGGCCTGGGTGACATCGGAAGATGCTTACTTGTCAGTCCCACCCGGGAACAGGTAATTGGCCAGAAAAGGCGTGGCCACTGCAAGGATGTGAAATCTGAGATATTTAAGGTCCTAAACAAAGGAATTTCGCTCTCCTTGTGCTCCCTTGGCTCTCTCTCTTGCTGCTCACTTCTTTTTCTTTTTTTCTTTTTTTTCTTTTTTTTTTTTACATATTTTTATTGCTTTCAGAGAGGAAGGGAGAGGGAGAGAGATAGAAGCATCAATGATGAGAGAGAATCATTGACCGGCTGCCTCTTGCACGTACCCTACTGGGGATCGAGCCCACAACTCGGGCATGTGCCCTTGACCGGAATCGAACCCAGGACCCTTCAGTCCACTGGCCAATGCTCTATCCACTGAGCCAAACCCGCTAGGGCTCTTGCTGCTCACTTCTGACTCCTGGCTTGTGGGGCTCCCACAATCTGCATTCACCCAGGTGGCTCATGGCCGTGTGGGACCCACACAGTGGGCTGAAGGGCTGGACCTAGCCTGTTGCTGAGCCGGACTCCACTCCACATGGTGGAAACGCTGGACACTGGCTTTGCTTCTGGTTCTACGGAAGCCCCCGCTGCATATTTCCCATGCAAATGGAATCAGTCATTCTCCGTGCGACTCCTAGACAATCCCTTTTCTGAGGATATCGCAGGAACCCCACTCCCATTAGCGCTGGAGGAATCGCACCCACCCAATCCTCCAGCAGCACACACAATTCAGACGTTTACCTGTGGGCAAATGGATAACTGGTTACAGTGGGAGCAGAGCCAGCCACATCAACGGCGAGGGGAAAGCCAAACCACACCGCACACACGGCAAACTTCCGGGTACATGACGCTTAAAAACATGGCAGGCTGTATTTCACCTATTCATTTACTGTCTGCCTTGCCCTGCTGCCATAGAAGATGACCCATGTAGACAGGGTAAAACTACAGAGAAATCAAGGAATTGATTAACAAAATGCAGGGAACCGATTGCCTCTGGTCGGGGAGGAGGCTGGCATTGGGGAGGGTCACAGTTTAGTTCTTAATGCACGTTTTGTTTTATTGTTACTATTTCTACTGTACACATATAAGGTGTAAGTTTTAAATACTTTACTTACTTTCAATTTGGGAGAGACAAGACCATTTGTTAGAGAGAAGTTTGGAGGTGAAGGAAGAGGCTGTCTAAGTTGAGGTTTTTAAGACGAGAGGGACTAGAGCATGCTGAACGCAATGGCAAGGAACTGGAGCGACTGCATGCGACAGAGAGCCGACCAGGAGAGAGGCCCTCAAGGATGGGGTGCGACCAAGACAGACGAACAGTGACCGCAGATGGGAAGCAAGCCGTGTTTCCATGGCACCAGCAGGCTGGGCCTGGGAGCAGGAAGCTGGGGGAGCTGACCTGGGTGGGCCCAGCCCCCGCCTCGGACCAGCACAGCGTGGCGGGTGTGGTGTGACAGTACACCTGGTTCCAGGCACAGAGCTCCTAAAATCCTGGCAGTTCCCTGACTGGAAGCTCTTTTGTTACTCACAGTCACCCCCTTTCCACCACCCCAACATTTATGCTAATGAGGTGACTTGTGGCATGCCTCTAGACAGCTTCTTGGATGGGGCTGGTGGCCAGAAAGATCACGCCTTGATGAGAGGATTGAGACTTTTAGCCCCATCCCTGACCTCTGGGGAGCAGTGGGGGGTTAAAGAGTGAGTTCAGCATTAAATAGTCCAGCAGTGGGGGGTTAAAGAGTGAGTTCAGTGGGGGGTTAAACAGTGAGTCATTAGGCCAATGACTAATCAATCATGCCTACATAACGAGACCTCCATAAACACCCCCAAATGACAGGGTGCGGAGAACTTCTGGGTTGAACACATCGAGGCGCTAGGAGGGAGGCTAGCTGAGAGAAGGCATGGAACCTCTGTCTTCCTCCAAACTTCGCATCTCTCCCATTGGGCTGCTCCTCAGTTACATCTTTTACAATAAACCAGTAAGAGTAGTATTCTCTTGCGTTCTGAGAGTCGTTCTAATGAATTACCAAACCTGAAAAAAGGGGGTCGCAGGAACCTCCAAATTTATAGCCGGTCAGGCAGAAGTGCTGGGCCTTGTGACTAGCATCTGAGGCGGGGCAGCCTGCTGGGACTAAGCCCTTACCCTGTGGAGTCTGTGCCAACTCCAGTGGTGTCGCCATTGGGTTAGATTGTGGAACACCCAGCTGCTGTCAGAGAGAACCTCAGGCGGCTTTCAGCTATTTGGGGTTCCGAGATACTCCTAGCCCTAGAGCCCAGTCCAGGTTCATGCTGAGAGTCAAAGGCTTTGAATGACCCTGCTGGGAATCTGACCACCATTTTCCCACTTATTTCCAGGGGAAAACCTACTTCTGGTTTATAAACTCAGACCCAAACAAACTTGTGGAACGTGACCGCTTATCCTACGCCTGTTAAAGGACCCACGGCTGCGGACATCCTGTGTACTCGGCCCCACCTCGTGCCCCTGGGCTCACCTGAATTTTGAGCCTGAATTTTCTGATGCCAGAGAAAGCCTTAAGGGTGTTCAGAGCTTGGATTTTGACACAGTTGTCCTTGTCATCCAGCATGGAGCCCACGAGCATGATGTCATCAGGAGTACAAGCAGAGGCCTAGGTGTACCGGGAGAGACGGAGGAGGCAGGAGCAGTGCATGTCCTAGGCCCAGTGCCCCCCCCATGTCACCAAGACCTCTACCCACAACCCCTCCCGCCATCATCAGCCAGAGAGACAGGTCCCAGGACTCAGTCTGGCCAGTCAAGGGGCAGGGGTGAGCTGTAGCCGCCAGGGGCCAGGCTGGCTGGGAGGGACCTCCTGCTTCCCGCCCCTCACCTCAGCCTCCAGCAAGTACACACAGCGCGTGATATTGTGCAGGATCATGCCCTTGGCGTACTCATCGTGTCTGTTCTCCAAAGAGTTGAGAAGCCTCCGGAGCTCACCGGAGTCCCCCCCGTGCCGCTCTCGCTCGATGGCCAGGCCTAGACAGCCAACGCAGCCAGTTCAGGCTGTGGACTCAGAGTGAAGACAGAATGGGGTTGGAAAGAGGGGGAGAAGGACCTGGGACAGCGCTGCCCGCCTCTTCTGAAGAGCTTTCCCGCTACCTGCAGGACCACCGCGTACCGCTGAACGGTGTGGAGTGCACAGCGCCCCTTATCTAATGCTGTGTCCGTCACGTCATAAACACCATCGTTTTAAATATTCACTCTACAATTTCCTGGCATACGCAGTAACACGCAGCTTTCCCTCATAACCAGCAGCCGGCGATGGTATTCCAGCAGATGGCAACAAAACGTCTTGCAGAAGGGGTGCCCTTTTCTACTTTGCCCAAAGTTGTCATATGAACTAGTACAGGCTCTGGGCATGTAGGTCCCCCAATTTTCCCTTGGGGTGGGGGCGGGGGACTGCTGACGCCTGATCCTCACGCAGTGGCATCCCGGAAGCCAGAGTGGATGGAGAGTGTAAAGACCTGCCAGGTGAGTCCCAGGCCCCATGCCGGGGTGAGTTTAAGGAAGATGGAGAAGAGAAAGAGAGAGGAGGAACCTGGAGTCACCTTTGGTCCCTCCCACACTGGAGGCTTTGGGGAGCAGGTCCTCCTGGGGCCGAGTCCTGCCCCCAGGGCCCAGACACTCACGGGCGATGCAGGTGGGCGAGGAGGTGGAGAGGGGCGGTTGGTATTTCATGCCAGCCCTCACGGCCTTGTAGAGCAGGTAGACGGCCCCGGCGCCTATGGTCAAGCCCACTACACTTTTGCGGACGTCCAGTTGCCCCAGTGGGGAGACGTTCTTGCCCATGTCCTCAGCGCCACCGTGGGCCCAGGTGGGAGCTAGGCCCGAGGCGCCTGGTAAGGGCCTTCCGGAACCAGAACCCTGGCAGAGCCAGGAACCAGGGTACCAGAATCGGAACCCAGGCAACAAAGGAAACTGAAGAAATGGTGGGATGGAGGCTGCTCGGGAAGCAGAGGAGCCAGAGCTGCTCGGAAGGGGAGAAAGTTTAGCTTAGAGGCTGTGGGAAATGAAGCTCAAGACTCTACTGGAATAAAGCGTCTGGGCCGGCAGGATCTTCACCTCCCCTGTTCCTTAGGGAGCCAGGCTGGTGGGGTGTCAGCAGGGGGCTCCGGAGGCTGCCTCTCCTCCATTAGAGGGCAGCAGAGGCCCAATTTCTGGGCTGGGCCTTTGAAACTTTCTGGGAGGGGTGTTTGGGGTGTGCCCACTGGCAGCCCCAGTTCCCTCACTTCCCTGGCCCTCCTGTCTTCCATCTCTTCACCACAGATCCACTGCTGGGCCTCCTGAGCTGCTGCAGGCAGCCCCCTCTCCCACCCTCCAACGCAGGGATGCAGTTTAAGAAGTTCTGCAGAGTCTTGAGGCAAATCCACCATCTCCCAGCACCTGCATGTGCCCCTGCAGTGTACAACCTGTGGGACCAGAAGCTCTGGAGGGTAGTTGTCTGCATCTCCAACATGCAGCACAGGCTTGCACTTAGTAGGTGCTCAAGTCATGACTTCGGTCGTTCCTTGAGGACTTGAGGGCAGAACAGGCACAGAATCTAAATACAGGCTCCAGGCCCATTTAACCAGTGTGGCCTAGAGGAAGGGACTGCCCTTGCCTTGGTCTCAGTTTGTGGATTTCTACTCTGAGGCCCAGGTTTACCATTCTAAAACTCCAGGTTTAAAACTTGGGTAGGTCTGTGCCTTTAAACTACGGGGGCTTAAATCTGTGAGTACCACCCCCAGGCAGGATGAGGCTTGAGGCCTCTTCTGGGAGACCCCAACTTTGGAGGCCTTGATCTTCACTACTAGGATGGGGCAGGTGTCCAGACCCTTCCATCCTTCTCTTCACCCCATGGCCCCACACCTGCGGCCTCACCTCTGGTGTAGAACCAGGAGGTGACAGACCCAGAGCCGGCGCCGAGCATGGTTGTACCAGAACAGGGCTTCCCTGCCTGGCTGCGAGCTCCTGTTGGAAGGCTCTGGGTCCTGGGCTGCACCTGGGCTTGAAGGAGGCGGGGAAACAGGAAAACAGCCTCCCCAAGGATGCTGCAGCCATCCAGGCATGTCCACTCAGAGCCTTTGCCCACCACACCCGGCTGCAGACAACACTCTTACATGGCCATTCTCTTCTTCCCTCTGCCCCAGCCCCACAGACACCCAGCTAGGTAGCCTATGGGTGACTACACAGACCCCCTGCAAGGAGGCCTCCTCCCTGCCATAGGGCCAACAGTCACCACCCATGAACTCCAGGAAGGAAACGCCCGCCTGCTGAGGACTGCTTTAGGTTCCAAGGTGACCCTGGTGGGCCTGGGGATAGAGCCTTCAGAACAAGGTCCCTGCCGTTCTCTGGGGTGTGACTCAGAGCTACTGGCCTCTCCCGCCCATGGATTTGATCCTGCGACCTTCACATGCTGAGCAAACACGGTGCTCACATGTTCTGAAGAGGCCTCCCAAGGCGAACTCTTTCTCGGCTCTCACCTAGCTCCTTCCTGCTACGCCGAAAGCCCCTTTCTACTGGTTCTGCCCTCAAGTGACAAGGGGTCAGCGGCAGAGGCGCCCCAGGGTGACATTTCCGTGGGTCCACAGCACAAGGAAATAATAAAGAGGAATGCCCATTTTCGGGTGTTCAGTCAGTGACTGTTCTTTCTTGGGAATGGCTGCTTTTGACTCAGATGATGTTTCTTAGTGAGAGGAGAACTCAAATATACTTGCTTTTATGAAACATGGTAATAGATGACAGTTGTGTTTTGGGTGTTCTTAGGGAGCATAAATGAAAGCTGCAACTCTGTGGGAACTTGGCTTTTGTTTCCTTGTTTTGGCTTTTCTGTCAGATCCAGGAATCTGGAACCACGGGGGAGAGAGAAGTCTGAGATTCCACATACATACACGCAGCCCCGAGTTTCTTACAAAGCAAAGGGCGGGGGCTACCCCAGCGCTTGCCTCGGGCCTCCGCACCAGCCTTCTACCCCGGGGCTGATGTTCCCCAGGTTAGGCGCAGTTTAGCTTAGTGAGAGTGTGGGCTCTAGCCAGACTTCCGGGTTCAAAACCAGCTCAGTCACAGACTTAGCTTTGTGTTTCCTTTTTTTAAATTTTGATTTTTGGACAGAGGGAAACGTGGATTGGTTGCCTCCCTGCACACCACCCCACCCGCCGGAATGGAACCAGGACCCCTTGGTGCAGAAGAGGATGTCCAACCTACTGAGCCACACCGGCCAGGGCAGCTTTGCCATTTCCTCTTGCTGCATCTTCCCCACCTGCAAAATGGAAAGAACACCTACCTGGGGAGGGTGTTTGTGGGATTAAGTAACGTATCTCACTGCTATGATCATCAGGTTTCAGCCGTCAAGAACACTGGGCGGGAAGGCTGTGAGCACGCGATGGTGGCCTCGAAGAGGCCTGAAAGGCACATCCTTCAGCCCCTTCCACTCCCCCTCTCCCCCTCCCACCCCGGTCTTGTTCAGACTAATCACGCTCAACTCCTGTAACCCATTTAACCGCCTTGAACAATTTCGGATTAGAGAAATTTGAGAAACCTCCTACGATGTGGGGAGTGGGGGGCGCTAGCATGCAAGACCAAGTTCTAGGTCCTTACGGAGGGTGACTGTGCAGGGGCCCAAGGCTTGTGCGCGCAGAAGCTCAGGGCGATGAGATGACTTTACTGAAAAGCCTTTGGAGTCCGACCGGCTGGAGTTTGGGCAAATTCCACAGTCTGAGTCTCAATTTCCTCCTCCGGAACGCGGGTCTATTAATACCTACCGCTACCGGGAAGCGCGGGCAGGGATGACTGCTGTGACCCGGGGCACGGACGCTCGGCACCCGCGAGCTTCCCGCGCACAGGGCCAGGGCGGAGAGGTGGAAGGATGGGGCGCCGAGCCCGTCCCCTCCCCGCGCTTACCCCGGCCCGGGAGTCAGATTCCGGGGCCTCTCGGTGACTCGTTACTCCCGCTAAGGCGCAGGGACCGGGAGAAGCGCGGCGAAGGCCCCGGGAGCGCAGGGGGCCGCGCCCCCGGAGGAGGAGGAGCGGGTGGGGTGGAGGCCGCGCCTCTCCCAGCCCGGGCCTCCCTCTAGCCCTCCCTCCGGGTCTACCTCCCCCCGCCCCCTCCCGCGTGCATCCGGCGGCGGGCACAGGATGTTCTTTCGCGCTGGTTCCCCACACACACACCACCCGCCCCCCCCCCCGCGCCCCCGCTCTCACTTTCCCTTCGCTCCCCTCCCCCAGCCGCCGCCGGCACCTTGTTTAACTCCTTCTCTCCCGCGCACCGCGGCGCCCGGCCGCCCTGGGTCCCACCCTGCCGCGCACCCCCAGGAGCCCAGGGGCTGCCGGGGAACGGAGGGCCTGGGCTGAGCGCTGGGCTCGGGTTCTCGGGATCCACTGGCTGGTCGGGAGTGAAAGGGTGGAATGGGGTCCCCGGGCCCCTCCAGCTCATCGCTGCGGAGTGGGCGGGGGGTGGGATCCGCACTCCGGGGGCCCCGCGCCCGAGCAGGCGGCCAGGGGGGCGCAGTGAGCCCCAGGCCCGGGGGAGCCGGGAGGTCGAGGACCCCAGCCTCATCCTCTCCCCTGCTTGGGATGAGAAGGGGCCCCAGGCTCCGGCCGAGGATGGAGAGGTGACGCCCCTCACGGGTACGTCACTGTTGTCCAGGCAACCGGGGCGGGGGAAGCGGGCGGGAGAGCTGGAGACAAGACCTTCGAGAAAGGAGGCTGCTGGAGGCTGCCAGAGGCTCCGGGACCCGCCTGGGGGTGGAAGGAGGCGGGGGCGGGCTTTTCCATCTTTTCTTATTCACTCGCTGGTGGAAGGACTGGTTCTGTTCGCTGGTTCATTCAACAAACTTTCATTATGAAGCTTGCACTAGGCTTGGCGCCAGGCCTCGGCACTGGGTGTCCGCGGCGCTCGGACGGAACCCTGCCCTCACCGGTTGTTGAGTTAGGGTCGGGTGGCCGTACGTCCCGGGATTTCCGGTGTAATTATTAATAATGCCCCTCTTCGAGCTTAAAAGTGTGTGTGTGTGTGGGGGGGGAGTTAAGGAACCTTGACTTGGAATTCGTGAAAGGCTCCAACTGTGCAGGACAGGAAGGCAAGCTATTATGTTCCCACTGCACGAGGGCCTGTTGTAAGCAGATGTGAGGGAAATGTGCTGTGTGTGTGGGAAGGTGGTCCATGGCCCAGGCCTGGCATTCTCTGCCGTCTCTCCCCCTCGTTCTGCGAGTATCACTAGTGCCTTTTACAGATGAAGAAACTGGGTCAGAGAGGTTAAGAGACTTGCCCAAGGCCAAACAGCTAAGTGTTTGGAACCAGGCTCCAGACTCAAGTTTATGTGGCCTCCGAAGTCTGATTGCCTTGTCTCACCTCTGCTTCCTTCTCAAAATAAATAAGTGATGTTAAATAAATAAAGACACTGTCTCTGCCATAAAGGAGTTTATGATCTATGGGGTTGAAAGTACTACAGGTAATAACTAAACAATAAAATATAGACAAGATTGAAGACAGCTCATAACGCTCTGAGGGAAGTTGGAAACAAAATGATCAAAGTGAGGTGGAGGTTGTCCGAGCCTTTCCGAAGGAGGTGGACTGGAGTGGGGTTTTGGGGTGGTGATTGGCTTTGTGTGTGGGGGTGCGTGTCTGTGTGTGCGTGTCTGTGTGTGGGGGGTGCGTGTCTGTGTGTGCGTGTCTGTGTGTGTGTGCGTGTCTGTGTGTGGGGGGTGCGTGTCTGTGTGTGCGTGTCTGTGTGTGTGTGCGTGTCTGTGTGTGTGTGTGTGATGTGCTGTCAAGAAAGAGAACAATCTAAGGGCATCGGACCAGGGGCCCAGAACTAGGCAGGCTGGAATCTCCATGGCAAGATCCCTCTGTAAACCCAGAGCCACTTTCTCCTTCCGCCCTCCTCAGCGCTTCTGTTTCTTACTGCAGCAGAGACCGGCGGGCAGCTGCACGCATTCCACCCTGCACCCCGAGGTCTTTGCAGTTGGTAGTTGGCTCCTACCTGGATGTTGGCTTCTCCCTTCCCAAGCCCTCTCTGAACGTTTTGGGAAATGAAAAACAGTGGCTCCTCAAGACCAAAGGGCCTGGGTGAGCATCAGGAAGCCAACAGGCTTGATGGGGCTGGGGAGACCACGTCGGGAGGGTGAACTGTTACGATGAGAAAGGAGCCACCAAACAGATGGGGCACTTTGCTGCTCTCCTGCTCCGCGCCAGCCTGTGCTGGACTCGGTGATCTGGGCACACCATGAACAAACCCGGGCCCCTCATATGGAACACGCAGGTTCGAAGCTGGTGTACCCTGTGTGCTTAACGAGGAGTCCAAAGTTGATAACACACACAATAAACAGTGTTTGAGAAAGATTATCCCAGCAGGGTGTGTAGGAAGAAGGAAAGACCTGGGCCAGAAAGGACAGTGTGGCAGCTGCTGTGGGAATTTGGGCCAAAGGTAATCTATAGGGCTGGGGAAGAAGAGGTGACAGAGAAATAACAGTGCGTCTTGTAATAAAAGCAACAGTGGGGATAATTTGGTAATAGATCAGATATAGGGTGGTAAAGGAGAGAAAATAGTTAAAAATTAGTCCACCACCATGGTGATCTGGGGGGATGGGAGGGCCACGGTGGACAAAGGGGAGGAGCTGGTGTGAGGAACATGGTAAGTTCAGTCACTTCTAGGCTATGTGAAGGCAGGTGTCCTGTATGTGACTGGGCTTGGGACAGGGAAGTCCAGACGGGGAGGGGGCTGCATTGTGAGAGTGTCCCTGTCATTATAGGTGTGCCAACAGCTTCAGAACAGTCACTGCCCTGGGATATCAGGGCAGATTTCATAAATCAGTAGAAGTGTAAGTCAGTGATGCTGAGGGTGCCTCCTGCCTGGGAGGTTCTGTGAGGGCTGGATGGGTTAGCAGATGTGTGGGAAGGTAGTCCATGGCCCAGGCCTGCGTTGGCATGCATCTCCTTACCCTTGGCTACAGAGGGTGCCAGAGATGCCATCAGATGGGCCCCAAGGGGCAGGGGGGGGGGGTGTTTGAGGGGGTGGGATAATGAGGCCCAGGTGAGGCACTTCACAGCCTAGGGTCCCTCCCCCTGCCCCACCCTCCAAGGCCCTGGAGCCCAGGCCTGTGCTGACTGCCAGGCCTTTCCTGGAATTCGGCAGAGGATGGAGCCCCTCCCTGCCTGCCCTGGCACACTCCAGGCACAGCACGTCCTCTGGGGTACCTTGCAGACACCCCAGTTGGCAGGGGCCTGGGATAGGTCCTTGCCCCCCAGGAAGAGTCCTGCCTGGGCTGCCATCTGAGCTCCTGGCCCCGGGGCTGTCATTCCCATAAAGGCACCCCCAGACCTCAGGGGCCAGCAGGCCGGAGGAGGAAGGAGCAGCTTTGTGGCTGGGTGGCAGGATTCGTGGTCTTTGTTGTGGCTTTGGGTAGGAGGGTGGGTAAGGCCGAAAAGCAGGGTCTCAGGCTTCAAAGCACCTCCCACCTGCTCCTCCCTCCCTCTGAGGAAATCTTCAGGGGCCTAGTGGTTTTGAGGCGTGGGGACCGGAAGAGACTCTGAACTCTGGGTCAGCTGAGAACAGAGATGAGGGAGATCTTTTTGCCCCACGTCCCATTTCTACCAGCATCTTCTTCCTCAGCTCCCCACCATCCTAGACAAAAATTCTGCTCCATCTGCAAGAATTACATCGACCAGTGGTCTCCCAGATGGTGGGGTTTGGAGGAAACTGGACCTGCATCCAGCGGCTGTGGGCCCGGCCACACCTGCTGGTGGGGGAGGAGAGTGCCCCTCCCGGGGAGGCAGCGCCGGCTCCGCTCGGGCTGGGGCTGGTGCGCCTCTGTAATGGAGGGGCGGGAAGCCGGAGGGATGCGCCAACCGGCCACGTGGAGGTCCCGAGCGAGCGGCAGGCAGGGCGGGAGGCGGAACCGGAGCCAGCCGCGAGCCCGCCCCTCCCCCGAGATCGGTCGTCGCCGACCGCAGGCTGCGAGAGCGGTTTATCTGGTGAGCGAGCACACCCACTGCCCGGCTGCTGAGTCAGGCTGTTCTCGCTCGCGCCCGCCCGCCCGGGACATTGTGTTCCAGCCCCGGCGCTGGCACCGGGCCCAGGCGCTCGCACCAGCCTCCTCGCCCTGTTTGTGCTCGCGGCTTGCGCTCGGCGCGCAGCCTTCCCGCCGCCGCCGGCGAGCGCCCGGGGCCGGGGCCAGCTGCGGGCCCCAGGGACGGCGGGGGCGGCCGCGCAGCCCCAGGGACGCGCGCCCCAGCTGCGGGCCCCAGGGACGGCGGGGGGGGGCCCCGCAGCCCTGCGCGGTCTGCAGCCTTAGAGCGCCCAGACCTGCCCATTCGGACCTGGGCCCTGGTATGGAACCCCAGGCGTGTGGGGCCTGGAGGAGCGCAGGTGGGGGAGGGGGCACGGACAGGTGGTGCAGCCCACGAGGGAGAAGGAGCCACCCTGACACCACCCACGCCCGGACCTGGACTCGGTTGGCGCACAGCTGGGGCCGCCACAGCCCCAGACCTGAGGCCTGGGGTGTGGTCACGTGACAACGGAAGCCGGGCAGAGGGGCCGATTCAAGCAATCCCCAAGGAGCCCAGCTCCTAGGCTTCTTTCCTGATCCATTCTTCACATCAGCCTGGAGACTCCAGGGCCTCCCAGGGGCTGGCAAAGCAGGCCCAGCCCTTCTGGATAGCTTGGGACCCCTCTGGCAGGACACCAGGAGTAGGAAGCGCCCAAAACCTACCGCGTGGGAGCCCCTTAGGTCAGCCCCCAAAGCCAGATGTATGCGAGCCCCGTGTTCCCATTACCCATCTCTTAGAGATATCGCTGGGTGCTGGGCCTGAAGGTTCTTCCTCTCCAAACCAAGGACTGACTTACCCAGCACCTGCTGTATGCAAGCGCTGCTGGGTCTTTCACTTAAATGTTAAAGGTTAAGGCACAATTCCTAAAGTCCTTTCTTCCCCCTCCTTCCCTCCTCACAGTTGGCATGCCTTTTGCCATGCCAGGAGAGCCCATCCTCCATGTCGACCCATCTCTCAAGCTCCAACTCATAAAGCCTGCTTGGCACACACCAGCCAAATCGGATTCGGCTCCCCTCTGAAAGCCCAGCTCACTGGGTTTGTACCTTTCTCACCAGCTCAGGCACAGCGTGTGGCCTGTCTCACATTCTAGCGATCTGTTGACTAACCTGTTCTTCTAACCAGATTAGAAAGTCCTTGAGGCAGAAACAAAGTCTGCTTCTTTGAGGCCGCCCCCATCACTCAGCTCAGACCCCACTGGCCAAGTTTGGCCCTGGATGTTCAATCAATGTTGGGTGTATTGAAATGACTTCCTGCCCTTGGGCGACTTGCAGGCCAGTTGAAGAGACAAACACACAGTATGTGAGGTTAAATAATAACCCAGCCAGCAGGTGGTGAGTACCAAATGTTTGTAAGAGCTATAGGGCCTCTTTGGAAGGAAGTGGTGATATGGGAGAAAGATCCCAGGAGGTTCTAGGCCTTGACCTGTGTCTGTGGAGGAGGAGAGAGGAGGAGTGGACCGTGCCCAAGCCAGACCTGCCCAGAGCTTTGAGGTAAAGCTCCCCACCCTCAGTCCTCAGGCACTGCCTGTTCCCTGGCCTGCCACACCTACACATTACACCCAAGAGGGCTGCCCAGCACTGCCCAGCTCTGGATGCACTCTGGTCCCACCCTGCTGAACAACTAACTGTGTGACCTTGGGCAGGGTGCTTCCTTCCCTAAGCTCACTGCCATCGGTACCTCCACCGCAGCGCTTACAGTAGGCTGTGACTCTGAGTCCCAGCGATACCTGCTACCTCCCCGGATGTTACCTGGGCTACTGTGGCTGCCTGCGCCACCACCGGTCCCACCTCCCCCACTCCTTGCTCCCTCCCAGTCTGGGACTGCTGAGAACACTGGGTACAGCGTGTGAGCAGGGATAGGAGGTTTCCTGTGGTTGCAAAAGGAACATCGGGACTTTCCTCACCGTGCAAGCTGTGGGAGAAGTGGGGGAGGAGGAAGCAGGGCCAACCTGGAAGGAACCTCTGCTCTCTTACCCCCCCTCCTCAGAGCTCCCAGCTCTCAAAAAGGCTGGTACAGTGTGTTACGCTGGGGCAGGAATGTACCGTGTGTTTCATATGGCCTCCGTCCAGTCCTATACTGGCCGCTTTATATTTACACTTCCTTCTTCAGCCCTGGCATCCTGCTGTCAATCACCCCTGCTCCCATCTGCCCACCTCCCACCTGACCGCCACCCCCACCCCACCATGGGTCCTGCTTGGGTTGTAAATTCTTGTAAGAGGCGGGGTGGGGTACGCCTGGAGGAGAGAAGTTGAACTCCAGAAGAGGGAAGCCCCTAGTCCCCTTTCTCTCTCCCACCACCCAGCCCTGAGACTGCCTCCGAGGCCATGGGCTCCCCACGTCGGGGTGAAGGTTCTCTGGTGGGCGTACGAGGTTGATTCGCTCCTCAGAGAAGTGACACTCAGAGGCTCAGAGAAGTGACAGAACGAAGTTCCCATTTAGGTGTGTCTGACGTCAAAGCCAGCACTCCAAACGTTCTTCCCCCACATTCACAGACCCTCCATGTCTCCAGCCTCAGAGCCTCATTCCCTTCTCCCTTCAGATGATTCCAGAACGCTGCCTCCTTGAGCCCTGGCACCCCCTGACATGTGCCTCGCCAGAAAAGTGTTCTCAGCCCTTTTCATGGGGAGGCCGCAGAGGACACCAGTGGGGGTGGATGGCCAGTCCTGCTCGGCGGCTGTGGGCAGCTTCCGTTGTCTCTTAGCCGCTGGCCTGCGTGCTGCACTCACCCCTCACCTGGGAACAAACGGCCTGAGGGTGCTGATCTGGCACTGGGCTCTAAACACCAGGGCCTGAGCCTGCCTTCCGGGGCTCCGCACGCAGACCTGTCGGCGGCACCCTGTGACCCATTCCCAGCAGGGCTTTGGGGGGAATCACCACATATGTCAATTCCTGACATCTGTGCCCATTTCACTTACATGTCCCAGCTCAGTCTGATTTTAATGTTTCTCTAAACTAAGTAAGGAGAATACTACCCACTTTCTTGATGGGAAAATTGAGGCAAGAGCAGCTGAGTTGCTCACCCAAAAGCAAGAAACTAGGTTTTGGAGCACTAACCCAATCTGTTGAGATGTTGCTTCCTGGCAATTTGAGACAGTTTGGCTCAAATAAACTCACAAAAATTCAAAACCAAAAAAAAAAAGAAACTAGGTTTGTGACTGTGTATCTGGGGTGCCACAGGGCCTTTCCTGAGCTAAGAGAAAAAGAGTTTCCCAAGATGTTCCCAAGCCTGCTGACATGTGGCCTTCCCCCAGCCCTCTTACCCTGGGAAGGGCCCACAGCGCCACCGCGCTGCCCACGCTACCTTCATCTACCCCCAGGGGCTGAAGCAGGTACCAGATATCCTGTAGGTAGTTGGCCTGGCCCGTACCCTGGCTTCCTGTCCTCTGTGGCTCTCAAGGGCACATTTTGTACCCTCTGAACCCAGTCATCCTTCCTTCCTCTTTTATCCTTCCTACTCTCGTTCTCTCTTCTTGCTCAATGAGAGTCCTGTGTATATGCCTCCATCCATCTGAATTTGCTTTTTATTTTTGCTTTTTGTGTGTCCATTCTCCTGGGACATTTTCCCAGGTCCCCTCTGCCTTCTTCCCTCTGAGGCTGTCTTGTTTCACTAGAAGCATCTCCCATTCCTACTCCACCCCAGTGCTCCCCTTCCCTCGTGAGCTGCTGCCAGTGTCAAATTGCTCAGGGTCATGCATTCAGTGGGCTCTTCATGAGCACCTACTGTGTGCTCGGGGAATTGTGTTAATGCCTGGGAACCCAAAGTCCAAAAGCTGTGCTGGAGCATCTATTAAGCACCTACTGGTACATTAGGCATTGTGCTTCAACCTGGTGGCACAAAAGCTGGTTGCTGCCCTCAGGAGATCTCTGGGCTACTTGGGAATATGCACAACAACAGATCATTATAATGTCCTGGGAAGTTGGGGGCTGGGCATGGCCAGAGGGTTCCAGTCTTCAAGTCTGACTGAGGAGCTAGCCAGGCAGAGCAAGGGTGCAGGTGTTCCAGGTAGAAGGGACAGTGTGTATAAAGGCACACAGGCGTGAAGCGGCCCCGTGCTCTCTGGCAGGCACTTTGAGTTGTTTCATCTGACCTGAACATGGAGTGCAGGTTGGGGAGCCCAGGGAGATGAGGCCAGAGGCAGGCAGGCCAGGACAGTGCAGAACCTCATGTTCCAGCAAAAGGGTTGTCCTTTATCCTGGAGCACCCAGAAGCCCAAGTAGCCTCTGGAGCCAGGCCCACAGCTTTCTCTGGAGCTCCTATTAAACCATATCGACTGATCTTTGGCGCAGCGAGGCCTGTGGGAGAGTCAGACACTTAAATGTAATGCTGTTTCCAAGGCACATTCATTTATTCATTCATAAATGTTTAGCAAGCTCTGATTTTGCCAAGTGCGACTCTGAGCTCGGGGAATGGGCCATTGAACCCCATAGAGGTCCCAGCTCTCAAGAAACTTAACAGCCTTGGTAGTTGGGAAGGGAGGATAGGCCATAAACAAAGAAACAAAACAAATAAATTAGCATGGTGTTTTCAGATTGCAGAACGGAGTGATGCAGTTGAGAGTACTGGGGTGGGCTGGGTAGTCACGTAAGGCTTCTCTCAGAAAGTTATGTTTGAGCTGAATCCTAGATGGCAAGAACAAACCAGTATGTGAAGAGCAGGTGCTTTCGGTTCCAGCTCATGCAAAGGCCCTGAGGCAGGAGGCAGCTTGAGGTTTTCTCGGTTTAGAAAAAAAATGCTGGGTTCAAATTCATTACTCCCCAGCAATTCTATGCAATGATTATTGTACCCATTTTATAGAGATGGAAACTGAGACTCAGAATGGTTAAGGTCCTTGGCCAAAATCACAACTGACAGTATAAATTTTGGCTCTAAAGCCGCTGCTGTGTTTTCTACCACAGTATCAAGTATAGCAATCATGTGTTCTAAATTATTTAGTAAGTTCCAATTTCCAAAATTCGGTCTCATTGTTCTCTGGACAGACATTCTTTGTCCCAAATCATGACTTCAAACCCTGTCTCTGTCATGTAATACCAGTGGGGTCCTAGGATGAGCACTTCATCACCATGCGCCTCAGTCTTGCCATCTGTGAATGGGGAGAGTGATACTCCCAATACCACAGGCCTGCTGAGAGCATTAAATGAGGTTGTCCACATAAGGGTCCGAGGAGTGCCTGGCACACGGCACACGTTCAGTTCATGGTAGTTCTTTATTGTCGTCTTGGAGAGCTGAGGGCAGCTGCTGTAAGTGCTCCCCCTGCGAGGCCTCCGATGCCTGCGACAGGCGGGAGCCGTGGGAGGAGAGCGAGCAGGGAGGGCGGCTAGGAGGGCCCTTCCCTTCTCTCAGCCACCCACTCCCCGCTGGATCCCACACTGACACATCTTGTACTCCGCATTTCCAGCGAAATTCCTCGTCGCCGGGCCACACCCGCTCCCCATCTCTTCGGGTGAAGCAGAAGACAGACAGAGAGGGTGTCTCTGAGGCGACAGTCCTCAGCCCTGTGTGTGCCAGGAGCCCCCCAGGGCCGGCGGCCACGCTGCAGGAGGGCCGACCGCAGCGGGAGCCCGGCGTGGACTGCTGGGACAGAGCGCTTCTCAGAGGAGGGGGGGGCCGTGGGGTACGTGACTCCGCTCCCACAGCCTCTGCGCGCCGGTTAGCAGGACAGAGACCCCTCCCCACCCATCCCAACCTCCCGGCTTCCGGCGGCCGCCCTCCCAGGCACCCGGGAGGCCCGCCGCAGCAGGGTGGGGGAGGGAGAGGACGCCCGCCCGGCTTCTCAGACCCCTGGCCTCCCCCTCCCCCTCCCACCCCTTCCTCTCCCCCAACTGCTGAGCGGCTTCTGGGTTTAAAGCAAACACCGCTCTGTCCTTCCTGCGGCTCCCGCAGCAGCTCGGCCCGGGGCTATTTTTAGCCGGGATGCAGGGAAGGCACGTTTCCCCCGGACTTTTCCTGGGGACAGCCCCCTCCCCCAGCCCAGACCGGCCCAGAGAGACCTGCACGGAAACCCCCTCCCAGAAACGGGAAACGTGTGCGTTTTCTGTTCCTTCGGCTCCCAGAACAGGAGTTCCAGTCAAGCACTGCTGGGACAGTCTAGGGGCTCCACCCCACCCCGGGCCGTCCCATAAACCTAGGGAGCAAGAGGAACACGGTGTCCAGCGTGGAGGTGCCCGGCCTGTGGGTGGTGGGGTCCAAGGGGAATTGCTTGGTTACAGCCCACACCCAGGACCACACGGGGCGCCAGGCATTGTGGGTTGTTTACACAGGCTGGGCAGGTCTCCTCTATGTTCCTCTGTATGTATGCCCTTTAGGTGCTAGCGGTACTTCATTGAGGGAATCTACGTATATACTGTAAAATGTACAAATCTTCACACGTGTATATAACCGCGTAACCGTCATCTAGGTCAAGATTCTGAACACTTTTCAGCACCCCTAAATCTCCTGTGTCCCCTCCCAGGCAGGCCTCGCCCCAGAGGTGGCCATGATCTGCTTTCTGTCACCACAGATTAGGGGTGTGTGTGTGTGTGTGTGTGCGTGTGTGTGTGTGTGTGTGTGTGTGTGTTTTAAGGTTAAAAGAAACAGCTGCCCTCGTGGAAGAGGGAAGTAGGCAATAACATTTTTCCCATGAAAAGGGGCCCCCAGAAAAGGAGGGTTATTCAAATGCAAAAACACTACGGAGTCATTGGCGTAGGAAACAGGAGGGTCCAGAGCCCACCTGGCCCTCAGGACTGAGGCTGGAGGGCTGGGGACACTCCTTGGAGCAGAGAGGCAGTGAGTGGGGGAGCAGGAGTAAGGGAGAGGCCTGCTGGGCTCCTCCTGGACCCGCCGCGCCCACATTCTGCTAGAGGTCCTAGATCCGCGCCCCTTCTCCAGCCCCTCGGCCCAGCAGCTTTCAGCAAGGCCAAGGCTGCAAGGAAGGGCGCTCTTTAGGGCATCCAGACAGGGAGAAGCCAGGGCCTCTGCACGGCTCCGTTATTTATGTCCGACCTTCCCTTTACAGGTCTCCACGATTCTGGGAGTCCTGCACCCCTAGTCCTGTCTGGGGAGGGGAGAGGCTGAGGCTCTCCAAGTAGGGAGTGGGAGGAAGAAGAGTCGGTCACGGAGCTCACCGTTCCTCTGTCCTTCATTTAACAGCACATTAGAGCTGTAGCTTCTGCAGGGGCTGCGGACAGGAGGATGGTAAGAAGTTTTAGCTCACTAGGGAGGCGACGATAACATTCTCAGGTGAGGCAAGACCTTTTACCCCTTCACACTGGAGATGCGGGGCTCAGAGAGGTCAAGTGACTTGTTCAGTGTCACACAGCCGGCTGCTGCAGAGGGAGTCAAAGAATGGAGACCCTTGACCCAGGCCTCCCTAGATAAGAAAGTGAAGGAAGCACCCTAGCCGGTTTGGTTCAGTGGATACAGCGTCGGCCTGTGTACTGAAGGGTCCCGGGTTCGATTCCGGTCAAGGGCACGTACCTCGGTTGCAGGCTCCTGGCCTTGGTCAGGGGTATGTGGGAGGCAACCAATCGATGTGTCTCTCTCACATCAGTGTTCCTCTCTGTCTCTCCCTCTCCCTTCCACTCTCCCTAAAAATCGATGGAAAAAATGTCCTCGGGTGAGGATTAAAAATAAATAAATAAATAAATAAATCCTTATTAAAAAAAAAAAGAAAGAAAAGAAAGCGAAGGGAGCAAAATCAACAGCCCGACTTGGCTCCTCGCAGGCTTTCTGGAGAAGCAGGGAGAGCACTGACCTGGGAGTCAGGGGGCCTCGCTCTGCTTCCGGGCCTTGGAAGCACTTCCTCTCTCTGGGCCTTGGTGCCCTCCTTTGTACGGAGGGAAGGCCCCTCCAGCGCCCCTATCCCTCTGGCCTCTCCACTGTCCGCACACTTTCCTGCCTCAGTGCCTCTGCTCTGGTTATTTCTGCGCCTGGAATGCCCTGCCCTTTCCCTCCCACTTCCTTCCTCTGACATTTCCCCAGTCACTTCGAACTTAATTCAAATGCTGCCCACGGAGGCCCCACAGAGTCGGGGGATCCACTGAGTGGTCACCTAAGCCGCCTCCACCAGAACGGACAGAGCCTCCCTGGTTTTGTGACCTGGGGCAGGGCCTGCCAAGGGGGAGATTACCTGTTTTGCCACCACCTCTAGAGGAGTTGAAGGGAATTCTTGCTCCCACCTTGCACTCGCCCCTTCCAACTTTCACAGCCTGAGCTCATTCTTCCTCAGGGCCCTTAAGAGAGGGTGCCTTCCTGCTGGGCAGCCCAAGCGCCCAGGTATCAAACTAGGGCACTTTGGGCAAAGGGGGCCACCGGAGAAGTGACCCCAGGAAGGATGAGATGAAAAGGCAGGGCCTCAGCCGGAAGGATGGCTGCCCCCTCACCTGTCTCATCCTCACTCCCTCTCTCGCAGCAAACATGGGGCTCTTGCTCCCACGACCACACCCACACCCACTCCTACCTTCATGCCCACGAACGGACTAGCAAGTTTACAGAAATGTACCCTACGGCCGCCTCAGCTCCCCTCCCTTCCCCCTGCAGGCATTGCACACACGTACACATGCATCGCACCTGCACGCATGGGCACACAGTCGTGCCCACATGCACTTGGGTGTACACACTCATATGCATACACACGTGGGCACACGTATGTGTATACACACCTCCTCAGTTCTCAGGTGAGCCGAGGAGCTCCAGCTCCAGGGGACGCGGCATGAGGACTGTGCTCTGCTGTGGGGTCTGGCTGCCTCTGGATTTACTTCAAACTGGGATCTTTTTAAAATAGATTTGAGAGAGAGAGGAAGGAAGGGGGAAAGAGAGAGAGAGAGAGATCGATTTGTCGTTCTACTTACTTATGCATTCATCAGTTGATTGTTGTATGTGCCCCCCTTCGGTCCCACAACCTTGGTCTGTCAAGATAACACTCTAACTCATGTTGCTGCCTGGCCAGGGCTTGCTGGAGTCTTTTGTATTAACTTGCCTTACTGTGGCCCAATGGGAAGCAGGCAAAGCCCCAAGAGCTGTGAGTTCCCTCTGGCAGCACCTCGCTTGGGCCTGACAGGAATGGGGTGGGGTGAGGATTCCGTTACTTCCCTGACAAACGTCTCAGAGAGCCTGCGTTTTGTGGGACCAGTAAGGGTGAGGCTGCTCTGCGTTCACTGCCACACTCGCTGCGCCACTGCCTCCACCTCCAGGGCTGGAGGCCTCAGCCCTGCCTCTCCACCTCCGGGCCTCGTCCCAGGTTGTGGGGGTCAGGCCGGACGGCCTCACGTGGCGGGGCTTCTCCTGGACCCTGCGGGGTAGCAGGACAGAAACCCGAGGTGGGCTGGAGGAGTGGCTGTGTCTGTGACCCGTTACCTGGCCTACAGGGTTGGGCAGAGAGCAAGCTTGGGTTCCCTTCCACCCACTGCAGCTGCGCCAAGCACAGAGCCTGTGCCTGGCGTGGCGCTGGGGCCGGGAGGGTGAGGGGTGCATGCAGAAAGGAGGAAGCCACAGTAACTGTCTTCTAAGAGTGTGTGTGCATGCGTGTGTGCGTGTGTGTGTGTGTGTGTGTGTGTGTGTGTGTGTCAGGTGGGTGTACACACTCTATGCATACGCCCGGGGGACAACCCCCAACCCCGGAGAGTGGAACTCAAACACAACATGCTCCACACGGAAGCCGTCAGCTCTGCCCCCCCCCTGCCCAGAGGATCACAAACACCGCCGCTCTGGGCCCCCCGCTGCCTTTTCTACCCGGTCACTAACGTCGCATGGCGGCCCAGGGCAAACACGTGGGTGCCACTCCAGATCTGCCCTCTCCTACCCCATCCAAATAGCCCCCCATCCCATGGGTTATCCTTTTATATATGTGTGTGTGTGTGTGTGTGTGTGTGTGTGTGTGTGTCTGTCCTTTCTACCACCAAACCTGGGGGGCCAAACATTCTCTGGACTTCCCTGCCCTTCTCCCATCTCTCCAATTACCAAAATCTTTCAAGACTTATCTCAAATCCCACCTCTTCCAGAAAGCCCCCACAGACGCCCCTGTTTGGAACAACTCTGTCCCTGGCCCGTGTGCTGAGATGGGGTGTTCTTTCAGCATCAGCCACAATTCACCTTGTTTTAGGTCACTTCTCAGTGGGTCTGTCTGCCTGGCGGCATAACCACAGGGAGGGCTCAGTATGTAGCTGACACCTGCCCATGTCATGGGGTGTGGTCCTGGTAAGAAAAAAATATATTCTTTTTATATATATATATATATATATATATATATATATATATATATATATATAAACACACATATATACATATGTATATATGTATATATAATTATTGATTTTTCACAGAGAGGAAGAGAGAGGGATAGAGAGTTAGAAACATCAGTGAGAGAGAAACATCGATCAGCTGCCTCCTGCATACCCCCCATTGGGGATGTGCCTGCAACCAAGGTACATGCCCTTGACCGGAATCAAACCTGAGACCCTTCAGTCCGCAGGCCGACGCTCTATGCACTGAGCCAAACCGGTCAGGGCCCATGCGTTATTCTTGTCCCATCCCTCCCATCCACTCTCTTCTTTGGGGGCCCACTGCCACTGCCTTGACATCTCTTACCACCGCCCTCCCAGGGCTCCTAAATGGGGGTCCCACCTCCAGGCTTACTCCACCCTCCACACCACTGCCAGAACAGTCTGCCTCAAACACACAGCTGATCTGTAACTTAGAACCCGGCTGGACCCCCACCGCCATCTGGATGAAGGGCCAAATGCCTAACATGGCACAGCCATCCCTCCGTGCACGGCGTGCAGAGCTCCTGCCCTCGCAGCCTGCCCCTAACTCGCATGACGTCCCAGCCTCCCGGGCCCCCAGGTGGCCATGTTGGTGTGCACCTCTGAGCTTCGTAGGTCCTGTTCCTATTGCCTGGCATGCCCACCTCCTCCTTGACCTAGGAAGGACCTCCTCATTTTTCCATATTCTATTAGAAGACATTGTATAATAGTGCTGACAGCCCAGCCAGTGTAGCTCAGTGGTTGAGCATCCACCCATGCACCAAGAAGTCACTGGTTCGATTCCTGGTCAGGGCACATGCCCGGGTTGTGGGCTTCTGCAGGAGGCAGATGATTGATATTTCTCTCTCATCGATGTTTCTATTGCGCGCTCTCTCTCCCTCTCTCTAAAAAATATCAATAAAAACAAACAACAAAAAAATAGTGCTGACAATAATGATTTAACCTTTTGCACTCGGATGTCGAATGTGACTCGACACGGTTAGCATTAGAATAAAGGAATCGAGAAAAAAGCAAGCGAGTGCAAAGGGTTAAAGACAACATTTTGACTTGCACATACCAGGCACCATTCTGACTGTTTATGCTATATATGCTTGTTCAATCCTCATATCAACCTTGCTTTTTATCATCTCCATTCTAGAGATAGGGAAATTGATACACAGAGAGTTTAAGTGACTTATTTTCCTACGGTGACATGCCTAATAGGTGATGGAGGGGGATTTACACATAGCCAGTTCAGCTGAAGAGTTTGTGCAGTTAACCCCTGCATTACACGCCCTCACTCGCTGTTCTAAGTATTTGCCAACTTACATGGCTTTTGAGCAATTCAGAGTCAGTTAATGTCTGATGAATGAATGAACTCATTACAATTTAATGGAATGAAGAGGTAGTAGGGCTCATCTTCATTTCGGAAAGATGTCTCCCATGCTAACGCTATTTTATTTTTATAGAACAGAAAATTTTAAAGAAAACAGATTTGAGAGTAAAATCCCATAGATCATGTTTTCATCTTATGTTCTTGCTTTTTACATGGGTTTTAGATGGCTCTCCAAGCCCAAGTTTTTCAAGTCAACGAAGAGACATGTCCTCAGGCTCTAAGGACCTGCTTACCAGGACCGCACCCCATGACATGGGCAGGTGTCAGCTACATACTGAGCCCTCCCTGTGGTTATGCCGCCAGGCAGACAGACCCACTGAGAAGTGACCTAAAACAAGGTGAATTGTGGCTGATGCTGAAAGAACACCCCATCTCAGCACACGGGCCAGGGACAGAGTTGTTCCAAACAGGGGTGTCTGTGGGGGCTTTCTGGAAGAGGTGAGATTTGAGGTAAGTCTTGAAAGGTTTTGATAATTGGCGAGATGGGAGAAGGGCAGGGAAGTCCAGAGAATGTTTGCCCCCCCCCCCCGGGTTTGGTGGTAGAAAGGACAGGAAGGCAGGAAAGAAAGAGAGGATGTGACGGGTGGTGAGACCCGGCAACCGCATGGGAGAGCGGAAGGGGTTGAAACCGTCTTCCCTCCCATCCTCGGTGACGGTACATTTTTGGACAAGTGGCTGATTTATTCATTTTCTGCTCTCCTATATGCAAATGGATCATTTCAGTCTGGGGAAAAGCTCCAACAAGGATCCCCAGGTAGGAGAGTTTGCTTATCCTCCAATCTAACACCCTTGGCTGCCACCCAACCAGCCAACAGCTTCAGTCTTCCTATGCTCGCTTCTGAAACAGGTGCGGCCTGGGGACCAGCCATGGCTCTGCACTTGCTGGGCTGGCGGCTCATTGGCACAGTTTGCTGGGGTTGTGGAAGATTAAATCAGTTAAGGCACTTAAAGCATCTGGGACATGGGCCAGCTGCCAACAGGTGCCCTGAAGAAGTTAGCTGGTGTCGTCAAAGGTCTTTGAAATGATACGGAATTTCACTGGGCTCTCTCTCTCTTCCAGGCCACAGGATTGGGCCTTTGCTGCCACCTCTCTCAAGTCCCAGGGTTCTCCTCACAAGTGTGGCTCCTGTTGACCTGAGCCATATCCTCCCCAGCTGCCAAATGTCCTGAGTCAGTCTCCCCCACCTGTTTGCCTCTGCCCCTTACGGAATGCAGGCTGATGCCCCGGTTTCTTGGGATAAGGCTAATTCTGCTTTGTGCCCATAGGGCCTGCTCAGGCAGCAGCGCTGCAGTGAAACCGCAGCAGACACTTTCTGGGAGTGCACGGGGCACACAGCCAACTTTAGTTCTCGAGGGTCGGCCAGGTTCCTGACACCGGAGCTAGTCCCCAGAGAGCAGGTGCTGGTGGCTCTGGGCTCCTCGGGGGGCAGAGGGCTCACAGCCCTGCACACAGCCAGGCTTGGGAAATGCTGTACCTGTTGGTTGTTTGCAGAACTGGGTGACAGCACCATCCGGCTATGCGAAGAGAGCCCAAAGATCTCTGAGAACCAGGCTGGGATGGCAGACAAGTCTGGCTCCTCGCAGTGAAGGGGCAGGTAGAGAGGGATTAGCTTACAAAACAGAGGCTGGGCCCTGGCCCAGTGGCAGGCCCAACTGGCTGCTCCTGAGCAAACCGCCGGGCCTTGAGGATGCTCTCTGAACTATCAGGTTCACCCTCCCTCCTTTCCTAACTCCTTACCCACCTCGGAGCTTTATTCTAACACCCTTAAAGCTTTCTCTTAGACCCCCCAAACCAGAGTGTCTCTTTATCACTATTTTTAAACAAGTTGATTGTGATGTGCCATGGTGAGATTTCCCTTGTGTCTATCCTATGTGGGGTTTATTCGGCAAATGTGGAACAATGTCAGCCATTATTGATCCTAAATGGCTTCTGTATCCCTTCTGTTGCAACCACTGCTGCTTAAAGGGGACGCCTGGGAGCTTGTTAACAACAATCTACGCAAATAAGAATCTCCTGGAGCTCAGGAGTCTGTGCTTCGAACAAGTTCCAGGCTGGGTCTTGGGCCCACTGAACCAAGACCCCCTCAGCTGTGACTGTGAGTGCTTCCACGGCAGGGTGTCACTCAGCTCTGTGCCCGCAGGCCCCACAGGGCCTGTTTGTGGAATGGAACCCTCAGCTGTGAGGCGTTCTTGTTCATTCATTGAGTCAGCAAGCTTGGTGCCATCTCCCTTCCCAGCTCTGCATCCGTCAGCAGAGGGGCTTTGAGGAGCTCCCCCAGATCCACTCAGGAGGCCTCCAGGGAAAGCGCTCCTGCTGGCGTAACCACGTTGGACCTCTGTCCTCTGTAAAATGGAGATAAATAGTTCTATGGCGAGGGTTGGTGTGATGGGATCAGCTTCAAAAGCTGGAAATCCTGGGTGACTCGCTTTGGGGTGAGGGGTAGAGGGGGGAAAACAAGTGAACAGTGAAGAAGCGATTTACAAGCTCCTTCCTAGAACATACAGAGAGCCGCTGACAATGCGCCCACCAGTGAATAAGCCCCTGCATTGAGTGCCCGCTGGGTCAGCTTTACGGAGGTGTGATTGACACATGATGCAACGCACTCATTTAAGTGTACAGTCTGATGAGTTTTGACAAAGGTATTTGCCTGTGTAACCTCTATCACAGTATAGATCATTTCCTTCACTCTCGAAGTTTCCTTGCTCCGTTTTTGCAATCGATCCCCACCTGGCCTGAGCTGCCCCTAATCTGCTTTCTGTCACTTTGGATTCTAGTTGGTATTTTCTAGAACTTCAGGTACATGGAATCACACAGATGTATTCTTTTGCATCTGGCTTCTTTTTGCTCCACGTAATGTTTTTGAGATGTGTCTATGATTTTACATTAGTTTGTCCCTTTCTATTGCTGTATTGTATACCATTGGAAGGATATACCACAATTTGTTTAGCTACTCCTATGGATGGAGATTATTGCCGTTGGTAGTTTGAGGCTATTATGAAAAAGTTGCTATGAACATTTTTGCACACCTCTCTTTGTGAACACATGCTTTTTATTTCTCGTGGAAGCAGAATTGCTGAGTTATATGGTAAGTATATGCTTAACCTCCAAAGACACAGCCAAACTATTCCAAGTGGCTGGATGTTCCCGCCAGCAAAGTCTGAGCGTTCCATTTAGTCGCACCTTGCCAGTTCTTGGTATTGCTGGTCAGTTTGGTTTTAGCAATCTGGTTAGGCATGAGTGGTCTCTCACTGAAGCACGTAGATGCCCACCCCTCCAACCTCTTCTGGGACCACTCCTCCCACCCCCACACTTCTCCTTCCATCTTCTCTGACCTTCTCTCTCTTTCTCCCATGCTCAGAGCTCCTTTCCTGGAATTTTCATCCTCTCAAAATTTCCATAACTGGCTCTTTCTCATCATTCAGATCTCAGCACATGTTACCTTCTTTTTTTAAAAAAAATGTATTTTTATTGATTTCAGAGAGGAAAGGAGAGGGAGAGAGAAATAGAAACATCAATGATGTGAGAGAATAATTGATTGGCTGCCTCCTGCATGCCTCACACTGGGGATTGAGCCCACAACCTGGACATGTGCCCTGACTGGGAATCGAACTGTGACCTTCTGATTCATAGGTCGATGCTCATCCGCTGAGCCACGCCAGCCGGGCAGTACGTGTTACCTTCTTAGAGGTCTTTCCTCGTCACTCTCTCTGTTGGTGTCCTCAACACTTTTTATCACGTTAGCCTGCCTTTTTCTTTGGTGTAGTGAGCCCTATGGAAAGAAGCTTATTTGTTTGTCTACTTGTTGACTGCCTGCCCCATGAGAATATTAGCTCCATGAACCAAGACATCTTATCTGTTTTACCTAGAACAGTTCCAGAGAAATAGTAGGTGCTCAATCTATATATATAAAAAAGGCAAATATTGTAAAGTGTCCCCTCAGGAGTTCGACCAGGAGACTGGGAGTTTGATCGCTCACTATGACATGTGCTGACCACCAGGGGGCAGCACGGAATGAAGGAAGGCCCTGGCTGGCAGCTGGAAGGCCCCAATTGGCCCTATTTCATGCACCGGGTCTCTAGTGTATATATATTGTTGAATAAATTTGCAGTCCAAAGCATATGCTCAATATATTGGTCTTTGAGGTCCTGGGGGTTAAAGTGTATGCATATCAACAATACAGAAATATTTAAATATTTAAATAATTTAAAGCATAAATTACTTTTGTCTGGGTGATTTGATTTGGCATGTAAATATACTTAGAAACCTAAAAATACAGAAATGCAGAAAGAGGAAAATCAGCCATAGTTCCACAAAATTCTTGTGGTTTAAAAGTATAAATCATTTTTAGTTATTCACTAATTTAATTTTTAAAATTATTTTTAAAGTTTGATTTTGAATAAGTAATATTTTTACATGGAAAAAATCAAACGTTATATCCTTCCAGAAAAGGCTGCTCATATACAAACATAGATATACCTATTTGCATTTCCCCCCAAATACTACCGCATTATATGCATTGCTATTTTTTGCATTTTAAAAATTTAGCAATTTATCTTAGAAATCATTCCACATCATTATGTGTATCAATTAAGATTAGGTTCAGCTGTGAGTGACGGACAATTCAAAATATCAGTGCCGCCCTAACTGGTTTGGCTCAGTGGATAGAGCATAGGCCTGTGGACTGAAGGGTCCCAGATTTGATTCCTGTCAAGGGCATGTACCTTGGTTGCGGGCACATCCCCAATGGGAGGTGTGCAGGAGGCAGCTGATTGATGTTTCTCTCCCATCGATGTTTCTAACTCTCTATCCCTCTCCCTTCCTCTCTGTAAAAAATCAATAAAATATATTTTAAAAAATATCAGTGCCTTGCAAAATTAGACATTGATTTCTCTCTCATTAATGAAGTCCAGAGGTAAGTAGCCAGGCAAAACTAGGACTCTACATTATTGGGAACCCAGATTCCTTCTATCTTTTACTATGCTGTCCTCAACATGGGGCTTCTACCTCATGGTGTAATATGGCTGCCTGGGTTCCAGCCATTACATCTGCATCTAGCCAGCAGAAAGAGGAAAGGAAAGTGTCCTTTCTATTAAGGACACTTCCTATGACATTACTGCTCAGCTCCCATTGGCCAGAACACACCCAGCTGCAAGGGAGGCTGGAAAACATCATCTTTATTTCAGGTAACCTTGCACTCAGTTCAAAAATCAGAGTAGAAGAGGAGAATGGATATTAGGAGATGCATAGCAATCCTGTTATAGTATACACAAATTTGCCTCATTTTAACAGGGTTTTTAAAAATATATTTTTATTAATTTCAAAGGGGAAGCGAGAGGGAGAGAGAGATAGAAACATCAATGATGAGAGACCTTTTAGTCTACAGGCTAACGCTTTATCCACTGAGCTAAACCGGATAGGACAGATTTGCCTATGGAATTGTTTATAGCCACTTGTCCAATGAAAAGTGGGACCCTCTCGCTAAGCCTCATGTCCTGTACTCCCAAATTGAAGTCTCTCTTGGTTGTGTGATTGGTAGAGCTAGGTCACATGTCTATGTCCTAGCTGCAAGGGAGGCTGGGGATTTGACTTCTGACTTCTAGATTGAGGGGTAAAACTCATAATAAGGGAATTTCCCCAAATATAGAAAGGCCATTTAGAATTTGGACCAATCCTCCTGTTAAAGACAACTATATATATGCTAGACAAATGTTTTTAAATCTTAAAAGCATCAAAAACTATAACAAGATAGTGAGTGAAAAGATAGGAGTTCAGAGAGATTAGAGTCACCAGATAAAATATAGGATTCCCAATTAAATTTGAATTTCAGATAAATAACATTACTTTTTAGCATAAGTATATCCATGCAATACTTGGAACATACTGATACTAAAAATAATTTGAAACTCAAACTTAACTGGGTGTCCTGTATTTTTTTATTTGTTCAACCTGGCAACCCTACCAGAGAAGTGAGTCCAGCACTCGTGGCTGCTTTTGCTCGGGGGCATTTGCCAATCTGAGTCACTGGAGAGGCTGAGCTATGCTTTAGAAAGCTTCTTAGGACTAGGGGTCCAAAACTGGAGTTCAGGGCCTACCAAAGTTAGAGACTCTGATAAACCACCCCTGTGGTAGACTATACTTTGACCCCCAATGAACCATGGCTATTTATGCCCTATGTACCCTGGGCTCTGTGATGCACTTTACCTAATAGAATGTGATGGAAGTGATGTTGTATCAGGTCTAGATCAAGACAAGGAGGCAACTTCCTTCCATATTTTGCCTCTGCGGGTAGCCAGTTGTCATGTAAGAAGTTCAACTACCCTAAGAACTGGGACCTAACCAAGGAATTGGTGACATGTGTCCAGCTGGATTTCAGAATTTCTATGGACCTGTGGCTACTATGTGCCTGCCATTTCACCCTTTTTGAATAGGAGTATATATTGAGATTTTCCTTTCTCTGACTCATCATTTCCTGTGGGGAGCAGATAAGTTGTCTTAGTTCCAAGTCATCAGATCCAGAGGAGCATCACTTGAGAAACTTCATCCATACCTGGATCTGATTTAGATGATGCCGATATAGACTTCAAGCTCAATCCTATTACAGTAATGGGGTGAGACTTTGGGGTCTTAAGGGTGGCAACTATATTTTGTATGTGGAGGGAAGTGAATCATTTGGGGACAGAGATAAATGGTTACTTTAGTGGCCCCCAGTGAACCATGTATTTAAGTCTTCGCACCATTATTAATTTCCTCCCCTTGAATCTGGGCTGCCCTGTGATCTGCTCTAACCGATGGACTGCGGTGGAAATGACAGTGTAAGTTTCAGGCCTGAACATTAAGAAGGCCTGGCAGCTTCCACATTTGCTCTTTGAAAGAAGCCAGCTACCATGTTTAGAAGTCCAACTACTCTGAGACCACCACACTGTGAGAAGCGCAACCAAGCCTCATGGAGAGACCATGTGTAGAAGAACCAAGGATCCTGGCCAACATCCCACTGAGCTCCCACGGCCTTCTATGTGAGTAAGGCCCTCTTGGAAGTAAATCACTCAGGCTGGCTCAAGCTGCCCCAACTGATGCCACATAGAGACCAGTTGTCTCTGCTGAATTCTGTTTAAATTGCTGAATCATGAGCAAATATATACAGTAGCTGCTGTTTTAATCCAGGAGTAAGCAAACTAGGGCCAGTGATGGCTGCCTGGTTTTTTAAAATATGTACATTTTTATTGATTTCAGAGAGGAAGGGAGAGGGAGAGAGAGATAGAAACATCAATGGTGAGAGAGAATCATTGATTGGCTGCCCCTGCACACCCCCACTGGGGATCAAGCACGCAACCCAGGCATGTGCCCTGACCGGGAATTGAACCGTGACCTCCTGGTTCATAGGTCGATGCTCAACCACTGAGCCACACCAGCCGGGCCTGCCTGTTTGTTTTTTTTAACAGATTTGAGACATAACTCATTCAAAATGAATAAAAAGAAATTTTTTTAAAAAAGAAGAAAAAAAAAAGAAATATAACTCCTTCACATTCCATACAATTAATTCATTTAAAGTATCCAACTCAGGCCCTGGCCGATGTTGCTCAGTGGTTAGAATGTTAGCCCATGCACCAAAGGGTTAGGGGTCTAATTCCTGGTCAAGGGCACATACCTGGGTTGCAGGTTCAAACCCCAGCCTCGTCGGGGCATGTGCAGGAGGCAAGGGTTGCTCTTTCTTTCTTACATTGATGTTTCTCTCTTACTCACTCTCTTCCTCCTCCTCCCTCCCGTCCTTCCACTCTCTAAAAATGAATGGAAGGGGGCGGGGGTGTGGGCATGTGTGGAGAGGGGGGCTGGGAAGGGGGGAGGGGAGGCTGGGGGAAGGTCAATGGGGAAAAAAAGGAGAAATATGTACTAGTATTTGTAATACTTTAAACAATAAAATAAAATTTTTAAAAAAGAAAAAGAATCAATGGAAAAAGATATCCTCTGGTGAGGATTAACAAAAATACATAAGTATCCAACTCAGTGGTTTTCAGTATATTCACAGATATTTGTAACCATCACCACAGTTAACTTTAGAACTTTCTTTTTTTTTTTTTTAAAAAAAAAGTATATTTTATTTATTTTACAAAGGAAGGGAGAGGGAGAAAGAGAGAAACATCAGTGAGAGAGAATCATTACTCAGCTGCCTCCTGCATGCCCCCTACTGGGGATTGAGCCTGCAACCTGGGCATGTGCCCTGACAGGGAATTGAACCATGACCTTCTGGCTCATAGGTTGATGCTCAACCACTGAACCACACTGGTCAGGCTAGAACTTGTTTCTCACCTCAAAAAGAAACTCTTTACCTGGCATCTTCCTACCCTTCCTTCCCCCATACTCCAAGTTCTAAGCAATCACTACTCTACTTCCTGTCTTCTGTCTTTTCTCAAGAAAGATTTCATATGAATGGAATCATATGCTATATGATTTGTGACTGGCTTGTTTTACTGAGCATAATGTTTCCAAGGTTCTTCACTGTTGTAGCATCTATCTGTACATCATCCTTTTTTTTTTTATGGCAAATAATGTTCCACTGTATGGATATACTGTATTTGTTCATCCATCAGTTGATAGACATTTATATAATTTTCACCTTTTAGCTATTATGAATAATTATATACACATTGGTGTAGAAGTGTCTGCTTGAAATCCCTGTTTTCAATTCTTTTGGGTATATGACTAGGATTGCAATTACTGAGTCATATGGTAATTCTACGTTTAACATTTTAGGAAGTGCCATTTTTTCACAGAGGCTGTACTATTTTACATTCCCACCAGTAGTGCACACGGGCTCTAATTTCTCTACATACTCACCAATACTTAGCAGCCTTATCAAAAACCAGTTAACCACAGGATCTGGCTGGATACCTGAGTTGGTTAGAGCATTGTCCCAATACACCAAGGTTTTGGGTTTGATCCCTAGTCAGGGCACATACAAGAATCAACCAATGAATGTATAAATAAAGGGAACAACAAATTGATGTTTCTCTCTCTAATAAATAAATAAATAAATAAAAATTAAATTTTAAAAATAAACAATAAAAATCAGGTGACCACAAATATGTGGGTTTACTTCTGGACTCTCAATTCTACTTCAGTGACAATCATTGTCAATCTGTGTGCCAGTACCAAGGGTTGATTTCTTTGTAGTAAGTTCTGAAATCAGGAAATGTGATTTTTTCTACTTTTTAAAAAATATTGTTTTGGCTATTCTGGGTTCCTTTCAATTCCACATGAATTTTAGAATCAGTTTGTCAATTTCTATAGAGAAGTCAGCTGGGATCCTGATGGAATTGCATTGAATTTATAAATCAATTTGGGGAGTATTGCCATCATAGGAATATTAAGTTCTTTAATGTATGGACAGAGGATGTTTTTCCAATTATTTGGGTCTTTTAAGTTTTCTTTCAATAATGTTTTGAAGTTTTCATAGTATAAGCCTGGTATTTCTTTTGTAAATTTATTCCTAAGTATTTTATTCTTTTAAACAATTTTATAAATGAAATTTTTTCCTTAATTTCATTTTTGTATTTTTCATTGAAAGTGTAAAGAGAAATACAATTGACTTTTGTTATTCATCTTGTATCCTGAAAACTTGCTAAATTCCTTTATTAGTTTAATGGTTTTTTTAGTGGATTTCTTAGGATTTTCTATACACAAGATTATGATATCTGTGAGTAGAGATAGTTTTAATTTCTCCTTTCTAATCTGGATGCCTTTTTTTAAAAAAATAGTGCAATGATTTTTTAAAAATATATATTTTTATTGATTTCAGAGAGGAAGGGGGAGAGAGAAACATCAATGATGAAAGAGAATCATTGATCAGCTGCCTTCTGCACGCCTCCTACTGGGAATCGAGCCCACAACCTGGGTATGTGCTCTTGACTGGAATTGAACCTGGGACCCTTCACTCCGAAGGCTGACACACTCTATCCACTGAGCCAAACCGGCTAGGGCAGGCTGCCTTTTAATTTTTATTTCTTGTCTAATTGCCCTGGATAGAACCTTCAGTATAATATTAAATAGAAGTGGCAAGAGTGAGCCTCCTTGCCTTGTTCCTTATCTGGTTTCCTGGGGAAAGTATTCAGTCTTTCAACATTAAGTATGATATTAGTTGTGGGTTTTCATATATACCCTTTATCAGCTTGAGGATGGCTGTCTGTTTTTGCAAATAAAGTTTTATTGGAACCCAGCCATGCCATTCATTTTATATACTGTCTATGGCTACTTTGTATCATAACAACAGAGTTGAATAGCTGTGTATGGCCTATAAGCCTAAAATATTTACCATCTGGCCCTTTAAGGCAAAGTCTATTGACATCTGTTTTTAAACCACTAAATTTTGGGATAGTTTGCTAGGGAGCTATATGTAACTAAAATAACTCCCCATCTTTGGGACCTCAAAGAACTGCAGCATTGAGTAAGGGGGAACCATAAATAAGCAAACTCTCCCACAGACTATAGTCCAGATTTAAGTAAGGTGACCAGACGTCCCGCTTTTGGCGGGACAGTACCGATTTTTAACAAATTGTCCCACGTCCCGCGGTGTTTTAAAAAAGTCCCGATTTTTGGAAAGACTGCACGACAAGCTAGGGAACGGCAGGAGAACAGGAAGGGAATATACGGTTTTCGGTGGCCATGTGGCTATTTAGCCAGGATAAGAGTTTTATATTATTTTTGTTAATTTTATAACGTTAAACTTTAATAATAACAAATAATTGTTGAGAACTGATTATCGAGAACTGCTTATCAAAGTTCGCATTGTTGATCAGTTGTTAGAATTCGACCACCATTGTTTGGACTTAATGAACAATGGCCATTTTTGGGATTGGCAACGACGAAAACATTTTGTAACTGTCTCTCAGACGATACACATCGTACTGTGTGCTAGTAAGCTAGTTAAACAAGTGATGTCATTACAAATCAGCTATTCAGATAATTTAGGTAAGTAATTTATTTATTTATTTCATAAATACATAAATTTTCTTGAATTTAGCAGACAGTACTCGTATTATTTATATTTTATAGTGGCGGCAAAAAGTCTAGCGCCGGCCTTGAAAGTGACACTTACGACTTACGTTACGGCAAATTCAGAGGAAAAATAATACAAGTTAGTATTGTTATTATTTAGAAAGAAATATAGGATTAAAATAATTTTAAAAATATAGTTACTTTATAACAATCAAATTAATTTAATTTATAAACTAACAATAAAATATGTTCATGTAATTATGTACCTACTTACTGTGTTTTTAAGCAATATATATATAATAATTTATAATATAATTTTAAATTATATTTTTTAGATTTTTAACATAATGAGTAAGAAAAGAGGATGCAAATTCAACGATGATCTAAGAAGTGAATTTCCTTTTATTAAAAAAACCAAAAGCGATTACAATATAGACCAAATTTTTAATCAAGGAACCCCCCCTCGCCCCCCCCTTCTCCCCCCCCCCGGGCCGAAACCGGTTTGGCTCAGTGGATAGAGCGTCAGCCTGCGGACTCAAGGGTCCCAGGTTCGATTCCGGTCAAGGGCATGTACCTTGGTTGTGGGCACATCCCCAGTAGGGTGTGTGCAAGAGGCAGCTGACCGATGTTTCTCTCTCATCGATGTTTCTAACTTTCTATCCCTCTCTCTTCCTCTCCGTAAAAATCAATAAAATATATTTTAAAAAAAAAAGAAAGAACCCCCCCACCCCCTGGGTCAATGGTGTCCCGCTTTACCAATGTTAAAATCTGGTCACCTTAGATTTAAGTCATCTGGGAGACTCAGAAATCTCAAGTTCTGAAACTGGGTTATGGTGAGCCTAGCTTGCTAGTGTCCCTAGATGTCTGTAGAACAAATGAAAATTCTTCACAGAGGAATAGTATCATTTTTGCCCCAAATGATTTATTTTTTTAAAAAATTCTTTATTGTTTGAAATATTACATATGTCTTCTTTTTTCCCCATTAACCTCCTGTTGGCTGTTCCCACCCCCCATATTTATTCTTTTAATGTTTGTTTGTTTTTGTTGTTAATCTTCATCCGAGGATATTTCTTCCATTGATATCCTGGAGAGAATGAAAGGAAGGCAGGAAGGAAGTGGGAGGAAGAAGAGAGGGAGGGAGGGAGAGAGAAAAACATTGATGTGAGAGAGATACATCAATTGGTTGCCTCCTCCCACACACATTTGGACTGGGACCAGGGGTCAAACTTGCAACCATTCTGTCCGCAGGCTGACATTCTAATCACTGAACCACACAGGCCAGGGTGAAATGGGTAAGGAAAAAATGCAATGCTCAAAATATAACCAGGTACATGAGAAGGCAAAACAGCATGAGGAAGAACCAGTAGTAAAAAATGGCAATGGAAGATGATCCATAGGGACTCCAGTTGGAATGAACAGACACAGACCTTAAAACAGCTCTACTTATTACGCTTAAGGAGGGAAAAGCCAAGCTTGAAAATGAGCAGAGCACTAAGAGCTAGATATAGGAAGTGACATAGCAGTTCTGAAAAAGAACAACACAGAAATTCTAGAACGAAAAATAAATAAATAAATAAATAAATAAATTGACTAACCTAATTTAAGAGTTTAATGATGGATTTAAGAGATTTTTTTAAAAAATATTTTTTTATTGATGTCAGAGAGGAAGGGAGAGGGAGAGAGAGATAGAAACATCAATGATGAGAGAGAATTATTGATCGCTGCCTCTTGCACACCCCCTACTGGGGATTGAACCCACAGTCTGGGCATGTGCCCTTGACCGGAATCAAACCTGGGGCCCTTCAGTCCACAGGCCAACGCTCTATTCACTGAGCCAAACCCGCTAGGGCTAAGAGATTTTATTTTTTTTTTAAGCTGAAGAGAGAATTAGTGAACTGAAAAATAGTGAGAAGAAAGTTTTAGAATAAAGCATGGAAGGACCAAAGATAGAAAATACAGAAGAAAGGGATATATTGAGAAGGTCTAACGTTTTTCAATTGGGGCCTCAGAAGCAAAGAGGAAAAAGTACAGAAACAGTATTTGAATGGCTGAGAATATTTCAACATTTATTTTTTTTTTTAAACTATTCAAAAGTTGATAGGTAGCCATGAAACGACAGATATCCACTCCACCACATGTTCTGACTCTTAAAACAGTACATCCTTCATGCACAAATCTGCCTTTGAAGGAATTCTGAAACCAACATAGAGGTAGCTCCTTGGTGGATGGAACAGGGCTTGGGCAGGCTGAGTTCCAGTACAAGCTCTACAGCTTCCTAGCTGTGCCGCTTGGAGAAGGCTGTTAAAGTTCAGTTTTCTCAACTAATAAATGGGACTAGTGGCACTGGCCTACTCCACATTGCTACTGTGAGAATCAAGTGACAGAATACATGTGAACAAACCTAGTGAATGCCAAATGCTTTAAGGGGGAGATGTGGTTTGAGCAGTAACACAGACATTCCCAGGGCACTAACAGTGACAGGTAGGAACGGCTGCTTAATTTGCAGGTCCTGGCACAAAATGAAAATGCAGGGCGCCTTGTTGAAAAAGGATTAAGAATTTCAAGATGGTGACAGCAGAGCATTAAGCCCAAGCACAGATCACATGCCCACAAAATGAGCCTTGGTGACCAGCCTGGCATAGACTTGTGCATGAGGCCCACACCCAGGTGTCTGTAGCCACAGCCCACATTATCTTTGAATTATGAAGGGCAGCAATAGTTAGGGAAATTGCAAGCTTATGTGTCTCCAAATGCTGAGTAGGGCAAGTGTAGTGATGGGCGTGGTCTTCTGAGAGTGGGTGGGGCCAGTGAGGCTGCCATTGGAGCTGTGGAACTGACTGTTCCCCAGATTCTGGCCTAGGAAGAAAAGCCTGCAGCAGTACATACAGGGCCTGTTGTTGTTTGCTGCGGTGTGTTACAACACAGCCTGGCAGCCTCCCGGCCTCTCTGCCTTCCTCCTGGAAGAGCCTGGGCCCAGAGCATGTGACCTGGCCACACAGCCCTGCAGATTTGCCCACACTGCTCCTTGCTGTTCCTTCCTAGGCTTTTCCAGGTCTGTATTTTGAAAACATGTAAATTTTTATTGATTTCAGAGAAGGGAGAGAGAGACAGAAACATCAATGATGAGAGAGAATCATTGATGGGCTGCCTCCTGCACACCCCACCCCACACTGGGGATCAAGCCCACAAACCCGACCAGGAATCGAACCATGACCTCCTGGTTCATAGGTCAATACTCAACCACTGAGCCACACCAGCCTGGCTCCAGGTATTCTTTTTGCTCATGTATCCTCCCACTGCCTGGGAGTCCCTTTCCTTCCTCTTCCAAATCCCTCCATCTGGCAAACACAAGCTTTTAAGACTCAGCGCTAGGATCACCTCTTCAATGAGGCCTTCCCTGCCTCTCTCAGGAAGAGCTGATTCCTCACTCCTAGGAACCTTCCGCTGAGCTCTATGCAGATATCTGTCACAGTACCTGTAACAGGAGGAGTACTGCCATGTAATGTGCATATCACTGTCTCCGAGGCTGAAGCTGTCAAGGGCTGCAAAAAATGTCCTCTCATGTCTGCATACCTGCACAAAGCACACACAGTGCTTACTACCTGCTATTAGTAAGCATAGCAGATGCTTAATCAATTGGTGCTGGTATGAAGAGCAGTTTTAATCACCATTGTTTTGCTGAGTTAATGCATGCGTAACTTGTTTCAGGACTCTTCCTGGCATCTGGTCAAAAGGGAAGCTTCCAGGCACAGAGACAGGGCCCTTGCCCTGGAGGAGGTTTCAGTGTTGGCTGTCTTTTCTGCAGGCCCCACCTCTTGAAGGCAGGAATGATCTGTCAGATTGGCTCCTCATAAAAACCTAAGAGACCAAGGTGATAGATTTGGAGTTAGGAAATTCGGCTTCTATTCTAGCTGTGAGACATTAGGTTTCCATAGGTAACTATGAAGTCCCATATGGGACTTAAGGTTTCTGTTTTTCAAAAAACGAGGGGATTGATCTAGTTATTCCCCAAGGCCCAGGAATCTCCATGGGAGCAACTCAGAGGTGGCCATCTACTTGGAGGAGTCGGGCCCCCTCTTGCAGCTGAGTTTGGGGGAGGAGTGATGGTAGAGAACACAAACATTTTTTTAAGGTACTTTGCTGTCTCAATCACATGGAATCTAATGTTTGAAAGGTTTGTAAAGTCAACTAGCTTGTTCAGGCATTACTTTCTCTGGAAGTAAGGGTAGGGGTGTGTGTGTGTGTGTGTGTAGTTGTGAATGTGTGTGTGTGTGTGTGTGTGGTGTGGTGTGTTTGTGTGTGTGTGTGTGTGGTGTGTATATGCGCGCGTGTAGGGTGGTGGTGGGCGGTCAGTCAGTTTCCTCCATCCCTTTCCTCCAGCCCCACAAAGGGCTAGGGTCAGACACGTGGGCTGGCGTGAAGAGGCGGAGGTTACACTAAGGCGGAGGTGCAAATGGACGGGGGCGGGGCCTCATTTGCATGAACGGCTCGCAGCTACCAATCCAGACAAGCAGAACAAGAGCCCGCGCGCCTTTTGGGGGCGGACTGACAGCTCCGGGGCCCAATGGAAGGCGGGTCCTGCGAACGGCAGGGGCGGGACGGCGCCGGGCGCTGCCCGGGGGATTCGGGCCGGTTCGCGGGCGCTGCCAGTCTTGGGCGGCGGCGTCCGGCGCGCGGGCAGCCTGCTGGGCGGGCTGAGGGCAGACGGCGCGCGGGTGAGGCGGAAAGAGACGGGGCCGACGAACTCCCGCAGCGACAGGTATCGGCTCCACGGCCGCAGGGATCGGGCGGGCGGCCGCGGCGCCCCGGGAGCCGAATCCCCTCCTTCGCGGTCCAGCCGCGGCCGCGCCACCTCCCCGCCCCCTCACGCCTCACGCGGCTCCTCAAGCGGGGGGCGGTGCGTCCGAGCGAGCGGGGCCGGGGGAGCCTCGAGGCCAGCGCGGCAGAGGCCCCAGCCCCGTTGCGGGGCCCCTCTGCGCCCGCCCGGCCGCGGGGTCGGTGCTCCCTCCCGGAGGCGTGGAGCCGGGCGGCCGCGGGAGCCGCTCCCCGTCCCGCCGAGCTCCCTCTCGCGGAGGCGAGGCCGGTCGCGCCCGCTCGTCCTCACCGGCTTTTGTTTCCCGCCCGGGTTGACAGGTCCCGGCTCCGGCTCCCGTCGGCGGTCCCGACTCGCCCGAGGCCCGGCGCTCGTGACCGCGGCCGCCCGGAGCAGGCGGCGGGACCCGCGCAGAGGCGGGCGGCGCGTGAGCAGCAGCCGCCGCGGGCGAGAGAGAAACTTCGCCTTACGGGGCCCGGGCGGCGGGAGAAGTCCACCGGGGAGAGCCGTGCGCCGGGACGCGATGGAGCCTCGCTCGTCCGGCGGGGCCCGTGGAGGGCGAGGATGGCGGAGCGGCCGGCTCTGCGCTCCTCGCTTTGGGTTTGCGCTCCCGGGCGGTGGGTGCGGATGCGCGCTCCCCGCCTCACCTGCCGCCCCGGGACGAAGGACGGGACAGCTTCCCGCTCTCGGGCGCTCCCGGAGGTGCCCGGGCGGCGCCCGTCCCAACAGGTGATTATTCCAGGGCCACCTGGAAGCCAGTTCCAAGTTGTTGTAGGGCTCCCCGTTCCTTTCGCTCCTGGGACCTTAGAACGCCTTCCCCCTTATTGATGTTTAAAAGGGCTGTGCTGGCGATAGTGCAGGAGTCAAACCCAGTGTGGATTATTAAAAATAAAAATAGGGGCGTCGGCGTGAAGATTGACCTCTTTCGATTGATGAGCCTGGAGGAACATTGTGAAAAATCAGTTTCTGCGCAGGTGGCGGAAGCAAAGCAAGGTACAAGTGGAAAGTGGAGAACGCAGAACTGCAGATACCCTCCGTTCGGTGTGTTCAGGACAGCGTGTACTACGTTTGGCCGCCATTCAGTAAATCCTGCATGAAGCTGTTTGAGCTAGTGGTTTTGGATTTACTTTTCAGGAGTATGTTTTCCAGTGGAATAAGGCTTAGTATTGAATGGGAGCTTTCTTTGCCTCTCTGAGGGTAGACAGGAGTGTTTATTTTTATTGTCTTCTCATTTTGTTACATTGTGTACAAGGGAAAAGTTAAGGCAATATTTTGGTTTAGTGTTTTTAATATTCTACGGAGTTCTGCTACCCACCCCCAACCCCCAAGGGTTTTTACTTTAGAGAATTATGGTAGCTTTTTCTTTTGCTGTTTAAATAAAAATTCTAGATAGACTTAAAAATTATTCTTTTGGGAAATTTTTATTTCGCATACCTTTACTTAGCATTTTCTGTTTGTCTCTTTCCAAATGACCTCCATTTAACAATCTCCAATTATGGCCTTACCCAATTTAGGACATCTACAGAAAAAATACATTAAAAAACAATGGATAATAATTATTTTTAAAATACATATTTTAAATGAGAATTATTAATAACATTCATTTGTGAGAAACATGACTTAGTTTACTCATTTGTTTCTAATGTGCCTTGTTTTATGTCTCTCTTGGATATGATTTATACTTGAGATGTAAGTTTAACTTCTTAGAACAAAGTTATAATTTTTATTTAATTATCTTATCTTATTAGTGTCTCATTGTATGGTAATTTTACTTAGCTAATTAGTAACACTCTTTAAAGCTGATGACTAGTTGTGACTATTTGGGATTTTAAAAAAATAATCAAAAATGGTCTTTGTGAAATGTTTTATTTTTCTAGAACAGGCTTACATGTTATGAGGTCTTTTGTCTTTTCCAACATTTTACAAAACAAGCATGTTTCTGAATAATTTTTTTCTTTGGGGAAATTTGGAGTGAATGTCTTTTGTAAAACATAATTTTAACCAGTTCAACACGAAGAACTTAAAAAATATTGGATTAGATGACTAATTAAATCTTAAAATTTCTGCTTATTCTTGGATTGGAAAAGAATACATATCTTGGGTTATTTTTAGTTTCCTAAAGGTTTCTTAGCTTAAGAGGAATCAGACTACAGAAGAAAGAACATCCTTTTCTATAGCTGTAGAAGTTATTATTAAAAGCTGGGTTGTCTTTTTGATTGAACAGTGGGTCGTCTTCAGGTAGTGTTTTATTTTCAATATAAAGTAGTAAGGAATCACATAAGATTAGGGAATAGTTTAACTACACTGGGTAATTAGAAATTTTACAATCTTTATTCTATGATAGTGTTTATGCCACATATAAATTAAAATTATAGTTTTATTTACACAAAATCATACTTTAGGAACTTTATTAAAGTGTCTTATAATTAAAAGCTCATTTTCAGTTTTTAGATATTTTAATTACTGATTTTTGTCCATTTTAACTTGTGGTAGACCGTATCATAAAATTATCAACCACATTTCAGTTTCAAAATTAAGCGTAAGTTGAATTCTCACATCTACACAGTAAATATTGGGAGTGTTTGTAAGTCATTTGCCTTCAGGTGTGGCTTCTTTTGAGTTTGGGGGTGGGCAAATAATTTTAAATGAATAAAATGACAAAAAAATAAGGACATGTTAAAACAGCTAAATTCAAGGCTAACTCAAATGACACCGTTAGACATTAATACCGCTTTATTTAACAGTAACATGCATGATATACCTGGCATTAGGAATAGCCACTATAGGCCTTTAATATAACGTGGGGCAAAGTGGGTTTACACTTGTGAGTACTCAAAACAGTTGATTCTTGTAATATTATTTATTAATTATTGTATTATTTCCATACGAACAACTGTAAAGCTACTTTTGCCCCACCCTGTATAATCATCACAATTCCTAAAGAAGAATCTGTATTATACATATTTTGGCATACTAAATTCTATAATTATTTAATGCTATAATTTTAAAACTATTTGAGCTTTCTAACCTAGCTGATTAATAATTAGATTTTGTTTCTTCATTATTTTACATTTCTGAATTTTCTATAGTGCATTTTTAATTTCTGACATTAATCTCTCAAAGTGTAAAGAAAATTAAATCTACACTCATCAGAAACTGGGTGGACATTGGTATATAAATCACGTAACTATTGATTTAAAAACAGTAGCCACTTAAGTGTGATTTAATTTGCAAAGAAGATGTTCATTTATTGTATAAAAGAGACTTCTGCCAATGAGACAGGTTAGGATACTTTATAGTAGGACTTTATGTAGCCTTGTCTCCTTAATCTCTGTGGCTCACAGGTTATTAAGGATATTTTAGCAGTATTTGAAACACTGAAATTCAAGTACTGACAATAATTTGTACCTTACAGTTTGTTATGATGAGAATTGACCTACACTCTGCTGAAACTTAAACATGTAAGACCATAGACCTCAAAGGGGCAAGTCCATTTTATGCTTTATTTAGTATTTAATTCTAGTCTTCTGGAAAAGATCTGGTTAATGAGACAGAAGAATCATCAGAAGGAATATAGGGTCTACACATTTGTTATACCTGTGTTCTACCCTTGGTCTGGAAGAAAAACACTTCAAAAATAAGAATAAAATTTTATTTTAGTTCTCAAACAATCAGACAAAAGATATTGAAAGTAAGTTGGGAATTGTAGCTGTTTGGAGCTGCTATCATTTATGTAATAGTTAATCAAGGTTGTTTTCTTTTAGAAAGAGGTACAATTATTAGGAAAATGAAAATGATGTATTTTCAGAGTAAAATAATGGGTTTTTAAGTAAACAGTTACACATCTGTGAAAGTTAGGGAACATCCAAATACTAAAAATGTTTTTTTAAGATAAAAAATGTAGTACATTTAAATTGTTTGTTCTTGAAATTGCTCATGTTTTGGAAGGAGGAATAAAGATGAAGAAAGATCAAAGACTAGAAGAGGGTTCTTTTCCCTTTTGTAGTTGGAGGGGAGGGGAGCAGGCAGTTAATTCTAGAACCATTTGTAATATTCTGCCTCCATCTTGGCATTTATAGATGATGTTAAATGAGGAGCCACTCCTAGTGCCTTGAAAATGACCATTTGATTGTCAGAAGCAGGGTTGGAAATTTCAGTTTGATCTCTTCAGAAATAAGATTTGTGCATATGTTTCTTTCCTGCCTCCGGAAATTAAAGAACCTCCTTTTCTGTCATCTGAAAATTACATAGTGGAATTTGAAAGTCAAAATGTCTCTATCACAGACTTAAGGCTACAGTGAATTACTTTTAGGAATGGAGAAAATATATTTTGAATGAGGATAAAATAGTCTTTACTCATGTTAAAGATTAACCGATGGAATTATTTCCATGTTTAACTTTTAAAAAAGGCAAGACAAAATAAAATCTTATAATCTTAACACATTTTAGGTTTTGCCTCTACCTTAAAAATTATTACATGATGGATGATAACATTTAATGTTTTGAAATTCTAGTTTGGGAAGGAGATTTGTTATGAGAAGATTATTATTTCATTGAAGCAAAACGGTAATTTACATGGAGAGAAATTTGTTTCTTTTGAATTACTCTTAAGTCAATACATAATGCTTATTAAGAAAAATTGAGATGGTCATCTTTCCCATCTTAGATTTTCACTTTATAAATTATTTTAATGAATCTTTGTTGGTTTCGGATGGACTTCTTAGAATCTACTTATTTACATACATATGTTTATGGGTGTGTGTGCAGTTGACCCTTGAGCAAGGCATGATAGGGGTGTTGCCCCCCTGCTCCCAAAGTTGAAAATCCAAGTATATCTTCTGACTCCTCCAAAACTTAACTATAGTCGGCCCTTCATATCCATGGATTTAACCAATTGTGACCCAAAAAGATATTTTCTTAAAAACACACACACAAACTTTTATTGATTTCAGAGAGGAAAGGAGAGGGGGAGAGAGAAATAGAAACATCACTTATGAGAGAATCATTCATCAGCTGCCTTCTGCATGTCCCCCACTGGGGATCGAGTCTGCAACCCGGGTATGTGCCCCACAAACCGTGACCACCTGGTTCATAGGTCGATGCTCAATCATTGAGCCACACCGGCTGGGCCAAAAAGGTATTTTCAATCTGTGGTGAGTAATCTGCTTTATGGAGAGCCAGCTGTACTCATAGCTTGCCTTTGCCTTACTGATAACATAAACAGTTTATTAACATTTTCTATGGATTGTATTATATACTGTGTTCTGTAATAGAGTAAGCTAGAGAAAATCAGAAGGAAGAGTAAACACATTTACTCTATTTATTGAAAAAAAATCCATGTGTCAGTGGACCAGCATAGTTCACACCTGTGTTGTTCAAGGGTCATCTGTATATACACACATATAGGTAGGTAGATACACAGGTAGGTAGGTAAATTTTCTATTTTTTTTGCATTTTATATATGTAACTATATTTACTATATAAATCAATCCATTTATCTATACTATATGACTTCCCAGGATAATTTATATGTGAAACCTCCCTCCCTTTTTAAGTCCTCACCCCAGGATATTTTTTTCATTGAATTTTAGACAGAGTGGAAGGGAGGGAGGAGAGGTGGGGGGGGGAGAGGGGCAGAGAGAGAGAGAGAGAGACAGACAGACAGACAGACAGACAGACATCAATGTGAGAGAGTTACATTGATTGGTTGCCTCCTGCTGATGCCCCAACTGGGCTGTGATCAAACTACCACCAAGGTATGTGCCCTTTACTGGGAATTGAACCTGCATCCCTTTTGTCCGTCTGTGGGCTGCTACTCTTAACCACTGAGCCAAAACGGCCAGGGCAACCTCCCCATTTAAAAAAAATACATTTTTTATTGACTTCAGAGAGGAAGGGAGAGGGGGGGGAAGAGAGAGAGAGAGGGGGGGGGGTGGAGAGAGAAATATCAGTGATAGAGAATCACTGATTGGCTGCCTCCTGCATGACCCACACGGGGATCAAGCCCGCAACACAGGCATGTGCCCTGACTGGGAATCAAACCGTGATCTCCTGGTTCATAGGTCAATGCTCAACCACTGAACCACAATGGCCAGGCCCCCCTTCTTAAATGAAATCCTGTACCAAGAGGAATAAAGTACATGTCCACAAAAAACTGATCCAAAATGTTCATAGCAGCTTTTTTCATAATAGGAATGAACACAACAATATGTATGAATCTCAGTAATAGTATTCAGAGCAAGGGAAGCCAGGCATATGAATGTACCAAATGATGCTGTTTATAAAAAATACATTTCTATGGTGATAGAAATCAGGTCAGTGGTTTGGTTCACTTATTTAAATTCTTCCCTTTTTGCATCTACATAAGAAAGTTATTTTGTTACTTACATTGGAAGATGTTTGATAATGGTTTATAATTAATTAACATTTAAAAAAATCCTCACCTGAGGACATATTTTCATTGATTTTAGAGAGAGGGGAATGGAGAGAAAGAGAGAGAGAAACATTGAGGTGAGAGAGAACATCAATTGGTTGCCCCCTGCATGCTCCCTGACCAGGGATGCAACCCGCAACCTTTTGGTGTACTGGACAGCACTTAAGGAGCTGAGCCACACTGATTAGGGTTCAACAAGTTAATCATTGATGCTGGGGATAAACATCTATTTTGACTAACCAAAATTATACATTTATGTGGCTTATATATATTTTTATCAACAAAAATATGTTAATTGAAGAGAAAAATGTCAAATGTCCAACATCAGCCAACATGGATAAAAGGACTAACTTTTTTCAGTTAAATGAATATATTCATATATTCATGTTCCTCTGAAATGATAGACAGGGCCTTTTTGCCCTTTCTTACCCACTAATGACTTTCTGTCAATTCATAGCCTGGCAAAGAAAGATTGATTTTTTAGCTTTCATTTAGAATAAATTAGTCCAAATATTCTATATCTATAGAATAAAGTACTAGTCATTTGGAAAGTTAGATTGTCTTCAAAGTATAGTTTCTTGAGGAATGCTGTTATCTACATGTTTTTCTGTTATCTTCTCTTTCTCTAAAAACTCAGTCATTGCCATGCTTTGTTAGGTCTCAAATCTATACCTTCTGTCTAAACTTCAGGCCTTCCAAATTTGAGGCCCAGATTTTCACCTATGTCTTGAAACTAAATATACTTAAATACCATCTCTAGCAGCTGGACATCCAACACCCCTCCCCCCAGTGAAATCCCCCCCTTCCCTTCCTGATTTTCCTCTTTAGCTGTTAATGACTCCATTGTTCTTACTGGTCATTTGTTACTCTTCCTTTACTTCTTAAGCTCAATGAGTCACTAATTCACTCCTCCCCCCACCCAACTTTAAAATGTCTCTTTGTATCTTTTAGTTTTTTATTTTATTTATTTAATTATTTTAAAAATTGATTTCAGAGAGAGGGAGTGACAGATAGAAACATCAATGATGAGAGAGAATCAACCCCCCCCCCATACACACACACACACACAACCACAACTGCTATACCTAGATAGCTACCAACATGTGGATAGCATACACAGTGTGGATAAACTTGAGGAAGGGATGATTCATGTCCTGGGTGGGATGGAGCGGATGGTGTGCAGTTTAAAACCTATGAATTGTTTGTTTCTGGAACTTTCCATTTACTGGGGTAACTGAAACCACAGAAAGTGAGACCGTGGATAAAGGGGTACTATTGTAGCTGATTTCCAAGTCACTCAGCTTAAATAATCTGGTGAATGGTGACTGGCAGTTTATCAAGGAATAGAAGCAGCAGACTTTTCATAGACCACAGAAATGACCCAGGATGAGTTCCTTCTGGCCCAGAATATCTGCAAGTACTTTGCAGTAGGGGGAAATACTGAGAATATATAACACATTTGTAGGACTTCCTAGTGTTTTCATGGCTAAAAGAACAGGTGTGTAGGTTTACCTTAAAACTGTTCTCCTATCCCTTGTCCCATTATTTCCTGGCCAAGATAGTTCCCATCAAAAAGCCACCTTTGCTGAAAGTGACATGATACTCTATTTTATTACTCTCCCCCTTCATAAATATGTTTTTTTTTAAATTTGTTTTTACTGATTTCAGAGAGAAGAAGGGATAGGGGGAGCGAGAGAAACATCGATGAGAAACATCAACCATCTGCCTCCTGCATCCCCCCTATTGGTGATGGAGCCAGAACCCCGGCATGTGCTCTCACTGGGAATTGAACTGGTGACCTCCTGGTGCATGGGCCCGTGCTCAACCAATTGCGCCACACATTATTTGTTTTGTTAATCTTCATCCAAGGGTTTCTTTTCCATTGCTTTCCAGAGAGAGAGTGGAAGGAAGGGAGAAAGGGGGAGAGAAAGAAAGAAACATAGATGTGAGAGAGACACACAGATTGCTTGCCTCCCACACAAGCCCCAACCCAGAGCAGGGAGGGAAACTGCAGCCAAGATACATGCCCTTGACCGAGAATCGAACCCGTGATCCTTCTAAGCTACACTGGCCAGGGCTTTCCCCTTTCTTTACAGGCTCCTGGAATCAACATCCTATATAATAAAAGCTTCATATGCAAATTGTCCCCTCAACCCGGAGTTCGACTGCTCGCTATGACATGCGCTGACCACCAGGGGGCGGTGTGGAATGTGGCGGGCGTCAGCGATGCAGCACTGGCAGCAGGTGGCAGTGGAGGCGCTGCTGGCCCCGATGGGCCCCGACGAGAGCGGGACCATGGCGGGATGGTGGAGCAGGTGAGCGGGTGGTGCCAGGCCAAGGTGGGTGCCAGTGGGGCCCGATTGCCCAGCCAATCACTCGCAGATGGCGACCAGTGGCGGGGGGTGGGGCCGATGCCCGTCTCCCAGGCGCTGATGGAGCCAGGCGGGGCCCGATGACTCAGGCAGAAGGGGGAACCTGGGGGCCCAGGTGCTGCCCAGGGCCCAGAAGTCAGCTGGGACCTGTCCTTCTGTGCCAGATGCTTGTGCTTTGATCACTGGCCAGGCCTAGGGACCATACCTGAGCATGAATTTCGTGCACCAGGCCTCTAGTATGTCAGAAAGATAGGAGACAGGTTATTTGGGAGGATATGAAATAGAAAAGGGAAAATAAGTAATACCCATTGTACTTCCATTAGCAGTCATCCAGCCTCCAGGGCTTTGGGGCCTGATTCCTTTCCAGAAGGATTATAGTTTACTAGTATGTACTTGGCTTCCTTTTGATACTTGGCTTCCTTTTGGTCATTTTATGGAGATCTTTCATCTTTCTGCTCTTCTGGGAAATGTTTGCATTTCTTAACTGGTAGGAATTAAGACCCAATTTAAGATTACTGACTTTGGGAATAATATAATTATCTTATTGTTTTAGTTAAACCAGAATATCTTATTATTTTCTCCAATAGGAACTAGGAATAATATGGGGATTCTGAGATGCTTATGCAGAAATTATTTTAATGGTTAAAAGTGGAAAAGGGAAGAGAAAGATACACTATTTTTCGGAAGCCTAATGTGGTAGGCATGGACACTGGGAAGAGATTCAGGAGTGTTGCTACTAAGTTCCTATCTGATCTTGGGCAAGTTAAAGTTATTTAACCTTTCTGAGACTTGTTTTAATTGTAAAATGAGTGGGTTGGATCAGATAGTATTTTAAGGTCTTTTTGTAGCTCTGAAATTCTAAAATGAGTGTTTTCTCAGGGGAAAAAAAAACCTCCTCTAGTGTTCATAATTAATGGTTTTTCAGTGGCTGTTTTATGTACATATTTTTTTGGTTGTTTCCACTACAGTTTAGGAAAAGAACTAATTAAAGGAGTCAGCATTCAAAAAATTGATTAGATTTTAGAGTTTTCATTTATGTGTCTGCACTGAATTTATTCTGAACTCTTACTTTCACCTATTTGTGTCCATTTTCCTGCCTTTCTCACTTTTTTATTTTATTGTCTTTGCTTTACAGACTAACTTTCATATCCCTCTTTTCATTGCTTCTCCTTACCATTGTTTTTTTTTTTTTTCTTTCTTTTTTCTAGCTGGCTTTCATTGCCCATATTTCATATGGGCATGGAATTCATCCTTTAGACCCTTGAGTCTGATCTATCACTAAATTAAATTTAGACATCGAAATGGTTGTTAGGATTAACGGAACCTTTCTACTCTAATACAGAAACTGGAGAGCTGAATCCTAGGGTAAATGAAGTGGGAGAGCTGAAGAGAGAAGAAATAGTGTGCAAAAGCGTTTACAAGAATTTTTGGATTTCTTTTTCACTTAAAAGTTAAAATATATGTTTTGATAATGGTGACTCTGCCAGTGATATCAAAGTTCAGTCTAGAAGTCTTAATGGGTTGTGAGTTTCTTGAGGGTAACAGCTGTAACTCTAATTCTGAATCCTTAATGTTCAGTATAGTGCTGCAGAGTAAGAGCAAGTTGGGACTGATTCTTCAAGGTGTTTTGTGGTTGGCTGGAGATTAAGAGTATGGCATAGACTCTTAGTAAGACCGTCACTACCACTCTCTGATATTTGGGCAAGCTAGTTGGCTTTTCTAAGCCTCAGTTTCCTCCTCTATAATACTGGAGAGGGGACAGTGTTAATTCCTACCACAGGGTTGTTGTGAGGATTAAATGAGATAATACATATAAAGTACTTAACCTGGAGCCTGGTATATATCTTCGAGCTATAAGTATTAAATGCTATCATAGTTTTATTAATAAGCACTTCAGTGCCTAGATGGTAAGTTCTTTTATGCTCTAAATAGTGTTACGTAATAAATAAGACAAGATCCTGTTTTTAGAAAAGATAGAACATATGCACAAAAGATAAATAACAGGCTAGGTCCCATGGTAAATGGCAAATTAGTGGTTTACTTAAAGATTCAAGAGGCAGGAATAATTGCTAAGCAGATGAGAACTTCAAGAAGGTGTCAGGGCCCTGGCCAGTGGCTCAATTGGTTGGAGCATTACCCAATGCATCAAAAGGTCATGGGTTCCATTCCTGGTCAGGGCACAAAAAAACACACACAAAAAAACAAAAACAAAAAAGAAGGTGTCAGAACTTGATTACCCTGAGCTTAGAAGGACTAGTTGGCAAATTAAGAGGATAGGCTCCTTGGAGCCAGACTACCTGTGTCGGAGTCCTGCTCTGCTACTGTGTAATCATAAACAATATATTTACTCTCCCTCCTAGGATTGTTGAGGTAATTAAATAAGTGATTACCTGTCAAGCACTTAGAATGTGCCTCAAACATGGTTAGAGTATGATAAACTATTATTATAAGGTGAGAGAAGGGAAAATGCATTTCAGATAGAACATTGAGTGATAATGAAGGGGAGATAATCCTTGATTTGTTGAAATGATGAAGCAAAATTGGCTGGAGGGAATAACCTGTTGGAAAATAGTAGGTAATGGTGTCAGGGCAGAATTATGAATGATTAAGCCAGCAAGTATGACATCTTTCCCTATGTACTGAAGGATCTTGGGAAGATTTCTTGGATGATTTGTGAAGTATTCTTGTGTTATAGATAACATTTCTAAGTCTGCAACTCTAGCATTTCTTACTATTTCACCTAACTTCAATATAACTGAAATTTCTATTCAAACTAATTTTGACAATGAAGCTCCTGATCTTTCCTGAACTGTTATGCCTCTTTGTCCATTTCTTTTTTTTTTTTTTAATGTTTTTGTTTGTTTGCTTACTTTTTAAATCCTCACCCGAGGGTATTTTCCAGTTGATTTTTAGAGAGTTCAAGAGAGAGGGAAAGACGGAGAGAAATACTGATGTGAGAGAAACACATCAATTGATTGCCTCCTGCATGGGCCTGACCAGGACCTGTTCAGGGGAGGAGCCTGCAACCGAAGTACTGCCCTTCTGCGGAATCAAACTCTCGAGTCCATAGGCCGAGCCTCTATCCATGAGACAAACCGAGTAGGGCTAATGTGTCCATTTCTTTTTGTAAACGGGTCCATTTTTTCCCTCAAGTTTAGTGGGTTGTTTCTACTACTGTTTTCCTTTCTGTCCTTGAAAACCCCAGACTGGATCTTAAATCACGAAAGCCATAAAGTGGGAAGGGCCAGGTAGAGGAAGGTTGGGAAATACCCTCTCGTGCAGCCCTCTTGTTTATAGGTGAGGGTCTTGAGGTCCAGAGGAAGGAAAGTCAGGTGGTCAAGATCCACAGCTAATTAGTAAGCAGGCCTGTATTTTCCTGAGCTAAATAAAGGCTGTTTTTTAATGTCATCCTAGTGTGATTCTCAACCATCTGAATTATAGTAGTACTATCAATAATTTTTCTACTAATGTTATTAAACACCAAGATAAAAAGTAATTTTACCACCATTAATAATGTGATAACAACTCACTCTTCTTAACGAGAAACCCATGATTACATTTTTTTGACGAGCATTACTGTTGTTAAAGTAACATTTAAAACCAAGACTCCAAAATCTGCTTTAAGAAGAAAGGGTTTTGAAAACCAAGATGGCGCCATAGGTTAAACACCTAACCCGCAGCCGGGCACAACAATTTCAAAAATACAACTAGAGGTCAGAACGGTCATCGTCCAGAACCACAGGAAAGCTGGCGGACTGAAATGCCCACAGCTGGGGAGAAGGAGAAGGCCACGGGGACAGTCGGGGGAGCCGCAAAAGCCTGAGGTATGGAGAAACGGACGGAGACACGAGCACGCGCGCCTGCGGGGAGGATGGAGCCGGAGAGGAAGGGGCGGCTGACGGCCTGGCCGGCGTTCACTGGCAGGAAGGAGATAAAGGCTCCGGATTGCGCTGAGCGCCGGCTCCGACTGCACTGAACCCCGTTCCGGGCGAAACCCTGGGAAGCCAGGCGCAGGCTGGGGGAATGAATCTGGGCTGTGGGGCGCAGGCACAGAGGAGCGGCGGAAGGCAGAGCTCCAGAGGCGCGCGCAGGAAGGGGCGCAAAGGACGGACTGTTGCCTGCGCCACTGAACTGCCCTAGCGGGAAGGAGACAAGGGCTCCGGACCGTGCTGAACCCCAGTTCCGACTGCACTGAACCCCAGTTCCGGGCGAAACCCTGGGAAGCCAGGCACATGCTGGGGGAATGAATTTGGCCTGTGGGGCAGAGGCACAGAGGAGCGGCGGCTCCAGAGGCGCACACGGGAGGGCGCGCAGAGGAGGGACTGTTGCCTGCGCCACTGAATGGCCCTGCTGGGAAGGAGACAAAGGCGCCAGACTGCGCTGAGACCCAGTTCCAACTACATTGAAACCCAGTTCCAGGCAGCGGGCGAAACTCCAGGGCGCGTTTCTCTCAGAGGTGTTTGCAAGGAATACAGAGGGACACAGACACAGGAGCCTCATGTCTCCTGCACAGCAACTCTTCCTATATAGACAAAGAGGGTCCTCATGGACAATTGGCCTGGAGGACAATTCCTCCTAGTGACACCAACAACAATCAAGACTTAACTGTAGATACTCACTCAGTTTCGCAACTGCGCCGCCCCCGCAGGCCGCCCGGCCCGGGGCACTGGGGACACCGCGGTGGCAGCGGCGCCCGGAGCCCGGCGGCCGCCCAGCGCCCATCCCCGCCGCGAGGCCCCCGCGCGCCTGGTTCCGCGGGCCGCGCGCCCCGCACACCGGACGGAGGCCCGGGCGCCCTCTCCGTGCACCTCCCGGCGCCACTAGACCTCAGTAGAGTTGACTGAATTCAAGGGATTAAGAAGAACAAATTGGGGAACTCGAAAAAGATGACGGCGGAGGTGAAGGCTGATGTGTTGCCTCACATGGCAGTTTCGGAAATACAACTGGAACATGGACTAGTGAGGGTGGCGACTGCTGCTCGCGTCTCCCCAGACCAGGCGGCTGCTCCTCTCAGTCAGCACCGCAGCCGGGGCCATGGGCTCGTGGGCGCCGCAGCAGCTGCTGTGGCGGCGGCCGCGGACTCGGCGCAGCGGCTCTCTGTGAAGGAAGAGACCATCTTTCTGCAGGAGGGGCGCATCCGCGCCACCGACCTGGCCGAACTGCGCAGTGAGATCCTCGAGGCCCCGGAGGCCGCCAACACCGATTTGGAGGATTCTTAGGAGTTCTCATCTTACATTCAAGCCCTTTAAGCCATTTTGACAGAGGAGAATCAAGAAGGCGGCTAAGTTAAACAAAGGAACTGCGAACTCCACCGCGCACAGCAATTTCAGGGGCACGAATGGAGGACAGAGCCTCTGCCATCCAGAACTACAGGAGAGATGGCTGAATGGTAGATTTATAGCTAAGAGGGAAGAGGAAACCAGCGAAATCGGAGGGGATGAGGTGTGGAGGCGCGTGGGTCTGGTTGGTGGCGGGGGAAAGGGGCTTTTGTTCCAAACCTAGGGGAGATTAGCTCTCCATCACACTGAAATCCAGCTTCTGGGGACCCGTGGGAGACCCAGATGCCTGCGGGGAGAGGCGGGACTCTTGCGGAGGTGCCAAGCGCCCCTGGGTCTGGGGGAGGCCGCGCTCCCCTGGGTCCAAGTGAGGCCAGGGGTCCATAGATCCAGGTGAGGCCTCGCGCATCTAGGCCCGGGTGAGCCCAAGTGGCCCTGGGTCTGGGAGAGGCCAAACATCCCTGGGTCCAGGTGAGACCATGTATCCCTGGATCGGGTGAGGCCTCGTGAACCTAGGCCCGGGTGAGCCCAAGTGGCCCTGGGTCTGGGAGAGGCCAAGCGTCCCTGGGTCCGGGTGAGACCATGTGTCCCTGGATGCGGGTGAGGCCTCGTGCACCTAGGCCCGGGTGAGCCCAAGTGGCCCTGGGTCTGGGAGAGGCCAAGCGTCCCTGTGTCCGGGTGAGACCATGTGTCCCTGGATACGGGTGAGGCCTCGTGCACCTAGGCCCGGGTGAGCCCAAGTGGCCCTGGGTCTGGGAGAGGCCAATCGTCCCTGGGTCCGGGTGAGACCATGTGTCCCTGGATCCAGATGAGGCCTCGTGCACCTAGGCCCGGGTGAGCCCAAGTGGCCCTGGGTCTGGGAGAGGCCAAGCGTCCCTGGGTCCGGGTGAGACCATGTGTCCCTGGATCCGGGTAAGGCCTCGAGCAACTAGGCCCGGGTGAGGCCACGTGCCCCTGGGTCTGGAAAAGACCAAGCGCCCCTGGGTCCAGGTGAGACCATGTGTCCCTGGATCCGGGTGAGGCCTCGTGCACCTAGGCCCGGGTGAGCCCAAGTGGCCCTGGGTCTGGGAGAGGCCAAGCGTCCCTGGGTCCGGGTGAGACCATGCGTCCCTGGATCCGGATGAGGCCTCGTGCACCTAGGCCCGGGTGAGCCCAAGTGGCCCTGGGTCTGGGAGAGGCCAAGCGTCCCTGGGTCCGGGTGAGACCATGTGTCCCTGGATCCGGGTGAGGCCTTGTGCACCTAGGCCCGGGTGAGCCCAAGTGGCCCTGGGTCTGGGAGAGGCCAAGCGTCCCTGGGTCCGGGTGAGACCATGCGTCCCTGGATCCGGATGAGGCCTCGTGCACCTAGGCCCGGGTGAGCCCAAGTGGCCCTGGGTCTGGGAGAGGCCAAGTGTCCCTGGGTCCGGGTGAGACCATGCGTCCCTGGATCCGGGTGAGGCCTCGTGCACCTAGGCCCGGGTGAGCCCAAGTGGCCCTGGGTCTAGGAGAGGCCAAGCGTCCCTGTGTCCGGGTGAGACCATGTGTCCCTGGATCCGGGTGAGGCCTCGTGCACCTAGGCCCGGGTGAGCCCAAGTGGCCCTGGGTCTGGGAGAGGCCAAGCATCCCTGGGTCCGGGTGAGACCATGTGTCCCTGGATCCAGATGAGGCCTCGTGCACCTAGGCCCGGGTGAGCCCAAGTGGCCCTGGGTCTGGGAGAGGCCAAGCGTCCCTGGGTCCGGGTGCGACCATGTGTCCCTGGATCCGGGTGAGGCCTCGTGCACCTAGGCCCGGGTGAGCCCAAGTGGCCCTGGGTCTGGGAGAGGCCAAGTGTCCCTGGGTCCGGGTGAGACCATGCGTCCCTGGATCCGGGTGAGGCCTCGTGCACCTAGGCCCGGGTGAGCCCAAGTGGCCCTGGGTCTGGGAGAGGCCAAGCGTCCCTGGGTCCGGGTGCGACCATGTGTCCCTGGATCCGGGTGAGGCCTCGTGCACCTAGGCCCGGGTGAGCCCAAGTGGCCCTGGGTCTGGGAGAGGCCAAGCGTCCCTGGGTCCGGGTGAGACCATGTGTCCCTGGATCCAGATGAGGCCTCGTGCACCTAGGTCCGGGTGAGCCCAAGTGGCCCTGGGTCTGGGAGAGGCCAAGCGTCCCTGGGTCCGGGTGAGACCATGTGTTCCTGGATCCGGATGAGGCCTCGTGCACCTAGGCCCGGGTGAGCCCAAGTGGCCCTGGGTCTGGGAGAGGCCAAGTGTCCCTGGGTCCGGGTGAAGCCAGAGCCTGGGTCCGGGTGAGGCCGTGTGCCCCTGGATCCATCCGGGTGAGGCTGGGTCCCAGGCCCGGGTGAGACCACGCGCCCCTTGGGTATGGGTGAGGCCACGTGCCCCTTAGTCCGAGTGACGCCGTGCCCCTGGGTTCGGCCGAGACCAAACCAGAGGGAGTCGGACCTCCGTTACCGCCATTTGTCCACCATCCAGAGCTGGGGGGTCAGTGCTGACATGTACACATAAGGAACTACTGGACATTGAAAGTGAGTCTCAAAAGAACTGTTGGTCCAGGGGGAAGCTCGCTACAGACTGATTCATTTGCCTGTCAGCATAACTATTATTGCTCGTCTCACATTCAGTGCTTATTAGTATATATCTAGTGACATATGATCTCGCTCATCTAGGGGAAATGATGAACAACATAGACTGAGGAACAAGAACAGAACCAGAAGCAAGGAGGCATCGATCGGACTATCGGGCCTCAGAGGGAGGATAGGGGAAGGTAGGGGGAGGGTGGGGGGGGAGGGGGAGAGTTCAACCAAAGGACCTGTATGCATGCATATAAGCCTATCCAACGGTTAAGTTCAACAGGGGATTGGGGCATGCGTGGGGAGAGGGGTGGGATGGGAATGGGGGGATGAGGACAAATATGTGACACCTTAATCAATAAAGAAATTTAAAAAAAAAAAAAAAAAACTTTCTCCCAGACAGCGATGAATGCCAGCTAGGTATATGGCTACTTAGTTGTACTGTCTCCCGTTGTTCTGTGTAATTTTCTATATTACTCACAAGATTATTAAAATTTGAAGGCAGAAAAAAAAAAAAAAAAAAGAAGAAAGGGTTTTGCCGAAACTGGTTTGGCTCAGTGGATAGAGCGTCAGCCTGCGGACTGAAAGGTCCCAGGTTCGATTCCGGTCCAGGGCATGTACCTTGGTTGCGAGCACATCCCCAGTAGGGAGTGTGCAGGAGGCAGCTGATCGATGTTTCTCTCTCATCGATGTTTCTAACTCTCTATCCCTCTCCCTTCCTCTCTGTAAAAAATCAATAAAATATATTTTAAAAAAAAGAAGAAGAAAGGGTTTTTTCTTTCATTTTTAGAGTTGTAAATTATAAATGTACGGTCGTAGTGTCATACATAAACAGCATTCTCAAAGTGGGCGTTTTGTTTCTATTATGGCTCTTTTACAAAGTGATTTACAGGACAGTAAGATTAGCATTAAAAATTTGGGAATGAGCCCTGGCTGGTGTGGCTCAGTTGGTTGGATCATCTTCCCATGGACCAGAAGATAGCGGGTTTGAGTCACGGGGCACAAAGCCAGTTTTCGGGTTCAATCCCTGGTTGGAGTACATGCAAGAGGCACATCGATGTTTCTTCCTCTCTCTCTCTCTCTCTCTCTCTCTCTCTCTCTCTCTCTCTCTCTCTCTCTCTCCTCCCCACCCCCCTCTCTCTTCCTCCCTCCCTCTAAAGTAAAACAAAAAAAAATTTTTTTAATTGGGAATAATTGTACTTCCACCTCACAATCCCCAACCCTGTACTTCTATTACAGTAATTTCTAAGTTTTCATCTTCTTTATTCAGTCTTTTACACTTAAATATATGCCACACATAATGGTGAGAAACTTATTTAAGACTTATTGCCTTCTACATTGTTTTCCTACCTAGATGCAATGTGATAGAGTATCTTAGAAGCTCTAAGCTTAGGGTCTGTTACTCTGGTTGCTCAGTAAATATTCCCTTTTTACAGAGCAGGTAGTTTTTTCTCATATATAGGTAATGTCAGTTCCTAATCACCAAATCACTATAACAACATTTTTATTCCTTTGAAATGTATTGTTTTAATCCTGGCAAGATGCCCTCCCTACATTTTGAAAATTTGTGTGTTGTATAAGTGTTTTTAGTCAAATTAAGCATAATTTTATTGTGAAATAATTTTGCAACTGGTAATCACGTTCTATATTCTTTCCCGTGATTAAAGAAGGAAAAGTGGCATGTATTACATAAAGATGCTCCTGACCTCTGCTCATCCTGCCATACTCCTTAAAGAGAAACAGGCTTCAAGACTAGGTTTAGTTTTACTGAAATAGTAATTTTAAAATGATTTTTAAACACTGTGAAGTTGAATTGTATAGTCCACAAATGTCTATACAAAAAATAAAAATTCCATGTCGTTAGTGCTTTGTAGCAGATGACTTATTTATATTTCCCATGGCTCTGTTCCTTTTTCTGAAGGAGAAGGGGATTTCTCTCTCTTATGATCTGTTACTTTCATATTTGAATGATTACTCTTTATAACAGACTTTTAAAAGATATTTTTATTGATTTTGGAGAGAGAGGAAGGGAGAGGAAGAGAGAGAGCAAGAAACATCGATCGTTTGCAACCCAACCAGGGACTGAACCCAAAACCTGGGCATGTTTCCCTGACCTGGGAATCGAACCTGCAACCTTTTGGTGCACAGGGCAATGCTCAACCAAACTGAACCACTCTGGCTGGGTTTTAAATGTTTCTTTATGCAGAATTGTTTTACTGTTGTTTGAAAGAAATCTGTTATTTATGAATGGTTGTTAGCTTTTCCTTCTAAATTTATAAAATAACTAGAGGCCCGGTACACGAAATTCGTGCACTGGGGAGCAGGGGGTGTCGCTCAGCCCAGCTTGCACCCTTTACAATCTGGGACCCCTCGAGGGATGTCTGACTGCTGGTTTAGGTCCGATCCCTGTGGACTGCTGGCTCCCAACTGCTCGCCTGCCTGCCTGCCTGATTGCCTCTAACCACTTCTGCCTGCCAGCTTGATCACCTCCTAACCACTCCCCTGCCAGCCTGATTGATGCCTAACTGCTCGCCTGCCAGCCCTATTGCCCCCAACTGCCCTCCCCTGCCGGCCTGGTTGCCCCCAACTGCCCTCCCCTGCAGGCCCGGTCGCCCCTAACTGCCCTCCCCTGCCAGCCTGGTCGCCCCTAACTGCCCTCCCCTGCCAGCCTGGTTGCCCCTAATTTCCCTGCTAGCCTGGTCACCCCTAACTGCTCTCCCCTGCAGGCCTGGTCTCCCCCCAACTGCCCTCCCCTGCTGACCTGATTGCCCACAACTGCCCTCCCCTGCTGGCCATCTTGTGGTGGCTATCTTGTGACCACATGGGAGTGGCCATCTTGTGTGAGCACACGATGGTCAATTTACATATTACCTCTTTATTATATAGGAGGCTAAATTTTGCTATTAACTTTATTGTTAGAATATTAAGGTTTTTGTAATTTAATTTTTTTAGGTATAAGCCCTGTAATTCTCATATGTTGAGAAAGAAAGGGACAATTGCTTTTTGTCTCTTTCATCATATAAATTTGGCCACCTTGCTGCTTCTATTTATTACCATTTTCTGGTTTTTATTTTTGGCTCCTGGCATTAGAGTGTTTTATTGTTATGTATTTTTATATACTGTAGTTCTTGTTTAAAAAAAATGTGTCTAATATGAAACATAGAATATATATATCAATATATATATATTGATTTCAGAGAGGAAGGGAGAGGGAGAGAGAGATAGAAACATCAATGATGAGAGAGAATCATTGATTGGCAGTCTCCTGCACGCCCCCCACTGGGGACTAAGCCCACAACCCAGGCATGTCCCCTTGACTGGAATCGAACCTGGAACCCTTTAGTCTGTAGGCCAGTGCTCTATCCACTGAGCAAAACTGGCTAGGGCCTCATTTCTATCTTTAATATGATTACATTATAGATTTTCTTTAATTCATGGTATAGTTTTGCTTAGTTTTTATCTAGATTTGTCCATTTGGGTTATTTTCCCCCCCATCTTCATATTTTTTGTGTGCATTTTATTAATATCTCCCTTTATTTCCATTTAACATACATTTAGTATTACCATATATGAACGTTTTCATGTATATGTGTGTGTATATAATTTCTAAAGAAGTATGACTTAGTATCTTTCTTTTTTAAAGATTTCTAAACTATTTAAGTACTATATTTTCCTGCGTATAAGATGACTGGGCGTATAGAAGATTTTCCTGGTTAAAAAGTCGTCTTATATGCCGGAAAATACGGTATTTTTTTATACCTATGGTCTGCTTTGCATCTAAGAATGTTGATAACAGCAATAAGATTTTTAATTCATTTTATGTGTGTTGTTTTATGACAGTTACCTAGCTTTTTGCCAGACCAATTTTGTTAGTAAATTAAAAGCATTTAAAAATTATAAATCTCCTAATCTAGTGTCCCAAATTTAGTACTTGGTTTTTATCCTGTGTCATTTTATCATTCTTTTGTTTTAGAAACTTGCCAATGGCCTTTCTAAAAGTACATCATGCACCATGTTAAATAATAAACTTTAAAAGAAAAGAATTAGAATCGACATATTACATAAAGATAAGTTAACAGATTTTGTTTAACAGATTGACGTAACAGTGATATGAAAATAACATTTTTTAAATTGTTAAATTTCTTTATAATTTGTATTTTATTCATTGCAAGGGTTTAATAGTCTAATTAAAAAAGCTAGGACCTTTAAAAACAAAGTCAGAAAACAAGCATAAATCACTTGAGAAATAATGAGCAGTTTTAAGGAGGAGTGCAAAGAAATCTTTACATCAGTAATCTGAGGCAAGATAGTTTCTGTACTTGAACATTAAATTTAGCTCTGAGCTTCCTGGCAAGCAGGAGAAAAAAGGAAACAGGATGGGTTTCATAGTTATTGTCTGATAAAGAGAGCCTATCAGTTTTTCAGGAGAGAGAAACTTTTTCTGAATGCTATGTTATAAAAGGAGTATGTTATGTGACTACTTATATAAGGAATATAATTTATGTTTTCTATTTTTATAAAATTTTAAGTTTCTGCTGTTGTTGTGTTAGTTGTCATGTACCAATTATAAGGACTGTAGTTATATTTGGTCATATTAAGTTTATGTCTACTCTTGTCAGAAGTGGAAATAGCATGTCTGGGGTATGTTTATGTATATACCTTCTAGAGTTGTAGCCATTGACGAACAGGAAACTGAAAGTTCAGGAAATGTATTTAGACTTTGTGGAAAAAATATATATGATATTTAACTATTGAAATCCGTGGCCATTTGGAGATGAAAATTTATATATGTGTTTAGTTAGGGATGAATATTATAGATTCTTATAACAGTGCTGTCAGATGCTTAAATATGATAATAGATACAGTATTTGCATTGTAGCAAGGAAAACTGTACAATGCTAGAAAAAATTGCAACAATTATATGTGTTCAGCTATACACTTTCAAGAAATAAAACAGCTGGCACATCAGTTGAATTCTTCAAGGATGTCTTATTTCCAGAGAATTACAGTTTTGATTTTAGTTTAGTTCCAGGGAAGGGGAGGTCCCTCTTTTACCAGATGGCCCATTTTACTCTTACAAGCCTCATGGTTAAATTTTACTTTCTCATATTGAGTTGAACTTTGTTTCCCTATAATTTATTAGTATATCTATAGTTTTCTTAGCATTGAAAAGAAATTAATTTATTTCTTTTAGTATTTTTATTAATTTTTTATTGAAGTAGAACACTGATATTATGGCATTTTAGGTGCCTCAGAAAATACTACTCATAGGCATCTTTATAAGTTACTAAGACTTTTTCTGTCAGAGGAGTTGTGATGAATGTATATACCTGGTAACCTGTATTTTTCTTACTGTTCTTATACTTCGATTTTTTTAAAAAGCAGGATGTGGTTTAATTGGATTAAACATTCTTATTCTTTAAGACAAGCATGAAGTTTTAATAGCTTCTTTATTTTTATTTATTTATTTTTTATTTATTTATTTTCAATAATTCTTTATTGTTGAAGGTATTACATATGCTCCCTTTTTTTCCCATTGACCCCCTCCAGCCCGCCCCCAGGACTTCAGCACCTTATTGGCTGTGTCCATGGGTTATGCATATATTAATAGCTTCTTTAAAATGGGAGTTTTTGATAGTGTATTTTTGTTGCTGTTCTATTGATCTATATCAATAAAAGAAGTAACTTTGGACCTTTTCAGTGTTGTATTAAATGAACATTCTATTTATTACAAGGTTTTTTTCTCGGATTTTTTTTTTTTTTTTTTTTTTTTTTTATGTGCCTCAGGCATGAAACAGCTCTGGCCACCGACACAGGCATCAAGCTAGAATGAACTAAGGACTGTACATCTGCTTTGCCCCTGATTGATATAAGAGCAACACCACCAATCAGGTGTCTCCTTGCCCATTGCCAGGGGGTTTTTTCTCGGATTTTGAGCAGCATTTTTACACCAGTAATTATAATTGTTTTAGAGCCTCATTAAAGTTAGTCTCTTTTCAGATTGATTTGGGTTTGGATCTGTTAGTTCACCTCTAAACTATTGTGGTGGCCAAGGGGGTGGGAAGTGCTGACTGGCAGAGATTGGGGTTTGGGGTCCACCCCAAGAGGTGAGGATCATGGTTCCCCAACGGAAAGTCCCAGAATGTTTTCAGCAGAAGGGGGAATGGGCTTTGAGCTGATACAACAAGGAGTCTCAAGGCCAGACCATAATTGGTCTCGTATAGTGGGGTAAGGAGCCTAACTTTACCCAGCAGCTGGTCTATTGTTGCAATAGCTAGTTCTTTGAAGGACAATTTTTACTTTGTTCTTATTAAGTAGTACATGTTTATTTTACGAAAACTTAGTAAACACATATAATCAGTGAAGAAAAGAAAACTTTCCTGTAACCTATTTTTTGGTTTGCTTTTTCTTAAATTTAATAAATCTTTATTGTTCAGATTATTATAGTTGTTCCTCTTTTTTCCCCCCATAGCTCCCCTCCACCCGGTTCCCGCCCCACCCTCTGCCCTTTCCTCCCCCACCACTGTCCTTATCCATAGATGTACGATTTTTGTCCAGTCTCTTCCCGCACCCCCCACACCCCTTTCTCCCTGAGAATTTTCAGTCCACTCCCTTTCTATGCCCCTGATTCTATAATATTCACCAGTTTATTCTGTTCCTCAGATTTTTAATTCACTTGATTTTTAGATTCGCTTGTTGATAGATATGTATTTGTTGTTCATAATTTTTATCTTTACCTTTTTCTTCTTCTTCTTCTTCTTAAAGAATACCTTTCAGCATTTCATATAATACTGGTTTGGTGGTGATGAACTCCTTTAGCTTTTTCTTATCTGTGAAGCTCTTTGTCTGACCTTCAATTCTGAATGATAGCTTTGCTGGGTAGAGTAATCTTGGCTGTAGGTTCTTGCTATTCATCACTTTGAATATTTCTTGCCACTCCCTTCTGGCCTGCATAGTTTCTGTTGAGAAATCAGCTGACAGTCGTATGGGTGCTCCCTTGTAGGTAATTAACTGTTTTTCTCTTGCTGCTTTTAATATTCTCTCTTTGTCTTTTGCTCTTGGCATTTTAATTATGATGTGTCTTGGTGTGGTCCTCTTTGGATTCCTTTTGTTTGGGGTTCTGTTCGCTTCCTGGACTTGTAAGTCTATTTGTTTCACCAGGTGGGGGAAGTTTTCAGTCATTATTTCTTCAAATAGGTTTTCAGTATCTTGCTCTCTCTCTTCTTCTGGCAACCCCATAATTCTGATGTTGGTATGCTTGAAGTTGTCCCAGAGGCTTCTTACACTATCTTCAAATTTTTGGATTCTTTTTTCTTTCCCGGTTGAGTGTTTTTTGCTTCTTTCTATTTCAAATCTTTGACTTGATTCTTGCAATCCTCTAGTCTGCTGTTGGGTCTCTGTGTAATATTTTTTATTTCAGTCAGTGTATGTTTAATTTCTAGTTGGTCCTTTTTCATATCCTCGAGGGTCTCGCTAAATTTATCGGCCTTTTCTAGGAAATTCTTGAAAAACCTTATAACCATGGTTTTGAACTCTATATCCAGTCGTTTGTTTTCCTCCATTTCTTTAGTTTGTGATCTGTTTCTTTGTCTCCACATTTTTGCTGCTTCCCTGAGTTGGTAGGGTGGCTTTGTGTGCTAGGTGTCCTATATGGCCCAGTGGCTCGGCCTCCCCTGTTACCTGAGGTGGACACTCTTGGTGCACCCCTTTGTGGACTGTGTGTACAGCCTTGTTGTAGTTAAGTCTTGATTGTTGTTGGTATCACTGGGAGGAATTGACCTTCAGGTCAATTGGCTGTGAGGATCAGCTGTGTCTATGCTGGGAGAACTTCTGTGCTGGAGACAGCCTTATGAGACAAGACTTGCAAAATTGCAAAAGCCTCTGTGCTCAGCTTGGATGCAGCGGAGTCTCAGGGCTGAGCAGACAGTCTTGGCTTCCCGTCAGCCCTATCCTATGAGGCCCCTGGGTCTCAGTGTCCCTCGGTAATCGCTGCAAGCACCTCTAAGAGTAAGCTGCCCTCGAGTTTCGCCCGCTGCCAGACAGTCCAGTTTCTCCCCCAATGAATCTGGATTCCCAGATTCTCGCCTGGACCTGGAGTTCAGCGTAGTGGGGAGCTTCCATTTCCCACCCGCTAGAGAAAGCCAGTGGTGCACTCAGCAGTCAGTCCTCTCTTCGCGCACTCACACGCGCGCGCCTTCAGACCTCTGCCTTTTGTGGCTGCCCTGAGTTTCCGCCTGACAGTCCAGATTCCCCCCATATAAACCTGGGTCCCCAGGGTCTCACCCAGAACTGGGGTTCAGTGCAGTTGGAACTGGGGTTTGGTGCAGTCAGGAGCTTTTGTCTCCTTCCCGCTAGAGAAAGCCAGCCAGGCACTCAGCCGCCCGCACGCGTGTCTCCGTACCTCAGCCTTTTGCAGCTCCTCTGATTCTCTGTGAGCTTTCCTCTTTCCTTCTAGTTGTAGAATTTCCACTCAGCCGGCTTTCCTGTGGTTCTGGATGATGTTCGTTTTGTCTTTTAGTTGTAGTTTTGAAATTGTTGTGCGAAGCAGCAGTTTAGGTGTTTACCTATGCCGCCATCTTGGTTTCTTCCTGGTTTGCTTTTGAATGTTCTTAGTTAATTCCCTTAAACTGCATTTAATATCTAGCTTACTTAGTTATTTGAAGGGGTGCTTGTTGAACTATTCTTTCTACAAATTTTGCTCCTAATAATTTTTTTAATTAATTATGGATGAAATACGAGTTAATAATGTTAAAGCCTTTGTTTGATGTAATTATCCTGTTAATTATATCTATTTTCTAGGAAACCATAGTTATAATAGGCATAATGAGAGCACCGCCCTGGGGAGTCAGAGTTGGTTTTACAGGGGAAACAGGAAAACTGAAGACCAAAGCCCTGTGTAAGCTCTTTGGCAGGCGGGACGAGGTCCTACTTGTTTACCATTATGTCATTATCATTAGGCGCAATGCCTGATATATAGTATAAAGTGTTCCATAAATAGTTGTTGAGTGAATGGAGGAGGTTCTCATTAAGCATTTTGATAGCTCATATTTCCTGTACTGTGGAAAATCAAGATAAAAATTATACTCATCTAAAGTTAAGAGCCTTAAGAAGAACAAAGTTAGAGGAATCACAATACCAGATTTCAACTTATACTACAAAGCCACCATAATCAAAACAGCCTGGTACTGGCACAAGAACAGGTATATAGTTCAATGGAACAGAACAGAGATCCCAGAAATCGACCCAAGCCATTATGCTCAATTAATATTTGACAAAGGAGGCAAGAGCATACAATGGAGTCAAGAGAATCTCTTCAATAAATGGTGTTGGGAAAATTGGACAGATACATGCAAAACAATGAAACTAGACCACCAACTTACACCATACACAAGAATAAACTCAAAATGGATAAAAGACTTAAATATAAGTCATGAAACCATAAAAATCCTAGAAGAAACAATAGGCAGCAAAATCTCAGACATCTCTCGTGGCAATATGTTTACGGATACATCTCCTAGGGCAGTGGTTCTCAACCTTTCTAATGCTGCGACCCTTTAATACAGTTCCTCATGTTGTGGTGACCCCCAACCATAAAATTATTTTTGTTGCTACTTCATAACTAATTTTGCTACTGTTATGAATCGTAATGTAAATATCTGTATTTTCCGATGGTCTTAGGGGACCCTGCTAGCGGACCTGCCACAGGTTGAGAACCGCTAGCAGGGTTGTGTAAGACCATGGGAAAACACAGATATTTACATTACGATTCATAACAGTAGCAAAATTACAGTTATGAAGTAGCAACAAAAATAATTTTATGGTTGGGGGTCACCACAACATGAGGAACTGTATTAAAGGGTCGCAGCATTAGAAAGGTTGAGAACCACTGCCCTAGGGCAAAGGAAACTAAGGAGAAAATAAACAAATGGGATTGACTACATAAAAATAAAAAGCTTCTGCACAGCAAAAGAACATCAACAAAACGAAAAGGGAGCCCACTGAATGGGAGAATATATTTGGCAATGATATATCTGATAAAGGGTTAATATTCAAAATATATAAGGAACTCATACAACTTTACAGAAGGAAGACAAACAATCCAATTAAAAAATGGGCAAAGGACCTAAATAGACACTTCTCCAAAGTGGACATACAGATGACCAGCAGACATGAAAGAAATGCTCATAGTGACTGATCGTCAGAGAAATGGAAATTAAAATGACAATGAGTTATAACCACATCTGTCAGAATGGCTACCATCAACAAATGACAAGTGCTGGCAGCGATGTAAAGGAAAGGGAACCCTAGTACACTGCTGGTGGGAATGCAGACTGGTGCAGCCATTATGGAAAACAGTTTCCTCAAAAAATTAAATACGGAATTATCATTTGACCCAGTGATCTCATTTGTAGGAATACTAGTGACCCAGTGCACATTGAAAGGAAATTAATTAGAAGAAGGCCGGCAGGGTGAGGTGGGACTGGGCAAAATGGGCCAGACACGCCCTGGAGCCAACCTCCTGTGTTCCCTCCCTGGCTGGCTGCACCTGGGTTGGCGCTGTGGCTCAAAGGGCGTCTGCAGAGTGAGCAGGGTCCCTCCAGCAGGTGGGGTCCTTTGGCCTGGCCTGCGGGGATTGGGCTGAAACTGACTCTCTGACATCCCCTGGGGGGGTCCCAGAGTGCAAGAGGGCACTCTGCAAAGTTGCTGTGGTACAGGGTGTGGAACACAAACACAAGTGTGCAGTAAACCAGATTCGGGGCCAACAGTGCCGCAGCAACAACATAACCCATGGCCGAAGGTGGAAATGTGCCACTCCGTGAGGAATTGGGCTCCCTCCTCTCTGGTTTCAGGGGTGCGTCACCCGAGAACTGCCCCTCCCAAGTCACTGCAGCTCAGCAGCTCCTGTATTGAGCGTCTGCCCCCTGGTCGTCAGTGCATGTCATAGCGATTGGTCAGATTGTGGGAGGGACACTTAGCATATTAGCCTTTTATATATATAAATATTCTAAGAAACCCTAAATACCAATCAGAAAGAATGTATGCATCCCTATGTTCATAGCAGCACAATTTACAGTAGCTAAGATTTGGAAACAGCCCAAGTGCCTATCAGTAGATGAGTGGATAAAAAAGCTGTGGTACATTTATACCATGGAATACTATGCAGCAGTAAAAAAGAAGAATCTCTTACCCTTTGAGACAGCATGGAGGGACCTGGAGAGTATCATGCTAAGTGAAGTCAGAGAAAGACAAGTATCACATGATGTCACTCATATGTAGAATCTAAGTAACAAAATAAACAGATGAACAAAGTGGATCCAGAGACATGGAAGCATGGAACAGTGCGGAATCTCAAGGAAGGCGGGGAGGGTAAATGGGTGGAAGGTAATTAACCAAAGACCTTGTATGTATATATGCATGGCCCATGGACTCAGACAATGGGGTGGTGAGGGCCGGTGGTGGGCTGGAGGGGGTCAATGGGTGGAAAAAAAGGGACATGTAATACTTTCAACAATAAAGAATTATTTAAAAAATAAATAAAGTTAAAAGCCTTTGCTGTGCTTAGCCTTTTCTTTTTATAAATGAAAATTTAATAAACTGATTATCTTTTTTTTAAGATATGTACATACACATATACGTAAAATGAAAATCCCTTGTTTCTTCCCCTGAATCCCATTCTCTAGTTTAGCTACGATTAATGGTTTGGTATATATTTTTTCTAGACATTTTCTTGCATTTACAAATGTAAATGCATTTTCCTGTTCTTTTTTTTAAGACCGTGCTTTTTAAAAAATATATATTTTTATTGATTTCAGAGAGGAAGGAAGAAGGAGAGAGAGATAGAAACATCAATAATGAGAGAGAATCATTGATCAAGCTGCCTCTTGCACACCTCCTACTGGGGATGGAGCCTGCAACTTGGGCATGTGCCCTTGACTGGAATCAAACCTGGGACACCTTCAGTCCTTGGGCCAGTGCTGTATCCACTGAGCCAAACCGGCTAGGGCTAAATGAATTTTCTTGACACAGAATAATGTACATTCTGTTCTATAAGCTGCTCTCCCCTTTATGCCATTCTTAAACATCTTTCCATCTCAATTCATATACAGCCGCTTATTTATTTTTAATTTTTGCATAATATTCCTTTATGGGGGTATATAATAGCCCTGTAAAGAAATTTCAATTGTGTCCCATTTTTAAAAACTCTTACAACAATGTTGTGTTGAATATTCTTTTGCATACAATTTTGCTTGCTTCTGTTAGAAATAAGGCAAGCCCCCCAAATCAGAGGTCCTAGTAAAACACAAAGCATACTCGGGAGCCAGAAGCAAGGTAAATATCTTTTTTTAAAATTCTATATTGTTTAAAGTATTACATAAGTCTCCTTTTTGCCCCATTGACCTCTCCCAGGCCACTCCCACCCCCCAGCACATGCCCTCACCCCCCTACTGTCTGTGTCCATTGGTTATGCTCATATGTTTGCATACAAGTCCTTTGGTTGATCTCTTACCCTCCCCTCCTCCCCTGCCTTCCCTCATAGGTTGGAGGGTCTGTTCGATGCTTCTATGACTCTGGCTCTATTTTTGTTCATCAGTTTATGTTGTTCATTATATTCCACAAATGAGTGAGATCATGTGATATTTATCTTTCTCCAACTGGCTTATTTGCTCAGCATAATGCTCTCCAGGTGCATCCATGCTGTTGTAAATGGTCAAAGTTCCTTCTTTTTTACAGCATCATAGTATCCCATCATGTGTAGATGTACCACAGTTTTTTAATCCACTCATCTGCTGATGGGCACTTAGGCTGTTTCCAAATCTTAGCTATTGTAAATTGTGCTGCTATGAACATAGGGGTACATATATCCTTTCTGATTGTTGTTTCTGGTTTCTTGGGATATATTCCTACAAGTGGGATTATTGGAGTTCCCTTTTTAATTTTTTGAGGAAGCTCCATACTGTCTTCCACAGTGACTGCACCAGTCTGCATTCCCACCAGCAGTGCATGAGGGTTCCGTTTTCTCCACATCCTCGCCAGCACTTGTCATTTGTTGATTTGTTGATGATAGCCACTCTGACAGGTGTGAAATGGTACCTCATTGTTGTTTTGATTTGCATCTCTTGGGTGATTAGTGATTTTGAGAATGTTTTCATATGTCTCTTGGCCTTCTGTATGTCCTCTTTTAAAGTGTCTATTTAGGTCCTTTGCCCAAGGCAGATATCTTTACTTCTGCAGAAGGGTGCGCATGCACATGGTCTGGGAGCACAGGCATACTGAGCGGCAGTCTGCTAGGTTTTTATTCTCGACGCACATGATCTGTCCCTTACTCTTGATTGGAAGAGCTTAGGCTCACACAATCCTGTGCAATTGGCTAATTTAAAGGGAGAAGTTGACCTTTGCCGATTCAAAGTGTCGGCCCAAGGGGAGCTGCAAGTCATGGAGCCAAAATGGCAGCTGCCTAAACTCCCTTCTTTGACAGAAAGGATTACTTGTTTATTCTCACACTTCTATGAGAATGTCTACAGGTAATTTTCTGGAAGTGGTATTGCCAGCTACAGGAAGTTTGTACTTAACCTTTTGATAGATATTTTACCACTTTGTACTCTCTAATGTTCCCTAAGGATATGGGGTGTTATTTTCTGGTAACTGTACACACTTTCATTTTGGAAGGGTTCAGCTTTTGAAAATGGATCTTTCTCATGGTAATTGTGATGTTCAGAAGACAGCAGGTTCACTCATATATATTCCCATTGTCTGATGTAATTAGTTGAAATTTAGTGGAAGATGGACTATATTCCCTATAGACCTGTAGTGTATGTTGCACTGACAGATATGGAAGATACTGGTTTTCTAGGGGTTTGTTTCCTAGAATGTTTAACACAACTAGTGACAGTCTGAAGTGGTAGAAGACCCTGAGTGCTGCTTTGAGAAGTCCAGATTTATTGTGCTGGGGAACCATTTAAAGTCCTTCAGGTGGGAAGTGTACTGCGTGAGAGGTCTACTGGCAGTGTGTATGGAATGAATGGAAATGAGTGAATAGGCTGGGAGTAGGCATGTCAGTGGAGAACTGTGAGAGTTCAGGAAGGAGATGAAGAAAACTCAGAATATGGTTAGAACTGTGGAATTGAAAAGCAAGATAATAGAAACACAATGAACAGTTGGCAGGTCCTGTTGATTAAATGGAGAAAATTAGATTAAAGTTGTAAACTTTGGAGAATAGTCAGATAATACAGATAATGAAGTAGATATAGAAGGGGCCAATTTTGAAAAAACTGATTTTCTTTAAAAAAAATCTAGGGATGTAGCCTGACTGGTGTTGCTCAGTGATTTGAGTGTCGACCCGAGCACCGAAGGGTCATGGGTTCACTCTTTGCCCCCCTGGTCTGGGCGTGTGCTTGAGGCAACCAGTCAATGTGTTTCACATCGATGTTTCTCCCTCTCTCTCTCCTCCCTTCCCTCTCTCATCCCTCCTCCCACTTTAACTAAAAAAGCAGTGGAAAAGTATCCTCCAGTGAGGATTAGTAACAAAATTGGAGAAGGGAAGAGGGCGAAAGTGTAAATAACTTGGGGAGTTATCCTAACAGAGATACGGAGTAGTTGAAATTAAGAGTGAATGAGTTCTGGCATGAAGTGGTTGACAGGTTCATTGAGAACTGCATTTTGTAAAGGGGGTCCTCAGTAATGAGAGATGAAATGAAAGAATAATCGGTGAAAGAAGAAATTAATAATCTGAGGAGTAGGAGAGATTTACTGAGACCTCACTTCCATTCTTTTACTCTACATATGATACTGTATTTATTGGGTTACATGGTTTCTACTGGAAAACATCATGTTCGTCCTTTGGTAGTGATACTTCAGAAAATTTTGATGGGTTATTTTTAAAATGGAGTTAATTTTATTCCTGAAGTTGAATATTTACTTGAAAAAGCGTCTTGGAAGAATGGTTTTGGTGTCATATGCTATGTTCCTTCTGATTTCATAAAATCTTTTCAGCTTGTTTTAGTTCTATGGGTCTTAAACAAGAAAAAGTTGGCCCTGGCCAGGTAGCTCAGTTGGTTAGAGCAGTGGTCGGCAAACTGCGGCTCGCAAGCCACATGAGGCTCTTTGGCCCCTTGAGTGTGGCTCTTCCACAAAATACCACGGCCTGGGCGAGTCTATTTTGAAGAAGTGGCATTAGAAGAAGTTTAAGTTAAAAAAATTTGGCTCTCAAAAGAAATTTCAATCGTTGTACTGTTGATATTTGACTCTGTTGACTAATGAGTTTGCCGACCACTGGGTTAGAGCATTGTCCCAATATGCCAAGGTTGCAGGTTTGATCACTGGTCAGGGCACATACAAGAATCAACCAATGAATGCTTAAATAAGTAGAACAACAAATGGATGTTTCTCTCTCTTTCTTCCTCCATTCCTCTCTCTCTCTCAAATCAGTAAATAAAAATTTAAAAAAGAAAAGTTACAGCTCATTGTTTGATAGATAAAAGTTCAGATACCTTGTGTATTTTAATTGATCATTTAAAAAATGTGTCCTGGCTTTTGAAACTTGGCTAATAACAAATGATAAGAATCCATATCTTCTTAGAAGGACATAGTGTGAATTTAGAGTTTTTACTATCTTAGTGCTTTTTAGAATGGCGCGCATTCACAGGATCAATCTAGAATCAAAGTCAGGAACTTGCAACACTACCAGAGAGTCAGCATGTGAAGTGGTTAGAGTGCAGGCCTAGGAGACAGTCTACTTGGTTCCACTGCTCACTGGAATGTTATGCTCCTTAATTTTGCCATCTGGAAATAGCAATAATAGTTCCTACATCATGATTATTGAGAGAATCTATCATGAAACTTACATTATGGTAAGGAGGTGCAGGCAGTAGACAAATATATGTGCCAGTTGATAAGTGAAGGGAAACAATGGTAGGGCTGATTGCTCTCATTTCTTGCTCTTTTTATATCATGTAATAGTGGAGGACTCTCTGAGGAGGATGTATTTGAACAGAGACCTGAAAGAGGTCAAGGGAGCAAACTGTGGGGCTATCTGAGGGAAGAGTTCCAGGCAGAAGGAACAGCAAATGCAAAAGCCCTGTGGAGGGGCATATTGCAGGGTGTAGCAAGAAGGCCAGGGCAGCAAAAGCAGGGTGAGAGGAACAATGGGAAATGATTTTAGAGATGGCCACTGACCAGCATATAGGGTTTTAAACATAAGAAGGACTTTGGATTTTATTTTGTGGAAGATGGGAAGTTTTTGGAGTGTTGCCAGAGCAAATTTTTTTAAGGCAGTCTGGTTGTCACTTCTTTTCTTAAAAATGTTTCAGTTCTCTGTTTCCTTTAGAATAAAGTTCAAATGGTTTATTTTGGCACACAAAGTCTTCATAGTCAGGCCTCAGCCTATTTGTTTAGCATCATCGGCCTCCTTCCCGCATGGACCCTTCACTTCAGCCAAATTGGATTACGTGCAGTTCCCTGGATAGGTCATGATGATTTGTGTTTTGGTGTCTTTCTGCATACTGTTTGCCCTGTGAGGAAACCCGCCCCCTCAGCTCACAGGGTCATTGGCTCTGTTTTAGAGGGTCCTCTTTGTGCTCTTCGAGTGCCCTGTGCCTTGTTCTCTCACCATTCCCTTCCCTGGCCACTTTGTACTCAAGCCATGGAGTCTTGGAACATGTTGCGTTCTTTTAACCAGCTTTGATTTTACTCTTGCCACACCCTTGCCAGTTGAAATTATGCCCATCCTTCAAGAACTAGCTCAAACACTGCCATCTTTTTTCTACCCTTATACTCTGTAGCTCTCTTATACTTAATCATAATGATCTTAAATTAAAATTTTTGTTTGCCTACTTCATGCCAAATCCTTAGTCTTACTCATTTCAGTTTTCATTGTAGCTCCCAGAAGCTTGAAAATCAATGGCTTTCTAATTATTCTATGAACCCTGCACACCACGAACATCTACTGAATATGAAATCTGGGCCAAAAGCAGCAAAAGTGGACAAAGTGGGACATCTGTTAATTTAACAAATTTACTAGGGCATAATGTTGATGATGGCATGGTTACTCTGGTTCTCTCATGTTTACTACTGGTACCACATTTCAAAATGTAGTTTGGCAAAATGTATTCAGATACATAAATATTCATGGTTTTTGACACAGTGACACTACTGAAAATCATAAGAAAATAATACAAACTATAATGACAATTATAAATGTTGCTAATATTGAAAGTTTACTATGTGACAGCACCATGCAAAGCTCTTTACATCCATTATTTAATTTAATCCTCAGACTCCCAAGAGGTGTGAATACTGTTAACCTCATGTTATAGATGGGGAAATTAAGTGACTTACCCAAGATTACACACCTGCTATGTTGTCAAATCAAGATTCCCACTGAAGCAGATTGTTTGAAGAATCCATACTTCTTAATTATATGATATGATAAAAGCCTGGGTACAAAAATGTTCACAGTAGTATTATGTAGAATAAATAAATCGAAAGTGATATATATCATGAATTTTATGCTCCATCTATTCAGTAGAATAATTTTTATAACAATATTCACTTCTGTAAAGTTTATAAGTCTGCGGTTTCCAGTATAGTCACAGAGTTTTACAACTGTTACCAATATCCCACTTCAGAACATTTTATCAACACAAAAAAGAACTCATACCCATTAGCAGTCACTACCTGTTCTCCCATTATCCTAGGCAACCACCACTCTACTTTCTGTCTTTATGGATTTGCTTATTCTGGATATTTCATATAGTGGAATAATACAGTAAATGTCATTTTGTGTCTGGCTTTCATTTAGCATAATATTTACTTCATTGCTTTTCATTGCTGAATAACATTCCATTATTTGGATTTATTACATTTTATTTATTCATTCATTAGTAGACATTTGGGTTATTTCTACTCCTTGACTATCTATATATATAAAAGCCAAGCAACTGGAACTACCGGTCGCTCTGTCATGTGTGTGCCGGCCACCCGGCCCAATGGAGATGGGGCTGGGGCCGGCCAGCCAACCTCCTGCAGTGCCCCCACCTCCCCCTCCCCCGCAGCCCGGCCCTGGTCGATCAGTCCTGATCAGGGTAGGCCAGCCAGATGGACCCCACCCGTGTATGAATTCGTGCATCAGGCCTCTAGTTCTAAATAATGCTGTTATGAATACTCATGTACAAATTTTTGTGTGAACATTTGTTTTTCTTGGAATTGTTGGTTAAATAGTAACTGTTTAAGAAGAACTGCCAGACTAAGTTTTCCAAAGCAGCTGCACCATTTTATATTCCTCCTAGCAATGCGTGAAGGTTCCACTTTCTCCACATCTTTGTTAGTACTCGTTATTATGTCTTTTTGGGTATGGAGTGTTATCTCACTGTGGCTTTGATTTCCATTTCCCTAATGACTGATGATGTTGAGCATCTTTTCATGTGTGGTCATTTGTGTATCTTTGGAGAAATGTCTGCTTGAAGCCTTTGATCATTTTTAAATTGGGGTGTCTTTTTATTGAGTTGTAGGAGTTCTTAATATGTTCTAGATACAATCTGTTATCAGATATATGATTTGCAAAAAAAATTTTCCATCTTGTGTGTTGTTTCTTAACTTTCTTGATGGTGTCCTTTGAATCACAAAAGTTTTAAATTTTCATGATGTCTAATTTACCTATTTTTTTCTCTGTTGCTTGTGTTTTTCAGTTTCACACAAGAAACTATTGCCTGATTAAAGGTTAATGAAATTCACCCTGTGTTTTCTTGTAGGAATTTGATGTTTTTGAGGTCTTTGATCCATTTTGAAATACTTTTTATATATGGTGTGAGGAAAGTTGTCCAATTTTGTAAGCTTTGGCATGTGGAAATCCATTTGTCCCAGCATCATTTATTGAAAAGACTCTTTCCTCCCCCCCCCCCCCCCATTGAATTGTCTTGGCACCCTTTTTCAATATTAGTTGACCATAAATCTAAGAATTTATTTCTCAGTTTTCAATTCTTTTACATTGGTCTATGTGTTTACTCTTATCCTAGTACCACACTGGATTACTGTAGCTCTGTAGCAAGTTTTGGAACCCTGAAGTGTGAGTCCTCCCAGCTTTGTTCTTTTCAAGGCTCTTTGGTTATTTTATTCAGTTTTGCTGTGAACCCAAAGTTGTTGTAAAAAATAAAGTCTATTTTTTAAAAAGTACCCCTAAATTATAATATTTGGATTATGGTGAATGTTTTTCCTTACCTCCCCAAATTCCCGTAATATATTGTACTTATAATTTTAAAAATTTAACTAAGTTTTGGCTAATAGAATAATTTTTTAATTCAAGAGGCAGCCCTTAGATCTATAGCTAAAAACCAGAGTTTCCTAGCTTTCCAGGAAGAGTGTATGAAGGTGAGGAGCTGGGGTATAATGTCATGGTTAGAATGAGCCAGTCTCAGATTTAACACTCAGCTCTTTGAATTATTTCTCTCTCCAATGAGTTTCCTTCAGTTTCTTCCCTGCCTTCTCACACACACTACATTAAAAGCCCTCCCTCACACCCTAGCTTGGGACTTTCCTCAGGAATTTCCATAGATGAAAATTTGGCTAGTTTGTATAATTGCTATTTATAATTGGCATGAATGGTTGAGTAGCTTGAAAGCAATAAGCCAGACAGTGCAGTCTGAGCCACTTTAGTGGAGAGTGATTTTCAAAGGGGGAAAGGAAGTCATGCAAGCAGAGCTCTTTACTGACTTCTCTGACCTCATTGTGTTCTGTCAATTTCTTTGCATCTGTATATGCTGTTTTCTTAAGAAGCATGTGCTATTCAAGGTCAGAGACCTGCAGGTGGTGTGAGGGCTAGTTAAAAGTTTAAATGGGCCCTAGCCGGCTTGGCTCAGTGGATAGAGCTTCAACCTGCAGACTGAAGGGTCCCAGGTTCGATTTCAGCCAAGGGCACATGCCTGGGTTGCGGGCTTGATCCCCAGTAGGGGGTGTGCAGGAGGCAGCCTATCAATGATTCTCTCTCATCATTGATGTTTCTATCTATCTCTCCTCCTCCCTTCCTCTCTGAAATCAATAAAGAAATATATATATTTTTAAAAAGTTTAAATGGTCATGTAGAGAAGCCAGCCATGTGGCTTGGTGACACACTGCTATTCTGTATGTTTTTTGATGTTGTTGTTAATCTTCACCCGAGGATATTTTTTCCATGGATTTTTTAGAGAGTGGAAAGAGAGAGGTGAGAGAGACGCATTGATTGGTTGCTTCCTACGTGCACCCCAATAGGGGACCAGGGAGTGAACCTGCAAATGAGGTATGTGCCCTTGACTGGGAATCAAACCCGAGACCCTTTGGTACTGGGCTGATGCTCTAACCATTGAACCATAGCGGCCAGAGCTCATATGTTCTTTGTAAGTGCCACTATAGAGTGTGTCTGTGTTCTAAATAGTTTGGGGTTTTCTTTCTAGTTTAAGCAGTGTTACAATCTCAGTGTATTTAAATACTTTATAGGATTTGCATATTATAGGTGTCCATTTGAGATTTGTTCCAAAACAAAAGCAAATGTTATTGACCTGTTAAAGACTATTAATACCAGTTGTCAACCATAGCCAACTTTATAGCATGTCTGCCACAAGCCAACTTAGTAATTCAAGAACTACTAAGATGGCCCTGGCTGGTTTGGATTCAGTGGCTAGAGCATCAGCCTGTGGACTGAAGGGTCCCGGGTTCGATTCCGGTCAAGGGCACATGCCTGGGTTGCGGGCTCTGTCACAGTAAGGGGTGTATAGGAGGCAGCCGATCAATGATACTCTCTCATCATTGATGTTTCTCTCTTTCCCTCTCCCTTCCTGTCTGAAATCAATAAAAATATATTTAAAAAAACTCAGTTTAAAAAAAAAAAAAAAGAACTACTAAGATGATTTTCACCATATATTGTTCAGTTGAATTAATCAAAAGAAAGGGAAAAAGAGCTTTTAATGTAGATTTTTAAAAATTTATGGTATATTTATTAATGGCCTTTAGAAATGTAAAATACCAATTTTAACTTTTTATAAGATTTAAAATAATCATTTTTTAAAAATGTATTTTTATTTATTTTGGAGAGGGAGAGAGGGATAGAAACATCAATGATGAGAGAGAATCATTAATTGGCTGCCTCCTGCACGCCCCACACTGAGGATCGAGCCCACAACCTAGGCATATGCCCTGACCAGGAATCGAACCGTGACCTCCTGGTTCATAGCTCAACCACTGAGCCACGTCAGCTGGGCTAAAATAATACTTTTTATATAGGTTAAAGGAAAGAGGAGATACTGCCATTATCCATAAATCCAGAAATATGAATAAAACTATAATTTAATTGCTCTTTTTAAAATAAAGTACTTTCCATTTTGGGAGAGAGATTTATTGTCATCAGTTATAGGCTTTGACTTTTGTAATGTCATGGGAAAACTCTACCCTTCATATTTTAGACTGTTAAAATTTTTCTAAACAGTGCTTATTTTGTCAGACGCTTTTCCCCACTTGGAACTCCATCCATAATAGTTGTGTCTTTTTACAGTGTCTCCCTTTTTCTGGCTTAAAAATGTACTCATGGACTTGTGCTCCCAGTCAAGATGGAATAACAGATTGGATTTACTCTCTTGGCTGTAATCATATAACAAACAAAAACCCCAGAGGAAAAAAAAAAAGTGAAGTTGTAAACACTGAACAACAGGCAACATAGGACAGTGATCCCCAAGAAAGCAGAAAGACACTGATGAACCCTGCAATTATCCACACTCAATGCCTGGAGAGTTTCCTGGCTGCAGTGTAAAGAGGTGGAATCCAGGCAGAGTCCATCAGTCTTTTTGAGTTGAGAAGACAGAGCTGGAGTCCATGGAGGCCAAGGTGGCTACAGTTTGGAGAAGAGAGCTGCACAAGGAGAGAACTCCACAGGTTTGCAGCAAGTCCCTGTAAGTCTTCAGATAAGGACTCATAAATGCATGGGCTCTGTGGAAGCTACCCAAAGCTGAGAAAGAACCACCCAAAAGAACTAGAGGGGACAAACCCTGATTCTTTATCATGTTTGAGAATAGTTTATGTTCCCACCAGTCAAAGAGAAAAAACCTCATAAGTCACAGGATATTGGGGAGAGTCCTCAGAAGGGCATTGCCTCAGTAAGGGGGCAAATGAAGCCCTAAATCAAAAACTACTTTGATTCCTTCTAACAAAGCTTAAAAACAGGCCTCAAAGTAGATCAAATTGTTTCCAAGTAACTGCATCCTAGAACAAAACAATATTTAGATTTATGTGAAAATATTTAGCACTCACCAAGGTAAAATTCACATTTGGCCCCTGGTCAAAAGATAAGACTTGGAATGACACAGGAAAAATACAACCCATGAGGAGGAAAATTTAAAAAAAAGAAAAAGAAAAAGACTCAGACATGACACAGATGATAGAATTAGTAAACAAAAACATTAAAATAATTTTGACTAATTTCTTTTTAAAAATACATTTTTATTGATTTTAGAGAGGAAGGAAGAGGGAGAAGAGAGATAGATTGAAATATCAATGATGAGAGAGAATCATTGATTGGCTGCCTCCTGCATGCTCCACATTGGGAATCGAGCCCACATCCATTCATGTGCCCTAACCAGGAATTGAACCATGACCTGGTTCATAGGTCAATAGGAAACAAATAGCAACCACTGAGCCATCCTGGCAAGGCTTGACTATTTTCCATATGTTCAAGAATGTAGAGGAAAGATTGAGAGTGTTAAATAGATATGAAATATAGTTAAAAGACCCAAAGTGAACATCTAGAGATGAAAATTGCAATGTGTGAGATGAAAAATATACTACATGAGATTTACAGCAAATTAGACAGTGCAGGAAAAAAGGTCAGTAAACTTGAAGCCATAGCAATACAACCTATGCAAGATAAACTCAGACAGGAAATAAAGACTAGGAAAAAATGAATAGAGCCCGGCCAGTGTGGCTCAGTGGTTGAATATCAACCCATGAAACAAGAGGTCACGGTTCAATTTCCAGTCAGACCACATGCCTGGGTTTCGGGCTCAATCCGCAGTAGAGGGCAGCTGATCAGTGATTCGCATCATTGATATTTCTATCCCTCCCTCTCCTTCTCTCTGAAATCAATAAAAACATATATTTTTTAAAATGAATAGAGCATTAATGAGCTGTTAGACAATTTCAGGTGGCTTAATCTATATCTATCTATCTATCTATATCTATCTATCTATCTATCTATCTATATAAAAGGCTAATATGCAAAGTGTCCCCTCGGGAGTTCGGTGGGAGACCCCGAGTTCAATCACTCACTGTGATGTGCGCTGACCACCAGGGGGTAGCATGGAATGAAGGAAGGCCCCGGCCAGCAGTTGGAAGGCCCCAATTGGCCCTGATCGCCGGCCAGGCCTAGGGACCCTCCCTGTGCACGAGTTTTGTACACCAGGCCTCTAGTATACATATAATTGTAGTTTTGAAAAGGGGGGAGTTTTCAAAGACGCAATGGCCCCAAATTTCCAATTTTATAAAAACTATAAGGTCAGAGATAAAAATAAAAAAGTGAAAAAGTAAACAAAGAACAGATGTGACAAATAGAAAACAAATAGCAAGATTTTAGATTTATGCTCTATCAATAATCGCATTAACTATAAGAAGTCTAAGCAATTCAGTTAAAAGGCAGAGCTTAGTAGATTGGGTAAAAAAGCAAGACTCAGAAGCAAGATTCAGCTGTATGCTGTCTACAAGAAACCTGTTATACATATTAAGATACAAACAGGCTGCCCTGGCCAATGTGGCTCAGTGGGTTGAGCGTCATCCTGTACACTGAAAGGTCACCAGTTCAATTTCCAGTCTGAGCACATACCCAGGTTACGGAATGGATCCCTGGTCAGGGTGATTGTGGGAGGTGGCCCATCAATGTTTTTCTCTCTCCCCCCTGCTCCCCCCCCCCCCCCGTTCCTTTCTCTCTCTGAAATAATAACATATTTGTAAATACATACATAAATTTATTTTTAAGATGTTACAAATAGGCAAAAAGTAAAAGGTTGGAAAAGAACATTCCATGACTAGTACTAATTAAGAAAGTTTGAATAAGTATATTAATTTCAGGCAAACTAGGTTTTAGAGGGAAGATTATTACCAGGAATAAAGAGTCATTTCATAATGATAAAGTGGTCAATTCAAGTGGAATTGAAAGCTCTAAGTATTTTTGTGTCTAATAACAGAGCTTCAAAATACATGAATCAGAAACTGATAGAACTGCAAGGAGAAATAGATCCACAATTATAATAGGAGATTTCAATACCTTACCTCTCAATAATTTAAAGAACAAGTAGACAAAAAAAAATCAGTAATTTCGATTTAAGCAACACTATCAACTAATTGACATTTACATGACATCCTACCCAATACAGCAGAATATACATTCTATTCATTTGCACACAGAACATTTACTAATATGGACCACATTATGGTCTAGAAAATAATGTCAATAAATTTAAAATTACTTAAATCATAAAAAGTATGTCATCTGACCAAAAGAAAATTAAATTAAAAATTGCAGAAACATATATGAAAACCCCCTAAATATTCAGACACTAATACACTTTTAAGAAACTCATGGTCAAAGAAAAAAACACCAAAGATTAATTTAGAATATACATTTTACTTATTGAAAATGAAAACAACATGCAATTTGTGGGATATAGCAATATAAGTGCTCAGAGAAAAATTTATAGTATTAAATTAGAGAAATAAGGTTGCAAATTAGTGTCCTCAGCTTCCACCAAAACCACTGAAATAGAAAACAGGAAATAGTAGAGAAAGTCAATGAAATCAAAAGCTGGCTTTTTGAGAAGTCCAATAAAACTGATAAGCCTAAATAGCCTGCTGGATTAGGAAAAAGGGAAGACACAAATTACCAATATCAGGAATTAATGCAGTTGGTTAAACTGCAGATTCAAGTTATTAAAAGGCTAAATAAGAGAATTATATGAATTAATGTATGCCAATGCATTAGATACTTAGATGAAATGGGCAAATTCCTTAAAAGACACAAAATAACAAAGCTCACTTAAGAAGAAAGAAATAACCTACTAGGTGTACCGGTTAATAATGTGGATTTTGTAATAAAAGAAAACATGATAATTTCGAGAGAAACATCAAAAGTGCTTTATTCAAAGTAATGTTCATCACTAGCTACACATTTCCCCATCTTTCAGGTAATTTGTGGATACCGTCCTAATAGAACTTTGTTTGTTTTGAGGAAAAACCATTCAGAGACCCAATTTTCCACTTCTTCGTACATTTTGAAGTGCTGCTCAGAAAGTGCATATGCCATCGATTGGAACAAGTGGTAATCTGAAGGAGCAAGGTCTGGTGAATACAACGGGTGGGTTAATACTTCCCAGGCAAGATCTTTTAACGTGTCTTGAACTGGCTTTGAAGTGTGTGATGGTGCGTCATCATGAAGCAAAATTACTTTGCCATGTCTTCTGGCACATTCTGATCGTTTCATAATGAAAGCGTGGTTCAAATTGATTATTTGTTGTCGGAACCGATCAATATTAACGATTTCACCTGGTTTTAGAAGCTCATAATACACCACACCTTCCTGATCCCACCAAACGCAGAGCATTGTCTTCTTTCTGAAGTGATTTGGCCTGGCAGTTGCTGTTGATGGTTGATCTGGATCAACCCATGATTTTGTGCATTTGGGATTCTCAAAATCCACTTTTCATCGCCAATCACAATTTGATGCAAAAAAGACTTTCTTTCGTGCGGTTGAAGCAACATTTTACTGATGACTTTTCGGTTTTCCACTTGTCTTTTGTTCAGTTGATGTGGCACCCATTTTCCTTCCTTTAAAATATTTCCCATTGCTTGTAAACGATTGGGAATTGTTTGCTGAGCAACGTTTAATCTTTCTGCAAGTTGTTTTTTAGTTTGACATCTTCATCCAATAATGCTTGTAATTGTTGGTCTTCAGACTTTTTCCATTGACCTGGACATTGTCTTTCACATTGAAATCATCACTTTTAAAGCGTTTAAAGCAGTGTTCAAAAGTATCTTGAGATGGAGCATGTTCACCATAAGCTTCCCGAAGTATTCAGCAGCATTTTTCTTCGAAATAAAGTAATGAATTATAACTTACCACAAATGTTTTTTTTTGGCATGATGAAATTTGACATTTTTAAGTGTAAAAATATCTATGATATTAATACCTTCAGCAAATTTGACATATGAAGTTTTGAAGCTTGCTGTCAATACAACAAAATAGCATACATATCAAATCTCATATATATCAACATATGTGTAACTCCATCTATTGAAAAAAATCCACATTATTTTCCGGTACACCTAGTAATCTACTTAGTAAGTGCAGAAAAAGCATTTAACAAAATCCAACATTCTTTGCCGATGAAAAGTTTCAACAAATTAGAAGTAGAAGGGAACTTCCTCATCCCGATAAAGAATATTATGAAAATCCAATATCTGAAATCATATTTAATGTTGAAAAACTGAATCCTTTTGTCTAAGATCAGGAACAAGGGAAGATGTCCACCTGTCACCACTTCTAATCAGTATTGTATTGGAGTTTCTAGCCAGTGCAGTCAGATAAGAAAAATAAGTAAAAGGCTTCCAGGTTGGAAGAGAAGTAAAACTCTTTATTCACAGACTAGATGCCCAGTGCACAAAATTCGTGCACTCAGGGGGTGGTCCCTCAGCCCAGATTGTGAGAGGGCACAGGCCAGGCTGAGGGACCCCACTGGTGCATGATTGGGGCTGGGGAGAGATACAGGAGGTTGGCCAGCCAGAGAGGGACCGTGGGAAGGCTCCAGGGCATGTCCAGCCCGTCTCACTCAGTCCTGATGGGCCAGACCCCAGCAGCAAGCTAACTACCAGTCAGAGTGTCTGTCCCCCTGGTGGTCAGTGTATGTCATAGCGAGCAGTTGAGCAGCCTTAGCATATCATTAACATATTACGCTTTAATTGGTTGAATGGCCGACCAGACACTTAGCATATTGAGCTTTTATTATATAGGATGATGTGATTACCTATAATCCTATCTAATAATAGACAAATATGCAAATTGACCATACCTCCGACACACCCACAAGCCATGCCCACCATCCAATCAGAGTGAGCATGCAAATTAACCCAAACCAAGATGGCTACAGCCACAGAGAGCAAGGTTTCCTAGGTAACAGAGGAAGACAAGCTTTCCGCCTGCCCTTGCCAGGCCTAAGCCTCCACTCAAGCTACAAAGTTTCAATTATAGAAGGTAAACAAATTCAAACAAATGGCGGCAGAATGGAGCTTGAGAGAGCAGGCCAGGGTTGCCGCCAGCAACAGGAGAAGCAAAGCTTTCTGCACACCCTGGCCGGGCCCACCCGCTTAAGGCAACAAAGTTTCAATTATAACCCCAACACAAATGGCTGCCGGCCTTGGAGAGAGCCCCAGGCTTGGCTCCGCTCCAGGCTACAAAGTTTCAATTGTAGAAGGAAAATAAATTCCAGATACTAAGGCCTCCGCTTGGGTTGCCAGGGGGCGTGGCCGGCCTGCAAACCACCACAGGCCCCTCGCTCAGGCCGCCCCACACCCCAAGGGAACCCCCACCTGCTCCGGGACGCCCTTCAGGGCAAACCAGCTGGCCCCCACCCCTGTACCAGGCCTCTATCCTATCTAATAAAAGAGTAATTTACAGATTGATCATCACTGCAACACACAGTATAGCTGCCCCCATGTGGTCAAAGATCCTGCCCCCATGTGGACACAAGATGGCCACGACAAGATGGCCAGCAGGAGAGGGCAGTTGGGAGGCACCCGTCCTGCAAGGGAGGGCAGTTGAGAGGGACCAAGCCTGCAAGGCAGGGCAGTTGGAGGCGATCAACCCTGCAGGAGAGGGCAGTTAGGGGTGACCAGGCCGGCAGAGGAGGGAAGTTGGGGACAAATAGGCTGGCAGCAGAGTGGTTAGGGGGTGATCAGGCTGGCAGGCAGAAGCGGTTAGGGGCAATCAGGAAGGCAGGCAGGCAAGCAGTTGGGAGCCAGCAGTCCTGGATTGTGAGAGGGATGTCCGACTGCCCATTTAGGCCCGATCCCGGTGGGATCTGTAGGAATCCCTTTCCACGTCCCGTGTGGTCCAGGGTTCCGGTTCAGGGTTCGAGTTCTGGAGAAGGGCCGCACACAAATGAATGGAGACTGAAGACATTCAATTTGGCGAAATGGGGGGCCAGGCGATAGTCCACCTCTAGTGGGAGAACTACTCACTGCTCTGGCTCTGCCATCCCTTTTATTGAGGCTTTGGGGAAAACATCTTAGTCAAGATAAACAGAAATATACATGTAGCCCTTAGGCAGGAAATAACAAAAACTTAATGGGACAAACCAAGGTGGAAGCTGCTTCAGCTAACAATATCTCAACTAAAGGGTGAGTGGTTAGAGCAATTAAGGTTGTTGACCAGCCTTCCTGGCTTCCTGTCAACATCTCTCTTTTAGTGAAACTGATTTGTTTCCGGCAGGATCGGGCCTAAACGGGCAGTCAGGACATCCCTCAAGGGGTCCCATATTGGAGAGGGTACAGGCTGGGCTGAGGAACAACCCCCTTCCATGCACGAATTTCGTGCACCAGGCCTCTAGTTACTTTAAAAAAGCTACTAGAACAATTAAGTGCACTTAGCAAAGTTGGAGGATACAGTAACAATGTAGAAGAGTCATATTTCCTTTTTCTTTTGTGGACAGATTTTATTACCAGGGGATGGGGCTCAGTCTTTCTTGCTTGCTGTCTTCCTCATGATTGCAAGGACATTGCTCAGCTCTTCTCTCTTTCTCTTGACATAGATGTGTGTCCCCACCGTTTGCTTGATGAATTTTAGGGCCCTCTTGTCCTTAAGAGACCTTGAGCAGTTATGTGGTTTGCTGCTCATAGGAGGCAAAGCCACACACCTCTCAGATCATGTCCTGCATGAACTTGGTGTGCTTGGTGAGGCATCCGTGGCAGTGACTGTGCCTCAGCTTGCTCACGTTATTGGTCACCTAGTGGCCCTTGTTGAGGCCCATGACCATGGGGTAGCGCAGAGCCATGGCTGCTGCTCGGTGGCTGCCGCAGTGGAAGTACTTATTACATTTCTATATACTATCAAATGAACAAAATAAAAATATTCAATACTTAAGGATACATTTCATAAAACATGTAAGAATTATACACAGGAAGCTATAAAATATTACTTAGAGAAATTAAGGAAAACCTAAATGAAGAGATATGTGTTCAAGGATTGGAAGACTCATTATTGTCAATTTTCTCTAAAGTAGCAGTTGCCAACCAGTGGTCCGCGAGGTCCGAAAGGTTGGCGAACGCTGCTCTAAAGATATAGATTCAGTACAATCCTAGTCAAAATCCCAGCTGGCTATTTGTAGAAAGTGGCAAGCTGGTTTTAAAATCACTATGGAAATGCAAAGAACCTGGAATAGCCAAAACAGTTTTGATTAAGAACAGAGAGGACTTAACAGTATCTGATTTCTAAAGCTTATATCTACGATAATCAAAATATGGGTATTGGTATAAAGATAAACATATATCCATGGAACTGAAGAGTCCAGAAATAAATATGGTCAATTAATTTTGAGTATGGTGACATGACAATTAAGTGGGGAAAAGTCTTTTCAACAAACAGTGGTAGAACAATTTGATATTCAGACAAAAAAAAAAAACCCTATAAATTCATACCTTAATCTATACCTTGGCATCATATGTAAAAGTTAATTCAAAATTGATCATAGATCTAAATGTAAAACTCAAATCTATAAAATTTCTATAAGAAAATATTTATGACTTTGGGTTTGGTAAAAAATTTTAAAGTATAACACCAAAAACATGATTTGCAAAAGAAAAAAGATAAATTGGGCTATATCAATATTAGCAATATGTCTTTGAAAGCCACCTTTAAGAGACTAAAAGGATAAGCCATAGAATGGGAGAAAATATTCTCAAATGTTTCTACTCAAGATATATAAGGAAATCTGAAAAAGCAATAATAAAAAAAAAGAACCGAGAAACCAAGATGGCGGCATAGGTTAAACACCTAACCTACAGCCGGGTACAACAATTTCAAAAATACAACTAAAAGTCAAAACGGACATCATCCAGAACCACAGGAAAGCTGGCGGACTGAAATGCCCACAACTAGAAGGAAAGAGAAAACCACAAGGATAATCAGAGGAGCCGTAAAAGCCTGAGGTATGGAGACACGGGCGGAGACATGAGCAAGCGCGCATGCGGGGAGGACGGAGCCGGAGAGGAAGGGGCAGCTGACGGCCTGGCCGGCGTTCACTAGCAGGAAGGAGATAAAAGCTCCAGATTGCCCTGAACACCAGCTCCGACTGCACTGAACCCCAGTTCTGGGCGAAACCCTGGGAAGCCAGGCGCACGCTGGGGGAATGAATCTGGGCTGTGGGGCGCAGGCACAGAGGAGCGGCGGAAGGCAGAGCTCCAGAGGCGCGCAAGGGAAGGTGCACAGAAGAGGGAAGGTTACCTGTGCCGCTGAAGCGCCAGACTGCGCTGAGACCCAGTTCCAACTACACTGAAACCCAGTTCCAGGCGAGAATCTGGGAATCCAGATTCATTAGGGGAGAGACTAGACTGTTTGGCAGCGGGCGAAACTCCAGGGCGCGTTTCTCTCAGAGGTGTTCGCAAGGAGTACAGAGGGACACAGACACAGGAACCTCATAGGGCGGGGCTGACAGGAAGCCAAGGTTGTAGGCTCCACCCTGTAGCTCCGCCCCATCCAAGCTGAGCAGAGGCTTTTCCCTGCTGAGTGCCTCAGGCAGTAGCTGACCTACACTACATTGGAGACCCAGAAACGAGGGCATCTAGTGGTCGGTGTGAGATGACACCAGATTACAACCACGCGCACAAGGGACACATTCAGGAGGCAGACTCAGTGAGCGCCAAAGCATTGCTGCATCAAGACCCGGCCCATAAACATGTCTCCTGCACAGCAACTCTTCCTATATAGACAAAGAGGGTCCTCACGGCCAATTGGCCTGGAGGACAATTCCTCCCAGTGACACCAACAACAATTAAGACTTAACTATACAAAGGAGGACCAAGATGGAGGCATAGGGCGGAAGCCTGATCGTTGCCTACCACAACAATTTTGAGACTACGACGGGAGAGCAGAGCAGACACCATCCAGAACCACCGGAGGGCTGGCTGAGCAGATGCTCTACAACTAGAATAAAAGAGAGAGGTACGTGGGATGATGCTGACGCTGGTGACCCAAAGTCCACACTTTAAGAACTACAGCTCAGGCGACACAATGGCGGCCTGGAACGTGCTCGGCGCAGTTCCCCCAGCGGTCTCCGGCTGAGGGGACGGCTCCACTCGCTGCCGAGCACAGACAGACGAGCCCCTGGGAGACATGGGGTGGGAGACTCCGCGCTTGCTGACCTCCGAGTCCTTCAAGAATCTCAACGCCCCGGAAGCAGCCAGGTGCGCACGCTCGGCGACCGGCCACCTCTGCAGACCCAAGGGCCGACGCAGCGACACCGGACCAGCCCGCCGCCGCGCACCGGGCACACCGGAGCTTCGCCGAGCCCGCCGCCCAACGAGTTCTGCGGCAGCCGCCCTGGAGCTCTGAGAAAATGACCGAAGGAATTGCTGAGAGGGAATTGACCAACAGGAATTGGGATCAAGAAGACGAAACCCCGCTGAGACCTGGGTCCAGGCGAGGCTGCGAGCCTCTGGGCTCAGGTGTGGTCATACGCCCTTGGGTCTAGGTGAGGCCTCACGCCCCTGGGTTTGGGTGAGGCCACACGCCCCTGGGTCCAGGTGAAGCCGGATTCCAGGTTCGGGTGAGGCCATGCGCCCCTGGGTCCGGGTGAAGCTGAATCCTGGGTCCGGGTGAGGCCATGCGCCCCTGGATCCAGGTGAGACCACGCGACCAGGGGTCTGGGAGAGGTCACGTGCCCCTGGGTCCGGGTGAGGCCACGCGCCCCTGGGTCTGGGTGAAGCTAGATCCTGGGTCCGGGTGAGGCCGTGTGCCCCTGGATCCGGATGAGGCTGGGTCCCGGGCCTGGGGGAGGCCACGCGCCCCTGGGTCTGGGTGAGGCTGGAGCCCGGGTCCGGGTGAGGCCATGTGTCCCTAGATCCGGGTGAGGCTGGGTCCCGGGTCCGGGTGAGGCCACGCGCCCCTGGGTCTGGGAGAGGCCACGTGCCCCCGGGTCCGGGTGAGGCCATGTGTCCCTGGATCCGGGTGAGGCTGGGTCCCAGATCCGGGTGAGGCCTCGCGCACCTGGCTCCGGGTGAGGCCACGCGCCCCTGGGTCTGGGAGAGGCCACGCGCCCCTGGGTCCAGGTGAGGCCATGTGTCCCTGGATCCGGGTGAGGCCTCGCGCACCTAGGTCTGGGTGAGGCCATGTGCCCCTGGGTCCGGGTGAGGCTGGGTCCCGGGTCCGGGTGAGGCCTCGCGCACCTAGCTCTGGGTGAGGCCACGTGCCCCTGGGTCTGGGAGAGGCCACGTGCCCCCGGGTCCGGGTGAGGCCTCGCGCACCTGGCTCCGGGTGAGGCCACGTGTCCCTGGATCCGGGAGAGGCCTCGCGCACCTGGGTCCGGGTGAGGCCATGTGCCCCTGGATCCGGGTGAGGCCTCACACACCTAGGTCTGGGTGAGGCCACGCGCCCCTGGGTCTGGGAGAGGCCACGCGCCCCCGGGTCCAGGTGAGGCCATGTGTCCCTGGATCCGGGTGAGGCTGGGTCCCGGATCCGGGTGAGGCCTCGCGCACCTGGCTCGGGTGAGGCCACGCGCCCCTGGGTCTGGGAGAGGCCACGCGCCACCGGGTCCGGGTGAGGCCATGTGTCCCTGGATCCGGGTGAGGCCTCACGCACCTAGGTCTGGGTGAGGCCTCGCGCCCCTAGGTCTGGGAGAGGCCACGCGCCCCTGGGTCCAGGTGAGGCCATGTGTCCCTGGATCCGGGTGAGGCCTCGCGCCCCTGGGTCTGGGAGAGGCCACGCGCCCCCGGGTCCAGGTGAGGCCATGTGTCCCTGGATCCGGGTGAGGCTGGGTCCCGGGTCCGGGTGAGGCCTCGCGCACCTAGCTCCAGGTGAGGCCACGTGCCCCTGGGTCTGGGAGAGGCCACGCGCCCCCGGGTCCGGGTGAGGTCGTGTGTCCCTGGATCCGGGTGAGGCCTCGCGCACCTAGATCCGGGTCAGGCCACGCGCCCCTGGGTCTGGGAGAGGCCACGCGCCCCCAGGTCCAGGTGAGGCCATGTGTCCCTGGATCCGGGTGAGGTCTCGCGCACCTAGGTCCGGGTGAGGCCACGCGCCCCTGGGTCTGGGAGAGGCCACGCGCCCCTGGGTCTGGGTGAGGCCACGTACCCCTGAGTCCGGGTGAAGCCGTGCCCCTGGGTCCGGCCGAGACCAAACCAGAGGGAGTCGGACCTCCGTTACCACCATTTGTCCACCATTCAGAGCTGAGGGGTCAGTGCTGACATGTACACATAAGGAACTGGTGGACATTGAAATTGGGTCTCCAAAGAACTGTTGGTCCAGAAAGAAACTCACTACAGACTGATTCATTTGCCTGTCAGCATAACTATTATTGCTCGTCTCACATTCAGTTCTTATATCTCTAGTGTCACATGATCTCGCTCATCTAGGGGAAATGATGAACAACATAGACTGATGAACAAGAACAGAACCAGAAACAAGGAGGCATCGATCGGACTATCGGGCCTCAGAGGGAGGATAGGGGAGGTTGGGGGGAGGGGGGAGAGATCAACCAAAGGACTTGTGTGCATGCATATGAGCCTATCCAACGGTTAAGTTCAACATGGGGTTGGGGCATCCGTGGGGAGGGGTGTGGGATGGGAATGGGGGGATGAGGACAAATATGGGACACCTTAATCAATAAAGAAATTTAAAAAAAAAAAAAAGAACCTAGTGCCCAGCTGGCATGGCTCAGTGGTTGAGCGTTGATCTATGAACCAGGAGGTCATTGTTTGATTCCTGGTTTGGACATATGCCTAAGTTGTAGGCTTGATCCCTTATGTGGGATGTGCAGGAGGCAGCCGATCAATGATTCTCTCTCATCGTTGATGTTTCTATCTCTGCCTCCCTCTTCCTTCCTGTCCAAAATCAATAAAGATATATTTAAGAAAAAATAAAACAGCCCAATAAAAAATAGCAAAAGATTTGAATAGACCCTTCATCAAAGAAGCTATATGGATGGCAAATAAGTACACGAAAAGATGATCAAGATCATTTGTCATTAGGGAAATGCAGTTTAAAACCACAATGATGCCACTACATACATGTTAGAATGTCTTCGGTCCAAAAGGCTTACAGTACCAAGTGCTGGTGAGGGTGAGGAGCACCGGAAACTCCTACACTCTAGTGAGAATGCACAATGCTACAACCACTTTGGAAAACAGTTTGGTACTTCCTTAAAGACTCAAAATGTACACCTACCCTGTGACTTAGCCATTTCACTCCTAGGCATTTATTCAAGATAAATAGATGTATAGGACCACATAAAGATTTGTACCTAGATATTCACAGCAGTTTTATATGTAATAGACAGAAATTAAAAACAAATGCATCAATAGGTAAATGTTCAAAATGTGCATCAATAAGCAAACTTGGCACTATCTTCATGCAATGGAATAGTACTTAACAGTAAAAAGGAATGAACACCCAACAATGTATTTGATTTTCAATATAATTTACTGTAAGAGAGTAGCCACAGGGAAAAAGACATGATTCCTTTATATGAAATTCTGTAAAATACAACTATTCAGAAAGCAGATCTGTGATTGCTTGGAAATATGAGCTGGTGAGGGATGAATTATAAAGGGACACAGGAAACTTTTGTGGGTAACAAATACGTTCTTTATCTTAATAGTGATGGCTTTATGGATATATATACATGTGTCAAAACTTACCAATTGTGTACTTTATGTATAGTTTATTATGTTAAGTACTAGAGGCCCAGTGCATGAAATTCGTGCATGGAAGTGGAGGGGGTGTTCCCTCAGTCCAGCCTGCACCCTCTTCAATTGAGGACATTCCTCTCGCAATCTGGGACTGCTGGCTCCTAACTTCTCACCTGCCTGCCTGCCTGATTGCCTCTAACTGCCCTCCCCTGCTGGCCTGATCTCGCCCCCAACTGCCCTCCCCTCCCGGCCTGGTTGCCCTAAACCAGTGGTCGGCAAACTGCGGCCCTTGAGTGTGGCTCTTCCACAAAATACCACGTGCAGGTGTGCACGTACAGTGCGATTGAAACTTCGTGGCCCATGCGCAGAAGTTGGTTTTTGGCTCTCAAAAGAAATTTCAATCGTACTGTTGATATTTGGCTGTTGACTAATGAGTTTGCCGACCACTGCCCTAAACTGTCCTCCCCTGCTGGCCTGATCTCGCCCCCAACAGCCCTCCCCTGCCAGCCTGATCTCGCCTCCAACTGCCCTCCTCTGCTGGCCAATTTGGTTCTGATTGGTTGGTTTCTATGCCAGTCGTTATCAAAAGCTCCACCTCCTAGGCAGCCATTAGCTCCCCACAGCACCCGGATTTGGTTCTGATTGGTCAGTTTCAATGCCAGTCAGCGTCAAAAGCTCCGCCTCCTAGGCAGCCATTGATTCTTCACAGCACCCACATTTGGTTCTGATTGGTCAGTTCCTATGCCAGCCAGCATCTCTGGGCCTATCAACAGGGCCTGATCAAAAAGGCGGGGCTGATCAGCAGCCCCGGTGGAGGCCTGGAGAGAAATGGAGGTGCAGCTACTGGCCAGACTGGGAGAGAAAAAGAGAAGCAAGTGCTAATCAAAAGCTGCCACAGAGGCAACAGATCAGTCCCTGGTTCTCTCTTCAGGCTCTCTCTGGCTCTGATTCACAGCCCCCTCAGCAGTCAGTGCTGAGGCACCGCACCTGCAGTAGAAGCAGTCAGCGCTGGGTTGCCACGGCAAACCAGCGCTGACTGCAGGACTGACTTCTGATTGGTTGAACCTTGGTCGTTATTGGTTGCTACAACCCAGGGTTTTTATATATTAGGATAAGCCACTAAATCTATAAAAATATTCATGTGTGTTCAACATTTATAACATGCTGTTCAAATTTTGGAATTATGTAAGGGACTCAGAATAATTTTTTAAATACTTTTCCAGTGATTAAATTTGATGAGGTAGGAAAACATGTATTGTGTATACCAAGTTTATCTAAAATTTGAGCTTATTACAAAACTAGAGGCCTGATGCATGAAATTTGTGCAAGAGTAGGCCTTCCTTCCCCCGGCTGCTGGCACCGGCTTCCCTCTGGCACCTGGGACCCGGGCTTCCCTGCAGCCACCGGCAGGCATCCACGACCTGGGCTTCCCTCGCAGCCCTGGCTTCTTCCAGAAGGACATCTGGTCTAATGAGCATATTATGCTTTTCTTATTATAGACTAGTGGCCCGGTGCACGAAATTCGTGCACATTAAAAGGAGATTAATTAGAGGAAATATTTTAATATTGCTATTTGCCCTTTCTCTATAATAGAAGTGTCAGAGATGAAAGAAAATTAGTAAAATGTATATGAAAATCTTCCTCCTGTCAGAGTCTGGGGCACGCCACGGAACCCAAAGTCAAGTCCCTGCCCAACCGCAGTGCCTCAAAATCGCACGAGTCCCAGACCCAGCCGACCCCACCCCCATTGGGCAAGATCCAGACCTGGCTGTCCCCACCATCAAGCCCCGCTGAAGGGAGGGCGCAGCCTCAGGTCCCCCAGCGCACCCTCAGGTCCCCTGGCCCAGCATTGGGGCAGGGGGTGCACCTTGAGGTCCCCTCTCAAGCCCCACCAGGCGTGGTGCGTGGCCTCAGGGACCCCAGCCCGGCACTGAGGCGGGGGGCGCAGCCTCAGGTCCCCCGGCCTGGTGCTGAGGCAGAGGGTGTGGCCTGGTGTCAGGCCAGGGCACCTCAGGCCACAACCCCAGCTTGGCAGGGCTTGACAGGGGATCTCAGGCCACGTCCTCTGCCTCAGCACCAGGACGGGGGACCTGAGGCTGCACCCCCTGCCTCAGCGCCGGCGCTACGCAGCCTCAGGTACCTGCTGATTGCTCCTTAAGGCTCATTTTGGAAACTCGGCCTCCACTGTGGGTGCAGCTATCTTGTGTTAATGGAAACCCCACCTCCACTGTGGGTGCCACCATCTTTGTGATGGTCAATTTGCATATTCCCTCTTTATTAGATAGGATTGAGAAACTGAATGGTCCAATTTGGGCTTTCTGAAAGTCTGAGGGAATTTTCAGAATGATAAATACCAAATGTAAGATATAATTTTACTGTAGGTTAGAATGCTGTTACCCAACTGGATGATCTATAATAATCCTATATAATAAAAGCCTAATATTCTAAGTGTCTGGTCATCCGTTCAACCAATCAAAGTGTAATATACTAATGATATGCTAAGGCTGCTCAACCGCTCCCTATGTTGTGCATTGACCACCACGGGGCAGACAGTAGGCCAGTCGACCAGTCGCTATGACGTGCACTGACCATCAGGGGGCAGACGCTCTGACTGGTAGGTTAGCTTGCTGCTTGGGTCCAGCTGATTGAGATTGAGCAAGATGGGCCAGACATGCCCTGGAGCCCTCCCGCGGTTCCTCCCTAGCTGGACAACCTCCTGCGTCCCTCCCTGGCCCCGATTGTGCACTGGTGGGGTCCCTCGGCCTGTGGCCTGCACCCTCTCGCAATCCGGGACCCGTCGGAGGATGTTGGAGAGCCGGTTTTGGCCCAATCCCGCAGGCCAGGCCTAGGGACCCCACTGGTGCACGAATTCGTGCACCGGGTTTCTAGTAAAAGCATAATATGCTAATTAGATCAGACATCCTTCCAGACGAAGCTGGGGCTGCAAGGGAAGCCCAGGTCCTGGGTGCCTGTTGGTGGCTGGAGGGAAGCCAGTGCCGGCAGCTGGGGGAAGGAAGGCATACTCTTGCATGAATTTCGTGCATTGGGCCTCTAGTCCTATCTAATAAAAGAATATTATGCAGATTGACCATCACTCCAACACACAAGATGGCTGCCCCCATGTGGTCAAAGATCCTGCCCCCATGTGGACACAAGATGGCCACCACAAGATGGCCAGCAGGGGAGCGCAGTTGGGAGGAACCAGGCCTGCAAGGGAGGGCAGTTGAGAGGGACCAGGCCTTTAAGGGAGGGCAGTTGGGGGCAATCAATCCTGCAGGGGAGGGCAGTTAGGGGTCACCAGGACGGCAGAGGAGGGAAGTTGGGGGCAAACAGGCTGGCAGGGGAGCAGTTAGGCATCAATCAGGCTGGCAGGGGAGTGATTAGGGGGTGATCAGGCTGGCAGGCGGAAGCAGTTAGGGGCAATCAGGAAGGCAAGCAGGCGAGCAGTTGGGAGCCAGCAGTCCTGGTGGGATTGGGCCTAAACGGGCAGTCGGACATCCCTTGAGGGGTCCCAGATTGGAGAGGGTGCAGGCTGGGCTGAGGGACTCCCTCCCCACCCCCCCCACCCCTGTGCACGAATTTCGTGCACCGGGCCTCTAGTTCTATATAATAAAAGAGAAACATGCAAATTGACCGTACCTTTGCTGTGCTCACCAGCTAACCAGGAGTGAGTATGCAAATTAACCCCACAAAGATGGTGGATTAATTTGCATATGCAGGTGCTGAGCGGCCTGGATCCCGGGAACATCTTCGAGACCCAGGCCGCTCCTAGCCTGTAGGCCCGCGCGTAAGCCCTGAGTGGCCGGGGTACCAGAACGCCCCCGGCCACTAAGGGCCTATGGGCGCAGGCGCCAAGTGCCCCCTGGGGAGCGTGTGGACACCCAGTGGCTGCTGCACGCACAGCCCAGGGTCTCCACACGCCCCCAAGCCCGGCGCCCACAACGCGGGGCTGGCTGCTGGTCTCAGGGGTGTGCCCCCTTGGGGCGGCGGGGACATGCCCCTAGCCCAGTGGACACAACACAGGGGGTCCTCTGTGTATGAGCTGCAGAGCAAACACCTTTGCTTTTTTTTCTTTAAATTATTTTATTGATTTTTTTTACAGAGAGGAAGGGAGAGGGAGAGAGAGCCAGAAACATTGATGAGAGAGAAACATCAGTCAGCTGTCTCCTGCACGCCCCCCAACTGGGGATGTGCCCGCAACCAAGATACATGTCCCTGACCGGAATTGACCCCTGGACCCTTGAGTCCGCAGGCTGATGCTCTATCCACTGAGCCAAACTGGTTAGGGCTTCTTTTCTTTTTAAAAAAAAATATATATATTTTTGATTTTTTTTTACAGAGAGGAGGGGAGAGGGATAGGCAGTCAGAAACCCATCAATGAGAGAGAAACATCAATCAGCTGCCTCCTGCACACTCCCCACTGGGGATGTGTCCCCAACCAAGGTACATGCCCTTAACAGGAATCAAACCTGGGACCCTTCAGTCTGCAGGCTGACGCTCTATCCACTGAGCCAAACCAGTTCGAGCATAAACACCTTTTCTGACCGCTCATTGGCTAAGCTCCCTGTCCGCCGCCACTTGCAGTGTTCTTGGTAACTTGGGTAATAAGAATCCAAGAAGGTGACCTAGGGTTTTTCCACCACTCTCCTGGAGGAAAAAACAAAGGTCCGCTGCTGGAGGGGCTAAGAAATGTCATATCCTGCCCTAGCCAGTTTGGCTCTGTGGATAGAGCCTCAGCCTGCCGACCACAGGGTCCGGGTTCAATTCTGATCAAGGGCATGTACCTAGGTTACAGGGGTCCTCCCTGGCTGGGGCCCAGGTCAGGGCTCATGCAGCAGTCAACCAATTAAAGTGTCCCTCTCACATTGATGTTGCTCTCTATCTCTCCCTCTCTTTTCCACACTCTAAAAATCAATGGAAACATATCCTCAGGTGAGGATAAAAAAGAAAGAAATGTCATATCCTATGAAAGACACATCTTGAAAATGCCTAAAGAAAGTTGTCATTTTTTCATGGTGAAGAGACTGGAGTCTGTGTTGATAAACACCTTGGCGGCTCGGTGGCTGGCAGTGGCTGTAGCAGCGGGGTGATGGGGCTGGCGCCTTCCCCTGATCAGCCTGGTCGCCTCCCGCAGAGGGCTCCCAGGCCCTGAGGGCTCCCAGCCAGTGAGAGGGGGCAGGCTGGGCAGAGGGAACCCCCACTCTCCCTCCCCCCCCCCCCAGTGCACAAATTTTGTGCACCGGGCCCCTAGTAAATAAATAAAGGGAGAGAAAGCAAAGAATGTTGTAGAGCCCTAAGTATAAAATGGAGTAAGTCAACAGAATTCTAGGCTTGGGAGAAATTTTTATGACCTTGATTGGATCACTAGGTATCTACGGTAGGTAGAATAATGGCTTCTCAGAGATGTCTACATCCTAATCACTGGAATTTTTAAATAATTTAGTTACATTACAGAGAAGAGGGGGCTTTGCAGTTGTGATTAAGGTTAAAGATTTTGAGATGAGATTATTCTGAATTATCCAGATGGGCCTGATATAATCACAAAGAGACTCTTTTTTTCCCCAGTGCAGGTCATCTTTTACTAGGTGTTAATTAGGATATGAAAGGATTAAGAGGTCATTGGCAAAGTTCATGGTCATTGTGGAGTCCACACTGGGCCCTCTTCAGTGATACTTGCGTCCCCCTGGTGTTTGAGTTCCTTGTAAGAATGGCAGTAGCTGAAAAACATGGAAGTTGCTTCCTTTCTTCACATTGACATATTTGTTGTGATATTGGTAGTAACCTCTTTGAAAAGCTCCTGAAACTCTCCAGCAATGTTGTTAGGGGTAAAATCCCACATCAGTATCAGTCTGGTAGCTCCCCTAATTTGACATCTGTGAGTTTCTTCTTCACTGGTACGACTGACGCCATCTTGAAGTCTGGGCTGTCATCACATAGATTCTTTAGGAACTAGATAAACTTTCCCAGCTGTGTTCAGAGGGAGATGTGACGAAAAATGTTCAGTGAGGTGCAATATTGCTGGCTTTGAAAATGAAGAAATAGGGCCATGAAGAATTTGGGTGGCCTCTGGAATCTGGGAAAGGAAAGGAAATAGATTCTCTCTCAAGGCCTCACCTTGCTCTTAGCTCAGTGAGGTCCATTTCTGACTCCTGACCTCCAGAAGTGTAAGACATTAAATCTGTATTATTTAGGCCATTAAGTGTGTGGTAATTTGTTATGGCAGCTATAGAAAACCAGTATAATATCTAAGGGGGGTAAAGCTCAGAATTAGTAATGTTTGCCAAAGGGTTGCAATGGAAAGTAAACTCTTTTAATACCAAAATAACTTTTTCCATTCCTTGAGAGTTGTTTTCCCTTCTACATTTCAAACCTCATTTTCCCATAAAGTAAAACATGTATTTACTAATTTAAAAGTAATTCTAAATAGAAAATATTAGCATTGGAATAAACCTTAAGTAACATTCTAGCCTATCCCCTGAAATATACAGTTGGAGAAACTGAATGAGGGTCAAAGATTCCATAGCTAGTTACTAATAGATCTGAGTTTATATTCAGGCATGTTTTAGTGTTCTACCACATACACCCTTTAATTAGAAATTTGTTCTGGAACTGTGGAATATATGAGTCACTTCAAGAGGGTGTTTACTTAGTGAGATAGACGAATCTTTTTCTAGCTGATAGAATTAATTTATAAGATTAACTTGTCACCTTTGCAGGCCCTAAGAGCCTGACCTGAAATAGGTGGAGTCAGTCACGTTAACAAACTTCACTGGTCAGTAACTAGATATTCATACAGGGGAAGGTACCAACTGAGATTGGAGGAGTTTGAGAGATGGTAGGAAACATAAAATAAATCTTCTTTAATTCTTTTTGCCTAGAATCTGTTATAGCTGAATAGATTTCACTTGTCCCTAGACTTCTCCCCAAATTCTTAAGTCTCTCCTGTAATGGAACACCCACTGTTTCTCAGACAGAGGCTCTGGTCACCAAGCGTGAGAGCAGCACTCTCTTTCTCTCCTCAGTCCCAGTCCTCCTTCCGTCCTTTATACTTACTTCTATGATAGGGATTTAAGTGGCTAAGGGTTTGTTTACAGACCCAAAATGATGTTCTTGTACAGTTTTTCTCTTAGACATATAATGGAGCTTGGGAAGCATAGTGAAGCCATGTTTTAAATTTGCTTAATTTAATTACAGTGCATTAATGAGACAGTATTATAAGAGGATGCAATGTTATATGGAATCTTTATGCTAAGTTAGTTTCTTCTGCATTCCAGCTCTCTGAACCATCTCTTCCTCCAGTTGCTAGTTAATGTATAATGCCTGAAACTACAAATAGTACCAGACCCTGCGTACTAGTAGACTTATGTTTTTTCCTATTCATATATACCTATGGTAACATTTAATTTGTAAATTAGGCACAATAAGAGATTAACAACAGTAATAATAAAATAGAATAATTATAACAATATACTGTGATAAAAGTTATGTGAATGTGACCTTTTTGTAGTTCATAAGCGTGATGATTAGGTTGTCACGCTTTTGTGTGAGATGTACAACTTTGGCACATTATCCATCTGACGTAAAAAAAAGAAAGCTATGTGAATGTGGTCTCTCTCTCAAACCTTTCCACTTAAAGGAAGCACTTTACGACTTCTCTTTGGCATATCCGAATTGCCAGCATTGCTGTATTGTGCTTTGGGGCCATTATTAAGTAAAAGAAGTGTATTTGAACACAGGGACTGCGATACCAAGGCAGTCAATCTGATAACAGAGATGGCTGCTAAGTAACGAATAGGAAGCATATACAATGTGGACATGCTGTACAAAGGGAAGATTCCGTTCCCAGGCTGGATGAAGCAGGATTATGGGCGATTTCATCACGTTACTCAAAACGGTGTGAAATTTAAAACCTATCAATTATTTGTTTCTGAAATTTTCCATTTACTATTTTCAGATCACAGTTGACCGTGGGTAACAAACCGTAGAAAGCAAAACTATGTTTAAGGGGGGACTACTGTGTTCAGGGATTGATAGCTAGGTGTGGTCCTCTGTTCTTGACTGCCCATGTTAATGCCAAACTGAAATAATAAGATAAATCTGCTATGTGTATGTATGCACAGACATGTACTTTTAGTGCACTTCTGAGATACATAAACTATGCGAGGGTTTCTTAGTTACCACACCTGATTAGAACAGAATATTATTTTTATAGTTGAACATTCAGGTACTGTGTAATTCTCCAGATTAGATTTTTCAGAGTAGATTTAGAGAAGGAATATAGTCCACTGGTAATATGATATTTTAGCACTGATTGCTCATAGTGCCTGGCATTTTGCCATCTTTGTATTGACTGCTTTTGAAAATCACAATTCATTCCATTGTTTATTGAGTGTCTGTTGTATGTCATTCATTTATACTAGGTTGTGGGGGTACAAAAATGAATAGGATACATTCTCTACCTATACCGGGTGTACCAGTTAATAATGCAGATTTTGTAATCGAGAAAACACGATAATTTCAAGAGAAACATCAAAAGTGCTTTATTCAAAGTAATGTTCATCGCTAGCTACACATTTCCCCAACTTTCAGGTAATTTGTGGATACCGTCCTAATAGAACTTTGCTTGTTTTGAGGAAAAACCATTCAGAGACCCAATTTTCCACTTCTTCGTACATTTTGAAGTGCTGCTCAGAAAGTGTGTATGCCATCGATCAGAACAAGTGGTAATCTGAAGGAGCAAGGTCTGGTGAATACAACGGGTGGGTTAATACTTCCCAGGCAAGATCTTTTAACGTGTCTTGAACTGGCTTTGAAGTGTGTGATGGTGCGTCATCATGAAGCAAAATTACTTTGCCATGTCTTCTGGCACATTCTGGTCGTTTCATAATGAAAGCGTGGTTCAAATTGATTATTTGTTGTCGGTAGCGATCAGTATTAACGATTTCACCTGGTTTTAGAAGCTCATAATACACCACACCTTCCTGATCCCACCAAACGCAGAGCATTGTCTTCTTTCTGAAGTGATTTGGCCTGGCAGTTGCTGTTGATGGTTGACCTGGATCAACCCATGATTTTGTGCATTTGGGATTCTCAAAATCCACTTTTCATCACCAGTCACAATTTCCCATTGCTTGTAAACGATTGAAAATTGTTTGCTGAGCAACGTTTAATCTTTCTGCAAGTTGTTTTTTACTTTGACATCTTCATCCAATAATGCTTGTAATTGTTGGTCTTCAAACTTTTTTGGTTGACCTGGACGTTCTTTGTCTTTCACATCGAAATCATCACTTTTAAAGCATTTAAAGACCGTTCACAAGTATCTTGAGATGGAGCATGTTCACCATAAGCTTCTCTAAGAATTCAGCAGCATTTTTCTTCGAAATAAAGTAATGAATTATAACTTTCCGCAAATGCTCTTCTTTGGTACGAAATTTGACTTTTTTTTTTCTTTGAAATTTGACATTTTTAAGTGTAAAAATATCTATGATAACACCTCCAGCAAATTTGACATATGAAGTTTTGAAGCTTTCTGTCAATACAACAAAATCGCATATATTTCAACATATGTGTACCTCCATCTATTGAAAAAACATCCATATTATTAACCGGTACACCTAGTATATACAGTCTACAGACTTTTGTCATATGTACCTTGCTGGCTTGTTCTTAGAAATCATCATCAGACTTGGAATCAAACTGTTTGGCCCTAGTGAATCAACCCAAGTTAATACCCCTGTGACACAGGTAGAAATTAATTGTTTTTATCAAAAGCATGAACAAGTAGTAGAGACTCACTCTTACTGTCTTCACTCCTATAAAAATTTAAGTAAGTTCCATGGAAATAGGAATTGTTTTGTTGTTTACACTGTATCTCCATTGCCTAGAATACTACCTGACACATAGTTGATGCTCAGTAGATATTTGCTGAATGAATAAGTGAATGCCCCTTATCTTTCAACTTTCAACTCAAATGTCTCCTTCCTATAGTGTTCTTTCCCCCTGAGTTGGCTACCCGATTCTTTTTTCTTCTTTTTTTTTTAAACTTCACCTGAGGATATGCTATTGACTTCTTAGAGAGCAGAAGGGGGGCGGGAGACAGACAGCCATCCATTGGTTGCATCGCGTATCTAACTGCCCCAGCCAGGGACCAAACCCACAACCTTTTTGGTGTACAGGACAACGCTCCAACCAACTGAGCCACCGAGCCAGGGCTGCTTTCACTTCTTTTGGGTATATACCTAGGAGTGCAATAGATGGATTATATGGTAATTCTATGTTTGACATTTTGAAGGACCACCAAATTTTTCCACGGAGGCTGTGCCATTGACATTTCCACCAGCATGAGGGTTCCAATTTCTCTACATCCTCACTAGCACTTGTCATTTTCCTTTCTTTGGTAATAGCCGTGCTAATGGGTATGGTATCTCATGGTGATTTTGATGTGCATTTTCCTTGTAACTAATGATTTTGAGTGTCTTTTCATGTGCTTATTGGCTATTTGTATATCTTCTCAAAGGTTTCTTTTTTAAAGGAGAAAAAAGATGAGCATGTATAGGAGGATTGTTCGTCTCCTCATTCCCACCCCAATGTGGAGGAAAGTAGGTAAATATAAATAGTGTGCAGTTTTATATAGTTGGATTGTCTGTCTTTATATTTGACCTGGTTTCCTCTGCGTGCATACTTATCTCTTTTGTGTACATATGTCTTGTCTACAAATAGATAACTCCTGACTGCCACTACTGTGTTACTGGACTTAAATGGTTGAGAGAGGTCTGGTGTTAAAAGTAAATGAGGGCCTTCCAGTTCATCCTTACATGGATATTTTCAAAATTAGGATGCACTTGTATTGTATTCACTCCCAAGCACTAGGTATAACTCCTTCTTGGGTTCTCTTTCTTTTTTTTGTGTTGTAGTTGTAGGAGGCTGAAAGACTTTATGGCCCAGACATCTGTGGTACTTGGAATGGTGCTGTGATTTTCTATGCTTCTAACAAAGTAGCCATTTCCTGTATTCTTTTTTGTGAAAACTCCTGTGAGGACAGTATAGTACAAGATGCCGACTGATATTTCAACAAAGAGAGCAACATAGTAAATAATATACACGGGAAATTAATGGATAAAGCTTTAAAGTGACTTCATTTGGGGGGATATGACAATTTAATTATGTTAACTGACGCTTTCAGTGTACTGTTGATGAAATTTTAAGCGTATTCTCATTTTTCTGTTACATCTCAGGTGTTTGCTGACTGGCACATTGGAGAGTATGTGCTTATCTGGCATGTTCATAACAGAAGGAACTGCGCGTTCCTCTCTGCTGTACTGGGTTGCAATTTCTCCCCTTTGGCAGTTCAGAACAGTGAGTTTTATCATAGATTAATATCCGTAGCTACATAGTGATTTTAAATCCAGAATAAAGAAAAGGCTCTCTTATGAAAAAAAAAGGGGGGGGGGACTTCTAAAGAAGTATGTGTGTCTTACAGGTTTTTAGGAATCATCTGATTTTACTGCCTTTTTTCTTTCTTTTTTCAAGTTAGTTTTAGAGGAAAGGAGAGAGAGAGAAACGTCAATGTGAGAGAGAAACATTGACCGGCTGCCTCCCACACATGCCCTGACTGGTGATCGAACCTGCAACCTAGGTGTGTGCCCTGACCAGGAATCGAACCCACAACCTTTTCGTGTACAGGATAGCACTCCAATTAACTAGGCCACTCAGGGCACATACTTAGGTTGTTTTCATATAACACTAGATCAAAGAAAAAGTTTTTTTAAATATAATTTGTTTTGTTTGCTTACAAAACTTTATATCCCAAATGGCATAACTGGAATTAAAAAGAAATACTGGAAAGTTCAGTTTATTTCTTTATTCTTCCAGATTTATATGCTTTCAAAAGTTGTTTTATCTTTGCATTTTAATTACTCATGCTACCCCTCTTCATATGGATTCCGTTTTACTCAGAACTGTTCTCTGAGATTATAAAGAATACTTGTATCCCTTGAAGTGTTAGAGCCGAGAATGAAGAGCAAATCAGCTAATACAAGTTTTCTATTTATTTGAACTTTAGAAAGCCATTATTTCCAAAGGGCAGGGTTAGGACCCAAAATAAAATGTTTGTTGATTGACAGTATTTTCATTTAAAAATTGAGCTGATCCAAATGATGAACATTCAAAAGAAAAGCATTGCCTTTGGATGTATTATAAACATGCTTTCTCGGTGCTTTGGTTTTGTTTCTTGCGATATTTGTGCTCGCACATGCTTTTTCTTAAATGATTGGAAAGTACTATTAAATGGCAGACTTCCTGTGACATCTCACCCTAAATACTTCAGCATATGTCTCCAAAGAATGAGGATGTCGTTTTGCATAAGACCACAGTACTGTATCACATTCTAGAAAGCCAACATTATCCTACCTAATAATAGACAAATATGCAAATTGACCATACCTCCGCTACACCAAAGCCACGCCCACCAGCCCAAGCCACGCCCACCAGCCAATCAGGGAGAGTATGCAAATAAACTGAACCAAGATGGCTACAGCCACAGAGAGCAAGGTTTCCCAGGCAACAGAGGGAAACAAGCTTTCTGCCTGCCCTTGACAGGCCTAAGCCTCCACTCAAGCTACAAAGTTTCAATTATAGAAGGTAAACAAATTCAAACAGAATGGCGGCAGCCACGGAGCTGGAGAGACCAGGCCAGGGTTGCCCGTGGTAATGGAGAAAGCAAAGCTTTCTGCACACCCTGGACAGGCTCAGGCCTCTGCTTAAGGCTACAAAGTTTCATTTATAGAAGGGGAATTAACTCAAACAGAAATGGCTGCCGGTGGAGCATGCAGGAGGCTTGGCTCCGCTCCAGGCTACAAAGTTTCAATTGTAGAAGGTAAATAAATTCCAGATACCAGTGCCTCCGCTTGGGTTGCCAGGGGGCGTGGCTGGCCTGCAAACACCACAGGCCCCTTGCTCAGGCTGCCCCATGCCCCAAGGGAACCCCCACCCTTCTCTGGGACACCCTTCAGGGCAAACCAGCTGGCCCCCACTCCTGCACCAGGCCTCTATCCTATCTAATAAAAGAGTAATATGCAGATTGACCACCACTCCAACACACAATATGTCTGCCCCCATGTGGTCAAAGATCCTGCTCCCATGTGGACACAAGATGGCCACCACAAGATGGCCAGCAGGGGAGGGCAGTTGGGAGGCACCTGGCCTGCAAGGGAGGGAAGTTGGAGGCAATCAACCCTGCAGGGGAGGGCAGTTAGGGGTGACCAGGGCCGGCAGAGGAGGGAAGTTGGGGGTAAACAGGTTGGCAGGGGAGCAGTTAGGCATTAATCAGGCTGGCAGGGGAGTGATTAGGGGGTGATCAGGCTGGCAGGCAGAAGCGGTTAGGGGCAATCAGGAAGGCAGGCAGGCAAGCAGTTGGGAGCCAGCAGTCCCGGTGGGATTGGGCCTAAACGGGCAGTTGGACATCCCTCGAGGGGTCCCAGATTGGAGAGGGTACAGGCTGGGCTGAGGGACACCACCCCCACCCCCATGCACGAATTTCGTGCACCGGGCCTCTAGTACAATAATAATAATATAATATACAGTCTGTTTTTCCAAATTTTTCTAATTCTTTCCCAAATGTACTTTAATAACTTTTGTCCCCTAATCCAGGATCCAGCCAAGGACCACACATTGAGTTTGTTGTGTCTCTTTAGTCTCCTTTAAACTAGAGCAGTTCCCCGCCCCCTTTTGTTTGTTTGTTTATTAGTTTTTTGTCTTTTATGACCTTAACATTATTAGGAGTCTACGCCAGTTGTCTTGTAGAATGTTTCACAACCTAATTTTGTCTTTTTTTCTCGGTTAGTTTCAGGTTAAGCATTTTTGGTAGTACTGCTACATGGATGCTTTTCATTATTTCATGTCAGGAGGCACAGTGATATCAGTTTGTGGTATTATTGGTGATGCAGAGCTTGGTCGTGATGTAGATCACTTGTATTGAGGGTACATCTGTTAGGTCACTTCATTGCTAAGCCCTTTTTCCTTTTTTTAATAACAAGTCAGCTGTAGGTTCATGCTTTGAGACATGGGACTGTCCTGTTCCCTAATAACCTTTCACCTAGTGGTTTTAATTTGCTTATTGATTTAATTCAAGGTTTCCCTTGGGGTTCTGTTGATGGATCTGTGAAGCAGCAGCTCCTCCCCCTCTCCCAACCTACCTCCTTGTGTATGTATTTTTCCAGGGATGTAATCCATGACCTCCAAAATAGTTATAAGATTTTACCCCCCGTTTTTGAGGTGCCTTCTACAAGTTTCTGTGCATCACAGAAGTCTGTTCTAAGGGGAAGGTTTCTAGACGCTGGGACTCAGCCCTGTTCATCTACTTTTCCTAATTATCTAGCCGAGCATCCCATGCAACTAGATACTTAATTTTTGTTGTTGTTTGTTTGAGAGTGCTTTGTTCTGGCCTTTCCCTTATCCTGAGCCAAGCATTTGGATCTTTTGTATTTGGCATAAACTGTACTAGAAGATAAAGCAAAAGGATTTAGCCCCTGGTTTTTGGTGTTCTCTCTGAGATTTTGGGGGACAGCAAAATTTGATTTGTGTCTTTGTTGACACTGAAATAAATTTAGGTCAATTGGAAATGAGTTAAAATACTACAGTATAGTTTTAGTTGTCTTGAGACATTTTCACAAGTGTAAAATAGCTCTTTTTGACTGTGTAGGCAAGAAGATACAGCAGGTGACTTTAGGGAGCCGTGCATCATTTTAAGCCTATTAAGGAATAGCTATAGGAGTGACTAATTCTTGACTTTCCCTGCTCAACCAGGAGAGCAGTATGGAATTAATCATGGCAGTAATTAGTGAGGTGTGCTTTGTTTCATCTATTAATTAGCCTTTGGTAACATTGATTTGCCTTGCATGAAAAAAAATGCCCATCACTAGGGTGACTGATAATACTAAGAGCTAACATTGGGGTAGTAGACTTTTAAAATACACACTATGCCAGGCTGGTATGGCTCAGTGATTGAGTGTCAACTCATGAACCAGGAGGTCACAGTTGATTCTCTGTCAGGGCACATGCTTGGGTTGCGGACTCAATCCCCAATAGGGAGTATGCAGGAGGCAGCCGATTGATGATTCTTTCTCATCATTGATGTTTCTATCTCTCTCCCTCTCCTTTCCTCTCTGAATCAATAAAAATATATTTTTAAAAAATACACATTATACCATTTAATACAGAAGATCCCTCTGTGAAAGTAGATATTAAGGTTATTCTACCAGTACTTACACAGGTAGGGGAAAAAGGCTTATTAGTATAAGAAGTTAAAGTAGCCAACATCAAATAGTTTGAAAGGAGCTCCAAATTCTTTGTCCTTTCTGTCTTACTCATTTGAAAGGTAGAGATATTCTAAAGAATCTATAATAATAAAAGCACAATATGCTAATTAGACTGGACAGCCAAACAATCTTCCGGACGACCTCCCAGACAAAGCCGCAGCACTAGGGGCCGATACAGAGGTGGTTAGGGGTGATCAGGCAGGTAGGTGAGCAGTTAGGGGCGATCAGGCAGGCAGGTGAGCAGTTAGGAGCCAGCGGTCCCGGATTGCAAGAGGGATGTCTGACAGAGTTTAGGCGCGATCCCTGTGGGATCCCTGTGGGATCCAGCCTAAACCGGCAGTTGAACATCCCCCGAGGGGTCCCGGATTGCGGATTGTGAAAGGGTGCAGGCCAGGCTGAGGTACCCCCTCCCCCTGCGTGCATGAATTTTGTGCACTGGGCCTCTAGTCTATACATAAACAAAAGTATGGCCCATGCTCTCAAGGATCTTTTAAATCCAACAAATCTGTTTATGAATATATTTTAGACAGCAAATCAAGGGAAGAGCTAAGTAAGTACAGAAAAGGGCAGACCACCTCCAAGTATAAGGTCAAGGTTGGTAGAGGGAGCATTTGAAGGGGGAGAATGTTTGGGGAAGAAAAAGAATGACAAAAGCTTGGAGATGGGAAAGCACAGGGATTGTTATGGAAGAGGAATTGGTCTGGGGTTGGCTAGAGCATGAGCTGCATTTTAAAAAGTAAAAGAAAGTCGTGGAAGCTGGACCTAAAAGATAGATTAGGATCAGCTTGTGAAGGACCTTGAATATCACACTAGGGAAGAGCCTCATTCTGTAGGTATTTTTGAGCAAGAAATGAAAAATGTAACCCTATAGAAGACCTAATAGTAATCATAATAAATGCTTACATTTTTGAGTTCTGATTCAGTGCTAATCCCTTAACATACATTATCTTATTAATGTCTCACAGTAACTGTATGAGCAATGTACTATGTCCATTTTACAGATGTGAAACTGAAGCTCAGTGTGACATTAAGTAAGTTTGCAAGTGTCAAACAGATATTGCTGGAGCTAGGACTCGGACTGGGATCTGTCAGCTTCCAAAGCCTGATTATTTCTGATAATGATTAAATTGAAATTTCTCTTATCAGGTCACTTGATAAGTTCTTAATTCTGTCAAGAATATGGCTGTAGGAAAAGGATGTTTTCAAAGTTCTGAAAGCACTGGTTCTCAAAATGTAATTATGTTAAGGAATATAATCACTACCAAACCTACTTTATACTACTGTCTAATTTGGGACCAGAGCTGGATGGGAAATTGAAGAGTTGGATGATGTTTTATTTACGTGCCTTATGACATCAACACGTGCTCATAGTGAATGTTTTTTGTGTTTTTGTTTGTTTGTTTTTATTTTCAGTGTTTAACCTTATTGCCCCTAAGTAAATCTTAGGTCAGGTCATAAATGCTCAGTTCCTGGGAGCATTTTATTATGCATAAGGAAGTGATATTTTTCCTAAAAGATGTTTCTTCTCAGCAGGTTTCCAACTTATAAAAGACAATGACTACTGATGAAGGTGCCAAAAACAATGGAGAAAACCCAGCAGCAGCTGTTGCTGAACAGGGAGAGGATATTACATCTAAAAAAGATAGAGGAGTATTAAAGGTGAGGCCACAAGGATGAATGATATGAAGGGAAATTTACTATTTGCAAACATCTTTTGTGTGTGTGTGTGTTGGGGTGGGGGGAGGTCTGGAGAAGGATGTTTACTGAGGCTTATTAAGTGCCAAACATTATGGTTAAATTCTCATTTCATTCATAACTTGAGGTGTATTTTTAATCCCAGATTGTTGATGGTGAAACTGAGGCCCAGCCAAACATTACCACTAAATTATTATTTCATAGCATGAAGTTTGTTTATTTATTTTATTATATATATGTATATTTATTTTATATATATATATATATATATATATTTTTTTTTTTCTCACTTGAGGATATTTTGCCATTGATTTTCAGAGAGAGTGGAAGGGAGGGAGAAGGAAAGAGAAAGAGAGAAGAAACATTAATGTCAGAGAGACATACCAATGGGTTGCCTCCCACACTCACGCTGACTGAGGCCAGGGATCGAACCTGAAATCCAGGCACATGTCCTTGACTGGGAATGGAACCCATGACCCTTTGGTGTGAGGGTTAAAAGCGCTAACCACTGAGCACACTGGTAAGGGTTTGAGGTTTATTTTTAATCACAGATTATAGATGGTGAACTGAGGCCCAGCTAGGTAAATTACTTGCCCAGTATGATATGTATAAGTAAATGCACATCTGGGGTTCAGGTCCAAGTTATGTCTGACTCCAAAAGGTGGTTTCTGTTTTCTAAGTGTATACAAATGTATTATTTTAATATAATGTTTCAGTATATTAAATCTAGCCAATAACAATTTAAAAGACTTTTTTAAAGGATAAAAAGAGTTTGCAAAGTTCAGAAGGATTTGTTGTTGTCACCAGAGGATATGTTTATTGTTTTTTTTATATTAGAGAGAGAGAGAGAGAGGGGAGAAGAGGGGAGAGGAGAGGGGAGGGGAGGGGAGGAGAGGGGAGGGGAGGGGAGAGGGAGAGGGAGAGGAAGGGAGAGGGGGAGGGGGAGGGGGAGGGGGAGGAGAGGAGAGGAGAGGAGAGGAGAGGAGAGGAGAGGAGAGGAGAGGAGAGGAGAGGAGAGGAGAGGAGAGGGGAGGGGAGGGGAGGAGAGGGAAATATTAATCCATTGCCTCCCACACTCATCCTGACTGAGGATTGAACCCTCAACCTTTTGGTGTAGAGGCAAGAGACACTTTAATCAGCTGAGCCACCTGGCCAGGCAAGGGTTTGTTTTTATATACAAACTAGGAGCCAGCGTGCAAAATTGCGCGGCGCTGCCCTGCCTTGACACCCAAACCTCTTCACAAAGAGCTCCAGCGTGCCTGGCCCAGCCCCCGACCCTTCTGGCTGCTTCAAGTCCCACCCTCAGTTCCTCCAGTTGCTCGGATTGGTCCCTCCTTCGCCAGGCGCCTCCCCACTTCCGCCCTATCTCTGGAGCAACGCGGTGGCTCTGTCCCGTCATGGCGCCAGAGGAGAGTGTGGAAGCCTCCCGCCTGCTGCACTGTGCTCCTTCCCCTGGCAGGTGGGCAGCAGGATGCTCTGAGTGCGAGTGGTGGGTGGCGAAGGACTGGTGATGGAGCCACTATGGGCTCTCACCCCTGCCCTCCCCAGCATGGGCTGGTCCTGCCTCCTCCAGGCACCTTCCTGCTTCCGCCCTGTCTCTGGAGCAACGCCCCCTTCGCATGCGCAGGCAGCTTCCTGCAATCAGTCGTTATATGTTACAGTGTCCTGACCATTAGCATATTAGCTCTTCATTATTATGATAGTGTACCAGTGTGTAGTAAAGATATATTTTTTTTACATGTAGATTTTCATTTTTACTTTTTTAATTGTTTAAAGTATTACATATAGTAGTACGTATATCTCCTTTTTTTTCCCCATTGACCTCCCCCCAGCCTCCCCTACCCCCTGTCGCATGCCCTCATCCCACCCCTCCAGTGTCTTGTGTCCATTGGTTGTGCTTATATTAAGGTGACCAGATCTTCCCGCTTTTGGTGGGACAGTCCTGATTTTTAACAATTTGTCCGCGGGACGATCTGGTCACCTTAGCTTATATGCATGCATACAAGTCCTTCGGTTGATCTCTTTCCCTACACTCCCCAGCCTTCCCATTTTAATTTGACAGTCTGTTCAATGCTTTACTGCTTCTGTATCTATCTTTTTGTTCATCAGGTTATAGTGTTATTTATTTTCCATAAATGAGTGAGATCATGTGGTATTTTTCTTTCATTGCCTGGCTTATTTCACTTAGCATAATGCTCTCCAGTTCCATCCATGCTGTTGCAAATTTTTATAGCAGCGTAGTATTCCATTGTGTAGATGTACCATCGTTTTCTAATCCACTCATCTGCTGATGGGCATTTAGGCTGTTTCCAAATCTGAGCTAGGGTGAATTGTGCTGCTATGAACATAGGGGTGCATATATCCTTTCTTATTGGTGTTTCTAGTTTCTTGGGATATATTCCTAGAAGTGGGATTATTGGGTGAAACGGTAGTTCCATTTTTAGTTTTTTGAGGAAACTCCATACTGTTCTCCACAGTGATTGCACCAGTCTGCATTCCCACCAGCAGTGCACAAGGGTTCCTTTTTCTCCACATCCTTGCCAGCACTTGTCATTTGTTGATTTGTTGATGATAGCCATTCTGACAGGTGTGAGATGGTACCACATTGTCATTTTGATTTGCATCTCTCGGATAATTAGTGACTTTGAGCATGTTTTCATGTGTCTCTTGGCCTTCCTTCTGTCTTCTTTTGAAAGATTCTATTTAGGTCCGTTGCCCATTTTTTATTGGATCATTTATCTTCCTTTTTTTTTTTTTCATCTTATTATTTATTTATTTTTATTTTAATGAATCTTTATTGTTCAGATTACAATTGTTTCTCCTTTTTCCCCACATATCTCCCCACCACCCAGTTCCTACCCCCCCTCTTCCCTTACCTCCCCCCGCGCTGTCCTTATCCATAGGTGTATGATTTTTGTCCAGTCTCTTCCCATACTCCCCACACAGACACCCCTTTCCCCCTGAGAATTATCAATCCACTCCCATTCTATGCCTCTGATTCTATTAAGTTCACCAGTTTATTCTGTTCCTCAGATTTTTAATTCACTTGACTTTTAGATTCACTTGTTGATATATATGTATTTGTTGTTCATAATTTTTATCTTTCTTCTTCTTTTTCCTCTTTTTAAAGAATACCTTTCAGCATTTCATATAATGCTGGTTTGGTGGTGATGAACTCCTTTAGCTTTTTCTTATCTGTGAAGCTCTTTATCTGCCCTTCAATTCTGAATGATAACTTTGCTGGGTAGAGTAGTCTTGGTTGTAGGTTCTTGCTATTCATCACTTTGAATATTTCTTGCCACTCCCGTCTGGCCTGCATGGTTTCTGTTGAGAAATTAGCTGATAATCGTATGGGAGCTCCCTTGTAGGTAACTAACTGTTTTTCTCTTGCTGCTCGTAAGATTCTCTCTTTGTCTTTTGCTCTTGGCATTTTAATTATGATGTGTCTTGGTGTGGTCCTCTTTGGATCCCTTTTGTTTGGGGTTCTGTGCGCTTCCTGGACTCGTAAGTCTATTTCTTTCATCAGGTGCGGGAAGTTTTCGTTCATTATTTCTTCAAATAGGTTTTCAGCATCTTGCTCTCTCTCTTCTTCTGGTACCCCCATAATTCTGATGTTGGTTCGCTTGAAGTTGTCCCAGAGACTTCTTACACTATCTTCAACTTTCTGAATTCTCTTCTCTTCATGCTTCTCTGGAGGAGTGTCCTTGGCCTCTTTGTATTCCAAATCTTTGAGTTGATTCTTGCAATCCTCTAGTCTGCTTTTGGGTCTCTGTATAATATTTTTTATCTCAGTCAGTGTATGTTTAATTTCTAGTTGGTCCTTTTTCATATCCTCAAGGGTCTCATTGAATTTATCGGCCTTTTCCATGAAATTCTTGAAAAACCTTATAACCGTGGTTTTGAACTCTATGTCCAGTCGCTTATTCTCCTCCATTTCTTTGGTTTGTGATCTGTTTCCTTGCCTTCTCATATTCTCTGCTTCCCTGAGTTGGTAGGGTAGTTTTGTCTACTAGGTGTCCTATTGGTTCAACGGGTCAGCCTCCCAGTTACTTGAGGTGGACACTCTTGGTGTACCCTTGTGTACTGTGTGTTCCCCAGCAGGAGCTACAGCTAGGGCTAGTTTTCTCCTCCTTTGCTTGGGCGGTTTTGGAGCAGTCTGGAGCTGTAGTTGGTTAAGCTGCCACAGAACAGGCCATTTATATGCAAAAGCCGCTGTGTGGAGCCTGGGCGGGTTTGTAGAATGTGCGGGGCGGGGCCTCAGGGCGGGGCGGGGTCTCAGGGCGTCACTAGGCTGGGGCGTGGCCAACGGCAATGGCTGCCGTCAGCCGTCTTTGCCTTTCCCGTTTCCAAGTCCCTGCGCCCCGCGCACCAGCGCAGTAAACAATGATTGCTGGGCGCACCTCTGCAAAAAAGTCACTCTCACTTTCCGACCCGATGGCCGAGAGTCCAGCTTCTCCCCGTAGGCGTCTGGGTCCCCCGAGTGTCCCCAGAAACTGGATTTCAGAGTGATCGGGAGCTTGTCTCCCTGCGGGTTGAAGAAAAGCCGCGCACCCAGCCGCCCGCCGCCGCCGGCCCGATTCGCGTGCCTCCGTACCTCAGCTTTTCAGCGATTGTGCTCCTTTCTCTTCTCAGCTGTAAATCTTCCACTGAGCCAGCTTTCCCGTGGTTCTGGGTGGTAGACGTTTTTGTCTTTTAGTTGTGTTTTTGAAATTGTTGTGTGAGGCAACAGATTAGTTGTTTAACTATGCCGCCATCTTGGTTCCTCTCCCTATCTTCCTTTTATTAAGTTGAATAAGCTGCCTGTAGATGTTGGAGATTAAAACTTTATCAGTGATAACATTTGCAAATATGTTCTCCCATACAGTGGCCTTTCTTGTTATTTTGTTGATGGTTTCTTTTGCTGTGCAAAAGCTTTTTATTTTGATGTAGTCCCATTTGTTTATTTTCTCTTTAGTTTCCATTGCCCTAGGAGCGGTATCGGTGAAGAAATTGCTTCGGCGTATGTCTGAGATTTTTCTGCCTGTGGATTCCTCTAGTATTTTTATGGTTTCTTGTCTTACGTTTAAGTCCTTTATCCATTTTGAGTTTACTTTTGTGTATGGTGTCAGTTGGTGGTCTAGTTTCATTTTTTTGCATGTTTCTGTCCAATTTTCCCAACACCATTTATTGAAGAGACTGTCTTGACTCCATTGTATGTTCATGCCTCCTTTGTCAAATACTAATTGAGCATAGTGGTTTGGGTCATATCTGGGTTCTCTATTCTATTCCATTGGTCTATATGCCTGTTCTTGTGCCAGTACCAGGCTGTTTTGAGAATAGTGGCTTTGTAATACAGCTTGAAATCTGGTATTGAGATCCCTCCTACTTTGTTCTTATTTCTCAGGATTGCTGTGGCTATTCGGGGTCTTTTTTTATTCCAGATGAATTTTTGGAGAGTTCTTTCTAGGGCTGTGAAATATGCTGTTGGTATTTTAATAGGGATTGCATTGAATCTATAGATTGCTTTGGGTAGTATGGACATTTTAATGATGTTGATTCTACCAATCCATGAACATGGTGTGTTCTTCCATCTGTTTATGTCTTCCTCTATCTCTTTTTTCAGTGTCCTGTAGTTTTCCGCGTATAGGTCTTTTACCTCCTTAGTTAAGTTTATTCCTAGATATCTTTGTGTGTGTGTGTGTGTGTGTGTGTGTGTGTGTGTGCGCGCGCAATGGTAAATGGGATTGCTTTTTTAGTCTCTCTTTCTGTAAGTTCATTATTGGTGTATAGAAATGCCATAGATTTCTTGGCGTTAATTTTGTATCCTGCTACATTGCCGAATTCATTTATTAAGTCTTAATAGTTTTTTGATGGAGTCTCCAGGGTTTTTTATGTACAATATCATGTCATTTACAAATAAGGACAGTTTTACTTCCTCTTTTCCAATTTGGATGCCTTTTATTTCTTCTTGTCTAATTGCAATGGCTAATACTCCAGTACTATGTCGAACAGGAGTGGTGAGAGTGGGCATCCCTGTCTTGTTCCTGTTCCTAGGGGAAATGGTTTTAGTTTTTCCCCATTGAGTATGATATTGGCTGTGGGTTTATCATATATGGCTTTTATTATGTTGAGGTATGATCCTTCTATTCCCACCTTGCTGAGAGTTTTTATTAAGAAAGGGTGTTAAGCCGAAACCGGTTTGGCTCAGTGGATAGAGCATCGGCCTGCGGACTGGAAGGTCCTGGGTTCGATTCCGGTCAAGGGCTTATACCTTGGTTGCGGGCACATCCCCAGTGGGGGGTGTGCAGGAGGCAGCTGGTCAATGTTTCTCTCTCATCGACGTTTCTAGCTCTCTATCCCTCTCCCTTCCTCCCTGTAAAAATCAATAAAATATATTTTAAAAAAAAAAGAAAGGGTGTTAGATTTTGTCAAATGCTTTTTCTACATCAATTGATATGACTATGTGATTTTTATCTCTCAATTTGTTTATGTGATGTATCACGTTTATTGATTTGCGGATATTGTACCATCCTTGCATCCCTGGGATAAATCCTACTTGGTCATGGTGTATGATCTTTCTGATGTCCTGCTGGATCCGATTTGCTAGTATTTTGTTGAGGATTTTGGCATCTATGTTCATGAGGGATATTGGCCTGTAATTCTCTTTCATTGTGTTGTCTTTATCTGGTTTTGGTATTAGGGTGATGTTGGTTTCATAGAATGAGCTTGGAAGTGTTCCTTCCTCTTGAATTTTTTGGAATAGTCTGAGGAGGATAGGTTTTAGTTCTTCCTTGAATTTTTGGTAAAACTCCCCTCTGAAGCTGTCTGGTCCCGGGCTTTTGTTTGCTGGAAGCTTTTTGATGACTGCTTCAATTTCTTCCATAGTTATTGGCCTATTGAGTTGTTTAGGTTCTTCCTGAGTGAGTTTTGGAAGGTTGTATTTTTCTAGGAATATGTCCATTTCCTCTAGGTTGTCCAGTTTGTTGGAATAGACCCCACCGAAATACAAAGGATTGTTAAAAAATACTATGAACAGTTTGTTCATAGTATTTTTTAACAATCCTTTGTATTTCGGTGGGGTCTGTTGTTATTTCTCCTCTTTCATTTCTGATTTTGTTTATTTGGGTCCTGTCTCTTTGCTTCTTGGTGAGTCTGGCTAGAGGTTCATCAATCTTGTTTATCCTTTCAAAGAACCAGCTCTTGATTTTGTTGATCTTTTGTATTGTTTTTTTGGTCTCTGTGTCATTTATCTCCACTCCGATCTTTGTTATTTCCTTCCTTGTGCGTACACTGAGCTTTTCTTGTTGCTCTCTTTCTAACTCTTAGAGTTGTATGGTTGGGTAATTTATTACCATTGTTTCTTGTTTTTTTGCAGTAGGTTTGTAGAGCTATGAACTTCCCTCTCAAGACTGCTTTCACTGTGTCCCATAGATTTTGGATTGTTGTGTTTTCATTGTCGTTTGTTGCCATGATGTTTTTTATTTCTTCTTTGATCTCTCTGGTAACCCAGTCATTGTTTAATAGCATGCTATTTAGTCTACATGTGTTTGAATTTTTTGGATTGTTTTTATTGTAGTTGATTTCCAGTTTTATGCCACTGTGATCTAAGAAGATGCTTGATATGATTTCTATCTTCTTGAATTTGAAGAGACTTTGCCTGTGACCTAATATATGGTCTATCTTTGAAAATGACCCATGTGCACTTGAGAAGAATGTACATTCTGTGGCTTTGGGGTGAAATGTTCTGAAGATGTCAATTAATTCCATCTGGTCTAGTGAGTCATTTAGGATTAATGTTTCTTTGCTGATTTTTTGTTTAGAAGATTTGTCCAATGGTGATAGTGGGGCATTAAAGTCCCCTACTTTGATTGTATTGCTGTCAGTCTCTCCCTTGATATCTTCCAGGAGTTTTTTTATGTATTTGGGTGCTTCTGTATTGGGTGTGTATATGTTTACCAGAATTATTTCTTCTTGTTGGATTGCTCCCTTTAGTATTATGAAGTGGCCTTCCTTATCTCTTTTTATGTCCTTTACTTTGAGATCTAATTTGTCAGATACAAGTATTGCTACCCCAGCTTTTTTTTTCATTTCCATTCACCTGAAAAATCTTTTTCCATCCCTTCACCGTCAGTCTGTGCGTCTTTTTTTCTGAGGTGGGTTTCCTGTAGATAGCAGATATATGGGTCATGTTTTCTTATCCAATCAGTTACCCTATGTCTTTTGATTGGGACATTTAATCCATTTACATTTAAAGTTATTATTGATAGGTACTTATTTGTCGCCATTTTTATTCTAGTAAAGATATTTTTTGAGGTTTCATCTTACTTTTGAATTAGCTTTCCTCCTTTAAAAACACTATATATTTTTCACTCTGTAGTTAAACGTTTTTGCATGTATTATTTTTTTTGTATCTCACAATGGTCTTGTAAGAAAATCAGAGTTTCTCTTGGTTCTCCTATTTATATATGGAAAATAGATATTTATACTCCATATAAGTGAATAAACTGAAGCTGAGAAGTTAAATGGCTTTAGTCATATTAAGATATTTCTCCTACACTGTTGTTATATATACATGTTTTTTGTAATTGTTAAATTTTTTTGCTGAAAAGATTATCTTATACATCCTAAATATTACCTCCAAGCTCAAGTTTTGATATTTTCTTGTGTTCGCTGTAACAAATCAGAATTTTTTAGTTTTTTTTTTTTTTGTCTAATGTTGCTTTTGTGAATGCTTTTTTCTGTGCCTGAATCTATTCTGAGTATACATGTTTTACTATTAGCTTGCTGTGTTCCAAGCCAAGTTTTGGAGACTTGCAACTATAGAATTAGAATAAGGGTTTTTTGCTGTTGGTTTATATCATGATACCTTCTTTCAGATGGCTTCTCAGCCTTCTGGCTATATAAATTATTCATCCCAAACTCCACTGTGCTATTTGAGACAGTGTGATTCTGTAGGCTGTCCTCAGCATTTCCCTCCTCTTTTATCTTTTCAGAGCACTCATCAGAAAACACAGTCCCTAACTTGCCTCAGGTTCTGCTTTGTTCTAGGGCAGTGGTCGTTAACCCGTGGCTCGCGAGCCACATGCGACCAACTCCCCCACTTCTTCTAACGCCATTTCTTCAAAATAGACTCGCCCAGGCCGAAAACTGACTTCTGCGCATGGGCCACGAAGTTTCAATCGCACTGTACGTGCATGCCCACACGTGGTATTTTGTGGAAGAGCCACACTCAAGGGGCCAAACAGCTGCATGTGGCTTGCAAGCCGCAGTTTGCCGCACTGTTCTAGGGCATCTATCTATATATATAAAAGCCTAAGCGACCAGCTGACTGTTCGACCGGTAGCTATGATGCGCACTGACCACCAGGGGGCAAATGCTCAACACAGGAGCGGAAACCACAGGCATAGAAATATGGAACAGACTGATGAATCTCAGAGGGAAGGGAGGAGTGGGGAGGGCGGGAAGAGATTAACCAAAGATCTTATATGCATACTAGAGGCTCGGTGCATGACCAGTGGGGTCCCTCGGCCTGGCCTGCGCCCTCTCACAATCCGGGACTCCTCGAGGGATGTCAGAGAGCCAGTTTCAGCCAGATCCCTACAGGCCAGGCTGAGGGACCCCACCAGTGCACGAATCCGTGCACTGGGCTTCTAGTAAACTAATAAGATTTTTAGTTTTGTAAGGCTAGTAAGAAACATTTTGAGATTGTAAATTTTTTAAAATCATATCATTTATTACTGTCTGGAGCCTCAGGCTTTTGTTAAGATTGAATAGGTCTACTAACTGTGTGACCTAGGGCAGTTTAGTTAACCTATTTGTGGGGAATAATAATACTACCTAGCTCATAGGGTTATCAGGATTACATAAAGCTTTAGTACGGTGCCACGCCCATGGTAATCTCTCATATATATATATATATATATATATATATATATATTTTTTTTTTTTTAAAGACCAAGGCAGCTCTGAAGTCAGTAATTGGACAAAGAACATAAAATAATATTGTGGACCTTACACTTTTTTTAAATGAATTGAGACTAGATTGTAGCTTTAGAGCAACTCCAGATTTTGGTACAGGATTGTCTTGCTGTGGAAACTTGAAGTGATACCACAATACCTGACTTCCTGGTAGCTACCATATTCATACCATCTGCCCAATTACTGGTTCACAGTCCTGGAAATGCAGATTCCCTCTGGGTGGGACTCACGCTCCCACATACTGCATGTAGTTCATAAACATGAGCACTTCTAGAATATCAAGTGATTTCTTTTAGGTTAATTTTTTTTGAAACATTTTCCCCTGAACCAGTTTTGAATCTGCATTTCCAGGACGTGAACAAGTAATTGGGCAGATGGGGTGAATGGCTACCAGGGAGTTAAATAGCTGTGCACACTAGCAAGCAATATGTGGAATCACTTCAGATTTCCACAGCAAAACGAAGTCTTTGAAGGGCAGTAATGTTTTTTTTAAGTAGCTCTTAATTTAATTTTTTTAATTATAATCATTTTCTCCAATTTTGTTGATATAATTAACCTATAACATTATGTAAATTTATGGTGTAGAATGTGATAATTTGATACATTTGTATGTTTCAAAATGATTATCACAGTAGGGTTAGTTAAACCTCCATCACCTCATATAATTACCTTTTTTTTTTCTTTTTTGTGGTGAGAACATTTAAGTTCTAATACCTTAACAACTTTCAGGTATATAATACAGTGTTGTTAATTATCATCATGCTGTACATGAGATCCTCAGAATTTACCCATCTTATATCTGAAAGTTTATATGCTTTGGCTTACATCTCACCATATGCCCCACCCTTTAGCCCTTGGCAACCACCATTTTACTTGCTGTTTCTGTGAGTTCAACTTTTTTAAATTTAACATGTAAGGGCTATGACTGTGTTTTTCTTTGTCTGGCTTACTTCAGTTAGCATAATGCCCTCAAAATACATCCATATTGTCACAAATGGTATGATTTCCTTCTCTCTTGTGGCTGAATAATATTCCTGTGTATGTACACACTATATTCGTGTGTGTGTGTGTGTGTGTGTGTGTGTGTGTGTGTGTGTATCACATCTTCTTTATTTATTCAGCCATGGACACTTCAAGGCTTGGCTGTTGTGAATAATGCTATGATGAACATGGGAGTGCAGATAACTTTACAAGATAGTGATTTTGTTTACTTTGGGTTTATATACAAAAGGGGTTGCGGTAGTTTTATTTTTAATTTTTTAAGGAACCTCCATGCTCTTTTTTCCCCCATTGATTTTTAGAGAGAGTGGAAGGAAAGGCAGGGGGAGAGAAAAACATCGATGTGAAAGAGGCACATCAATTGGTTGCCTCCTGCATGCACCCTGATCAGTGCGGGGAACCTGCAACCAAGGTATGTGCCCTTGATCAGAATCAAACCCAGAACCCTTTAGTCCTCGGGCTGATGCTCTATCCACTGACCCAAACTGTCTAGGGTAATAATTGAATTCAAACCCTTCCCCAAAAAAGATGTTCTTGAGACATTAGCTATCATCCTCTAATAAAATGATTATGTTAGCATAGGTGATTGACATAATAAATTACACCACAACATGCCTGGATTTGATTTTCTTTTCCCAGGACTGACCAATTGCATTAGTGGCTTGCTTTGCCAAGAACAAAATAAGTAAACTGGATTTTACAATAGCTAAATATTTTGCAGCTTGGAGGGTTTTTTTAGGCATTTCCTTTACTAGAAAATAAATTATTCAGTATTATATCAAACTGTGCAGTCACTCTGTTTTTATACATTGAATATTCAAATAATAGGAAGGGTAACCTGTTACACCAGGAAATTGGCCTTTTTGAAATTAAATCGAACTAGTAGAATCTAGTCAGAAGCTAATCTTTTTAGCAAAGGAGGGAATAAATAAAACCTCACCTTTGGAATGTTGCTTTAGGCTTCTTTTTGAATGTTTTTGAAAGTCTACTAATCTTTTTTATCTAATTCAGTTTGTATATGGACTAGCTCTGTGTTTTGTGAGATTTTAGTGTAAAAGCATGGGGAGCATTAAACCAATGAAGCAGGATCTGTTGGTAAGTTATTTTGAGGGAGCAATGTTATTAACAAGATTAAATATACTATTAAAGATTAAGAGTGGAATAGGACAGTTTTCTAATAGTGCAGGTTTTTAAGAGAAGTAGGAGGGGAGCATTTAGAAAAGACAGGTAATTATTTGCAAATCTGCCTGGGTGACATGAAATGGTCTGTAATCTTTTCATTCTCTGGTTAGATGTTAAAAATTCCACCTTCTTTTTCTTGATATTTTTTTTTTTAGATTGTCAAAAGAGTGGGGAATAGTGAGGAAACACCAATGATCGGAGATAAAGTTTATGTCCATTACAATGGAAAATTGTCAAATGGAAAGAAGTTTGATTCCAGTCATGATAGAAATGAACCATTTGTCTTTAATCTTGGCAAAGGTAAGAGGGTATTTTTGAGTTTTGTTTTGCTTAGATTTTTTGCTATTTATATTATATAGGAGTTAGTGGAACCTATCTTCGCCAGAAGTTAAAAGATTTTTTTTAATCCTTACCCAAGAATGCATTTTTTTTTTTAATGTGTTCTTATTGATTTCAGAGAGAGGAAGGGAGAGGGAGAGAAAGAGAGAAACATCGATGACGAGAGAGAATCATTGATAGGCTGCCTCCTTCACGTCCCCTAGTGGGTATTGAGCCTGTAACCCGGGCATGTGCCCTGACCAGGAATCGAACCATGATCTCCTGATTCATGGGTCGATGCTCAACCACTGAGCCACACCAGCTGGGCTCAGAGATGTTTTTTTAATTGATTTTAGAGATAGAGGGAGGCAGGAAGAGTGAAACATCAATGTGAGAGAGAAACATTGATCAATTGTCTCCTGCACCCTTCCCGTCTGGGGGTTGAATCCAAACCCTTTGGTGTACAGGATGATACTCAACCAACTAAACCACCTGGCCAGTACACAAAAGAAAAGATATTTTAAAGTAGTTCTCAGATTACGGCCCCTGGATCCTTGGGTGTTCTTGAGATCCTTTTAGGAGGTCCATAATGTCAAAATTTTTTTCATAATATTATTTATCTTTTTACTGTGGAGCCAAAGAACACCAGCAGTCATGTGTCCTTTACTGCCCTCATTTACTGTTTAAGTTAGAAAAAAAGGGAAGCCAGTTTCACTTAAGAATGTCCTTGATATAATGTATAAAATACTAATTTTATTCAGTCCTAATCCCTGAATTTCATATATTGTCTTGCTGTTTTGTGATAAAGGGAAGCACATATAAAGCACACTCTACACCAAGTTCATGGCTCTCAAGGAAACACACCTGTGCACTGGCTTTAGTGGAGAGCTGTACTAACTGCTTTTTTTTTCCCCCATGAAACATCATTTTTATTAGAAAGGGCAAAAAGTATGATTGTTCAGACTTGATTATTTAGTAGTAGGCAGATATTTTCTTGAAAATGAGTGAAGTAACCTGTCACTTCAAGGAGAACAGCTGACAGTATTTGTTACCATTGAATTTTCAAGTGAAGGTTACAGTTTGGACATTAGTATGTGCCACTTTGAGTTTGATAGCTTCCCAAAGCCTAAAAGATTTCTGATGAGGTCAGTGGGTGTTAATGTGTGTGCTTTAAAAACTATTATCTGATTAAATCTGTTCGCATTTGGAAAATCTGTGGAACTCAGTGAACAAGCACTTTCCCAATGACCAATGCAAGCTATTATAAAGTTATACATGAGTAAAAGATTCATTCACTGTGCACACTAGACCAGTGGATTTACTGTAGTATAAGGTAAAAAGTCATTGATATGTTTTCAGGTTCTACATTGCAACTAAAGTGTATGAAGCTACCATTTGTCTAATTTTGATGTAGTAATGTATGATTACATTTCATAATAGCCTGGAAAGGCTATTAGAATACTCTTACCTTTTTCAACTATCTATCTTTGTGAGTTTGGATATTTTTGCCATGTACATCAATCAAAATTGCAACAGACAAAAATAAATATAGGTTTGAGAATCTGGTTGTCTTTTTATTTTTTATATATATTCTTATTGATTTCAGAGAGGAAGGGAGAGGGATAGAGAGATAGAAACATCATTGATGAGAGAGAATCATTTCTCAGCTGCCTCCTGCACACCCCACACTGGAGATCAAGCCTGCAACCTAGGCATGTGCCCTGACCAGGAATTGAACTGTGACTTCCTGGTTTATTCATAGGGGAATGCTCAATCACTGAGCCATACCAGCTGTGCTTAGTTGAAGTCAGACATATTTTACATTTGTAAAATCACAAAACAATGTCACACTCCTCACTTTTTTTTTTTAAATATAATAATTTTCACAAAAATAAGTATATTAATATAATGAGATTATTTTTATTTTTAAATGAATTGTATGTAATTATTTTTATCTTTAATATTGTAACTATCTATAGGTATATAAGTGAATTTTGGGGGTCCTCAAATTTTAAGATGTCAAGGGATCCTGAGAATAAAAAAGGTTAATAACCACTGTTTCCCCCCAACTCAGTGTTTACTATAATTTCTTTCTTTTTTTTCCCCTACAACTTAGTTGAATTGTTAACTAAGCAGTGATCTGGGAAAGGAAGCAGCAAGTGAGGAACTAAGGAGTTAAACTCTTCCTGCCTTTCTGTCACTCTGTCTTTCCGGTACTTATAGATGTTAGTTTGTCATGGTGCCTTCTGCTTTCTGTCCAGCTGTTCTCTTTCCAGGCCCTAGTGCTGGCTGTGCCACTGCCCACTTCTCCTTTGGGTCCTTCATGACTTAATGGCTCATGTGAGATTAATCTTGTGTTTCAATAAGATAGCAATCAGCCCTGGCTGGTGTGGCTCAATGGTTGAGCATTGTCCCATGCACTGAAAGGGCGCTGGTTAGATTCCCATTTTGGGCATATGCCCAGGTTACCAGTTTGGTCCCTGGGAGGCAGCCAATCAAAGTTTCTTTCTCACGTCAATTTTTCTCTCCTTTTCCCTTCATCTCTCTCTAAAATCAATAACAACATGTTTCTTTAAAAAAAAAACAAAAAACAGCAATTAAGATTATTTTCCTTAATGTAGCAGATAATAATGGCAGTTAAATTAGAATTTTTTCCATTTTTGTTGATTTAGGGATGTGAAGCTCAAGGGCCATCAGTATGGTTATGACATTATTTAACTTAGATGAACTCAGTAAATGGCCATGGCAGACCTCTTTGTTCCCACTGCCCAAATTTTACTCTACCCTTTGAATTTCTGTCTGGAAGAAGTTGATAGATTTAAGATAAGTCTTCTCTTGGCAGTTATCTTTGCAAGTAGACTTAAGACTTGCTGAGAATTTATACTGCCATCTTCTCTATCCAGATATTCTCAGTAGAACACTCTATGATGAAGAAGTCTTTTACGTTTCCTATAATTTTGAGCAGAGAGAAGAGAGATAACTTTCAGTGACATGGTACCTGCAACATAACTATTTAGAGACAGCATCTCTCATGGGGAGAGCATCCAGCTGGGTGTTGGGCAGCTAGGGTTCCTCTCTTCGCTCTTCATTCTGGTATGTTAACATGAATAAGCCACCTAACCTTCTTTCCTGATCTTATAAAATGTAGAAGAGCTTTAAGATTAATCCTGAGCCTACAATTCCATTTTTGTACTTTTTGCAAAGAATACAGGAATGAAAACTGTTAATGACTAAAACCAAGCAAATGACAGAGCCTTTAGAAGCTCCCTTTAAATGATAATTAGAAATATGATAATAGAGCAATATACTTTTGGTAAAACTTGTATAACATAATGTGTTCAGTTACCTGTATAAAACAAGAAACATTGGTTAGACAGTGTTATATTTATACTAGAGGCCCAGTGCACGAAATTCATGCACGGGGGTGTGTGTCCCTCAGCCCAGCCTGCACCCTCTCCAATCTGGGATCCCTCTCACAATCCAGGACTGCTGGCTCCCAACTGCTCACCTGCCTGCCTTCCTGATTGCCCCTAACCGCTTCTGCCTACCAGCCTGATCACCCCCTACCCACTCCCCTGCCAGCCTGATTGATGTCTAACTGCTCCCCTGCCAGCCTGTTTGCCCCTAACTACCCTCCCCTGCAGGCCTGGTAACCCCTAACTGCCCTCCGCTGCAGGCCTGGTCACCCCTAACTGCCCTCCCCTGCAGGCCTGGTCCCCCCCAACTGCTCTCCCCTGCAGGCCTGGGTAACCCCCAACTGCCCTTCCCTGCAGGCCTGGTTGCCCCCAACTTCCCTCCTCTGCTGGCCTGGTCACCCCTAATTACCCTCCCCTGCAGGCTTGATTGCCCCCAACTGCCCTCCCTTGCAGGCCTGGTCCCTCCCAACTGCCCTCCCCTGCTGGCCATCTTGTGGCGGCCATCTTGTGTCTACATGGGAGCAGCCATCTTTGACCACATGGGGGCAGCCATCTTGTGTGTTGGAGTGATGGTCAATTTGCATATTACTCTTTTATTAGATAGGCTAGAGGCCTGGTGCATGGGTGGAGGCCAGCTGGTTTGCCCTGAAGGGTGTCCTGGATCAGGGTGGGGGTTCCCTTGGGGCGTGGGGCGGCCTGGGTGAGGGGCCTGTGGTGGTTTGCAGGCCAACCATGCCCCCCGGAAACCCAAGCGGAGGCCCTGGTATATGGGATTTATTTATCTTCTATAATTGAAACTTTGTAGCCTTGAGCAGAGCCAAGCCTCCTGCTTGCTCCGTGGCCGCAGCCATCTTTGTTGGGATTTATTTATCTTCTATAATTGAAACTTTGTAGCCTTGAGCGGAGGCCAAGGCAGGCCAGGGTGTGAGGAAAGCTTGGCTTCCTCCATTGCCGGGGGCAACTCAAGCCTCCTGCTCTCTCCAGCTCTGTGGCTGCTGCCATTTTTGTTGGGATTTATTTATCTTCTATAATTGAAACTTTGTAGCCTTGAGTGGAGGCCTGGGCTGGCCAGGGTGTGTGGAAAGCTTGGCTTCCTCCAATGCTGGGGAAACCCAAGCCTCCTGCTCACTCTGTGGCCTCAGCCATCTTGGTTGGGTTAATTTGCATACTCGCTCCTGATTGGCTGGTGGGTGTGGCTTGTGGGTATAGCTGAGTGATGGTTAATTGGCATATTACTCTTTTATTAGATAGGATGCTATAGCAGTAGCTACTTCATCAAAATGAAGACAAATGATATAAATGGACTATAGCATACATATTGTATATTGAACTCTCTTGATCCCTTATATTGTACTTACTCTCCCAAGGAAATAAATAGAAGTAAATAGTTGGATGGAAAGTCGTGCTAAGTTGAGGATTTTATTGTGAGTTCAGTATTTAAAATAGAATTGTAAGAGCTTATTTATAAAAACATGCAAAATACAGGGTGGGCCAAAAGTAGGTTTACAGTTATTCATATGGAAAACAATATGATAATTAATAAATAATAATACAAGAATAAACTTTGTATTTGTGTGCTCACAACTGTAAACCTACTTTAGCCCTACACTGTATAGTTGCAAAATATTGCAGATCAGAAGTTGGTAATACATCCTGGAAATCCTTCAAAGAAAATACAGTAAGCGTGAATCAGATGTATTTTTAATTATCTGAAACTCATTAATGATTAACCTCATATTTAAATATTTATTAGCTTTTATATTTTAAAGAAAAAACTTTTTACAATTAAGATATTTTCTTGCTTCTCGAACTTTTCTACTCCCATATGAAAAAGTGTTTTTTTTGTATAATACTGTACAGATTTCATCCTGTAGTGTTGTGAAGTATGCTTATATTTCAAATGCAAACATACATTTAAAAGTTATATAATCAATATTTTTAATCAAGGGTACAGAGACCATTGAATGGGAAAAGGACAGTTTTTTCAACAAATGTTTTCCCAAACTAGATATTCACATGCAAAAAATGAAGTTGGACCCTAAATTTATACCATATACAAATAACTCAAAATTGATTAAAGATCTAAATATTATAAGACCTAAAACTGTATTTTCTTATAAGAAACCATAGAGGAAAAGTTTCATGATACTGGATTTGGCAGTGATTTCTGGCTGTGTCACCAGAAGCAGCACAGGCAACAAAAGTAAAAAATACATACACTATACTACATCAAAATTTAAAACTTCTGTGCATCAAAGGGTACAGTAACAGAGTGAAAAGACAAAGGTATAAGATGGGAGAAAATACATGCAAATAGGGGGTTAATATCCACAGTACATAAAGACCTATAATTCAACAACCAAAACACCCCAAATAATCTGATTTTAAAAGGGAATGGAGTTAGACATTTCTCCAGCAAAGATATATAAATGACCTACATGAATATGAAAATATGCTCAACATCACTAATCATTGGGGAAATGAAAATCAAAACCACAATGAGATATCACCTCACATCAATCGGGATGGCTACTATAAAAAACAAAACAGCCCAGTCGGTTTGGCTCAGTGGATAAAGCGTCGGCCTACGGACTGAGGTTCTATTCCGGTCAAGGGCACATGCCTAGGTTGCGGGCTTGATCCCCAGTGGGGAGTGTGCAGGAGGCAGCTGATCAATGATTCTCTCTCATCATTGATGTTTCTGTCTTTCCACTCTCCCTTCCTCTTTGAAATAAATAAAAATATCTTTTAAAAACCGTTGACAAAGTTGTGGAGAAATTGAAATCCTTGTGCACTGTAAACTGGTGCAGTCACTAAGGAAAATGTTCCTCAAAAAATTAAAAATAGTACTACCGTATACCCCAGTAGTTTTGCTTCTGGGTATATACCCAAAATAACAAAGTGTCTCAAGAGGTATTTATGTACTCACGTTCATAGCAGAATTATTATTAACCAAAAGGTGGAAGCAACCCAAGTGTTTACCTACAGGTAGTGGATAAACAAAATGTCTTATACATGCAATAGAATATTATTCATCCTTTAAAAAGGGAAATTCTGACACATGTGACAATACTGATGAACTATGAGGACATTAACTAGGTGAAAAAAAGACATGGTCCTTCCTCCTTTTTTAAATCTCTCCTTTTTTATGTTTCCTGCCTCTTTGTTAAAGTTTTCACTGAGTTCATTGAGCATCCTTATAACCAATGTTTTGAATTCTGCATCTGATAGATTGCTTGTCTCCACTTTTTTTGGAGTTTTGTTCTGCTCTTTCATTTGGAACGTCTTTCTTTTTCTCCTCATTTTGGCTGCCTCTCTCTTTGTTTCTGTGTGTTAGCTAGAGCTGCTGTGTCTCTTGGTCTGGTAGACTAGCCTTACGTAGCAGGTGTCCTGTAGATCCTCACTGGTCACCTGAGCTGGTGTTCTAGGTGTGCCTCCCCCTCATGTGGACTGTGTGCACCCTCCTGTTATAGTTGAGCCTTAATTGCTATTGGCATGTCAATCAGAGGGATTTACCCCCAGGCTGATCCCTTCAAGGACTGGCCATCACGATCACCATGAAAGGGCCACCCCATGGTGCAGGGGCAACTCCAAGGAGTAGCATTCACTTCATCGGGACTCTGGTGCCTGAGCCTAATTGTACTTCAGCCACAATCTCCACTGGTTTTCACAGTCAGAAGTCATGGGGACTTCTCTTCCTGGAACTGTATCCTTGGGCTGGAGAGCCTGGTGTGGGGCGGGGACTCCTTGCTCCTCTGTGGACAAGATTTCCCTTCCGATTTTTATCCGCCACATGTGGGTGTGGGATCAGCTCATTCAGTGTCTCCACCCCTCCTAACAGTCTTGATGTGACTTCCTCTGTATATCCTTAGTTGTAGGATTTCTATTCAGTTAGATTTCAGGTGGTTCTGAATGATGGTGGTTCAGTAGTTTAGTTGTAATTTTGATGTGGTTGTAGGTGGATGCGAGTACTGCATACATTTCCCTATTCCACCATCTTGACTGGAAGCCCCAAGATCAAGAATCTTAAAATGTTTTGCTTTGACCCAGTAATTCTACTTCTAGGAAATGAACTTAAGGAACTGTGGTAGAAGCTTGCTTAACCAGCTCCAGATTAACTGATGCTCTTCATTTGTTGGTAAATATCCTAAGTGATACTGTTGGTTTTCTGTTCTGTGGTCCAACATTCTGCTTTAGCCAGTTGACTGGCCTGGTCAGTGCCTCCAGCAGCAGACCAGTAGGAACACAGCTGTAGTTGAACAAGCTGGGCTCATTATTCATTGTAGGAAGGGAGTGTGCACACTATGGGGTGTCTCAGTAAGAATATTCATAAGGACTTACATGATTTGGTTTTGTATTAGGTAATTTGGGGAAGGGTTTGAGGAAGAGGGGCTTTGCTTTGGATTGGATATTATTAGACTGTGGGGCAATTCTTTGCATATCTAAATAAATCTTATTTGGGAGGGCTGACTAGCATGAGATGAAAGCTACACCTGCCAGGGAGTAGCAGTCCCATGTTACCCATGAGAGGGGGATGTTTGGTATTCTGTAGGTTGCACAGTGACCTTGTTTTTTGTCCATATTCAGACAAAATTTTGAAGTGTTTCTTGTTTTGTCTCACTTTCTCATGGTCTCAGAGTGACCTTGTCTGATGTTGATATTTTGTGAGATTGTTTATGTCCAGCAGGAGAATAACATGGCCTTGTTGTGTGCCCCAAGCCAGCTTCAGACATCACTGAGGCCTAGCTGTGTCAAGCAGTTTCCAGATATTCAGGGCTGGTTTTTCTTTCTCAGATTGTTGATAAGAATCAGTTGAAACCTGTTTATATCTATTGTACTTTATGTAATTATATAATTTTATTAGATAGCATGTAAAACATTGAAGTTAGTATAAAAAAGATGAATTCTTTGAAAACTAAGTTCAACATTTTTGGAAAGACTTAGTAAGGTGAATTGCTAACAGCATTTTTTTTTTAATGGCTATTGAATTAGGGGTGGGTAAAAAGCGAAATAGAGGCCATTGAGAATATGTTTTTTATCAGAAGGATTCTGCATACTGATTGCTGATGTGTCTTCTGGTTCTTATTCCACTTCAAAGAAACCCACATTGTAAATTACAAATGGAATACCATGTGTAATTTATCTAGTAAAGAGGATGTGGAACTCTTATCATTGGAGCCACACTCAGAGACAAGGCCTTGGCCTTCTAACACAAGGTTAGTGCATTAATGTACTTTAATATGTTTTAAGTTAAAAATGTTTGAGGTATGTGTATGTTCTTTTTTTATGATTCTTCATTTAAAGAAACGTCTTAAATTAACCTACCCTTTTGACTTCTGGTCAAGCTATAAATCTTTAGATAGATACCTGACATCATCCATGAGAGTATAAAAGCTCACTGTCACTTTAAAAGCATCAAGTGGAACAATAAAAGCAGACCAGGCAGTACCCAAAGAATGTCAAGACACAAGCTTTAATACTGACTCAGTGAGTTTGCATTTTCTTTCCTAGAAGTCATGGAGTAAGAGTGCTGTGCCTCCTATGTAGGGAATACTTTGCAGAAGAAATAGGATCCAGGACTACCAGCAGATTTTGAGCATCACACCTTACCTCTCACTAAAATGAGATTGTGAGTTGAGTGGGTACAACCTTCTCTGCTAGCTAGTGTTTCTTTTTTCTGCTGACTTTTTCTGCAACTAAGTGGAAACAAGTGTTTGTGGCATGATACACTAATAATTTTTTAAATAATAATAATACAACCCTAGTCAGTTTGGCTTAGTGGATAGAGCTTCGGTTCGATTCCGGTCCAGGGTACATGCCTGGTTGTGGGCTTGATCCCCAGTAGGGGGTGTGCAGGAGGTGGCCGATCAATGATTCTCTCTCATCATTGATGTTTCTATCTCTCTCTCCCTCTCCATTCCTCTCTGAAATCAATAAAAATATATTTAAAAATAATAATACAGATGTGAAAATGACATCATAGGTAAACGCTATGCTCGCCTTCTCCTTCAACCACATCAAAATTACAACCAAACTACAGAGCAGCCATCATTGAGAACCGCATAAAATCTAGCTGAATAGAAATCCTACAACTAAGAATATAAAGAAGGAAATCACATTGAGATTAGGAGAGGTGGAGACACTGAACAAGCTTGGCTCACACCCACATGTGGCAGTTAAAAATCAGGAGGGAAATCTCAGTTGGTGAGGTCGTCCCCTCTGAGGAGCAAGGAGTCTCAGCCCTGGGTTTCAGTGCTGGGAAGAGAAGTCCCTGTAACTTCTGGCTGTGGAAACGGGTGAGGATTATGACTGAGGGAGACAAAAAGCTACTGGAGACCCAGTGCACAGGCTTACTTGGGCTCACTTGCTCTGAGCTCCAGAGTTGAGGCAGCAATGTGAAAGGTGCCAGGGACATACAGGGAGGAACTGAATTGTGTGGCCTTGAGGCAAGGGCTAGAGCTGGGGGGCAGCTTTCTCCCAGACAGAAGTACTGGCAGAAGTCATTATTCCTTTGCTAAGTCCCCCTGCAGGCACAGTGGGGCACTATATCTTGTCTTGAGTCTCAAAATACCTAATACTGTTTGCCCTGCCCTGGTGATTGATTCTCTGAGACCCCACCCCACTCAACATTCAGGCCCACCCAAGCTGGTTCCAGTGGCTTTTCCATACTGGCAGGCTTTCCCAAAATCTGTCAAAGGTTCACAGACCCCATACAAGCAGCATCTGGCCTCTGTGTGCCCCATATTTTTTGCTAAACAAATACAGGGAGGCTGTCAAAATGAGGAGACAAATATGTTCCAAGTGAAAGAACAGAACAAAACTCCAGAAAAAGAACTGAACGAGAGAGACAAGCAATTTACCAAGCCTGGCACTAGTGCCGCTGGCCTTAGTTCACAGCTTAGCCTCTCCCAGGCACCTCCAAGCCCAACACAAGTAGCAGTCATCTGCAGATAACTTTGTAGCTCATACAAGTGCCCGAGGGCATAGGCAGTGGCTGACCTTGACCTGTATTTTCCAAGTGGTCCCAGAATCAGCACACCCAGTGGCCAGCCTTATACCACACCAGAGCACAACCCAACCACCTTCACAAATGACATACCAAAAGGCTGACTCAGCAAGCATCAAAGTCCTGCTAAAGTGAATGATGTTCTGTGGCGTTAGGCCCTGCACAGCAGCTCCTCTGCTATAGTCAAGGCCAGTCCTCACAGCCAGTCAGCCTGAGGGTTACTCCTTCCTTGATGTGCTAACAATACACAAGGGTACACTTGGAGCACCCAGTTCAGATGACTAAGGAGACTGCACCTGGCACCTATTACTAAGACCAGGAGATAGAGCAGCTCACCCAAAAGAGAAACAAATACAGGGAGGCTGTCAAAATGAGGAGACAAATATGTTCCAAGTGAAAGAACAGAACAAAACTCCAGAAAAAGAACTGAACGAGAGAGACAAGCAATTTACCAGATGTGCAGTTCAAAATATTGATTATAAGGATGCTCATTGAACTCAGTGAGAACTTTAACAAAGAGATAGAAAACATAAAAGAGGAGATAGCAACCTGGCCTGTGTGGCTCAGTTGTTTGGACGTCATCCTGTACACTGAAAGGTCGGTTCGATTCCTGGTCAGGGCACATGCCCAGTTGTGGGCTCAATCCCCAGTAGGGGACATGTAGGAGGCAGCTGATCAACGATATTTCTCTCTATCCCTCTCTTTTCCTATCTTTCTAAAAAGCAATAAAAACATATTTTTTTTAAAGAAAAGGTCCATCAACATGTTGCCTACAAGAGACTTACTTCAGACCAAAAGACACAATTAGACTGGAAGTAAAGGGATAGGAAAACATATTTTATGAAAATGGAAACAAAACAAAAAATTTGGGGTAGCAATACTTACACCAGACAAAATAGACTTTAAAGCAAACAAAGGTTATATATCAAGAGACAAAGAAGGACCCAGCAATTCCACTTCTGGGTATTTCCCAAAACACTAATTTGAAAAGACATATGCATCCCTATGTTCATTGCAACATCACTTAAATATCCAAGATATGGAAGCAAACTAAATATCCATCGATAGATGAATGGATAAAGAGATGGTACATATATATAACGGAATATGATTCAGCCATAAAAAGAATGAAATCTTGCCATCTGTAACATGGATGGACCTAGAAAGTATTATGTTAAAAGTCAGAGAAAGACAAATGCCATATGATTTCACTTATATAAGTGGAACTTTAAAAACAAAATAAGTGAACAAACAACAGAGAAACAAACTCAGATACAGAGAACATTTTGATGGTTGCCAGATGGAAGACAGGTTTGGGAAGATGGGTGAAAAGGGGGCAAGGTTAGAGTTAGGATTAGCGTTGCCAGCTATAAAAACAGTTTCTGGGATGTAAAGTACAGCATAGGGAATATAGTTAATAATATAATAACTATGTATGGTGTCTGATAGGTACTAGACTTATCAGGGATCACTTTTTAAGTTATATAAATGTTTAATCAGCCCGGCTGGCGTAGCTCAATGGTTGAGTGTCAGCCTATGAACCAGAAGGTCACGGTTCAATTCTCTGTCAGAGCCCATGTTGGGCCCAGTGGGGGGCATGCAGGAGGCAGCCAATCAGTGATTCTCATCATTGATGTTTCTATCTCTCTTGCCCTCTCTTCCTCTCTGAAATCAATTAAAAAATATATTTTAAATGTCTAATCACTAAGTTGTACACGTGAGACTAATCTATGTCAACTGTAACTGAAAAATTAAAAAATTATTTTAAAAATTAATTAATTAACCTACTCATCATAGTCCTGATTGTGTCAGGTAAGAATGTTTACCAATGCAAAAAAAGTCATGTGAAGATTTAGGTCAAAAATTATTCACTAAAACTTTATAACAGTAAAAAATAAATACAAACAACCTATATGTTTATTAGTGGGAGTAATGAAATTATGGTATATCCAAAAGGTAAAATAGTGTATAGTTATTAAAAATCATGTTTTCATGAACTAACAATCAAAATAGAGACATACTCATAGATAAAGAACAGGCTGACAGCTCTGGGCGGTAGGGTGTGGGAAGGCAGGGGTCATGGTGGGAATTTTTTTTTTTTTTTTTTAGAGAAAGTTGAAGGGATGGGAAGAGAGAGAGAGAGAAAGTGATGTAAGAGAGACACATTGATTGGTTGCCTCATACACACACACTGACTGGGCCAGGGATCTAACCCGCAACCCAGGTATATGCCCTTGACTAGGAATTGAACCTGAGTCCCTTTGGTGCGCTGGCCAACATTGTAACCACTTAACACCACCAGCTCATATAATCCTATATAATAAAGAGGTAATATGCAAATTGACCCTCATGCCCTTGCACAAGATGGCTGCCCCCATGTGGTCAAAGATGGCCGCCACAGGGGAGAGCAGTTGGGGGTTACCAGGCCAGCAGGGGAGGGCAGTTGGGGGCAATTGGGCCAGCAGGGGAGCAGTTAGGCGTCAATCAGGCTGGCAGGGGAGTGGTTAGGGGGTGATCAGGCTGGCAGGCAGGTGTGCGGTTGGGAGCCAGCAGTCGGGCATTCCCTGAGGAGTCCTAGATTAGAGAGGGTGCAGGCTGGGCTGAGGGATACTCCCCACCTCTCCTCCTCCTCCCAGTGCATGAATTTCATGCACCGGGCCTCTAGTATGAAATATAAGGAGCAAACTACAAAACGAAATACACTATGACCAGGATTTTAAGAATGTAAAAATGTATTGCCTGGCCAGTGTGGTTCTGTGAGGTTGAGCATTCACCCATGGACCAGGAGGTCACGGTTCAATTCCCAATCAGGGCACATGCTGGGTTGTGAGCTTGATCCCCAGTGTGGGGCATGCAGGAGGCAATCAATGATACTCTCTCATCGTTGATGTTTCTATCTCCCTCTCCCTTTCTCTCTCACAAATCAATAAAGACATTTAAAGAATATTTACTATGCAAAGTCTACATATACAGGGTGGGGCAAAAGTAGGTTTATAGTTGTTTGTATGGAAAATAATACAACAATAATATAAGAATAGGCTTTGTTTTGCATGCTCAAAACTGCAAACCCACTTTTGCCCCGCCCTGTACAATTTGAAGCAAATAAACCAATAAATGGACAGTTTACCCTAAATGCCAAGGTTTCAGAGGTTTTTTATTGTATTTATGTTTTTTTATACTTTCCACGAATTGTATAATGAGTATGTGCTATTTTTTTTATGTCGGGGAAATGCTTTTTATGAAAAGAGTCCCAGTGTTGGTCATTTTAAAAACACCTGTGTCCATATCATTCTGGCTCTTCCCTCCGTGTGTTTTATTCAGTAAAAGAAGTTTTAATGTTCTCAGATGAGAAAGAAAGCAAAGGCACAGGCATGACTTATTTAGCTTGGGGCCCCTGTGGATTAAATTGACAGGTTGTTTCCAGCCTTAAGGCCTAGCATTCATACCATCTATGAGTTAAGCTTTTGCTGAGTACACCAACCCTCACCCCAAGGCAAATGCCCCTTGTTTATACGCTGTTTCAGTGTTTACCACACTTTGTTTTTGAAAGGAGAAGAAAAAAACAGTACAAGTATCTTTCTCCTCCACTGGCCACACGACATTGCATGTTCCTTAGAAGGAAGGAAGGAATGGCCACCTAAGTATTAGTGCCTAGAAAGACGTTTGCTCCTCAGTAACTGGCTAAATGTCTTGAACAAATGTACCGTAGAACCCCCACAATATAAAGATTTTCTGAAGGACCTTGTATTTGTCTCAAAATACCAATTCATAGTTTTAAAAAAGTGTTCTCAGTGGCCCATGCTAAGACATAGAAATCTTTGAAAAGCATCAGTGTCAGGGAAGCAGCCTGTTGCAGCAGCCTTTACATTGCTTTTATGGTTTGGGCTATTTTCACAGTAGAACCATGTGTGCATGTATAAATTGATGTAGCCATTTTAGAAGGGCAGTTGAGCAATATCTGTCAAATTGAAAATACACATAACCTTTGTACTTCTAGGCATTTACTCTCCAAATAAACTTGCACAAAGTAGGCAAACACATATGGACAAATGTCCTTATCAGAGTACTGCTGGTTCTGTTTCCCAATAGGAGAGTGACTGAAGCACTGCAGTCATTGAGAACAAGGTTTGTATTCACGACAGTGGTAATGATGTTACCCTTTATTAAGTGCACATTATATGCACTTTGCCATGCATTTGACATATTTGATAATTCTTGTAATAGCTTTATGGCAGGTATTACTATTATTATGGCAGGTATTAGCATCTGTTATTATTTTGCAGATGAGGAAAATGAGGCCCAGAAATTAAATAACTTGCACAAGTAAGGGGCAGACTTGGTATTGAGAGCCAGGCAGTTTGAGGCTCAAGCAGGTTGCACTTGGACCCCTGAAATGCATATCCTCCTTTCTGTTGACAGAGAAAGATCAAGATACGATGGTCCTTGACTTACCTAGGTTTGCCTTACAATTTCTTACAATGTAGAGAGGCATTATGCAATCAGCAGAAATGGGCTGGTCTAGGCTGTGATATTTTGTAGGTTAGGTGCATTACATGCATTTCGACATATTTTCAGCTTACAATGGATTTATCCATACATAACCCCATTGTAAGTCGATGAGCATCTATTATATATTAAATAAAAAAGCAGTTCAAAACTGAAAGTATAGTATGCTGTCATTTGTGTTTTTAGTTTTCAAAAAAGCCACAGCACACAGTGGAAGGATACAAAATAAACATAACAGTGCTTCTTACAAAGAGGAAGTGGATTACCTTTTATCTCTTGTATGTGTTTTAGTAATAGGCATATATTATATAAATTTTTAACTAAAATAAGTGTATCTGATATTTTGAAAAGTTAAATGCTTACTGAAGTCATGAGTCTCGAATGCTTTATCCCTTCCCTTTTACATACCTTAGTATAGGGCAGTGATGGCGAACCTATGACACGCGTGTCAACACTGACACGTGTAGCCATTTCTGATGACACGCGGCCGCCTCAGTGGCCGCATGCCGAGGATGAAACATTTACGAAATAATGTTTTTTCCTCAAAGTGACACACTACCCGAGTTATGCTCAGTTTTTTGGCGAAGTTTGACACACCAAGCTCAAAAGGTTGCCCATCACTGGTAGAGGGTTTCCCTTATTCTAATATCCTACCACCGCTCTCAGTTCAAGATATCAGCTCTCTTCAGAATCCACTTCCTCTGGGGTTCATTGTTTACCTGACCCCACTTCAAATATTTAAGTTTTTATTGACATAGCACCTTAATTTTGTATTTTATTCCTTTAAATTACCTACATTTTTCTATTGTTTCCTAAAGGATTTGAGATTGCTTATTTTAAGATAGGATTCTATAACCTAGTATAGTTCTATAGTTGAGCAGTAAGATTATCTTTTAGTTTCCTCGAATTAGGCCAAAAAAAAAAATCAGAATTTTATAATTCTTGTGATTTGACAAAAGGACACATACCATTTTGTGGTTTTTTTTTTTTTTAAAAAAAGAACAGTTTTTTTCCCCTCATAATAAATTTGAAGAAAAGGTCTGTTCCATAGGCTCTTTTATGCAATTTATTCTTTTCCGGTTATTTTTGTGTGTTGTTTTTCTCTACCTGACTAAATTATAAGCTTCCTTAGGACAAATTCAGTTTTCTTTCTTTTTAAAAATTTCATTGGTTGATTTTGAGAGAAACATCATTTTGTTCCACTCAGTGGTTGAGCGTCAATCCATGAACCAGGAGATCACAGTTCAATTCCTGGTCAGGGCACATGCCCTGGGTTTTGAGCTCCATCCCCAGTGTGGGACGTGCTGGAGGCAGTCAGTCAATGATTCTCTCATCATAGATATTTCTCTCTCTCTCTCTCTCTCTCTCTCTCTCTCTCTCTCTCTCTCTCTCTCTCTCTCTCTCTCTCTCCCCCCCCTTTTCCCCCTCCTTTCCTCTCTGAAGTCAGTAAAACTAAAAAATTTTTAAATGAATTTATTTCTCAGTGTGTAGCTTTTACTGAGTTCTTTTGTAACCCTTCCTACCTGAGTATATAGTGTAAAGAATTGGAAATTTGTTTCAACTTTTGTGTTAATGACAGTTACTTTTTTAAAATATGGCCTATAGCTTTTGTTAAAAAGGAGACAACTGGTCCAAAATGGAGTCAATTGTGCTAAGCCTCACATCAGCAAACCAACTTAATACCTAACATAATTGCAGTTTCAGCCTCTCATTTTTTTCTTTCTCTTAGGCCAAGTTATCAAGGCATGGGACATTGGAGTGGCTACCATGAAGAAAGGAGAGATGTGTCATTTACTGTGCAAGCCAGAATATGCATATGGCTCGGCTGGCAGTGTCCCCAAAATTCCCTCAAATGCAACTCTCTTTTTTGAGGCAAGTATGTGTGTGATGCTGCCTTGTTAGCATCTGCTCTGCTACAGTGCTGGTTCTAAAGCAATAGGCAATAGAACGAGGAGCTAAGCTTGCTATTGAGAATGAGATCCAATTTATTTCTTTTGGAGCTTGACTTTTTGAATTGTTTCCCACAAATCCAAGGGGTGTGTGCCAGTGCTTTCTTAGAAATGTGTCTCTGGCACAAAAAGATCATATCCAAATAAACAAGCGACCAGGCTTAGCAGTAAAGGTTCTGGACAGTAGTATGAGTATGACATACTAAAATTGACCAGAAGACAGGATGGAAATGTGGGAAATAAATGTTGACATATGCCTAAATCAAGTTTTTGGTTTTTGTATTTATTTAGTTTAAACCTTACCCAAGGATAAGGATTTCACTCTCTAAAAATCATTTTTTTCTATTGATTTTTAGAGAGAGTGAAAAGGAGGGATGGAAGTGGGGGGAGAGAGAGAAAGACACATCGATTGGTTGCCACCCACATGCGCCCTTGTCCAGAAATCAAACTCGTGACTCTTCAAGGCACAGGCTGATGCTCTAACCACTGAGCTCACCAGCCAGGGACTAAATCAAATTCTAAGGTATTTTCATATTATAAAGGTTTATAAATGTAACAGATCTCATTAGACACAGTAGGGGTGATAACATGTTATTGATTGTGTGTTGAGTTACACACATTTGACCAAACTTGATTTTAAAATTGAGGGGGGGGGAATAAATGTCTGAAACAGTGTAACCAGGTAAAATACACCCTTAAGTGGTTACAGGCCTGATTTCATAGGATTTATTCTTACAGTTTAAGAAGAAGATTCCATGAATCTGGGACGGAAAAGTGGTGGTGTCTCAAGTCAGACAAAATGGTTTTCAGCCAGCACTTTGTAGTTCTGGCTTTTTGCCCATCAGGCAGTTTTCCTAGTATTTCCTGTCTGTCTTTACTCTACTCCCCACAGGATGTGGTCCCAGACGTTATCATTACATGAAGGTTCTTTCCAGGTATTGAAAAGTGCAATGTTCTTGTTTTCCCACTCTTCCAATAACTAAGATGCATAGATAAATATAAAACAGTTTTATTTTGTAAAATGAAAGAATTGGTTGCCCTTGCCTTTAAGTATATTAAATTGGCTTTGTTTGATCTTTTCTCAGCCAAATCTCTTTTTTCTTTCTAGATCGAGCTCCTTGATTTCAAAGGAGAGGATTTATTTGAAGATGGAGGCATTATCCGAAGAATCAAACAGAAAGGAGAAGGCTATTCAAACCCAAACGAGGGAGCCACAGTAGAAAGTAAGCAGATGTGAGAGCAAAATAGTCCTGAATAGTTGGGTTCCATCTATGTGGGTGAAATGGAGATTTCTTTTTAAAACTCTGTTTATAGAAATAAATATAGTGAATATATATCAACAATAATTTAAATTTGACATTTATTTAATAATCTCATTTAGTAAATATTTACTCAACATGTATGTGCCAGGTACTATTCCAGACTCTACAAACTCACAAAATGAACAAAAGAATATCCCATCCATCAGGGAATTCTTACTTTGTGGACTCCTTGGTGTGCTAACAACTGTATTAGTTGCCATATATGTTTATTCACATGTTCCTCACAATAACCTTATATGGTAAGATTTATTATCCTAAGAAGAGAAAAGTGAGAAGTTTTCTAAATTGCCGGTACGGAGTTACTAAACAGAGCAATCCTATATAATAAAAGGCAAATAGTCCAAATGGAACAACCGAACAACCAGTTGCTGTGACGTGCACTGACCACCAGGGGGTGCGCATGGAACATGGTGGGCATCAGCCGTGATGGGATGGTGGAGCATTTGAGCAGGGGTGCCAGACCAAGGCAGGGCATCGGTCACTGTCATCAGGGTGAGCTTCTGGTGGTTACTGAAAATTCCTTGCTCCTGTGCACTGCAGTCCTGCCCGACACTCGCACCTGCTGCCAGCGCCGACTCCACTTGCACCCACTGCCAGTGCCAGAGCCACCACTCACACCCGCTGCTGGTGCCCGGCGCTGGTCCCGATCATTCCGCGCCGTCAGCGGGTGTGAGTGATGGCTGCCAGCCCCAATCTCCCTGAGGGCTTCTCCACCTCCCCCTGCTCCTGAGGGTCAATCGGGATAGCAGCCACCGCTTGCAACCACTGCTGGCACCAGCCCAAATCACTCCGCACCATCAGTGGATGCAAGCGGGGGGGCAGGGGGGCAGGGGGGCAGGGGGGCACCGTCAGCACATGAGAATGGTGGCAGTGGGAGTGGAGCTACTGGCAGACAGGGTACCTGGGCCACTTTGGGAGAGGCCGGGTGGGGGTATGGAGGATGGGCCGAGACTCACCCATGTGCCCACTGTGGCCCACAGTTCCTTTCAAGGTGCACAAATTCGTGCACTGGGCCCCTAGTAGATTATAATGCCCTTCAGGTCTCTCCAACTCATCTCCCTGGCTGTCATCAAGGTAAACCGTTCATCATTTTAGTTTGATCAGAATTAGATGAGAGTGTTCATTCTGTTCTATGTCAGGAGACCTCGGTTCAAGGTCTGCTTTGCCATTTATTGAGTGACCTAAGGCTATTTTGTTTTTTCATTTGCCAAGTTGGGAGTGAGGATACTAACTAAGGTCTTGGATGACTGGTCATCTTCCTCCGAGAGCACATTGTGTACACCACTGTGTATACTGCTTATCAGTTAACATTTCAATCAGCATTTGCCCATTTCCTCAGTACACAGTGAGTGCTTGACTAGAAGCTTCTTCATCCTTTTGTTTCCAGCATCACCAACAGAGCTTTACTCAGAAAATGCATTTTGCATGGATAAATGTTGGAAAGATGCCATTTATTGAGCTGAAGTACATTAAAAAGAGGTGTGAGAAAACAGGACTGCTTCCATTAAGGAAAAAAATCAAATAACTAAACAAGGATGGCAAAATGAACTATTATAAAAGGCCCATTTGAAAATAAAGACTTCATTTAAAACTGTAAACTAGAATAGTTGATTTTTATATATTACTTTGGACCCATATTTCATTTTTATGAGTCTGGCAAATTAGTTCAAATTAGTTGTTCTAAAATTGGAAATAGTTACAAATAGTATTACTGTACTACTGCAATTGAAGTGTTTAGATAGTTATCATTCACAATAAGATTTAGAATAAATGAAGAAGAGCTCAGATGTAATTTGGAGAAATACCTAGACCAGGGGTCAGGAGATAGGATTCTGGCTTCAGCTGGCTCTCTTGGACCTCGCCTCTTGAGCTTCAGCTTCCTTCCTATACAGTGATGCTGGCAGATAGACCTCTTGGTTCCTATGGTCCCACTAGCCCTGAACATTATTTGATAGAATTCTAAATGTTTATAAAAGTTATAGGAATGGTAGAAAATCATTTTCAGTATATTAACAATCACTGTTCCAGCATGAGTTTTCTTATTTCAATTAAGATGACCATCTTGTAATTTTTATCCAGTGCTGTCCTTTTTCCATTTTAAAACAGTCACTGTGTTCTAAAGTATTCTAATTGACATTGTTATGATGACTGTTAGTCATGGCACTTTAGTTTAATTGCCAGTAGTGGCTACGTTGTGACTTTTAAGCTTTGCTTTCATAGAAAATCCAGTCTGACTGACCTAAGGCTCTAAATAGCCACTAGCTCCTCTTCTCCCAACTCCTGGCCTCTCACATCTTCTGCTTTGTTAAATTCAGTGCTTGTAGTACATCGAGGTGCTGGCTGGATCTGGCTCTCTTGCCTGTTGCCTCAGTGCTTTCAACCACATTTGCATGCAAAGAAGGCAGACAATGGGCAGTAATTTTGAAATGTGAAAATTTCAAGAGTAGTTTTCAGAATTCAGATTGTTGGAGTGCCCTTTTCGCTGACCTCTTTTCCTTTTCCAAATCCCACTGAAGTGAGAGATGAGGAATTATTGCAAAAAAAAAAAAGAGAAAGAAATCCACATTAGTGCTGGAATCCAGGAAGAATACAAGAAGTGGATCGGAAATTATGAAAAATTTTGGAATATGTAAACTAGATGGAACTGGACTGATGGAAACTAGAGTTGGGAAACTCAACCCAAAACAGGTGTAGAGAAGACCTCTGTAGAGGTACATGCCGTTCTTCTCAACAAGCTTGGGCAGAACTCCAAGCCCACAGGCAGCTGGTGTGAGGGAGCCGAAGCAGGCTATGGGGCAATCCTCAGGGTTGTTATAAAACAATATGGAACAGCTGGGCCAGTAAACCTCTAGTGGAGTAGTTCTTTGGCTGAATTTAGAATTACCTGGGGAGCTTTTAAAATTATGATGCCCAAGCTTCAGTCCAGACCAGTTAAAAGATTCAAACCTCAAAGGATGGAGCTCCTCAGGCACAAGTGTGTGTGTGTGTGTGTGTGTGTGTGTTTGTTTGGTGTTGTTGTGTGTTGTTTTTTTTAACTCCCGTAGTGATTCTAGTTTGCAGTCAAGGATTGAGAATTCCTACTGTAGGGTCTGGCTGTTGCTTTTGCTCTCAGGCTGAAACCAGTAAGGCCAGGTAAAAATAAAATAGGGATCTGCCTCAGAAGACCCCACATGTTAGGACTTGGACTGTAGATGAGGACGTCAAGTATTTTTGAACTTTTAAAACATGTAAAGGGGGGGGGGTGGTGAAATAGTAGACACCCTAGCATGTTTACTACACAACAGTAAACATACTAGAGTGTTTTGCTCCTCAAGTAAAACTTTTTCATACATCCCCATAGAAAAGTGTCCCCAACCTTCCTGTGCACATCATGCTCAGCACAGAGTAAATGCCCAGGAAATATCTGTGGGATCCTCACCAGAGAGCTGTACAGTTAGCCCACTCTGTTTGGGATAAGACCTACTGTGGAAATGTACTCCTTAAAAATACTGTGCTAGGTACCTAACTGTAATTATTTCATCTTGCTTAATCCTGCCTCTGTATTATGATCAAACAATAAAAAATCATCAGCAAGTACCAAGAAAAAGAAGAACCAAGATGAGCCAAGAAGAAACAAAACTTTTAAAATACTAATTACTATCTTCAGAGATATTTAATGGTTATTAAATGCTTAAGTCAACCAGCTTCTTTGAAAAAGGAAAGGAAGGATCAAGTTTCTGGAAATAAAGAATATGATTATTGCCCTGGCTGGGTAGCTCACTTGGTTAGAGCATCATCCCCATGGCTAAGGTTGTGGATTCAGTCCCCAGTCTCGGCACATATAAGAAGAAACCAATGAGTACATAAATAAGTGGAAAAACAAGTCAATCTCTCTCTCTCTCTCTGTCTCTCTCTCTCTCTCTCTCATCAATAAATAAAAATTTAAAAAAATATATGATTATCAAAATTAGGACTCAGTAAGGGTTGAAAAGCAAAATGGAAAGTCTCAGTTGATAGTGGCATACAAGATACGTTCCTGGTGAAATATCTTAATTCCATAGCTTAAAAGAGAGGAATAAGCTGTTTTCAAGAAATGAGAATCAGAAGGACATCAGACTTGTGTGTGACAGTAAATACTAAAAGACCATGCTTTGAACACTTGTCTAACTATGAGTATTTCAAACTTGAGAATTCTATACTCAGCCAAATCATCATTTAAGTATGAGAATAAAATTAAACTTTCTGGAATATGCAGACTCATACCTTCTTTGAAGAATAAAAATCCTATATAATAAAAAGCTAATATGCAAATTGTCATCATGCCGTCACACCTTAACGGCTCAGACACTCAACACTGGGGAGAGAGGATTGGGTACCAGCCAGACTGCGGCCCAGGAGAGGGACAAGCCACATGCCCTGCAGTCCTGGGCGCCAGCGGCTGTGCCTACAGCCTGGCCCAGGAGAGGCACAAGCCACACACCCTACATTCCCCACAGTCCCAGACACCAGCGTGTGCGCCTGCAGCCCAGGAGAAGGACAAATCGCCCGCCCTGCAGTCCCGGGCGAAGCCACCCACCCATGGTCCCCTGCAGCTGCGGCTGGCCCGGGTGAAGCCGGCGCAGGTCCTAGGTGCCTGCGGCCTGCCAGAGGGAGGGAAGCCTGGGTCCTGGGTGCGGGGCAAGGCAGAGGCGGTTAGGGGTGATCAGGCAGGCAGGCAGGCTAGCGGTTAGGAGCCAGTGGTCCTGGATTGGAGAGGGTGCAGGCCGGGCTGAGGGACACCCCCTCCCATGCACTAATTTCGTGCACCAGGCCTCCAGTACTATAGAATATACTAAAACGTCACAAAAACAATAAAGTCAAGAAGTGAAGACTCAGGCATAAGAAACATTAGTGAGCAAAAAAGGTGAAGTTGGATACATTTATCTTGAAAGATTCTAGAAGTGGTAGAACTTTAATGTTAAAAATAATAATAGTTTAACAGTCTGGAGCTAGGTTCTAGGTTATTTTAACAAAATGTGGTACTGGTGGGAAATGGAGAGGGGGGGCAAAATTGCCTCACAATTTTCTTATTCCAGGAAATATTATTCTGATTGTTAACATTGATAAAAATTATATATACCTTGAAATGATTTGTTTAAATTTAATGATAGGTACTAGTAAGAATAGCATGTAGAGGATCAAGAAAAATTGTATAAATCTAGCAAAAGTAATAAAAGAAAAATAACAAAAAAATTATATAGAAAGCCTAAAATAAGATGATAGGAATAAAACAAATCATCAGTGATTATAAAAAAATAGGGATAGGATTCTCATAAGGTTAAAATGACAACAAGACCTAGCTGTGTACTCTTTGTAAATAAAACACCAAAAACAAAATGGCACCAAAAATTTAAAATAGAGGAATGGTTTTATGTGCCCATGTTGAGACCTGATAAGAAGCTGAGTTCTTTTTTAGTTTGGTTTTTCACATACTTTTCAAGTATCGATGTCCTGCCAAATTTTGCCCAGTAGAAGAGAGAAAATTCTTGAAACCATTTTATTTTATGTTTTCACAAAATAATGTACTGTGACACTTGGTCTAAAATGGACAGTATTTATTCTTTCAAATATTTTTTATTTATATAGCTCCTTCTAAAAAAGGCATCTTTAAGTTTTAAGGTAGAGTAAAATCTTAGTAGAAAATAGTCTTTTTTTATTACTAAAACATCCAGCCAATGTGTCATTTATTTTAGAATAATATTGAAAGACAAAAGCTCCATATAAGTAAAGAATTTAAATAGCTCTTGGAATTTATTAAAAATAGGAGTACTGACTAATATATCAAAAAGGAGAATTCCTATAAATGAGTGAAAATTACTACCATTTTCCAGACTGTTCTGTTTTCAGATTAATCATTAAATAAATATTTTCTTTCTGCCCCTGAACTGTGTATTGGGCACTGTGAGGTACAAAAGAAGCATAAGACCTTGCCTTTGCCTACTTCTAAGTTTTATTCACAATTTGACAGCTCTCTCTGTGGAGCCATCAAGTGATTTCCTTTACCAACTTCTAAAGTATGTTTTATCTGGTGTAATTTACCATTAATTACAGCTAACATTAATTGAGCTCGTCTTTGTGTATCCATATGTAACAGTGTTTTCACACAGTAAATACCCCAACATATGAATGAATGCCAGGTATTGGGCTAGAACCTTTATTCAGTACTTAATTGAATCTTCACAATAATTATGAGTTAGCTAATATAATTTCTCCCATGCTATGCATGAAGAAACTGAGTCAGACAATTTAAATGAACTTGCCCAAAGCCACAGTTGTTAAATGGCAAACTGAGACTGGAACTCAGGTCTGATTAAAGTGCTAACTCGGGTAGAGTAGTGAGGATTGTGTTGGTGTAGAATTTATTGCTATGAGTATGCTTCCTATTTAGACTAAGATATATGTCATCTGTATAAATGTTATTCTATTCAAGTAGCCAGCTTCCAAGCCTGCTGTCAGTTAGGATCTGTCCCTCAGTTTCATAAGCAATCTTACAGTGGTATTTGTTCATCTCGAATAGTTTGCCCTCAAATTGACCACCATGCCTGGTGCGAAGTTTCTCTTCTAATCAGTGATTAAATATACTCTCTGATTTTAGAAATCCCTTCTCTGCTTCCTCGTTTACCTTTTCACAGTAAGATCCCCTTGTCTCTTGGATGCTCTTGCTCTATTAGGCAGGAGACACGAGCAGAGAGAAGCTCATTTGGCATAAATTAGGCAGCAGAGAAAAAAACCTTGGCAAGTTGGAGTAACCTGCCACAACCTGGTTTTCTCTGGCCAAATGACCGATCTCGTCTAGTAGTAATGCTATTACAACATTCCCATTTAGATCCCCATGACCCAGTAATTGTTTTGGGAATGCGTGCAAAGCTATCAGACACCAACAACTATAATTAGAAAAGGGAAAACAGACACTCACCAGAGCTACGTCTTTAGGCTGGAGCGTTTACAGCACTTTATTTTTAGGTTGTGGAGCCTTTCTCACTTTTGCTTCCTAAAATACAAATTATACAGTTTTTGCATTCCAGTTTTTGTTACTACAGTGTACACACACACACACACACACACACACACACACACACACACACACACACGGTTTAATCCGAGTACAAATTGCTGTCAGCACATTGAGTTCATGTGCCAGCCACATTCAGAACAGGGTGTTCTGTGCTCTTCAAAACAAAATTGCTCCAGGGCAGTCAGAGAACAATAAGTCAGAGCTCCAGCTTAAGTGATGTTTTGCAGCAGACGGGGCTCACTTGATGTGGTTACAACTCGGATTGCATAGCTAAACTCGAGTAATTTGATTTGGTTTGACTTTGGGGGTTTGGAGGACCTCCCCCCCCACCCACTCCCCTTTAAGTTGCATAGACTTTAAGACAAAAGAAAATGTTCCTTTTTTACTTATGTATTTCTTTCCCTACCAAAAAAGCCCTAAGTAGAAGCATCCTGTATGTACTTTTCTTCTCTTTGGGCATGTCATAGATCGTTTACTTCCCATAAATTATACTGGTTGGAATTAGCAACAGACCTCCTGAGCCCCAGGGGCTGAGCTCCCAGTGAGTCATGGTGGTTATTATTAAATATTTATTAAGTGAGTATTTGCATTAAGAAATGCAAGGTCAGAAGCAACCACAGGTCCTCCACAGCCAGACCTGCCAGAGTAGTCCTTAGTAGCAATTGTTGAGACAATTTAAAAAATAGTAACTGGCTCTGTAGGAGATAGGCATGTCTGCCTCTGACACCACGAAGGGAGCCCCTACTGTAGCCATAGGCACACATTTGTGTGGCTGCTGTGGCTCAGAAGTGGTGTGTGAGTGTGTGTCAGCAGTCCTGTAGAACTTGTCACACCTGTGTTCCAAGTTTAGAAGCCAGTTAGGGAACCATAGCCTTTGCTACTTGTAGATGTAAAGAATCAATGGGCTATAATACGCTCTAAGGCTATAATACCTCCTCTTGTCTAACATTCCAATAGCATCAGTATTAAAGGTGATGGTTTTATATATACATACAAACTGGGGTGGGGGTGGGGGGGCGTTTACATACAGATCACTTTCAGATTTTATGGTACTGTATGTAGTGCTTGCTCAGGTCCAACTTAGAAGAGTGCAATTTACCAGAAACAAACATTGGCCTATCATTTACTAGGAGGCCTTCGCGGGATACCGTGCGCAGTAGGCTGCCCGCCGCTTCTGTGGGAACCGCAGTGCTTCGCTGGGAGCCGCGCTGCTTCCGTGGGAGGCAGGCCCGCCGTCTCCTCTCTGGGCCTGCGCTCGGCCCCGGAGGCTGCGGGCCGGCCCAGCCGCTCCATGCCCACTGCCCAGAGGCCCTCCGTCACCATGGTGACAAAGCAAGCATTCTGCCAGGCCGCTCACACTGCCCGCTCTCAGTGGCAGCCCCCCCCCAGGACTGGGGGACTCCGGCGGGGCTGAGGGGACTGGGCGCCACCATCTTGTGGCTATGGGTGCCACCATCTTTGTGATGGAGTGATGGTTAATTTGCATATTACCCTTTTCTTAGATAGGCTTTCTTAGGCTAGCTGCAATGAATGTGGGGTAGTTTGTGGGGGTTTTTTTGTTTTTGTTTTGCTTTCTTAATTATGCCTTCATTATCATTTGACTTGAACTTGTCTTTTTTTGCTTGTTTGCTTCACTTACCTTTCCCAACATACTTATTAATAGCCGATCTTTTTTTCCTAATACCATGGGATATCACATGTAAGGAGAACTTCTGGAGTTATTTATGTAATTTTAATATCTAATAAATGCATCGAGCCCCAAACCAGGCCGGGGACATGACACACAGGCAGGAGTCCTTGCAGTCTCTGCATTTCCTGTTTTGAAAACACATTTAAACTTGATCAACCAAAAACCACAATGAATGTACTGATAGTTTCCTCCCCCACAAATGTACTCTCCTTTAGGGAGGAAGATACTTCTAACAATAAACCTCAGACAGAAAGATTTGTCAGCTCAGTTGTGAGCTACTAAGGTAATCTCAATGCTTGAGGAATCCCACAGTACGGGGGCTGAACCTCACTTTGCTCACTCAGCAAATCTGTCAGGAAAAGTGTCGTCTCATTAATCTAAATTCAATTTCTTGGGCAGATTTAAAAATATTTAACGCAAACTTTTCAGAACCCTCAACTTTAGAAACATCAGCATTTACTCTAGTAAAAATATCTAAACTTGTAGTATATGTATGTATTTGAAAATAATAAACTTGAATTTATTTTGCAGATATTTTCCAACTCAAAAGAACTTTCAATGTGTTGCAAGTTGATTACGTTTTATCTAGAGCATTCCAAAAATGAGTGGAATAGAATCATCAGCATTTATGAGAATGGGACAAAGAGCAAAATTCCTATATGCCAGCTGTACCCTGAGAGTCAGGCCTTTTCTAGTTTGGTCAAGCTTCGACTCCATCCTAAGTCTGCAGTGGGAACAAATCAGGATGGTATTAATCCTAGTAAATTAGAAAGGCATAAATGTCCATGAGATATTGTGGCTCCTCGTGTCTATGGAACTGGTGTCTTCAGGATTTCTCTCATTTCTCAAGCCCAGGCTAAAAGTAACTGATCAAATGATTAACTATGGGAATTACCTTTGAAACTGATTTGTGGCCTATATTGAGAGTTATATTACTGGGTCACAGAATCACAGAATTTTAGAGCTTCACAGGACCTTGGAAGTCATGTAGTTCAAAAGTAGAGTAAGTTGGAATTAAATTTGTATTTGGAAAATAATTGTCTCATGGAATGACTATAACAGAATGAGTGATTTTTTTTTTAAGTCTCTAAAGCAAGTTATTGATAGACAATAGAGCAACCAGTAAAAAAAAAAAAAAGTAAGCATTTTAGGAAATCGTTACATTTTAATCTAGGCCATTAGATTACAGAAGTAGGAATAAAGAATTTTCTTATGAAAGACAAAATATATTGTTGTGCAATGATGCAAGCAATCGATTTTTTCTTACTGAGTCTAAGATCTAAATGGTAAGGAATGAATAACACTTATTGTTTAAAAAAAGTAGTTGAAAGTTTGACAGAATTGCTTATCCTAGGGGAGGAAAAGTCTAATGGATCAAGAAAAAAATATGCATTTTTCTTATTTTGTCTTGAAAAACCATAAAAGCAAAAGCCCCTTTTCCAGTATCAAATTACCGTCAAAACGAGCTGAGTGAGTGAGTGGAGTGGGGAATTGGGCACCAAGAAATTGACCTCTTCAACTTAACATTTTAGAGGCAATGGTTAAGTAATTTGGTTTGTGATGGTATAGTAGAACTAGAGGCCCAGTGTGCGAAATTCGTGCACGGGTAAGGTCCCGGCCTGGCCAGCAATCGGGGTCGATCGGGGCCTGCTGGCTGCCGGCCGGGTCCTTCCTTCCCCCAGCTGCCAGTGGCTGACCGGAGCCTTCCTTCATTCCATGCTGCCCCCTGCTGGTCAGCGCACATCATAGTGAGTGGTCAAACTCCTAAGGGGACAATTTGCATATTAGCCTTTTATTATATAGGATTCTTATTGATTATCACACTTTACATTTATTTCTACACCAAGGAATACGGCTATGTTAGTTGTTAATGATGTTGCCATTGGATTTTCCATTTTTATTCAAATACTAGAGGCCCAGTGCATGGATTTGTGCACCGGTGGGGTCCCTCAGCCTGGCCTGCAGACATCCCCCAAAGGGTCCCAGATTGCAAGGGGCGCGGGCAGGCCGAGGGACCCCCCTAGTGCACAATCAGGGCCACAGAGGTACCGTGGGAGGTTGGCCAGCCGAGGAGGGTAGGCTGGAGGGCTCCAGGGCGTGTCTGACCTGTCTCACCCAGTCCCCATCGGCCGGACCCCAGTAACAAGCTAACCTACTGGTCAGAGCATCTGCCCCCTGGTGATCAGTGTGCATCATAGCTACCAATTGAACGGTCACTTAGGCTTTTATATATATAAATAGATAGATATGTAATAATAAAAGTGTAATATGCAAATCGACTGAACAGCAGAACAACTGTCCGGATGACCTTCCGGACAGCCACGCTAAGGCGGGTACAATGCGATTGGTCAGGGTGCCCCGCCATCGCTCTGCAGAAGGAGGCCCAGGCAACCCACTGTGGGGTGATCAATGGGGGGGGGCTCCACGATTGATTGCCCCAAAGAGGGAGGCCCAGACTACCGGCCAGCGGGTCAATCGATGGGGGCAGAGGGGCTTCGCCATCACCCCAAAGAGGGAGGCCCACCCTCTGCACTGCGATTTATCACAGAACCCTGGCCAGGTGGGCGGGGCTCCTTCTGCTGGGCGATTGATAACGGAGCCCTGAAATTGATTGCCCAAAAGAGGGAGGCCTAGGCTACCAGGCCAGTGGTGCTGCGGCGGGTGGGTGGGGCCTTTCTCTGTGGGGCAATCGATCTGGGAACCCCGCGATTGATCACCCCACAGAGGGAGGCCCAGGCCACCGGCCAGCGACACTGTGGTGGGTGTGTGGGGCTGGCCAGCGATCGCTCCGCAGAGGGAGGCCCAGGTCAGCCAAGCGATCACACCCCACAGGTGGCAAGCAGTGGCAGCGGCGGAGGTGGGGCCAGCTGCCGGCAGCCGGGGAAGGAAAGCTCCAATAGGCCCTGATCTCCTGCCAGGCCTAGGGACCCTACCTACCTGAAGGGTCCCGGATTGCAAGAGGGCGCAGGCCAGGCTGAGAGACACCCGCCTCCCCATCCCCATGCACGAATTTCATGCACCTTCACAATATAGATATTTGTGAATGAGATTAAAACCCTTAAAGGAAAAGAAGAGCTTCTGTATTCAGTTAACCTTTGTATGTCAATGGGAAATGGTCATTCAATTGTTTTTCATCCTAGCATCCAAAGCCAAAGTACAGTTCTAAATGTTTAAGCCATTACATATTTGATATTAAATTGGTGGCATTTTGATAATTATCTATTCATTAATATAGTATTTCTTGATCCTCTATGGCAGTGGTTCTCAACCTTTCTAATGCCGCGACCCTTTAATACAGTTCCTCATGTTGTGGTAACCGCCAACCATAAAATAATTTTTGTTACTACTTCATTACTGTAATTTTGCTACTGTTATGAATCGTAATGTAAATATCTGTGTTTTCCTATGGTCTTAGGCTCTACAGCAGCGGCTCTCAACTTGTGGGTTGAGATCGACAGGTTGAGAACCGCTAGCAGGGTCGCCTAAGACTATCGGATAACAGATATTTACATTACGATTCATAACAGTAGCAAAATTACAGTTATGAAGTAGCAACGAAAATAATTTTATGGTTGGGGGGTCACCACAACATGAGGAACTGTATTAAAGGGTCGCGGCATTAGAAAGGTTGAGAACCACTGCACTAAGGAAACCTCTGCCATTTAGTAGGTTTCAATTAAACCTATTTTCCACACTTTTATTATTCACTAAGCTATCATATTGATATAGTTATCAGTAATTCGAAGTTTAAGCTTAAAACAGGAAGAAAGATGATTGCTCTTAAATTTCAGACCAGGTATACTAAGCTTCCACAACACATACCATTATGTCTCTAGATGGAGTGAGAAGGGGAAACACTCATTTATCACTTCCCTAAGTTTGCCAGTCCTGAGGAGCCGCTTGGTTGACTGCCTGTCTCCTTTCCCTCAGTCCACCTGGAAGGCCGCTGTGGTGAAAGGATGTTTGATTGCAGAGATGTGGTTTTCATTGTTGGCGAAGGAGAAGACCACGACATTCCAATTGGAATTGACAAAGCCCTGGAGAAAATGCAGCGGGAAGAACAATGTATTTTACGTCTTGGACCACGGTAAGCAGCATACCAGTTCAGTACACAGTGACATTGTCTAAAGAACCAGTGGTATGCTTGCTTGTTTGGTCAACATTTGATATTTTCGGTGAAGTTAATGCTAACAGAAACAATTAAATCAAGTTATAGTTAGCGATGGAGTGAATTACTGGGCCTTACATAACAAAGGTTTATGGACCTGTTTACTTGATTGATGTGTGTTAATAGGACTGACAGACAAGTTTTGCTTTTTTGTGTATTTGTTTTGCCTGCCGTATTGCCAAGACAGGAAGCTATTGGGACTTTTCATGTGATCCTCTTGCCCCCTGTTCCCTTTTCTCCAAATGAGGCAGTAAAACATGGTGGCTTGGAAGTAGAAGAAGCATTTGGATTACTTATTACCACTTGAATTTGTGCTCCCTGTTCTTATACCGAGTCCCTGAAAAAAAACAAGTGCTCTTCCTGGACCTAAAGGCAGCGGAGATGACTCATTTTTGCCTAAATTTTTCCCATAATAAGGATACCCATTAGCACTTCCAAGCTTAGAACTATCAGACACTAACAGTCTCTCTTGTGAAAACATGTTTGGTATTATTTTTAGATCTAAAATTATACCATGGACCCAACCCTTCTATCTTGAGAAATGGGCCCTTGAGAGAAACCAGGGTATTTTGATTCTGTTTGCCTGTAAATGCATCTGCTTATCTCATGTCTTCTCCCTCTCTGGCTCTTTGGGTTTCAGTCAGTAGGATTTTGAGAAATTAAGAATCTTAATGAAATGGACTTACCAATAGGTAATATTGCGCCTGTTGTATAATCACTTGACTTTGTGCAGCCTCAGTAGTAATCAGTGGCATATTTACCTTTGCCCTAACACTTGGGCCATGATCCTATTTCTCAAGTAATGTTTTAACCATGCCACTACTCACTTGAAAACCCTTTTTTTTTAAAATCAAGCAATGCATAGAAAAGGCTTTCTCCATATCTAAATAATATCTAATGGTTTTTAATCTGGCATTCCAAAATTACAGTAGTTCTAAATTTCTATAAAGAGAGTGGTATTTATGTCCCATGTATCTTTGCAGGTTTCAGTTCCTTGAGGATAAGTTCTTTATACACTGTGAGCATATGATATCCTTTGAATCCATTTGTTATATTTTAACCTGGCTGACAAGGCACTTGTAGAGGCAGATGTCTCAAGTTTAATGGCAGAGAAACAAATTATCCTTATGTTTATTAATGCAAATAGTTTCTTGCAAGTTTAAATTGTTTGTTGTATCATTAGTAAGCTCTGTGTACTTCTGCAAGTCACTTAATTCTCCTCAGCCTTAGTTTCCCCTTCTGTAAAGTGGGGGAGATGGAAACTCATAAATTTGTGGAGAACTAAATAAGATAATGCATGTAAAGAACTTGGCAAAGTGCCTGACACATATAAACCCCTCAAAAGGAATATGTTCTTTTTCTCTTCAAGATGTCAGTTAGTATGTTGAGTTACGTAAAGGCCTGCTGTGCAAAAGGAGACTGTTCACACGTGCACTGCATGGCATTATCCCCGTATGTAGAAAGGCCTGTGCAGCACTCACCTGAGTGTTGTAAATGTGGCTGTTGCAAACGCATGCTCTGTGTGACTTCCTGTCACCTACAGTGCCTTCTCTAAAGATTTCCAGGGCATACCTTCTCCTCCATTCTGGTGGACTCTTTGACGGGATGTTTTCATAAGAAGTTTATAAAACACTTCCAAAGAACCTATTTTCTCTCTTCTCATCAGGACAGTATCTTGTATATTGTTCTAAATACTGTGACTGTTCACCTTTTTCATTTTAGTTTAAGGGTGGCTAGTTTTGACGTTTTCCTTATATTTCTGTCCTGCACCGACCCCAAACAAAAACAAGGCAGTCTGGGTCAAAAACTAAGCCATTTTCTGGGAACACACAGAGTCTGAATTTAAATCCTGGCTCTACACTCCTGTGTGACTCTCAGGAAGCACTTCTCTCTGAGCCTCAGTTTTTTTGTCTATAAAAAGGCAGCAATTGGTAAGAACTTATGGCATAAGTGCTTGTATGCACATAAAGGCTAATGGTCATTAATAGTCATTCTTTGTATCTCTGCTGTCTGTAGGCAGCTATTCAAGAACATTAATGTCATCGACATTGTTTTACTTTATTACTAACTTAAGTATATTTTAAAACTATAGTTAAAGACTGCAAATTAATACCTGCTTATTTGTATACTAGAGGCCCGGTGCACTAAATTCATGCACGGGGCGGGGGGAGTGTCTCCTCAGCCCAGCCTGCACCCTCTCCAATCTGGGACCCCTCTCACAATCTGGGACCACTGGCTCCTAACTGCTCACCTGCCTGACTGCCTGGTTGCCCCCAACTGCCCCCCCCCCCTTGCCAGCCTGGTCGACCCTCATTGCTCCCACCCCTGCTGGCCTGGTCGCCCCCAACTGCCCCTCCTGCTGGCTTGGTTGCCCCACGCAGCCTGCTGCTCGGTCATTTTTGGTCGTCCCTCACTAACCCTCCTGCCGGCCTGGTCGCCCCACGCAGCCTGTTTGGTCGACTCTTCAGTTGTTTCGGTTGCGACGGTCGCTTAGACTTTTATATATATAGATTTATGTACTTGTAAATGCATGTGGGAGCAAATACATGTAAAGGTATATCAAGAAGTACTACAAATTGTTACATGAACAATATACAAAAGGAGTAAAATTAGAATTTGGATATTTAAAAATATATATTATGAATGCTCCCCTGGGTACCATTTTATGTGTATCTCAGAGATTCTGACATATACTGTTTCCTTTGTCATTCTTTTCTACAAATTTTATATTTATTTGAAGTACCCCTGCATCAACAGTTTTCTTAAGATTAAGATTTTAACATCTCAAAAAAAAAAAAAAAAGATTTTAACATCTCTAGCCAGGAGGACTTTTTCCTTCTGACTTTTAAAAAATGTGTTTTTATTGAATTATGATCCAAGAATATTTATTTTTATTTATTTGGGATTTATTAAAGTTTGCTTTGTGGTCTTTCCAATTCACCAAATAGAAGTATATTTTTTCCAGTTTTATTGAAAAATAATTGGCATACAGCAAATTTAAGGCATACAGCATGATGGTTTGAATTACATATATTGTGAAATATGTTCCGCGAACATCCATCTTCTCATATAGATACAATAAAAGAAAAAGAAGAAAAGAAAAAAGAACAAACCCATTAATAACATTCCTTCTGTTATTGTAGCCCAGCTTGTCTCTTGGTTAAGTCCCAGAATCCCACTTGTGGTGTCTGTCTTCAGTGAGAAGTGTTTCTGTGCCTGGGGTCCTAGCCTGCCAGGCTGGTGTAGCGTCAGACAGACAGCTTTCTGTGTAACATGGCAGTCCGGCTAGATGCTCCTCCCAGGATACTGTGCTCCACACACATCGCCACAGAATCTCTTCATCTGAACCCAGGAGAGGTTATAGGAATAATGCCCTTCCCCAGTCTTCCTTAATCCCACTGATAAAAACAAGGACAATTTGGTGTCTCCCTTGACCCTACCCCCACCCCCGGCCGTGAGACCTCTATTTGTGAGTTCCACTAAGGCAGCTTTTCTCATCCTCAGCACTACTGACATCTTGGGCTGGAAGTTTCTTGGTTGTGGGGACTGACATGTGCATAGTAGTAGGATGTTCAGCAGTTTCCCTGGCCTAGACCCACTAGATGCCAACAGCCCCTTCCTCTGTGTGATAAACCCATCTTCAGATATTGCCAAATATCCCTGGGGTGAGAGGATTAAATCCACCCCTATTGAGAGCCAGTGGTTTGAGGCACGTGCCAGGTCATCTGTTGTATTTGTACCTGTTCAGCACAGCGCTCCAAATATAACATGCTGTCAGTAAACACGCTCAGCAAGGACTCTCCCCCCAGCCAGGTTCTCAGCAGTTACGGAATGTTCTTTATTTACCAGATGGCAGGAACAAAATAGCAGATACATAGGTCTAGGAGCCCAGGTAGAGAACTGGTCACCACCTCCTATTATTGGCCACTAGCAATTACGTCCTCTTATTTCTTTGCTGAAGATACCCTTTGCCCTGCTATTATGACCACCACACCCCATTCCTACCAACTCTCATGGCCTTGCTCTGGCTCCAGCTTCCATTTACTTGTGTAACAGTGGAGGTGAGTGAGTAATCATTTTCTTCCGGGAAAATTCAGGCAAGGGGTAAAGAGAGTAGTGCAAGCAGCAGGATTTGTATATTCCCACTCTGGTTCTTTTGCCCCAGAGAATATTCATTGGCATCGACCTGGTTTGGCATCTTTCAACCCATAGCCTGAAAGTTTGGGTTTACTAAGGTTTTCGCAATGTCCTTCCATATATTAAAGAGTAGTCTGGCTTGAAATACTGGTAGATGAGAACAGAATATATTCCAGTGCGCGCTTTCTTAATATGCTGGGTTTTGTTCAAAACGCTGGGAAACCATTGAACCAGACAGACGAAGCTCCGTCAGCACTTCATTCTGGTAGACGTGTCCTCCCTGAACGCCTTGTATTTATTAAGATCCTACGTGATCTGAAAATCAAATTTATATGTCTGCAGTGATTTTGTCCAGTAAGATTTTGGCTAAAAGTTGTAGCATTTAGTGTACGAGCCACAGAGCTGTAAGAATATTGCTTTCTTTTTTTCCCCAAATATGTTTTCATTGATTTTTAGAGAGGGAGAGAGAGAAACATCAATTGTTTGCCTCCTGCATGCACCCTGACTGGGAATCAAACCCGCAACGTAGGATGTGCCCTTATTGGGAATCGAACCTGCAACCCCTCAGTGTACGGGACAACGTTCAACCAACTGAGTCACACCAGCCAGGGGGAAAGTGTGTCTTTTATGAGGGTTAGAACTTGCTAAGGCTGTTCTTTTTGGTTATATATTTGTTATGTCACTTGTATTTTTTAGTGTGCTCTTCAAAACTATTGAAGAAATACTGTGAAAATGCATGTTTCCCCCTGCTGTGTGAGCCTTTCCTCCCATTCCTCTGACTGGAAGTGGTGCTGTTTGACGGAGACAGCACTTCAGAGTTGAAAGCTTCTTAAGCCTCTAATGCACAGCGCTGTGGGCACAGCACTGTGACAACAGTGCCTGTCTCCTCACCCTCCTGCTGATGAGGCCACGGGAGGGTCCTAATAGCCAAATGAAGGCTGTTTTATCAAAGAACTCGATAGGAAATCAAGCAGAGGAAAGGGCAGTGACATTAAGGCCACATTAAGCAAGCTGTCCTGAGGAGAACAGGTGTCGCAATTGCACAGGGATGTGAAGAAGGAGGGAGGCTCAGTCTGGCCTGGTTTCTGAAGCCTCAGGGGCACCTGGCAGGGTCTTCTGATCAGCATCTGGCTTGTCCTCAGGGTCTCCGGTCTGTGTAGTTTGCAGACATTAGCTCTGCGCTCATGTGATGCCACAAAGTACCAAAGGAAGTGCCTGGAAATACACCAGTTCTTGTAAAGTTTTATTTTTCTACTCTCCATTTCAGATATGGTTTTGGAGAGGCAGGGAAGCCTAAATTTGGCATTGAACCTAATGCTGAGCTTATATATGAAGTTACACTTAAGAGCTTCGAAAAGGTGAGAAAATACCAACTTCTCTGAAATCATGGTATATTTCTTCTCTGCCCACTTCCTGTGAACTATAGAACGTGTTTCTGGGTGGAGTAGGTCAGTGGTCTTATTTGCATGTTGTCTCTGGGACCCCTGAGCCAGCATGGCTGACCCACAGCTACGGAGCGCAGTGTTCAGAGTTTGTTCCTATGTGTCAGCCCTTTTTTTTTTAAACTTTTTTTGGGTAGAATCCAACACTTGTTCCCTATTTGTTCCTAGACTTGTTCTTTTTGTACTTTTTTTCCTGGGTTGAAGACAAAAAGGTTCACGTTCTGCCAAGCTGCTCCTTGGGGGAGGGGCGCCGTTTTCCAGTGCTGAACGGATTGTACCCTTCTCAGGAGTGAAGAGGCCCTCAGCATGGCTCCAAGTTACTGTCCAAAAATGCAAGGCTTCGTGGGCCACCAGGCTCTGTGACAAGGAACACAAGGACAACCTGCTAACCGCAGGCCTTTTCTTTTCATACCTGTCCAAGTAGAAAAAAAGAGTTTGTCAGTGGCCTTGAGGACAAAAACGGCATGCCTCTTGAGTATATTTCCATCTCAGGCCGCCCCTGGAAGCTCCCAGCAGCAGCCTCGCCGGACAAGCACAGAGCGTGTGCCCAAGCTAGGCATTCTGTGGAGTCCCTGTGCATCAGTCACCAGAGCCCAACTCTCCCTAGAGCCCTGCATTTGGTGTGCCTTTCTTACGCCCCAGGGCTCCCTCCAGCTTCTGTGCATTAAGCTTTGGACACAAGATTTGATCTTTCACTAGATTCTGGAAGGAGACCATTGTCAGTCCAGTAGACCTGGAGCTTTGGGCTAAGAAAGGCAAGGAGGCCTGCTTTGGGATTCTCCCCTAGCAATGATGCTGCTGATCAAACCTCACACTCATGTTCCTCAAAGCAGACGTGCTCTCGTCATTGACCGTTGCTTCTTGTCACAGAACCTCTTTGGACAGCCTGCTAGCTCAGCACTGATCCTGCAGCTCTGCCTCCACATCATTAGAGAGAGAACAGCCCTTGCATATGGTTATGTGGACCTTTGACTTCCCTATTCCCGCTTCAATAAAGTAGCTCCCTGCCCCTTCCCACCCGAGCCCGGTGGACATTGCTTCCTGGCATTCCTTTGCCCACAGTGAGCTGGATCTGTCATCGCCCAAGTGTATCCATGAACCCCGCTTGCTTTATTGAAACTATGTGAAGAAGGGGTGTGCTGTTCAGGCAACACTATTTAATTCTCTGCCTCATATTAAGGATATTTAATACTCCATAAAGACTGAACCTAATATAAAAATGCAAAGGACCCTGGTTACTAGATTTTTAAATGATAGAGCTAAGTTGTTAGGAAGCAACATGGGGTTGCCAGAAAGACTAGTAACTCCCATTATTCACTTTTGGGGGGTGGGAGTGGAATACCAGGAATATACCACCAAGTGTCTTGAAGAGAGAATTTTAGAGGTACCCACTTAAGCTTATAATTCCTACACAGCAAGTGGCTCTGACATAGCCTTGTTGTTTTCCCTAAAGGACCCCAGATTGTTCTGTGGACTCTGATCCTCCTAAACCCAGTTGTTCATAATGGAAGTGCAGTTGTTTCTGGATTCATACCTTTAATTTGGGACGATAATGACACACATAATACAAATTAGCAGATGATCATTAAAACGTTTATCTATGGCTTTGAAATTATGTTTTTGCATCAGCTTTACCCTCCCAATTATGTTTTGCTTGAAATTCCCCGAGGCTACATCTGCAGGTGGATACAGTGTGGAAGCTTTACATATCTGGTTGTGTTAGAGTGGAAGAGACAACTACATGACCTGGATTTTAAAAATTCTCATCAACATACAACTGTGACTTGCCTGCAGTAGTGTTCCCATTTTAGAGTTGAAAACCAAGGCCTGAGAGAAACAGCTCGAAGTCATAATGGCAACTGAGTGGTGCCGTTTATGGGAGGGAAATAGAGACTTAGCTTCCGCTGTGTGGCCTCACTGCACACCTCTCCAGATGTGCTCTGCCGCGGGGTCCCGCACAGCTGTCATTGAAAAGCCAGTTCTAGCCTGGCAGTGACTAGAACTCACTTTGGCGGTGGCACAGTTTTAAAAGCCAGTGTGTTTGAGGTGTGGGTGGCCTCTACAAGGAGCTACTGCTTGTTCTATGGGCATAAGCTGATGCTTTTTCCTTCTCTGTTCACCTAACCATTGTCACAAATTTATGTAACAGGCCAAAGAATCCTGGGAGATGGATACCAAAGAAAAATTGGAGCAGGCTGCCATCGTCAAGGAGAAGGGAACTGTGTACTTCAAGGTATGTGAGTGTCTAGCTCAGAGAACTTGCTCAGGTGTTAATGAATTGTGCTGGTATTCCCTACTCTGAATTTTATCAACACCCTTCTAGATAAGAGTAACCCTGAATTTTTATAGGTCTGTCATTTACAGTATAAGAAATAGTGAGAAAGAATGAATTAACATGACAAAAGAGTTACAAATGCCTCTTTTTTTTCTTTTCTTAAATCCTCACCAAGGATATGCTTATTAATTTTTAGAGAGAGAAAACACCAATGTGAGAGAGAAACATCAATCTGTTGCCTCTTGTTTGCACCCCAACCGGGGACTGAACCCACAACCTAGGTATGTGTCTTGACTGGGAATTGAACTCACAACCTTTTGGTGTACAGGATGATGCTCCTACCAACTGAGCCATGTGGCCAGAGCACAGATACCACTTTTGCATTGTCTACTCTGGATTGTAACCCTCCCTGAAGAAAGACCAGGGTGGCTTGCCCGGCCACCACTACTGGCTCACTGCAGGCCTGAAGCATCTTGCTTTGGTTCATAGTTGGCACTCAGTGAGTGTTTGTGGGATGAAACAAAGAAAGAATAAAATAATTGTTAGCTGTATTGGAATTCATAGGGGTAAGTTTCACATCATTTTCCTTTCCACTGTTAGTGAAGTCACTAAGGCATGTGACAAAAGGAAAGAGAACAGGCACAGATTTCAAAAGAAACTGATAGAGCCCTAGCCGGTTTGGCTGAGTGGATAGAGTGCCAGCCTGCAGACTGAAGGGTTCTATTCCGGTCAGGGCACATGCCCGGGTTGCGGGCTCAATCCCCAGTAAGGGGCGTACAGGAAGCAGCCAATCAATGATTCTCTCGTCGATGTTTTTATCTCTCCCTTTCCCTTCCTCACTAAAATCAATAAAAATATTTTTAAAAGAAAGAAAAGAAAAGAGGGAGGGAGGGAGAGAGAGAGAGAGAGAGAGAGAGAGAGAGAGAGAGAGAGAGAGAGAGAGAGAGAAGGAAGGAAGGAAGGAAGGAAGGAAGGAAGGAAGGAAGGAAGGAAGGAAGGAAGGAAGGAAGGAAGAAAGGAAAGAAGGAAGGAAGGGAGGGAGGGAGGGAGGGAGGGAGGGAGAGAGAGAGAGAGAGAGAGAGAGAGAAGGAAAGAAAGAAAGAAAGAAAGAAAGAAAGAAAGAAAGAAAGAAAGAAAGAAAGAAAGAAAAGAAAAGAAAAGAAAAGAGAAAAGAAAAGAAAAGGAAAGAAAAGGAAAGAAAAGAAAAGGAAAAACTGATAGAAGAGGATTCATTTCTTCCGATGGCCACAGAGGTCCCTGCCACACCTACTTTTCTGAATGATCTTTGTCATTGATTGCTTCTCGAAAACCCTTTCTTGTAACACCTAGGAAGATGTGATTTCCTCAGTTAGATCTTAAACCCCCAGATTGAAGACAAAAAAGAAACAGCACTCTGTTCAGTTCTAATCAGAGTGCACCTCAGTGCTTCCCACCCCAAGATGTACCTGCTCCGTATCCGCGAAGGGCTTAGAGAACAAGAGTTAGAGACGAAGGGCAGTGTTGTTAGGCTTCCTTCTTTCTTTTTTTCTTGCCACTGCAATCCAAGAACAAAAATCAGATGCTGTTTTCAACCGTCTACAGCAGCGGTGCACAGCCGTGCTTCGGCAAGTCCTTGTGGAGCATCGGTTCTCAGACCCGCTGTGGTTGACAGCCTGGTCTGGAGGGAGTGGAGGCGCTGTGCGCTGACATGAAACGCCTGGAGAATGATGTAACACTGCGTAAGCAGGGTGAACGCAGCCCAGGAGCAGCGTGCAAGGCTCTTGTTTCAAACTTTGAGAGGAAAGCCATTACTAGATCATGAAATTGGTATAGTGGAAATGTATATTACATTATGTACTAAGGATAAATGTTTCATAATCTTTTGTTCACTTGTGTATGAATGGGTAGTGGATCATAATTTAAGACTTTTTTAAGATATTTTTTACTATGGGTTTTGGTTAAATAAATTTGAAACCTGTTGACTTACATAATATATAATTATTTATATTTACTTTTAACTACTTATTACATACTAGAGGCCCAGTGCATGATTGAATCATGCACGTGTAGGGTCCCCTACACGCTTTCGCTTTTCGCGGTGGAGCTGGGTGCCTGTCGGCTGGTGCACCGCCGAGCCGGAGGCTTCTGAAAGGCCTGGTGCCAGAGCAGACAGGCACCCAGCTCCCCCACTTTTGATGATCCGCGGCCGCTGAGGGGGGGCTACCCTGTTGCCGTGGACACCTGGCTACCCTGCTGCTACCCTGCCGTTGAGAGGCGCAGCTGGGTGTCCGCGGCAGGCCCCCTCAGCGGCCGCGGATCTGGCCGTTGAGAGGCACAGAGGGCGGGAGTCCCGCCCCCTGCACCTCTCAACAGCAGGGTAGCCCCCCTCCAGTGGCACCGGATCCGTGCCTCTCAATGGCCGGATAGGCCACCCCGCCCCCCAGCCTCCCGCCGCCCAATTGTGGGCATAGTGGAGTGATGGTAATTTACATGTTACTCTATTATTAGATAGGATACTGTATGGATCACCAGAAAACAGTGATGAAATGAGCTCTGAATTAGACTCTGGGCTTTATGATTCCAAATGATTTAAAGTCTAAAATGGTTACTTTTTCAGTTGAGGGAGTTAGATCAGTGGTCGGCAAACTCATTAGTCAACAGAGCCAAATATCAACAGTACAATGATTGAAATTTCTTTTGAGAGCCGAAAACCAACTTCTGCGCTTGGGCCACGAAGTTTCGATCGCACTGTATGTGCGCGCCCACACGTGGTATTTTTTGGAAGAGCCACACTCAAGGGGCCAAGAGCCACATGTGGCTCACGAGCCGCAGTTTGCCGACCACTGGATTAGATGATCCCCAAGTTTCTTCCAGCCCTAAAATCCTATAAGTTTTAAACTCTCAAGAGCAAGTTTGATTTTTTAATTCAATTATGTATACTGGATACTTCTAAACTATTCAAGTAAGATTTCAAGTGTGTTTTTTATAAACCCAAATACACAGTACACTAGAAAAAAAAGAAAATTTTCTGTAAAAATCCCTTTAGACCTCAGGTCCTGAATGGTGTTACCTATATACCTGGAGTCCATTAAAATCTTTAAATGTATTTTTTTATATTTCCAAACTTCTAAATAGAACATTAACAGTTCGGGCAGGGGGTTGAGGCTCTTGGCATTTAACTAGAATCATATCAACTCAGTGTAGCAAAACAGCTCAACGATTCACCAGAAACTATTGGTTGCTGATGGCTCATAACTTTGGGGAACATTACTGATAATGAAGTAATGCTGCAAAGCCACATGCCATATGGCTGTGTCCTGAATATATATACAGAGAGATGCCAGAATTTGTGATCAATAGCAAAAAACATTGCTTAGGTGTCTATACAGTTACTGAACTTGGTTGCTTCTTAGCACCACAACTGCAGTAGTGATTTCATAATATTATGAACCCTCTTAAAATTACTGATCTTTGAATAAAATCTGGATCAGCAGTCACACATATGGAACATATTATTTTTAACATGCAATTTGACAGATGAAATCTTTCAAAACACTAGGCCATTGGGGAAAATTAATGAAAGGTTCAAAACCACTGACCTAAGCCTTTTCTCCCAGAATGTCTCTGAACATTTTGTACTTCTGAACACTTTCCCAGAGGCACCTTCCTAATTATAGGTAAAAGGTCCCAGCAGTGAGCCTAGTTTTAGCTCTAAGGCCTCAAACAGGTCGGTGGGTCGTTTCCTGTCCACATTCCCTTTTCAGAGTTCAGGGCAGGTTTCAGCCCTCCACCCTGCCCTCCTGGGCCTCATCTTTCTGGGGACTGACTTGGAGCGTTGTGCACACGCAGGCAGAGTCATCCAGGCTGTGGGTGACAGCAGAGATGGTGACATAAAAATGTGCATTTCATGACATCAGGACATGGGAGCTCCATTTCCATTGATCTGCGCTTTGGTTTACACTTTAGTGCGTAAATCTCTCTCCTTAAGAGGGTTGAATTTTGGTCAGCTAAATAGCGATTTTGCTGTGTAGATTAAGATTATACATTCCTCCTATCAGCCTCTGAACACCGAAGGGAAGAAAGGTAGAAGAGGACTCTTTTAACATGGCGCTAAACATAATTAAGTCTAGGTAACAACGTGACATCATGCCAGGCACTGTACAGGTCAGGGAAACAAACATGGTTTTCATTTCCTCCCCCTAGCTGGCAGCAATCTGCAGGACAAGGCCTTCACTATCACACCTGCTTAGTGTTTCTCTCTTCTGACCACTTGGTGGCGAGGACCCAGCAGTGACATGGGGCTCTGGCGCCCCCTTGTGCTCTATGGGGAAAAGGCATTTCCAAAGCAAGCTAGTTGAGGATCATCTTTCAACCACGGAACCCTTTTCAGACAAACAGGCTTTACTATGTTTTGACTGCTCTTGCTGAACCAAGAAACCAGTGCTATGATTTAGAAACAAACCATTTACGAGTCAACCCTGCCTTTTTTCCCCTTCTACATTTTTAAAAAATTGATTTTAGTGGGGGAGAGAGAGATTGACAAACATCCATGTGAGAGAGAAAAACATTGATCAATTGCCTCCTAGAGGCGCCCCAACCAGAAATCAAACCCGCAACCTGGGTATGTGCCCTGCCTAGGAATTGAACCTGCCACCTTTTGGTGCAAGAGACGATGCTCCAACCAACCGAGCCACACCGGCCAGGGCTCCTTCTGCATTCTTATACTGCAGGACTTCTCAGCCTCGCACTGTTGTCGTTTGGGGCCGGATGATTCTGTGTTAGTGGGAGACTGTCGTGGACATTGTAGGATATTTAGCAGCATTCCTTGCCTCTACCCAGTAGATGCCACTAGTACATGACGACTAAAGGACATCTCCAAACATTGCCAAATGTCCCGGAGGCACAGTCACCCCAGTGGAGAACTCCTGTTAGCACATCAGAAGCAGAAGTACCACAAAGCAAATACCTGTACTGTGCTCATTGGAAGTGACCTAAATAAAATTATGTATGATAATGATACATATGAAAGAGCTTTCAAGAAATTAAAATGCTCTTTCAATGTAAAGGAACTACTATGAAGTCTATTGCTTGTTTTTCTTTTTAGAAACTGTAGCCTTCTACCATTCTGTTATTCAAAACCTACCAAAGTTGTAAGATCCAGTCTTGGTCCCCCCTGGCTCTCCTTTTCTTTCCCTATAACAATATATGAGGAGGTAATTGGAAAGGTAATAGGTACGTTAAGTGAAGGAGGAAAGAGGAAGAAGAAACTAGGCATAAGGGAAAATGCCCTTACCTGATCTAAATGAAATGACACCCTTCGCCAAAACTGGTTTGGCTCAGTGGATAGAGCATCGGCCTTCGGACTGAAAGGTCCCAGGTTCGATTCCGGTCAAGGGCATGTACCTTGGTTGCGGGCACATCCCCAGTGGGGGGTGTGCAGAAGGCAGCTGATAGATGTTTCTCTCTCATCGATGTTTCTAACTCTCTATCCCTCTCCCTTCCTCTCTGTAAAAAGACAATAAAAATATATTTAAAAAAAATAAATAAAATAAAATAAATGAAATGACACCCTTCATTTCTACCCACCTCCACATTGCTCCCAATGATAGAAGATCTTTGGATTCCATAATTATATTCCTTGACCTTAATATTAGTCAGCAAACCTTCATTAAGGGTCTGTTTGTGCTAAACCCTTGATACACCAAAGGGGTTGGAACATGCTTCCTGTCCTCGAAGAGCTCCCGGTTCAGCAGGAGGGGATGACAGACAGACTGGGGGAGGGCTGCTTCACGTGGTGCCCAAAAGGCGCACCTAACTAATTATGTCTTAGTTACCTCAGCTGCCACAGCGAAATGCCCGAGACTGAACAATAGGAATTCCTTCCTCACAGGTCTGAAGATAGCAGTCCAAGGCCAGGGTGCCAGCAGGGTCTTGGGTCGCAGATGGCATCCTTCTTGCTGTGTCCTCATGTGACTTTCCCTAGCTGCTGTGGGTGGGGAGAGAGGAAGCAGGGAACTAATTCTCTCTGGTGGGCACCCCCTACAGGGCTCTCCTAACCTGATTGCCTCCCAAAGGTCCCATCTCCAAAAACAGTACATTGGGGGTAGGGCTTCAGTGTATGAATTGGGAGGAGGGGTTCAATTCAGCCCATAGCAAGTACAATATGATTTCCTCAAGAATTTCAGCATTTACTCTTAAAGGGCCTGGTTTCATATTCTTACAACCTGTATCACAAATTTCTGAGGTGGAGAAGAAACAGACTGAATTTAGTAGCCTTCTTCAGAAACCTCAGTCCTTCGGCACTGCCTTTCTCAAGTGGAACGGGGAGCTCTCTCTGTCGTCCCTTTCCTAAGCTCCCTCTGAAGAGGGGTGCTCAGTGGGGTGCCGCTTTGGCCTCGTTCAGACCCATACTCCACTTGGCACTGGTCTACTCCATCCTCACCCAAAATCAACATCAGGGCTTCCTTCTAGGTGAGCTCATTTCTTAGGCCAACCCCTTTAGGTCCCTTGAGGCAGGGACATTCTTGTAGACCTCTGTGATGTCTCTCTCAGTGAGTGAGGGTGGAGTGCATGCAGAAAGTTTGCTGGCCCTGGTATAGGTCACTGGATTTGCCAGGATGTATCTCCTGCACAGTGCTGACGGTCAGGAGTCCGGGAAAAGGCACTTCCCCCTTCAGTAACCTAGTGACAGGGTCTGGAACTACGCACCAGCCTTTTGGAAAGCGGATGAATGAATGGATGGATGGACGGACAGACCGACAGACAGACAGATAGATAGATAACAGCACCACAGAATGCTACCCCAATGCCTTGCTGCCTTCTCACTGAGAGCACTGCCCCCTTGGAACAGGTCAAGGGTAAGTGCAGGGCAGACTCTGTCCTGACCAGCTCACTGGTCATTGGGACTTCAGAGAGAATGGAAAAGTGTCTGGCTAGCCACCCGTGAGGAAAAAAAAACAAATGATGAAACCCCAGGGTTTGTATGAGGGGGTTTCCATTTTGAGGGTTTGGTATTTCCAGGGAGGCCTTGGCTTACACTTCTCGTGTGCCCCTCTCGAGCCTGTGTAGAGAGTAATGCCCAGCTCTTCTCTCCTAGGGAGGCAAATACCTGCAGGCGGTCATTCAGTACGGGAAGATAGTGTCGTGGCTCGAGATGGAATACGGCCTGTCCGAAAAGGAATCTAAAGCTTCCGAGTCGTTCCTGCTCGCTGCCTTCCTGAACCTGGCCATGTGCTACCTGAAGCTCCGAGAATACACCAAAGCCGTGGAATGCTGCGATAAGGTAGCGTCTGCGAGGCTGGGCTGCAGAGGCCACGCATCTCTCCAGCCTCATCCCTGCTCCACCTTCGCTGCTGCTCGCCAAGGGTTGAGGGTTTTTCATTTGGCTTTATATTTTTTTGTTTGTTTGTTTGGGATTGTTTCTCAATATGAACTGGGAAATTCAGAAAGGTTTTGATTAAAGACTTTTCTGAGGCCTAGACTATCTATATATATAAAAGCCTAAGCGACCGGTCTACCAGTCGCTATGACACGCACTAACCACCAGGGGGCAGGCACTCAATGCACGAGCTGCCCCTGGTGATCAGTGCGCTCCCATGGCCAACCTCCCATGGTCCTTCCCCCTGATGGCCCTGATTGGTTCAGTCCCTTCCCCGCCTCCCCCCGCCTGGCCAGCCGGCCGAATCAACCCCAATCAGGCAGCTGGCCAACCTCCTGTGGTCCCACCGCCCAGCCAGCCAGCCTCCCTCGACTCCTCTTCCCCCAACACTAGCCAACCTCCCACAGCCCCAATCGGCCCCATCACCAGCTAGGCCGAGGGACCCCACCTGTGCACAAATTCATGCACGGGGCCTCTAGTTTATAATAATGCATTATGCATAAAAGTTTCAATAAAATTAAACAATTTTATCCATGACCTTCCTTAAATTAATATCACTTGGTATCAGATTAGACATATAACTCCTCAGGTTCAATTTAATAAGAACAGATGTAACTTAAGCCTTTTAGTACTTTAATAAAACAGGCCGCAACTGCTCATATTGGGGATATATAAGGAAGTCACTGTTTGTTATCATATTTATTCCCTGATTAGGAATACACATAAATAGTTTGAAAGACCCACCAAGCATCAGCAGCCCTCTCCCTTTTACATTTGTGTTGTTAATACTGTTCCTGGGCTGTGAATCCAGGTGTTCGTGAAGGTGTCTGTCTGAAGCGTGCTTCTGGTGTTCTTATGCACATGTATGTGATGCTGACTGTTAGGTCAGATATCTGGTCTCAGAGCCAACAGTGTGTGTTATGTATGGGTAACAGCTAACAATCGATTGTATCTTAAAGATAAACAGAAAGGGATAAGAAAAACAAGCAACGATTTCATATATTCTTTGTAAGATTATTTTTGAATTTTAAGATTTTGAGTTTTGTGGATTAATATGTTCCTATCATGTTTTACTCAATATTTGCCTAAGAAAAAATGTTACTGTTAATTACATTTTAAGCTTTTTCTTTATTTTTTATTATAATAGTATAAAGTTATTCAAGTTCAAAATTACGAAACATACAAGAAAGTAAAAGTTCATTTATAAGATTCCAGTTGACCATCTCTTCCAAAATCATTCATTGATCTCACACATATTCCTTCCGTTTTTTCCACACATAGAGTAACATATATGTATATGTTCTTTTAAAAATTAGAATATATAGATTTAGACATAATTTCATAAAACGACATTTTTCTGCATCTTATCAATCTGTCATATAACTCTTCTTCATTCTTTTAAATATCTATTGAGTATCCATTGCACGCCATCTATGGTTTATCTCACCAGTCCCTCTTGGTAGATGTCCAGGTTATAATGTTACAGATTATGTGGTGTCTCTCTTTGCATACTTGTGGGATTGTTTCTATAGGATAAATTCCTAGAAGTGGAAATTCTGGGTCAAAAGACAATAATTTTAATACAGTAACATTTTAAATCTAAATATATATTATCATTGAATATTATCAGTGGTTTTTTTCCTCAGTGGACAAATTTTCTTCACTTCTTATTGCACATATTTTCATTGTTTGCTATTTGTACTTCTGTGATTGCCTGTTCACATTCTTCAGCTGCATTATTGGTCTGTTTTCGGTTGATTGAGATAATCTATACATTATGACTCTGAACACTTAGGGACACTAGGACCCCATTCTTATTTGTCTTTTAACTTGGGATGGCATCTTTTTCCATAAGAAAAGTTTTAATGTTGACGGAGTCAAATCTTTTTTTTCCTTTCTGGTTAGAAGTCTTCCCCACCCTAAGAGTATAAAAATAACCCCATTCAGTACTAGCAAAACCTGCTCCAACTAGGTTTACTTTTTTTAAAAAAATAATTTTAAAAATCTATTATTTTTATTGGGCAGTGCATGTAAAAATACTTGATTTAGAACTTATTTTTGTGTTTATGATGTGAGGTAAGAATTAAGTCTTATTTTCTACATGGATAGCTACTGTCTTGACCCCATTTTTTGTTAAGAGTCTGTCTTGCTTTGTTCTGCTCCACTGACCTGTTTGTTCATGGACTAGTAACCAAACTGTTTTAATGTCAATAGTTGGTAGTATATCTTTTTCTCAGGTAAGGCAATTCTCCTCTTATTATTTTTGTTTATCCAAAATTTGCTCAGCTATTCTTAGTCACTTACTCCTTTCAATTGAACTTTAAAATGAACTTCTCAAGATCCCTTCCAAATCCTTCGGGGTTTTTAGAGAAATTGTGTTAAACACAGAAATTAGTTTGGGTGATTAGTTGTGTTTTGATCAGTAGTATGTAATAACCTTGCGCCCATCTTTTCAATACACTTTTTCTAATTCCCTGGCCAGAGAGCTTTAGTAAGTTATTTAAATACTGAGTTTCTTTCGGAAGTCCCGTAAGTTACATTCATTCTTTCTGAAACATACACCGTGTGTTCCAGGCCCTGGGACTAGACAGTGCCAATGAGAAGGGCTTGTACCGGAGGGGTGAAGCCCAGCTGCTCATGAACGAGTTCGAGTCAGCCAAGGGCGACTTCGAGAAGGTGCTGGCAGTCAACCCCCAGAACAAGGCCGCGCGGCAGCAGATCTCCATGTGCCAGAAAAAGGCGAAGGAGCACAACGAGCGAGACCGCAGAATCTACGCCAACATGTTCACCAAGTTTGCGGAGCAGGATGCCAAGGTGTGTGTGGGACGCACTGGCCGTCGGGTGGTAGATCGGAACGGACCTCGCCCTTCGATTTATAGTCTCAGAGGGGACAGCTCCACACCCAGAGCACAGCCCAGGGAAACGGGTTCCGAGCTGAGAGGCTGGTCTGGTCCAGAGGGAGCATGGGGCTGCTCTGCTCACCGAGGCCTGTAGTAGAGGCACTGGCCTGTCCATGCAGGAGCTGAGGCCAAGCGATTGCCTAGACATGTCCTAAAGCTTTTATTCTTTTTTAAAAAATCAAGCACATTAGGTTTTTTCCAGGTAATACCTCTATTTTCCCAGGAAATGGGCTGTGGTGGGGATGCCCACCGCCATGCCCTCTACTTGGAGGCTCGGGAGCCAACCTGGCCCGGGGCGAGAGAGGCCTGCTCCCCGGCCGCAGACTGCGTTCTGCTCTTGAGCTTCCCCACCCCCCACCCCCCGCCAGCTTGCCACGTGGACCTGGTTATCACACAGTGGCAAGCTGGTCATTTTAACTGGAGAAAAGTGACCGCTCCCACTCTGGGCAGCACAGCCCTGGCTTACCCAGCCGGGAAGCCTAAGTATCCTGCGCTGCCCTCTCCCGTTGAGCAGACAGACGGTCTGCGGGCCAGGAGCTAACTGAGCATCCCACTCTTTCTTCCTCAGGAAGAGGCCAGTAAAACAATGGGCCAGAAGACTTTAGGAGGGGTCACCAATGAAAAAGAAACAGGAAGTCAAGCAGTGGAAGAAGAGAGAGCCAGAGGCCATGTATGACACCAGGCAAAGGAGGGAAGAGCCTCTGAACTCGGCCCTCCTCATGGGCTTTCCCCAACTCAGGACTCAGCAGTGTTCAATGTCAAGTTCATCATAGTCTCTGTGATTCTGGAAGCAAATGGCAAACCCAGTAGCTTCCCCCAAACCACACCCTGCTGCTGCCCAGCGCTCTCATTGAGAGGTGGCATGGGACCACTCCGGGGGGACAACAGATGGCTGTTGGCGTGGAGACAGCCAACCGCGCAAGTCCAGCTCATTTCAGTTGATGTCAACTTTCACTGCCCAATTCAGGGTCCCTTGAGATAATCCTAACAATTTGGGGGCTGTCTCTTAGGTTTTACATTTAATTGAATTTTAATAGCAATTCAGAAACCTAAAAATAAATGCTTAATGAATTTCTCCTTTCTTACAGTTGGATGAGGGAAAGGAGGATGAAGTTGTTGTTTTTAAATAACTGAAGTGCTGCAAATGCAACTGTTGTATTTTTAACCAACAGAACCCACAGTAGAGGGGCCGGTGCCCCACAGGCCCACAGCCGCGACACAGACTGGAAAGCCAGGACCTCAGGGCCACTTGCTTGCTAATGTAGCCCAGCCCCTGTGAGCGGCCGCCTGCAGCAGTGGGTTTCTCCCACGCCCAGCCCGCCCTCAGCAGAAGCCCTGCCACTCCCCAAACTCTCCCGCAGGGACCGCGGTCTTTCTCTGTTTGGGATGGAGTTCTGAGAGGCGGAAATGTGAAAAGAGCAATCAGAACTGCTTGTTTTCCTTCCTCTGTTCCTTTTAGGGAATAACTGAGCGCAGTGCTGCCTGCCGGCATCGCCACTGGTGCGGCACCTGATTCCATGCTGCCCGCTCTGAGGACGTCAGACTGTTCTTACAATACCTCTGACTGGAGTGGATGTATCACATATCCTTTTAGGATCCATGCAGCTTTTTTGTTGTTGTCTTTCTTAAATTACTGGCTCATAAACATTTGTATACTGGTTTATGAACTTATTTACACTCCTTTCTCATGCAAAACAAACAAAAACCTTGACTTTTTACTATTAGGTAGCTGAATTTTTTTTTTTTTTATCCTCACTTGAGGGTATATCTTTATTGTTTTTTGTTTTGTTTTGTTTTGTTTGTTTTGTTTTGAGAGAAATAACAATCAGTTGCCTCCCAAACATGCATGGACCAGGAATTGATCAAACCCACGACCTTTTGGTGCAGGGGACGACGCTCAACCAACTGAGCCACACTGGCCAGGGCAGTAGCTGAATTTTTAAAAACAAATTCTGCAGTTGAAAAAAATAAGTAGTTGCTCTTCTACATTAGGGTTTTCCTTGCAGGTTGACACACAGTGGCTTTTTTTCCCTTTTCTGAGAGCTTCTTTCTTCTGGTGTGAGTTGTGAAAAAAACTTCCCATGCAGGTACATCTAGCTTACAATTTCCAATACTTGGGCATTGAGGTAGGGCAAGTCTTAGATCTGGACATGTAGTTGAAGGTTCGTCCTTATGGATAAACAATATTGACACTGGCCTTCTATTCGCACAGCCTAGGAAACACTCTTGGGAATGCATTTGGCAACCCAAGGGAACATTCGCTTCAACCTACAACATCTCACTCTCTCAAATCCGAAAGAACACTGCAATTATATTTTAGATTAGTTTTAATTTTTATGGTGGTTTTAACAAAAGTTTTATTATTAGGTTAGGACCCAGTTAAATCTAAATATAAAATCACTTCCTTTTATACCTGTTTTCTTCTCCATGGAACAAATGGAATTAAATTGTGTTTCTCTGTTGATGCTAACAAAAATCCTTTTAAATTCTCATTTATACTTTTTTTCTTTTTCCATAAGATATTTCTTTTTAAAGCCCCAAATCTTATCTAGGAAATATGAAAAGCAAAAGTTGATTTTGCTTATTTGCCTCTTAACTATTTAGCATTTATAGCTCTGTTGACTAGAGCATGACTCCAGTGAGCCCATGACTGAGATTTGACCTAAAAAGGCCAGTGAGCTTTTGCAGTTAGCAAACATAAAAGTGTCCAAAATGAGATGAGCCCAGCAACTGTCCCAAGTGTGAAGGAACCCCCGGGGGAACATGCAAGAGTGTGGATCTGAGCAAACAAGCAGAAGGTAGCCATCACCACTTGAGAAAAAGAAATTTCACAGATTCTTGTGTCAAATCCAGTAATCTCAAACAGTTGGTCTAGAAATCGGCAGATGTCTTTGAACCGTCTTTTAGACTGCATATGGAGTGGGGATGAATTAAAAACAATTTTTAAAAACCATTCAGATGCACATTGTGTGTGTTCCTTAAATGCAAAAAGTGATTTCCCATTGTTCTTGGTGTTGCTTGAATAGTCTTCAGGAAGGGTTGCTTGGGCTGGAAAACGACAGTGGGGCCCGCATTGAAATGAGACAACCCTGGCAGGGCAGTGCTGACCTGCTCCTTGCTGTGATGCACAGCTCGAAACCAGCATTGGGCTAATGGCGGTGGGGATGCATCTCCGTTCAAATGAACCAAATAATCAGGAAAATAAGAGGGTTTTGTTTTCTCATTACCCAGGGAGGATTCCACCATTTTAAGTGATTGTAAATTAGGTTCAATTTGAGCAATGAAGAGATTTAATTTGCCCTTTAATAAATATGAGAAATGGAGCAGGCCTGTGCAGATGATGCTCTGTGTTAAGCACACATTTCTTAAGGAGCAGATCCCATCGGACACTCATGGTTACATACTCTGAAAGCTTTAGCACAGTGGTTCTCAACCTTTCTAATGCCGCGACCCTTTAACACAGTTCCTCATGTTGTGTTGACCCCCAACCATAAAATTATATTCGTTGCTACTTCATAACTGTAATTTCGCGACCCACAGGTTGAGAACCGCTGCTGTAGAGCCTAAGACCATCGGAAAACACAGATACTTACATTACGATTCATAACAATAGCAAAATTACAGTTATGAAGTAGCAACGAAAATAAATTTATGGTTGGGGTCACCACAACATGAACTGTATTAAAGGGTCGCGGCATTAGAAAGGTTGAGAACCACTGCTTTAGGAGATGATGCCACATACTGTGCGTCATTCACACGCTACAAAGGGAAGGTGGCGTGGGGCTGAGGCAGTGGCACACCTTTCCCCTGGGGTCCCATCAAGGTGTACAGACAGGTGGGTGCAGGCTCCAGGCACTTTTTTCTCTCAATTCCTTGTGACATCTTTGGATTTTTTAAAAAATATATTTTATTGATTTTGTACAGAGAGGAAGGGAGAGGGATAGAGAGTTAGAATCATCGATGAGAGAGAAACACCGATCAGCTGCCTCCTGCACACCCCACACTGGGGACGTGCCCACAACCCAGGTACATGCCCTTGACCGGAATCGAACCTGGGACCCTCCAGTCCGCAGGCTGATGCTCTATCCACTGAGCCAAACCGGTTTCGGCAACATCTTTGGATAGGAGGTATGCTCCCTCCCCATTGGCTGCTAAGTTACTTAGTAATGAGATAATCCTCTTTGCACATTTTTCCTAAGCAAATGATGATTTCGTTAGGATCTTGAGAGGAGCCAGAGACAGAGTCCTGGCAGAAATTTGTGATCCTGGCTAATTCGAGGCAGTCTGCACTTGATCTAAAGCCTGAGGAGTATCATTGAAGAACTTTGTTCACACCTATTTGGTCGTTCTAGCAACACTGAACCCCTCTTAAGCATGGCGCATTAGAACGTATGGGAGACTGTCACCAACACTGGTGACAAATACATTGAATTTTAGTTTAGTCACAACCCCCAAACTCAGAATTCCCCCACCTACCTGTATGTTATTTCCATTGATTGGCTGCTTATGTGTTTGAATAGCAATGACCTAAAAGGACATTCTCTCTAATGGCTTGAAGACGTTTTGGGGAACTCTCAGTACATCCTTATAGATTTGTTTCATCATATCTGACATTTCTTTTGGAGGTAGAGAGAGGATATAGAGAAGGCACAATAATTTTGATGCTGCTATATTGGCATAATTTATCTCTTGACCTATAAGTGCACATACTTTATGTGTGACCATAATAATACATGACCAAAAGGGACATCACTGAATGTAACTCGCAAGAAACATCCTGCCCTAACCGGTTTAGCTCAGTGTATAGAGCGTCGGCCTGCAGACTCAAGGGTCCCAGGTTCGATTCTGGTCAAGGGCATGTACCTTGGTTGCAGGCACATCCCCAGTAGGGGGTGTGCAGGAGGCAGCTGATAGATGTTTCTCTCTCATCGATGTTCCTAACTCTCTATCCCTCTCTCTTCCTCTCTGTAAAAAATCAATAAAATACATTTTTTTTAAAAAATCCTGCTGGTGCTAACTGCTACCCATAGATGGACAGCTGGAGCAGGGTCCCTAATGCAGGCTTCCCCGAGGACTGGAGGTCAGGAAGGGGGAAGACCCTGTGGTAAAGTGGCCATCCCATGGTTATCCAGGTCACCTGATACCCTTAAGCAATCCCAAAGTAGGTTTTCTAGTCTGAAGCTTGTTTCTTGGCATATGGAATGAGATGTTGGTAGTCCCTTAAAATCCCTAAGTATTTGGTGGAACTGAAATGGCACAGAGCCATAGGCCTCACATTCTACTGTGGAGTAAAAAAGAAGGCTCTCTTACCCTTTGAGACAGCATGAGTGGACCTGGAGAGTATTATGCTAAGCAAAATAAGCCAGTCAGAGAAGAAAGACAAGTATCACATGATCTCACTCATGTGGAATCTAATGAACGAACTGATGAACAAAATAGATCCAGAGACACAGAAGCATGGAACAGTGCAGAATCTCAGAGGGAAGGCAGGGTGTGGGGGGAGAGATAAACCAAAGAACTTATCTATATATATATAAAAAGGTAATGTGCAAATTAGCCAGGACAGTGTAACGTCACAACTCAGGAAGAGGCTGTGCATGCAGGTGGGCAGAAGGGGACTGTGTGCGGCGAGGCAAGACATGGATGGCACAGGCCCGGAGAACAGGGCCTGCCAGCCACCGCCGTGTGCACCGGCAGCCCCTCTGAGCATGAGCTACAGAGGAAACACCTTTTCTGACCACCCATTGGTTAAGCTCCCTGTATGCTACTCAGTGTTCTTGGTAACTTGGGTAATAAGAATCCAAGAAGGTGACCTAGGGTTTTTCCACCTCACTCCTGGAGGAAAAAACAAAGGTCCGCTGCTGGAGGGCTAAGAAATGTCATATCCTGCCCTAGCCGGTTTGGCTCAGTGGATAGAGCCTTGGCCTGCTGACCACAGGGTCCAGATTCGATTCTGGTCAAGGTCATGTACCTAGGTTGCAGGCTCCTCCCTGGTCAGGGCCCACGTCAGGGCTCATGCAGGAAGCAAACAATTGAAGTGTCCCTCTCACATTGATGTTTCTCTCTGTCTCTCCCTCTCTCTTCCACACTCTAAAAATCAATGGAAAAATATCCTCAGGTGAAGATAAAGAAAGAAAGAAAGGTCATATCCTATAAAAGTGTCATCTTGAAAATGCCTATCATTTCATGGTGAAGTGACTTGATTCCGTGTTGATGAAAACACCTTGGCGGCTGCGGTGGCCAGCAGTGGTAGCAGCAGTGGTGTGATGGGGGCGGCACCTTCCCCTGATCAGCCTGGTTGCCTCCTGCAGGCCTAAGCCGTCAGTAGGACATCCCCTGAGGGCTCCCAGATTGGAGAGGGTGCAGGTTGGGCTGAGGGACTTTCCCCTACCCCCATGCATGAATTTCATGCACCGGGCCTCTGGTCTATAATAAAAGTGTAATATGCTAATTAGAACAGATATACCTCTGGACAATGTTACAGACAAAGCCGGGGCTGCGAGGGAAGCCTAGATCCCAGATGCCTGCTGGCAGCTGGAGGGAAGCCCGGGTTCTGGGTGCCAGAGGGAAGCCGGTGCCGGCAGCCAGGGGAAGGAAGGCCTACTCTTGCACGAATTTCATGCATTGGGCCTCTAGTACGTATATATGCATAACCTCTGGGCACAGACAATAGTGTGGTGAAGGCTTGGGGGAGGGGAGAAAGAGGCCTGGTGGAAGGGGTCAATGGGGAGGAGGGGAGGGAGGCGACATCTGTAATACTTTTAATAATAAAGACAAAAATAAAATTGAAAGACATATAGACTAAACTGAAAGGTTGGAAAAAATATTCTATGCAAACAGAAAAGAAAGCTGGTGTAGCAATGCTCATATTGGACAAAATAGACTTTAAAATAAAGAATGCAAAAAAAAAAAGACATTATATAACTATAAAGGGATCAATCCAATAAGAATACGAGTATAACAATGGTAAATATTTACACAACCAAATAGTAGCAGGTAATTACATAAAGGGAGAAAATCACAGTAAATACCCCATTTACTACATCCATGGATAAATAATCCAAACAGAAAATTAATAAGGAAATAATGGCCTTGAATGTCACATTAGGTCAGATCAACTTAGTAGAAATTGATAAAACTTTTTATCTAAAAACTGCAGAATAAACATTTTCGAGTACACATGGATCATTCTCCAGGATAAATTACATATTAGGCCACAAAACAAGCCTCAATAAATTCAAGAAGATTGAGATCATATCAAGAATCTACTATCCCAAACCAATATGCTCAATTAATATTTGACAAAGGAGGCATGAACATACAATGGAGTCAAGACAGTCTCTTCAGTAAATGGTGTTGGGAAAATTGGACAGATACATGCAAAAAAATGAAACTAGATCACCAACTTACACCATACACAAAAATAAACTCAAAATGGATACAGGACTTAAACATAAGACAAGAAACCATAAAAATACTAGAGGAATCCACAGGCAGCAAAATCTCAGACATATGCCAAAAGAACTTCACTGACACTGCCCCTAGGGCAAAGGAAGCTAAAGAGAAAATAAACAAATGGGACTACATCAAAATAAAAAGCTTTTTTACAGCAAAAGAAACTATCAACAAAACAACAAGAAATCCCACTGTATGGGAGAACATATTTGCAAATGTTATCACTGATAAAGGTTTAATCTCCAACATATACAGGCAGCTTATACAACTTAATAAGAGGAAGATAAATGATCCAATAAAAAAATGGGCAACGGACCTAAATAGAATCTTTTCAAAAGAAGACAGAAGGAAGGCCAAGAGACACATGAAAACATGCTCTATGTCACTAATTATCCTAGAGATGCAAATCAAAACGACAATGCGGTATCATCTCACACCTGTCAGAATGGCTATCATCAACAAATCAACAAATGACAAGTGTTGGTGAGGATGCGGAGAAAAAGGAACACTCGTGCACTGCTGGTAGGAATGCAGACTGGTGCAGCCACTGTGGAAAACAGTATGGAGTTTCCTCAAAAAACTGAAAATGGAACTCCCATTTGACCCAGTAATCCCACTCCTAGGAATATATCCTAAGAAACTGGAAACACCAATAAGAAAGGATATATGCACCCCTATGTTCATAGCAGCACAATTTACAATAGCTAAGATTTGGAAACGGCCTAGGTGCCCATCAGCAGATGAGTGGGTCAGAAAACTGTGGTACATCTACACAATGGAATACTATGCTGCCATAAAAAAGAAGGAATTCCTACCATTTGCAGCAACCTGGATGGAATTGGAGAACATCATGCTAAGTGAAATAAGCCAGTCTATGAAAGAAAAATACCACATGATCTCACTCATCTATGGATAATAAAGAAAATTATAAGCTGTTGAACCAAAAGATAGATACAGAGACAGTAAAGCATCAAACAGACTGTCAAATTACTGCGGGAAGGTTAGGGAGAGGTGGGGGAGATAAGAGATCAACTGAAGGACTTGTATGCAAGCATATAAGCATAACCAATGGACACAAAACTCAGGGGGGGAGGGGGGGAGGGCATGTATGGGAGTGGGGTGGGGTGGGGGGGCAATGGTAAGATATGTACACATATAATACCTTAATAAAAAAATGAAAAAAAAAGAATCTTTACTATAATGGCATGAAACTAGAAATCAACTATAGGGAGAAAAATGGAAAAAAATACAAATACGTGGAGAATAAACAACATGCTATTGAACAACTATCAAAGAGGAAGTAAAACAGGAAATAAAAAACTTCCTTGAGACAAATGAAAACAAAAACAACTTCAAAATTTATGGGATGTAACAAAAGCAGTTTTAAAAGGAAAGGTCATAGTTATATAGGTATACCTCAAGAAACAAAATAATGATATAGCCCTAGCCAGTTTGGCTCAGTGGATAGTGTGTCAGCCTGTGAACTGAAGGGTCCCAGGTTCGATTCCAGTCAAGGGCACATGCCCAGGTTGTGGGCTTGATCCCATTTTGGGGCATGCAGGAGGCAGCCAATCAATGATTCTCATCATTGATGTTTCTCTCCCTCTCCCTTCCTCTCTGAAATCAATAAAAATATATTTTTTAAAAAGTTGATATAAAAAATCTAACTTTACAGCCTGGCCAGTGTGGCACAGTTAGCACAGTTTGCACCAAGAGGTAGCCGGTTTGATTCCTGGTCAGGCACATGCCCGGGTTGCGGGCTCAATCCCCAGTAGGGCCATGCAAGAGGCAGCCAACCAATGTTTCTCAATGTTTCTCTCTTTCTCTCCCTCTCCCTTCCTATCACTCTCAAATTAACGAAAATATATTTTTAAAATTTTTAAATAAAAATCTAACTTTACATTTAAACAAACTAGAAAAAGATGAACAAACAAAACACAGAAGGAAATAATTAAATTCAGAATGGAAATAAACAAAATAGAAAAATGTTAATACACAGTAGAATAGGACAGACATCCTGAGCTGGTTCTTTGAAAAGATAAAATTGACAAACCTTTAGCCAAATTTATTAAGGAAAATGAAGGCCCTGGCTCAGAGTGTCATCTTGATATGCTTAAGGTTGCAGGTTTGATCTCCTGTCAGGGTACATACAAGAAGCGACCACTGAATGCATTAATAAGTGGAATAACAAATCAATGTTTCTCTTAAAATCCATAAATTAAAAAAATTTTAAAAAGAAAAATGGCCCTAGCAGGTTTGACTCAGTAGATAAAGCGTCCACATGCAGACTGAAAGTCCTGGGTTCCTGAAATAAATAAAAATATATTTAAATATATATATATACTCAGGTGTCTGGCCTGTGGGGCTCAGTGGTTGAATGTCAACCTATGAACAAGGTCACAGTTTGGTTCCTAGTCAGTGCACATGCCTGGATTACAGGTCATATACATACATATATATCCATCCTCAAGTGAGGATTTTTTTTAAAAATTACAGGCCGCCCTAGCTGGTTTGGCTCAGTGGGTAGAGCATCAGCCTGCAGACTGAAGGGTCCTAGATTTGATTCCAGTCAAGGGCACATGCCCAGGTTGCAGGCTCAATCCCCAGTGAGGGGTGTGTAGGAGGCAACCTATCAATGATTCTCGCTCATCATTGATGTTTCTATCTCTCCCTCTTCCTTCCTCTCTGAAATCAATAAAAATGTATTTAAAAAAACAATTACAGGCCAACATCTTTAATGAGCATAGATACAAAATTCTCAACTCAGCAAACCACATTCAACAATAATATAAAACTATGATACACCTAGACCAAGTAGGATTTATCCCAGGGATGCAAGATGGTTCAGCATCTATAAGGCAGTCAATATGATACATCACATTAACAAAATGAAAGAGAAATATCATATGATCATCTCAATAAATGCAGGAAAAGCATTTGACAAAATTCAATATTCTCTTATGATAACTCTCAACAAGAAGGAATATAGCTCAACATAATAAAGACTATATTACAAACCTACAGTTAATGTCATACTCAATGATGAAAAGCTAAAAGCTTTTCCTCTAAGATCAGGAAAAAGACAATGATGTCCACTATCACCACTTCTATTCAATATAGTACTAGCCACAGCAATCAGGCAAGAAAAAGGAATAAAAGGCATCAAAATAGGAAAAGAAGTAAAACTTTCACTATTTGTTGGTGACATCATACTATCCTATCTAATAAAAGAGTAATATGCAAATTAACCATCACTCTGCTACACCCACAAGCCAATCAGGAGCGAGTATGCAAATTAACCCCAACCAAGATGGCTGCGGCCACGGAGCTAGCAGGAGGGAGGCTTGGGTTTCCCAGACAATGAAGGAAGCCAAGCTTTCCACACACCCTGGCCAGCCTAGGCCTCCGCTTAAGGCTACAAAGTTTCAATTATAAAAGGTTAAAAAAAATCCCAACAGAAATGGCTGCTGTCATGGAGCGAACAGGAGGCTTGGCTCCACTTCAGGCTACAAAGTTTTAATTGTAGAAGATAAATAAATCCCAGATACCAGGGCCTCCGGTTGGGTCGCCGGGGGGCATGGCCAGCCTGCAAACCACTACAGGCCCCTCGCCCAGGCTGCCCCATGCCCCAAGGGAGTCCCCACCCTGATCCAGGACACCCTTCAGGGCAAACCAGCTGGCCCCCCCCATGCACCAGGCCTCTATCCTATCTAATAAAAGAGTAATATGCAGATTGACCATCACTCAAAGACACAAGATGGCTGCCCCAATGTGGTCAAAGATCCTGCCCCCATATGGACACAAGATAGCCACCACAAGATGGCCAGCAGGGGAGGGCAGTTGGGAGGGACCAGGCCTGCAAGGGAGGGCAGTTGGGGGCAATCAAGCCTGCAGGGGAGGGCAGTTAGGGGTGACCAGGCCAGCAGAGGAGGGAAGTTGGGGGTGACCAGGCCTGCAAGGAAGGGCAGTTGGGGGAACCCAGGCCTGCAGGGGAGAGGGGTTGAGGGGGACCAGGCCTGCAGGGGAGGGCAGTTAGGAGTGACCAGGCCTGCAGGGGAGGGCAGTTAGGGCAAACAGGCTGGCAGGGGAGCAGTTAGGCATCAATTAGGCTGTCAGGGGAGTGGTTAGGGGGTGATCAGGCTGGCAGGCAGAAGCAGTTAGGGGCAAATAGGAAGGCAGGCAGGCAAGCACTTGGGAGCCAGCAGTCCTGGATTGTGAGAGGGATGTCCGACTGCCCATTAAACTGGCAGTTGGATATCCCTCGAGGGGTCCCAGATTGGAGAGGGTGCAGGCTGGGCTAAGGGACACCCCCTCATGCACGAATTTTGTGCACCGGGCCTCTAGTATATAGATAACCCTAAAGACTCTACACACAAAAAACTATTAGCACAACACAAAATCAACATACAGAAATAACAAACCATCAGAAGGAGAAATTAAGAAGACAATCACATTTACAATTTATAATTGCATCAAAAAGCATAAAATACCTAGGAATAAATCTAACCAAACAGTTAAAAGACCTGTACTCTGAAAACTATAAGACATTGAAGAAAGAAATTGAATAGGGTACAAATAAGTGGAAGGATATACTGTGCTTGTAGGTTAAAAGGATTAACAATATTTATCCTTACTACCTAAAGCAAGATACAGATTTAATGTAATTCCTATAAAAATATCAATGGCATTCTTCTCAGAACTACAACAACTAATCCTAAAAAGTTATATGGAACTCAAAAGATTCCAAATACCGTATTTTCCGGCGTATAAGACAACTTTTTAACCCAGGAAAATCTTCTCAAAAGTCGGGGATCGTCTTATACGCCGGGTGTCGTCTTATAGGGCGGGTGCTGAAACTTCCTGGCCGGACTGGAGAATCTGCAGTCGCCGCATACAGTGGGGGAAGAGCTCAAAAACGGCCGCACTCCATTCATTTCAATGGTCCCGGACGGAGACCGCAAGTGTCTCCGGTCAGCTCCTTTTTGTGCCGCATACGGTCTCCTTCCGGCTCCATTGAAATGAATGGAGTGCGGCCGGGTGCTCGCCGCATATGGCAGGGATGCGGCCGCGGCCGTTTTTGAGCTCCCCACACCATATGCGGTGACCATATGAAAGCAGCAAGGGCGGTGCTGTACAAGTACGGTAGAAGAAAATCCACTCACCAGGATTCGTGGAAAGAAGTGACTTAACGCAGTCCCGATGACAAGGTGAGGGGGCGCCTCACTGGGAAGGTGTAAGTGAAGGGCGGAGCAAGCTGCAGGTGTTCAGGATGCCCGGGGTATGGAAAAAAGAGATAGAGCTGTGCCCAGAAAAACACGCCTCTTTCACACGTCTGGCCTGCCCTTGTATCCTATTACCATACCTCCTTCTCTGCCTCTCAGATCTCGCTCCTGAGGACTGCAGTGAAGCGGCATTGCTAACTCTCCAGGGACTTGCCTGGCACTTGCTCTTTCTCTATTGTTTGTTATCTTCCTCCTATCATCATCAGTTCCAGTTTGGTTGACAGCTTAGAAAACAAACAGCATGGCAGCTCCCCTGGGTTTATTGTCTTATCCTTCCTTTCAGCTTTAGAGTGAATTAGGAAAAGTTTAATCCACTTGCACTGTTTTATGTTTACATGTTTGATGACAAACAGCCTTATGTTTATAAGTGACAGTTTTCCTGCTAAGTACCTGCATGTCATAAGCATTTGAATTAAAATTACCATATTGAAATCAAATCTGATGTTTTTTTAATTTTTATTTGGTGTGCATTGGAAGAGGGATAGTCTTATATGGCGAGTATATCCCAAACTCTATATTTTAACTGGAAAAGTTGGGGGTCGTCTTATACACCCAGTCGTCTTATATGCTGGAAAATATGGTAACAAAAGAAATTTTGAGAAAAAACAAAGTGGGAGGCATCATGCTCCTAACTTCAACTACACTGAGTGGCCAGATTATTATGATCTCTGAACGCATAATAATCTGGCCACTCAGTGTGTGTGTGTGTGTGTATACTAGAGGCCAGGTGCACAAAATTTGTGCATGTCGGGGGGGGAGGGGTGTCCCTCAGCCCAGCCTGCACCCTCTCCAATCTGGGACTCTGAGAGGGATGTCCAGCTGCCCGTTTAGGCCCGATCCCAGGATTGGGCCTAATCGAGCAGCTGGACATCCCTCTCACAATCCAGGACTGCTGGCTCCCAACTGCTGGCCTGCCTGCCTTCCTGATTGCCCCTAACTGCTTCTGCCTGCCAACCTGATCACCCCCTAACCACTCCCCTGCCAGCCTGATTGAAGCCTAACTGCTCCCCTGCCAGCCTCATTCACCCTAACTGCCCTCCCCTGCAAGCCTGGTCACCTCTAACTGCCCTCCCATGCAGGCCTGGTCACCCTTAACTGCCCTCCCCTGCAGACCTGGTCCCCCTCAACTGCTCTCCCCTGCAGGCCTGGGTCCCCCCCAACAGCCCTTCCCTGCAAGCCCGGTTGCCCCCAACTTCCCTCCTCTACCGGCCTGGCCCTCCCCTGCAGGCTTGATCACCCCCAACTGCCCTCCCTTGCAGGCCTGGTCCCTCCCAACTGCCCTCCTCTGCTGGCCTGATCGCTCACAACTGCCCTCCCCTGCTGGCTATCTTGTGGTGGCCATCTCGTGTCCACATGGGGGCAGCCATCTTGTGTTGGAGTGATGGTCCATTTGCATGTTACTCTTTTATTAGATAGGATAGAGGCCTGGTACATGGGTGGGGGCCAACTGGTTTACCCTGAAGGGTGTCCTGGATCAGGGTGGGGGTTCCCTTGGGGCGTGGGGCGACCTGAGAGAGGGGCCTGTGGTAGTTTGCAGGCTGACCACACCCCCCGGCAACCGAAGCGGAGGCCCTGGTATCTGGGATTTATTTATCTTCTATAACTGAAATTTTGTAGCCTTCAGCGGAGGCCAGGGCAGGCCAAGAACTTGGCTTCCTCCATCGCCAGGGAAACCCAAGCCTCCTGCTCGCGCTCCATGGCTGTAGCCATCTTGGTTGGGTTAATTTGCATACTCACTCCTGATTGGCTGGTGGGCGTGGCTTGTGGGTGTGGCAGAGGCATGGTCAATTTGCATATTGCTCTTTTATTAGATAGGATATATATATATACATACATACATACATATATGAATGAGGCCCGGTGCGTGAATTCGTGCATGAGTGGGGGCCGGCCAGCCTGGCCATGGGGAGGGGACATGGGCCGTTGGCCGGCCTGCCTGCTGGTCAAACTCCTGGTCGAGGGGACAATTTGCATATTAGCCTTTTATTATATAGGATATACACTGAGTGGCCAGATTATTATGCATTCAGAGATCATAATAATCTGGCCACTCAGTGTATACTACAAAGCTACAACAATCAAAAGTGTAGAATACTGGCATAAAGACAAATAAGATGATCAATGGACTATAATATGTGACTTTTATGAAATATGTATTTGATCTTCCTTCTGTTTCTGGCACAGAGATCCTAGAATCCTTAGAATCCCCTAAGCTTGACAAGAGCTATTGTTGTGTTGGCTGCGTCATTTTTTTCTTTGACAATCTGGGAAAAGAGGTCCGTGCCCCTGGCTGAATACATAGCCAGGTGCCGTGCGTTGTAAAACTCGCGGCACAGCGGCTGAGAATCGCTGCTCTGGGCCTATGGAATTGAAATGATTGCAGTCTGTTTCATCATTTTTACAAGCACTTGCCATCGTTTATTTCACATTTACTGGTTAAAGGCAGGCCTCTGTAGTAGGGACCTACTTTCCCATGAACCCTGTGGCTGAGTTTATATGTGTGATGGCCGGGGGCGGGGGTCCTACTGTATAAACTGGGAGTTCTCCCTATTAGCTTCCAAACAGACAACAAAGGCTAAATAATAAAATTGCTAGTGTGAAGCATACAGAGTTGTTTTTTTAATTGAAATTCAACAATAACCAAAGTAATTGTAACAAGATTTGTGGGGTGGGGGTGGAGGAGGAGCATTTTATCACTGCTGCTGTTTAGATTGCCAGTGCAAGGTTTTACAGTGAAAAGCAGGTAAGCTAATAGATTTTATTATTGTTTTTAAGTTCTCTACATCTGTCTCATCAATGTTACATTGCGCAACCTTGTGATGATCTAAGAATGAAGTCACAGGCAGAAGGGTAAAGTGGAGGTCATTGAACAAGGGCAACAATCTAACGTATATACTCAATCTAGACACCCTAAAACACAATGTAAAAGTACAACAAATCCCCACAGACCATGCACCCTTATGCCCAGTGCCCCGCTCCAGTCCGCCCTGGAGTCCCCCTGTCTTCTTCCAGCCCCTGGCTGGGGACTCACCTGCTCCAGACCCACGGCCCGAGGCAGAGGTGAGGTGGGAGAGCACTCAGCTTGGAGATAATAACTTCTGTGTCAAGTACACACAGACATACCTGCGGGGCTGAAAGGTGTCCCACTGGATGCCCCTGATCCACGCAGGAGGAAGCAACAAAACCCCGGAAAGCGCTGGAGCCGAGAGGAGGATGAGGATGTGAGGGTCATGGCCCCACAGAGAAATGGCAGGACACTGCCCGGGAAGGCGGGACAAGAGCTCAGATGGATGGGCCTGAGGAGACGCCACCTATTAGAAGAGGCCACCGTGTGATGGCCAGCAAGCTGACGGACAAGATGCTGCGGGATAGGGCCAAGAAACAGCACAGAACAGCCAGCTGGCCCGCCGCCCGGACCCCTGCTTTTCACGGCCCCCCACGAGCCCGACTGGAGATTGTGCATTTGCCATTTTCCTCCGGGGACTTTCTTTTCCATAAAGGGAAGATATCAAGTGGCTGAACAACAGGCTCTGCAGAAATCTTTTTTTAAATAATAAAATAAATCCTTTGAAGTTGTCCACATGTGAACAGGAGCAAAGCAGCTGTGATGCATTTTGATGAAACCAATGAACAAAAAGGAGAAGTTGCCTGCGGAGGTGCCTGGCTTTCAAATGCAATCTTTTCAAGGCTTGAGGGTCTGGGTCTAACGCAAGGGAAGTCTGTAATCTGGGGACACTGAGGAGGAAAGACTGTAAAGGACACCTGGAAAGCTTGTAACAAGGAATTCGGTAAAACTTGAGGAAGGAAGAGAAAAGCCCTTAATGACCAAAACCAAGCAAAGGAAACATGAAGTCTGAGTGTCATCGAATTCAAGAGAAGAGTCCTGGCTGGTGGCTCAGTGGTTAGTGTGTCAGCCAGCCCACCAAAGGGTCTCGGGTTTGATTCCCCATCAAGAGCACCTATCTGGGTTGAAGGTTCAATCCCTGCCCCTGCTCAGGGCACATGTGGGAGGCAACCAATCGATGTGTCTCTCTCACATTGATGTTTCTCTCTCTCTCTCTCTCTCTCTCTCTCTCTCTCTCTCTCTCTCCTTCCCCCACCATGCCTCCCTTCCTTCTCTTCTCTCTAAAAGTCAATGGAAAAAATATCTTCTGTTGAGAATCCTATATAACAAAAGGCTAATATGCAAATTGTCCCCTTGACCGGGAGTTCGACCAAGAGTTCGTTCAGGGGCCAAGGCCGGCCAGCCAACTGCCTGCGGCCCCTCCACCCCACCGGACTCACCCACAATTGGCCCCTCCCACCCTGATCAGGGGTGAGTCGGCCAGACCCCACCCATGCATGAATTCATGCATTGGGCCTCTAGTTAAAATTAAAAAAGAATTCAAGAGAAGGAAAGATACCAGACTCAAGAAAAGCATAGAGCAGTTACTGCAGGAAGCAAACATGAGCGAGCAAGACTCTAGGCCTCCCAACATCTTCAGAACACTGTTCTCCCGCCTGGCCACACTGCATCACCTGGCCACACACTATAGTCACCTGGCCACACACTGCATCACCTGGCCACACACTATAGTCACCTGGCCACACACTACAGTCACCTGGCCACACACTGCAGTCACCTGGCCACACACTACAGTCACCTGGCCACACACTGCATCACCTGGCCACACACTGCAGTCACCTGGCCATACACTACAGTCACCTGGTCACACACTGCAGTCACCTGGCCCCACACTGCAGTCACCTGGCCACACACTGCATCACCTGGCCACACACTGCAGTTACCTGGCCACACACTATAGTCACCTGGCCACACACTGCATCACCTGGCCACACACTGCATCACCTGGCCACACACTACAGTCACCTGGCCACACACTGCATCACCTGGCCCCACACTACAGTCACCTGGCCCCACACTGCAGTCACCTAGCCACACACTACAGTCACCTGGCCACACACTGCAGTCACCTGGCCACACACTGCAGTAACTTTGCCACACACTGCAGTCACCTGGCCACACACTACAGTCACCTGGCCACACACTGAAGTCACCTGGCCACACACTACAGTCACCTGGCCCCACACTGCAGTCACCTGGCCCCACACTGCAGTCACCTGGCCCCACACTGCAGTCACCTGGCTACACACTGCAGTCACCTGTCCACACACTGCAGTCACCTGGCCACACACTACAGTCACCTGGCCAAACACTGCAGTCACCTGGCCCCACACTGCAGTCACCTGGCCCCACACTGCAGTCACCTGGCTACACACTGCATCACCTGGCCACACACTATAGTCACCTGGCCACACACTGCAGTCACCTGGCCACACACTACAGTCACCTGGCCACACACTGCAGTCACCTGGCCATACACTGCAGTCACCTGACCACACACTGCAGTCACCTGGCCATACACTACAGTCACCTGGCCACACACTGCAGTCACCTGGCCATACACTACAGTCACCTGGCCACACACTGCAGTCACCTGGCCCCACACTACAGTCACCTGGCCCCACACTGCAGTCACCTGGCTACACACTGCAGTCACCTGGCCACACACTACAGTCACCTGGCCACACACTGCATCACCTGGCCCCACACTACAGTCACCTGGCCCCACACTGCAGTCACCTAGCCACACACTACAGTCACCTGGCCACACACTGCAGTCACCTGGCCACACACTGCAGTAACTTTGCCACACACTGCAGTCACCTGGCCACACACTACAGTCACCTGGCCACACACTGCAGTCACCTGGCCACACACTACAGTCACCTGGCCCCACACTGCAGTCACCTGGCCCCACACTGCAGTCACCTGGCCCCACACTGCAGTCACCTGGCTACACACTGCAGTCACCTGTCCACACACTGCAGTCACCTGGCCACACACTACAGTCACCTGGCCAAACACTGCAGTCACCTGGCCCCACACTGCAGTCACCTGGCCCCACACTGCAGTCACCTGGCTACACACTGCATCACCTGGCCCCACACTACAGTCACCTGGCCCCACACTGCAGTCACCTAGCCACACACTACAGTCATCTGGCCACACACTGCAGTCACCTGGCCACACACTGCAGTCACTTTGCCACACACTGCAGTCACCTGGCCACACACTACAGTCACCTGGCCACACACTGCAGTCACCTGGCCACACACTGCAGTCACCTGGCCCCACACTGCAGTCACATGGCTACACACTACAGTCACTTTGCCACACACTGCAGTCACCTGGCCACACACTACAGTCACCTGGCCCCACACTGCAGTCACATGGCTACACACTGCAGTCATCTGGCCACACACTGCAGTCACCTGGCCCCACACTGCAGTCACCTGGCCCCACACTGCAGTCACCTGGCTACACACTGCATCACCTGGCCCCACACTACAGTCACCTGGCCCCACACTGCAGTCATCTGGCCACACACTGCAGTCACCTGGCCACACACTACAGTCACCTGGCCACACACTGCAGTCACCTGGCCAAACACTACAGTCACCTGGACACACACTGCAGTCACCTGGCCACACACTAAAGTCACCTGGCCCCACACTGCAGTCACCTGGCCACACACTGCAGTCACCTGGCCACATACTGCATCACCTGGCCACACACTGCAGTCACCTGGCCACACACTGCAGTCACCTGGCCACACACTGCAGTCACCTGGCCCCACACTATAGTCACCTGGCCACACACTGCATCACCTGGCCACACACTGCAGTCACCTGGCCATACACTACAGTCACCTGGTCACACACTGCAGTCACCTGGCCCCACACTGCAGTCACCTGGCCCCACACTGCAGTCACCTGGCCCCACACTGCAGTCACCTGGCCATACACTACAGTCACCTGGCCACACACTGCAGTCACCTGGCCACACACTGCAGTCACCTGGCCCCACACTACAGTCACCTGACCACACACTGCAGTCACCTGGCCATACACTACAGTCACCTGGTCACACACTGCAGTCACCTGGCCACACACTATAGTCACCTGGCCACACACTGCAGTCACCTGGCCACACACTGCAGTCACCTGGCCACACACTGCAGTCACCTGGCCATACACTGCAGTCACCTGGCCACACACTGCAGTCACCTGGCCACACACTGCAGTCACCTGGCCACACACTGCAGTCACCTGGCCACATACTGCATCACCTGGCCACACACTGCAGTCACCTGGCCACACACTGCAGTCACCTGGCCACACACTGCAGTCACCTGGCCCCACACTGCAGTCACCTGGCCCCACACTGCAGTCATCTGGCTACACACTGCAGTCACCTGGCCCCACACTGCAGTCACCTGGCCCCACACTGCAGTCACCTGGCTACACACTGCATCACCTGGCCCCACACTACAGTCACCTGGCCACACACTGCAGTCACCTGGCCACACACTGCAGTCACCTGGCCACACACTACAGTCACCTGGCCACACACTGCAGTCACCTGGCCACACACTACAGTCACCTGGTCACACACTGCAGTCACCTGGCCACACACTATAGTCACCTGGCCCCACACTGCAGTCACCTGGCCACACACTGCAGTCACCTGGCCACACACTGCAGTCACCTGGCCCCACACTATAGTCACCTGGCCACACACTGCAGTCACCTGGCCACACACTGCAGTCACCTGGCCATACACTACAGTCACCTGGTCACACACTGCAGTCACCTGGCCCCACACTGCAGTCACCTGGCCACACACTGCAATCACCTGGCCACATACTGCATCACCTGGCCCCACACTGCAGTCACCTGGCCACACACTGCAGTCACCTGGGAGCTATGAAACCACCGAGGCTGTGCCCCACTTCCAGAAAGCCTCGTTTTTGGTCTCAGGTGTGGCCTAATGCTGGATTTTAAAAGCTCCCCAAGTGATTCTAATGGGCAGCCAGGATAGACAACCAGAAGCTCTTACTTCCAAAGAAGAAAGAAATTCAAGTTTTGAATAATTGCATGAAGCAGCTGACAGTGACCAGATGACACAATTTTAAAGTTGGAAAAGGCCATGAACAAAATTAACTATTGTACGTGACCTAGAAGAACACTAATGCCTGTCAGTAGCCGGCTGGACACCACACTGAGGTGGATGCAGTGTGGCCAGGTGAGGCAGGCAGCCTGGGCTTGCGGGAATGGAAGACAGGGGAGCCCAGAAAGCCACAGTAAGACCCGGTGGCCAAGAGGAACGCAGTACTGTCACCACCCTCCACTCCCTGCTCCGAGGCACAGAGGCGCTGATTCTCCCTCCCTACCTCCTGCTTAAACTGCCGACCCCCATGAGCACTGATCAGGGGGGACCTTCCTGGGGGCGGTAACGAGCTGTGGGCCACCTTGCCTCATGGTGAAGGCGTAAACACAGTCACCAGGCACCACAGCTGCAAAAGGAAGTCACCGCCCTGAGATGGAAAATTCTGCGAGCCCGCGTCGTCCAACAGCCGGCCTGCGGCCTGGCCCTGGAGCTCCATGGGTTGGAGTGTCTTCCCGGCGCACCAAGGTTGGGACACATGCAGGAGGCATCCAATGGATGCGTTAATAAGTGGGACAACAAACCAATGTTTCTCTCGCGCTCTCCCTCCCTTGCTCCCTTTCTCTCAAACCAATAACATTTAAACAATTAAAAAGCCGCCTTCCTTGTCCCCAGCTGATGAAAGCACCCGCACAGCCAGCCCGGCCCACTGGAGGACCAGCCGATCCCCAGGCTGCCTCCCTGGGGCTGGAATCTCCCTGGGGGTTCCCCTCGGGTTCTACCTTGGGGAACCCAAGTACCCCAACGCCTGGAACACGTCCCCACACAGATGATCTGACACAGCACCAAAGATAAGCCTCAAAAAAGTCAGACAGGAAAGAGTACATTCCATGTGATTCTAATTGTGTGAAGTTCAAGAACAGGCAGAAGTAACCTGTGGGACAGCAATGAGAACAGTGGTTGCCCTGGGGCCGTGGTCGACAAACTGCGGCTCTTTAGCCCCTTGAGTGTGGCTCTTCCACAAAATACCACGGCCTGGGCGAGTCTATTTTGAAGAAGTGGCGTTAGAAGAAGTTTAAGTTTAAAAAATTTGGCTCTCCAAAGAAATTTCAATCGTTGTCCTGTTGATATGTGCCTCTGTTGACTCATGAGTTTGCCGACCACTGGCCTGGGGGGCAGAGGGGGACGTAGCTGCAAAGAACCACAAGTGGAATGTTCTCTACCTTGTTTTGAGTTGTGGTTACCCGAGCATATCCGGTTGTCAAAATTCATCAAACTGAACACAATCTGAGAGTATTTTATTGTAAGTTATACTCAGTTGTTCTAAAAGAATGCTGCATTTAAAAAGAGACCATTTCTAATCCAAACTGAGTCACGAGGTATAAGAGCAGAGTCCTCTAACCTCTGCATCAGCAGAGAAGGAAGCTGTGCAGGAGAGAGAGGCACAGAGACAGAGAGAGAACGGGAGGAGGGCAGACTCTCTTAGCTGCAGGGAAGCAAAGATCCTCTAAGCAGGGAATCCAGGAGGAGGCGAGTTACAGGAAGGAGAGCGTGGAATAACCCGAAGTCGCTCGGTGGGCAGGAAGCCACCAGAGCGGGCTCTGCTGCTGCTGCTGAGCCGGAAGAGCTCTTGCTGGAGAGAGGCCAGCAGCTGGCCTGTGACAGAAATTAATAGAAGGAAAACCAAAGACAGTGATGCGTTAAATGCCAGTGCCTATAAAACCAGTTCTGGAAATACAGGCTCATAAAACCCTACGATAGAGAGGCTCTAGAAGCCAGGGCCAGCACCCCTTTCTGTGATGGGTCAGCATTCTGGGCTGTGCAGGCCACAGGGTCTCCGCAGCAAATTCTCGGCACCTGAAAGCACCATAGACCATACATAAGCGAACGAGTGTGCCCAAGTTCCAGTAAAACTCTCTCTACAAAAACAGATGGCAGAGAGAAATAAGAGGGAATAAAAAAAAGCACAATTCATTTGTGGAATATAATGAACCACATAAACTGATGAACAAAAATAGATACAGAGACAGAGAAGCATCGAACAGTCTGCCAAACATTGTTGGGAAGGCGGGGGTTGGGGGGGTAAGAGATCAACCAAAGGACTTGTATACCTGCATATGAGCATAACCAATGGACACAGACACTAGGGGGGTGAGGACATGTGCTGGAGGGTGGGGGTGGCCGGGTAGAGGTCAATGGGGGGGAAAGAGACATATGTAGCCGAAACCGGTTTGGCTCAGTGGATAGAGCATCAGTCTGTGCACTGAGGGGTCCCAGGTTCGATTCCGGTCAAGGGCATGTACATTGGTTGCGGGCGCATCCCCGGTGGGGGATGTGCAGGAGGCAGCTGGTCGATGTTTCTCTCTCATCGATGTTTCTAGCTCTCTGTCCGCCTCCTTTCCTCTCTGTAAAAAAAATCAATAAAATATAAATAAAAAAAAGAGACATATGTAATACTATATGTAATACTTTAAACGATAAAGAATTAAAAAAGAAAAAGAAGAAAAAGAAAAAGAAAAACAGATGGCAGAGCTTTGCAAGACAGGCCCAGAGGCCGGTGCATCCCAGTCCAAAGGGAGTTGGAAAGAAGGGGCCAGCCCACCCTGGAGCCCACACGTGGCTTTCACTCACATTCGGGGGCCAGAACAGATCGGTTGGCCAGAACAGGGTGCAAGGGAGGCGGCAGGTGCTCGGCACCATCAGCAGCCACGTGTCTACCAGAAGCAGACATCTACAAACAACAACGAGCAGAGCCACAAGCCGGTGCGGCAACGATGCAGGACACAAGCTCAATATACCAAAGCCAGTGGCGCTTCTCTACACTCAGCAAGGAGCAACCCAAACACGAAGATCAAGTCAAGAAAACAATTCCACTCACAAAAGCACCAAAATAGGATAAAACACTTAGGATCAAATTCAACCCCCCAAGAAAGTGCAAGACTTGTACACTGAAAACTGCAAACCATGATTTAGTCCTCTGGGGTTTGTATAGCAGGTACATTACCTAGGCATGATTGATTACACCTTTAGCCATTGGTGATTACACTCAAACTTCAGCCCCTCTCCCCTCTCTGGAAGACAGAGGGACTCAAGTTGCACCTCTAATCAGGGTTGGCTCCCCTGGCACCCAGCACCCCACCCTTAGGGGCTTCCAAAAGTCACCTCATTCACACAGTCTGGTGTGATTGAAAGGGGGTTGTTATGAATAACAAGATACTCCTTTTAAAAAATATTTTTTATTCTGCCAAGCCGGCATGACTCAGTGGTTGAACATTGACCTATGAACCAAGAGGTCACAGTTCTATTCCCAGTTGAGGCACATGCCTGGGTTGCAGGCTCAATCCCTGGTGTGGGGTGTGCAGAAGGCAGCCAATCAATGATTCTCTCTCATCATTAATGTTTCCATCTCTCTTTTCCTCTTCCTTCCTCTCTGAAATCAATAAAAAAATATTTTTAAAATGATATTTTTCATTCTGGAATGTAGTTTTAAAGCTCTTGTTATTTAAAGTATTAGAGGCCCGGTGCACAAAATTCATGCACAGGTGTGTGTGTGTGTGTGTGTGTGTGTGTGTGTGTGTGTGTCCCTCAGCCCAGCCTGCACCCTCTCCATCTGGGACATCCCTCTCACAATACAGGACTACTGGCTCCCAACCACTCACCTGCCTGCCTGATTGCCCCTAACCGCTTCTGCCTGCAGCCTGATCACCCCCTAACCACTCCCTTGCCAGCCTGATTGACGCCTAAGTGCTCCCCTGCCAGCCCGATTGCCCCCAACTGCCCTCCCCTGCAGACCTGGTCGCCCCTAACTGCCCTCCCCTGCAGACCTGGTCCCCCTCAACTGCCCTCCCCTGCAGGCCTGATTGCCCACAACTGCCCTCCCCTGCAGGCCTGATTGCCCCCAACTGCCCTCCCCTGCAGGCCTGATTGCCCCCAACTGTCCTCCCCTGCAGGCCTGATGCCCCCAACTGTCCTCCCTTGCAGGCCTGGTCCCCTGCAACTGCCCTCCCCTGCAGGCCTGATCACCCACAACTGCCCTCCCCTGAAGGCCATCTTGTGTCTACATGGGGACAGCCATCTTGTGTGCTGGAGTGATGGTCAATTTGCATATTACCTCTTTATTATATAGGATAGTTGACGTATATGTTATATTAGTTTCAGGTGTGCAAGACACTCCTTTTGCCTTTATGGCTCTGGAGTTGTGTCAGGAACCAAGGACAAAGGACCAAACAAATATTACACCAAAAGATGCTCCCATGGCTCTTGTCAAGCTTAGGGGATTCTAAGGGTTCTAGGGTCTCTGTGCCAGAAACAGAAGGAAGATCAAATACCTATTTCATAAAAGTCACATATCACAGGCTGCCTTGACCTCCTGGTTCATAGGTCGACTCTCAACTACTGAGCCATGGGGCCAGGCATACTAGTTTCATAATTTTTTAATATCTTGACCCTGCATTGTGAGGTCATCTTTAGCAAATCAAGCACAGTGCCGCGTATGTCCATTTGGTGTGTAGAATATTTAAAATGAGTAGAACACGAACAAACGAATGAACGGACGATGAGCATTATAATGTTGCTTTGTTCTTTCCTCTGCACTGTGTTCCCCCTTCCCCTTATCTGGTTCTTAGGCTGGTCAAATAATCAAATGGACAGGAGACAGGTGAACAGAAGAAAGTGTAATTTGTGTGCACGAGATCTCAATGCAGGAGAGGTCCAGGGACAGAAAGGTAAAATGAGGCATACGTGACATCCTCGCTAAGGATGAGGTCAGGCTCCTGGGGCGTCAGAAGGGACGAGGGCCATTTGTGGGTCCGTAAGAAGAACAGATGTTCAGTAATTAGATGTTTGCCCTGCCATATAGACATGTCAAACGTTATATCTGCTAACAACCCATTTTTACGAGCAGGGCCCCTAATTTAAATTCTTCTGGGTAGTTAAGAGGGAAACAGAAGTTTCTCTTGAGCCCGCAAGGCCTCCATTACCTTTAGCTCAAAGTAACCCACATGCCATACATGATATCACGGGGCAACTCGCTCTGAACCCCTACACCCCTTTGCATTTACCTAGAGCTGTCTCCACTCTAAACCACCTCAAATCCTTTAGGTGGCAGGTGGGTTATAATATGAGATAAACCAGAGGGTTGAAAATGAGGGGCCCCCATGGAACCAAAACAGACAGGACACTGTCTGGTTGAGCCCCTGGGATGTGACACGTTCGGAGGGTCCGTCCCATGCTGCTGTGTGGCTCTGTTGTTTATCCTCTTCCTTGCTTCTTGTTTTAAAAGCCTTGGCTGTGGCTTTTTGATCCCAAAGAACAATTTGATCCAACCCATTATTTATGTATTAGTTTCCTGTGGCTGCTGTAACAAATCACCAGAAACTTGATGGCCTAGAACAGACATGCACTCGCTCACGTTCTGAGGCTCTAGGGAAGAAGCTGTGCCATGCCTCCTCCAGCCGCCAGGGGCCGCCAGCAATCTTTGGCTTCCAGCAGCTATCCCCTAACCAAGGCTCCTCAGAGCAGTGGGTTAACCTGTCCCCTAACCAAGGCTCCTCAGAGCAGTGGGTTAACCTGTCCCCTAACAAAGGCTCCTCAGAGCAGTGGGTTAACCTGTCCCCTAACCAAGGACACCTCAGAGCAGTGGGTTAACCTGTCCCCTAACCAAGGCTCCTCAGAGCAGTGGGTTAACCTATCCCCTAACCAAGGCTCCTCAGAGCAGTGGGTTAACCTGTCCCCTAACCAAGGCTCCTCAGAGCAGTGGGTTAACCTATCCCCTAACCAAGGCTCCTCAGAGCAGGGTTAACCTGTCCCCTAACCAAGGACACCTCAGAGCAGTGGGTTAACCTATCCCCTAACCAAGGCTCCTCAGAGCAGGGTTAACCTGTCCCCTAACCAAGGACACCTCAGAGCAGTGGGTTAACCTATCCCCTAACCAAGGACACCTCAGAGCAGTGGGTTAACCTATCCCCTAACCAAGGACACCTCAGAGCAGGGTTAACCTGTCCCCTAACCAAGGACACCTCAGAGCAGAGGCTCCTCAGAGCAGTGGGTTAACCTATCCCCTAACCAAGGACACCTCAGAGCAGTGGGTTAACCTATCCCCTAACCAAGGCTCCTCAGAGCAGTGGGTTAACCTATCCCCTAACCAAGGCTCCTCAGAGCAGGGTTAACCTATCCCCTAACCAAGGCTCCTCAGAGCAGTGGGTTAAACCTATCCTTCTAACCTAAGATACTGGTTTAAACTTACCCTCCCCCCCCAGCCCTAGCCAATTTTGCTCAGTGGTTGGAGCATCAGCCTGTGGACTGAAGGGTTCTGGGTTTGATTCTGGTCAAGGGCACGTATCTCAGTTGCAAGCTCAATCCCTGGCCCTGGTCAGGGCGCTGCAGGAGGCAACCAGCGATGTGTCTCTCCCACATTGATGTTTCTCTCTGTGTGTCTCTCACCCTCCCTTCCACTCTGTCTAAAAGTCAACGGGGGAGATATCCTCGGAGGATACCCTTGGAGCTGAGACTCCCAGGAGCTGGGGGTGAAGCCGCCTGCCCTGCCTGGTGCTGCTGTGTAGCAGCTTCAAGTTGTCGTGATGAGAGCTTCCAGGAAGCTCCCTCTTCCTGCTGCAGCCAGGGAGACACCTCATAAATGGAGATTTTTTTTTTCTTCAAACGTCAGTGTCTTTGATGCAGGGTAGCTTCTACTTGGTTTTCAGAGCCCCTCCCCCTGCCTGTTATTTCTTAAAATTAACCAGCCTAAAATAATCCTACACATACAAAGAGACATATTTTGGGGTGACAAAATCTGATCCCCTACAGCTCCTAGGCTACAACCTGCACAGCATGTACTGAACACTGTAGTGTAGGCAACTGAAACACAGTGGTACGTGTCTGTGTAATGCCTTCTTCATGACTTTACTGTGGCAACATCACTAGGTGAGAGGAAGTTCCCAGCTCCGTTACAATCTTATGGGACCACCATTGTACATGCAGTCCCTCATCGACCACAACATCATTATACAGGGCGTGACTATATTTTCAACCAGTGGTGGGTTGAGTCTGTAGAAGCAGGGTAGATACAGTTAGATATCCACACAGAGCTTGTGGATACAAAGGGCCAACTGTATATATTTCTTTACCTGAATATATGTACGTGGGTGTGCGTCATGGGTACCTATGTCTCCCAGAAGCACAGGTTGAAGTGCTCACCCCCAGTGCTTTAGAATGTGACCTCATCTAGAAATGGGGTCTTTGCAAAAGAAATCAAATTAAGATGAGGTCATTAGGATGTGCCCTAATCTGACTGGTGTTCTTATAAGAAGAAAAAAATGTCATGTGAAGCCACAGACACAGAGAGAAGGCCACGTTCTGGGGGAGCGGGACTGGAGTGCTGTGTCTGCAGGCCCAGCAGCACCAAGGACTGCGGGGACCACCGGAAGCGGAAGGAACAAAAAACCCTTCCTTTCCCCAGAGCCTTCGGAGGAGATGATACTCCCCACGCCCCGATTTCAGGTTCCTCCTCCCAGACTGTGAGAGAATAGATCTCTGTCGTTCCTTAAGCCACCCAACCTGTGCCTTCGTTACTAGGAAACGGGGTGTGTGTGTGTGTGTGTGTGTGTGTGTGCGCGCGCGCAAGCACACATAACAGGCAAGAGAGAAAATACACAAACAAGAATGTACTCGCTAGGTACGACTCACTACAACACCTCTTCCCTCCCTTCCCCATCCCGTGTTCCCTTTGCCTTCTAATCTTGTCTTGTCACTAACCTACTAACCTTCAGACATTCTAGAATACCCTTTCCTCAGGACTCAGTTACCCTGGTAACTGGTGCATTTCTCCACTCCCTTGTGTCCAGGCTGGCCTGTCGTGAGGAGCTTTGGAGATTTAGATCGCACGCTTAGGGAATTTTGCAAGATCCTCTCTCTCTCAAGAGGCTCCTGGCCTGCAGGCGGGCTGCCCATCGCTTTTTCCCTAGGACACCACCGCCAGTTACCCGTCCTCCAGGCCTGCGCAGGCCGCGCAGCCCCATCACCACTCTCCAGTGCATCTCTGGTGACAAAATGCTGTCGCTTGGCCTCCCCTGCTCCAGGACTCCACCTTCCTGTCTAAATGTGGGCGCCCAGCGCCGGGGGTCTCCCCACTCCCCTGAGGATGGGAACTGGCCAGCACGGAGCTGGTGAAGGACCCCGGTTCTCCCCTGGATGCCATATTCCTGGCACCCTCGTGTTGGCTGTGTCCTCTGGGACTTCTCGGGGGATGCAATAAGGACAGGAGGTGCAGGTCCCATGTGACAAACCCCTTCACGCTCTCCCGCCGTGTGCTTTCGGATTCCTTCTACGTAATTCCAGGGAAGACCTAGCCCCTCACCTTCACCAGTGGCCGCCACCCTGGGTCCAAGCTTTAGTCAGTCAGCCAAGCACACCACTGCCCCCTCTCCCGGCCGCACAAGCGAACATGCTGTGGTGGATGCAAATAAAATGCTCACAAGCGCCTCCCCTCCACCCTTTTGCGATGTGACTTTCCTGCAATTCCCATCCAGAGGCGGGTCTGCGTCTCCACTCCCTCTGTCCAGGTTGGCCTGTGACGTGCTGGGACCAGCAGAGCACGGCAGAGGTGATTCTGTGGGTGTCCTGAGCCGGGTCCCCAGAGGCCTCACAGCTTCCCTTCCCCCTCCCTTGCGGCCCTGAGACTGTCAGGGAACCAAGCCTGGCTGGCCTCCCGGAGGGTGAAGGCCATGTGCAGACAGTCCCAACTGCACCAACAGGCCAACTGTCTTGGGTCATTCATCCGGCCCCAGCCACGCCGCCAGGCGCTGAGCCGAGCCAAGTTGCTGACCCACAGAATCAGGACTCGCTGTTTTATGCCACTGAGCTCTACGGTAGGAAATGGGGAACAGGTCGCCTCCAGAGTCTCTGGGAAGTGACCTGTATCAGTGAGTCCAGGAGAGAGCTAACCACAACTGCAACAGGGGCGAAGAGGGTGCCCTGCGCAGGGAAGATGCAGAAACGGTGGGCGCTAAGAGGAGAGAAGCCGCCTGCAGCTGGGACCGCAGGCAGAGCCAGCCAAGAGGGGTCCGAGGTGAGAGTCTGTCATTGGTAACAGCAAAGCCTGGGGTGTGACCATGAGGAGAGGGTCAAGGTCAGGTGAAGGGCGCGGTCACAGGTGGAGAGAAGCATAGGACTGTGGACACGGACCACGCCCAAAACCATGGCTGGAGCGGTGTTGGAGGAAGGCAGGAGGCCGGTGCTAACCGCTTCCAGGAATGAGGGGTGGCCAGTGTTCGGGGATGTCCGCAGGGGCAGGCGGGCAGGCAGTGTTGCTAAGTAGCACGCGGGTTAAAGCTGGGAGTGAGTTTGGGGAGAAGAGGGAAGGGTTAAGAGGGGTGAGGGAGAGAACGCGGTTGGGGAGGGGGGTGCTCAGGGACAGGCCCTTTCCCAGGAGAGCTGAGGGTGAACTCCTCCATGACAGATCCTAGGGCCCTTCCCACGCCTCAGCTCAAGGAGACTCGGTGCAGAGCTTCAGTAGCTGGCGGTGCGAGCTGGGAGAGAGGGCCAGATGGGGATTAGGTGCAGGGAGGAGGCTGTCCTGAGGAGCCAGGCAGGGATAAGGGAGTAATGCGCTTAGTCCTGGAGTCTGCGCAGAGCAGTGCGGGGCTGCGGGCCGCAAGGCCGGCGGGAGGAAGGCCGGGCGCAGGGAAGTGTTAGACTCACAGTCAGAAACAGAAACAGTCCCCTGGCGGGTGTGTGTGTGTGTGTGTGTGTGTGTGTGTGTGTGTGTGTGATGGAGGGAGGGTCTTGTCAGAGCAATGACCAATGATCTGGGCTGCTCACCCTTCACGTCTGGCCAAGGACATGGGACAATGACTTTTTTAAAAATATTTTGTATTGATTTCAGAGAGGGAGAGAGAGAAATAGAAATATCAATGATGAGAGAGAATCGCTGATTGGCTGTCTCCTGCAAGCCCCTAACTGGGGATCCAGCCTGCAACTCGGGCATGTGCCTTGACTTGGAATCAGACCGGGAAGAGAGCTGCAACTCGGGAAGGATGGCTTGAATTAGAAGTCAGTGTTTACGTATGTTTTCACATGTACCTAAAGGAGTGAAGCAGAAAAGGGTGAAGTCGCAGGGGCAATCCCTCTGAGAGTGTGCCTGTGAACAGAGGAAAAGGCCATGCAGGACTAGAGGGGGTGGGGGTTACCCTAGACCAGTGATGGCGAACCTATGACACGCGTGTCAGCACTGACACGCGTAGCCATTTCTGATGACACGCGGCCGCTGAGGCGGCCACATGCCGAGGATGAAACATTTGCAAATGTTTCATCCTCCCCTATTAGACACTCTGTGCCGGAGGTCTGTAGGCCAAAACAACAGAAGTTCGGCACAGAGCGTCTAGTTCTGGGACTTCCGGTTAAGCCGGGATCTTTGCCCTCACTTCCGCCGGCAGAGCAGGGAGCAGCGGAACACAGCGGGGGATGCATCTCTGGGGGCCCTGCCATTACCAGTAACCAAATAACAGTTAACCACAGCAACCATTATCTACTCTTCTGGGGTGTCATGGATTTCTAATCCATCATTACTGAGATAAGTGAGGGGGAGGCTGGGAGAGGCGAGGGTTTGTGGAGTGCTGTGGGTGCCTTTTCCCGCCATTAGAAATAGCGGCAGCCATTTTAATTCACATAAGGAACACCATCTTGCTCCATAGTGCAGACTCCATTTCACCACTATTACTGTTGTGCATCCTTATTAACCCCTATTTCTGCTTATTAACCCTGCCCTTTCCTAAAAGACAGTTATATGCACCATTTTGTGGTTAGTTAGGCTAGTTAACCCCTAATTGCCTGCATGCCTAACAAGCTATCTATAATTCTATCTTCTGTCACTGCCCCCCGATGGAGAACCCAAAAAAATAAAAAACTAAGGTTAAGTAAAGGAAGTGGTAGTAGCAGTGGCCGACCCTTTCAAGAGACATGGGCCGAGATGTATGGCTTTATAGAAAAAAATGGCAGATCATTTTGCGTTCAATGTACTGAAACGGTAGTAAGCAGAACGAGGAATATAAATAGACATTTTGAAACTAATCATTCCCAGTTCTTGGGAAAAAGTGAGGATGAAAGGAAGGAATACATTTCCAGGCAGCTACACCTTTATAAGAGCCAATCTAATTCCATCCTTAAATTTATGAAAGGCTCTACAAATTTAACATCTGCAAGTTTGAGCATTGCTCACTCTATAGCTCAGCATGGAAAAGTGCTCAGTGAGGGAGAATTTATTAAAGAAACTCTCCTAAGATGTGCACCAGTTCTATTTCATGATATGCAGAATAAAGATGCAATTATTAAGAGAATATCTGAGTTACCACTCAGTAGAAATATCATAAAAGACTGAATAATGAGACTGAACACAAAGTACAACATCAATTAAAGAGAGACATAAGGAAGTGTAAATATTTTTCGATCTCTCTTGATGAAACTACTGATGTCACATCACATGCTCAGTTGGCCATTATTGGTCGATATTCTGATGGTCTCACAATGAGAGAAGAGTTGATAAAGTTAGTATCAGTGTCAACAAGTAAATCAGGAAGCGAAATATGGAAGGTTGTTATACAAACATTTCGTGACCTAAGCATTGCTATCTCTAAAGTTGTGTCAGTGACGACAGATGGGGCACCAAATATGGTGGGGAAAAAAGTCGGATTTGTCAAATTGTTTACAGAAGCTATTGGACATCCGATTGTGCCTTTTCATTGTATTATCCATCAGGAGGCTTTATGTGCCAAGGCAGGATTCACCGACTTAAACGACTTACTGTCAGTTGTTACAAAAATAGTTAATTTAATAGCTGCTCGCCCCCTTCACAAGCGAGAATTTTCGGCACTTTTACTGGAGGTTGATTCCACCTACAGTGGACTGCTAATGTACAATAATGTAAGATGGCTGAGCCGAGGCAAAGTTCTTGAGCACTTTATGGAGTGCTTTGAAGAAATTAAGGTATTTCTTGACAATAAGGATCTGGGAAACTTTCCTCAGCTTAATGATGATAAGTGGGTCAACACCCTGATGTTTTTTACAGATCTCTCTGTTCATATTAATGAACTGAACTTAAAGTTACAAGGTTTTGGCAAAAGTATTGACGTTATGTTTGGATACATAAAAGCTTTTGAAAGTTAAGTTAAAATTTTCAAGCGAGATGTAGAAACTAAAACTTATAAATATTTTCCTCGAGTAACAAAATATTTTGAGAAGGCCAGTGCAGCTGTACAAAATGAAATGGAACTCTTGCATATGAAGTACCAGCATGTTTTAGACTCGTTACTTGACCAGTTTAGTGATAAATTTAGTCAATTTAGAAGTCTAGAACAGACCATGAAAATAATTAAGTATCCTGATGTAGTAGTCTACAGTAGTTTGGAATTAAATGGTTTCCAATGGATGCAAATTGATGATTTGGAGATGCAACTTGCAGAATTTCAAGACAGTATCTGGGCTCAGGTGTTTGTTGACTTGAGGTCAAAGCTTGAGAATCTGGAAAGGTGCTACTTGGAGAATCAAGAGGAGTGCCACTATGAACAGGAAATTTGGAGTGCCTGAAACCGACTACCAGACACTTTTAGCCCCCTGAAAAATATAGCAATGGCTTTACTCACAATTTTTCCCTCTACATACTTTTGTGAGGCCTTATTCTCAGCGTTAAATAATATCAAAACCAACAAAAGAAACAGATTGACAGATGAAGTTAGTAGCGCTTGCTTGGGCCTGAAGTGTACAAAATACCAACCTTCAATTGAAGATTTAGCCAATGAAATTCAGCAACAAAAAAGTCACTAATAGGAAGGTGAGTTAAAGAATTCCCCCTCCCCCTCACTTATCTTAGTTCACGGCACCCCACACAAGCTAAATAATATCAAGACCAACAAAAGAAGAAACCAAGATGGCGGCATAGGTGAAACACCTAACCTGCAGCCGGGCACAACAATTTCAAAGGCACAACTAGAGGTCAGAACGGACATCGTCCAGAACCACAGGAGAGCTGGCGGACTGAAATGCCCACAGCTGGGGGGAAGGAGAAGGCCACGGGGACAATCGGGGGAGCCGTAAAAGCCTGAGGTATGGAGAAACTGGCGGAGACACGAGCACGCGCGCCTGCGGGGAGGATGGAGCCGGAGAGGAAGGGGAGGCTGACGGCCTGGCCGGCGTTCACTGGCAGGAAGGAGATAAAGGCTCCGGAGTGCGCTAAGCGCCGGCTCCGACTGCACTGAGCGCCAGTTCCGGGCGAAACCCTGGGAAGCCAGGCGCAGGCTGGGGGAATGAATCTGGGCTGTGGGGCGCAGGCACAGAGGAGCGGGGGAAGGCAGAGCTCCAGAGGCGCGCACGGGAAGGGGCGCAAAGGACGGACTGTTGCCTGCGCCACTGAACTGCCCTAGCGGGAAGGAGACATAAGCTCAGGACCGTGCTGAACCCCAGTTCCGACTGCACTGAACCCCAGTTCCGGGCGAAACCCTGGGAAGCCAGGCGCACGCTGGGGGAATGAATTTGGGCTGTGGTGGTGGAGGCACAGAGAAGCGGCGGCTCCAGACGCACGCACTGGAAGGTGCGCAGAGGACGGACTTTTGCCTGCGCCACTGGGTGGCCCTGCTGGGAAGGAGACAGGGACGCCAGACTGCGCTGAGACCCAGTTCCAACTACACTGAAACCCAGTTCCAGGCGAGAATCTGGGAGTCCAGATTCATTAGGGGAGGGACTGGACTGTTTGGCAGCGGGCGAAACTCCAGGGCGCGTTTCTCTCAGAGGTGTTTGCAAGGAATACAGAGGGACACAGACACAGGAGCCTCATAGGGTGGGGCTGACAGGAAGCCAAGGTTGTAGGCTCCACCCTGTAGCTCCGCCCCAGCCAAGCTGAGCAGAAGCTTTTTCCTGCTGAGTGCCTCAGGTAGTGGCTGACCCACACTACATTGGAGACCCAGAAACGAGGGCATCTAGTGGTTGGTGGGAGATGACACCAGATTTCAATCACTTGCATAAGGGAGGCATTCTAGAGGCAGACTCAGTGAGCGCCAAGGCATTGCTGCATCAAGACCCGGCCCACAAACATGTCTCCTGCACAGCAACTCTTCCTATATAGACAAAGAGGGTCCTCACGGCCAATTGGCCTGGAGGACAATTCCTCCCAGTGACACCAACAACAATCAAGACTTAACTGTACAAAGGAGGACCAAGATGGAGACATAGGGCGGCAGCCTGATCGTTGCCTACCACAACAATATTGAGACTACGACGGGAGAGCAGAGCAGACACCAGCCAGAAAGACCGGGGGGCTGGCTGAGCAGATGCTCTACAACTAGAATAAAAGAGAGGGGTACGCAGGATGATGCTGATGCCGGTGACCCAAAGTCCACACTTTAAGAACTATGGCTCAGGCGACACAATGGTGACCTGGAACGTGCTCAGCGCAGTTCCCCCGGCGGTCTCCGGCTGAGGGGACGGCTCCACTCGCTGCCGAGCACGGACAGACGAGCACCTGGGAGACATGGGGTGGGAGACTCCGTGCTTGCTGACCTCCGAGTCCTTCAAGAATCTCAATGCCCCGAAGTGGCCAGGTGCGCACGCTCAGCGACTGGCCACCGTTGCAGACCCAAGGGCCGACGCAGCGACACCGGACCAGCCCACCGCCGGGCACCGGGCACACCGGAGCCTTGCCGAGCCCGCCGCCCAACGAGTTCTGCGGCAGCCGCCCTGGAGCTCTGAGAAAATGACCGAAGGAATTGCTGAGAGGGAATTGACCAACAGGAATTGGGATCAAGAAGACGAAACCCCGCTGAGACCCGAGTCCAGGCGAGCCTGCGAGCCTCTGGGCTCAGATGTGGTCACACGCCTCTGGGTCTAGGTGAGGCCTCACGCCCCTGGGTTTGGGTGAGGCCACGCGCCCCTGGGTCCAGGTGAAGCTGGACTCCGGGTTCGGGTGAGGCCATGTGCCCCTGGGTCCGGGCGAATCTGAACCCTGGGTCCGGGTGAGGCCGTGGGCCCCTGGATCCGGGTAAGGCTGGGTCCCGAGTACGGGTGAGGCCGTGAGCCCCTGGATCCGAGTGAGACCATGCGACCAGGGGTCTGAGAGAGGTAACGCGCCCCTGGGTCCGGGTGGCTTCGTGCACCTAGGTCCAGGTGAGGCCACGTGCCCCTGGGTCTGAGAGAGGCCACGCACCCCTAGGTCCGGGCGAGACCATGTGTCCCTGGATCCGGGTGGGGCCTCGTGCACCTAGGCCCGGGTGGGGCCGCGTGCCCCTGGGTCTGGGGGAGGCCAGGTGTCCCTGGGTCCGGGTGAGACCGTGTGTCCCTGGATCCGGGTGAGGCCTCGTGCGCCTAGGCCCGGGTGAGGCCACGTGCCCCTGGGTCTGGGGGAGGCTAGGCGTCCCTGGGTCCGGGTGAGACCGTGTGTCCCTGGATCCGGGTGAGACCTCGTGCACCTAGGCATGGGTGAGGTCACGTGCCCCGGAGTCTGAGGGGCCAAGCGTCCCTGGGTCCGGGTGAGACCATGTGTCCCTGGATCCGGGTGAGGCCGCGTGCACCTAGACCCGGGTGAACCCAAGTGGCCCTGGGTCTGGGAGAGGCCAAGCGTCCCTGGGTCCGGGTGCAACCATGTGTCCCTGGAGCCGGATGAGGCCTCGTGCACCTAGGCCCGGGTGAGGCCACGTGCCCCTGGGTCTGGGAGAGGCCAAGCGTCCCTGGGTCCGGGTGAGACCATGTGTCCCTGGATCCGGGTGAGGCCTCGTGCACCTAGGCCCGGGTGAGCCCAAGTGGCCCTGGGTCTGGGAGAGGCCAAGCATCCCTGGGTCCAGGTGAGACCATGTGTCCCTGGATCCGGGTGAGGCCTCGTGCACCTAGGCCCGGGTGAGCCCAAGTGGCCCTGGGTCTGGGAGAGGCCAAGCGTCCCTGGGTCCGGGTGAGACCATGTGTCCCTGGATCCGGGTGAGGCCTCGTGCACCTAGGCCCGGGTGAGCCCAAGTGGTCCTGGGTCTGGGAGAGGCCAAGCATCCCTGGGTCCGGGTGAGACCATGTGTCCCTGGATCCGGGTGAGGCCTCGTGCACCTAGGCCCGGGTGAGGCCACGTGCCCCTGGGTCTGGGAGAGGCCAAGCGTCCCTGGGTCCGGGTGAGACCATGCGTCCCTGGATCCAGATGAGGCCTCGTGCACCTAGGCCCGGGTGAGCCCAAGTGGTCCTGGGTCTGGGAGAGGCCAAGCGTCCCTGGGTCCGGGTGAGACCATGTGTCCCTGGATCCGGGTGAGGCCTCGTGCACCTAGGCCCGGGTGAGCCCAAGTGGCCCTGGGTCTGGGAGAGGCCAAGCGTCCCTGGGTCCGGGTGAGACCATGTGTCCCTGGATCCGGGTGAGGCCTCGTGCACCTAGGCCCGGGTGAGGCCACGTGCCCCTGGGTCTGGGAGAGGCCAAGCATCCCTGGGTCCGGGTGAGACCATGTGTCCCTGGATCCGGGTGAGGCCTCGTGCACCTAGGCCCGGGTGAGGCCACGTGCCCCTGGGTCTGGGAGAGGCCAAGCGTCCCTGGGTCCGGGTGAGACCATGCGTCCCTGGATCCGGGTGAGGCCTCGTGCACCTAGGCCCGGGTGAGCCCAAGTGGCCCTGGGTCTGGGAGAGGCCAAGCGTCCCTGGGTCCGGGTGAGACCATGTGTCCCTGGATCCGGGTGAGGCCTCGTGCACCTAGGCCCGGGTGAGCCCAAGTGGCCCTGGGTCTGGGAGAGGCCAAGCGTCCCTGGGTCCGGGTGCGACCATGTGTCCCTGGATCCGGATGAGGCCTCGTGCACCTAGGCCCGGGTGAGGCCACGTGCCCCTGGGTCTGGGAGAGGCTAAGCGTCCCTGGGTCCGGGTGAGACCATGCGTCCCTGGATCCGGATGAGGCCTCGTGCACCTAGGCCCGGGTGAGCCCAAGTGGCCCTGGGTCTGGGAGAGGCCAAGCGTCCCTGGGTCCGGGAGAGACCATGTGTCCCTGGAACCAGGTGAGGCCTTGTGCAACTAAGCCCGGGTGAGGCCACGTGCCCCTGGGTCTGGGAGAAGCCAAGCGTCCCTGGGTACGGGTGAAGCCAGATCCTGGGTCCGGGTGAGGCCGTGCGCCCCTGGATCCATCCGGGTGAGGCTGGGTCCCAGGCCCGGGTGAGACCACGCGCCCCTTGGGTATGGGTGAGGCCACGTGCCCCTTAGTCCGGGTGACGCCGTGCCCCTGGGTTCGGCCGAGACCAAACCAGAGGGAGTCGGACCTCCATTACCACCATTTGTCCACCATCCAGAGCTGAGGGGTCAGTGCTGACATGTACACATAAGGAACTACTGGACATTGAAATTGGGTCTCAAAAGAACTGTTGGTCCAGGGGGAAGCTCGCTACAGATTGATTCATTTGCCTGTCAGCATAACTATTATTGCTCGTCTCACATTCAGTTCTTATTAGTATATATCTAGTGACATATGATCTCGCTCATCTAGGGGAAATGATGAACAACATAGACTGAGGAACAAGAACAGAACCAGAAGCAAGGAGGCATCGATCGGACTATCGGGCCTCAGAGGGAGGATAGGGGAGGGTAGGGGGAGGGTGGGGGGGAGGGGGAGAGTTCAACCAAAGGACCTGTATGCATGCATATAAGCCTATCCAACGGTTAAGTTCAACAGGGGATTGGGGCATGCGTGGGGAGAGGGGTGGGATGGGAATGGGGGGATGAGGACAAATATGTGACACCTTAATCAATAAAGAAATTTAAAAAAAAAAAAAAAGACCAACAAAAGAAACCGACTGACGGAAAGAAGTCACTAAGCCGGTAAGTTAAATATTTAGTTTTTGGTTTATTAAATACAATTATATATAACAATTATACATTTATGTTATTTAAACTATAAATATCGCGAAATAATGTTTTTTTCCTCAAAGTGACACACTACCCGAGTTATGCTCAGTTTTTTGGCAAAGTTTGACACACCAAGCTCTAAAGGTTGCCCATCACTGCCCTAGACAGAGACTTGAGCACGTCCCCAGGCGTATGGGGCTGGGCTGAATAGGATTAACAGAGATAAGAGGGAGCCCCAGAGAGGCCCGTGTCCCCAAGCCTGGCTGCACATCAGAATCCCCCACGGCTTTCTCAACATCCACCTCTGGGCCCACCCTGGAGCGAGTCAGACTTTCCAAAGATTGAGCCAAAAATCTGACTTCAAATAAGCTCCTTGCATAGCATTAAAATATACAGCAATTGTCTAGGAATAAATCTAATAAGAGACGTGCAAAAAGCATACAGAAAAGAATGCTTAATTAACTGACTAAATGCGTATGTGTGAGTACACACACACATGCACACACGTACGCCGTCGTGTTCAAGGACTGGAGACAAACTTCCAGATATAAGATCAACAAGCTCTGGAGATGAGATGTGCAGCCTGGTGATGGTATCAACTAATACTGAGTCATATACTTCAAGTTGCTAAGAGAGGAGACCTAAATGTTCTCGCACACAAAAGAGAAGGTGATCAGTGGACACAGACAGCAGGGTGGTGAGGGCATTTCTGGGGGCAGGAGCGGGTGGGGAGAGGTCATGGGGGGTGGAGAGGAGACATATGTAATACTTTGGCCCGTTTTGCTCAGTGGATAGAGCATTGGCCTGCGGACTCAAGGGTCCCAGGTTCGAATCACATGCCCGGGTTGCGGGCTCGGTCCCCAGTAGGGGGCGTGTAGGAGGCAGCTGATCAATGATTCCCTCTTAGCACTGATGTTTCTCTCTCGCTCTTCCTTTCCCTTCCTCTCTGAAATCAATAAAAATATGTATTTTTAAAAACCAATAAAGAATTTAAAAATAAACAAGGAAAGGTGATTCTGCGACAGGATGGAGGTGTTAGCTAATGTGTGGTGGTCAGCACTTTGCAATATATACATGTGTCAAACCAGGGAGCTGCACACCTTAAACTTATACAACGTTGTGTCAATTATATCTCAATAAAACCGGAAAAAATTAATTACTTTAGGTTCCCCATCCTCTATGTTCTCGGGGGTGTGGAGGGGGGGGAATGTGATAGGTTGATTCTAAAATACATACAGAAATGAGGAAGTGAAAGGGCCAAGAAGAGCTTCCTGAAAGGGAGCATATGGGGATGTTGCTCTACTGACCATCAGGACCTTTGGTGAAGTCCAGGGAGGAGGAGAGGGAGGCCCTGTGCAAGGAGCCAGAGGAGAGGGGAGAAGCTGGCGCTGAGATGGACGCCTGGGCCCTGAGTCACGTGGCGCCCAAGAGCACAGGGAGGATGAGCCTTTCAGGAAACAGCAAGTGTGCGCAGGGGAAACGACACTGACCCTGACCTCACACCAAAGCAAAGAAATCCCGGTGGGCTGCCAGCCAGGGCCGGACACGGAAGACTCTGGAAGACGGCGGAAAGTGAAAGGAAAGATTCAGGATGCAAACCTCAGAGTGGAGACAGATTTCTTTTCATGACACAAAAGCACCAGCCTTAAGTGAAACGTCGGACAAGCCTGTCTCCTTAAGATGGATAACACTTCCATTTCTACGGCCTTCTAGAACAGGCAAAGCTGCCCTGGCGCCCAGAGAAGCAGGCTCAGGGGAGACGGCCTGTGACTGCGAGTGCAGGTGACAATGTTGTATCTCTTGGCCTTGCGGAGGTCGCAGGGAGGGGGCTGTAGGTGGCGCATGAACGTGAGTCTGTAGGCTGCGCGCTTTCTGTGTCTACGTGATCCTTCACACAAAGGTTTGATGGAGGAAATCTTCCCACCCGGGCGTGTGCCCTCTCCCCGCTGATGCGCCCATGCGGGGACCCCTGGCCTGGAGCTGGCTGAGTGACACGTCACAGTCAGGTCTGTTTCAGGTGACTCTGCACGGACCCCAGAGAGCGACTCTCACACCTGGAAGCCCGCCTGTCTTTGCCAGCCTCGCTCACCACCCTGGAGCTCTCCCTCCTGGAGATTTTTTATTTGATTTTTTATTTGATTGCAAGCCCGAGCCGTGGCGCCCGGCCCGCGGCACCCCCGCGCAGCACGGACACGCCCCCTGGCGGGAGTCGGCGCGGGCCGGGCCGGCCGGGCTCCGGGTCTGAAAGACGAGCCCAGACGCGCCGTGGATGCGGCGGGGGAGGCAGGCAGCCCCGCCGAGTCACATCATCCACACGGAGAAACTGCGTTTTCCTTCCAGGAAAGAGGGCATGCCAAGGGGAAGGGGAAAGACGTGGGGCATCAGAACTGGGCTCCATGGGCCGGAAGTCCCCAATGGGGTCAAGGGAGAGGTGTGGTGCCGGACGTGGGGAGGGGGAGGAGACTGCCCTCGCGGAGTGGGACGTCTGACGTGTAATTGCCGAGGTGGAGCAGTTTCGGGTGATGACAGGGGCCAGGGTGCGGCCTTGGTGGTGGGTGGTGGGTGGTGGGCGGTGGACGCTGGGGAGCCGGTGCCCAGTTCCTTACCGAGGTGGAACCCCACCACAGTGGCGCGTACTCGGTCCCGGTCTCCGAAGGGCACCTCACACCAGAAACACAGCCCCATAGCCTGAGGCAGTCAACAGGCAAGGCCATTCTCTGTCACACGCCCCAAGGTCTCCAAAGGGCCCACACACTCAGCTCAAAGCCACGCTCCTGATAATCCCCTCCGCCCCCTCTCTCCTCCTCCTCGGGCTGCTCCTTCCAGCTCCACCGCCCCCTGAACAAAAGCAGAAGCAAAACAAAACGCTCCTCCTCCACTCCCAGCTCAGCGCACTGAGCCACTGCCCAACGGGTTTGCTGTAACAATAAACATTGATTTGTTTCTTGTTTTGTTTTGTTTTTAATATATTTTATTGATTTTTTAGAGAGAGAGAAAGAGGGATAGAGATGAAACATCAATGAGAAGCGCCATCTAGCGGCTGCCTCCTGCACCCGTCCCCCTCCCCAGGGAGCCCGCAACCCAGGTATATGCTCTGCCGGGGAATCGAACAGGTGGCCTCTTGATTCCTGGCTCAATGCTCAACCACTGAGCTACAACGGCCGGTGGGTTTGTTTTATTTAGTATAGCAAATTGGGAATTAACATTCGGGGGGATATTAGTCTGAGACTGTTAACGACATTAATAAAATTCTGGACCTTCCACTTTAGATCTAATAAATTTTAATGCACATTTAAATAATAAAGAAGTTCCATCTCTCACCCTTTAAATAAAGAAAAAGTGAAATAATAAAACCCAAAGTTGGTGAAATTATTGGAGGGGAAAAGTATGTTATTAGAACAATCCTTTTCAAGCAGAGAGGCGATTTGACAATACTCATCAAATTCCATATAATACTTATTTACAAAATCGCTCAAAAGATGAAGAAAATCACATTTACATTCTCACTCCTCGCTCCCAGGGCTGGGCACATATTGTCTTTTATAGAGGTAAAATGGTTTTTATAGTGGTAAAATACACATAATGTAAAACCAACCCTCTTGCCCTGGCCAGTTTGGCTCAGTAGACAGAGCGTTGGCCTACAGACTGAAGGGTCTCGGGTTCGATTCCGGTCAAGGGCTTGTACCTCGATTGCACGCTTGATCTCCAGCCCCAATCGGGGTGCATGTGGGAGGCAACCAATCACTCACATCGATGTTTCTCTCTCTGTGTCTCTCTCTCTCCCTTCCACTCTCTAAAAATCAATGGAAAAATGTCCTCGGGTGAGGATTAACAAAAACAAACAAGAATCTTAAGCTTTTTAAGCATATAGCTGTGATGTTAAGCACGTTCATATCATAGTGCAGTCATAACCACCATCCACCTCCAGACTCTTCATCTGGCAAAACTGAAACACTGTGCAATTAACCACAACTCTCCCCTTCGTTCCCCTCAGCCCTGGCGGCCACCAGCTACCGCCCGTCTCCATGATTTGACTACTGTGGGTCCCTCATGTAAATGGAGTCATAGAGAACTTGTCTTTTTATGATGAGCGTTAGCATAATGTCCTCGAGGTTTATCCATGTTACAGCACATGTCAAAATCCCCTTCCTTTTTAAGACCGAGTAACTTTCCATTGTACGTGCGCTACATCTGTTCCACGCATCCCTGATGGACACGTGGGTTGTGTCTGCCTTTCTTCTTTTTTTTTTTAATAATGCTACTATGAACATGGGTGTTCAAGTATCTCATCAAGACATTGCTTTCAAAATTCTTTTGGGTAGATACCCAGAAGTGGAATTGCTGGATCATGGCATATTATCTCATCTGTTCGGAGCGGAGGGTGGTCTGGCTTCTGGATTAGAGGGTATTCGGAACTTGGAGGGAATTTGCTGTGTGACCTTGGGCAGGTCACTTTCCCACTCTGAGATCAGGTCCATATTTCCAAACAGGGACTCTTCTTAAGGACACATGTTCCTAGGCCCCTTTTCCTGAGAGATTCTAGTTCAGAGCATGGCCTGGGCCCAGGAATTTGGAGTATTTTTTAAAGAGCCTCAGGGGATTTTTGTCATGGAACAGGTTTAGAAATCACAGGACCTGAGGATTTCCAAAGTCCCTTGCAGCTCTAATCGTCCATGACCTCAGGGGTTAGGAGATTAATCTGGAGTCAGACTGACTGGCTTCAGTTTCTAGTTGCCAGTTATCAGCACCAACTTCTTCAAGCCTGAAGGAGAGTAATGGCGCCTACCACAGGACTGTCGCACGAAGTAAAGGGCAAGGAGAGAAAAGAAAGTTTTCGCCTATACTACCTACTACTCAAACACACACACACACACAAAAAAAATACACACACACAAAGGTCCTCTAATATCTTTGTTATTCCCAGTCGTCCTTCAGCCTGGCTGGTGGCCTCGCCCAGTGGGTGGGTTCCTGTCGCCACCTGGTGGTGGGACTAAGCCAGTGCACTCACAGCCATTGCCCCTTCCCCCACCCCACTCTGCCCCAGCGCCCACCCACCACCACTCTCCTACCCGGGTCCCATTCCAAGCTCACCCCATTCAGAAGCCTCAAGCCCCTCGGTGAAGGCCAGGCGGAAGCCCAAGGTGGGAGGGCCAGGGGCCGAGAGTCTCGGCAGCTGCAAAAGTCCATTTCACAGCCTCGGCCCAGTGATGCTGAGTCGTGGGCGACCCTGCCTCCCTGGGTGGTCCTGCGCAGTCCTGACCCTGCCGGCGACCAGGCTTCTGTTCTGCCCCTCCCGGCAATGCTGGGTCTATGCTAGGGCCTTAGAGGCATCTCCTCCTGGGCCCTCACGACCCTGCACACGGTACAGGGACGTAATCACGCCTTCCCACTGATGAGGAATGGAGGCCAGAGAAGTACGTGGCTGGCACAGGCACAGTTTGCAATGACAGAGTCACGGGCCGTTTCCAGTAAATCACGAGGTCTCTACACTAGTGCTTCCCCACGTGGGCTGGACACGCAGCTCACCTGGGGAGGGTTAGGGTACCGGCCTGGGTTCAGCGGCCTGGGCTGGGGCTTGAGCTCTGGGACTCTGTAAAGCTCAGGTAAGTACTGCAGCGGCTGCTCTAAACTCACCCATTCTGTTTTCTGTACCTCGAGGCTCCGCTCCTTGCTCTGGGAGTAATAGCAACTTCCCATAAGCGATCTGCCCCGAGCTGTCCGCCCCCACCCCCGGCCCACAGGCAGCCCGCACCCCACCACCCCGCCTGCAGCGAGAGACCTGGCTTCCCTGCACTTCGGAGGGCGCAGGGCGTGCTCCGGAGCAGTCTGCGGGCTGGCTGTGTGGCCTTGGGCAGGTGACTGCACCTCTCTGTGAAACTGCCTCGCACGTGAAACGTGTGTGAAAGCATCTAGCGCATAAAACGGTTGCATTCAACGAGGTAAAACAGATAAAGCACCCATTCCGGTGCCTGGAACCCAGCAAGCTCTCAGTGAGCCTCGCAGCTGCTGCCGCGGCCACTGTTATGACTCCCGACTCTGACCAGAGCTCCCCACCGGGACCGCTCGCCAGGTCATCGGGAGAAGCAGAACCGCCTTTCCTTTTCAGAACCCGGGAACCTTTTTGCTGCCTCCGGCCATTTGGATATTTATAACACCGTTCGCGGGCCATACAAAATCATCCACTTTAAAGGTAGCCTGCTATATTTAACCGAACATTTAATTAACTCACCCTAATGCCTTGGCAGAGCCAGACCAAGTGATTTCCCGGGCCTTCTTCCCCATCCTGAAGGGTAGGGCTGAGCCCCGCCCAGAGGCGGGCACATGACTGGAGTTGGCCAATCAGAGTGCCCCCCTCTTCTTGGGCCTACGACTAATTCAGGGGTTAGCAAGTGATTCCAATAGAGCCAGTCTCCCCGCCCCCTTCTCCCCCCCCCTCCCCCGCCCTTGGGGGAATTGATGTGGTCAGGGAGGCGCCAGTGGTCACCTTTCCCACCATCGCAGGGGAAAGGGTGAGCCCTGGGCACAGCCAGGCTGAGGTGGGAATGCTCCCGCTGGCCCAGGTGAGGGGTCAGCAGCTTTTGAGCTTATGCTCGTTCACACTGGACCTCTGTGGCCTGCCATGGAGAGTCCTGCCTGGCTTTCGGTTGATTCATGCTCCCTGCCGCCCAGGGCCACTGGAGACTCAGCTGAGACATCCCCGAACGGCTTCCACATGGAGGTTGGGACTTAAAGGCAACTTGCTAGTCATGTTAATTGCCCACAAGTGAACACCGCATACAGGAAACTTGCCCTTGACAAGCCCCCAGCGATTAAAGAGGACTGGAGACACAACCAGTGCCAAGTGTGGCCCAGACTCTAAAGGCCATTATTGGGCCAATTAGCAAAAGGTGAGTGGCCTTTGGCCAAGGGGATTCCAGAGCTCATTATGCTATCCTTGCAGCTTATGTGTCAATTTGAATTGTTTTCAAACAAAAAGTAGCCCTGGTCGGTGTGACTCATCGGCCCTCGCACAGAAGGGTCTCAGGTTCAATCCCCAGTCCCAGTCCGGGTGCATGTGGGAGGCAACCAGTCGATGTGTCTCTTTTCACATCAATGTTTCTCTCTATCTCTCTCTCCCTCCTCCCTCCTTCTCCCTCTCCCTTATTCCCTTCCATGCTCTCAAAAAATCCATGGAAACACTATCCTCAGCTGAGGAAAGAAACAGTCTGTAGAGTGCCTGTCAGGTGGTGCCCCGCGCTGCATTCACGCACCACATCGGAGACGAGCCCAGACGCTGAAAGAGCGCCAGTGACGAGGCAGGCGTCAGGGCCGCTTGCTGCCTGAAATCTGTCTTAGGCGCTAGAAACGCTAGCCTCACGTGTTGTGGGACCAGGACAGTAAGCGAAAGGCGCGTCTCCTCTCCCAGGTCACATGGTTCTCTCTGTCTCTCTGCGTGTCTCTCCTCATTCACCTGTTGAGCACACACCCCGGGCCAGGCGCTGGAGAGACAGCTGGGAGCAGGATGGAGAAGTCCTGGCCTCGGGGAGCCTGCCACCCACAGCACCCACAGCTACGTGGCCACCCCATCACTCTGAGAACTACCCACACTTCCGGGGAAATCCGGTCAATCTCTTCATGCAGGCCTCAGTTCAGTGCTGAGCTGCAGGAGCTCGGAGCTGAGGGGCACAAAGGCCCCCGAAGGTGCTGGAATGCTGCTTGCTGGGCCCCACCCGGAGCTTCCAACGGTCAATGGTGAGGTCTGAGAATGTGCACTTCTAACATGTTCCCAGGTGACGCTGATGCTGCTGGTCCCGGAACCCCACTTTGAGAACCACTGCTTTGCTGAGAGGAACAGTTTAAAGAGAGAGTTTCAAGCCCCAGAGAAGGCTCCAGTCCCCCAAGGAGCCTTTAAAACTCCTGCTGCCCTAACCCCACTTCCTACTAATTAACTCAGAATTGCTGGGAAGTCCGACTAGCATCAGCATTTTTTAAAACCCACCCCCACCCCACCGAGCGATTCTAATGCCCAGCATGGTTGGACACCAGGGGGGCCCCACACTAGCCAGACGGAACCTCAGCTTTCCCCATATTTGCCTCGGCTTGGCCCAGGGGGCCGAGGGTACCCGCCTCTCCCAGCTGCAGCCCGTGGGCCAGCCCTGTGCTGGGCCATCTGCAAACCTGGTTATCAGTTTTCTCACAGCCCTGCAAGGTCGCTATCATCATCCCATTTTATAGATGGAGAAACTGAGGGCTGTGGTTACCCAGGGGAGAGAGCCACAGAGCTGGAATTCAAGTCTAATGCTGTCCAGCTGCCCCTCACACACACACTCTGCCGCAGGGTTTCCCAGGAGTGGCGGCACGAGGGGCAGGGCCACGGCGGCTGTTTGCCACATTGCAGGCCCTGGAGCGGGAGCTCCTCTCTCTGAATGCCGCCAGCAACCCCAGTCATGTGACAATTCCAAACACCCCCAGGTGCTCTGCCTGTCTCCCACTTCCAGGTGCTCTGCCTGTCAGCCCCTGCGTCCAGCACCAATCCCAGCTCCAGGCTTCTCAGAGCCCTCAATGTCCCTTCCTAAGTCAGACCCTCCAGGGACACCGAAGCCTGCCAGGCACTCTCCCTATTTTTGACGGGAAATCCAACCCTGGCATAAACGTCAGCCTCAAACCTCACCCAGCCCGACTCTAACCATAATCAAGCTACTGAATCGCTTACTAAGCCTGCATAAAGCGCGACTTCCAGAGCCGGCCCAGATGCCCTCACCGACCCGCCTGCAGCGTCTACCCCTTGACCACACTCCCTCACGGAGGGTCTGACACGGCCCTGGAGTTAGAATGGCAGGCGGAGGCCAGAACAGGGAGAGCCTTGAACGTCCACCCAGCACATTTAAACTTGAACCTTGGGCGGGATGGAGGCAGTGAATGTTTCTGAGCAAAGGTGTCAACTGAGGAAGCAGCATTTTAGAAAGATGACTTGTGGCAAATCCGGGTCAGGTGGACCAGGGACGTGGAGAGAGACAAGCCGGAGCCTTCTGTTCGGTCCCCTCTCCAAGCCCGTGAGTGTAAGACACACGGGGGCTGGGCAAAGCTGTGACAGCGGACAGATCTGGGTTCAAGCAACGTGAGGATCTGGTGACACTGAGCAAGTCAGCTCCCCTCCCCGAGCCTCGGTTTCTCCACCTGGAAACTGGAGGCAACCTCGACCCTATCTCACTGGACGCTTGTGAGAAACAATTGAAATAAAGACGCACTCATTAATTCCCTCAGAAAATGACCCCAACCATGCGCCGAGTTGTGCTGGGAATGCCGGGAGGCAGCGTGAGTGGCCGCTCTGAAAGGGAGCTCAGAAGACCAGGTAGGAGTGCTCACCGCGTGCCGTTTCCCTCCTGCCATCTCCGTCCGTCCGCACCGCACCCCTGCCACGTTGGTGCCATCATCAGACCGTTTATAAATGACAAGCCGAGGCTGTCACTCAGGGATGGTCAGCCACCAAGTGGCAGTCCAGGGTGGCCGTGCCGGAGATGACAGACCTTTGCGGACATCTGGCTATTTCCAACCTCCGAGCCCTTACCTCCCTGTTCTGTTCCCAGGTAGCACCCCCCTCCCCCCGTTTTCCGGCCTGTGGCTTCAGGGAGCCTCCGGGCAGACCTCTGGGCACCTCAGCACCTACCCAAACCCCTCCCACGACGGTAGTCACGCCAACACTGGGTCTCCAGTCGCTAAACTTTTTAAAAAGCATGTCCCCTTCAGTCAAGTACATTTAAGTGTACACGCCCATACAGGCATACTTCTCTTTTTATCTTTATTGTTGAAAATATTACAAATGTCCCCTTTTTCCCCCATTGGCCCTCCCACCACCCACCCCCCAGGCCTTCATCGCCCTATTGTCTGTGTCCACGGGTTATGCATATATGCACACAAGTTCATTGGTTGATCTCTTCCCACTCCCTCCCCTGCCTTTTCTCTGAGGTTCGAAAGTCTATTCATACTTCTATGTCTTTGGATCTATTTTTGTTCATCACTTTATTTTGTTCATTAGATTCCACATATAAGTGAGATTATGTGATGTTTATCTTTCTCCTACTGGCTTATTTCACTTAGCATAATACTCTCCAGGTCCATCCATGCTGTTGCAAATGGTAAGAGTTCTTTCTTTTTTACAGCTGCGTAGTATTCCATTGTGTAAATGTACCACGGATTTTTCATCCACTCATCTGCTGATGGGCACTTAGGCTGTTTCCAGATCTTAGCTATTGTAAATTGTGCTGCTATGAACATAGGGGTGTATATAACCTTTCTGATTGGTGATTCAGGTTTCTTAGGGTATATTTCTAGAAGTGGGATCACTGGGTCAAATGGCAGTTCCATATTTAACTTTTTGAGGAAACTCCATACTGTCTTCCACAGTGGCTGCACCAGTCTGCATCCCCACCAGCAGTGAACTAGGGCAGTGATGGGCAACCTTTTGAGCTTGGTGTGTCAAACTTCGCCAAAAAACTGAGCATAACTCGGGTAGCGTGTCACTTTGAGGAAAAAACTAACTCCAAGACTCTAGTCGCAAATGTTTCATCCTCAGGAGCAGCAAATGTTTCATCCTCGGCATGCGGCCGCGTGTCATCAGAAATGGCTACGCGTATCAGTGCTGACACACGTGTCATAGGTTCGCCATCACTGAAAAGGGTTTCCTTTTTCTCCACATCCTGGCCAGCACTTGTCATTTGTTGATTTGTTGATGGTAGCCATTCTGACAGGTGTGAGGTGATACCTCATTGCCCTTTTAATTTGCATCTCTCAGATAATCAGTGACTTTGAGCATTTTTTCATATATCTCATGGCCATCTGTATGTCCCCTTTGGAGAAGTGTCTATTTAGGTCCTTTGCCCATTTTTTAATATATATTTTTATTGATTTCAGAGAGGAAGGGAGAGGGAGAGCTAGAAACATCAATGATGAGAGAGTCCCTGATCAGCTGCCTCCTACACACCCCACACCGGGGATGGAGCCTGCAACCCAAGCCCTGACCTGGAATAGAACCCTGACCTCCTGGTTCATAGGTCGACGCTCAACCCCACTGTGTCACGCCAGCTGGGCCCATTTTTAATTGGATTGTTTGTCTTCCTTCTGTTAAGTTGTATGAGTTCCTTATATATTTTGGATATTAACCCTTTATCAGATGTATCATTGCCAAATATGTTCTCCCATACAGTGGGCTCCCTTTTTGTTTTGTTGATGGTTTCTTTTGCTGTGCAGAAGCTTTTGTTTTTATGTAGTCCCATTTGTTTATTTTCTTCTTAGTTTCCTTCACCCTAGGAGATGTATCTGTAAACATATTGCCACCAGAGATGTCTGAGATTTTGCTGCCTATGATTTCTTCTAAGATTTTTATGGTTTCACATCTTACTTTCAAATTTTTTATCCGTTTTGAGTTTATTCTTGTGTATGATGTAAGTTGGTGGTCCATTTTCTTTCTTTTTCTTTTTGTTTTTTTTTTTTTTTGCATGTACCCATCCAGTTTTCCCAACACCATTTATTAAAGAGACTGTCATGACTCCATTGTATGCTCTTGCCTCCTTTGTCAAATATTAATTGATCATAATGGCTTGGGTTGATTTCTGGGTTCTCTGTTCTGTTCCACTGGTCTATATGTCTGTTCTTGTACCAGTACCAGGCTGTTTTGAGTGCAATGGCTTTGTAGTAGTTAATATCTGGTATTGTGATTCCTCCAACTTTGTTCTTCTTTCTCAAGATTACTGTGGCTATTCGGGATCTTTTTTGGTTCCATATAAATTTTTTGGAGTGTTTGTTCCAGGTCTGTGAAATATGCCATTGGTATTTTAATAGGGATTGCATTGAATCTATAGATTGCTTTAGGTAGTATGGACATTTTAATGATATTGATTCTACCAATCCATGAACACGGTATATTCTTCCACTTATTTATATCTTCCTCTATCTCTTTTTTCAACGTCCTGTAGTTTTCCTAGTACAGGTCTTTTACCTCCTAGGTTAAGTTTATTCCTAAGTATCTTAATTTTTTTTGTTGCAGTGGTAAATGGAATTGAGTTTTTCTTTCTGAGAGTTCATTATTGGTGTATAAAAATACCATAGATTTCTGGGTGTTAATTTGGTATCCAGCTACATTGCTGAATTCATTTATTAAATCTAGTAGTTTTTTATGGAGTCTTTAGGGGTTTTTATGTACAATATCATGTAATCTGCAAATAGTGAGAGTTTTACTTCCTCCTTTCCAATTTGGATGCCTTTTATTTCTTCTTCTTAATCTGATTGCTATGGCTGGGACTTTAGGTACTATGTTGAACAAGAGTGGTGAAAGAGGGCATCCCTGTCTTATTCCTGTTCTTAGGGAAAATGGTTTTAGTTTTTGCCCATTGAGTATGATGTTGGCTGTAGGCTTGTCATATATGGCTTTTATTATGTTGAGGTATGCTCCCTCTATTCCCACTTTGCTGAGAGGTTTTATCAAAAAAGGGTGTTGGCCTGGCCTCCATGGCTCAGTGGTTGAGCAATGGCTATGATCCAGGAGGTCACGTTTGATTCTGGTTGTGGGCTCGATCAGACAAAGGCAGCCGTACAATGATTCTCTCTCATCATTGACATTTCTCTCTCTCTATCTCCCTCTCCCTTCTCTCTGAAATAAATAAATATATATTTTTTAAAAAGGTGTTGGGTTTTGTTGAATGCTTTTCCTGCATCAATTAATATGATCATGTGATTTTTGTCATGCAATCTGTTTATGTGATGTAAATTGATTAGTGAATATTGTACCAGCCTTGCATCCCTGGAATAAATCCCACTTGATCGTGGTGTATGATCTCATTAATATATTGCTGGATCCAACTTGCTAATATTTTGTTGAGGATTTTAGCATCTATGTTCATCAGGGATATTGGCCTGTAGTTCTCTTTCTTTGTAGTGTCTTTCTCTGGTTTTGGAATTAGGGTGATGCTGGCCTCATAGAAAGAGCTTGGAAGTGATCCTTCCTCTTGAATTTTTTGGAATAGTTTGAGGAGGACAGGAGTTAGTTCTTCTTTGAATGTTTGGTAAAACTCCCCTGGGAAGCCATCGGGACCAGGGCTTTTGTTTGCTGGAAGCCTTTTTCTTACTGCTTCCATTTCAGTAATTATCAGTAGTTATCGGCCTGTTCAGGTGTTCTGATTCTTCCTGATTGAGTTTTGGAAGGTTGTATTTTTCTAGGAATGTGTCCATTTCGTCCAGGCTGTCCAGTTGTTGGAATAAAGTGGTTCATAGTCGTTTTGTCCCGGTCCTTTGTATTTCTGTGAGGTCAGGCATATTTCTCTATAAAGTATAGAGAACAAACACCTACTTCTGTCGCTCCATATGTATTAATACTAGTAAATTCTAGTTCTTAGTTGTTTATGAAAAATAGAGATACCGGATTTGATCTAATATTTTCTTCCCACACCCTTTGACCACTGACGAATTACTCATCTGTAACGCCACAGCGATGCCATCCTCCGGCTGCTGGGGTTCTGAGAAGAACTAGGGGTTCAGCCTCCTTCCGTTAGCCTGGACGCCCCGGGGGCAGGGGTCGCTGCGGGAGCCCCCGCGGTGCTGGGCCCCCACCTTCTTCAGCGCGGCCGGGGCGGCGGGGAGCGGATTAGCGGGCAGCGGGGAGGGGGGGGGGGGGGGGCAGCGCAGAGCGGCCAGAGGGTGCGGGCGGCCGAGGCGCGATGCCGCTGCAGGACGACGCCCTCCGCGAGGTGTGGGCCTCCGACAGGTGCGCGGGTCCCTGCGCGGCCGAACCGGGCCGGTGGAGGGCTGGGAGCGGCAGGCGAAGGGGGGGAGACGGGCTGATTCCTTCGCTGCCCGCAGCGGCCATGAGGAAAGCGGGAGCCCCGAGGTCCAGCGGCGCCCCAAGCAGGTAGGTCACCCCGCTTGCCGGGGGGCAGATGCCCCGCTGTCAGCCCAGCGGGGTCGGGGGTCTGAGCGGGGAGACACTCAGCAGCCTGGGGGGGGGGGCCTCCCCTGGAGTGTATTTGGAGGGAAGGGGTGTTGGGGACAGGGGTGTCCGGGGGGGTTGGCTGGGGGCATTGGGGGTGGCCATCCTTCCTCACCCCCAGGAGGAGGCTGCAGTTCCCTCCCGATAATCCGGGTTATTTCTGGCGGCCCAGGGATTAGAGGGTGACAGGCAGCCCCCCTTCTTCCTCTTGAACCCCCTCCGCAGCGACCCGCCCGGGGCCCGAAGTTGAAGAAGAGGACGGAGGCCCCTGAGTCCCCCGCTCCCACGGGACCCGCGCCCAGGAGACCCGGAGGCGGGCGGGGGGCCGAGCCCGGGGGCGCCCGCCAGGGTGAGGCGGGGAGGGAGGGGGACGGGGCGGGTGTGGGGGTGAATGAGGGCGGGGGAGGGGTGGAGACCTGGGAACAGAGCGGCGGGGGAGGGGGCAGGAACCCCCGCGTCCCCAGCCAGTGCGCCCTCGGAGGAGGGGCGGGGACCCCGTGGGAGGAGGGGTGGGGGTGCCCTCGGAGGAGGGGAGCCGTCGGAGGAGGGGGAGCCGTGGAGGAGGGTCCGGGCTGCCTGACCCACGTCTCGGCTCAGCCGCGCGGAGGCGGAGGCCGCGGGAGTCGCCCGCCCCCCAGCCCGTCTACACCAAGTTCCTCCGGGACCCAGAGGCCAAGCGCGACCCCCGAGACACCTTCCTGGTGGCCCGAGCCCGCGGCGGGGCGGGTGAGAGGCGGAGGGGGGGCGGGTGAGAGGCGGAGGGGGGGGCGGGTGAGGGCGGGGGGGCGGGCGGGTGAGAGGCGGAGGGGGGGGCGGGCGGGAGGCGGAGGGGGGGGGCGGGAGCGGGAGGGGCCGGAGGGGGCTGCGGGCAGAGAAGCAGAAAACTCGGAAAACAGCCCCCACTTCCCTGCGTTGGCCTCTGAGCCGGAAAAGACTTTATTCTCTTGTTCTCCCCCCTTTTCGGGGTGGGGAAACTGAGGCACGGAGATGAGCGGTGTGCCTCAGACTTCAGTGGGGGCAGCGGAGATGGGAAGGGGGCGGGAGGACCCGGAACTGGACGGCAAACCCCAGAAACCCCAGCACCCCCTCCTGCAGCCCACTCTCCGGAGACTCGCGTCACCCCATTTTCTGAGGAAGGTGCTGGAACTCCTTTCCTCCCGGCCTGTTCCAGAGGGAGGGCCCCCCTCCACAATCTGGAGGGGCCCAGCCGGCCCCATGATGAGGAGTTTCTACCCACAGAGGAGGAGGAGGAGGGCCATGAAGATGAAGATGAAGAAGGAGGAGGAGGAGGAGGAGGAGAAAGAGCGAGAACCCCCGCCTCCCAGGAAGCCCCCTAAGGAGAAGGCTCCGGCGGACCCGGGGGCGAGGAGGGCCGGGGCCGGGGCGCCGCCGGGTGGGTGCCCAGCACAGGTGCAGCCGCCCTGCCCGGGGCCCCCGCTGCACAGGCCTGAGGCCTGCAGTCACCCGGGGCCCCACCTGAGCCCCTGCCCTGGTCTCTTCCCAAGAAGGCCCTCAGGGACAGAGCCCCCCCACCCCCCCCCTACCACCCCCACCCCTGCCCAGGGCGCTTGAGCCGGGGAGGGCAGAGAAGGGGCTTTTCTTTGTGACTTTTATTCAATTCTTTTTAAAACCCAATATGAATTATTGTTATAATCGTTATAAAAGCATCAAAGTGGTTACAGTAAAAATCAATCAACAGAAATACGCCGTGGTGGCTCCAGGTGCCGCCTGGTCTAAATGTGCCCCTTGTGCTCAGGGTTAGAGGGCAGACACGGTGCCTCCCTGGGGACTGTCTCGCCCCCACCCTTCCTTTCCAGGGGACCCCGGAAGCCCTGTCCCCCCTCCAAAGCCTCTTCGGGTGAAGAAGAAGGTGCCAGCGGGGGAAGGGACCAAGACGAGGAAGACAAAGAAGAAAGGTGGGCCTGGCGGCTGGAGGAGGGGGCTCTGGGTGTGGTGGGGTGTGACCCCTCCACGTGCACACACAGGGTCTGGGGCAGCTGACAAGGACCCCCCGGAGCCCCGGGCGAGCTCGGCGGGAGCGCAGAAGGCCCCGGAGGCCCTGTTTCTGGTGGGGGACGATGGCCCAGCGGGGAAGGCTCTGAAGAAGAAAGGTGGGTGGCAGTGGCTCTGGTGCCAAGACATGGAGAGGCAGGCCTGGCAGTGGGAGCTGGCACAGCGGGTTCTGGAGTCAGAAACTTGGGGGGCGTCTTGACCTCCATTTTAATAGCTGTGTGGCCTCAGGCAGGTGTCTGACTTTCTGAGGCTCCGATAAGCTATAATAATAAAAGGGTAGTATGCTAATTAGACTGGGTGTCATTCCGGACGTCCTTCCTGACGAAGCCGGCCGGAGGGAAGCAGCCCAGGTCCCGGGTGCCGGAGGGAAGCCAGTGCCGGCAGCCGGGGGAGGGAAGGCCTGCTCTTGCACGAATTTTCGTGCATCAGGCCCCTCGTAGTAAGATAATAGTAATCTGGGGTTACTCTCTTGTGGTTGTGGGAAGGGTCCGAGTGAGACATGGCTGTTGGAAGCGCTTTGCAAACTGAAAGTGCTCCGCCAGGGTTAAGAGGCTTGTTGCTGCTCCGTTCCAGGTACTCCCAAAGACTCAGCGGAGGAGCGGAAGGAGGAAGAGGGGGAGGAGGAAGAGGTGGCAGCTGTGGCGACCAAGAACAGCAACCAGAAGGGCAAAGCGAAAGGAAAAGGCAGAAAGGTTGGGTCCCAGAGGGGAAGGCGGCTCAGGTCCCCACAGGGAGCAGTGGCAGGGGCCTGGCTTTGGGGGTTAGAGTGTGGGCCCTGTGAGCTGGGGCCATGGCGTCCCTGGGGGTTAGAATCTCGGCTCCCCCTCTGCCGGGATATGTGGACAAAGGGCACCAGACTTGTGAGAGCAGAAGAGGCAGTTGTGGGGTCACCAGGTTGGGACTGGGCACCCAGGGGCCTTGTGTCCTCTGGACTCTAACCCCGCCTCCCCCCGCAGCCGGAGCTGCCCACAGGCAGACACACATTTCCTGGCCCAGGGAAGTGGCCGGCAGGCAGTGTACACACCCTGGGGCACACCGACGGCCTGAGAGCCAGGTGTGCGAGGTGCTAAAATATTTCCACCCCACCCCTCTGGGCCCCCCAAGTGCTTTCTGCTACCCCAAGCAGGACCTCCCAACCTTCCAGCAACTAAACGGTGTCTGGGGCCTCCGGGACCCTCCTCCAGGCCTCCCAGCGTCCATTCTGACTGGGAATCCTCCAGGGCAGACAGGTCGTTAAATGGTTTGCAAGTTCTCTCACAGACTCAGGCACCTGCATGCACAAACTCAAGTGAGCAGGACAGAAAGGTCCAGCTGGACAGAGAAAGTGACGGGAGTCTTTGAGAAACTCGTCTCCTGGTGTGGAGGTCACCATGCGAGCAGGGCCTGGCTCTTTGCTGTGTGGTCTGTTCATTTGTTCAGGCATAGTCAGATCTCTGTTTGTTTATTAATCCTCGCCCTAGGATACTTTTTCCATTCATATTTTTAGGAAGAGTAGGAGTGGGGGGATAGGAGAAGGGAGAGAAACATCAGTGTGAGAGAGACACATCAATTAGTTGCCTCCTGCACTTGCCCCAACCTGGATGGGGATCAAACCTGCAACCCAGGTACCTGCCCTTGACCGGGAATCAAACCCAAGACCCTTCGGTGCAGGGCCAGGCGTGGTCAGATGGTGAGGGCTGATTCACACTAGCCGAGATCACCAGATGCTGATGTATAAACTGGAAGGCAGTTTATTCTGTCCCGGGAGGAACCGAACTGGAGGCAGCGCAGGAGGCCCTGGGAATTCGCTGCGATAGAAATGTTTCAATCAGCTCTGGCTTTCTCCAGATCGCATTCCAAACATACTCGTGTGTTTCACAAGTTTCTTCTGGAGCAACCTAGAGTGCAGAGAGGCTCCTTGCCCGCAGGCCACGGGCCTGGCCTCACACACTGCAAACCTGCCCTCAGCAAAAATGCCCAACCACAGCACGTCAGAGCTCACGGAGAGCGCCCGGCTCTTCCCTCTTCCGTGCACCCTCCCACGCTGCTGGTCCCTTCTCTCCTCCGCCGCCGGAGGGTTAGGGCTAGAGTCTCCGCTCCCCCTTGTGAGGGATAGAACCTGAGGTCAAAGGGCACCAAGTTTGTGAGGACAGAGCGGGCAGTGCAACCCAGCCGTTCCTTTTTCCGTGTGCTTCTCTATTCATTGTACTGACCATGTGTTACCGTGTAACAAACCACCCTAAAGATCAGTGTCTTAAGAAACAAACACTCCTCTTCATTTCTTCCTGGAGTCAGAGTCTGGGAACAGCTTAGCCGGGTAGTTCTGGCTCAGGGGCCTCCGAGTTGCTGTCAGGGCGGCACCTGAAAGCTCGGCTGGAAATGCAAGACCCACCTCTGCAATGGCTCCCTGTCCTGGCTGTTGGCTGGAGGCCTCCCCCAGGGCTGCTGGGGTGTCCTTATGACGTGGCAGCAACTTCCCCAGAACCCAATACAGTGTGGGGGGGACTACCCGGGGGTCAATGCCAGGGCAGGGACTGTTGGGGGCCACCTTGGAGGTTGGCCACGACCCTGAGTATTTACTGCGTGCTCATGAGCATAGCGGTGGCTGACACTTCCTCTGTGTTGTGTGCTTAGAACAGCGATTTTCAACCCTTTTCATCTCCTGGCACAAAAACTAATCACCAAAATTCTGCGGCACACCAAAAAATGCATTTTTTACCGATCTGACCAAAAAAGTTATATATAATTTTGATGAATTCATACCAGACGCCTATTGTTGTGCTGGCTGTTGCCATTTTAAAAAATGTATTTTTATTGACTTCAGAGAGGAAGAGAGGAAGGGAGAGGAAGAGAGAGAGAGAAACATCAATGATGAGAGGGAGTCATTGATTGGCTGCCTCCTGCATGTTGGACCGAGCCCGAAACCCAGACATGTGCCCTTGATGGGAATCGAACCTGGAACCCTTCAGTCCGCAAGCCGATGCTCTACCCACTGAGCACCCCGGCCAGGGCTGTTGTCATTTTTTTACCTGACAAGCTAAGGGAAAGGAGGTGAGTGCCCCTGACTAACAGCCAGGTATCCTGTGCTTTAAAAGTTTCTGCGGCTCACGGTTCAAAATCGCTGGCTTAGAACACAGCACCGGTACCTTCAGCCTCACCTCCCTTCACCCCCTGAGAGCGAACCTGCATGAGGGAAGGTCTTGCTAAAGGCTCTGGACCGAACAGGAAACAGGCAGGTTAAATCCCAGCTCCACCTCTACTCGCTTAGCTGGGCAGGCTCCTCAGTCTCCCTGCCCTCAGCTGCCTCCTCTGTGGCAGGACCGCCAGCTACCTCCGGGGCAGTGACAAAGGATTAAATGAGTTTGGGTTTGGGACGTGTCGGCAGAGTTTATATGAGTGTGTGCTAAACGTGTAAATTAAAGGGGCTCACCCCAGCCTGCCTACTTCTTAGATGGAGAAACGGAGTTAGGGCACTTAGCACAGCTGACCATAGTGGTGGGATCCGGACTGCACCAGGCTCTGGCTCGGGGTCTGGGCTCGTAGCCGCAGCTTCAGGAAATAGCGGGGAGCGCCAGCCTCCCAGGGCCCCCTGGCCTCGCCCTCCAGCCGCTCCGTCCTCTCCCCACAGAAAGCGGTGAGTGGCCTGCTGCCCCTGTCCCAGGCGGGGCCCCTGCTGAGGGCAGGGGAGCCGGTGTCTGGGGCTGATGCCCCCTCTGCGCCCCCAGAAGGAGGCGCGGGCCACGTCCCCACCCGTGGGAGTGGGCGAGCCCCGGGAGTTCGTGCTGCGGCCGGCCCCGCAGGGCAGGACGGTGCGCTGCCGGCTGACGCGGGACAAGAGGGGCATGGACCGGGGCCTGTATCCCTCCTACTTCCTGCACCTGGACTCGGAGAAAAAGGTGGGCCAGGAGGAGGGGAAGGGAGAGGGAGGCGGCAGTGCCAGGGCCGGGTGGAGGGAGGGTCTGGGCCACGATGTGGGGAGGGCTGCGGGGCTAAAGGCTTCTCCCCGCACCCCCCCCCCCCCCCTCTGCCCTCTCCCACCGTCCCCACAGGTGTTCCTCTTGGCTGGCAGGAAGCGGAAACGGAGCAAGACAGCCAACTACCTCATGTCCAGCGACCCCACCAATCTGTCCCGAGGAGGGGAGAATTTTGTCGGGAAGCTGAGGTGGGCTGGGGGGCTCGGCAGCAAGAGGCCATGCGGCCTTCCCTGACCCCTGACCCCCCCCCAGTGCCCCCCACAGCGGCCGCTCCGGCCCAGGGCCTCTCATGCCCCGTGTAGACCACGTGGGGCTCTTGTTAAATGGTTCCGTGGGGGGAGGGAGGGGAGTCTGTGGTTCTAACAGCCACCCAGGTGGTGCCCACCTGCTCCAGGGACCGCACAGGCGTAGAGGCTGATTCCAGGGTCAGGGTTGTGTTCATGTTGAGTTCCCGGCACCTGGCAGAGCAGCTTCTCAGCAGATATTTACTAAGTGAATGAATGAACAAATAGGTGGCACCTACCCTGTGCTATGTCTCCCGTCTGTCTCCCCTAATCTCCCACAAATCTGAGCGGTGGGGGCTGGACCCCTGAGTCAAGCCTTATTTCTTTTATTTATGTATTTAACAAACATTTATATATGGAAGTAACTTCCGGATATGAACCCATTGAATCCTCTTATCTACCATTTTGCTATTCTTTTTAAAAACATATATTTTATTGATTTTTTAAAGAGGGGAAGGGAGAGGGACAGAGAGTTAGAAACATCGATGAGAGAGAGATGAGAGAGAAGCATCAATCAGTTGCCTCCTACACACCCCCCACTGGGGATGTGCCTGCAACCAAGGTACATGCCCTTGACCAGAATCACACCTGGGACCCTTCAGTCCGCAGGCTGACACTCTATCCACTGAGCCAAACCGGTTAGGGCCCATTTTGCTATTCTTATACCCATTTTGCAGATGGAGAAGCTGAGGCTCAGATCAGTTAAGTAACATGCCAAAGGTCACACAGCTAGTAAGAAATGGAACTGAGATTTGAATGCTGCGCAGTCCCCTAGCTTAGATCCATCTTTTTAAGACTTCATGCTGGAGGGCTGGGGCAGGGGACATGAATTGCTCGTCCTAAGACACCTCCACCTTGGTGATCCAGTAGCTCTCAACGCTGCTTGGCTGGAGGGTCTTGGAGTCGCGGCATGGACCCCCTCAGCCCCGCCCCAGCTCCACCCTGCTTGCAGGTCCAACCTCCTGGGGAACCGCTTTACTGTCTTTGACAATGGGCAGAACCCGCACCGCGGAGGGGGCGGCGCCGAAGTGGGGAGCCTCCGGCAGGAGCTGGCAGCTGTGATTTATGTGAGTCTCCACCTGTCCCCCCCAACCCCCTCCCCGACAGGCCCCGCCCCTTACAGGGCTGGCCCCGCCCCTTACAGGGCCGGCCCCGCCCCTTGCAGGGCTGGCCTAAGGCGCACCTCCCTCCCAGGAAACCAACGTGTTGGGCTTCCGAGGTCCCCGGCGCATGACGGTCATCATTCCGGGCATGAATTCGGACAACGAGAGGGTCCCCATCCGGCCCCGAAATGTGAGCCCTGCACCTCCCTGACCCCTCTCCCTGAAGGTCCCACTCGCTCTGGGACTCGCTCCGGGGGAGCTGGGCGGGGGCAGTAGCGGGGAGTCAGCTCGCCCAACATCCCACCTCTTGAGCACACTCCACCCTCCAGTGCAAGTTTATTCTGGCAACTTGGGGAGTGAATTTGAGGTTTTTGTCGTTGAAGTCACTGAAACAAACACAATGCTATGTGTGTGCTTTAAGTTTACACCAAATCAAACATTTACATATTCATTCCATACACATACACTGAGTGCCAGGTATTTAGGCCCCGAGAAGACATCAGTGAACAAAACGCAGGTCTGCCCTCATGGAGCTGGCATTCGAGGGGAGCGAGACCATAGATAATAACTGTGAGAAATAAGTAGATTATGTAGTGTGTTAGAAAATGATAAGGGCTGTGGGGGGAGTCGAATGGCATTAGAGAGGTGAGAAGCGGGGGGGGGGGGGTCCACTATTAAATACAGTGGTCAGAGTGGGCCTCAGGGAGAGGTGACATTTGAGCAAAGTCTGGGAGGAGGAGAGGGAGCGGCCTGCAGGCTCTGAAGAAAGATCATCCAGGCAGAGGGAAGAGCCAGTGCGGCCCGGAGGCAGGGCGGTGGCTGGTGGGTCTGAGGAGCAGCAGGTGGCCGGTGTGGCTGGAGGGAGATAAGGTCAGAGGTGAGAGTGAGGGGCAGATACGGCCTGTCCGACTGGTTTTTATATGAGAGAAACAGGAAGCCAGAGAAGGGTTTTGAGCAAAGGAGTGGCATGATTTGACTTAATTTTAAAAGCAAAGGGTGTGTGTGTAGGGTAAGATGGAGAGAGGTCCTTCAGGAAGGTGGCCGCCTTCAGTCCGTCTCTCGCCCTGCTCCTTAGCACTGTGGGTGTGGGTTGAGCCCGGGATTAAAGACGCAGGATGAGCCCTGGCTGGTTTGCCTCAGTGGATAGAGCGTTGGCCTGCGGCATGAAGGGCCCCGGGTTCAATTCCAGCCAGGGGCACATGCCCAGGTTGCAGGCTCGATCCCCAGTAGGGGTGTGCAGGAAGCAGCCAATCAATGATTCTCTCTCATCATTGATGTTTCTATCTCTCTCCCTTCCTCTCTGAAATCAATAAAAAAATATTTGTTAAAAACGATGCAGGATGACTGGCATGCCCCATACTCACAGTGGTGCCACTTTACTCATTTACACTGAAAAAATAATGTCCCTGTCGGCTGATCACACATCCTTTTCTGCTGGAAAGTCACAGGTAATCAGGCCCAGCAGCCCAGGGGGCACTGGCCACGGGAGGTCCTGGTCTGGAGGACCCTGTGGGTCCCACGCATGCTCCCTCCACGCCTGGAGTAAGCACACACCCTCCAGAGGCAGTGTCTCCGCACACCTGGCTCAGTGAGAACCAGCCGGTGCTGCTGTGGGTCTCTCTTCACATCTCAGGTCATTCATTACACAACCATTTGTTAAAATCGGGCACCGAGATCCACAGCCAACACAACAGTTACTGTCAAGACCGGCTCTGATCTTCGCGGAATGTTTGCTCTGGTCTAGGAGCTGATTTAAATAACACTTCATGCGCTGTTAACTTATTAAATCCTCACAACAGAGGGAAACTGAGGCACAGAGATATGACTCAAATACTGCGCCTGCCTTGGAGTGTCTAACTCTGTCCATTACACGCAGTGGGAGAGAAGAGCGAGGTGTCGTGGAAGCTCAGAGCTAAAACATCTAAATCAGACATGGGGTCAGGAAGGCTTCTTGGAGAATACGATTTAAAAAAATTAAATCTCATTGATTTTGAGACAGAAGGAGAGAGACAGGGACACGTTAATGTGAGAGCGGCATGTCAATCAGCGGCCTCCTGCCTGCTCTTCACTGGGGACTGAGCTCGAGACCCGCCATGTGCCCTGACCGGCAGCCCCTCAGTGCCAGGGACGACGCCCAACCAACGGAGCACATGGCCAGGAGAACACCATCTTCAGCAGACTCACTCCAAGCCATGAACGTGACAGGTGCCAAGGAAACTCAGTAAAGAAATATCTCAAGAGCACCCGTACAGAGGCCACGCCTTCCTTCCTGAAACTCTCTTCCAGGACATTTTACTGTAATCGCCGTTTACCTGTGTATCTATCTCCCCAAGCGCAACTGTGCGCTCCCTGTAGGTCCCAGAATGTCTGGTTCATCCTTGTAATCAGGTGCCAGCATGGAAGGACCCTTGGATACCGAAGGCACAGAGCACCTACTGTGTGCCAGGTGCTACTTTCCATTTTCTTTTTTTTGATGTTTTTTTTAAAATATCTTTTTATTGATTTCAGAGAGGAAGTGGGAAGGAGAGATAGAAACATCAATGATGAGAGAGATTCACTGATTGGCTGCCTGCTGCACGCCCCACACTGGGGATCGAGCCCGCAACCCAGGCATTTGCCCTGACTGGGAATCAAACTGTGACCTCCTGGTTCATAGGTCAACGTTCAACCATTGAACCACGCCGGCGGGGCTACTTTCCATTTTCCACCCTCCACTTTGGCATCCCACAGCAAAGCCCCATTCCCACAGATGCACACCCTGCCCACAGGGGCACCAGAAGCCAAGCATGCTCTCAAGGATACCCCAAATGGATGCTGATTTCCAGGCTGTGCAAGGCACACATAGGTCCCCAGGTCCCTTCCCCTGTCAGTCCTGAGATATCCCACCCCCTAACCATCCTCTCCCAATACCTCCCGGCCCCCCAGGCCAGCGATGGGCTGCTGGTGCGCTGGCAGAACAAGACTCTGGAGAGTCTCATTGAGCTGCACAACAAGCCACCATTCTGGAACGAAGCCACTGGCTCCTACACCCTCAACTTCCAAGGCAGAGTCACGCAGGCCTCAGTGAAGAACTTCCAGATTGTGCACGCTGATGACCGTGAGTATGAGGGCCTAGACCCGGCTGTACCCGCTGCCTCCAGGACCGGCCCTGGCTCAGGCCTCTGCCCACCATCTTTCTCTCCCTGGAGCCAGAACATCTAGGAAGGTGGCTGTTTTCTCCAGGGGCACTGACACGGTGCCCTCAGGAGCTCCGGGGATTCCAAGCAGGTATCTTGGGCTCGTTCTTCCAGGCCCTCGTTCTAGCATTTACCAGAGTCCTGGGCAGAAACTGGGATATCCCGGGTAAGACTGTGTCGAAGGGAGAGTTAAGCCGCTGGAGTTTGAAAACACTGACAGCCCAACCCAGGTCACAGAGGGTGCTGGGCCCAGAGCGGCAGCCCTTACCCAGGCTCCTCGCTCCTCAGATCCTACTTCACAGACAGGTACACAGTCTTTTCTATGTGGCAGGCGCTGTCCTCAGGGTTTTACAGAGAAGGAATCCTTAGATCTTTTCAACAACCCTGTGGAAAGGCACTCAGTATTATTGTCACTGCTTGGCAGATGAGGAAACCGAGGAACGGAGAGGTTCGGTAACCTGCCCAAGATCATACAGCTTGTAAGAGGTCACGCTGGCATTGGAACCCCTTCAGACCTTTAGGACTAGGGGCTCTTAATCAAGCATTTCTGAGCGCCTACTCCACTGTCTTCTCTCAAAGGAGGGGAAAGGCCTGCCCTTGAAGATTTAGGGCCACAAGATGCACCCACAACGTAAATTAAGTCAGAGTGTCCCCCTTACAAGCATGGGGAGAGGTCTGCTCTAGGTTACAGAAGTTGGGAATGGAAAGGTGTCTCCCCAGGGATTCAGGCTCCCGGGCAGCTCACACTGAGCCACGTCCCCATCCCCCACTCAATCCTAGAGATGTGCTCCCAGTGTCACCTGTCCCCGGGCCTTGGATAACTGCTCTCCAGATCACATTTCTGGTGGAGCCTAGTCTGATGAGGTTGGGGGTATTTTTAGCAACTTCCTGTCCCTATGGATGCTGGGGGAGGGGCTGGGGGCTGAGAGAGGCCACTGGATGAAGAGGGAACCAGGGGGTTAGTCAAGGATCGAGCCTGGTGCTCTAAGATGGGACTGGGGGTGGGTTGGGGCGGGGAGGGGAGGGAAATGGGGTCAGAATACAGCAGAAAAGTTGGCAAGGGAGGAATCTAGGTTTGGGGAAGTTTGACAGGTTCCTATACTTAAGTGGCGGTTCCGTGCATAGCCCCGGGCGGCAGGAGATAAGGCAGGGTCCCTGTCCTCAGGGGCTTACAGCCCGGGGGATGTAAAGCTGCAGGTGGGGCAGGCGGGGTGAGATAAGAGGGTGAGTAACAGAAGGTGGCTGAGTACTGAGGTCCCCATGGAAGGGAGGGAACTTCCCCGCTGTGGAGGGCACTGACTGCCAGGCGGGGACCAGGCCTGAGCCGCCCGCCTCGCTGTCCACAGCTGACTACATCGTGCTGCAGTTCGGCCGCGTGGCCGAGGACGCCTTCACCCTAGACTACCGGTACCCGCTGTGCGCCCTGCAGGCCTTCGCCATCGCCCTCTCCAGCTTCGACGGGAAGCTGGCTTGCGAGTGACTGCAGCGGCACCCCAAGTCCCAGAGCCGCCAGGGTCGGAAAGGACTCAGGGGGGGGGCTTCGGGGTCCCTTTACCAAAGCCCCCACTCCTTTGCCGGGAGCTGACCCCTCCTGTCTCCAGGTGACCTCCACCCACTCCCGGGCCTGGCACAGGCCGAGCGGGGGAGGCGCTCAGACGGCGGGTCCGAAGCAGATGAAGAACATCTGGAGCTGGAGCCGCACATCTGGTCGCAGGGCTAGCCTGCACGCTCCACACACACACACACACCCCGCCCCGCCCGCCCCGTCAGCCACTTCCTGTCCAGGATCGGTAGCCAGTGCGGCTTTAACCCCTCTGGGACCGCGCGCTCGGGGGCGGCGGGTGACGGGGCGAGGACGGTGCGCACATCCCCAATAAAGCTGCGTCTCGGCCGGCGGGCAGTGGTGCTGCGGCGCAGAGGACGGGCGGTGGGAGGGTCCGAGGCGGCGGGAGGCCTCCCTCCCCGCTCCACTCCGCCCAGGCCCCGGGCGCCCCCGGGTCCCTCCCCGGCCCGGCGCCGGTCCTACCGAAACTCGGCGAGCCCGCCGTGGCCAGACGCCCCCCGCGGGCCCCGGGAGCCGGGCGAGAGGGAGGGCGCGGAGGTCCGGGAAGAGGGGGAAAGGGAGAAATTCGAGAAACAAGCCTCTCGGGGAGAACCAGACAAACCGGGTCCGGGCAGGGCGGGCGCAGCCGCCAGGGCGGGGCGGGGCCGGCCGGGAGTGGGGGGCGGGCTCTCCGGCGGGAGGGGAGCCCCGCCTCGGCTCGCGCGGGGTGGGGGGTAGGGATCCCGGAGGCTGGGCGCCGGGCTCCGCGGGGCGCCTCGTGACGCGGCACCCGGACCCCGACACCGACGCGAGTTCGTTCTCCAGCGGGAGCGCCGCCCTCGGTCCCGCCCAGGCCGACGCCCCCCACGCCGGTGGAGCGGGCTTAGGCCCGGCTCGGGGAGAGGGGGGGCGCGCACCCCGCGGCCCGGGCGCAGGCAGCTGGCTGGAGTCGCGGCAGCGAAGCCCGGGAGACCGACGGCGGGAGCCCCGGTGCGGGCGGCCCCGCCCCTCCCGCCGGCCCCGCCCCGCGCCCCGCCCCCTCCCGCAGCCCCCACCCCCCGCCGGGCTCTTCAACACAAACTTTCCGTCCCGCTCGCTCCCTCCTCCGCGCCCGGCGCCTCCCGCTCGCGTCCGGCTCATTCCGCACATTCCGGGCGGCCCCCTCCCCGCAGCCCTCCCCGCGACCCCCTCCCCGCGACCCCCTCGCGGCCCCGCGGCCCGCGGCCCGGCAGCGCCCGGCGGAGCGCCCCCGCCAGCTCGGACCAGGTAAGCCGCGGGCACCGAGGAGGCCCCGCGGGGAGAGGTGGGGGGCTGGTCGGTCGGTTGTGATTTGGGAATGGGGGGTACTCAGGGAGGCTGGGTCCCTGAACTATTGTCCAGCCCGAGCCGGAGCCCCGGATTTGGGTGCCGGGAAGTTTAGAGGGAAGGGGGGGAGCTCTCCGGGAAGCCCCGCCCACCAGCACCCCGCCGCGACCGGGACTCGTTGGTCGGGGAGCCGGGAGATTGTCCCGCTGCCATCAGCTGTCCCAGCGTCCGCCTCTGGGGTGTCAGGTCCGGGGCCTGGGGACCGCACTGTTGGGGGGGCTGCCACGGAGGCGCTCGTACCCAGGGCGCCCATCCCGGGGCCCCGCCGCCCTTTGGACTCCGGCTCGCGCTCCCGGAGCCCGCCCGGCCCCGCCGCACAGGCCGCCGGCCTCGGCGCCCGGCTCCCGCGCGCTGCCCGCGGCTGCCCCGGGGTGTGGGGGGTGTCGGGGCAAGACTGCGCCCGGCTGTGCCCCCGGGGCGCAGGGGCCTGCGTTCCCTCCGGCTCTGCGCCTGTGTCCGGGGAGGTTCGGGTCCTGCCCGGAGCGCTGTGCGCCCCGCTCCGAAGGTGGCTGGATTTGGGGCCTTCTCTTCGCCACACGTCCTCAGAGCCCTGGTCTAGGCTTTAGGGTTGAAGGCGGCTCGTCCTGCCATCACCACGTCTGCCGTGCCCTTTATTCCTGCCTGGGGAGGGAAGGCGGGACTGCCGGTCTGCACCCGGCTCCAGCCCAGCCAGACCCTGTCCCCGAGACCCCCCTCTTCTCCTTTCTAGGAGAGCGGCCCAGACCCAGGGCTGGGAGATTCTTTCCCGACCAGGGCGCATGGGCCTAGGGGAGGCTTGTCTGTGTCTTCCCTCTCCAGGTAGAGGCAGCAGCAGGTCAGGCCTGGACTTGTAGCCGGGAGATCAGGGGATAGGGCTGGGGGCTGGGCAGCCCAGGGCGCTGTGTCCTGTCTTCTGGGGCCTGGTTCTGTGGAGGTGCGACCCACCCCGGAGTGAGGCCTCCGGGACCAGAGTGCTGGGGGCAGCCTGGGGCAAGAAAGGAAATCCAAGTCCCCAAAAGTTGGAGATTTGGGAGAATTATGTCCTCCTCCCTTCCAGGTATTTGTAGTTCCTTTTCCAAGGGGTGTCAACCCAGGGCATGTTTCTGTGGAACGCTGGCCCCCGGCGCACTCGATGGGCAGGGCGTGGGCAGATGTATCTTCTAGGAAATAGGGTTGTGTTGAGGGTGACTTCGTGGGCCAGGGATGCCCCCCTCGGAGAGAGGCTGGAGCCCATGGGAGTCTGACCTCTGGGGCCTTCCCCTGGCCCCCTGGAGAGGGGACAGTAATTAATGTTAATTGGTGCGTTTGGGCTGGGGAGCACTGAGTAGGATGGTCAGTGATTGGCAGGACCGAGCTGTGGGGGTGTGTGTCCTGGGCCTGTTCCTGCCCTCACCCTCAGAACCGGGTACCTTCTACCAGTTGAGGAAATATTAAAACTAGAATGAAACATCTCAGCTGAGGAAGTCTAGAAATTAGATATCTGGTCCCAGCTGGACTTGAGTCATCTTGGTGGGCCTCTCAGGCCTCAGTTTCCCTGCTTGGAATAATGACTTCCCAGGTCCCTTTTCTCTGAGCCCCTCCCGGGGGCTCGGTCTCCTAGTCAGTCTTCCTTCCCCTCCCATTACGGAACCTGAACCTCTGTGGTCTGGAGAGGTCCGTGGGAGACCCAGTGGTCTTAGGAAGAAGGCGAGGACAAACCAGGGGTGACTGAGGAGAAGCTAAACCCGGTAAGCATGGCCGCAACAGTTGCAGGCAGCAGGGGTCGAGGGACAGGGAAACCCGTGGAGTGGGAGATCTTGCCCGCTAAAGTGGCCATGGGGTCTGGCAAGCGGGATGGGATGAGTGGCATCAGAGGCCACTTGGGTGGCGGCCCCCAACCCCTTAGGGCTCAGTGTATCAGCCCTGCCCGTCTTCTGGCTCGGGAGGAGGAGGGGACAGGCTTCAGCTCAGTGAGGGGGGGGGGGGAAAAGGGTGCTGGTAGCGCCAGGCGGGGGAGCTGGGGGCCATGATGGCTCCAAATACTGCAGCTTCCTGTGGAGGTGCTTGGAGGTCACCCCTCTTCTTCCCACATGGAGGCCACAGAAGCTGGGGAGTCCCAGGGCTGGCCTTGAGGACCCAGGTCTCCTCGGACCTTCTCGGGGCAGCCCTGGGGCCATGGCAGGAGCTTCCCTGGTCAGAGCTGGAGCAGAGGTCAGCACGTGACCTCCACTCTGTCCCCACGGCCTTGCCCTGACCTTCCCTTCCTCCTGGTGTGGTGCCAGCCTAGGGCTGCCTGCAGGAGAGGGGCTGCGCCCGGAGGACAGGGATGGGAGAGGGTCCCGCAGGAGGCTGTGGGCGGGGAGAATCCTCTCCCTGGGATCCCCGCAGCCCCAGCCTGGAGGTTTCCTAGAGAGCTGATTGCTTCCTGTGCTCCCTGCCAGGCCGAGAGGACAGGAAGTGATAGAGGGAAAGGCGACTACAACTGTGGGTGCCGCTGGAGGCGTGCGAGAGAAACCCAGGGGACACTGTGGGGGAGTCTGTGGGGTGGGTCCGGGCATGAGAGAACCAGGTACAACCAGTTTGTGCGATTGCGTGAGAGGCTGGACAGATGCACGAGAGACTGTATGTGACATGTCTGTGTGACGGCTACTGCATGTACGTGAGAGAAACGGTGTGAATGATGTTGAGTGTGACTGAGTGCCCTCACCAAGTGTGTTTATGAGAGACTCTGGCTCCGGACCATCCGGGGAGCCTGTGTCTGGCCCTGGGTGGGATTTTGATGCTCTGCGTGTGTGAGGGACACAGCGATTGTGTGATGCTGTGCGTGTCAGAAGGAGCACGAGTAACATTCTGTGTGACCCAGGGCGCTGTGGCGTGGCTACTTATGCTGTATGTGCAGGAACAGCATATGAGATGGTCTCAGTTTATAGAACCTCTCATGCTCTGTGTGTGTGACGTATGTGACCTTTGTTTTGTTTTTGTGTCGGGTTTTTGGTGGAGATCTGGGGAGGGAACCCAGGTGTATATGACACTTTGTATGAGAAAAAGTGACGGTATGGGTGTGTGTGAGTGAGTGTGTGAGAGACAGCGGGCCTGGAGGGCTGCTCAGCGCCGTGAGGCTGCGAGTGAAGGAAGGTGTGCAGGAACGGCACCAAGGAAGCTGCTTGGCGCTGCGTGTGAGGGAACCGGGTGTGACGGAGACGCCTCTGTGGGTGGTCACTACCTGGGATTGCTTGGGACTGTAGGACAGTGTGGGCGACATCCTTCAGGGCTGTGCCAGGCGTGGCGTGGGACCGTGGGACAAATTTGGGGGCCTGATCTCAATGCATGCGGCGTCTGTGTGGGGGACCATCAAAAAGATACCTGTTAAAAACAAGAAGGAACGCATTTAATGCCACTGAACTGTGCACTTAGAAATGGTTAAGGCTGGCCGCTGTGGCTCAGTGGTTGAGTGTCGACCCATGAACCAGGAGGTCATGGTTCGATTCCCGGTCAGGCCATATACTCTGGTTACGGGCTTGATCACCAGTGTGGGGTGTGCTGGAGGCAGCCAATCAATGATTCTCTTTCATCATTGATGTTTCTATCTTTCCCTCTTCCTTCCTCTCTGAAATCAATAAAAGTGTATATTTTTTAAAAAATGGTTAAAATTGGCCCTGTCCGGGTGCCGCAGTGGTTAGAACGTTGGCCCTCAGACTGAAGGGTCCTGGGTTCCATTCCAGTACCTCGGTTACAGGCTCAGTCCCCGCCCCGGGTCAGGGCAAGTGTGGGAGGCAACCAATCAATGTGTCTCTCTCACATCGATGTTTCTCTCTCTGTGTTTCTCCTTCTTCCTTCCACTCTCTCTAAAAAGCAATGGAAAAGTATCCTGCAGTGAGGATTAACAAAACAAATCAATAAAAACACTTCCTTGGGTGAAGATTTTAAAAAAGTGTTGAAGTCATAAATTTTATATTACATGTTTTTATCACAATAAAATGAAAGCAGGAGAGGAAGCCGGTGGCAGCGCACGGGCAGGGCAGTGTGGGTTCGGGGGAGCGGGCCGGGGAGGCCGGTGTCTCTGGAAGACATCACACCGCGACTCTCGTGACTCGGCCGGGGTGCAGGCAGCCTGAGTGGGGGGCACCACATGTGAATTGAGAACTGTGGGACCCAGTTTCCCAAGTTACCCATTAGCTGTATCTCTGTTCCCCCTAAACTCGGACACAGGCCTTGGCTGGAGGTGGACAAGATGAGGAGACAGGACAGAATCTCAGGGTGGGGGTGAAGGGAGGAGTGGGAACTGGCCCCCCCTCTCTGCAGGAGGGTGAAGTCTCTACCCTCCCACCCTTCACTGCGGGTGGGGGCAGGGTGCTGACTGTGGGCCAGCTTTGGAGAAGGAAACCTGGGGTTCCTCTGCTCCCTGAGACGCCGTGCCCTGCGTAGTGGGGGGGGGGGGGGGTGCTGAGTCTTGATTCCCAAATTGGAAGCACATTAATAAGCGGGGAGAGGGGAGGAGGCCCCCATCCCCCTCCTAGTTGACTCTGCAAATTGCTTCCTCCTGTAAAAACCCGACCCTGCTCCAGGGGGAGGGTGCTCCCTCCCCAGCCTGGAGGGTGTGGCCACTTGGCAGGGTCCCTGGGGGTCCTTGGACCGGAGCTGGGGGAGGCACCATCACCCCATCCCTCCCCACTCTCGGGTCCCAGCTAGAGCTCTGAGAGTGGGAGGCTCTGGCAGCTGGAGAACAGCTGGCCTCGCTGTGGCTGGGTGGGGAGGAGGGGGAGCACGAGAGGCTCCCTTAGCGCTCACCCACGGCCTCCCCTTCCTCACCCCCTGGCCGGCCGGCCCAGCCCGGGTTTGGGGTGGGATTCAGGATGGAACGGCTGATTTCCGTCATCCTCCCACACGTTGAGGGGCTGGGCCCCTGCAGAGTGGACAGCTGCCGGCCGCCAGACCCGCAGGGCCACAGACTCGGTGTGTCCGCCCGGTGGGGCTGGTGCAAGGGGAGGAGTAAATGTGGGGGGACACCTGCCTGGACTTGCCTTGTCTGCCTGCCCCGTCCACCGGGGCAGAGGGGAGCCCAAGCCTAGGTCTGGAGGCCGAGGGGGCCACCGGGGTGGAGGCCTGGCGCCTCTGCTGCAGCCCCAGCTCTGGCCTCGTCCCTGGAGCTGTCCAGCCAGTTATTCCAGCAGCCTGGCCCCAGGACAGGGAGTGGGCCGCAGGTGCCCCTTATCTCCCCAGGGCCAGAGCCGGCTCTCCGCCTCCTCGCTCCCATCCCTGCACCACCCTGCGCACCTCTGACCTCCGCAGCCTGAGGGCCGGCTGGTCGGACCGAGGGTAAAGGTAGATGGGACCACAGGAGGTCCGGGGCCTATCGCCATGGAGGGATGGCGGGAGGGCCTGTGCTGAGGGGGTCGGAGGTCGTCTGTGAGGATGGGAGGAGGCGGGAGGAGCAGATGGACAGGAGTGGGGATGTCCTGGACATGGCATTGTGGCTGACCCCAGCCCCAGTATGGCCTTCCCTTCTTTCTGCGTCTGCCCTGGCCTCTGGGTCTTTCTGCATTTGTTCTTCTTTCTTTTCTCCTCGCCTCCCCTGTCCTCCCTCCGCTCTTTCTCCTCACCCCTCCCCTCCTTTTCCCTCCTTTCCCCTCCTCTCCTCTCCTCCCCTCCTTTCCCCTCCTCTCCCCTCCTCTCCTCCCCTCCTTTTCCCTCCTCTCCCCTCCCCTCCTTTTCCCTCCTCTCCTCCCCTCCTCTTCTCACCCCTCCCCTCCTCTCCTCTCCCCTCCTCACTTCTCCCCCCACCCCCCTTCTCTCTCCTCCCCTCCTCTGTTCTCCTCTCCTCACCCCTCCCCTTCACTCCCCTCCTCTCCCCCCTCTGTCCTCCTCTCCTTTGTCCTCCTCCCCTCCCCTCCTCTATCTTCTCCCCCTCCCCTCCCTCCTCTTCCCTCCCCTTCCCTCCCCTTCCCTCCCCTCCTCTCCTCTCCTCCCCTCTCCTCTCCTGTCCTGTCCTCTCCTCTGTTCTCTTCCCCTCCCCTCCTCTCCTCTCCCCTCCTCTCCTCTCTTCACCCCTCCCCTCCCCTCCTCTCCTCTCCTCACCCCTCCCCTCCCCTCCCCTCCTTTCCTCTCCCCCCCCTCCTCTCCTGTCCTGTCCTCTCCTCTGTTCTCTGTCTCCTAGCTTGCCCACTCCTGTATCTGAGTTTATTGATCTTTCCCCTTTGGGCCCTCTAATCCCCCTCCTCTCTGTTCCCCCCTCCAAACTCCCCTAGACTCTCTCCCTTCCCCTCCAGCCGTCTCAACCTCCACCCGCCTGTCCCTCGCTTAGGTCTTTCTTCCTCTCCCCTCTTGGTGGAAAGCCCAGCAAGGCAGCGGTTCTAGCCACCTGGGCAAGTAAGGACAGGGAGCTGGGGCTGGGGCTGGGCTGGGGCTGGGGGGGGAACCGCTACCCCCAGCCCTGCCTGTACAGGGAGATGAGACCCGAGTCTGGGCTGGGGCGGCCACCCAGGGGGCCTGCTCTCTCCTCCCCCCCCCCCCTCCCCCCCACTGAGCCCCACATTTGCCTCCGTCCAGCCATGCAGCTGCTGAGAGCCTCCCTCAGCCCCGCTGGGTCCCGTGTCTGGGGTCTAAGCAGAGGGCGGCACCCACTGGCCTCTGGCCTCACCCGCAGCAGGACCAGAGCAGCCTGCAGACTCCGGGCTGGCCCTCCGCGTGTGCCACGGGGGAGACCAGTTCGGCGCCCAGCCCGGAGCAGCTGCCTGCCCACCACTGCCCATGGGCGTGCTCAGCCTGGGGGACACATTCTCTGTGCGTGGAACCCACACAGCGCACCTGACACACGTGCTGCTGTGCGTGGCTGTGGCGGGGTCACCTGTGCGCGTGTTGGTGCTCCTGGAAAAGGAGACGGGCACGTGCTGGGGCCTGCGGAAGGGCCACGGGGGTCCTCCTCCTCTCCTGGACTGTCCTTGCGGCCACCCCCTCCCCCTCACCAGCTGCCAACGGTCCCAGCCAGGGCCGCCCCACCCCCGTCTGTCCCAGCTCCCGAGCTGCTGTGTTCGCCATATTTGGCCACAGTGCTCCTGCGGGGGGCGGGGCGGGGCTGACATCACCCCGGGAGGGGGGCCACCGCCTGGTGGGGGGAGGCGGACAGACTTGGGGGAGGCAAGAAAGCTGCTTTGAAAAGTCGGCTGCCAGGGGCCCCCATGCCCCGGGCCTCCTCTGCCCTGAGCGAGGCCGCAGGAAGGATTTGGGGGGAGGTGGGTAGCTCATTGCAGCCCCCCTCCTGCCTCCCGCTGACAGCTGTGACAGCATCAACCTGGGGAGAGCCCTGGGCCCCAACTTCTTTAGTATAGGAGTCTCTGTGTCCCCAGAGTCTGTGCTCCCCCACATTTTTATTCCAAGAACTCAGCCTGGGGGTTGAGGTGAGGCTGTGATGGGGGTACGGTCCTGGGTGGAGACCTGGATACAGAGTGTGGCTGCCTCTGCCTGGCTGCCCGGCCCCGAGCGCTGTTCCTGCTGCTCTGGGAGCCCCCGCCGAGAGGGGTGCCGGGGACTTGAAGTTGCCCCAGCCACTTGGGCTGAGGGGTGCCCCTGGTCTGGACCCCACTGGGCACACTCAGCGTGGTTGCCATGACAACTTTGCTTCCTCTCTAGCACAGGTGCTGGAGTTCTCAGCCCCATCTCCTTGGTTAAGAGACTGAAGCCAGATTGCCTGGCTTCAGAACCTGCTCTAGCACTTACTAGCTGTGTGTCCTTGGGCAGGTTGCTTAACCTCTCTGTTCATTGGTTTCCTCATTGTAAAGTGGGAGCAATAATGGTATCTCTCTCAGAGGTTACTGTGAGCATTACCTGAGTCAGTGTGTGTGACACACCAGAGCAGTGCCTGCCCTTTGGCAAGTGCTGCCATCCGTAGCTGTACTGAGTCTACACTCGGTACCCATCTGACAAGGGCTCCCAGGCCCTCCCATCCCATGCCACTAGCCACCTCCTTCAAGCTTCCTACGCCAACAGGCGTCCCCACGGGGAGACCCTCCACCATTCAGCAGGACCTGGAGTTCATGTCTGAGGGGGGGAATTCCCTTCTTGGTTTCTGAGGGGGTCCCCCCCATTCCTGCCCTGCCCCTGCTTGCCCTGCAGCCCAGAGCGAAGTCCCAGGATCTATCCATCCCAGCACCCTGGTATAGACTGGGCATGCAGATCCCGAGGCTGAAGGGGGTGAGGGGTTTGGGTCTGCCTGGCGGGGGTGGGGGGGGGGGGGGGAGAAGAGACCTGGGGGTGTGTGGTCTAAATCAATAACCCAGCCTGGCGTTTGCAGGGAACTCGGAGTTTACAGAGCCAGGACGGGGCGGGCATGTGGGTGGTTTATGGGCCGCTGTGGGCCCGGAGGTGCGGGAACAGGAAGTGGGATGGAGGAGCGGGTGGGGTTGAGCAAGGCTGTTGGCCTGGCACCTTCTCGGCTGCTCCCTCGCCAGCCAGCGGCTCCCTTGCAATTCCTGGGCGCTTCCTGCCCCAAGTTTAGGTTCCTTGGCAGGGTTCTCGAGAGTTATCCTTTGGGCAAGGCCCCCTCACCCTTCCTCGCCCACAGCAGGTCCTCGCAGGGCTGTGTGGATGCTGGGGGAGAAGGAGGGGTGGGGATCCCCGAGACAGGGAGGAGGAGCTGGCAGAGGAGCCCAGGAGCCCCTCAGAGCTGCAGACACCTGGGGCTGCCCTCGGATCCTCCTCTCCTTGCTCATCCTGCTGCCTTTGACAGCCGTGTGAGCTGGTGAGCCTGTTTCCCTCACCCGCACGATGGGCACCGCGCCTCGCCGCCCTCCGTGGATTTCAGGATTGAATGAATGGGAAGTGCTTTGCCCACGAACGGGTGGTGTAGATACAAGGCGTTGTTGTTGTTGATCACCACGAGTGGTATGAGTCAGGCATTGTGGTTGGACTTGTCGTAATCCAGTTCAACCCTCACAGCCTCAAGGGGACCCTTTCCTCATTTTCCAGGACCAGGGGTCGAACAGGTGAAATCCCTCTCCCAGGTCACACAGCGCCGAATCCCTTACCCTCTGGTTACCTCCGCCTCGCCCAGGGCGCCTGCCCTCCCCGCCACCCCCCCAGGAGGCTGAGGCCTGGGAGGACCCTGGCCCTCACGTCTCACTCTCGTCTGCCCCCAGGCTCAGGCTGCCCAGTGGGCTCAGGCCCAGAGCCCAGAGCAACCAGCACAATAGCGTCCAACAGCTGGACCGCCAGCAGCAGCCCCGGGGAAGCCCGGGAGGATGGGTCCGAGGGCCTGGACAAGGGGCTGGACAACGATGCCGAGGGCGTGTGGAGCCCGGACATCGAGCAGAGCTTCCAGGAGGCGCTGGCCATCTACCCGCCCTGCGGCCGCCGCAAGATCATCCTGTCGGACGAGGGCAAGATGTACGGTGCGTGTGGGGAGGCGCGTGTGGGGAGGCGCGTGTGGGGAGGCGCGTGTGGGGAGGCGCGGGACACTGGGACACGGCGGGCCTGGGGAGGCAGCTGGCCCTCCCGCCCCGCCCCCTGCTCTCTGCCCCCTCACCCAACCGGTTTGGCCAAGTCCTCAGGCTGCCAGCCGCTGGGCGGGCGAGTCTGTGCGTGCAAGCCTGTGTGTCTGGATCCTCCTCATAAACACGCCGGGCTCACCCCTCCGCCAGCGCGTGGCACCCCATCTGCTTCTCCTCTCCTCCCCACTGCCCCTGGAGGTTTCGGGGTGACTCAGTGGGCCCAGGAAACTGGGTCAGTCCAGTGTGCTCCAGGCCAGGCCTGGGAGAGGGTCCCTCCCTGGCAGGATGTGAGGGGTGAGGGGTGAGGCCTAGGGTGGGAGTCCCACTTGCGAATTCCCTCCGGCGAGTGGGAGGGAGGCCTGCAGGCTGGTGGGCAGCCACACAGGACAGGGGCTGTGCTCGAAGAGGCTGGAGAGACGGCCCGTACCTCAGGCCCTCCCCAGCTGGGGGGACGGCCCCCCCCTCCCGGGCCCTCGCTGCCACCTTGCCCACCTGCTGCCTCCAGAAGGGAGTGTTCCCCTCTTGCCCAGTGCTGAGGGCTCTCCCGGAGCTGCATTTTTGGGATAACTCAACCCCTCTTGGCTTGGCTCCTTGCCAGCTCCCTCCAGCCCTCCCTGACAGCCTGGCTAAGCGAGGAGGCCCAGCCTCTCCCTCCCCGCACCCCGCACCCAGCACCAGGGCAGCGTAGGAAGGAGGCGGCGTAGGAAGGAGGCAGCGGAGGGCTGCCCCAGTGAGTCCCCTGCCCCACCCACTGCCACACCCATCCCAGCACAGCGCTCCGGCCCCACTGCCCCCTCCCCGATGGCGCTGGATGGCTGGTGTCGGGGCAGCCCCACGGGTATTTTTGGATGGGGTGGAGGGAGTGGGGTGGAGAGGGGCAGGCAGGAAGGGAGGAGCAGTGGGGCTGGTTCTGTCATCAAAGAGGAATTTGAAGAATGTGGCCATTCTGGGGAGACTCGAGGTGAGGGGCAGGGGGCCTGGCTTTGGGGGGTAAGAAGTATACACCCTGAGGATACTGACAGACAATTAGTCATGTCTCCCACACACCCCTCTCCCGGGCCAAGTCCCCCAGCCCGAGGCTGACGGCCAGGTGGGCTCAGGGCGCAGGCACTGGTAACCTGACCTGGGGTGACAGGCTCAGTGACACATCCTGACAGAGACTGTCCGTGTAGGAGGTGCGGGGAGACTCCGGTGCTTCCTGCCTGCTGTGGCAGAGAGGGCAGGGACTGCCAGGGCAGGCGCACCCCGCACAGAGCTTGCAGACACGTGGCCACTGAGAAGACAGCGACTGGCCAGGCCTCCCTCACACGGGGTACCCCGGCCAGGGCTCCCTCACTCAGAGATACCCCAGCCAGGCCTCCCTCACACGGGGTACCCCGGCCAGGCCTCCCTCACACGGGGTGCTCCGGCCAGGCCTCCCTCACACGGGGTACCCCGGCCAGGCCTCCCTCACACGGGGTACCCCGGCCAGGCCCCCCTCACACGGGGTACCCCAGCCAGGGCTCCCTCACTCAGAGATACCCCAGCCAGGGCTCCCTCACACGGGGTACCCCGGCCAGGCCTCCCTCACACGGGGTACCCCGGCCAGGCCTCCCTCACACGGGGTACCCCAGCCAGGGCTCCCTCACACAGGGTACCCCAGCCAGGGCTCCCTCACACGGGGTACCCCGGCCAGGCCTCCCTCACACGGGGTGCCCCAGCCAGGGCTCCCTCACACGGGGTACCCCAGCCAGGCCTCCCTCACACGGGGTGCCCCGGCCAGGGCTCCCTCACACAGGGTACCCCAGCAAGGCCTCCCTTACACGGGGTACCCCAGCCAGGCCTCCCTCACACGGGGTACCCCGGCCAGGGCTCCCTCACACGGGGTACCCCGGCCAGGGCTCCCTCACACGGGGTACCCCGGCCAGGGCTCCCTCACACGGGGTACCCCGGCCAGGCCTCCCTCACACGGGGTACCCCGGCCAGGCCTCCCTCACACGGGGTACCCCAGCCAGGCCTCCCTCACACGGGGTACCCCGGCCAGGCCTCCCTCACTCAGAGATACCCCAGCCAGGCCTCCCTCACACGGGGTACCCCAGCCAGGGCTCCCTCACAGGAGGTACCCCAGCCAGGCCTCCCTCACACGGGGTACCCCGGCCAGGCCTCCCTCACTCAGAGATACCCCAGCCAGGCCTGCCTCACACGGGGTACCCCGGCCAGGGCTCCCTCACACGGGGTACTCCAGCCAGGGCTCCCTCACTCAAAGATACCCCAGCCAGGCCTCCCTCACACGGGGTACCCCAGCCAGGGCTCCCTCACAGGAGGTACCCCAGCCAGGCCTCCCTCACACGGGGTACCCCGGCCAGGCCTCCCTCACTCAGAGATACCCCAGCCAGGCCTGCCTCACACGGGGTACCCCGGCCAGGGCTCCCTCACACGGGGTACTCCAGCCAGGGCTCCCTCACTCAGAGATACCCCAGCCAGGCCTGCCTCACACGGGGTACCCCGGCCAGGGCTCCCTCACACGGGGTACCCCAGCCAGGCCTCCCTCACACGGGGTACCCCGGCCAGGCCTCCCTCACACGGGGTACCCCGGCCAGGGCTCCCTCACACGGGGTACCCCAGCCAGGCCTCCCTCACACGGGGTACCCTGGCCAGGCCTCCCTCACACGGGGTACCCCAGCCAGGCCTCCCTCAGGGGGATCGGCACTCAGGCTTGCAGCTGGTGACGGCCTGGAGGAAGGAAGCGCTGCTGGGGCTGGGGGTGAGGGGCCCAGCTGTCCTGCCCTTGGGCCACACCTGCCCCTGTCTGTCCTGCAGGGAAACCTGTCCAGCCGCCTGACATGGGTCCGCCTCCCCCAGGGAGCAGCCCCAGGCCCTGGAGGGGTGGGGGAGCACCTGGGGCCTCCCCAGCACCCTTGGCAGCCCTGCTGTGCCCTGAGGTGGGGGCTGGAGTGGGGGAAGGGCCTGGTGCGGGTCCCGTCTCCAGCCACCAGCCACTCTTTTCCTCTCACGCCCATCTAGGTCGGAATGAGCTGATCGCGCGCTATATTAAGCTGAGGACGGGGAAGACCCGGACGAGAAAGCAGGTAGAGACTGTTGATGTTGTGGCCCCTCTGCCTGCACGCTCTCGGCCCCTCCCGTGCCCACTGCCCTGTCCCGAGCTGCCCGCCCCCCCCCCCCCCCCCCCGGTGACTTCACACCCCTCGAGCTGCATCATCGCTCACCACTGGCTTCTCTGACCACCCACCACCCGCCCAAGACTTCTGGTTCGGTGACCGATGAACCGGCCCGGCAGCTGTGGCAGCTCCCTGGTCACCCTGAGAGGCCCACTGGCCGGCCAGGGGACAGACGGCTGGACGGATGCGCGCAGGGTGTGCGTGTGGGGCAGGCATCTCGCCCAGGCTGGGTAGGGGAGGGAGGGGGGAGCTGGGGGCCTTCCTAAAGGGGAAGGGGTTGCAGGTGGAGCGGGAGCGGGAGCGGTTCTCCGCTGAGGAGGGGGTACAGCTAGTGACGGCTCCCTACAGAGCTGCTTGGTGTGACTTTACTTGGTCCTCACAGCAGCCTTAGAGGTAGGTGCAGTAATTCCCTCCATTGACAGAGGAGGAAACTGAGGCACAGGGAAGTTAAGGTACTTCCTGGCTGGTAGGTGGTGGGTCCAGGGTTCAGCCCACTAGGCAGGAAAGAGCCTTCATTCAGCGGAGTGGGGGGGAGGGCGGGGCGGGGGAGTGGGTAGGAAGAGCGGAGGGCCCGTGGTGAGAGGTTCAGCTGCCCGAGGGACAGGTTTCCCCTGGCGGCAGCCCAGCCGGGACCATGGAAGGGACTAGAGCAGGGAGTGGCTGGGGCAGGTGGTGGGAATGTTGGCCCTGGAGCAGCGGCCATGGGCTAGGGCCAGGCAGGGACCTAGATCAACAGCAGTGGTGGCTGGGCAGTGGCGGGGGTGGGGGTGGGGGTGGGGGTGGGGGTGGGGGGTGGGATGGGAAACACGCTGAGCTGAGAGATGACTGGGCGGCGGGCAGTCAGGGCAGCAGCGTGTGCACAGGAGGCCTGAGGGAATTGTTTCGGGGGGCTGCCCGGGGGTGCCTGGGAGACAGGCAGCCTGAGGCAGGTTCCTGGAGGAGTGGAGGCCCCCTCTGCCCCTCAGCCTCCGCCCCCCTGGGGTCTGCCTGGGCTGGACCCTGCACCCACCTCCCCTGCGCGCAGAGACAGGCTGCGCTGCCCCACCCGCTGTCTCCAAGGGAGATTCCGAGTCCACTACCCAGTGCGGGAGCATTTATGAACCACTGCCCTCGGCCGGCTCAGGTCACACAGCATTTACTTCTTCAGCAAATTATTGAGCTCCTACTACGTTCCAGGCACTAGGGATGCAGCAGGGAACCGGACATTCACGGGCCCTGGAGCCTGGGATGCAGCAGGAACACTGACTGTCGGACCCCTGGGTTCAAACTCCGGCTGCCTCCCTGCGGGGAGGTGCTCGCTGCAGCCTCTGCCCCCCCCCCCCCCATGCCGGAGAAGCACTGTCTCGGCGTGTCCTGCCTCACCCAACAGACGTTTGTCGGGGGGAAGGGGCGGGGGCACCTGAGGCCCAGAGGGGTAGAGAGCTCTTCATTCTGGGCCCGCGTTATACCCGCGCCTGGCCAGTATCCCGTGAAGGCTGGCCGGCCAGTGAAGTTTTATTTTCATTATAAAATAAAATTATAAAACACTAATTATAAACACAACCAGCTGTCGGCGAGCTCGGAGCTTTAAAAACCACTGGCCTTTGTCATTTTGCACGGGCGGCACTCCCCTAACTTCATTTTTTCTTCTAACTCCAAGATCTAATATCTCCTCGACAGGGGACCCATCCCCTGTGGGGAGGACAAGGTGTGTGTGTTTGTGTCTCAAAGAGCAAGCAGCTAACAGACAAGGTTGTTTCCGTGTTTAAAAATGCAGGTTTTTGCCATGAGCAGCAAGTACAATGCCTTCATATTGTTAAAGCCCAGCTAAATATAACACAGGATTAAGTCCTGTGTGGCTTCCACTGCCTCCGAGTTGGCCATTTGGAGCTGGTCCTCTGGGTTAAGGGTCTGGAGGAGTCCAGGCAGCGTAGCCTGTGGGGGAAGCAAGGGGCCTCTGGCGTCAGGCCGCCCGGTTCAGTTCCCAGCCCCAGCCCCCAGCTGTGTGGCCTCGGACAAGCTGCTAACCTCTCTGTGCTGTGGTTTCATCATCTGTAAGTCGGAAACAATACTAGTGCCGCCTTCTTAGTGGTGCTGCAGAGTCCGATGAGTGGGTGTGGGTGGCGTGCTGGGCACCCGGGCGTGTGCAGTCAGCGTCACCTGCTGCCATGCCACGCCGCGGTCGGTCATCTCGCCGACCTGGGTCTGATTCTGCGCGGTCTGAGGCGAGTGAGGAGCCCCCGCCGGGGTCCTAACCAAGTAGTATGGGGGCTGCCCAGCATCACATACGTAGTGACTTTCAGTCTGTGATGAAAAAGAAACTGTTTCTTTGTGGGAATAAAAACTACCAGCAAAGAAAGCCAACAGCGGTGGCTGGTAGCGGAGATGTGAAGTGCCTAGAGGAGCCGCGTGTTCCCTGGTGCTTGAGGAGGAAGTGGCGTTTAGGTTCTCTGAGGCTCAGGGTCAGGTCCTCGAAGGGTCTGGGGTCCCAGCCCGGGCACACCCACCCTGACGTGACCAGCTCCGGTTTGCCGGAGAGGCAGGCCTCCGGGAGGAGGTGCTGGAGGAGAAACGCGATGGGAGTTCCTACTGTGTGCCTTTCTGTTTACTGCCACGTGTTAGTCCACGGGGCAGGGAGGCCTGTGGGGGAAGAAGCGGCGTGAGCAAAGCGATGGGACAGGCCTGGCCGATGGGCCGGCGAGCGGGTGGGGTGACTGGAAGATCGAGGCCGTGGTAGCTGGTGGTCCTAGAAGCCCGTAGGCTCTTGATCAGAACAGGGCCAAGAGGAAAGCAGAATTGCCTGGAGGGCTGCGGAGTGTCTGCCCCCGGGGGCCCCAGAGTCCCCCAGGCACATCTGTTCCCAGAGACGAGGCCGCCGTGCTCGCTCCTCACTGTGTGTTTCCCTCTCTGGCTGGGCGCGGGGCGGCCCCAGGTGTCCAGCCACATACAGGTTCTAGCTCGGAAGAAGGTGCGGGAGTACCAGGTTGGCATCAAGGTACGTTGGGCCTGGCTGGGGCCTCCAGCCCCTCCTAGGCGCCTCCACTGCTGCCTGCACCGCTGGGCCTCGGCCTCGGCCCGCTCTCCGGCCCCCTGTGCCTCTTTTCCGGCTGCAGCTGTTCTTGCCTCTTCTTCCACTCGCTGCTCTTTTTCTTTCTTTCTCTCTCTCTCTCTCTCTACAGGTCTCTAGCCACTTGCAGGTTCTAGCCAGGCGGAAATCTCGGGAGATTCAGTCCAAGCTGAAGGTATGGGGTCCCTTGCCGCTTGGCCTGGCCCTGCCCAGGCCTGTTGCTGCTCCCTGACCCCCCTCGGGGCAGGGCGGGGGGCCGAGGAGCAAGAAGCCCCAAGGCCGCTGCAGGCTACAAGGGCCTGAGACGGGGCAGGACAGCAGTCCCACAGTGAAGGAGAGGAAGACCATCCGGGCCACTGAGGCCCCCTCTCTTCTCCGTTTTCCTTTTCCTCCTTCCTCCTTTGCTGCTTGCTAATTGCACGGGGACTTCAGGAGGGCAGGAGGAGACGCTGGAGGGCATTGGCTGGCAGAGCTATTGTGTGGGCATGGCTGTTCTTGCATTGGACACTCCATCCTGGCTGCTCTGGGCCTGAGCGTCTGAGAGTCTGGGTTCATGGCCTGGGCCCTGGTCAGGGCCGCTGCTGGCTGCATCTTCTTCTCTCTGCCCATAGCTGCCCAGTAGCCTGGGACATGGGCAGACCCCAGGGACACCAGCTTGGTCCACCATCTAGGTTTCCAGCCTGCCCTCCATCATCCTACCCTGTCCAGGGCACCCCCAGCTTATAAACACTGCCTCTGGGTGGCAGGGGGCGGGGGAGGGGGCCGGGGAGGTCCACAGCCGCCTCAGCTTCCCTGGGCTCCCCGGAAGCTGGGAGCCAGGTGGGCGTGGGGTGGAGGGAGGTGAGAAGACATGCCCCCACCCCATATAGCCCTCATTTGTGCCTCTTCTAATCATGCTCCCTCTCCTTCACAGGCCATGAACCTGGTAAGTAGCACTCCCCCTCCCCAAGGGGACCTGGGGGGAGAGCACCTAATATGGGATTTTCAAATTCTGGATTGTAAATCAGTCGAACAGGTTCTCACACTTTAGCATGCACCGGAATCGCCTGGAGGGCTTGTGAAGACAGATTTCGGGCCCCACCCCCAGACCTTCTGATTCAGAGGGCCTGAGCGGGGGCCTGAAAATCTGCCTTTCTAACAAGCTTCCGGGTGATGCTGGGGCTATTGGTCCAGGACCATACTTTGAGAACCACTGATGAAATAGAACAGAAAGCGTGACAGTGCGTGACACACATGAGGGGAAATATTTAGGTACATGCTAGGTTATAGAATAAAATAAAATTATTTCTTACTGTGCATTGTGGTTGGAGGGGTGATGTACACTAGGAGACAGGCCCAGCGAGGGGCTGAGGCCTCCTTAGGCCACACAGCAGAGCTGGGGCTGTAATCCAGACATGGACTTCCAGAGCCTGGGAGGGGGGCCCCGGGCAAGCCCTTGTCCTGTCTGCCCTCATGTGGCCCCTCCCTTCCCTAGGACCAAGTCTCCAAGGACAAAGCCCTCCAGAGCATGGCGTCCATGTCCTCTGCCCAGATTGTCTCCGCCAGCGTGCTACAGAACAAGTTCAGCCCGCCCTCCCCTCTGCCCCAGGCCGTCTTCTCCACTTCCTCTCGGGTACCTTACGGGGTCCTGGGAGGTGGGGCTGGTGAGGGCCTGCCTTCAGGGCTGGGGGTGAGGATCATAGATTCTGAGGGACCCTTGGCTTTGTCCCATCTCTGCAGTTCTGGAACAGCCCCCCTCTCCTGGGACAGCAGCCCGGACCCTCTCAGGAGTGAGTATCCTGGTGCACCCTTCCCAACCCTCTGCTTTCCCTGGGCAGCCGCACTGACTTCCCCTCTCATCTGGGTTCCAGCAACAAATGAGCCGTTTTAATTCAAAAACAGAGGGATGGAGCGCGCCAGTAAGAGAGCTAATGCATCTGTCTATTCATTCACGTGTTTGTTCATTCATCAACCCACTCATCCACTTGTCATCCATCCTTCAATTATTTTTCATTCAGTTAATCTCTGAATTCATCTCTCAGTCAAGTAGTCAAGTGTACTCGGTTCCTTCAATTCTAAGATGACTTTCTTCCAGAGACACACCCTCAGTTTAAGCGCAGCTCTTCAGGGTGGGGTTGAAACGCCATATTAAATGTGCACGTCAGTTGTGAGATGCAGCAGGATTTCACAAAAGTTACCGTGTGAAGCAAACAAAAGCTGGTCAGCAGACTTCTGGGCCCCTGCAGAAAGGCTGCTGGCTCTCTGCTGGGATCCCAGAGGAGACCCCAAGTGACTAGGCTGGACGGACGGTAGGGAAGGGGGTGACCCTCTAACCAGGCTGTGCTCCTGTCTGCAGCATCAAGCCCTTTGCACAGCCAGCCTACCCCATCCAGCCGCCCCTGCCGCCGACGCTCAGCAGTAAGTTCCCCAGGAGGCTGCCGCCACCACCCGACCTTCCCTTGGCACCTGCATCTCTGCTCAGAAGCGCTCGGGCCCAGCTGTGTGTGCGCATGTGTGAGCACGTGTGAGCATGTGTGTGTGTGTGCATGTGTGTGTGTGTGTGTGTGTGTGCGCGCGCGCGTGCACGCTGGGAGAGGGGGGTGGGTGGCATCTATAGGGATCGGGACAGACCAGGAATAGCCCCCTTGCCTTCTACAGTGTCGTCCCCGCCCCCCATCCGCTGCAAGTGCACACCACCGACAGTATCACAGTTATAGACTGTATGTATATAAAATTCCTTGTACGGAAGTACACCAACGTCTTAACAGAATTTCATTCTCTCTAAGTGTTGGGGTTCTGGATAATTTTTTAAATATGTTTTTATTGATTTTAGAGAGGAGAAGGGAGAGGGAGAGAAACATCGATTTAAAAAAACATCCATCGGCTGCCTCTTGCGCGCCCCCTACTGGGGATCCAGTGGAAACTTGGGCCTGTGCTCAGACCCGGAGTTGAACCCGCGGCCTCAGTGCACCGGCCGACTCTCAACCAACTGAGCCCCACTGGCCAGGGCTGGGTAACTTTTATTTTTCCCGTTTGACATGTTTGTATTTCCTGTTTGAACACCCGCTAACAGTGACTCAGGGAAAACCCGCTGTGTGCGCACGAGGGCCCCACACAGGCGGGCAGGGTGCACACTGTACCGGACACCCCGCAGGCAGGGGGCGAGCGCTGCGCCTCCCCAGCAGCGGGAGGGGCGGCGCCGCACGGACCACGCACCCCGCCCACGAGGGTCATCTCCCCCCAGGTTACGAGCCCCTGGCCCCGCTGCCCCCGGCTGCCGCCTCGGCGCCCGCGTGGCAGGACCGCACCATCGCCTCCTCCCGCCTGCGGCTCCTCGAGTACTCCGCCTTCATGGAGGTGCAGCGCGACCCCGACACGGTAATGTGCTCGGTGGGGCGAGGGGACCCTGCGGCGGTCCAGGGCCACAGCTCGGGTCCCGGGGGGGAGGGGGGGAGCCACAGGCCTACCCCCTGCCCTCGCCCCCCGCCCCCGCCTGCGCCGCTGCTCTCCTGACCCGGTGCTGGGCCCTCCCCACAGTACAGCAAACACCTGTTTGTGCACATCGGCCAGACAAACCCCGCCTTCTCCGACCCGCCCCTGGAGGCCGTGGACGTGCGTCAGATCTACGACAAGTTCCCCGAGAAGAAGGGCGGGCTGAAGGAGCTCTACGAGAAAGGCCCCCCGAATGCCTTCTTCCTGGTCAAGTTCTGGGTGAGCCGCCCGGCCGCCCCCGCGCCCAGACCCGCAGTCCTCGGGCCCACCCTACTGGCTCCCTCTCTCCCCGTGGCTGTGGGCAGGGCCTGGGCGGCGGGCAGGACGCCCACGTGGATGGCGGAAGCCTCCCTCAGGCCTCCAGCAGCTCACGCCGCCCGCCCCTCCTGCAGGCCGACCTCAACAGCACCATCCAGGAGGGCCCGGGCGCCTTCTACGGGGTCAGCTCCCAGTACAGCTCCGCCGACAGCATGACCATCAGCGTCTCCACCAAGGTGTGCTCCTTCGGCAAGCAGGTGGTGGAGAAGGTGGAGGTGAGTGGGGCCCTGGGGGGGAGTGTGGGGGGGGGTAGGATGGGGGGGGGGCGCGGCCAGGAGCAGGCCCCAGCGAGGCCTTCCTCTCTGCAGACCGAGTACGCCCAGCTGGAGAACGGGCGCTTCGTGTACCGCATCCACCGCTCGCCCATGTGTGAGTACATGATCAACTTCATCCACAAGCTGAAGCACCTGCCCGAGAAGTACATGATGAACAGCGTGCTGGAGAACTTCACCATCCTGCAGGTGAGCGGGCAGGTGTGGGCCGGCGGGTCTCCAGGGAGGCCAGACCCATTGCTCAGAGAAAGTGACCGAGCCCCCAGGGGAGCGGGAGCTGCTCCGCCCACACCCCAGGCCCCGCGCTGCCTGACCTGAATCCTCCCGCCCGGCCCCAGGTGGTCACCAGCCGCGACTCCCAGGAGACCCTGCTCGTCATTGCTTTTGTCTTTGAAGTCTCCACCAGCGAGCACGGGGCCCAGCACCACGTCTACAAGCTCGTCAAAGACTAGGGTGCCCTCCGCCCCACCACCAGGATCCAGGACGAGCCTCTTCTCACACACCTGCCTGGCACCGGGGGTCCAGGATTGAGGATGCATCTGCCTGCCAGGCCTCGGGCCCAGGGCCAGGAGGCCTCCCCACCTACTCCAGCACACACCCCCCGCCACTGTTCTGCGCTTTAACTGTGGGAGAAGGGAGGGGGGCTCAGCGGTGGGGCAGCCTGGCTGGGTCGCCAAGCCACCATCACTTAGGTCTGCCCAGCCTCGAACGGGAGGACACCTTTGGCTCAGGTGTGTGTGGCCACGGGCCCTCGGAGCTGTGACCGGTGGGTGAGGGAGACTGGAGGGGAGGCGGGGTGCAGAGGCCTGGAAGGAGTGTGGAGCTGGGGTTGCGCGGAGAAGAGAGAGGCCCACACTGTCTTTGCACCTGCCATGCGCCAGGCCCCAGCGTGCCTCCTGCATCCTCTGACCCACAAAGCAAGCGTGTGTCACAGATGAGGAATCTGGGGGGGGGGGGATGGGGGGCAGAGTTGGAGTTCTCACCAGGGCTGCCTGTCCCAAGCCCAGTTTACACGCCTCCCTGCCTCGGACTGGCCCCAGGCTGGGGCGGGGCTCTACACGGAGGGGCTGGGTTGGGGCCCCTGACGCGGGGAGCAGCTGCCTCTGACCAGCAGGGGAGGGGAGCAGCAGGTACTCGGCACCGGTTGGGCACCCTCTGTCAGCCCGCCATCCAGCCAGGGCCCCGGGAGGGAGCCTCCTGCTCTTCCCCCGAGCGGCCCTGGCCCGGATCCTTTAAGCTCCCCAGCAGCCACCTGATGGGGGAAGGCCCCAGGGGCAGGTCCAGGCTCAGAAACGGCTGGAGGTCAGGCAGGAAGATGGAGGCCCAGCCTCTGGGCAGGCGTGGCCCGGGCACGGGAGGCAGCACAGTTTTGGTATCTTCTCTTGCCCAAGTGAACCCTCAGCGGTGCCTCTACCTGTTCCTCCCCGTGCCAGTCTCCGGCCTGCAGCAGCTCCCCAGACCTCGTTCTGGGACTGAAGGTTCACCCTGCCCACTGCCTCTTCCCAGCATCCGGCCCCTCAGCGCCCGGCCTCCGGGCATCGATGAGTTTCATATGAAGTACTGTGCCTTTCCCTTCCCTGCCGCCCGCCCCTGAGCTTCCTGAAGGTTCTCACAGTTTGCATATCGCTCAGGCCACCTCCAAACCCAACCTAGGTTTTGTAATGTATATTATATATATTTTTGTGTACTTTTTAAATCCAGCTGTGATGGGTTGTATCATAAATGTGGCACAGGGCTGGGGCAGGCGCCCTCAAGGCCTACTCAGAAAGAGAAATTAAAGTTATTTGTTTGTGGGTTAGTCGTGTGACCAGTCGTGTGCCAGGCCTCTGGGTTGGAACAGCTTCAGGGGGGCTCTCCCCGGTTAGGTCCTGGTGCGTCACCTTCCCCCGTGTTTTCTGGGGGCCCCCAAGCCCTACCCACAGTCAAAATAGGTGTGATTCTGGGGTCCCATGAAAGCTTTCCAGCTCCGACCTTTCTCCACACCCCTGCTGCCGTGGGTCGCACACTAAACTGAGCCCAGCGCTGCCTGAGGTTTCCTATTGCGCTTGCGCGCGCGCTCTCTCTCTCTCTCTCTCTCTCTCTCTCTCTCTCTCTCTCTCTCTCACACACACATACATACACAGAAAAACCATTTATTTTGTCTTATGTTCCTAGACTAAATTCAAGCTAAAGACTGCCTATGGCACTTTTCTACTTTCGGGGACCAGTTTTTATTATTATTATTACTGAGTTTTAGAAATATAGAAAGGGGAAGAGAGAAACATTGATGTGAAAGTGAAATGGATGGAATAGCTTTGTCTCTAAGTGAAGTGACTTGCCCAAGGTCAACACCTGCTGAGATGGGCCGCCTGCTAAATGCCCACCGTCTTCACAGTGTCTGCTGCTGTCCTCACCGTCCTGCCCTCACTTTACTCCCGAGGAAAGAGCTTCAAGGCGAGTGAGTGCTCTCTGCAGCGGACAGCTGCCAGCGGGGCAGGCCAGACCAAGCTGCTCCTGGCCGCCAAGCTGCTCATGCCCGCCAAGCTGCTCCTGGCTGCCTGGGGAAGCACACAGCAGGGATGCAGAGTGGCGGGGGAGGCCGTCCCTCGGTGAACATGCATTATTTATCTGAGATTCAGATTTAACTGGGCATCCTGCATTTTCTTTTTTTAAATTTTTTTATTTTATTGATTTTACAGAGAGGAAGGGAGAGAGATGAGAGTTAGAAACATTGATGAGAGAGAAACATCAATCAGCCACCTTCTGCACACTTCCTACTGGGGATGTGCCCGCAACCAAGGTACATGTCCCTGACTGGAATCGAACCCAGGACGCTTCAGTCCGAGGGGGGATGCTCTATCCACTGAGCCAAACCGGTTAGGGCGGCATTCTGTATTTTCATTTGCTAAATCTGCCAACCCTACTCCGGAATCTAGAGTTTTCTAGATCATTCTGGTCCAAGCTCCAACTTTGCAGATGGGAAGCAGACTGAGGTTCCTCTCCTCACTCAGCCAGTCAGTGGCAACACCAGGACGTGGACTGCTCTGCCTGACCCAAGCCCCGCACCTGGTTACTACTTAAATGACCAGGTGGCCTTTGTCTTGGTCCACCGCATCGGAGGGACTTCACTGTCACTAGTAGAACGGGGAGGGCGTCTGGAGCTCCCGCCAGGTGGGAGGGGGTTCTGGAGGCAGAGGTTGGTTTATGAAGGACCCTGGGGCTGGATGAAAAATCTAATTTCTGCACTAATAAGTAATGACATCGCCCTGGCCAGGGGTCGCTCAGTGGTTAGAGCATTGGCCTGTGCACTGGAGGGTCTGGGGTTCGATTCCTGGTCGGGGCGTGTGTGGGAGGCAACCAATTGATAGTCTCTGTCACACATCAATGTCTCTCTCCCCTCCTTTCTCTCCGTCTCCCCTCTCCCTTCCACTCTAGAATCAATGGAAAAAATACACTCACTCACTCGAGTGAGGATTTAAAAAAAAGTGATGGCACCTATTGAGTGCTTGAAGTGTCATCACGTGGGTTGTTGCCTTCACTACTCTCCTGGAGCAGTCAGCCTTCGGGTGGCTTCTCTAAGAATAATGTAGGTCCCTCAGGCAGAACATTCAAGGAGTGAAATTGACCAGCGTCCTTGCTTTCTCTTTTCTTGTACTGCCTGCCCCCAACCACAAAGGTAACATGAAGTGGGTGATGACGCACTTTGAGGTTACAGAGTAGGGAAGGAGCCAGGATAAGAAGGTGGGTATTGCCCTGGCCGGTAGCTCGGTCGGTTGGAGCGTTGTCCTGATAGGCCAGGGTCGTGGGCTCCATCCCTGGTCAGGGCACACGCAGGAAGCAACCAACAAATGCATAAGTGGAGCAACAAATCGGTGTTTTTTCCTCTCTCCATTTCTCTCTCTAAATTCAACAAATAAAAAATTACACACACACACACACACACACACACACATACACATATATATATATATAAAGGCAGGTCTTGGGAGCCCAAAGCCCAGGCTCGGACAGTGGCCCTCCTGTCAGGGTCTGTGGGAAGCTGTACACAAGGTCAACAAAGCTGGAGCCCAAAGAAGGGGCCAGTAGTTGTCTTTCCTGCCCCCGTTTCTGTTCTGACGTTTCTGGGGAAAAGGGAGGGTGCCATCTTTTCGTCAATTCCACAGTCAAAGCCAGAGCACTGTCCTGGGGTTCATGAGGCTCCTCATTTCCCTGCACACAACTGCTGGAAAACTAGGGCTCCCAGGTATCTGAGCCTGGAATTCTAACTCCGGTGCACACTAACCATTCTGGAGGCTGGGATTTGATGAAATAGCTCAACCCTCATTTACAAGAGACTCTCCCCGCCCCCTACCCCCCAGATGCTGTGGGCCTCTTGAGAGCAGCCATTGGGTCTCTACACAGATTCCCCAGAGCCCAGCTGAAGGTGGTGAGTGTTGTCTAGTGTAGAGTTGGGTTTTAAGGACTCCTACAAAGCGGAGTAGGTTTGACTTAAGTTCAGATCAATGTTCAGATCAACGCAGGAAGATTCAAGTTCCCACGTAGTTCTAAAACATACCCATTTACCTTGCCTTAGAGTTTCCGAAACTTCTTAAGGATTTTATTCCTTGGCTCATTTCAGACAAAAGGAGTGATGGATTTCTCTCCCCATTCATCAGCACAGATGTCCTCCACTCAGTCTGTCCTAAACCCACTGGCATTGTGCACCAGGTCCAGTACTTTATGTATGTGGTTATACAGAATTACCATTTTACCGGTGCTCCTTTTATTTTTATTTTTTTAAAATATGGAACGCTTCACGAATTTGCGTGTCATCCTTGCGCAGGGGCCATGCTAATCTTCTCTGTATCGTTTCAATTTTTTTTTTAATTTTTATTATATGTGCTGCCAAAGCGAGCACTACCAGTGCTCCTTTTAATTGAGTGCTAAGTGCCTGGCACTGTGCAAAGCACGTAATGCTTTTAAGTTGGTACGAGTCTCTTTCAGGTGGGTGCCATCATCACCTGCACTTCCCAATAGCGAGAGTTTTAGAGACGTTCACAGACTTGCTCACAGGCTCCCCTGGCTCCCAAGTGCAGGGCTGAGGAGTCAAACTCAGGCCGCAGGGACCTTTGGCCCCACAGGCAATTACATGGCTGGTCTTGCATCCAACAAACTGAGTACACGTCTGAGGTCACGAGAAACCTCCGAAACCTTGGCTCACGACGCCTGCTCACGACAGGACCACTGCGGGTACAGATGTCTTTCTGGTCTTGGACTCAGAGGTGGATGCACTGGTGCCCATCAAGGCCCTCAGGTGTGGCCACCACCGGTGCAGCTGGAGCCCACTGTTTGCTTTATGCCTTTGCCTCACGGCTCTATTTTCTCTTAATTGCACCCAGTGCCCTGTAAGCAGCTTTGTGGCAGAGACAAGGCGTCCTATATAATAAAAGCGTAGTATGAAAATTGTCCCAACAGGGAGTTCGACCAGCGGGCAGGGCTGGCCTGGGGAAGGAAGGCAGTACCCGGCCAGCTGGCAGCTGCTAGGGACCCTACCAGTGCATGAATTCCGTGCACGGGGCCTCTAGTAAAATATATTCACACTTGTAAGTTATTTTTTTATTACATCCCTCCAGTCACTAAGTCATCACAAATTTGTTCGCCCCATTTTCTTTTTAAATATTTTTAAAGGGAGAGGGATAGAAACATTGAGAAACATCGATGGGCTGCCTCTTGCATGCCCCCTACTGGGGATTGAGCCCACAACCCAGACACATGCCCTGACCAGGGATTGAACCAGTGACCTCCTGGTGCACAGGTCCACGATCAACCACTGCGCCATACCAGCCGGGCTGCCTTTTTTTCTTGATTACAAAGACTACAGAAATTCCCCCAAACCACTTAACTCTGAGTTAAACAGTCAAATTTTATGTAAGCTTCCAATAATTTTTACTATGCATAAACACTTCAATAAAATTGGGTCCTAATTTTATAGCCAGCTTTTCCCCTCCTTAGGTAAGGGAACATAAACAAGCCTATTTTACTACTACTAGTACTATAACAGACGAGAGAAAAAAGCTAGGCCTACCTTGAGAACCCAATCTCATTCTCATCCGATTAAGGTAGCTACTTTACCCAAATTTAACTTAAAATGGCAAACTACTCAAGGTCTGTATTGAGAACCTTGTACACTTGGCAGCTCCAGGTCATGTAAACCTTGTTTTCAGAAGGTGCATTTTTATTTATGCTTTGATTAGCCTTTCAGCTCTATTGAAACTGTTGGGACGCCCAGCCAGTGTCGCTCCAGGTTGACCCTGCCTGGGCTGCTGGCTCAATCCTCCAAAGGGGGTGTGCAGGAGGCAGCCCATTGATGTTTCTCACCTCTCCCTCCCTCCTCTGAAATAGAAACTGGTGGGATGAGCACTGGCCAGTTTGGCTAAGTGGGTAGTGTCAGCCTTCCCACTGAAGGGTCCCAGGTTTGATCCGTCAGGGCACATGGCTTGGTCCCCAGCAGGGTACATGCAGGAGGTAGCCGATCAATGATTCTCATAATTGATGTCTCTCCCTCAATCTGAAATCAGTAATGTATTAAGAAGAAACGGGGAGGGGGGGAATGAGCTGGTCCCTTTATTTACCAAAGTTAAATGATTCAAGTGAAAGGTCTAATCGCAATTACTTCCCAGAATACCAAGCCACTGGCACTGGCACCAATAGGCAAGGGAAAGGGGTAGGGTAGGGCCTGGATCCTACCCATTTTTCAGGCAAATTTGAAAAAGCAAACATGCTGCACATTTGATTAAGGCTAACGGGGGATCGTCTGATAAATTTAATGTTTGTCTAATGGGGAGAAGCTTGGTTTCAACAAATCGCTTCTTAAAGTCTTCTGGAATGAATTAGTTCAAGAACCGAGGTTCCATGTATTAGACCCATTTCTCCGCGTTTGTGGATTAGTCCCATCAGCAACGCCTAGGAACCCAATCTTCATTTGTAACAGCTGTGATCCTATGGACCAAGGCCCCAAGTGAGCTGATACCCAGGGAGCAGCTCCAGGCCCCCAGTAAGAGTGGACTCAATGTCTGCAGTGTGAAGCCTGGCCACTAGGAAGCAGCAGGGGCATCAGGCTGGAGTCCTGGCCCTGTCCCCCATTCCCCCCCAGTCACAGGCAGACAGGTCACAGTGGCAGTATGGTTTATTAGCTGGGCCTAGTACAGGCGCTGGGGCTTGCCCATGGTGCTCTTGATGTACAAAGCCCGGACATTCTGCCAGTTCTTTTTGAGCAATGACACCAGGAAATTGACAGCTAAGTGGATGTTGTACACAAGCTCATCATCTGTCATCTTCACATGGCCAACAGCCACTGCCAGACACAGCACCTGTGGGGAGAGGAAGGTCAATCAGGTTGGTGGCAGATGGGAGAGAACACGGGAAGAGTGGGGACATCCACGAGGCAGGTGGCCCGTCGTCCCTCCCAGCGAGCAGTGCTTTGGCCCCAGGCTCTGACCAGCTTCAACCCTGCTTAGTGACAATCACATGTCCAAAGTATCACAGGAAGGCAAACCAGGGCTCCCGTTTAGAAAACATGGGCAGGCTCCAGGGCCGGGGCCACCAACACCATGGATTAACTTACCTTCTTCATCTGGAACTTGATTGTGGATTTCACCTCATCGACTTTGGCCACCATGTTCTCATTGTGGGTCAACAAGGAAGGGAACTTGCCAGCCTTATTCAGGCCTGGGCCCAGGATTCGTGGGATCTGCTTGATCAGAGACTCTGAAGCCAAAAAGGCATCGTACTTCTTGGCTGGTGAAGAGAATAAGCCATTGGATGCTTAGGACCCCGAAAGGCCGACCTCCACACGAGCTCTGTGATCCAACCCAGCACAGGTACCGTCTTTTTAACCCCTCCTACACTCCAGTTTGAGCATCTCCACCCTCTGAACTTTCACTGACCCAACATTCACATAAAATCTGTTACCAGAAGCCAGGCTGACCCACAATCCATGTTGCAATGCAAAACACTCGGGCTAATCCTGCCTTCCCACTTTCTCGCTACATGACAACTGTAGACCAGAGACTAAGAAGAAATTAAATTGGAACTTGAAATAGAAATTCCAACTCAAACACCAGCACCTGACTAGTCAACGGAGACCGTGGGTTTGCACCACACCTGGCGCCTCCTCCTTCCTGTATAAAACTCAATCCTCAAAGCAAATAGAAAAAGAACTTTCCTAAATCAAGTTAACCAACCACAGCCAACCCTTTGGTCACAATTCTACCCTCCTCATCATTTTAAAATCCTAACGGTCTAAGCACCACTTTTCTCACTCCCAGAACTGCCCGCCGCCTCTCCCCGCCCCCCACTCACCCAGCTTCTTGACCAGTTTCTTATTCTTGTTGAGTTTCTTCAGCGCCTCGATGTCCATGTGCGGGATGTCCACGGCCTTGGCCTCATCACAGTGCTGCTGGTCCCCCAGCACACACACGGAGAACTTGGGGCGGGGCGTGGACTTCAGCCTGCGTTTTGGGGACAGAGCAGGTCACGCCCAGCCCTGGGTCTCCAGGCGGGTGAACGGGCCTGGGACCGCTGCAGCCAGAGCCTTACCCAGAGCGTCCACGTTCACCAACAGCTAGTCTGGCTTCTCAAACTAGCCGGCGGGCTCGGCCTAGGCCTCCCCACGCCTCCCCTCTTGTTTTAAGACCCAGGGTGGGGGTCCGTCCAGCCACGCCTGCCAGAGCAGGGGGTCTGAACTACCCGGGCACTCCAGTGCCCGCGTGTCTGCCCACCTCGGGCTCAACAGGAGCCTCGAGGGCAGAGCTGGGCACGGGGGCACTGAGGGCTGGGTGGGGTCAGAACGGTGCCAACCTGACGGTGCCCGAGAAGCGTTTGTCCTTCTGAGGGTCATAGTTCTTCAGGCTGATCTGCAGCTCCACCGTCTCCAAAAACCTTAGGGAAAGTGCAAGTTAGCCGGCCGCCGAGGCCCCGGCCCGCGCCCGCCCTCCCGCGGACCCGGCTTACTTCCGGCGCTTGCGCTGGTTCCCGTGCAGGACCTCCCGCACCGCCTCGTAAAGGGTGTCGCGGGAGACTTTGCTGCTGCAGGAGGGAAGCAAGACCAGCGCTCAGGCCCGGCGCCGCGGACCGGCACCCTCGGCGTGGGCAGGGCCTCAGGCGGAGCGGCTGGGGAACCTGACACCGGGTCGGAGTGGGTCCGAGAACCAGATGCAGGCCGCGGAAAGAGGGCTCCTACGGCGGCCGACCGGCAAGTAATGCCCCGCAGCGAAGCAAGGGCAAGGACCCCCGATTCCGCCCGCAGAGTCTCCTTGCCCACCGGGGCGTCCGAGGTGCGGATGAGCACGGATAGCCCCCTAAATGTCACTCACCTCATGGCTCCTCGCGCCGCAAAAACCGGAAAAGAGACTAACTCAGTTCGCGCATGCGCTCAAATAGGAACCTTGTTCTCGCGAGAGATGTCTTGTGCCTTCCCAGCTGAGCGCAGTCGGTCGCTCCATCCCCGGGCGCGCCGCCGTCTGCGGCCGCTGGAGGGCGCCGATAGGCCGCGGCCCGGGGCACCCTCAGACTGCCCGGTTTTGCGCCAGCAGCTGCCAGGCTGGTAAGGAAGAGGCTAGGTCCAGGGCTTGAGCTTCAGAAACCAAACGTACTGGGCCACGCATTGTAATGGCCGCTGAGAGGGTGTGATTCCTGCATGTTTGCCCCCAGACTTCCTCTGCCCACTTCCTCACGCACCTGCCTTAAAAGCAGGCTTTACTCCCGACCTCTCTCCCTCATCTCGCTCTAATGGGCGGGGGTTGGGGGTGGGCTTGCGGCTTCCGAGGGAGTTGCAAGAAGGGACTTGCGGATAAAGTTGTGTTCTTGGCCCCCAGAGGCCTGCAGTGGGGAAGAGCTGGAACGTACTGTAATGAACCTTCACCCGACAGTTGCGTCTTCTGTAACACCTACCTACGGACGGGCGCCTCGCTAGCTGCCGTGGGAATATAAAGATGTCAAACAGACATGGCCACCGTGTTGCACACCCTTTCCTGTTCAAGAGGCCCATCCTCCTCTGCCCACAGTAACCCAGGAGCCTCCATCCCTACGCAAATGTCTTCCGCCCAAAAGCCTTCCCCAATTCCAGACTGTCACTCCCACCTTTAAGCCCCATCCCACTCAACAGACAGCTGATAGGGTTGGGGTGGGTGGTAGCACACACTCTGGCCCACAGAACATGAATGAATGAACCTCAGAACTGCACCACCTTCCTCTCAGAACATTTCACTGGGGAAAGATGCCCCTTGTCACTGAGCAGGTGGAGTGGTGGTGGTGAGTTAATTTTCAACAAATACCAGAGCTAATAGGAAGGCAGGCACTGCTTCTAATGACACATTATTGAATTTCCTGATTTTTATTAAATACCATTGATAAATTATTATTCAAGTCAGAACAATTCAGGGGGTCATAACACACTGCGGCACACGAGATCTGTGCTGAGTGCTAAGCACAGGGGTCCCCCGAGCATCATTCGCTCTTCTGGGTCTGCTGTGACACTACGGGGCTTATAGGAAAGATGGCTGCCGAAGCCTGAGGCAGAAGTGACAGGGAGTGAGCCAGGGTCAGCAGTCCTTGGAAACCAGCTCATCCAGCCCCCTTAGCCTGTACCCTCCCTGCTGGCTGGGAGGTCAAGATGGCCTCTCTGAGCCTGGAACAGGGAGGCAGTTGATGCCTGAATGGCCAGGCTCGGCCTTCACCCCAGGCAAGGGTGAGGGTGAGGGCAGTGTCCTTCAGGAAGCTGGTGTCCCCGGGTGAAGGTCAGGGGGCCAGACGTCTCAGGGCGGCCTGCAGGGACTTCCTCAGGAAAGTGGTGTTGAGCGACAGGGGGGTGGCCAGGCTCAGTCTCTGGGTCTCAGTGATCTGGGGAGAAGGAAGAACGTCAGGACTCCGGCAGCCGATCCCTCCCCTCCCTCTGACCCCGGGCCCTGTTCAGAAAGGAGAGGAATCCAGGGCATAAGGACAATGGGAGGTAAGGACCCCCTGAGCAATCGAACCTCATTAGTTCACTGTGTTTGGATTCAGGTGGACCTGGGCCAAATACTGCCCAATTACTAGGTCAGCCAAGGCAGTAACAGCTGACAGCTGAGTGCGCCCTATGCGGCAGCACGTTAAGTGAATTTGTTCATATAACCCTCACACCCTCCGGCTACAGACAGGAAACCGCTGCCACCTTCCTTCTGGGACACACTTTTTCTTCCCTGACCTGTAGCTGCAACCTCCTGGCAGGTCTCTACCCTGCATCTTCCCTCTAATTCCTATTCCTTACCGAGGCCAGAGGTTTCTCTATAAAATGGAAATCTGACCACCTCACTCCAGCTGAAGGCCCTGGAAGAACTCCTGAGGCCTCGTACTGAGGCCCTCCTTCCAGGACCCAGTCTCCTGATACGTGTTCCTCAGATGTGTGTTCATGTGTTCATTTTCCAGGGAGGAGCTATAGCTTTCATCAAATCATCAAATGGGACTGTGGCTCCCAAGAAAAGGGTAAAGAGCCAACAGCCAAGAATACCTGGCCTTCAAGATAAAGTCCAAGGCCCTTCATAAGATGCTATCGTGGCCTGGCAATATGACCTTGGACAAGTTACATTTACCTGAGTCTCAACTTCCTTATCTATAAAATGAAGCTAATAATATATCTTCTCATAGTGCTAATGCGTGGAACTAGAGAGTTAACATATATAAGGGCTTAGAATGGTGCCTGAGGTGTAGCAGGGGCTATGCAAGTATTAGCTCTTGGTATTTTAGATCTCTAACCTCATCCCCTACCGCCATCAACTCTCACATTTTTAGGCCTCAGCCACAATGAGCTACCTGTACCCCTCAACATTCACTGCTGACACTGTTTCCTTTGCCTGGAATGCCCCTTCCTCCATCTCAGCCCTTGACGACTACTCACCTTTTTTTTTTTTAATTACTTTATTGATTAAGGTATCACATATTTGTCCTCAACCCCCTCCCCCCATTCCCTTCCCAATCCCCCCCACACACAAGCCCCCCTCCCCCTGTTGTCCGTGATCATTGGTTAGGCTCATATGCAAGCACACAAGTCCTTTGGTTGATCTATCTCCCTTGTCCCCACCCTCCCCTACTTTCCCTCTGAGGTCTGGACTACTCACCTTTTAAGAATCAGGAGGCCTGTCCCCATTCAAAACCACAAACAAGGTTTAGTTGCCCCCTCTTGCTCTGTCATCAAAAGCCCCGTGTGTACTCGCACCTGACTCCTACCAGATATTGCAATGATCTGTTTACCATCTCTCCTTCCCCTCTTGCTGGCCTGGTGTGAGGGGAGAGGGTCAAGTCAAGGACAAGGACTGTGGTATGGTCACTGTTGCTTCCCCATGTGGCATCTGGCCCACAGCGGTGTTGGCTGGATGAGCAGTCTCATTGCCTAGTCCCAGGCTTGAACTTGTGGGCTCCCTGGCTAACACTCAGGGTTTTCTCCCTGGCAAACAGATGTACACCGTCATGGCAGGTTCAGAGCAGCAGGGCCAGCCCTCATGGCCCCATCAGCACTCACACTGGCCTGATACTTGGTCATCACTGTCAGCATGAGCTTGGCGTAGGCCATGGACGCAGTGGCTGCCGGCCCCTCCTTGCAGAGCCTGTCCATCAACACACTGAACTTCTCGGGGGCCATCTCCACCTGCACACATTGGGAGGGAACAGCAGCACGAGAACGGGCCTTGCATTCACTTCCCAGCTCTACCTCTTACTAACCAGGGGACCCTATGCAGATCACTTAACCAAACTAAGCCTCAGTTTCCACACCTGTAGAATGGGGCTCATAAAATCTAACTCTGAAGCCTGTGAAAAGGATTAAATGACATAATGCACATAAAGCCTGCGCACAGGTCTCAGAAAAGGGCGGCTACCGTTGCAAAGGCTGATTCGGACCAAGGGAGGCCGAGGATCCCTAGCCTGGGTTAGTGCTTGAAGATACAGAGTGGCACTGCCAGCCTAACAACAGGTCTTCATGATAATAATAATTTAATAAGCATTATTATGCACCAGGCACCATTCCGAGCACTTTACACCAGTTATCCCACTCACACCTCACCCCAGTCTTGTGTGGTAGGTGCTATCATCACTCCCCTTTAGTAGATGAGGAAACTGAGACAGAGAGGTTAGGTCAACACCTAAGTTATAAACAGATGAGGCAGAATTTTAAGTACTGATATGGAAAAATTGCCAAAATGTATAGTAAGTAAATAAAGCAGAATACAGCGCACTGAGCTTGGTGTTCCCATCTATGTAAAAAAACAAAGGGAAAATGCATCTATACATGTGTCCTTGTAAATATAAGCACCTCTGGGAGGGTCCCCTGAAGCTAGTAACACTGGTTCACCCCGGGGAAGGGCATCTAGACGGCTGAGGGAATATTTTTTCACTATTTCCTCTTTGAGCTTCTAAAATTGTGAACATATGAATTTATTACCTATTCAAAAAGAAAACTATTTATTTATTTATTTTGTTAATCCTCACCCGAGGATATTTTTCCACTGCTTTTTAGAGAGAGTGGAAGGGAGAGAGAGAAACATTGATGTGAGAGAGACACACCGATTGGTTGCCTCCCACAACTGGAGCCAGGGACCGAGCCTCCAACCCAGGTAGGTGCTCTAACCACTGAGCTACTGGCCAGGGGAAATACAACTTAATTGCTACACACATAGCGGAAAGTTGCTCCCCAAGGCCACGGAGCCAGGAAGAGGCAGAGATACTTTACCATGGAGTCAGCTCTCTGCTACCAGCCTTTGAAGCCCCGGGACTCTCCCACAGTCATGGGGCACCCTGCTGTAGGGCAGCTGTCCTACTTGCCCCTCCATCACCAAAGGAACCAGATGCGCAGCAGCCCCACACCCGTCCCCAGCACTTCTCTGTCCTCGTCCCCAAGGCAGCCGCTCACCTGCCGCTCCAGGAGTGACTGCAGCACCAGGAAAGTCTGCTCCTTCCAGGGCACCTCCAAGATCTGTCTGCAAAGCACAGGCCCGGTGGGTAAAGCCCAGCCTCCCGCTGAAGCCTGCCCCAAGGCAGGGCAAGGCCAAGGTCCCCAGCCACCAGAGGAATGAGTCAGAGTCCCCATGATGCTGCCGGCTGCCCAGTAGTCATTGCTGCAGAGCCCGTACTCAGTGCTGGGCAGGCCACAACCCAAGACCCTGGGAGCTGACAATGAAGGATTTGGCGGTAGGAGGTACAAAGATCCCCTGAAAAATAGCCAGGAGTCAAGAATACATCCTGAGCCCGGCCAGTGTGGCTCAGTGGTTGAGCATCAACCTATGAACCAGGAGGTGATGGTTCAATTCCCAGTCAGGGCACATGTCTGGGTTGTAGGCTCGATCCCCAGTGTAGGGCGTGCAGGAGGCAGCCGATCAATGATTCTCTCTCATCATTGATGTTTCTATCTCTCCCTCTCCCTTTCTCTCTGAAATCAATAAAAATATGTTAAAAAAAAAAAAAAAGAGAATACATCCTGAGTACAAAAGGTGAGGGCGACCCAGGGACCATGATGATCGATGAGACACACAAGGCGCCCTGGAGGAGGCCAGCCCTCCCTGCGGAGCCCAACCCACAGGGAGGTCCACTCCAGCTGTGCTTCCTGTTCTACCGCTCGGGCCTCAGCTTGCCTGGAACGGCCGCATGTCACATGGACAGTGTGGCTTCCTGGGTGCACGAATGGGGTTTGATCCCAGGCTTTATCACTTGCTGGCTGTGTGACCTTTGGCCACAACCTAAGTTTTCCATCTTTAAGGCGGCAGCAGCACCTACCTCACCGGATTACATGAAGACTAACAGATGATGAATCTAAAGCAGAGACAGTGCTCGATATGTGGTGGCTGATACTATTTTTGAGATTGTCCTTCTCATACTTAGCATCTTATATTTCACCAGAGGCCCGGTGCATGAAATTTGTGCACTCGGGGTGGGGGGTGGAGGTTCCCTCAGCCTGGCCTGCACCCTCTCACAGTCCAGGAGCCCTTAGGGGATGTCTGACTGACAGCTTAGCGCTGCCACGGAGGTGGGAGAGGCTCCTGCCACTGCCGCTGTGCTCGCCAGCTGTGAGCCGGACTCAGGGCTGAGCGGCGCTCCCCCTGTGGGAGCGAACTGGCCACCAGGGGGCAGCTCCTGCATTGAGCATCTGCCTCCTTGTGGTCAGTGTGTGTCATAGCAACCCATCGTTCTGCCATTTGGTCGATTTGCATATTAGCCTTTTGTTATATAGGATTTTGATGTCCAATGGGTCTTTTCTACTCATTATTTCTGTCTCGAATCTCCAATTTTTTAAATTTTTAAAAATATATTTTATTGACTTTTTACAGAGAGGAATGGAGAGGGAGAGTTAGAAACATTAATCAGCTGCCTCCTGCACACTCCTTACTGGGTATGTGCCCACAACCAAGGTACATGCCCTTGACCGGAATCGAACCTGGGACCCTTCAGTCCGCAGGCCAACACACTATCCACTGAGCCAAACCGGTTAGGGCGAATCTCCAATTTTAACACAAATTTAATAACAATTTCTGCTGAAACCGGTTTGGCTCAGTGGATAGAGCGTCGGCCTGCGCACTGAAAGGTCCCAGGTTCGATTCCGGTCAAGGGCATGTATCTTGGTTGCGGGCACATCCCCAGTACAGGGTGTGCAGGAGGCAGCTGATCAATGTTTCTCTCTCATAGATGTTTCTAACTCTCTATCCCTCTCCCTTCTCTCTCTGTAAAAATCAATAAAATATATTTTTAAAAAAACACAATTTCTGAGCATTTACTAAGTGCCAAATATTGTACTGAGGTCTTTATATGGATTATCACATTTAATATCTAGGAAAATCCTCCAGAGTGAGTATTATTCCCATTTTTCATAAGAAGCTCTGAGAGCCTCAGAAATATGGAATAACCGGTTTGAATTTCGCATTTTAAAAAAATGCCAGGTTGAGATCTGAAATTATGTCTGTCTGACTCCAGAGCCAGTGTTTTTACCCATAGTGCCAATCTCCAACTACGCTGGGAACTGCTCAGGAGCCAGGACCACCAGCCCTTCTCTGCATTCCGCAAAGCACCTTGCATGGAAGACTGAAACTCCGGGCTTGGGAAGGGGCACAGGATGGCAACTTGCACGGGCCCAGGTGGGAAGGCCCCAGCCGGGTTCAGATAACCGGGAGGGGGGCGTCTCCTGTCTTTCAGGCACAGGGCCTAGTGCCCAGTTGGCTCCAACTCCAAAATGCCAGAAACAGACTTGGCCAGGGGAGGAGGAGGGGACACAGAGGCCTGAATACTCACCCCAGTATTAGCACCTGCCTGTCTGGCTCCAGGGCCTCGTCCTTCATAAGGCAACACAGTAGCTCTGTTTGAGCCGGACCTGGGTAGGGGACAGAGGGGAGAAGTCTGGGGAATGGCAGGAGAGGAGAGGACTGCAGGGAACGGCATGCTCAGCTCATCAGAGGGGGCACTGCCAGAGAAGTAACAGCTTTTACTCACTGAATACCCAGCTTCTGCCAGGGTCACCCTGGGTGAAGGCTGGTTCTGGAATTACCTGTTTCTGGGGCCCGGAGCACAGGGCCAAGGAGGGCTCTGCAGACAGGGTGGGTATACTTGGCACAGAAGGAGGTCAGGGAAGTTGTGAGCAGGCGGGAGGCCGAGGAAGTCAGGGAGAGAATCTACAGCCAATGGGGAGGAAATGCTATTTCATTCATAATGCTTATCAGATACATATTTCAGATGGTGATATATGTTACAGAGGGAAAAGGTTTTTTTATCTAGGACTCACATGGACCCACCCGTTGGGAGACACAGCTCCCTTCCCCAATCCTTCTGGAATTGGTCTGGGGTTCAAGGAGGAATCAGCTGAGGGTAGATGGCCTGGGGTCCATGCCCTTCCCCTGTCCCAGGCTGCCGGCCAGGCTGGGACACCTCTCCCAAGCACACCCTCCTGCGGGCTCAGACTCTCCCCCAGTGTGCCTGGCAGTCTGCATGCACCCCAATGCACCCACCCGTCCAAGAAAGAGGCTCCTGGCCAGCACAGTGGCGTTGCTGAGGCTGAGATCTGGTGAGAGGGACAGCAGCCGGGTACAGAGCCGCAGGAGGCCTGTGTCCGAGAGCTGGGGCAGCTGCAGCTGGTCACAGAGCAGGCCAACCTGCAGAGCGGCAGACAGGGACACTCGGCTGTCTCTGCCAATGGGGCAGCAGAGGGCTAGGGCAAGGACACTCCAGGGGAAGGGAAGGCTGAGAGAGCTGCCCTATGGGGAGGAGTCAGGGCTTAATAAACCCAGTCAGGGTGACCCCTGCCCGAGAGACCAAATCCAACAAAGTTCCCCTCCCACAGTCCTTATGAGGCAGGGAAACACAGTTAAATGGGAAAAGGCTGGCGAGATGGGATGTGATCTTCTGGACTCACCTGGCTGGGACTGCATTCATGGAGAAGCTGCAGCTCAACTGTGGGAGCCTCCTCCAACCCCTCCAACCCCTGGGAGGGAAAGCCACATTAGGACTGGCAGAGTGATGGTGACAAGTCACCGAGGCCAACCCTTCAACGGCAGTGGTGGCTGAGGACCCCGGAAGGTGCTACCAGAAGAGAGGAACCGTTGGGGCCAGACGACATATCTGCACTTGGGCCCAAGATGACTTGCAGCGACTGTCAGCTCTTCACTGCAAGCCCCACCCCTGACCGTCTGTGCCTCACTGCCTGGGCCCCCTGAGCCTCAGCACGGCTGCGGTCCCGGAAGGTGGAGGAGGCAGGGCCACTCACCTCCCCGAAGGTCTTGAGCAGCTGCTGCAGCCTGGGAACCTGGTCCTGCAGGAGAGTTCAGTCACCACCAAGCCCCTACCCGCACAGCGTGGCCCCAAGCCCACTCCCGGCTCCCCTTCCTGAGAAGGCCCAAGCTGGGGGGAGCTAGTAGGCAAAGATGATTCAAGAACATGAAGCCTAGACCTTGACAAGAGCTTAAGAACTCAAACTAGGCAAGGGCCGTGCAAATCCAGCTGTCTCGACCTTCTTCTCTGCATCCACCCTAACGGGGTAGACCCAGCCTTGGGCGGGGAGGCAGGCTGGATGGTGGCATCATGCCCCCCACTCCCATAGGATGGTGTGGTGGGGTGGCTCTAGAGCCTCTCCGCCTGACCAGTACCCTTTAACCTCAGGTTATAGATCGTTAGGTCAAGGGTTTCCCACCTCCCATAACTCCCTTCCCCAGAGTCTGTAGAGCAGCGACTACATTTTCTTAACCCCCTGCTCCTGCCCCTTGCTCCACGGACTACAGTCATTCCAACTGGGAAAGTGTCCAAACAGGCTTTTGTCCCGATTAAACCCCCGACTCCTGAGGGATCACTCTAAGCCCAGCCTCCTCACCCTGGTACCTGGATAGCTTTGGGCAGCTCCAAACTCTCAGCGGATGCCTTAGTATCCTCCGGACTCTGAGCAGCCTCAACACACTCAGCCCCCACGACAGGCTGGTCCTTAATGGGTGATGTGTCTCCTCCATCTGCCAGGGTTCCCAAAGATTCATGTTCAGTTTGCTCCTCCTCACGACTTTCCTCCTCGACCCTTTCCAAACACCGGAACCTTTTGGGGGCCCTCTCCCCCTCGGGACTGGCAGGCTCTCCCTCGGGCTCCTTTCGTTTCCCAGGCCGCTGGGAGTACTTGTCCTCCTCTTGCTCCTCCTTTTCCTCTTCAGGCTCTGGAGACTGGGTCAACTTCAACCTCCTGCCCCCTGGACTCAGCTGCCTACACAGGTCTCGGAGCCGACTCTGGCACCTTCTAGACAGTGGGGATGCTCCCTCAGTGGAGACCCCACCATCCAGATCCCTTCGCAGCAGTTCCCCCAGGGCCTGGAGCCAGGCATCAGGGTCAGGGCTTGGGTCCTGCCTTGCGATCTGCAGCAGAGGGAGCAGCCTGTTCTCAGGCAGGGAGGGCCTAACAGCCATCAGCAGGGACATCAGGTTCCGCTGGCATAAGCGAGGCAATCGCAGCAGCAGTGGTTTCCTGGGTAGCAGAGGGAGGCAAACAGTTAAGAGTCCTATTGAGCCGAAACCGGTTTGGCTCAGTGGATGGAGCGTCGGTCTGCGGACTGAGGGGTCCCGGGTTCGATTCCGGTCAAGGGCATGTGCATTGGTTGTGGGCACATCCCCGGTGGGGGGTGTGCAGGAGGCAGCTGATCGATGTTTCTCTCTCATCGATGTTTCTGGCTCTCTGTCCCTCTCCCTTCCTCTCTGTGAAAAGTCAATAAAATATATTTAAAAAAAAAAAAAAAAGAGTCCTATTGAGCCCAGCTGATATGGCTCAGTGGATTGAGCATCATCCCATGCACCGAGAGGTCATGGGTTCAAACCCTGGTCAGGGCACATGCCCGGGTTGCAGGCTCCATCCCCAGCAGGGGTGTGTAGGAGGCAGCCGATCAATATTTCTCTCCCATCGATGTTTCTCTCTCTCCCTCTCCCTTTGTCTCTCAAAAAACAAACCATCAATAAAAACTTATTATTATTTTTTAAAGAATCCTATCGAGAGGAAGGCAAACTGGGCAGAGCTAGAGGCTGGATGGCAATGGGCAGACGGGACTGCAGGGTGCTGTGCAATGCGGCCTGAGGCTGTGCTCCACTTGCCATGCCCTGGAAGTCACAGGTGACCTCTGTCCAGCTCTGATGTCCCTTTTACCACGAAGACTCCTGAGAGGCAGAGAAGAGCTCTCCTTACTGCGCCCCAGCACCAGCGTGGCACTAGCCCTAGCAGGCACTTGGTGCACATTTACTGAATGATTTAACCCTGAGGATACCTGTCCAGATATCAGCAAGGGCTGCTGCGGACGGAGCAATGCAGCTGTCTGTCATGTTGTGAAGGCACAAATCCAGATGCTGTGTGACCGGCGGCTTGTCGGGGAGGCAAGCAAGTCCTGGGTGCATCCAGCCCACCACCCATCAGGCCTTGCTCCTCTCCATACACAACTCTGCAGAGCTGTGCAACATCGCACTGAGGGACTTGGGATGTGTGTGTGAGCGAGGAAAAGCATCTTTCCTTTGTGGAAAACAAACATTAAGTAAAGAGAGAAAACTAGAGTGTAAGTTAAAATGATGGTCAGTTTGTGGTGAAAGGTCCTGGGAGCAGAGGTGAGGAAGACCCTATTTAAAGGGCTTTTACCTTTTTTGTGTCCACGGACCCCCTTATCAGAATCTATTAAATGTGTAAAATAAAATACACAGAATTACAAAAGAAACCAATGACACTGAAGTACAGTTCTATCCAGTGATCTTGGGGTAGGTCTCCCCTCCCCCTACTCTGCCCAGAAAAAGCCAGGCAGCTAGAAAACATTTCTATAGCCTCCAATTTGGGGGTTTTGAAAGATCTCTTGACTCATCTCATGAAATAAATTCGAAGTGGAGTGTGGGAAGAAAATATAGAACTTCTGTTACTACTTATCTAAAACACAAGAAATTAAGTATTAAAAAAATTTTTTTTTTAAATTTGGGATTCAAACCCATGCAGTTTGGATCCAAATCACTTTTTATTGATTTCAGAGAGGAAGGGAGAAGGAGAGATAGAAACATCAATAATGAGAGGGAATCATTTGCTTTCTGCCTCCTGCATGCCCCCCACTGGGGATGGAGCCGGCAACCAATGACCTCCTGCTTCAGAGGTCCACACTCAACCACTGAGCCATGCCAGTCAGGCTATTACAAAACTTTCATATATTCCATATATCATATATTTAATATATCTCCATATTCCAGACTCTAGCCTACTTCTGAGGTAGGGGTGTCCAAGGGTGGAAGGCGGGCTCTTCAGAACCTAGAGGCTGCAGGTGGCACCTCACTCACTTTTTAAAAAGTGTGTTATTTTATTTATACACACACATATACTAGTATATACTGGAGATTGAGCCTGCAACCGAGCATGTGCCCCTGACCGGAATCGAACCTGGGACCCCTTAGTCCGCAGGCCAACACTCTATCCACTGAGCCAAACCGGCTAGTCATATATATATACACACACACACACACACACACACACACACACACACACACTCACACAGTATATATATAAAATCTCAGCTACCTCCTGCATGTCCCCCACTGGGGATTGAGCCGGAAACCCAGGCATGTGCCCGACCAGGAATCGCACCATGATCTTCTGGTTCATAGGTTGACATTCAACCGCTGAGCCACACTGGCCAGGCATCACTCACTTTTTTTACTTTCTGTGTATTTTAGTTAAATGGTAGTTAAGTGCATTTATGAATATAGTATTCCTTTTTTAAGAAAACGAAACCCTCACAAAATGGACACGTGACTTATAAGGACACTTGAAAAGTGAACACCAATAACGGAAGCACAACCAAATAAGAAAATGGCAGAGCTGACACTTCTGCTCCTAGTGGGAACTGTCAGCAACATAAAGAGGAAAAAAAAAAATTCACCCCAAAGACTAGCAATGATCAAGAACACCATCCCCTGCCCTAGCGTTTGGCTCAGTGGATAGAGGTCAGCCTGTGGACTGAAGGGTCCCAGGCTCAGGGGCGTGCAGGAGGCAGCCGATCAGTGATTCTCATCATTGATGTTTCTATCTCCCTCTCCCTTCCTCTCAGAAATCAATAAAAATATGTATTTTTTTTTTAAAAAGGAACTCCGTCCCTGCCCCGGCGGTGTGGCTCAGCAGTTGAGCATCAACCAGGGAACACGGAGGTCACCAGTTCCATCCCTGTCAGGGCACATGCCCAGGTTGTGGGCTCGATCCGCATTGATCGTGCAGGAGGCAGTCGATCAATGATTCTCTCTCATCATTGATGTTTCTCTCTCTCCTTTTCTGAAATCAGTAAAAATATATATATTTTAAAAAAAGAACACCATCCCTAAAAGTGATCTTGCCCTAAAATGTATGTTATGCTTTGAGAAAATGATATAAAGCCACCACAACCAGATGTTTATTGGCATTTATCTCACTTTAAAATTTAATTTTTGTATACTTTATTATGTATTTCAACACATAAGCACACTTTACACGTAAGTATGCCTGTACTGAAGGTACGAGGTGGAATACGCTATCAAATGCTATCTGAGCCGCCAGGCCGGTGCCCAGCGGGTTGGGGCGTCGGGGTCCACCAGGAAGGTTGGGGGAGCCGGGCTCCGGCACCTCCTAGGCTGCCGGCTGGTCCCGACCTGGGCGCGCAGGGGAGGCAACCGGTTGTTTCTCCCTCCCCCTCCCTTCCTCTCTCCCTCAAACCAATGAACACATCCTCGGGTGAGGATTTTAAAAAACCGATTAGAGTCCACCGACTTACAATTACTCGTTTACCCGCCGCCGCAGGTAGCCGCCCGCACCGACCGCACGAAGGGAGGCTCTCCGCCAAGTGCCCGCGAGCGCGGCAGGGACCGCTCCGCCGCGGCCGCCCCTCAGGGGCCGCACCCGCCCGGGAGGGAGACGCGCGGCGCCGGCTACTTACAGCAGCAGCCGCGGGTCCGGGCCCTCCGCGACCGGCTCCTCCCGGCACAGCGCCTCCAGGACGCGGCCCCAGGCGAAGGGCTCCCCGCCGCGGCGGCCCAGCGTGCGCAGCACCCCCAGGCCGCGCCGCGCCCCGTCCGGCCCCGCCTGCAGCGCCCACAGCAGGAGGCGGGCGGGGGCCTCGAGCTGAGCCCAGGGCGCCTGTTCCGCGCTCTCAGCCAGAGCGGGCGCCGCCTCCGGGGCTGCCATGCCCGGGCCCCGCGCCCCACCCCACCCTCGCTCGGTTTCGGGCCTCCGCTCCGCGGCCTGAGGGAGGAGGACTCCACGACTCGCCCTCCCGCGCGCGCCGCACTCCCTCCTCAGCGCGCCCGGCCCGGCCGCCAGAGACACAGGGATCTGAGGAAGGAGATAAGCGGGGCGGGACGGGGCGGGGGGCGGGGCGCGAGGCAGGCCGGAAGGGGCGGGGCCAGCCGGAGAGTCAAAAGGTGGGAAGAGCCGAGGAGGCCGAGCGCCAACTCCTGGAAGGGGCGGGGCCACGACCTAAGGGGGTTGTTTGTGGGCGGGGTCACACCAGCGATGGGGGCGGGGCGGGCAGCGACTGCTGCCCTTATCCTTCCTCCAGTGCTCTGGGAAGCAGGAGGATGGGGTGCAGAATGGATGTCAGGGATCCTGTTGTACTTCAGGATCCAACCACGTTTAATTTCATCTGACGCCCATGTTGCTTGTAGACCATGGGCTTTGTGGTAGGACTTGATCACAATTTACCACCCCATCGCCCTCTCCAGGAATATTTGATGTACAAATATTCCTGAGAATGGGTCGCAGTAAAAGCTAACGCCCCCTTTATGGCCAAAGGCTTTGCTTGGACCTCCTCCTAAAGACAAGCAGCAGCCTTGCTCTGATTATTTATCAGGGACTAGGGTGGTCCCCCTCCCAGGGTTTCAGTTGAAGGAAATCTGCTGGAGGAGGCAGGCTTCGGGCAAAGGGAGGAGCAATATTGTGATTCATAAGAAATACACATATGTTTGATTATTCAGATGACTGAAATATACTTGTCAGAAATATTTGGTCTTCATCCACAGTTCCTGGCTTACAGCTTCCAAACCCTTCAAAATTTCCTGTGACAAGAGCAACAAAGGTGTCCCTGGCTTTGTTAATGAGGTGACTTTTGGATCCCACCCAATAGTAGACAATCCTACGGTTAGACAAACTTTCAGTCCCACTCCTGACTCCCAGGAAGGAAAAGGGGGGGGGGGCGGTGCTTGAGGTCCAGTCGATCACCAATGGCCAATGAGTTAGTCAATCATGGCTACCTATTGAAGCCTCCAAAAAAAGAATACCTCCTGGCCGTGTTCCGTGAGCTTCCACGTTGGGGAACAGAACACTTTCACCTTGCTGGGCCGCAAACTCCAGCACAGAAACTTCTTCCTTCGAGACCTCGCCCTCTGTGTCTCTCCACCTGCCTGCTGATTCACGTTCTTTAGTTTCCTTGCTAATAAATCGGTAACCTAGTGAGCATACGGGTTTCCTTGAGTCCTGTGAGCTGTTCTAGCAAATTAATTGAACCCAAGGAAGGGCTCGTGGGCTCTCTGATGTGAAGCCAGTGGCTAGGAAGCCAGGGGGTGGGCCTGCACGACTGGCCTCTGAAGTGGAGGGTGGTCTGTGGGACTGAGCCCGTTACCTATGGAATCTGATTCAATCTCCCGTGTAGATGGTATCAGAATTGAGGTGACCTCTCAGACTCCTGCTGTTTGAGAACTGCCTGCTGGTGTGGGGAAGCTTCCACACATCACGCATTGGAATTGGGTTGCCGAACCCCTTCAGGAGGGATCACTGTAGAGGACAGGAATAAAGGGAGAGGGGAGAAGAGCACCACAGCACCCCATCAGCCCTACTTAGGGTGTCACCTTGTATTTCACATCCTCCAAACTTTGCTGCCACACCACCCATTCATTCAACAAATCTTTACTGTGCACCTAGGGCTGGAGATTCAGGAAACAAAACAAAGACTCTTGCTCACATTATTGCTGACACTCAAGTGAGGAGAGACAGATACTGAATAAATAATAGAAAGTTTGATGGTGATAGTGCTTTTAAGAAGAATGTAGCAGGGAAGGGAAAGGTAATTTTAAATAGGGGTCAGGTAGAGGTCTGGGGGAGACTGTTTCAGGCAGAGGAACAGCAAATGCAAAGGCCCTGGGGCAGAAATGTGGCTGGAGCAGAGTATACTTGCTGGGAAGTAATAGGAGATAAGACCTGAGAAATAGCCAGATTTTATGAGGTTTGTTGTTTTTCCTTCCGACGACATATTTTCCTTGGATTTTAGAGAGAGGGGGAGGGAGGGAGAGAAAAATATTGACTTGTTGGCTGCCCTACACATTCCAACCAGGGATGGAACCCACAGCCTGGGTATTTGCCCTGACTGGGAATCGAATCCACCACCTTTTGTTGCATGGGACACAACGCCAACCAACTGAGCCACATACCCCAGGGCTTATGGGGTTTTGAGGTCATAGGACCTCAGCATTTCCTCTGAACAGGATGGGAAGCCTTAGGAATATTTTGAGCTGGATCCAATTTCCATTGGAGCCAACATTTAAATCCCCCCCGCCCAAATAATTTCAAGGGAGCTGCTTTACAAAGGCCAAAATAACAGCAAAGAGATTTTTAAAAAATATATATTTTTATTGATTTCAGAGAGGAAGTGAGAGGGAGAGAGAGATAGAAACATCAATGATGAGAGAGAATCATTGATCGGCTGCCCCACACTGGGGATCAAGACTGCAATCCGGGCATGTGGCCTGATCAGGAATCAAAACCTGACCTGGTTCATAGGCCAATGCTCAAACACTGAGCCACTCCAGCCGGGCAGCAATTTTAACTTTATAGGAGATGTTTTCGGTCCTCAAATGACCAGCTGCTGCTGGGGCTGACCCTAACAGGTAGTGGGCAGAGCTAAGAATGCCAAACAGCCTTCAATGCCTTGCCCATTCTCAATACCAGCTTTACTTCATGCTGGTTCTAGTTTGTGCCCACCAAGTTCTGCATTCTGTTTGTTTTGTTTTGTTAATCCTCACCCAAGGATATTTTTCTTTCTTTTTTTTTTTTTTTTTAAATATATTTTATTGATTTTTTTTTTACAGAGAGGAAGGGAGAGAGATAGAGAGTTAGAACCATCGATGAGAGAGAAACATCGATCAGCTGCCTCCTGCACACCCCCTACTGGGGATGTGCCCGCAACCAAGGTACATGCCCTTGACCGGAATCGAACCTGGGACCCTTCAGTCCGCAGGCTGACGCTCCATCCACTGAGCCAAACCGGTTTTGGCCCAAGGATATTTTTCCGTTGAGAGTGGAAGGAACGGGGAGAGACAGAGAGAGAAACATGAATGTGAGAGATCTATTGGTTGCATCCTGCACTAGGGCCAGGAATCAAGCCTGCAACTGAGGTACATGCCCTTGATCAGAATCGAATCTGCAAGCCTTCAGTCCTCAGGCCGAGGCTCTATCCACTGAGCCAAACCGGCTAGGGCTAGTTCTGCATTGCTGACAATGCAAGGAGAGTAGGGAGGAAAGTACTAAGCGTGGATCATGAACCCTGGGGATCCTCTGCACGCTTTTATGGGGTCTGTGATGTCGTTACTATTTCCATAATTCTCAAATGGTACTTGCCCTTTGCACTCATTCTCTTATGAGTGTTAAGTGACGTTTTCCAGAGGCTAAGTGATGGGTGACGCTGCAGCAGGTTGGATGCAGAAGCCACCTTAGGTTGGGGGATGGGACACCTGGGCTATGAGCAGACACCCCTCAGACACCAGCACGATCGCTTAGGTGCATTTTATTGGCTTTCTGTCAGAATCCTTATACAAAAGGGCAAAGTTAAAATCCAGGTCCCTAGTAAGGCAGTGAGAACCCTTCCCCTTCCCCCAGGCCCTCCACCCTTCTCGTGTTCATGGAGGTGGAGAGGGGGCTAATTCCATCCCACTTAGTGGGCTCCGTTAACGTCATAGATATCATACAAGTTTTACATTTGTCACAGACATGTGTTAGAAACCCCAAAAGGGGAAAGACCTACCATCTCGCACACCCTGCCCCTCCGCCCCATCCCTCCCCACACGTGGGTGCTGGCTACAGGAGCCCGCAGTTACAGGATCCCGCCGTTAAGAACTGGTGCGATCCAGCAGGATTCTAACCCCAGGAAGGCCGCGGCCAGGTTATAATCCAGGAACATCTCGTCCTCCAGCAGCGCTGTGGGGCCCAGCACCTGGGAGGGGAGAGAGGTCAGTGAGAAGCTGTCTGCTGCAACCTCAATTGACTCAGGAACAGGGAACTGGGCTCACACTTAAGATCGGGACCGGTTGTACACTTAAGTGGGCTCCATTGCCGTCATAGATATCATACAGGTTTTACATTTGTCACAGACACGTGTTAGGAACCATGACCAGCAGCCTCTCCCGCGCCCACATCCCTGCTGTTACCATCTCACTCCCGGAGGCCGGCTGTGTGCAATCTGGGCCGGGAGGACTCAAGGACGGGCAGGGAGGAGCCGAGGATGGGGCCTTGTCCGGGAGCTGGTGCAGGTAAATGCAGTCAGACTTGAAGGGGCAGCGGTCTTTCCCCCGCGCGAAGTACCGGCATCGGATCTGGCTAGGAGGAGAGGACACCTTCAAGCCCTGTTGCCCAGGGACGGGGCACTCCGGGCTGACACGGGTTTGGTAGGGTGAACACAGCACAGAGGCAGGCACCACCAGCGTCGCAGTGTTGATGGTACACTCATTACATCGGCTTTCCAGCAGGTGGCAGGAACGTCTCAAGGGGCGCCTTGCTCCGAGCCCCACAGTCTCGCCTCCGCCCGCAGTGACGCCGGGAATCCCCTTCCTCCTTTGAGCTAGTTTCAGTAAGGCCACCAAAGGGGGGATGGCAGATCACCTAACACGTGTCTCTGTAGCCAAGGCGAGGGGTAGTCTTATGATTTGGCAATTGCTAGTTAATGAAATTGATTAAGAAGTTTCCCCACTTCTGAGATGTCAAATGGGCAACTTGTGATCCACTTAAGTGTGACCAGCTTTCTTCCTGTGAGAAAGAGGGGTAGAGGGATGGAGTGCATGTCTGCAGCCTTTTTCCTGCATTATCACTGCTGGATCCCAACACAGCTGTCTCTCCCACTTCCTCCGGTGCCAGGGGCCGCAGGACCCCACTGGCCACCCACGCTGGAAGCCTGGGGACCCCTCTGAACGGCCGGCCATCCCTTTTTCCCCTCCCCCTCCCTTTCCCCCTCCTCCTCACATCTGACCAAATCTACCATCAGGACCACTCCATCCCAATAGCCTGTCAACTTGTGCACATTCCCACCAGCTGCCCCTCCCCCCCTCCCGTGACAGCAGCCCTGCAGTCACCAATGCTGGAAGCATTAGTCATCTTACAGTTTCCTTTCAACCTCGTGGGCAGTTGGCCACCCAGGTCTGGCCCTTCTTCCTCTTAAGTCAGTATCCCCCCCTCCCCTCCACACACTCACACACTCCTTCTAGCACGCACGGTGAGTCACAATGCCGGGTGCAAACCCACTGCCTCACTTGCGTCACACAGACCAGGCCTCAGTGTCTTGTTCTCAGTGTAGGGATAGTAAGAGCCCCCACTTTGTGGAGCTTACAGTGTGTACAAGTCTGTCGTACATAATAGCCCTCCATCTGCCTGGTCCCTCTCACACCCGGGCCCGGGTACTCCCAGCTGCCAGCATTCCCCACCTGGACCTCTCCCTGCCTGGGGCTCTCCTCCCCTGAGGACCCCACTGCGTGCATCACCAGCATAGACACGCCCCCCGTGGGACTCAGCCAAGCCTCTGTGTCAGTCACTGTTGACAGGGCAGTTCTAGTTCTTGGGAAAAATCCAGGTGTCTTCCCAACAAGGCCGAGTGTCTTATGGGTAGACTAGACCTTCTTTATCCCACCCTTTATCCAAAAATACTTTGCATAGTGCAAGTGCAATCAACTCTTTGGGAAGGTGAAATTAAGAAGCAGAGTTTGGATAAATGCCTACCCTTCCCAAGAGATGAAAAAACTGCCCACATGTCCCTGTCTCCACGGGCTGCCTGTTACTCTCCTCAGAGACCCCTGTTTTCAAAGATCACCTAGGCAAACAACATATATTCACACCAATTTGCTATTCTGCTTTAAAACAATCTATATCTATAAAAGCCTAAGTGACCACTAAGATGGAATGACCAGAACGACCAGTCGCTATGACACGCACTGACCAATAGGGGGCAGACGCTCAATGCAGGAGCTGCCCCCAGCCCTCAGGCTCCCACTGCTGATGGGGCCTGCCGGCCAACCTACTGGTTTCTCCCCCCGGCCGGCAGGCCCCGATTGCCCAATTGGGACCGGCCCCCGGGCTGGGACAGGTAACCGGGGGTGGGTGATAGCGGACACAGCCCCTTTCCCAGGGGTCTGAGGGCCCGCTCCCGCCTCAAGGCCAGTGGCCAACCTCCTGGGTCCCTCCCCCTGTCCCTACCCCCGGCCAGCAGGCCCTGATCGGCCCACTGCCTGCCTGCCTGCCGCAGTTGGCCCCTCCCCCTGGCTGGCAGGTCCTGATTGCTCGATTGGGCCTGGGCCCTGGGCTGGGATGGAGAGCTGGGGGTGGGTGGTGGCAGACGTGGGCAGCGAGGGAAGGAGGAGGTGGGGAGGCGGGGAACCTGATCAGTCCTGATCGCCAGCCAGGCCTAGGGACCCCACCTGTGCACGAATTTCGTGCATCAGGCCCCTAGTCTGAAATAAAAGCCAGGCAGAGACTGAGTGGCCTGTATCCCTTCTGAGGCAGGCTGGAAGAGAAACTGCAGTTTATTTATTGGGCTCCTGGAAATAGTGGAAACAGCTCAGCCCCTCGCCTGCCATCTCCATCACTCTGAACCTCCAGGATTTGGGGGACCCGGGTGGGGAACCATGGCCAAGCTGGAATGGGTCAGAGGCGGTTCTCCCCTCTTCCCTAAATCCTGTTCCCCCCCTTCCAGCCTCACCTGGTCCGAGCCTTGAAGTTCCTGATGAGTTGCTCCTTCTCGGCCCCCTCGCTCACCCAGAATTTGTGGGGGATGATGTAGCTGGAATAGACACGGCACTGGGGACAGGCCCTGGAGGTAGGAGAACAGTCAGCTCACAGGCCGGCCTCGTGGCCCACGTCCCTCTGGGGTTTCTCTCCCCTGCTGCTGGCCTCTCCAGGACACTGACTTGATGACATCCAGCGGGAAGTGCTGGTGGCTCTTCCGCCAGGTGCGCAGGCAGCCCAGGCAGTGGGCGTGTGTGCAGTTGGGCAGGATGCCGAAGATCCGCTTGCCCTTTGGCTTGTCCCACACCTTGTCCATGCAGATGCCACACACGACATTCCGGCTGTCCTGCTCCCTCTACAGACATGGACAGGGTCAGAGAACATCGTGCATGCGCACACACACACACACGTGCACACATGTACACTGCCACCCCAAATACAGTCCCAGGGATCACAGAGCCCTCCTCCAGCAGGTCTGGGCATCCTAGAGGCCTGGCATGGCCTCCTCTGCCCCTCCCCCACCCATTTCCTGCTATACCTCAAGGTCCATGCTCTGAAGTTGGGCCCAGAGCTCCTGGACAGGGTCTGACTTAGGCCGAGACTTCAGGGAGTAGCTGTGATCTCCATCAGCTGTCAGGGAAAACTGGATCCGTTCATTCATTCACTCACTCATGGGGCATCTGTTTGGCTGCTGCATGCAAGCTCTGTGGGTGCACGAAGTCCTGCCCCCAAGAGCTCAGAGTCCCATCAGAATTACACTGAGTGGCCGGATTATTATGATCTCTGAACGCATAATAATCTGGCCACTCAGTGTATATCCTATATAATAAAAGGCTAATATGCAAATTGTCCCCTCAACCAGGAGTTCGAACAGCAGGCAGGCCGGCCAACCGCCCATGTCCCCTCCCCCTGGCCAGGCTGGCTGGACCCCACCCATGCACGAATTCATGCACCGGGCCTCTAATATATATATGTGTATGTATACACACACACACACACACACACACACACACACACACACACACACATACACACACACACACACACACACACACACACACACTGAGTGGCCAGATTATTATGCATTCAGAGATCATAATAATCTGGCCACTCAGTGTATGTCTCTAATGCAACAACTTATAACTGTTCTGCCCACAGCGGCAGCCACTCGCCACAGTGGCTGCTGAGGCCTGAAACGGAGCTGGCCCAATCAGATGTGCTGGAACGCACATGGAGACTTTGGAGGTTAATACCAAAGAAAACTAAAATGTTTAATTTTTATATTGATTACATGTTGAAATCATAGTTTTGATAGTATATATACACTAGAGGCCCGGTGCATGAAATTCATGCATGGTGGGGGGTGGGGTGTCCCTCAGCCCGGCCTGCACCCTCTCCAATCTGAGACCCCTCAGGGGATGTCATCCTAAACTGGCAGTCAGATATCCCTCTTGCAATCTGGGACCGCTGGCTCCTAACCACATGCGTGCCTGCTGGCCTGATCCCCCATAACTGTCTCTGCCTTGGCCCCGCCACCATGGCTTTGTCCAGAAGGACATCTGGTCTAATTAACATATTATCCTTTTATTAGTATAGCTATACCTCTTGATATATTAGGTAAAATGAAACATTATTAAAACTAAATTTACCTGTTGTTTTTTATTTTTCTTTAGCGTGGCTACTAGAAAGTTTTAAATTACATATGTGAATTGTAAAATATATGAACTTTGGAAAACAATTTGGCAGGTCCTCAAAATATTAAACATGTTACCATACCGTCCAGTAATTCTACTTCTAGGTGTAATTACTGGATTGTATGGTAAAATTTCTCTACCCAAGAGAAATAAAAATATATGTCCACACAAAACTTTGTACAGGAATGCTCATTAACAATATCCTACCTAATAATAGAGTAATATGCAAATTGACCGCACTTTTGCTATGCCTAAGCCACGCCCACCAACCAAGCCACGCCCACAAAGCCAATCAGGAGCAAATATGCAAATAAACCCAACCAAGATGGCTACAGCCACTGAGAGTGGGAAGGAGGCTTGGGTTTCCATGGTAACAAAAGAAGCCATCCTGTTGCCGGCCTAAGCCTCCACTCAAGGCTACAAAGTTTCAATTATAGAAGGTGAATTAACTCCAACAGAAATCGCTGCTGGCCTCGGAGTGAGCAGCAGGCTTGGCTTTGCTCCAGGCTACAAAGTTTCAATTGTGGAAGGTAAATAAATTCCAGATACCAGGGCCTCCTCTTGGGTCGCCAGGGGGCGTGGCTGGCCTGCAAACCAGCACAGGCCCCTCGCTCAGGCCGCCCCACGCCCCAAGGGAACCCCCACCCTTTAGGGCAAACCAGTCAGCCCCCACCCATGCACCAGGCCTCTATCCTATCTAATAAAAGAGTAATATGCAGATTGACCATCACTGCAACACACAATATAGCTGCCCCCATGTGGTCAAAGATCCTGCCCCCATGTGGACACAAGATGGCCACCACAAGATGGCCAGCAGGGGGAGGGCAGTTGGGAGGCACCAGGCCTATAAGGGAGGGCAGTTGGAGGCGATCAACCCTGCAGGGGAGGTCAGTTAGGGGTGACCAGGCCAGCAGAGGAGGGAGGTTGGGGGCAAACAGGCTGGCTGGAGAGCAGTTAGGCATCAATTAGGCTGGCAGCGGAGTGGTTAGGGGGTGATCAGGCTGGCAGGCAGAAGTGGTTAGGGACAATCAGGAAGGCAAGCAGGTGATCAGTTGGGAGCCAGCAGTCCTGGATTGTGAGAGGGATGTCCAACTGCCCGTTTAGGCCTGATCCGGGATCGGGCCTAAACGGGCAGTCAGACATCCCTTGAGGGGTCCCAGATTGGAGAGGGTGCAGGCTGGGCTGAGGGACACGCTCCCCCCTCCGTGCACGAATTTCGTGCACAGGGCCTCTAGTTATTCATAATAGACAAAAAGCAAAAACAACCCAAATGCCCACCAATTGATGAATGAATAGAACAGAAGCAGCATGTCTATATAGCAGGACATTAATTGGCCACAAAAAAGTATGAAGTACTGCTCCATGGTACATGAAGCTAGAAAATAATATGCTGAACCCAGGCAGTATTATTTTGAGCATCGACCTATGAACCCGGAGGTCATGGTTTGATTCCTGGTCAAGGCACATGCCTGGGTTGCAGGCTCAATCCCCAGTGTGGGGCATGCAGGAGGCAGCCAATCAATAATTATCTCTCATCATTGATGTTTCTATTTCTCTCTCCCTCTCCTTTCCTCTCTCTGAAATATATATATATATATATGTATATTAAAAAAAGAAAATATTATGCTGACTAAAAGAAGACAGACCCAAAGGCCACATATTATATAATTCTATTTATATGAAATGTCCAGAATAGGCAAGTCCACAAAGACAGACAGTAGATTAGTGGTTGCTAGTGGTGGATGGAGAGTGATTGCTAATGGGTTTCTTTTTGGAGTGATGAAAACTTCTAAAATTAGATAGTGGTAATGTTTGTACAGCTCTGAATATACTATATTACATTGAATTATATGCTTTAAATTGTTAAAGTTTTGGTTTGTGAATTATATCTCAATAAGGCTGTAACCAAAAAAAGTATGTATGTGATATGTTTCTGGTAGACAGGGCTGATTACAGCAATACTATAGTTCATAAAATAACCACTAACATTTAATGTTTCCTCTATGCCAGGTATGCTAAGCACATCACACATATGAATTATCACACTCTCACACCACCTGATGCAGTAGGTACTATTATCAGTGCCCTTTTGTAGACGAGGCAATGGAAGCCCAGAGAGGTTAAGTGACTTGTCCACGATCACACAGCTATTAAGTAGTGGAGCTGACATTTGAGACTGTGGTTTGACTCCACAGGCACCAAGGTATTCTGCTTCTAGAACACAGAGATCAATGGCAGGGAGAGGGGTGGGGGTGGGGAGGGGGATTTCCCTCTGGCTGGGAATCTTGAGGAGGGAGAGGGATGGAAGGAAGTATAAGCCTGGCTCCGAGACAGAGCAGGAACCCCATCCCAGATCCTACTTGCGCCCACTGCAGTGCCCCTGATGACTCACATGATGTCAACAGGAACGTCCAGGAACTGACACCAAGCTCCTCATTCTGGCTGGCCAGCCCCTCGAGGCCAGGCTCCGTGTCCCAGACAGCCTCGGCCTCGGCCTCAGCCTCAGCCCCGCTCCAACCCACAGCCACTGAGGGCAAGTAGGTGGGCTCAGAGCCCCTGCGGGTCAGCCCCAGCAGGGGTCCTGGCTGGGTGGCAAGCGGCTCCGAATGGCGGCGGCCCCACTGCACGCGACCCAGGGGCTGCGGGTGCTGATAGCTGTGTGGGGAGGAGAACGGGGAGGAGACAGGATAGCCTCTCCAGGGCCCGGAGCTAGCTTGGCCTGGAGCGTGGGGCTGAGAGGGGAGAAGAGGTCTGGGGAGAAGCATGGCCCATGAAGGGACAAGTCCTCCTGTGTCCCCACCCCACTCCCGTTGGACGAGAAGCGGTGCTCACCTGCACCGATCTCCGTGGAAGCAGAATCCTCGCTGGAAGTATCTGCAGACCTGGGACGCCGTTCTGTCTTGAGCAAAGTGGCAGCTGGACCCCGAGTGACGGGCCCCTCGGGTAAAGGTCCTAAAAGATCATCACAGTCAGTCATATCAGTCATAGAGAGGCTGTGTGATGGGAGAAGGACACAGACTCCGGAGTTGGTTCTGTGTTCAAATCCTAGCTCCACTGGGGAACGCTGGGTGGGTAGCCCACCCTGAGATGTGAGGGTGAAAATGCCTTGGGGTTGTTGGGAAGGTTTTTAAAGATTTTGCACAATGCACACAGCAGGTGCTTAGTAAACCACAGTGGTTACTATTACTTCCTCCAAGCGCTGGTGCTGTGGTCCTGGAGTCAGATTCTGGGTTCAGATGCTGGTCCCAGAGCTGGCTTCAGGGCACGGACCCATGCGGTCATGCTCTTTAATGCTCTGCTGTTGCCCTTTTGAAATTATTAAATTTTTGAACAAGGGGCCCCGATTTTCATTCTGTGCTGGTTTCCACAGGTCCTATGGCTGGCTCTGCCTGGTATTTCTTGGTAATGTGAGTGTGGACAAGGCATGCAAATAAGGAAATGCATGTGAAGTACCTGGCGTACAGCAAGCTTTCAATAAATATTAGCTGCTCTCATCATCCACTGTTATCGTTATCATCCCCACCACCACCATCATCATCATCACTATTACAGGGGCTTTCGAGGGTCAGGGTGTGGGGTGGAAAAGGGCAGGAGGAGGCTGAGTTGGGCAAATGTTTATTGAGGGTCTATTATGTACCCAGGCCTGAGCCTGGGGCAGGTACAAGGTGGAGAGGACGGCTGCTCTTGTCATGTGCTTCCTTGCCTGGAGGGGAGTAAGCCCACAGGTGAAGTGACAAGGGCATCAGGGACGGGACAGAAGTCAGATACTAGTCCCCAGAAAACACAGACTGCTGGCCCAAGCAGAGGGTCTGCCATAGAGTGGCCTGCACCATTCCCCAGGCGGTCAGAGAGTGAGGCCCTGACAGAGAAGCCGGCGGAGGGATGGAAAGATGGGTGACAGGCACCCTCTTTTTGTTGTTGTTAATCCTCACCCGAGGATGTTATTCCATTGATTTTTAGGGAAAGTGGATATAGAGAGCGCCTGGGAAAGGCCCCTGAGCTGATTGTCATCTGAATCCAGTGGTGCCCAGCAGAGCCATGGCCTGGAAACATACCTTGCCAGAGGCAGGTGTGTTGTCAGCCTGACTTTCAACTCAGGTGCCAGGGGGTGAGTTTTATTATCTAAATCCAGCTAAGCACCAGGAACAAACACGATTATCTAGGCCCACCCAGAAGTGATGATTACAAAGAAGCCACAAGAATGCACATAATCTCCTTTGTCTTGGGCTTTAGTAAAACTTCCTGGTATTTTGCTGCATCAGCTCTGGGTCACTGTCTCTCCATCAGAGGACAGCTGTCCCACCCGGCCCCAGCTTTTTCCTTCTATGTCTGTGTCTGTCTCTTTCTTTCATTTTTTCAATCCCCAGCCTCCCCTACTCAGGAACCGGACCGCTCTCTAGCCATGCTGGATGCGGAAAACAGAGAAATATTTATAAGTGGAAGGGAGGGGGAGAGAGAGAGAGAGAGAGAAACATCAATGTGAGAGAGCCCTGACCAAGGCCAGGGATCGAGCCTGCAACCCAGGTACATACCCTTGACCGGAATTGAACCCCACGGGACCCTTCAGTCTGCAGGCCGATGCTCTATCCACTGACCCAAACCGGCTAGGGCGACAAGCACCCTCTTGTTGGTGCTGGACTGTTGTCACATGTCCTTTATCTACAACAGGAGCCCCTGGACCAGGGAACCTGCCTAGAAACTCTGCTGAGGTGACGGAGCAGAGAAGCAAGAAACCAGGGCCAGGACTGGGGAGGCCAGCGAGGCCCTCGCCTCAGACACAAACTTCAGGGGACGCCCATAAAACTCAGTGATAAATGGAAATCACACTTCAGAGCAATTTTAAAAAGATCAAAATTAATGCAAAAACAATTCACAATGAACAAAAGATCAAACTTTAAATAAATACAGGACTCAACCTTAAAAAGACGGGATTCAACCCTGCACCACTTACCTGATTTGCCTGCCCCAGTGCAGGCCCAGCAGCCAGGGCACAGAGAACCCAGACAAGGGCAGATGTGCAAAAGGGCTCCAGCAGAAATAAATGGCTGGTGGGCAGTGGGGTCAGGAGAGGAAGAAGGGGGGTGACGGAGGGGGGGAGAACTGTTTCAGACAGGTGGCCAGGAAGGCCTTGGAGGAGGGACCAGCAGTAATAGTCATGATTACAATCATGATTATTACATAACTAGAGGCTGGGTGCACGAATTCATGCATGGGTGGGGTCCCTCCCAGCTGATTGGGGCCGTCTTGCCTGGTCCTGATTGGGGCCAATCGGGGCTGGCCGTCCACAGGAGGTTGGCTGGCTGGGGGGAGGGACCGCAGGAGGTTGGCTGTGGGAGCGCATTGGTCACCAGGGGGCAGCTCCTGTGTTAAGCGTCTGCCTCCTGGTGGTCAGGGCACATCATAGTTACCGGCTGGTCATCCAGTCACCAGTCCGGTTGTAACGGTTGCTTAGGCTTTTATGTATATATATATTAACAGTAGTTGTTTTTATGGAAGCTTTCTAATATATATATATTTTATTGATTCTAGAGAGGAAGGGAGAGGGAGAGAGAGATAGAAACATCAATGATGAGAATCATGGATTAGCTGCCTCCCACATACCCCCCACTGGGGACTGAGCCCGAAACGTGGGCATGTGCCCAGACAGGGAACTGAACCGTGACCTCCTGGTTCATAGGTTGACGCTCAACCACTGAGCACACTGGCTGGGCTTACGGAAGCTTTTATGGGGCCAGAGGTATAAAGTGAAATCTTTTTTTTTTTTTTTAAATATATATTTTATTGATTTTTTACAGAGAGGAAGGGAGAGAGATAGAGAGTTAGAAACATCGATGAGAGAGAAACATCGATCAGCTGCCCCCTGCACACCTCCCACTGGGGATGTGCCCACAACCAAGGTACATGCCCATGACCGGAATCGAACCTGGGACCTTTCAGTCCGCAGGCTAATGCTCTATCCACTGAGCCAAACCAGTTAGGGCTGAAATCTTTAAATAGTAATTTTTGATGATAGACCACTGTAATTTTTGGCATTTAGTGCTAATAACAAAGTGCCTTTCATTTCCATCCACTTGTGTGAACAAGATTCCTCAGTGCTTCCATTTATAATAATCACAAGTTGTAACTGATGTTGAACCCTGCCTTATTCTAGCAGTAAGTAATATACACCCATGGACACATGAGTTTTGGGGGAAAACAAAAGTCCCATCTATAGCAGAAGAAATTTTTCTAAAGAAAAATATTTTTATTATTTAGTAATTAACTGCTAAAGTGTATAATATATTTAAGTTGTTTTAATCAATTGAGTACTACTTATACCTAAATCTAGAAAGAAATTAAATTTTTAAAAAAATATATATTTTATTGATTTTTTACAGAGAGGAAGAGAGAGGGATAGAGAGTTAGAAACATCGATGAGAGAGAAACATCGATCAGCTGCCCCCTGCACACCCCCTACTGGGGATGTGCCCGCAACCAAGGTACATGCCCTTGACCGGAATCGAACCTGGGACCCCTGAGTCCACAGGCCGACGCTCCATCCACTGAGCCAAACCGGCTTCGGCAAGAAATTAAATTTTTGTTTCACAAATATTTTCTTGCAGGAACATGTAATACTGTGATCAGTAAAAGACTTCTGAGAGTAAAAATATTTATATTAGGATAAAATTCTAATGGGGGAGTAGGATAGAATAGGTATTCAAGGAGAAAAAGGAATTATGTAAACCTGTAAGAGCCTGTTTATATACTTTTAAATGGATGGCCCTGTATGTTAAATTGCTCTAGTATTTAGATGCCACTGGATACATGACAAGAATAATGTACTTATTCAAATCCACTGGCTCACCTGCCATTTCTGGTCCGCTGCCCACACAGCGAGTTCACTGGCAGGGCCGCACGCGAGCAGCCTGAAATACCTGGGAGCAGATTCTACACGGCGACAGCCTGCCCACCCGTGGTGCCCTGCAGCCATTCTCATTGCCAGCCCTGGGAAAGCAGACGCCCGCAGGAAGACCCGTTTTTGTGGGCTGACTGCTCTAAACACATCCCTCAAAATCCTGCCTGGTCCTAGCTGGTTTGGCTCAGTGGGTAGAGCATCGACCTGCGGACTGAAGGGTCCCAGGTTCATTCCCAGTCAGGGGCATATGCCTGGGTTGTGGGCTCGATCCTCAGTGGGGGTCGTGCAGGAGGTGGCCGATCCATGATTCTCTCGCATCATTGATGTTTCTCTCTCTCCCTTCCTCTCTGAAATCAATAAAAATAAGAAAAATAAAAAATCCTGCCTGAAGGGCCAGTCTTGGGGAAGAAAGATTCAGAAATGGTGAGAGCATTTGATTTAGTGATGTAACTTCTCTTAAAAACACCTTGAAAAGACCTTTTGGCCCTGGTCGGGGAGCTCAGTTGGTTACAGCATCCTGATAGGCCAAGGTTGAGGGTTTGAGCTCTGGTCAGGGCACATACAAGAATTAACGAATGGTGTCATAAGTTAGTGGAACAACAAATGGATGTTTTATTTCCTCTCTCTCTAAAATCAACAAATAAAATTTAAAAAATAATACAAGTATTTTGGAATTAAAAAGTGTAATAAAATCATTTTATTTTTAAATGGGCAGGTTGAGGGGTGAGATGGAAATGAGAGTCGCTGTGGAGGGGGTGGGTGCCTATGAGAGGAGGGGCCCCTCATCTCTCAGAGGAAGGGCTCACAGGCCTCCTGTCCCCAGTCCACCAATGGAAGCCTCCGGGAGGGAAGATGTGCTGGGAAAATTTTGCTTTTTGCCCAAAGACCACCAATAAGGCTGACCTCCAGGACAGCCTAGAGAGGCCACCCTACTAGCTCCTCCCACCTGGCAAGGCTCTCCCAGAGCAGCCAGAGGGGCGCTCAGCCCGTTAGAGGGAGTTAAGGGCTCTGTAATCAAATTGATCTGAGAAACTCTTCCTTCTATGGTTTCTTAGAGCCATGATCCAGTCTGCTTATTGTGTATTAACACATGAAAGGCCCTAATAAGTTCTGCAATGGAACATGTTTGATTTGACCTAGCATTGTTTCAGCTTGCTTTTGTTGTTTGTTTAGGCCCTCTATCCACAAACACTTAAATTACCAATAAAACACATTTTGTTTGGAGAAATGTCAAATTAGTTCATTTAATCCTCAAAGCAAGCGTTGAAAGTCCGGAGTCATTTTTTGTTTTCAAAATCTGAGGCTCAGAGATGAAAAGTAACAGACCTGGTACTATAACCCAAGTGTCCTCACTTAGCCCAATAACCCTCTAATTAACTGCGATTGCCTTGTCAGGGGTGAGGGCTGCCGGATTTGGGGAGTTTCTCAAGCTACATTCTGAAGCCAAGGGGTGGGGACAGAGGAAACAGCAGAGGGACTTGGTGACTGGGGGGCTGGAGCAGTGGACCCCTGAACAGTGAGCCTGGGGAATCAGGACCTGACTGTTGGGATGGGGCTGGGGGACGGTGGGGTGGGGTTGGGGGGAGGGTAGAAGAAGGGCAGGGACTAAGGAGGGTGGGATGGGGAAGTAAGGGGGCGGTGGAGCCCCCTGACCAGGGTTTTGAAACTTGGGGGCCCAAACTTAGTCTAGCGCCTACCTCCCTGGCCGTGCCCAACGCTCAGGACAGAACAAGGAACATCTCCTTCAGTGAGCACCTCCTTGGTCTCTGTCTCCCTCTCGCTACCTGGCCGCCTTTCTCCCACTAAAAGGAGCCGGAAAACTACTCCACACCGAGACCTAAGACGTACAGTTATCCCTCCTTTACCCAAACTTCAGTTCTCTCTGGGGAACCGATCTCTTCCAGCTGTTGGCAAATTGAATTTGTGCCAAGGAATTCGACTCCAACGGGAGGCCTAGTGAGCTAGGGCGCCCGAAAGAATGACTCCAATGGTGTAATGTTCCATCTGAAGTTTCCATTCAAATGTCTGTGAGCACCTGGCACCGCGCTAAGTGCTGGGCTGCAAAGGTGACCAGGAAACCAGACCTCACCGCGGGGAGCTGTGCGCGTTCCGGGCAGAGAAGCCTTTGTGGGTGGAAGAGAAAGCAGACAAGTGGCCATCCCTGCCCTAAATGGCCAAACGCTGAGCTAGCCTCGACAGCTGTGCATCCTTAGCACGTCTTTACCCTCTCTGGTCTCAGACTCCTCCTCTGGGCTCGGAGGGGCTGGGAGATGATCTCTAGACCCTTCCAATGTTGGGGTACAGGACAAGGAAGCCCCTCTTCATCTAAATTCACCCCCAAATTCTTAGAGAATGGGCTTTCAATGGCCAGGCCAAATCTCAGATGACTTTTCCCCACGTTCTTGTGTTCCCCTGAGACCCAGATTCCTACCTGAATGGCCGCCGGGCGTGGGGTCTGTCCTCTCCACCATGGCTGCCGCCACCGCCACCGCCATCCAGCCCTGCAGGGTCCATCCCAGCTGCAGCCCCTAGTGCGAGTCAGGCGGGGCTCTCTGGTGCCCTTTATCCCTCCCTCTCTGGGCAGGGCCAGTGGGAGGCGGGGCTCTGCGGCCAGGCCCACCCCTTCGCAGGACCCCACGCCAGCAGGCCAGAGGGGTTGAAGGGTGGAGGCAAGAGGGCCGTGGACCAGGGATGTCCGTGGGATGGGCATGAAGGCCTTCAGGGATCCCTCGATGAGTCCTGCAAGAAACTGGGGGTTGGTTTGAGACTTTAAGGGTCCAGGAAGGCAGGGTGACGGGAGGGGCTCGCGGGGGCCAAGGACCTGGGAGCTAGGAGGCTGAGTCCTGGGGCTGGTGTCTGAGGGGAATTTCTAACTGAGGAGGCCAGAGGGGAGCTTCCCCCCAACTCAGGGCAGTGTGAACCCCACATGTGGAGCTGAGGTTGATGGACAGGTCAGAGGGTGGGCTGGGAGCCTCTGGAGCCTCCAGAGATGGTATGAGCCAGGTGAGGACTGCAGGGAGCGTGTCAACTGGCCATGACCTGGACAGAGCCAAGAGGCTCTGGGGACCTGCCTCCAGGCCCAAGATGTTCTTCCTACAGAAAGTCACTGTGCCTGGTCTGTGTTTGTCATGGAAGCCAGCGTGTGTCCTGGTCAGACGATATTAGACTAGTGCCGATGGCTCAGCCAGGTCCTGAGAGGCGGCCGGAGGGGTTGCCTGAGGCGCTTTCCAATGAGGATGTCCCCGTTGGGTCAGCCCATCGGAGGGCTCCCCTGGGCTGAGGAGCTGCCTGGTGGACTCAGAGCTTGTAGTGGGAGGACCTCGGGCTGGGCCTTGGGAGGTGGGGGGTAGGGGAAGGAGGGCCGTGAGCTTTAACAGCCCTTCAAACTCTGACCATTTCTAAGACACCCTCTACTCCCATCTCACTCCTCCAAAGCCAACACTCTCTCCAACATGCTGCACTGTCCCACAAGGGTGGTAAATTGGGAAAATTTTAAAAAGCAAATAAGAGGAATTTACTTAAATATTAAAGGAGAGCCCCAACCGATTTGGCTCAGAGGACAGAGCATCAGCCTGCGGACTGAAGTGTCTCCGGTTCGATTCTGGTCAGGGGCACGTACCTGGGTTGCAGGCTCCTCCCCGGCCCGGGCCCTGGTCAGGTCTAGTGCAGGAGGCAACCAATCGATGTGTTTCTCTCACATTGATGTTTCTCTCTGTCTTTCCCTCTCTCTTCCATTCTCTCTAAAAGTCAATGGAAAAATATCCTTGGGTGAGGATTAAAAAACAAGTAAATAAATAATTAATTAGCGATTTTAAAATTAAATTTAAACAACTTCTATGTTTATCACTAAATTGAGAACTAGATTGGGAAACCAATAGTCTCGAACATCTAGTTACTTCTTTAACTTTTGCTGGATCAAAAATATTTAAAATTTTTCATAGGGGCTGCCAGTGCGCTATCTATGTGGCTGTGCCAGTTTGCACTCCCACCAGTAGCATGAGGGAGCCTGCTTCTGCACAGCCTTGCAGCACAGTTATCGAGCGTTTTAGGACTTGTTAGTTTGGTAAGTAAAAATCTGTATCTCGTAGTGTTAGGGTTTTTTTGGGCTGGTGACACGGGCTGTGAAAGAATTCACAACTAAAAGAAGAGATACACGTAGAGAGAAAGGGCCAGTGCATTGCTAATCAACACAAAGGCAAGAAATAAAAAACTGCTCCCGCCTTTTCAAGCCTTGGACAAGGAAGGAAGGGGCATTTTCGGGCTGTTGTTGTTGCTAGGTGAAATTGAGCAGACATTAGGGCGGGGGTTGTCTTTGTTAGTTTTTAAATTTATTTTAAAGTATATATTTGTATTGATTTCAGAGAGGCAGGGAGAGGGAGAGAGAGATAGAAACATCAATGATGAGAGAGAATCATTGATCTGGCTGCCTCCTGCACACCCCCCTACTGGGGATCAAGCCCGAAACCCAGGCAAGTGCCCTTGACCGGAATTGAACCCAGGACCCTTCAGTCCACAGGCCGATGCTCTATCCACTGAGCCAAACCAGCCAGGGCTCTTTGTTAGTTTTTTTAGGAGATAGTCTGCACAGATGTCCTAGGGAGTCTGTAAAATATTTTTAGAGCAGAAGTTATGAAGAGTTCAAAAGAGACTTGTTTGAAGAGGAGGGGAGAAGGGAACTTATTAATTATTCCTGCATTGTAAACCAGCAGGGAGGAGGGGTATGTATGTATATAAGAATGTAGCCTTGAGAGTAGCTTATCTTGTCCCTCAGTTTGAACAGAGAGGCTGTTTGAACCAGAGGAGCTAACAATTTTGGGATTTAATTACCAGATGCTTTTCATAAATTTTGGAAGGCCACAGCAAAGAAAAAGAAAGGCCCTTTTTTTTGTCCTTAATATTTTTTCTAACTTTAACAATATCAATTTTAATAATGGACTTGGAACTGGGAACATGGGTGAAGGTCCTTTTTTAATAGTTATTTTATGTTGTTAAGGAGAGTCCCTGACTGAGAGTTTGCATGAGTCACCTGGGGGTGGGGTTTGTAGTGGACAGTCCTTGAGGCTAGTGCTGTGGCAGGAAGGTGGCTACACTGTAAGGAGTGGAGGACAATTATTTAATGTTTAGTTATTATATTATTTATTTGTAATAAGTTTTTGTTTTTTTGAAGATGAGTTTGAGGTCCTTAATGGACTTATAAGAGTAGGTCTTAGGTTGAGGTTTCTGTGGGGACTTATAAGGAACAGGTTCAATTCAAGATAAACAAGTAATTAGGTATTTAATAAGGTTATAGACATATATTCTATGAAAACAGAAAGAACATAAAGTTTAATTAATACAGTGAATTATAAGCTAGTTGAGAAGATTTTTAAATACAGGGCTTTTGCTGGAAAGAATGTATTGATAATTTGATAGATTGTTTCTAGGTAGAATATTTCTGGTGATGTTTTAGGTGTTGAGGTCTGTATAGTTAATATAGAAATAGTCTTAAAACAAAATTTTGAAGGCAGTTAATTGTATTGGAGTTTAATATTTATAATTGGGTACTGTGATTTTTTTTGGAATAGAATTTTTTAAAATTACTTTTATTTTTATTAAAGAGATTGTATTAGATTTTAATGACTTAGTTATCTGTATAAATATACCGTATTTTCCAGCATATAAGACCACTGGGCATATAGAAGATTTTCCTGGGTTAAAAGTCATCTTATATGCTGGAAAATATGGTAGTAAGAATAGTAATTAGTTATATAGGCTTTTTAAGATTTATTTTGTTATAATTTTATTTACAAGGAATATTTAGATCCTTTTAGTCAGCCCCTTAGGGCATAGCAGCCAAGTCATATATTTGCCATTTGGCTTTGCCTGTAAGGGTTTGGGTAAAATTTTTAAGTTTCTGAGGTCCCCAAAATGTCTTGAGGTTGTTTTAGTATATTGTCTATTTCTCTTACTATGAGTAAGGTTAAATATCTTTTCATATATTTAAGTATTTATTTTTTTCTGTTCATATCCTTTGCTATTTTTCTATCAGATTATTAACCTCTTGCTCATTGATTTATATATTAGGGAAATTAACCCTCTGATTATGTGACAATTTTTTACATGGTTGATTTAAATTTCTTCTTTATTTTTTTCCTCAGGAAGAAATTAAAAATAATGTGCATATGGTAAAATTTTCATTTTTATTTTTAAAAATATATTTTTATTGATTTCAGAAAGGAAGGGAAAGGGAGAGATAGAAACATCAATGATGAGAGAGAATCATTGATTGGCTGCCTCTTGCATGCCCCCTACTGGGGATTGAGCCCACAACCAGGGCATATGCCCTTGATCAGACTCAAACCCAGGACCCTTGAGTCCACAGGCTGACGCTCTATCCATTGAGCCAAGCCGGCTAGGGCTAAACTTTTCATTTAAAAAATTTTATAGACTCTTAAGTTGCATGGATACTGCACAGAATTTAGAAACTTTTGAGTATACAATAGGCTTTAAAATATCTATATATATAAAAGCCGAGTGACCAAATGGCAAAATGACCAGAACAACCAGTTGACCAGTCACTATGATGTGCACTGACCACCAGGGGGTAGATGCTCAGCACAGGAGCTGCCCCCTGGTGGTTAGTGTGCTCCCACTGTGGGAGCAGCTGCTCAGCTGACCAGGATGAGTGGCGCTCCCACAGCTGGCCGATCCCCACAGGCCATGCCCCCCACCAGTGCACGAATCAATATATCTTCATTGATTTCAGAGAGGAAGGAAGAGGGAGAGAGAGAAATATCAGTGATGAGAGAGAATCATTGATGGGCTGCCTCCTGCACACCTCCCACTGGAGATGGAGCCCGCAATCCAGGCATGTGCCCTAATGGGGAATTGAATCATGACCTCCTCAACCTCCTTGTTCATAGGTGGGTGCTCAATCACCGAACCACTCCTGCCGGGCTAGAGTAGACGTTTGTTTTTTAAAAATATATTTTATTGATTTTTTACAGAGAAAAAGGGAGAGGGATAGAGAGTTAGAAACATTGATGAGAGAAACATTGATCAGTTGCCTCCTGCACACCCCCTACTGGGGATGTGCCTGCAACCAAGGTATATGCCCTTGACTGGAATTGAACCTGGGACCCTTCAATCGGCAGGCTGATGCTCTATCCACTGAGCCAAACCAGTCAGGGCTACAGTAGACTTTTGAAAGCTCTATCCACTTTAAGATTATATAATTTTTCTCCATGTATTTTGTTTTTTTTTAATCCTATATAATAAAGAGGGAATATGCAAATTGATCATCACTCTGCCACAAAGATGGCAGTGCCCACAGCGGAGGCAGGGGGAGGGGGGGTGGTTCCATAACACAAGATGGCTGCACCCACAGAGGAGGCTGAGTTCCGGTAACAAGCCTTAACGAGCAATCAGCAGGGACCTGAGGCTGTGCCCCCCCCCATCCCTGTGGGGCTTGACAGGGGACCTCAAGCTGCACCCCCTGCCCAGCGGGGCTTGATGGGGGACTTCAAGGTGTGATCCCCAATCACATTGCTAGGCTGGGGGACCTCAGGCTGTGCCCCCTGCCCGGCAGGGCTTGACAAGGGTGAGACCGGCGGGGTCGAGATCTAGCCCAATGGGGGGGTGGGTGGCCGGGTCTGGGTCTCGCACAATTTTGAGGCGCATGTGGGTGGGCGGGGACTTGACTCTGGGTCCTGTGGTATGCCCCTGACTCTGACAGGAGGAAGATTTTCATATACATTTTACTAATTTTCTTTCATCTCTGACACTTCTATTATAGAGAAAGGGCAAATAGTAATATTAAAATATTTCCTCTAATCCCTTTAATGTGAACCAATTTTGTGCACTGGGCCACTAGTATTATATAATGTATCAAGTTTATCCATTGTCTTGTTGATGAACATTTTGGTTGTTCCCAAGTTTTTGCTATTGCTTCAATGAACATAATTTGGTGGGTTTCACTCTACTAGGGCAGTGGTTCTCAACCTTTCTAATGCCGCGACCCTTTAATACAGTTCCTCATGTTGTGGTGACCCCCAACCATAAAATTATTTTCGTTGCTACTTCATAACTAATTTTGCTACTGTTATGAATCATAATGTAAATATCTGTGTTTTCCCATGGTCTTAGGCGGCCCTGCTAGCGGTTCTCAACCTGTGGGTCACGACAACGTGAGGAACTGTATTAAAGGGTCTTGGCATTAGAAAGGTTGAGAACCACTGCTCTAGGGTATTGTCTTGGGTTGGTTTCTCCAGGAAATACTGGTAGATTTGGAGGTTCACCTGCAGGACACTCGCTGGGGAGTGCTCTTTGGAACAGCACCTGGAAGGAATCAAAGGCAGCAGGACTGGGTAGTGAGAGAAGCTGAACTGTAATGTAGTTCCAACAGATACTTCAGCTCTGGGGCTGGGTGGTCCTTCAAGTTGTTCCAAATTGCGGTAAGGAGGCTTGGCCTCATGCCCCCATGCTGGCTACAGGCTGCCCAGGAAGGGGGCTTATCCTGGGCAAGGCAGCTCCCTTCAGTAAGAGCAGTTTCCTGAGAGGAACTCAGCTGTAGCTCAGCAGCCGATGCTCCCAGCAGCCACGGGTTAGTGCTGGGACCTCAGCAGCCGATGCTCCCAGCAGCCACGGGATTAGTGCTGGGACCTCAGCAGCCGATGCTCCCAGCAGCCACGGGATTAGTGCTGGGACCTCAGCAGCCAATGCTCCCAGCAGCCACGGGTTAGTGCCTGGGTCCTGAGGGCTGGGACCGGGGGATGCCCACAGCATCGCAGGCACATTTTAACTTACTAGATTTTGCTTAAGTGTTTTTAAAGTTGCTGGTGCCAGCTTCTGCTCCCTTTCTGCACTGAGAATTTGTATTGCTATTCTTCCATTCCACATTTTCCATCTTGGTTTTCCTGGACTATTTTCTGGGTAATTTCTCTGGTCTTTCTTGATGTGCAAAAATGATCTCTTTGGCTGTTCTAATCTGTTTTTTTAAAAAATTTTATTCACTTTTTATTGATTTCAGAGAGGAAGGAAGAGGGAGAGATAGAAACATCAATGATGAGAGAGAATCATTGATTGGCTGCCTCCTACATCCCCCCTACTGGGGATGGAGCCCGCAACCTGGGCACGTGCCCTTGACTGAAATCAAATCCGGGGACCTTCAGTCTGCAGGCCGACGCTCTATCCACTTGAGCCAAACCAGCTAGGGCTACACACACTGACTTTTAGAGAGAGTGGAAGGGAGGGGGTGGGGAGAGAGAGAAAGAGAAACATGGATCTGAGAGAGACACATCTACTGGTTGCCTCCTGCACTTACCCCCACCAGGGCTGGGGATCAAACCTGCAACCCAGATATGTGCCCTTCACTGGGAATCGAACCTGTGACCCTTAGGTGTGCAGGACAACTCCCTAACCACTGAACCCACCAGCCATGGCTAATCTGTTTTTTAAAATCCTCATCTGAAGATATGTTTTTATTGATTTTTTACTTTTTTTTGGGGGGGGGGGGTGAAGAGAGGGAGGGAGGGATGGAGGGAAAGAGAGAGAAACATGGATGTGAGAGAGAAAAAACATCAATTGGTTGCCCCAACCGGGGATCAAACCCAAAACTTGGCTACGTACCCTGACTGGAAATTGAACCCACCACTCTGTGGTGTACGCGATGACGCTCCGACCAACTGAGCCCCAGGCCAGGCTGCATCTGCTTCTTAGAGCGCCCGCCCGCCCCCCCTCCAAGGATCTTGTCAGCCTGGAGCCCCCTTTCTTTTCTCTCCTCCACTCCCCTTCCTTTCTTCCTTCCCCTTGTTAATTTTTTATTTCAGAGAATTTTATAAAATTATTGTAACAATAGTACCTTCTAATTCTCTTTTCTTCTTTTTTAGTCTAAATATTTGATTCATTTGTCCTGAGCATCAATAAAAATAGACCAGGTGCCCAGCTGGCATGGTTCAGTGGTTGAGCGTTGACCTATGAATGAAGAGGTCATGGTTCGATTCCCCATCAGGGCACATGCCAGGGCTGTGGGCTTAGTCCCCAGTGTGGGGTATGCAGGAAGCAGGCAATCAATGATTCTCTCTCATCATTGATGTTTCTGTCTCTCTCTTCCTCTCCCTTCCTCTCTGAAATCAATAAAGATATATTAAAGCCCTAACCAGTTTGGCTCAGTGGATCGAGTGTTGGCCTGCAGACTGAAGGGTCCCAGGTTCGATTCCGGTCAAGGGAATGAACCTTGGTTATGGGCACATCCCCAGTAGGGGGTGTGCAGGAGGCAGCTGATCGATGTTTCTCTTTCATCGATGTTTCTAACTCTCTATCCCTCTCTCTTCCTCTCTGTAAAAAGTCAATAAAATATATTTTAAAAAAAGAAAAGTTAAAGCACATGTTAAAAGTCTCTTTTGCTTCACCCATATCCAGAATCTTTTACAGACGACCAACTATGATCCCCAAGGTTTTGTTCATGGGTAAAAGCAGAGAGCCTAAGGCCCTGGAGGGGTGGCCCCATGGGTAAAAGCAGAGCCTAAGGCCCTGGAGGGGCGGCCCCATGGGTAAAAGCAGAGCCCAAGGCCCTGGAGGGGCGGCCCCATGGGTAAAAGCAGAGAGCCCAAGGCCCTGGATGGGGCTGCGCTGCTGGCTGAGTGAGCCAGGCACACTCCCTACTCTCGTCGCGCTTCCTCACCTGTGAAACAGCAGAAGTCCTGTTTGCCTCAGAGGGTGTGGTGAGCACGAGGTGATAAATGCACAACGCCTGGCACAAACAGAAGCTTAATAAAGAACATCCCTAGTGACAGTGACGGGCCGGAGTGACGGGGCTCGCCCTAGGCAGCACCCGCAGCCGGGACAGAACACTGGGTCTGAGACTGAGCCGCACCTCTGGGTGCGCTAAGTGTAGGTGATTGGTGTCCTGTGCTCTTTCCTCGTAGCATCGGGAAGAGGACTGGCCTTTCGCAACTGAGCCACAGTCCTCAACGATTTTCCCCCCGATGGTGCAGGACAGGAGAGGGAGGTGAGAAAACTAGACTACATTGTGAACCAGGCGCTCAATTTCAGGGACGCCCCTTCCAAGCCTTCCTCCTCCCTCCTATCCCGGCCTGTCACTCCCGGCGGAGATGAGTCAGATGGCTCAGGCCAGCCGGCCAGCCAAGGACACAGGGAGCGAGTGTGAGATGACCACCCCCTTACCCTGTGGGCCGGCTGGGCCCGCTCCCCTCCGGCCGTGTGTGTACTTATGCTCATTAGCCGCTGGCTCTGGCTCTTCGCCTGCTCCTCTAAGCTACAGGGACTGGGGTCCTGCAAACCACACTCCTGGCTTCCGTTACAGCTGCTTTTCCCGCCCCCACCCTCCCCTCGGCTGACCAGGGCCTGGTCAACAGGCTGGGAGACAGGAAGAACAGAGACTGTTCCTCCCCGCCACACGGACGGCACTTCTGGCAGGAGCAGCGAAGTTCCAGATGTGTCTCCCCGCCCCCCACACACCCCAAAGTCCCTGCAGGGCAGGGATGGCACCTTCTCAGCCCCCCATAACCCTAGCTGACTGACGAGTGGTGAGCAGAGGGGGTGAGAGGGCGCTCCCACAAGCCAGGACCTGCCAGCACCCCAAAGTCTCATTTGCCAACTGTTTCCTTCCTCTCTGTGCACCAGATACGGAGGAGGGGGAGCAGATCAGCCCCCAGGAAAAACACACAGAGAACTGAGTCAGCCCAAGTCAACTCTTAAATACTTAATTCCCATTTATTTAAAGTTCCATCAGTCTGTGTACACTATTTATATTAAAAACACAGGAAACTGGGGCTCCTAGCAAAAATATACATTTCCATTTTGGAGATTGTTCAGACACGGAGAAGAGCCGTCTTCTCAGCACTAGAGCTGGGAGTGGGGGCGGGCACAGCGCCTCTCCCTCACAGTGCTGGCCCAAGGGAGCCCCTCGGCCAAACCCCGGTCAGTGAGGGTAGGATGGGAGAGGGAAGCCAGTAGGGAGTGGTCCTGGGCATGGAAGGCACAGCGCTGGCAGGACGGGCACCGGCCGTGTCCTCTCTCCAGGGCATTTCCTCCCAGAGCTGCAGCCGGACAGCAAGGCCCCTCCCGAAGGAGCAGACAGGACCAGGAAGCCTGGCCTCTGCACCAGGTTCTCAGAGACCCTTCCAGCCTCCTCCCTGGCAGCAGCCTCGGGCTCTGGCCTCCTCCTCTGCAGCAGGTGGGCGCTGAGTGCCCCTGCGGAGGGGAGGGGCAGGGGCTGGGGAGTGGGGTGGCCTGGCGAGGTCCCGGTCACCAGGGGCTGAAGACGGGGAAGGGAGGGTAGCAGAGCTGTGGGGACAGATGGATGTCTCAATCAGCAGGACCAGTTTATCCCTGGCACCTTCCCGTGAGCAGGTGCTGGGCTGACACAGCAGGACGCCCCTGCTGACCAAGGATGTGGCCCAGCCCTGCCCGTCCACCTGCAGGCCCCTCTGGGCACGCATCCGCCTCGAGAAGGGGGTGTGTGGAACCTGCAGATAAAGTGAATCAGTGCTTGTGGTGTGCAACGGAGTGGCAGCCCCAGGAGTGTGTGGCATGAGTTGCAGTGAGCTCGAGCCAGTGCCAGTGCCCCCAGCTGGAGACAGGATGTCATCGGGGGTGAGGCCAGTCCTGGCCCTGGGGAGAGGCAAGGGCTGTGATGTCGACCGAACACAGGTGGCGAGGCTGCTGCAGGCTGCGGGGGAGGGTGGGTGCTGGTGGAGGGCAACCCTGAGGCCTGCTCACTGCTTCCCCACCAACCTGCACCTGCCTGGAGGCTCCTCTTCATGGGGGTGGGGGGCCCCCACCTGCAGGGAACCCACCTCCTTCCAGGCTGGGGGGAGGTCCCCCAGCGGCCAGCGCAGGGGGCCATCAGCAACACTGGCCTGGGAGACCAGTGAAAAGACCAAAAAGGATGTTGGTGTGAGTGGGGCTGGGGTACGTGGCTGAAGTGGGGTTGGCTGGGTCAGGGTGCCAGCCTCAGGGTGGGGGTGCATGACAATCTCGGGGAGGCATCCTGGCCTGCAGGGCAGGGACCCAGCGACCAAGGCCACGGCTGCAGTCGGCCCAGGTCCTGCTCGGCTTCCCCAGGAAGCCGGGCCCAGAGCTTAGTGTTTCTTTGGGCAGCTCCAGCCTTGCTGTGAGGACGGAGCAGCGAGGCCTCTGGCCCTGAGGCGGTGCACAGGGCAGGCCCACCCTCTGCCCTGGGGCAGGGGCAAGAGCAGAAGTCCTGTCCTGTGCTGCTGGTGAGATAATACGAACTGTCTCACAGGAAGACAAAGAGGGCCAGACATGGGGATGGGCGAGAGGGAGGGCCAGGGAGGAAGGAAGAGAAAGAACAAAGAGAAGAAAGAGGAACTGAGAAGGAGAGGGAGGAAGGGACCATGGGGAGTGAGGCATGGGTCTGATCGCAGGAGTGTGTGATCAGGGGCCATGCTGAGTGCGCCCGTGGCCAACGGGGAAGTCCCATGTGGCCCCTGTCCAGCGCTGTCCCTGCCCCTGGTTCTCGGCCCCGAGGCCTGCTGGGAGGCCCTGGGTGTGCACCTCAGTACATGTCCTTGTAGATCTCCTGGAGCAGGGGGTGCAGTGAGGTCTCCGTCTCGGTCTTCTTGATCCGCTGCATCATCTGGGCATGCTCGGTGACCAGCTGCCGCAGGTCAGCCATCTTCTGCAGCAGCTTGGGGAAGAGGTACTGGGCGTCGGGGTGGTTGGCGTGCAGGTGGAACTCGAGGGCACGCAGGATGGTGTCCTGGATGGCCTCCACCTGGGCCACGTTCATGAGGCCTGGCCGGTCTGTGGGGACACAGGGCCCAGGTGTGGGAGGGAGCAGGCACGCACGGGTCTCAGGTGGCAGCGGAGCACTGCTACCCGCCCAGCACGGGGACCTGGCTCAGGGCACAGCAGGCCTCCTGGTGGTGACAGGCCCCTCGGCCTGGACTCACACCCCGGCTCTCCCAGGCGAGCGGTGAGGCCTGGGCGCCGCTTCCTCACCTGCGAACGGGGGAGAACGGAGCACCTGTGCACAGGTGGTTGTGAGGACCAAATGAGTTATAATCTGGGAAAGGGAACCAGAGCAGAGCCTGGTGTGAAGTAAGCAGTGTCAGCACAGTAATTACGACAATGACTACAATGACTGTGCTGGAACTGGAAAGAACCAGTAAAATACAGACTTCACCACCAGCAGCAGCCCCGTCAGCGTGTTGTACGCGTCCCCTTGGTCTTTCCCTCTCAGCTCCATCCACCTACACAGAGCGGGTCCTGCCGTGCCGGTGCCTCACACGTCCCGCTGCCATCACCACACGCACACTTCCCCCGGAGTCCGACCTCGCTTACCTCCGCACAGAATGATGGCTGCGATGAAGAGAGCCAGGTCACTGTCGTCGAGTTCCAGGGCGTTGAACTTGACAGCAAACTCAAACTTGGGCTCGATGATATCACTGAAGGGCTTGCGGAGGCTGCGCAGGAACTCCCGGGTGACAAACCCCGTGCCGTTGGCCACCAGTAGCCCGTCCTTGTTGACAATGGAGGCCAGCATGGCGAAGATGGCTTCGTGCACTCCGTACTTGAGAAGGGTCACCTGGTCGTTGAGGAAGAGGTTGCCGAAGCTGGGGATGCTCTTGGCGAACTCGGTGAGCTCGCGCACGGTCTCCACCGTGGTGCACTGGCAGCGGTAGAAGACGTGCACGCTGATCTCCTTGTAGGGCGGCAAGCCGTTCACCAGCTGCTTCCACACCAGGCCCTTCTCTGCCTGCCACAGCGTCTCGATGTCGTGGATCACAAAGGGCTGAAAACCAGGCCCCGTTAGAGGCCAGGCCTCGGGGACCCCACGTGTGCTCCCCATACTCCCTGCCTATACCATGAAGTTAGGGGAGGGAGGAGGTCCAGTTCTCCCAGGAGTCTGGAGGGCGGCAGGGGCCCCGAGCCAGGGACGCCGCCATGCGAGCAGTGACACTCACCGCTGTGTGGCTGGTCTTGCCGGTGAGGATGCCGCGGGCCTTCTTCTTGGTCATGTTGAAGTTTTTCAGGTAGGCGTTGTAGATGTGCTTGGAGAAGGCCTTCAGGTCAGCCACCTGTGGGTTGTGCTGACTCCCTTCACTCGCCGTCAGCCCTGCCACCAGCTTCCTCTTCTCGGCCTCTGGCATCCGGCCAAAGCGGATGGCTGCATGGGGAGCAGGGGTGGGGGCAGGATGTCCATGCAGGGCCAGCACCCCTAACCTCCTCATCCCTGCACGGGCCAAAGGCCTGAGAAGTTCTAGAGGCAGCCAGCTGGAATGTTGGGGCACCCTCCAGAATGTAAGCTCCAGGGGCAGGGGTCTGTCTGTCTGTCCTGTTCAGTTCCCACACACAAAGGCCCCGACTCGTGGAGCGCCTCGCCGCGCGGCCAAGAGGGGTGCGGAGTGGCAGGTGGAAACAGTCTGGGCAGCGGCCTGTGCCCGAGGCCCAGCTCCGCAGCTTACTCGCCTCGAGACTTCCGACAGGCCACTCCGTCTCCTTTCTAATCAGAGAAGCGGGCTGACACTTAACGCTCACTGTCAGAGCAATTAGGTAATTCCCTGTAAGCACTTAACTGTCATCCTTAGTAACGGAACAGGAAAAAATCTGGCTTCTCTCGGAGAAAAAGCGAGAAGAATAAGTCAGCCCTGAGATCTCTTGGGGAGTCCCCTCACTTCAGCCAACTAATGGGGCCCAGGCAGATACAGAGGGGAGGGATCAAACCACAGACCCCCAATCCCATCACCTAAGAAAAATCAGCAGACAGAGACTCAGATACTGCCCCCCTCAAAGATGCAAGGCAGTCATGCATCATCCATGGGTGAAGACATTTAACAGAAAGGGGGCAGTATCTGAGTCTCCGTCTCTGGGGGTGTGACCCAGAGGGTAGAGGGGGCAGGTGGGCTTTGCAAAATCCTACTCTATGGGGTCTGAAGACGAGATGTGCCAGCTGCCAGGAGCCCAGGGCAGGGCAGCCTGGCCTCCAGGAAACGCCTGCACCAGGAAGGGCAGAGAGGTCCCAGGCCGCCGCAGGGCCTTTCCGTGCTGTGCCAGGCTTGAGGTCCTGGGAGCTGGGTCAGTTCCTGCTCTGTCTGGGCCAGACAGGGTGAGCCTCAGGTATAGAGGTGGGGCAGCCCGGCCTGGCACCATGGGCTAGGCTGTGCTGAGACTCAGGTCCAGATGAGCCAGGTCAGCAGCGGACACAGCAGGGCCCATGGCGTGCCAGGCACACGGAGGCGCCCCTTTCTGCTCCCTGAGACTGGCCTCGCGGTGTGGGGCTGGCGGCCGCGCTTGCGCGCGGGGGGCGGGCTCTCACCGTTGTGCGACATGCCCAGTGCCAGGCACTTCTGGAAGCGGCAGTACTGGCACTTGTTGCGGTTCTTCTTCTGTATCTTGCAGCTCCGCTCACACTTCTCGTATTCCAGCTTCATGCGGATCGTCCGCCGGAAGAAGCCCTGCAGGATGTACAGGGAGGAAAGGCCACGGGAAGGGAGAGAGCTGGGGAACCCTGGGCCCACCGGGTGTACTGGGGCCCAAGTGTGCATGAAGATGTAGAAACTCCTGAACTCTGGAAACAGGACGGGAATTTTGTTGGAAGTGGGAGAAGGTAAACAATTCTAAAACTCTTGAAATAATTAAAATAATATGCCATATTATGCATATTAAACATGCTTCTTTGTTAATTTGGTAACAAAACTGTATCATGACTAACCTGATTTATTCATAAATGTACCTGGTTCTGTGTATTTTCTAGGTAGTGGTTTAATAAAATAATATGTGAAAATGTGATGGGTGTGTGGTGAGGAGGAAGAACCCAGAAGAAATGTCACATTTCTTTTTCCTCCCCTCAAAGAGCCCCCTTCAGGCTTAGAGGTGCAGGAACCTGACCTCAGGAAGAAGCCCCAGCCTAAGGCCCGCCCCTTTCTGTCTTTCCCAGCCGGTCCCCAGGGGGCGCAAGAGGCCAGGGAGCCCAGGTCAGCGGCTGAGGTGCCTGGCAGGGCAGCCCTGACAGGGAACCCTCCTCTCCAGCAGGCCCAGACTGAGGCTTGGAATGAGCCCAAGGCCCTGGCTGCTGCCCAGGCAGGAATTCCGCCGTGGGTATTATCAGGGACCCACCCCTGGCAGGGAAAGCCTTTTGGCAAGTTAACTCACCATGTGGCCACAGCCCTGCCGGCCAGCCAGCACTCCCACTGCCCCTACCTTGCAGCCCTCGCACGCATGGACGCCGTAGTGGAAGCCCGACGCCTTGTCCCCGCACACGCGGCACTCCATGTGGAGGCTGCTGCCCGGGGCCCCGTCACAGCCTGTCTGCAGCTGGTCCAGCAGCGAGGGTGGGGAGGCGCTCCGGGAGAGGTCTGCGGACACACGACACGGGCGCTTCGCATTCTGCCGCCGGAGCCGAGTTTCTCACTCACACAGCCCTGGCTTGGCCATTTAAGAGCTGTGTGCCACGCGGGCCAACCTTTCTGAGACCAGTTTCTTTGTATGGAATGTGGGGTTGACAGCGTCTCTGGGAGGATAGCGAAGTTTCCAAAGCATCCCCCCAGAGCAGGCGCAGCAGGTGTCCCAGAAATGGAAGCTCTTCCTGTGGGGGGTGGCAGCGCCTTCCTGGGCTGGACGAGCCCGTGGAGAGGAGACAATATGAAGGGATGGCTGTGTTTTGGGAGGAGGGGAGGAAGGGGCAGGAAGCAGAGTCTCTTTATTTTTAAAATATATTTTTATTGATTTCAGAGAGGAAGGGAAAAAGAGATAGAAATATCAATGATGAGAGAGAATCATTGATCAGCTGCCTCCTGCACACCCCCTATTGGGGATCAAGCCCACAACCCAGGCATGTGCCCTGGACCGGAATAGAACCCAGGACCAGAAGAGAACCCAGGACCCTTCAGTCTGCAGGTGGACGCTCTATCCACTGAGCCAAACCTGATCGGGCAGCAGAGTCTCTTTAGATTGTCCTTAGGAAGGGGCCCACGTGGGGTGCGGAGTGTGTTTTGAGAAGATGGCAGAGTGCAGATGCGGGAAGTCTGATTCTTGCATGGACTGCACAGATGCCTGTAAAGGCACTCCCAAGCTCAAGTTCACTCCCACGAAACGTGCTCACACAGGAAGAGCGTAGGTGTCAGCCACACTGGCTGGGCAGCACCCTGAATTTCCACAGTGTTTTTCTATTAAATGTACAGATGTTTCAACCAGGTGCTGACTTAGCAAGGAGAGCACTTGGCATGGCAACGACTTCAGGGCATACACCCTGTCGGAGGACTTAGTAAGAATGGCTGGGAGTCTCTTCTGAATCTCCTCTGTGCACTCAGAAGTGAGCCCTGCCCGTGGAAAGGGGCCTGCACTGAGCCCCAGCCTCCTGACCCCACCTGTCCTGCCTGCCACGCTAGTCTGCCCATCCGCTGCTCGCTGCTGTCTTCCCCGATGACCAAGCAAGTGCTTGGGGCAGGGTCCACATCCCAAACCAGAGTATCGGGGCTGGGAGACCCAAGCCCAGACCTAACATTTTCCACTCCCCAAGAGAAATGATTTTCCCCACTGTGGGGTAACCTTCTCCCCGTTCCTCCCCCTCGCCGCCCCCCCACCCCCCCCCCAGTCCAGGAGTGATAGGAGGAAAGCTGCCGCCCGCCCGCCCCCCGCCATCCTGGACACAGAAGGGGAGCACAATCAGACCACAGCAGAGGACCACGCCTCCCTGGCGGGTGAGGCAGGGGTGACACAAGTTCCTGGTTCCTAAAACTGCCTGCCCTGTCCCAGAGCCTCAGCTCCCAACATTCAGTCATTCTAAGGGGTATACCCCCCAAGCCCACAGATGGGGAGAGTGGGCTCCTCCATCTCCTGGGCAAGGAGCTGCAGGGAGACTGCAGCCTGGGAGAGCAAGGCTGCTTGGTCCCCGAACGGCCGTGTTACTCGGTGCTGGGCTCCGCCACTACAGTGGGGCCATGGGCAGGTCCTCAAGCTGCCGGGAGTCCTGGCCAGAGGGGCGCACGGCCGCTCCTGGAGGCACTGCAGCAGGGGCAGGAGTCCCATTCCCAGTGGGGAGGAATGAGGCGCCGTGTAAAACCCTGCGCAGATGCTGGCCCGGAGGGTTCCGCCACTTCCTGCTCTGTCTGTGGGCTGTGTGCACGTGGGCTTTGTGGCCCTTGTAAGCATCAGTGTTGTTTCTGTGGCTGCACGTCTGCCTCTTCTGCTAGACTCAGAGTGTCCCGAGTCACGTCCCCTTTAGATCTCAAGCCACAGGGACCAGTCGCCTCAGTGTTCCCACCTCTTGGTGCTTCCTCCTTCTCCCTTGTGGCCCTGGGGGCTTGGCAGTTGTCTGGTCATTTGGTTGCTGCTGGTGCTGCATGTGGCAATGCCACCCTCTCTGTTTGTTTTTTAATATAAAAAGTATTTTTATTGATTTCAGAGAGGAAGGGAGAGGGAGAGATAGAAACATCAATGATGAGAGAGAATCATTGATCAGCTGCCTCGTGCAAATCCCCCACTAGGGATCGAGCCCACAACCTGAGCATGTGCCCTTGACTGAAATCAAACCCGGGACCCTTCAGTCTGCAGGCCGACCCTCTATCCACTGAGCCAAAGCGGCTGGGGCTGCCACCCTCTCTTTTCATTCCACAGACATTGACGAGCACACGCTTGTGCAGGGCAGGACCCAGACCCTGCCCTCATCTAGCGGAGGTAAGAAAGGGCTAAGAAAGCGGGAGCAGCGCAGCGCGCGGCCACGCCAGCCCAGGCAGGCAGAGTGTGCAGCGCTGCGAGAGAGCATCACCGAGCACGAGGGCCAGGAAGGTGACTGCTCCCTCTCTGGCCCTAAGGTGAGTGCTTTGGGGCTCGTTGTTTGGAGTGTTGTCCTGTACACTGAGGGGTTGCAGGTTCGATTCCCAGTAAGGGAACCTCCTAGGTTGTGGGCTTGATCCCTGGTTGGGGCAACCTGTTTCTCTCCCCCACTCCCTTCCTCGCTAAGAATCAATAAAACATAACCTCAGGTGAGGATTAAGAAAAAGGTGCATGCTTTAGATCAGTGGTCACCAACTGCTGGTCCGTGACCATTGGTGGTCTGTGGGGTCCCAAAGGTTGGTGACCGACCGCTGGTTTGGATGACCCTCAAGGCAGCTTCCTGGAGCTCAGGCAGCAGGCAGGGGTAAGAATGAGGCCCAGGAGCCCTGCAGGCCAACTGCAATCAGTGTCCTGTGCTCAAAACCCAGCTCTACCTCTGGGCCTCAGTTTCTTCCCCTGTAAAGAGGAGGACTCTCTGTCTCAGAGAGTCACAGTGAGAATCCAGGAGTTCATCCAGAGAAAGCTCCTGGACTCGGAAGTGCTGTGTAAATCCCAGCTCAAGCGCGGGTGATGCTCACTAGCAAGCTGCCATCCGCAGCTTCTGAGCCTGTGACCCACAAGGCAGGACCATGCCTCTCTCTCCCTCGTTCTGGTGTCTCTTTCCCCTACAGCTTCACAGGAACCCAAGATGTGTGTGTGTGTGTGTGTGTGTGTGTGTGTGTGTGTGTGTGTGTTCATGAGCCTCCGGAACAAGACCCAGCCACCTCTCTCGTCGCCTGGCCTGCTGCTGGCCCCTGGCTTAGGGGTGTCAGGACTACCCCAAACCCTGGAAGAAGCCAAGATACCCAAGCCCTACTGGCTACGGAGTCAGCCAGAGCTCTGGGTTGCGAGGTGAGACCCGGGCAGGAAGAGCTGCAAACGGCACTGGGGAGAAACAGGCCCAGGGCGGGGGGCTGGGGTGCCTGGGAGAGGTCCTGCCCCAGGGGGTGAACAGCTGTAGGCTGTGAACTTGAGGGCAGTCAGGGAGGTCTGGTGGTCTCAGGGCGACAGGACAAGGGCACCCCCTGCCTATATGAGAATAATAAGGAAACACAAATGACTGGTACACCAGACAGAGAGGCAGGTTGACGCGGCGCTGGGAGGGCAGCAAGCAGTGCACGCATCCCGGAGGGGCGCCTTTCTTGGGGGTGTATCGGGGATACGGAGGTGGCGGTAGTGCTGGGGTGGGTTTCCCAAAGATAAAGGTTTCTTCCTGGCTGACCACCTGGCTTAAGGGTTTATCCTCAAATCTCCATCATATCCTACCTGAACGTAATGATAGTGGGATGCCCCATTCTAGGGACCAGGTTCTCAAGGTTCCATCACCTCCCATGACCTCCGGTGGGGGCTGGGTCCTGAGAAGCCCTCCCCACACCGGGGACCCCTGCCTCAGTGCCCCTCAGGCAGCCAGGGGAAGTGCCCTGGGCTTGCTGTTTGAGGGTCGCTGCCTGCACAGCCGCTCTCTCCAGCCCGCCCAGCGTATCCTCTCTTAGCCCCTCCCCTGCTCTCAGGAAATGCACTTGCTTACCCGATGGCCATCATGTGGGCCCTAAGCCCTGCCTCTGAACTTCCCCTCTAGCCACACCCTGCCTGACCCCCACCCCCAAATGTCTCTTACCTTTACCACCCCTAGGAGGGGCAGGGGAAAGAACCAGCGTTTATCAAGCCCCCACAAAATGCCAAGCACTTTAGTGTCGATGCCTGTCTCATTTCATATCGCTCTAGAAGACAGTAACTGCCCCCATTTAAAGATGAGGACACTGAAGCTCGGTGAGGCTCAGGGACTTACCCAAGGTCACCCGAATATATGGTGGGACTGGAACTGGAACCTAAACCTGACTTCCCTGCATCGGCTGTGTGTCTGCACCAGTCACCCCTCTCTCAGCACATGCCTGCTGTGCCCTAGGCATTCCACCGGGTCCTTTACATCATCAAAACCACCTTCCCAGCAGGTCTTCTTGTCCCCATTTTATAGGCAACACAACAGAGGCTCAGAAGGTTAAGTAACATGTGGACAGTGGCTGATGGTTAATGTGATGTGCCTGCTTGGCCAGGCCATGGCACCCAGTTTTTGGTCAAACATCAGTCCGGATGTTGCTGCGGAGGTATTTCTTAGGGGTCATTACCATTCAAACCATCACTCTGTGCTGGGAGCAGGCCTCCCGAAGGAAGGAGGAATTCTGTCTCCAGACTGCATCTGGGCTTCAACATCAACCTCCCTGGATGTCCACCCTGCTGGCCTCTCCTATAGTTTTGACTCGCTAGTCCTCACAGCTGCTTGAGCCAAGTCCTTAAAATAAAACTCCCAGTCTCCCTCCCTCGCTCTCTATACACACTCACACACACACGCTATTGGATTTGTTTCTCTAGAGAACCCTAACACAGCGGTGGTGAGGTTTATAGCTCGCCTTGGGGCTTACCCGCTGCACTCTTCAACTTCCCATACACATAAACACGTGCTCGTTCTACTGATCAATATTGTGATTATGATAAACAGCGAGACACACCACTGCTGGGAATGACACTGTGCATCACTCACTGTTTGGACTTCGCACAAACATGAGCCCCTCCCCCACAGAGTGAAGCATCAGTGGCACTATCTTTCATTACGAGTTGGGCAAAAAGACACTACCGACCTTACTCCCTCTCTAAGTGCGGCTGAGGACCCCTGCGTGTCTAGGCTCCATTGCTAGAGGCATGCTGCTGTCTGACTGTGAGGGCCCGGAGGAGCTGGCCCTGTCTATTTCCTTTGCTGGCAGAACCCCACAGGGCACAGCTTCTGAAGTCAGGGCCAATTCTGCAGGGTTACCCAGCAGCCTCCTCACTCCTGCTGTTGTGGGCTCCTCGGGGCAGCCACCCAGCCTCGTCCGCTGAACGGCTGCCTGGACACCCACTAAGCATTTGCTGAAGGAGGTGCCAAGGACAAGAGGAAGGCCACTTTATCTTCCTCAGCCTCACACTAGGCCCCTGACCTTTTTCTCGGGGTGACTGGGATGTTCATCACTGAAAAGAGGGGGGTGAAGACAGGAGTGGGGTGTGAGCACCAGCTCCAGCTCCCCCGCCTCCACCCAATCGGGGACCCTGGGCACGTGAGTGTCCTGAGTGCTAACGACGAGGCCTGTCCTCCCTGCCTCCCTGCGGGGGAGGAGGAGGTGCTGGCAGGTTCAGAGATGCGGTCAGTGCAGAAGCTCTGGAGGGTCAGGAGGAAGCAACTGTGCAGCCTTCCTGCTGTTTCAGGCTTGAGCTGCACCCCATCCTCACGGGTCCCCGAGGGGACTCTGGAGGGTAAAGTCACAGACTCATGGGGTGGGGCAGGGAACCAGCAGGTGCGTGTATGTACCAGCACCATTTACTCCTCCCCTGGCTGGCCCTTGCGGTGGGCAGGACGAAGCCTTTAAGGTGAGGACACTGGCACGGTGCGGGCCGCAGCTCCTCGTGCAGACCTGGAACCCCTGCCCTGGTGTGAGATCCCCAACACGGACAGCTGAGGCTGCCTCCAGCGCCCTCACCTGCAGCCTTTTTGTTTTTAACCTTTTAAAGAAAAGCAATGTAATTGCTTTTTAAAGTATGAGAGCACTCCGGGCTTGCTGGGAACACACACAGGGTGCGGAGCAGCTTATGGCAGATCCTCTCCACCCATGAGCCGACTTGTGAGTCAGCCCCTCTCGTCCGTTGTGTCTACTCCCAGTGCCTTCTATGACACATAAGGACTGTTTTTAAGTTTTCAGCTGATGGAGTGGAGATTCCTTTTTTATTACTATTATTATTGATATTTTTGAGAGAGGGAGGGAGGGAGGAAGAGAGGGGGAAGAGTGAGAGGGAGAAATATCAATTGGCTGCCTCCTGCATGCCCCCTACTGGGGATTGAGCCCGAAACCTAGGTATGTGCCCTGACCGGGAATTGAACCCTTGACCTTTTGGTGCACGGGACGATGACCAACTGAGTCACACCAGCCAGGGCATAGGTAAGAATCTTTAAACAATGGGATGTCCAATTTGTCAGGAATGTGCTCCCCTGTCAGCACACTCAGACCTACCTTATCCTTTTCAATGACTCGAGCATTCCACAATATGGCTCTACCACAGTTTACATAACCAGTTCCCCACAGATGGGCGCTTTCCAATATTTGCTTTCATGAACAGTGCTGCAGTAAACAAGTGTGGACATCTCCGTGCACACAGAGCGAGTGTTTACGGGGACACACTCCTCGGAGGGGACGCAGGGCCCAGGGAACGCACATGCAAAGTGCTGGCTGCTGCCCTCCACTCCCGGCTACAGGGCCGTGTCCTCACGCTCTGGCCAACACGTCCTCTCTGCCAATCACACCTGAAGACACCTTCTTTGATCGGGGAGACTGAAAAATGTTTTGTGTTTTCTAGCCATTTGTATTTGTCCTACCGAGAACTGCCTATTTCTACTTTTCTGTTGCGCAGCTTGTCTTGTACTCTGTGGGAAGTTTCCTATATTACGGCTTTAACATATGGTAATTATGTTCAATTACTGAACAAGGAAGTCTTTTTATCGCCACTTCACTGATTAATTGATAAACGGAATCCATCAAGCACAGGGTGGCTGGGCAAATCCTTGCCCAGACATCCCCCCTCGTACCCTAAATCCCACTGATAAAACCCCAGATGCTGTCGCCGCGCCCACCTCACCCTGCTGTGGGCCCAGGCACGCTGGTCTGCATGAGAACAGCAGGGTCGCTTGGGGAGGTAGGAAACCCCAGGGCAGGACATTAGTCCGCGGGTGACTTCTACGTGCCTGGGCCCAGCTATAGGGCCAGGGAAAGCAGTGAGGCCACAACCCCGTGCCCTCTCGTTCCCTTCCCTCTTTTGATGTCCTCAGTGACATCACTTGCTCATTCTGAGCCCCCAGTGTCTTCCCTCTGGATCCTCCCCCTCCTCACCTGTCTCAAGTTCAGAGCAGTATGTTAGTGCTGAGGGACTGATCACGCCTGGCTAGCCAATCCTCTCCTCTGAGAAAGGCTGGGTCCCCAAAGCCATCCCAGCCACCAGCCAACCAACAGCAGGGCAGTTACCCTCAGGATAGGGGATACCTTCTCTTGGGCCCTGAAATCACACATGCCTACTTTGGTCATTCCTGGGTGTCTGGGTGGGGTCAGAGGGCCTGGGTGATGGCTCTTGCTCACCCTACCCACCACGTGCCTGAAGAGGAAGCTCTGAAAAACCCAGGACTTGCTTTGAGGTTGAAAGCAGCGTGGCCAAGGATTCGGGCTCTCTTAGTACAGGCCAAGGCAGGAGCCTGTCCTACCTCAACAGTGCCTCCCCATAGCCTTAACTCGTTTTACTGATTTTTAGAGAGAGAGGAAGAGGGAGGGGGAACATCAATGTGAAAGTGAAATGTTTTTATTGATTTCAGGGCGAGGAAGAGAGAGGGAGAGATAGAAACATTAATGATGAGAGAATCATTGACTGACTGCTTCTTGCATGCCCCCTACTGGGGGTCCAGCCGGCAACCTGAGCAGATGCCCTGACAGAAAAAGGAACTGGAATCCTGTTTTGGTAAACAGGACAACGCCCAAGCAACTGAGCCACACCAGCCAGGGCCCCCACCTTAACTTTTAACTCTGACACCACCCACCTCCTTCTCCTCAGGCAGGCCCAGGGATCCAGAGCCCGTCCTTACGAGACAGGCCTGCTCCTCTGCCCTGAATCAGCAGCTGTGGCAGGATCTCCATCAGCTGAAACCAGCAGCAAGGTCAGGGCGTCCCCTCCTGGTAGCATATCCTGGCCCTGAGTTCCTCCCCGAGGGAAGGGACAAGGCCCAGCGGGCTGTGATGGCACTGAGGCAGCTGGGCAGGGAGCAGGGTAAGCCAGGGGCTGAGAGAAGTGGTCTGGGTGCCCTGGAAGGTGGACACATGCCATGATGGGATGATGAAGATGCTGACAGACAGTGCAAGGTACCAGAGAAAACTGCCTACACTGCTGCTGAAATAAGAGGAGCTAAACACTGGCTGCACAAAAGTAATATTCGTTCCAGTTAATCACAGCAGCTGCTCAGCACTGATGCCGCAGACAGTGCAGCTCGATGGCGTGTACAATTAGCACCAGACAACTGAGCTGTGTGTTCTGAGTGATCATAACAATCACAGCCACAGGGATCTTTCTAGTGTGTGGTGGCTGATCAGATGGGTCCCTTGCAGTAGTAGTGGTGGAACAACCATGACAACATGCACGACGCACGCAAATTCCAGTAACTCTCACAGAGCCCACTCTCCACCCCTGGATCCTGCCTGGTGTACAGAAAGAAGGGGTGCCCCTGCCCACAGTCCTGCAGCTGATGAGCAGCACAGCGGGACCGAGCCAGGCGTGCGGCTTCAGCCTACCGGAGCCCTAGGACTGCTCCGCGCACTCCCCCAGGCTGTGTGAGGGCCGCTCCGGTCCCCGCCCTCCTCACCTGTGTAGCTGCTGGAGGGAAGCGGGTGCTCTGGTTCTCCATTGAGCTCTGCGGCTCCTTGTGTCTCTGCCACTTCCTCTTTCTCCTCCTCTTCCCGGACCTCAGGGGCTTCCTCCGGTGGCTGCTCCATGGCTGATTTCCCCTCGGCGCCACGCCTGCAGGCCCGGTCATAGCTCTGGCATCATCTGGGTCTGGATGCAGATGGACCCCAGGGCAGTTCCGTCAGCCTGGGCAGAGGGGAAGACAGGAAGAGGGAGGATGAGAGGGCGGTGAGAGTGGGGCATGACTCGGCCATCCGGGGCCAGCAGAGCAGGAGCACCTCACCTGCAGGGCTCTCCCACGGTCTCCACTCCTCGCATCAAGGTCACTTCCCCTCCCACCCTTTGTCCCTGGCTCTTGCAGCAGGTCTGTGGGGCTCAGAGCAGTTCCTATCACCCAGATGGGGTGACACTGCCCTCTGCTACCTTTCCCTGCCTCCTCTGCAGCATCCTGCCCTTGGAGTTCCTGAGTCTTCAGGAGACACACGAGAAAGCCTTAGGGGCTTTTCAAATGCTCAGTCCCCCTGGAGATCCTGCTACGCACGCATCACACCTCCAGCCCCTTCCTGCCGCACCAGTACCCAGGTCCCAGAATCACTGCCCTCCAAAGCCACCTTCGTGCAGGAAGTGTCAGGGTGGATAAAAGGCGAGAGCTCCCACCAGGCTCGCTCACAGCGACAGCAGATCTGCAGAGCCATCAGGCCAGGGTGGGTTCCCAGATAGTGACCCCCATGTTTACACCACCAGGAGGAGATGGTTCTAACCCTCTGCAGCTAAGATATTGTCACAAATGCCACAGTTAGAGGTATAAGCGTCTGACGGGGAGTCTTCCCGGCAGGGAACAGTAGGGCGAGGTCCCGAGAGGGGTGGGTTTTGACCAGGGGAGATGGTAGGGAACTCCGCTTGGGGATAACAGCTTTAAAACAGACTTGGAGGCAGCAGAGTGGGGAGCAGCGAGGAGTCCTGTGGGCTGGGGAGTGAGGTGCTAGGAGAGAGGACCTGGCAGGGTGGCGGGGAAAGTGGGCTGTGGCCAGTCATGTGTGCTTCAGTGCCCTGGCCCTGGGAGTGAGACTGACCTCATCCCACATCAGGACAGGCCTGGAAGGATCAGGAGCAGAAAAGACCTGCTCTAGAGAGATTCAAGCATCTGTGGGACCCCTTCCTTGAGGTCCCACAGGCACTCAAACTCAACCTATCCCAACAGAACCCACTGTCTTCCCCCACTCCCCCTTCTCTGTAACCCCCATTTCAGTGACCCACACGCCCATCTACCCACTTGTCAAAGCCAGAAGGCAGAAGCCACTGGAGACTCCTCCCTCTCGCTCACCCTGCTCCAGCCTGCAAACGTGGCTGTACTGGAGCCAGCGGGGAGTGTGAGATCTGGATGTCTGCACTCCTCCCAGAGAGCCTCATCTGATCGGTCTGGGAGCAGCTTGGACATTTTTGTTTTAATTCCCCTGGTGATTCCTTCCCATCAGGCCTTCATCTTCCCCTGCTTGGACTGACACAAGAACCTCTCAGTTGGTCTCCCGAAGGCAGTTTGGAAATTCAGCCCTAGAGTCTAAGAGCTGGGGAGTTGGAAACCTATAGTTGGGGCATCCTTGTTGATGTGACAGCCACAGGAAGGGATTCGGTTCTCCAAGGGAGACAGTGACACATCAGGGAAGGACAGAGGAAGAGGCCCCAGAGCAGACAGGGGGGCAGTGGCCAGAGGCAGGACGGACTCGGGACAGCCTGGTGTCTCAGAGCCAAGGGAAGGGCTGTTTTTCAGGGGGAAGGGGTCAACCGGCTCAAATGCGATAAACTGATCCCACTGGATTCCGTGACTGTGAGGTCATCAACGACCTCGGGAAACAAGTTGCAGCCAAGTGGTTGGGATGGAAACGGGGCTCTAAGAATTAGTGCTAGCGAGGAAGCTGGGACAGTGGGTGGAGATTAATTTTTGGTGACTATGTCAGGGAAGGAAATGTATACACACTAGACTGAGAAAGTAGCAAGGCTGGGGAGAGGTTTTTCATAATAAAGGAAACTCAAATAAGTTGTGGGCAGAGGAGAGGTCTGCGGCGAAAGACAGGAAGATTCAAGGGGGAAGCCAGGGCAGGGTGACTGATGGGAAGGGAATGATTCAAGGGCCCAGGATGAGGAAAATACAAAGCAGCATCATAGCAGTGTGTGTATGGGGGCGGGGGTGAGGTTCACGTGGAATGGCCTCCCTGAGAGTAGAAGATGGGACTTGAAGAAAGCAAAGGGCTGGGGGAGGAGAGGCACTCTGGCAAACATGGTAGGGAATGAGCTGGAAAAGAATAAAAAGAATGAAAGGAAAGCTAATATAATTGAAACAGGGAGGTTCTGGCACTTGAACAGACAATCAATAAAGAGAATACAGAAGTCTATAAATAGATGCAAACACGCATGGAGCTTTAATATGTTATAAAGACAGCACTTCAAATCAAAGGGGAAAGGTGGATCCTTCAATAAATGGTATGTATTGATCCCTACCTTACACCTTATACCAAGACAAGGCCTAAACAAATCAATGATTTTAAAGTTAAAACATACACTATACCAATAGTCTGGAGATGGGGGGAAGGGCTAAGAATGACACAAAATCCATAAAACTTTATAGGTTAAAAGAGTATGGGTAAAGATTAATAAATCTGATTAAAAAAAAAACTTTCTACACATTAAAAAAAAAGCATAAGAAAGAAACATAATAAATTGAGAAAAAAGATTTGCAGCTCTCATCAGATAAAGGGCTAATTTCCCTAAATAGTTCCTGCAAATTAATAAGCAAAAGACCAGCAAATCCAATAATAAAATGGGCCGAGGATATAAAAAATGTATACAGAGCCCAGCTGGTGTGGCTCAGTTGACTGAGCATTGTCCCATGCACCAAGAGGTGGCTGGTTCGATTCCTGGTCAGGCACATGCCTGGGTTTTGAGCTCAACCTCCAGTAGGGAACATGCAGAAGGCGGCTGATCGATGTTTCTACTATCTCATTGATGTTTCTATCTCATTCTCTCCTTCTCCCTTCCTCTTTCTCTAAAAAAAAAAAAAAAAAAAATCAATCAAAACGTATTTTAAAAATGGATACAGAAAAGCTATACCTGTGGCTCTTAAATATGTGAAAAGATGCTCATCATCATTCATAAAAAGAGAAATGCAAATTAAAACAACACTGAAATGCACTTTTTAAGATCAGATTAAAACAAATGCTAATACATTATTGCTAAGCAGGTGGAAATATAATCTAACACATCCCTGGTGGAAAGGTAAACAGCACAACCTCTAAAGAGGCTAATTTGGCTACATCTATCCAAATTACAAGCAGACATGCCCTTTGACCCAGAAACACCACTTGCAGCTTGTAACATAAGCTATACTTCCACTGGAGCAAAATAACACAATGTATTAGTACAAGGTTACTCATTACAGTATTATTGGACTAGTACGAGGTGGGGAACCACCTCGAAGTCCATTAACAAGGGCCTTATGAAATAAATCATGACATGGAAACATGCAGTTCTATGCAGCCTCCAAGAACAATGACGTCATGGACTGGCAATGAAAGTCAAATACACAAGGAAAATTTTCAAAGGTAACAAGATACCATTAATAGGACCATGTAACTTCCAAATTATTACGGCAGGATGGGGAAACTTAGAAGTCATGTGGAACGCTAGCTTTCTGCTGAGAAAGTCTCACAGACAGGACTACGGAGACGGAACAACCAAATGCAACGTAGGATGATGCACTGGGTCCTGGAACAGAAGGGACAGCGGTGGGAAAACTGGGAAGCTCCAGACAGTTCTGCTGAGCTGAGTGAATGGCGCTGCCCAGTGCCCATCTTAGTTTTGGAAGGGGCATGATGCTTACGTATGATGTCAATGTTGGGGAAAGTGGATGACACCCCAAGGAGCCTGGTCACTGTTCTGTGGAGCTGCGGAACTAGCCCTGAACCCACCTCAGACTACGTGTTAGGTGAACACATTAAAGGCCTGTTTTCCACGCACCGCATACAGCTGAACACAGTCCTAAGTGAGACAGGCCATAAGGACCCTTAGCTACGGAGAGTGGGACTGTGGGGAGGGGCTGCTGACCACACTGGCAAAGGACCCTGGCCATCACCAAGGGCAGTCTGTGACTGCTGAGGAATGTATTTAACTCTCTAAAGAAATCAGCTTTTGTCCAAATCACAAGGACCAGAGACAATGATTCTTCGCGTTTCACGGTACTGAAACGTCTGGAGGTAGAGGGGGAGGGGCTGGAGAGGGAGGAGACCCTCAGCCAGGCCCATGCCTGAAGGGCTGCAGGAGGTTTCTGATGAGCAGCTCGATGACAGAGGGCCAGTCGATGTGACGTCTACGAGCCATGAGCTCTGTGGTGGCACTGGCCAGAGGGGTGAGTGGACACGGGGAAATGCACACCAGTGGTGATGAGAGCCAGCGAGTGGGGGACATGAAGATTTGGGGGTTCCCCCTAGCAGGTAGAAACAGAGGAGCAAAAACTGCAACACTGCCTTGTATAGATACTTGACAAAATATTTTCTCACACATTGCCTATGACCTCTGAGTGACCTTGGGAGATGGGAGGCAGAGTTCATTGTCATGACTGAATCCTGGAGGGCAAGGCACCTGCTGGGTACAGAATAAACAGGCCCTGCTCAATCCTCCAAGCCCCATAAGGAGAGCCTCGTGTGGTCCCCTGGGCAGATGAGGGGAGTGACAAAAACCCAGGCCCGCAGAGCCTGACAGGGCGTCCTTGCAACACACCTCAGGATGACATCGACGACCATGGGGTTTCGGACACATGGAGTGGCAGCCTGGCTAGGCCTTGGCGATCTGTGCGCCCCATACCTCTGAGCCTCAGCTTCTGCTTCCCCATGAGCTGGCTGGTTAGGTCATCATGCTCAGGGCTACTGTTCTCAGAGTCTGGGGTGCACATGGCGGCCTCTTGGGATCAGATGTGGTTCTGGGCTATGGCTGGCGTTTTGGAATCAGGGCCAGGGTTCCTGGATTCCAGCCTGGAATGTCTCTCTGGCTGTGACCTCTTAAGGACACCAGCTGAAGGGGGAGGGGAGCCGCAGTCTGGTTACTCCAAAACCCACACACATCCCTAGGGCTGTTTCTTATTTAGATGCAACCACAGCACTGCGCCCATCCATCCGTGCATTTTGCCAGAAGCCATCCACCAGCACCAAGGCTGCCCCACACCCACCACTGTTCTCAGCTTGTCTGGCCAGGAGCTACTTTGATACCCGCGCCCCCCTCAGACCCAGGCCCACAGGCTGGATTTTCCCAGGTAGCTGCCACTCACCCCTGTCCTTGCAATGAATCCTGTTCTCCTCTTCCCTCTCCAGACCTGGCACTAAAAATAGCACACCCGGCACTAGGTTTAAATTTTAAGTGGCTGCGCTGAGAAATCCTGGTCTTCGCTGTGCCCCACCCCTGCACTGTGCCAGAGCCAGGAACTCTGATCAGGCAGAGCTTCACCCCTTAGGAGGTTGGTGCTGACCTCAGACAGGTAAGGGTCCTGCAGCCGGAGTGAGGAGGCCTGCTCTGCTGCCCCCTGGGGACAAAAAGTAGTATCTAGCAAAAGGATTTTTACCAAACAAATGCCTGGACTGCTCTGACCCTGGCGCACGCGTGCACATGCACATGCACATGCACATGCACACACACACACACACACACACATCTGCAGCACACATGTGACCCCAGTGTTCCCATTCCAAGACCCTTTGCCCCAAGAAGCAACTCAGGTCTTTTGGGAGCTAAGTGGGGGAGGGGACATAACTCAATTCAGTTCCCATTGGGCAGGTAAAGTTAGGAGCTTACCCCAAGTGACCCAGAGCCCTAGAGAGGTCTGGTCTAGGGCCCGAGCAACAAAGCCACCTGGAGCCTTAATCTTTCCAAGTCTAGTTGTCCTCAGGAAACGGAGCCTTCCTGACGCCCGCCACTGGCAGGTTCTGAGTGGGCTCAGTGAGTGTGCCGGGCCCCCCTCACCATGTGGCACAGCCTCAGAGGCCTCGCCTCGCTGGTCACCAGACCCCAGGCATGGTCACAGCTGCAGAGCCTCGGGCTCACCACCTCCATCACCATGGTCCTTCCATTCTCCAGGGCTTACTACACACCAGGCAGGTCCATGTGTGCAAACACATCTCATCCTCACAACCCCCCTGAGTCAGGTACTATTCCCATCCCCATTTAACTGACGAGGAAACCGTGGAACAGAGGGAAAGTAACTGCTCCAGGTCACACACGAACGGAAGGAGCAGGGTTCGAGCCCAGGCAGGTTGGCTCAAGTCCCAATCACTGTGCTGTACTCCATCGTGGTGTTGGGTGAGCCTGGACCCAAAGCTGGTACGTCCCTGCCCAGCTGGGGCCCCGAGGGCTGGAAGCTGCTCTTAGACTCAGTCTGGAGCCATCACCCCCGAAACCTCTGTCTAGCCGGCAGGTGCTATTTCTGTCAAGAACACCCCAAAGCCCTCTGGACGCTCTCAGCCAGAAGACAACCGTTGTGCTCTCAAGACAGCCACAGCGCTGGTCCCGGCTCCCTCTCCAGCCCATCCCATGTTCCTACAGCACTCCCTGAACACGGGGCTCAGCCTGGAATGCTGCCTCTCTACCAGCTGGGCCTGCTCCTTCAGACCTACCTGCACCTCCTCCTTCCGGAAGCTGCTCCATTCTGTTCCTTCCTGCTGCAACCCTGGCCCAGGCCCTCCAGCTCTGGAATTTCTGTACCAAACTGCCAGTCTGTTAACTGGTCTGTCCTCACCACGTTATCAGCATCCCAGGCAGTGCCCTCTATCTTGCCAAGGTAGGACCCAGTGCCCAGCACGGGGCTCGGCACTTAGTGGGTGTTCAACATGCCCTTGCTGAGTGAACATACAGACGAAAAGCGTTAACCACGGCCACACTGTTCTCAGTCACAGCGTCTGCCATGTACTGATTCTCATGTATGACTGCCTTGGAGATGCAACACCTCACAGAAATCAATTCCACTGACTTCTGCGTGAGGCCCAAATTCAAACCCTGCCTCTGCGCCCCCTGCCCCCACTTCACCCCCTGAGGTCAGGTGAAGACACCAAACCCTCCGAGTTTCTCAGCCCTAAAACTGGGATACCACCTAACCTGAGCAGCTGTCCTAAGGATTAAACACACACACTGCTTACCAGTGCTGGCATACAGTAAGTGTCCAACAAAGAGGGAGTGTGGCTGCTGCTGTCACTGCTGGCTCATTTTAGGGACTGAATGGAGCAATGGTATCCAGGCCCAGAACGGTACCAGCCCACTGGGATTCCAGGGACATAACCACACAATTCCCCACTCCTTCCTTACAATCCACTGTGGGAACAGAGAACTGACAGGGGGCTCCCTACCCCGGCCCAGGCTTTGCTGTTCAGAGAGATGAGTTCAAACCCTCCCCCACTTCTCCCCGCTCCGCCCCCCCCGCCACCGCACAGCGGACCCAGTTGCTGTATTTCCTCCCCCTGCCCCCCATAGCGGGACAAGGGTCAGCAGCCCTAGGCCCACATCTCAGGACCAGCTGTAAGGGAGGCCATGAGAGAATGGGCCTGGTTCATTCTCTCCCAAGCTTTCCAGTCTGGGTACTGACCAATGCCCTGGTTTCCCTGAAGAGCAACTCCAGGGTGCTCTCTTCCCCCATCTGCCAATCCGGGCACCCCACTCCCCTCAGGGCACACAAGGGCCTGTGGGGCTTTCGTGTTGGAATGGACCCACCCCAGCAGTTCGACCCTAGGCGTGGCCTGGGGCTGGTTTTGTTCAGAGTGCTAGAACCAGAGAGAAGATACCCAGGAGGCCACCCTGCCCCTACCTCTGAGGTTCTCCCAATGCCACCAGGAGTCAGGCCCTAAGGCCTGTGGGCTGTGGAGTGGAGCTAAGCTAAACTAAAAGGGAAAGCTGGCCTCAGGGAGCTACTGAGAACGTGCCTGGAGAGAGATCCGAGTGGGAAGGAGGCTGTCACCAGGGACCAGCAAGGGGCCCCCGAGGGTGCCCGCAGCCAAGCAGGGGAGACTGCAGCCAGCGACCCCCGCCCCAGCCGCCTCTGCCTGTAGCCACTGAAGACTGAGGAGAGGCTAAAAATCTACAGTTTTCTCAAGAAACACAACATCAACATGGTTCTTTTTTCTGAGCGGGAGTCATAGGTGATCCGAGTGGGAAAGAGGCTGTCACCAGGGCACCTTCCAGAACCTTCTCCTCCCAGGACCTCGGTGCTATGGCTGCTGATGCCACCGATGCCCCTCCACTCTTCCTCTGGTCCCTGCCAGCTGCTTTCATTCACTCATTCAGCCAGTATGTGTTGAGCACCCACCACCATGTGCCAGGCCACATTAGTGAAGAAACCAACACAAACACACCGCGAGGAAGCCCGGCCGGGCTGTGGAGAGCAAGCGCCGGCGCAGCGGCAGCACTCTCGGAGCATGCCCCTCCAGGATGGGTACCAGGAAGGTGTTCCTGAGATGTGGCCTTTGACCCAGAGGCAGGTGAGTGGGGTTACAGGGCAACGGGGAGACCGATGGGAAAAGGCCCCTCGGAGGGAGGTTGGCATGGACCCTCGGAGGGGTGGAAGGAAGGGCTGTGTGGCTGGAGTGCCAGGAAGGCAGGGGGGCTGGTCTAGTGGAGGCTGGCAATCCCTCGGGCCTCAAAGGGCGAGTGAAGGATATGGGTTTATCCAAAGAGCAGCAGAGAGCCTAGGAGGGTTATGAGGACGATGGACAGGTTCAGAGCTGCATTTGAAAAGAATCCCTCCGGCCACTATGGAGGACGGACTGGAGATCATTCCGCTGGGCTCTGAGCCAGGGTTGCAAAGCTAGCGGGGGCACTGGCGGGAGGGAGAGGCCACCTCCTGGATCCCCGGACACCTACCTCTTCAGTTCCTGGGGAGAGCCTCATCCAGAGCCGCATGCTCCCCGGGGCCCACCTGTGCCGCCCCGAGTGAAGCGGCAGGGCAGGGCAGGGCAGGGCAGGAGCGCTCCATGGGCCCTGCCTGCGGACTCCCTGGCTCAGCCTCCCAGTGCTGTTCTGATCTCGGTGACTCCCAGCTACGACGCACTCCCATCTGGGAGCACAACTGGCACTTGGCACAGTTGGCAAGAGACCAAGTGACTCGAACAGCCACATCCCTAGGCCTGACAACTCCATCCAAGCCCGTCAAACTTCTGACACACATCTCTAGGAACTATGGGCCAGGCACGCTACTCACACCCTTTTCTTTTTAAACATCTAAGACTAGGACACCAGCCAGCCCCTTAATGTTCACGAAATAATCTCTCTAATCTCAGGGAGAAGAATGCAGACAAAGCTGAGTGTGCTGAGCACCCACACTGCCCTCTGAGGGCAGCTCTGACCAATGCCTCCTGCTGGGTGTGGGGACGGAGGCTGGTGGCAGAGAAAGGGCAGTGCCTCACAGGAGGCAGGCCCAGCGAGAGGGATGAAGCTGACCAGCCCAGGAGAAACGGGACACCCAGTTGGAGGTGGAAGGCGGAGGTGTCAGAAGGGCTGAGTGACTCCTGAGCCTCCCCAAGGACAGGGGGGGCCAGAAGAGCCCTCAGCGAAGCCAGGACCAGCCAGGTCAGCCCAGGAGAAACTGGCTCCTAAGTCCAAGCTCCCCTGAAAGTGCTCATGCCTGTAACCTTGTAATTCTCCTCACAGGAAAATGGACTAGGCTGTTCGAAGCAGTGCTACTTATAAAAATGAAATCAATTTTTATAAGAATGAGAATTTTGTATTAATGAAAAATAACAGAAATATCTCAATGTGCAATAGAGATATGGTTAAATAAATGAGGGCTCCCCCCACCCCATAAAATGGAGTATTATCCAGCCATGAAACTCATGTTTTCATAGAATATTTAGTAACTTTAGTGGAAAATAGCAGAATTCAATTATATAGCAAAAATCCTATAAAAATGACTAGAGAAAGAATGGAAGTTTCCATGTACGATTAGGGCAGCAGGTGACTTCCTGTTTTTATGTCACTGTAGTCTTAACCTTTCTGTGCTGAACATGTACCATCTCCATCGCACTTGACCTCTCAGAGCATGTGGTGCACTGCGGAGTCCTTCCTCCATTACGCCTTCTCCTCTCTTGGCTCCAGGTTTTCCTCTGACCTCACTGGCTGCTCCTTAGCAATCTTCCTGCTGGAGCCAGTGAGCAATTTCTTCCTGCCCACTTAGGGTCTCCTTCAATCTACACTCCTCCCTGCATGGCTTTATGCTCGCTCGTGGCTTTTGAAACCTTCAATATACTGATGGCTCCTTTATATTTCTCCAGCCCAGATTCTCTGATATCTCCACATGGATGCCCAATGGTATCACAAGTCTAACATCCAAACTGAGCCCTTGACCTTGGCCCCCCCCCCGCCCCCGCCAACATCATTCCCATCTCAGTAAATGTCAATTCCAAGTTTCTAGTTAGTCAGGCCAAAATGTTGGTGCCAGCAAATCCTGTTGGCTCTGCTTTTATTTTTTATTTATTTATTTATTATTTATTTTTTTAAAATATATTTTTTATTGATTTTTTTACAGAGAGGAAGGGAGAGGGATAGAGAGTTAGAAACATAGATGAGAGAGAAACATCGATCAGCTGCCTCTTGCACACCTCCAACTGGGATGTGCCCGCAACTAAGGTACATGCCCTTGACCGGAATCGAACCTGGGACCCTTCAGTCCACAGACCGACACTCTATCCACTGACCCAAACCAGTTAGGGCTTGGCTCTGTTTTTAATAAATACCCAGATTTGAATCACTTCTCATCACTTTCACTGCTATGACTCTGGTCTGAGCCAACATTCTCTCTCTCTCTCTCTCTTTCTTATTAATCCTCACCCAAGGATATTTTCCCATTGATTTTTAGAGAGAGTGGAAGGGAGGGGAGAGACATAGAAAGAAAAACATCAATGTGAGAGAGACACATCTTGGCTGCCTCCCGACTGGGGCTGAGGATCGAGCCTGCAACTAAGGTACGTGCCCCCTTGACGGAATTGAACCCACAACCCATGCTTTCCAATCAATCATTAGTCTGGGTATTGACTAATCTGTGTTAGTTTCTTGACAATTGTGGCCTGGCACATGGTGGTAGGTGCTTAACAATATTTGCTGAATGAGTGAATGAAAGCAGCGGGCAGTCTGCAGGCCGACACTCTATCCACTTAGCCAAACCGGCTGGGGTTCTCTCTCTCTTTTATTGTTAATCCTCACCCAAGGATATTTTTTCCATTGATTTTTAGAGAGAGTGGAAGGGAGAGAGGGAGGGATAGAGGTAGAGAGAGAGAAAAACATCGATGAGAAAGAGACACATTGATTGGTTGCCTCCCACATGCACCCCAACTGGGGCCAAGGATTGAACCTGCAACCCCAGTACACTACATGCCCTTCAGTAGGATGGCATGTAGTCCAAATAGTCCTTTGATGCTCAGGCCAACATTCTAACCTCTGAACAACACCAGCCAAGGCAAGCCAACATCATCTCTTGCCTGGATTATTGCAATAGCCTCCTAACTGGCTTCATCCCACCACCCTCCCCACCACAGTCAGAGTGATCCTCTTCAGTCAGATCCGCCCCTTCTGTGATCAGATCCTACCAGGAGCTTCCTGTCCATCTTTACACTGGCCTGCGAGGCCTTCCCTCTCCCTTCCTGGTATACAGGGCGGGCTGGTCTTGATCAGAGCAGGTGCATTTGCCTCAGGGGCTCTGCAATTGTTCCCTCCAGCTGAAAATGTGCTACCTGTTTACATGGTTGGCTGCCTCACCTCCTCAGGGCTTTGCTTAAACATGACAGTCAACCTGACCACAGTCAACCCAGCCCTCCCTTGGGTACTTCCATTTCTCTTCTCTGCTATAGTTTTCTCTGAGCTCTTACCACTATCTGGAATAGTATGCATGCATGCATGCATGTATACACATGTATAAGCACACATGTATAAAAACATACGTGTGTGTATGTGTGTGTGTGTGTGTGTATACACACATATATGTACTAGAGGTCCGGTGCCTGAAAATTCATGCACTGGAGGGGGGCGTCCCTCAGCCCGGGCTGCCCCCTCTCACAGTCTGAGAGCCCTCAGGGGCGGGAGGCGATCCGGTGATCAGGGGAAGGTGACGCCCCATCACACCTTTGCTGCTGCCACTGCCAGCAGCACAAGCTTCGGCTGGCCCTGGTTACTGGTGTGCCTGCCGCCCCGGCGGGGCTGAGGGGACTGGGCACCACCATCTTATGGCTGTGGGCGTCGCCATCTTTGAGGGCGTGACAGTCAATTAGCATATTCCCTCCTTATTGGCTGTGGGCACTGCCATCTTTGCGACAGCATGAGGATCAATTAGCATAGTCCCTCTCTATTAGATAGGATATGTATTTTTAAAACTCATTTGTTTACTGTTTGTGTCCCCCCCAAAGGATATAAACCCCACAAAGCAGAGATTTTCATGTTAGATTCATACTGATCCTCGGGATAGGGGAGTGACTTGCAGATAGTAAATTTGCTGGATAAATGAATAATTTTTATAACTGGAAAAAAGATTTCCATTCATGGACCCGCCCCATAGAGATCACCTGTCCTCAGGCTTCAGTTGTCCAGGGCGCCCAGCTGCTCTCAGCCCATCCCAGTCAGACAAGGAGCTCATCGAGATTACAGTTAACAGGCAGAGCCGCGAGCAGGGGACGCAGGAGTCCAGGCAGTGGCTCCCCTGCCGCCCTGCCAGGGGACTTGGGGAGGTAGCTCATTTGTCTTGGCTTCCTTTCCCCCTGCGGAGGGGTGCTGGCTGCGTCTGTCCCCCTTTGACTCTGCAGTCGCTTACTGAGCAGACCCCACAAGCAGTGCTCAAAGGAGCCCGGGTCACTCACAGGACGTGGCTCTCTGCAGGGCAGGGGGCGGGGAGGGGGCAGCTAGTCCTCAGGAGCCTTTAATGTTTACACTCCAGTCAGGGAGGAAGATAAGACCAGCACCTGCCACGACTTTGGGAAAGGCTGCACATAAACAGGGGAAGGGAGGAGGGAGGCCGAGTCCTGAGGAGGAGGAAATGGCCTCTGCTGGAGGCCTCAAAGGTTCAAGGCCAAGCAGAGCTGGGTCATTTAGAAATGACCTTACAAGTAAAATATGTCCATTAGAGAAAAAAGAGTTCAGAGAAAAAAATAAAATCAGGAAGTGGTTTATTTTGTATACAGACTAAGGGGTGGGAGGGGGAGATGCAGGCTCCTAGGCCCCGGAGAGGTGGGTGGCAGGTCCAGAGCAGGCTGGGAAGCAGGTCACAGCCAAACACACACAGAAGACTCCCATGACTCTTCACACGGGGCCTATTCAAATTCTGACTGAACCAAACAGCACATAGCGTTTCTGTGTGCCAGGCAGGACGGTGAGCTCCTTACGCAGGCACCACAAGTGAGTACTATGAAGCATTTACAGAGGACTAAACCAGAGCAAGGAAGAGCGAAGCAAGCTGTATGACCGCTGGAGCCGGGATGCAGAGCCAGGAGCCGTCCGCCTTCAGGGTGGAGGAGCCCCAGGTACTGCCTCTCGCTCCATTCCTGAACCCCTAATGCTACAATGTGTCTGTATCCTGGCGAGTGGACCCTTCCTAGTCCCGTCCTGCCTGACCTCTGGGCACCCAGGCTCAGCCTGCACCACCTTCCTCCCAAAGCCAGCGTCCCCAGGCGAAACCTCTGTTACAGCAGCACGTTTCACTGGACAGCTCCCGACTCCTCCTCTCTCTATCACTCCCTCTTAATGCGCGGCCTCTAAAACCCCAATAACCAAGATGAAGCGGAAGTGTCGGAATGGCAATACTTTAAATCCAAAAAGCCTATCTCCTATCTTTTCCCCTAAGTCACTGAGAGGCCAAAGTGTCATCTAGGCGCCATCTGATTAACCCGTGGATAAGACGATTCAGCAGATCAGAGCCCCTGCCCAGGCTCTGCTGCAATCCAGGAGGGAGAAGACAGGGAGAGGCTGTATGCCAAGTGCACTCCCAGCCCTGCCAGCACCAGACTATGCCCCTCTGGGCAACCTCTAACCTCTCTGGCTCATTCTCCCATCTGAGATGGGATTAATATCCACGTGCCTTCCCTAAGGAAGGCAGCAAGGCTTAGATGACAGAGTAAAGTGAAAAACATCTGTGTTATATATAATTCACACACCAAAATGTTAATGATGAATATTTCTTAGGGGTAATTTTTATTTCTTCTCTTGTTGCTTATCTGATTTTACTAAATTTCCTATAATGAACATGTGCTGTGTTTAGTAAGCAAAAAAAAAAAAAAAAAAAAGTTTGAAAGCATGATACAAACATGAGACATCATTAGTTTAGAAAGTAGCAAGAAGCAGCAGCAGAAGCCGAAGACGCCGCCTCGCTCAGGATGTGGCATTCTGGCACGCGGTGTCACGGCGTTCCCAGCCGACCTCCAGGGCAGCGGGCGGTGCGCAGGCAGGACGCCGCACACAGCGAGAGGGTGGACTGCACGTCTGCCTGGCGCCCACGGTGTGTGACAACGCAGACTAGCACACATCTGCCCCACAGCGGCTGGGGAGGGCTCGCAGCCTGGACTGGGAGGGTGGGAGGGAGATGGTGACGGTGGGGAGATGCGCAGTTTTCCGTGTCTAGCAGTCTTTCTTTCATAACGAAGCTGAGCAGAAGAGAGTCTCCTTCCAACACTGCTCGCTGTCTCCCTCGACAAAGCTCTGGTTCCCCCTCGAGCGGAACCGGCTCAGGAGCGAGCAGCTCACCTGCTCTCCTGTGTTTGCTTCCTGTTCTCCCTTTCCTTGCCAGGCGCGCCTATCTGGTTGCTCTCTGAGGTCCCTGATAAGGGCCTACTCAACAAATACTTGAAAAGCGCGAAGTCCCCCAAACAGGGTGGGCGAACCAGAGGTGAGGGAGAGAAAGGACAAACAAGAGAATTCAACCTCAGGGAGCCAGAGCAGCTTCTGAAACATCAAAGCACCGTGGAGTCAGAGAATCGGCCCGGCCCTCACCTTCCATCCTCATTCGGCGCTACCAGCCAGCGGCTCCCGAGTGTGTGCCAACACGACAGCCTGCGAGAGCTCAGTGAGGAAGCTGGTCCCAACTGCCCTGGCGCCGCAGGACCCAGGGCGGGCCAGGAGGGTGTGCGGAGCGACGGGGAAGCGCCGAGACTGGCGTGACTTAGTGATGACTTGGCGAATTCGTTAAGAAAGCAGAAGGCCTTACACGTCGGGTCATGTCAGCTCCCCGTCTGGATTTCAGCCCCATCTGGCAGGAGGGAGATGGGGCTCCCACTAAAGAATCAAGGTAAAGCCCAGCCACTGCTCCCCCGGTGCTACCTGGAAACACTGCTTTCCTGCGGAGGTCCCCTCTCCAGGGAGCCTTCTGCCCCTGCCTAGCTGGCTGCCAGTGCAGAGTGTGTGTGTGTGTGTGTATGTGTGTGTGTGTGTATGTGTGTGTGTGTGGTGGGGGTTGTTCCACCAAAATGCACTGCGGGAGGAGGTAGAACTCCCAGAAGCCCCTCAGGGCCCACCCGGCCCCGCCTGCTCCTGGCCAGGCCACTTTGGCCCTGACCCTGAGTTCAGCCCTGTATCCTGCAGGCCTGTGAATGTGGGACACAGACTCTCCTGGACTCTCAACTCTACAGCAAGAGGACAACATGGCCTTAACAGACCATGTCCTGACTGAGCCAGCGCCACTGTTTCCCTCAGAACAACTGCTCCGGGGAAGAAAACATGGTGGCATGAGGAGCGACGCTACTCACCAGGTGCTCAGTGCTCCTGCCCTTGGGGAGAGATGCTAACCAGGAAAATGACAGGTTGGTGGGCCGGTTGCCAGTGCAGAGGGCTGGCAGGGCAGTCCTGGAGTGCTGTGTCGCCACCATGGCCCTCCTTGCTGGCTGCCTCCTCAAGAACCTCCACCCAAATCCTGGGGCGTGAGAGCACGCAGGCGGTAACTCCCCACCCACAGCCATCTGCTTGGCAAGGCTCTACTCACCTTTCCCCCATGAATGCTTCCGGTCTCTCTCCATGCCCCCAGGGACCCAGGCAGGCTTAGGCAATACCTTCTCCATCCACCTGATTGCCCACAGGACTCATGGGCCAACTTGGGGATCCTAGGCACTGACCCTACCCAGGCCATGGCCAGGTACGTGAGGCCTGCACTTCCCTGTCTGGACAGGCGGGGCTGGAACAGCGCCAGCAGCTCGTCTTTGTAACATCCGCACGAAAGTATTTATTCCAAAGGTGGCTGAGCAGCGTTCAACTCCCACCTACCAGTTGCCTGAGGTGCCAGGCCTTCCTAGGGACCAGCCTGCCACATGCAGGAGAGCAAAGTGGGCGAGAGGGGTACCTCTCTCTTCCCTTCCACCTTAGCTCCCACAGGGCTGGTGTTCTGCTGGGTTGTCTGCACCGGGACCCAGTGGTTGGTGCCAACATAACGATGACCAGCCACTTCAGAGGAGGCAGACTGGCAAAAGGGCAAGTGTAGGACTTTGGCCCAAAGAGAACTGGGTTTGAATCCTAGCTTTGCTACTTACCAGCTGAGTGGCCTTGGGCAAAGTGCCTCGCCTCTCTGAGCGTCTATTTCCTTATATGTACAATGGCTCAGCCCAGGGAGATGACATACTTATCTACAAGTCACGGGGAGAGATGGTTGTAGAGCTAGGTCCCAAATCCCATTTCCTAGCTCACAGGGCTTTTTTAACTACATCAGTGATTTTCAACCGGTGTAGCGCAGGGATTTTTAAAACATGCAATAGCTAACTACTTAGTCAGGGGCACTGACCTCTTTTCCCTTAGATTTCCAAATAAAAAAATGACAACAGCCGCAAACAATAGCTGTCAGACGTGAATGAATAAAAATTATAGCTATTTTACTTTTCAGATTAGCAAACAATCTGTTTTTGGAGTGCGCATCATTTTGGTAATTAGTTACGTGTGCCACGAGATGAAAAGGGCTGCGCGTCACTGGACGACATCAAGATGTTTCCCAACAGCAGGTACAAATGACAGAGAACTAGTCTCCTTTCCGAAATGGCTGTCAGCCAGCCCAAAAGCCAGTGAAGAGTTCCTTCCAAAGTTCTCTGCCTTTAAAACCTAACCAACCAACCGCTACCACCACCAAAACCCCAAAGTTCTCTGCCTTAAAACGAAAGCAGTCTTCACGGATACCAACTTAGCCAGGTGACTACAGTTAGCGCCATCTTTACTGGGGCCAACTGGCACCATCGGCTTCCTGATGTGAAGCAACAGGAAGCACTCATCACCCTTGTAAGCTCCCACCCAAAATGTTAATGTAAATCTAACCACAAGGAAACACTCATACAAGCATGGACTGTGGACAATCTATGACACAATGCCAAGAAAATGTAACAGCCCTGGCCAGTGTGGCTCAGTTGGTTGAGCGTCCTCCCATGCACCGAGAGGTCGCTGGTTCAATTCCCAGGCAGGGCTCATGCCCGGATTGCAGGCTTGATCCCCAGTAGGGGGTGTGCAGGAGGCAGCTGATGGATGTTTCTCTTATCCTATTTCGCTCTTTTTCTTTTTCCTTCTCCCCTCTCTAAAAAATTAAGAAAAACATAATTTAAAAAAAAGAAAGAAAATGTAACTTAGCAATTGATGAACCTTAGTGAAGGAAATACAAAAGTTCAAAGTAGTATTCTTTCAACTTTTCTGTAGCTTTGGCATTTAAAAAAAAGTTTATTAATTTTAGAGTGCGTAACATTGATGTCAGAAACATTAATCATTTGCCTCCCGTATACACCCCAACCAGGGATCAAACCCAAAAGCTAGGTATGTGCCCTGACTGGGAATCAAACCCACAACCTTTTGGTGTATAGGACAAAGCTCCAACCAACCGAGCCACCCGACTAGGGCAGCTATGGCCTTTGGGTTAGATAAACAACAGAAAGAAAAAAGGCTGTTTGGCCCTTAGTGCACCACCTGGCTATGAGCCAACAAGGACGCAGCTGTATCATGTTTGGGTTTTCTCCCCAGTGCCCAGAATATAACAATCCAAGCTCCTATGCCTATTGTTCAAGGCTTGGCACAATAGGGATCTCAGCGTTTTCTAAGCTCATCTTCCGTAGAACTCTACAACCCGAACCATCTTGTCAGCCACAGTGATTTACACAGTGCTTCCCAACAGCCACTGCCAGCGAGCCACTTACTCAGCCAGTAACTCCCATGGAGCACCCTCCGTGGGTCCGGTGCCACGCTGGTTCCACAGACACTGTGATGGGTATGACACAGCGGCTGCCCTGCGGAGCTTACCTTACAGGTTACCTTTCAACACTTGGCTTTCCTCAAATCCTGCCTTATGACCTCTCTTAACAAGTATTTCCATGCAAGACTTCTTTCCCAACTTTTCTTAGGAAATTTATGTTTCACTGAATCCCAAATTCAGAGAAAGATCCCAAATATTGACAAATTGGGAAAATGGGAAAGGTATAATCTTCTGGTGAGAATTAAAGCTTAACAATCCAACCTTAGAGATGTTATTGGTTTCAAGGAATCCACTAACTTCACGTTAAAGAAAGAATAAGAAATTAACATGCAGAGTTGAAGGTCAAGGCTGACGTTTCTGGGAATCAGGACAGGAGTGCCACAATCTGATCAAGCCTTGCTTGTAGCCATTGCCATGTTGTAAGTGTGTATTCATGACCCTGTCTGCTGCTAATGGTGAGTCATTCTTGCAAATATGTGTTAATATATTAATATACATAGTATATAGAAATCCTACAAGTAGAATTGTAAGCAGTAAGTTTGGAAACAAGTCCTTAAACTGGCAATTCTGACACGTGACTCTATACAGTGCTGTTAACTTTCTTAGGGGATATACTTGTTAGATTATTCAAACACTACCCAATAATGTTCACTGGAATCTTATAGCATTTGACTATTTGCTACAGGAAAGAGGGGAAAAAAAAGTGAGTATTGTGGAATTCTAGGACACAAAATCAGAAACTGATCTTAATCTGAATTAGTAAAAGCAGTGCCCTGGTGCCCTGGCCAGTGTGGCTCAGTTGGTTGGGCATCGTCCCATGCACCAAAAGGTTCCTGGTTCAATTCCTGGTTGGGGCGAATGCCTAGGTTGCAGGTTCATTCCCCCATTGGGGGTGGGGGGGAATGCAGGAAGCAGCCCATCGATGTTTCACTCTCACATCAATGTTTCTCTCTCTCTCTAAAAAAAAAAAATTAATAAAATTTAAAATAAATAATCAGTATTGGCTAGTAAAGGCAACAGCTAAACCAAAATTGGGGCAAAGGAAGTGTTTTCATCACTAAAAAAGAAAATGAACTTATACAAAGTAACTATACCTCGATGTCCATCTTGAAAATAGTTCTGGATACACGCTTTAACTATTCAACCAATATCAAGTCAAAAAGAAAGGAATTTTTCTACATCTGGAGTATTTGTCATGGAACAAAGATCAAGATTATTAGAAAGGGCAATTAATGTTTTGTGTATTTTACAATTTTATTTTAGACTCACACAAATATTGATTTTTTAAAAAATCCTCACCTGAGGATATATTTTTTAGATAGAGTAGAAGGGAGGAGGGGGGGGAGAGGGTGAGAGAGACGGAGAGGGAGAGGGAGAGAGGGGGGGAAAGAGAGAGCGAGAGAGGGAGAGAGAGAGAGATCCTTGCAAGAGAGATATATCAACCAGTTGCTTCCCACACTTGCCCAACAAGGGCTAGGGATTGAGTTTGTAACCAAGTTACCCAGCCTTGACCAGGAATTGAATCTGCGAACCTTCGGTCCATGGGCTGGTGCTCTAAACATGAGCCAAACCAGGCAAGGCTGACCAATGGATTTTTTACAAAAGAAAATGCAATTCAGAAGAGCTGGGTCGGCGGTGAGTAGGCTACAGCATTTGCTCGTCGTCACGATGAGTTTGCCCTTCAATCCCAAACCTTTCCTCAATGGATTAACAGAAAAGCCAGTAACGGTGAAACTGAAGTGGGGGATGGAGTACAAAGGCCACCTGGTATCTGTAGATGGCTATATGAACATGCAGCTTGCAAACACTGAAGAATGCATAGATGGAGCCTTGTCTGGACACCTGGGTGAAGTTTTAATAAGGTGTAATAATGTCCTTTGTATCAGGGGTGTTGAAGAAGAGGAAGAAGATGGAGAAATGAGAGAATAGCATCTTTTGTGGGAAAACGTTTTTATATATATTTCTAGACAATAAAAATTTGTTTTTTCAAAAAAGAAAATGGCAATTCAGTAAAGAGAACAAATTGTTTTGAAACAATAGAAACAACTAAAATGGAAAAAATTTTTTATAAGAACCTTGACTTATGCTTTACATCTTTTATAAAATTAACTGAAAATGGATACATCTAAATGTAAAATTAAAAATTATAAAATTTTTAAAAGAAAACATGGGAAATTCTTTGTGAATTTGGGTTAGGCAAAAGGTTCTTAGATACAATATCAGAAATAGGATTCATTAAAAATTTTTGATAGCCCAGCCCGTGTGGCTCAGTGGTTGAGTGTTGACCCATGAACAAAGAGGTTCCCGGTTCAATTCCCAGTCAGGACACATGCCCAGTTGTGGGCCTGATCCCCAGTGGGGGTCATGCAAGAGGCAGCCAATCGATAACTCTCTCTCTCATCGGTGTTTCTATCTCTCTATCCCTCTCCCTTCCTCTCTCTCTAAAATCAATAAAAACATTAAATAATTTTTAATAAATTGGATTTCATCAAAATTGACTTCTGCTCTTTGAAAGGCACATTAAGAGAATGAAAAGACAAGCCACCCACTGAGAATGTACTTGCAAATAGCATATCTGACAAAAGACTTGTGTCTAAGACAGTGGTCGACAAACTCATTAGTCAACAGAGCCAAATATCAACAGTACAACGATTGAAATTTCTTTTGAGAGCCGAAAACTGACTTCTGCGCATGGGCCATGAAGTTTCAATTGCACTGTACGTGCGCGCCCACACGTGGTATTTTGTGGAAGAGCCATACTCAAGGGGCCAAAGAGTTGCATGTGGCTCGCGAGCTGCAGTTTGCCGACCACTGGTCTAAGATATATAAAGAACTCCCCACTTAGCAGTAAGAAAACAAACATCCCAATTAAGAAATAGGCAAAAGATCTGAACAGATACTTCACCAGAGAAAAATATACAGATGACAAATAAACACACGAAAATGATGTGCAACATTCTTAGTCATTAGGGAAAAACACCTATAGAATGGCCAAAACAAAACAAAAACTGACACCACCGCCTGCGAACAGGGCCGTGGAGAAGCTGGAACTCTCGTACATTGCTGGTGGGAAACAGCTTGGCAGGTAACCTTATTCTTACCATACACCCGTCAATCCCACTCTTAGGAATTTACCTACTACGTGAAATGAAAACCTATGTTCCAACCAGCAAATGAATGTTATTCAAAATTGCCCAAACCCAGAAACAACCTAAATGTGCTTCAAATGAAGAATGGATAAACAAGTTGTGGCCCATCCTTACAACAGAATACTTGTATTCAATAACAGAAAGGGACAAATCCTGATAACAAATCCTGATAACATGCAGCAACAACGGATGGGTACAGTCTATACATTGTGCTAAGTGAGACTCAAAAGGCTATGACTCCATTTCTATGACATTCTGGAAAGAGCAAAACTACAGGAACAGAATAAATAATGGGTTAATGATAACGTGAGGTTTGACTACAAAGGAGTAGCACAAGGGAATGTCATTTTACGGGGTGATAGCACAGTTCTTTATGTGGATTATTTATCTGGTGATGATTAATGACTATGGATTTGCCAAAACTCAGAACTGAACACCAAAAAAGGATGAATTTTAGTGTCTGGAAATTTAAAAATAAAAATTTTAAATGTCACATTAAGAATACCTTTTACATATTAAGTATTTGTGGTGTTATCCTTAAAACACTAAATGATTTTTATTAGGCATTCATTTTTTTAAATAAATATTTTTTTTATTTATTTCAGAGAGAAAGGGAGAGGGAGAGAGAGATAGAAACATCAATGATGAGAAAGAATCATTGTCTGCCTCCTGCACACCCCACACTGGGGATCAAGCCCGCAACCTGTGCATGTGCCCTGACCTTCTGGTTCATAGGTCGACACTCAACCACTGAGCCACACCAGCCAGGCAAGCATTAATTTTGTTAATGTTCTCTTTCTTTAATATTTTCTACTATCAAATATCTATACTAGGTGAAGGTCATTATATATGTTAATAAAACAAATAATCTTTTCACAATATACTGTTCCCAAATAATAATAAACCATGCATTTACTATTATATATATACTAGAGGCCTGGTGCATAAAATTCGTGCATGGCGGGGGTGTCCCTCAGCCCAGCCTGCACCCTCTCCAATATGGGACCCCTTGAGGGATGTCTGGCTGCCCGTTTAGGCCCGATGCTACCAGGATCGGGCCTAAACGGGCAGCCGGACATCCCTCTCACAATCTAGGACTGCTGGCTCCCAACTGCTCACCTGCCTGCCTTCCTGATTGCCCCTAACCACTTCTGCCTGCCAGCCTGATTGATGCCTAAATGCTCCCCTGCCAGCCTGATTGCCCCTAACTGCCCTCCCCTGCAGGCCTGTCACCCCTAACTGCCCTCCCCTGCAGGCCTGGTCACCCATAACTGCTCTCCCCTGCAGGCCTGGGTCCCCCACAACTGCCCTTCCCTGCAGGCCCGGTTGCCCCCAACTTCCCTCCTCTGCAGGCCTGGTCCCCCGCAACTGCTCTCCCCTGCAGGCTTGATCGCCCCCAACTGCCCTCCCTTGCAGGCCTGGTCCCTCCCAACTGCCCTCCCCTGCTGGCCATCTTGTGGTGGCCATCTTGTGTCCACATGGGGGCAGGATCTTTGACCACACAGGGGTAGCCATCTTAGTGTGTTGGAGTGATGGTCAATTTGCATATTACTCTTTTATTAGATAGGATATTTCTTTTTACAGGAAAATTTCTGAAACTTATCACAGAAAAATAATTTATCATATCAGTTTATCATAGTCTCTCATTCTTATTTAAAAACCCATAAATACAGTGTTACAAAAGAGATGACTTTGGGAATTCCCGGGAAATTCTATGCCTTTTTCCCAAAATTCTGAAAGTAAGTGCTGGGAATTTGGCAGCACCAGTCTTGATGCTTTTCCAGGCAGCCTTTCCTAAGACCCCCATGGCAATCTTCCACCCACCTCCAGCCAGAGCCCCCTTCAATTAACACATCGTTTAGGGACTGATTTGGGGAAACTGCAAAAGCACTGACCTAGACTACTTCAGGGGGGAGATGCCAAAAAGAGCAAGTGAGAGACTGCCTTTGAGGAGGTGGGCGTACAAAGAGCTGGGTGGGGGAGGCCGCACAAGAAGTGGACACTTCAGAGGGAGAAATGTTCCCAATCGGGAGAAGCGGGATGAGTGTGGAGTAGGTGTTACAGCCTTTCTTTCAGCTGGGCCAGAAGGCTGGGAAAGGCACATCCAGGGCAGGCCTCCCCCACTGCCTAGAGTTCATCCTGAGGGTAACCTGAAGGCAGCCTGTTTAAACCTGGGCTCAGGCCCCAGAAGTCATCAGATTCTGTAACAGGCTGGAGGCAGAAGTGGAAGAGATGAAAACCGCCAGTGAACTCACTCAGAGCATCCCCTGGGGCCTTGTAAGGAACAACAACTGATGCAACTCCACCTTTGTCTGGAGGTGTAAAGCTGGGAGCTGACAGCCTAGGGCCAAAGCGGGAGCTAGGGGTCAGGACCAATGGCAGGTCAATGCTGCCCACCCTGTCCTGCGGCCCAAACTGACCCGGGCCTGGGAGAAGCCTGGCTTTCCCGCCTCCCTACAAATATGCAAAACCAAAGTTGGGAGACGCAACCCAAGGGAGAAGGCAGAAGGACAAGGGCCTCTAGGCGCTGCTAGCCTTCCCAGCTCCAACAGCTCCACACAGCACATGGCAGGGCTCCCTGGGGCCAGAAAGAACCACACGCACCTCCTTTTTTCCTTTCCTGCCACCTCCACCTGCTCCTCCCCCAACACTTCCTGTACCAATCGATGGGACACCAACCCCTAGTCACATGCTGAAATGCCAATGTCATCTGGTTGTCCCTCATGAGTTTCTTTTCAACCACTCACTGTTCCCTTTCCCTGACCTTGTGGTGGTCCTGGCTTAGGCCCTGCCCACCCCTCACCTGAACCTGCCTCTACACCAGTGGTTCTCAACCTTTCTAATGCCGCGACCCTTTAATACAGTTTCTCATGTTGTGGTGACCCCCAACCATAAAATTATTTTCGTTGCTACTTCATAACTGTAATTTTGCTACTGTTATGAATCATAATGTAAATATCTGTGTTTTCTGATGGTCTTAGGCGACCCTGCTAGCGGTTCTCAACCTGTGAGTCGTGACAACTAGAAGGAAAGAGAAAAGCACACTGAGACTCACAGGAGCTGCGGAAGGCAGAGGTACGGAGGCGCGCACGGGGAGGGCTGGCAACTGAGTACACGGCTGGCTTTCTCAATCAGGAGGGAGACAAAAGCTCCTGACTGCTCTGAACTCCAGTTCCGGGTGAGACTCTGGGGACCCAAACTCATACAAGGAGAAACTGGACCGTCTGACAGGGGGGAAACTCGAGGGCGGCTTTCTCTCAGAGGTGATTGCAGCGATTACCACGGGACACTGAGACCCAGGGGCCTTTTAGGGCAGGGCTTACGGGAAGCCATTCCTGTTTACTCCGCCCTGAGACTCCGCCCCATCCAAGCTGAGCACAAAGGCTTTTGCATATGAATGGCCTGGTCCTTTGAAATCTAAACTTACCTAACAAACTGCAGCTGAGTCAGTGAAACCCAGAACATCCAAAAGAAGGCCCAAGGCCCCGCTGCAGCTTGCATTGCTTCACAGCAGGGCCTCATCTGGGCACCTCCAAAACCCAAACAAATGAGAGGAATCTACAGATCTCTCCTGCTGGGTGGCCTCAGGCAGAGGCTAAATTAGCACCTCCTTGGAGATCCAAGAGCCAGTGTACCCAGGGGTCAGAGTGGGACCATCCAGATTACAACTCCTCAGATCCATAAGGGACACACTCAGGGGGCAGACTCAGTGAACACCAAAGCCCCACTGAAGCAAGTCTTGTCTCATAAGGGTGTCTCCAACACAGAAGTTCTCCCATCGTAGACATAGCTGATCCTCACAGCCAATTGGCCTGAAGGTCAATTCCTCCCAGTGATACCAACAACAATCAAGACTTAACTACAACAAGACTGTACACACAGCCCACAAAGGGGTGCACCAAGAGTGTCCACCTCAGGTAACTGGGGAGTCTGAGCCACTGGGCCCTATAGGACACCTAGCACACAAAGCCACTCTATCAACTCAGGGAAGCAGCCAAAATGCGGAGAAAAAGAAACAGGTCACAAGTGAAAGAAATGGAGGAAAGAAAATGACTGGATATAGAGTTCAAAACCACGGTTATAAGGTTTTCCAAGAATTTCCTAGAAAAGGCCGATAAATTTAGCGAGACCCTCAAGAATATGAAAAAGGACCAACTAGAAATTAAGCATACACTGACTGAAATAAAAAATAATATACAGAGATCCAACAGCAGACTAGAGGATCGCAAGAATCAAGTCAAAGATTTGAAATACAAAGAAGCAAAAAACACCCAAGGGGAAAAGCAAAAAGAAGAAAGAATCCAAAAATATGAAGATAGTGTAAGGAGCCTCTGGGACAACTTCAAGTGTACCAACATCTGAATTATGGGGGTGCCAGAAGAAGAGAGAGAGCAAGATACTGAAAACCTATTTGAAGAAATAATGACAGAAAACTTCCCCCACCTGGTGAAAGAAATAGACTTACAAGTCCAGGAAGCGCACAGAACCCCAAACAAAAGAAATCCAAAGAGGACCACACCAAGACACATCATAATTAAAATGCCAAGAGCAAAAGACAAAGAGAGAATATTAAAAGCAGCAAGAGAAAAACAGTTAGTTACCTACAAGGGAGCACCCATACGATGGTCAGCTGATTTCTCAACAGAAACTATGCAGGCCAGACGGGAGTGGCAAGAAATAGTCAAAGTGATGAATAGCGAGAACCTACAACCAAGACTACTCTACCCAGCAAAGCTATCATTCAGAATTGAAGGGCAGATAAAGAGCTTCACAGATAAGAAAAAGCTAAAGGAGTTCATCACTGACAAACCAGTATTATATGAAATGCTGAAAGGTATTCTTTAAGAAGAGGAAGAAGAAGAAAAAGGTAAAGATAAAAATTATGAACAACAAATACATATCTATCAACAAGTGATTCTAAAAATCAAGTAAATAAAAAAATCTGATGAACAGAATAAACTGGTGAATATAATAGAATCAGGGGCATAGAAAGGGATTGGACTGACAATTCTCGGGGGGAAAGGGGTGTGGGGGGTGCGGGAAGAGACTGGACAAAAATCATACACCTATGGATGAGGACAGTGTCGGGGGGATAAGGGCAGAGGGTGGGGTGGGAACCGGGTGGAGGGGAGCTATGGGGGGAAAAAAGAGGAACAATTGTAATAATCTGAACAATAAAGATTTATTAAGAAAAAAAAGAGCAGTAGTAATAACAATTCAACATACCAAGTGCCCACACACCTCCTAATCCTGGTAACAACCAGGATTACCTTTTGATAGACGAGAAAAATGAGCACAGGAGGGTTAAGTAACTTGCCCAGGGTCACAGTCCAACTTCAAAAGGAAAGTACTGGGTTAGAACTAACAACCTTTTAACCTTTCTGTCTTCCCTAAAAGATTAAACCCTTAAGGGCTGGGATATACCTTTTTTAATTGTTGCAGCAAACTCTCCACTGCCTCACTGACTTCTCAAAAGGAACTGGGTGAGGGGTGCAGACGGAGAGAGGGCAATAGGTATCCCTAAGATGGAAATCAAAGATACTGCGGGTCACATAAATTGTTTCTAAAATTCTCCCTGAGTTCTAAGAAGGAATACCAATGTTTAATGGCATGGAAATTGTATAGAAAGCAGAAGCTGTATTTTTTTCCTTATATCTGAGTAACTATAGCATCCTGAGACCCCTGATTAATCAATGCAGATAAAACGCTCAGACCTACTTTATGAGACCCGGAGAAGGATTTTACTGCTATAATGGTTTCATTTCACGATGAGCTGCCAGGGACAGCACACCGTAGCAGATGCCAGGTGCCTGGTGAGGAACACCCCTCCTGATGACGACCCCACTCGTGAGCAGTCTCCCCTGGCAGGGCCATGGCACGTCTAGGAACAGGAAGCACTCCTGCCACTAGCCTCTCATTGCCTATGGGCCTGGCACCTGGCTCGTCAAACGGGTGGCTCCCATCCCAGAGGCTCCCACTAAGTTGCCAGCTGTTCCCACTTCCTCAGGTTCTAAGGGCTATTCCTGGGGTGAGAAGGAAGGGGCAAAAACAACCCAACAATGACAATGCCGATAAAAGAGAGAGAGCAGGGGAGGGCATAGAGGAACTAAATGGATAAAGTTTGGAGGCTGCTCTGACGACCTCCTGGCAGGTGTGCAAGGCACTTCCTCATGCCTTCCTCCACACTTCCTCTACCATCCTCACTTTGCACTCCCCTCTGGAATGGGCACTCCTTGACTAGTCCTAATAACTCGCTAAACTAATGCTGAATAAATGGTGGCAGACCTTGCAAACTCTTTACCCCATATCGACTCCCCCTTCTCCCTTAGTCAGAAAATCCCCATGTTATTTCCAGCAGCCATGTGGATGGCTGAAAGACTTCTCAGCCATTCTGCAGCTAGGGGAGGCCAATACGAGAAGAGGAAATTAGTGGGTGAACTTCCAGGAAAGGTCCTGAAGGAGACAAACAGCTAGCATCCGTCCTTTTTGTCTCTCCCCTTATTCCTGGAAACCTGACAGGACAGCTAGAGCCCAGGAGCCATCTCAGACCATGACACAACCCAAGGTGGCAGAGCAGAGGGGCCAGCTCTAAACTGTCTTCCCAGATGTCTCTTAAACACCTACAGAGAATAAACCTCTGTTGGGTTAAGCCACTGCTATTTCTGGTCTCTGCTTACAGACTGCCAAATGTAATTTCCAATTGATTCATGAATAAACCAATTAATCTTGGTTTTCTTAAATTATGCATTGATGACTTATAATTCAAAGGTCAGTCACCAACTCTAAACCTTTTAATATAAGGATACTTTGCCATTAATTAGGGACATCAGGAAGAGAGACAGAAGCAATACAAGGAAGAGGTAGTAAAAGGTGGACAACATGAGGATAAATAAAGATGATGAGGGATGAAGGCAAGAAGGGACCAGGAAAATTAGGAGCAGAGAAGAGAGGAGATGTGGGGGGAAGGCAGGGTAGGAATACAGGGCAAAGGTGCCAGACAAAGGAAAGGAGGGACGAGGGGCAGGGTAGAGACCATGGAGAGACAGGGCAGGGAGAGAAGGGAGAGGGGAGGGTGTCAGGGTGTGCTGTGGCAGCAGTGACCAGGCGCATCGCTCAGGCGGGGCACTGTGCCAGGCCTCGGCGGCTCTGAGGTATTAAATAACTTTCCCTCACAGAAAGTGGTCAGAGACAGAAGACTTTCTTGAATGGAAGGAAGGGGGCCATCCTCCTCCCCTCTCTCTTTATGCTATGGCCTGGAATGTGGATGTGATAGCTGGATCCACAGCAGCCATTTTGAACAATAAAGGCAATAGTCATGCCCTAAGAATGGCAGAGCAGGGAACTGGCAGAAACTTGGGTTCTTTATGACCTAGTGGAGCTTCCACAATTGCCTGAGGCTACAAACTATGTAACCCACTTGGAGCCCATCCATAAATCCACCCGTAACTGCTTGCTCCATTCCGTCCAGTCCTCAACAACAGATTCTAAGGCCCACTCCCAGAGATCCTGACTCCACAATCACTGTGAGATATACTCTCCTAGAAAAATGGAGTCAGACTAGGAAAGGTAAAGAAACAATCTGAGAGTCCACAGGAAAACCTTAATGCCTCAAAAGCAGCAATGGCTGGTGACCTGCCCTCAGGAGCCCTTGGATATCAGCAAGTGACAGTGTAAAGTTAACCTTCATTATTTAGAGAATGGAAGAAAGGAGTAGTTCATAAGGTCACATTTGAGGACATTCCTTAGAAACATAAAAGGTGGTCCTAGTAATCTCAGACCAGTTTGTAACGGTCCTAGCAAATCATCCAAGAAAATACGAGCTGACTGTCCGATCTCAGAAAGAGAACAGCTCCTTTTGAATTAAAGCACCAGCTGAGGAAGAGGCAGGTGTGCACACAGCAGCACCACCTGGAATTCGTCTTGCACCGTCAGCTGCAGTCTGTGTGCTAGGAATCTCTCTGACGAGACTAATCTCTCCTCTCCGAGGACAGGGACTGTGTCATTACTATTTTGGTATCTTCAGCAATAGCACCCCGCAGGGTAGTAACCACACAGGTGCTGATTCAGGACTCCAGACTGAGAGTCACAGGAAAGAACTAATGGCAATCACATGTGCTGGCCTAAGTGTCCCCGACCCCTCGCTGAATTGAAGCTGATTCCTGAGATCTCAGCCAAGCGACCTGAGAGTCACTGTTGTCCCATCAGATGACTGCCTGCCAGACACCCCCTAGGGATCTTCAGAGATCGTCTGAGAACATTCCTGTGTTAGAGCCCAGAAGATCAGGCGGAGCTGAGGGGAAGGGATGGCACAGGCCCTGTTAGCTCTGCCTGGGCCTATTCAATCCACCCTTGGCACTGTTGAAATCTCAGAGGGGTAGAAACCTTAGCGGGACTAGAAGTAACGGGCAGTCACGGGTGACACTTGGCGCTAAGCACCAGGCTACTGAGCTTTCACACCCTGTCTCCTTGGAGGCCCCGACATGCAGAACCATCCGCCCTGAAGCGACGGTCCCTTCCAGAAGTGCAGCCTTCTCCTACAGCGAAAGGTTCTGGGGCCACTGGAGGTATCATTAGTTTGTATTCCTGTGTCTGGCACTCAGAGAAGCTGCGTTTGGGATGGAATGTGGGATGGGATGCTCAAGGCGAGAAACCACTTCAGTGTGCAGGATGCCGTGGCTTTTTCTGGCTGCCGGCTGGCTGCCGGCTGGCTGTAAATCTCTGCACCCTCAGCTAGATTGAGAACCGCTACCCTGTGTCCCGGCCACACTTTCATCAGCTTGGCACACAGCTTGACAAAAAAAGCAAACTTTCCTGCTCTCTCTTCCCACAACTGTGTCTCACACCACTCCCAGCCCTCGCCTCTACTTAACCAGAGAAATTCAACTCAATAGGCAACACCAAGTGGCAGGTGGAATGCCAGGGGCTTTGAGCATCAAGAAAAGCAAGACGCTGTTCTCAAGGGGCTCAGAGTCTGGTAAGGAAAGGAGACATGCCAAGCAGCAACCCACGAGTGATACTACAAAGAGACCCGCACAGAAAAGCAGAGGTTACTCTGCTGCAGGGATGAGGAAGCAAAGGGAGACAGGCACTTCCGGGAGGGACAGGCGTGTGCAAAGGTGCAGGAGCCCGAGGGGACTAGCAGGGGCAAGGTTACCATATGGCAGACATTGCCGTTGGACAGATGAGAAAACTGAGGCAGAGAGGATAAAGAACTTGTCCAAAATTACAACTTATAAAAGAATGAATACAGGTTCTAAATACAACTTTTAAGCATCACAAACATGCTGAAGTGTGAAGTTTAAGAGTTAAGTTCACCCCTAGCCGGTTTGACTCAGTGGATAGAGCATCAGCCTGTTGACTGAAGGGTCCCAGGTTCAATTCTGGTCATGGGCACATGCTTGGGTTGCGGGCTCGATCCCCAGTAGGAGGTGTGCAGGAGGCAGCCAATCAATGATTCTCACCATTGATGTTTCTATCTCTCTCTCCCTCACTCTCCCTTCTCTCTGAAATCAATAAAAAAATATATATTTTAAAAAGAGTTAAGTTCATACATGGGAGGCAGGGGCTGCATCATGAAGGGCTTCATTCCCTATGCCAGTGGTCAGCAAACTGTGGCTCGCGAGACACATGCGGCTCTTTGGCCCCTTGAATGTGGCTCTTCCACAAAATACCACGGCCTGGGCGAGTCTATTTTGAAGAAGTGGCGTTAGAATAAGTTTAAGTTTAAAAAATTTGGCTCTCAAAAGAAATTTCAATCGTTGTACTGTTGATATTTGGCTCTGTTGACTAATGAGTTTGCCGACCACTGCCCTATGCTAAGGATTTAGACTTGAACTTTCAGCAATATAGTGGACTGAATTAATGTGAAAGCACTTCCCCTTCCCACTACAGTCACCGAGAAATACTACATAAAACCAATGATATACTTAAACATACAGTCAAACTTAAAATAAAAATAAATGTCCCACGTGCCAAAGTCATAAGAAAAACTGAAACATGAACAGTAAGTGGAACTAATACCAAAGTGACCAGTAGATTTGAAACCACATACGATGTGATTTAATGCCTCGCTGTGGCTTTGAGCCCTGATATCAAGATGAGAGCCTTGAAGTGCTGCCCCGTATAAGGAAGCGACAAGAAGCAGCCATCTCTCCAAGGCTGTGTGGAGGGGGCGGTCAACCCTAACGAACTACTAAGCTAGCCCCACCCACTGATATGAGCCTGGCTTTACACTAACAGAGCTGGGTGAATGGGTTGCCAAACTGAGAAATGAACATAAAAACAACCAGGATCAATGGAGCACTTATAGCGCCCACCAGAAGCAAACTGCTTTGAGGAATACTTTCACACCCCAGGGCACTAAACTTGCCCATAAAATAGAGTCCATCCCAAAGATGAGCTCACAACCCAGAGTTACAAACCACACCAGAAAATACACCATCAAGAGGGGCAAGCATCAGACACAAAACAATTAAGAATCAGAACTCGCAAAACTATCTGAAAGAGACTGCAAAATGATAAATGTAGATGTTTAAAGAGATAAAGCAGCGCGCACACACACACACACACACACACACACACACAAAACAGAGACTTGGGTGGTAGAATGGTCAACTTATGTCTAAGAGGAATTCCAGAAAGCTAGAGGAGAGAAAATGGGAAAGAACCAAAGAGATAATGACTGAGAAGTTCACAGAATTAAAAAAAAAAAAAAAATTAAATGTTAACATTAGGGGGACCTGGGTGAAGAGATAATAGAAACCCTGTAAATCTAAATTTATCTAAAATTATTCCAAAATAAAAGTTTTTTAAAGTAAATCTTCAGACAGAACTAGCACACCAATCCTAATCAAGGAAGTGAAAAACAAAACCAAATAGTTCTAAACAACAGTATATAGAGAAATGTATTAAGTAAATTAAAGTTAAAAACACAGATGTACACTGTACTATTTTCATGTAGTAAAAAGATGAAGGGAAAGAAAAGACTAGAAATAAGATGTATAATTTTCAAACTAGTAAAGAGAATAAAGAAATCTCAATCTAACATAAGGCAAAAAGAAGAAAAACAGGTAAAAAGAGATACAGAAAGTACTCAAAATGTGATATATTTACATAAAATCCCAAAAATGTAAAGTAAACACATTTGGACAGATTTTTCAGATTAGCAACATTCTGTTTATGAAAGAACCTCCTAAAACATGATGCAACAGAAAGGTTGAATGTGTGAGGCAAATAAGCATAAGCTGAGGCAGCATTAGCATCATCAGACTTAAAGGCAAAGGCAGGGGGATATTAAGAAGGAAGAATCTATAAGACTCGGTGTCTGATTAAAAGAGACACGGAGGAGAGGAGACAAATGGAAGACAACCATCATGTGACCAAGGACATGGGGACACTCCCATTTAGGTGGAGACTGTGGGAAGAGCAGGTCTGGCAAAAAAATGTAAGGGGTCATTTAGGACATGTCGAATTTCAGGAGCTCTGGACACCCTCGGGTGAAGAAGTCCCATAGCAGTTAACAGATACACTCACAAGGTCAATGGGTTATTCTGGAGTTAGACTCTCTTTTCAAAAAAATATATTTTATTGATTTCAGAGAGAAAGGAAGAGTGAGAGAGAGAGAGAGAGAACAACATCAATGATGAGAGAGAATCATTGATTGGCTGCCTCCTGCATGCCCACCACTGGGGATCGAGCCTGCGACCTGGGCACATACCCTTGGCCACAATCAAACCCAGGACCCTTTAGTCCGCAGGCTGATGCTGTCTCTATCTACTGAGCCAAACTGGCTAGGGCTCAGAGAAGATTCTTAACAACATTCAGTATTAAGAATGTACATAATTCTTGTTTCTTTATTTTTTGTTAATCCTCACCAGAGGATATTTTTCCATTGATCTTCTAGAGAGAGTGGGAGAGGGAAAGACAGAGAGAAACATTGATTGCTCGCTTCTGCACGCACCCTGACCCGGAGCCCTTTGGTCTGCAGGCTGACGCTCTATTCACTGAGCCAAACGGGTTAGGGCTCTTTCTTTAAAAAAAAAAAAATCAAAAAAGCAACCAAATCCCAGTCCCAGGACTTATCATGACCATGGCAGTAAACCCATGTTTCCCATGATGCCTGGCCTATCCAAGCCCTGCTCCTGCCGGTGGTGAGAAGATGGTGAGAGACTCCGAGCGCGGGAGTGCCTCAGGCTCCCAGAGCCAATGAGTCCCGTAGCCAGCGTGGAAAAGCTCTTCGGAAGGAGGAACCCTCTATCTGTGCAGCCACAGGAGAAGCAGACCCACCAGAACGGGGATCAGGGGCCTGACACCCTATGGTTTGCTACTAGTGGGTTGACCACTCCCACTGCTGAATCCCCAAGTTCAATTCAAGTAGTCAGACAGTTCCCAGTGCCCAATCGTGCTCTCAGGTGGAGTAACCATAATACAAGGAAGACTATGACAAGTGCCACCAGAGAAATACCAAAAGCGCTGTGGTCTGAAGAATGGCAAGCCCCTCGGTGCAGCTCACTCATGCAGAACCACGAGTTCATGGAGCAGAGGACACTGGGAATATGCTTCCTCCAAGTCCCCTTGCTACATAATTCCGTCCAGTGGCTCAGGCCTCAATGCATCTACCACACTCCACAGTAGAAGATGGTCATTTCTACTAACATTTATCAAGTGCTCACAAAGAGTCAGCCACATGCTGCATGCTTTATGTGCATCCTTTCATTTAATTCTCCCAGTTACCCTATGAGGTGTGTTCCACTGTTGTTCCCATTTTACAAGTGAGGAAACTGAGGCTCAGAGAAGCAAAGGAAACTTTCCTGAGGTCACTTAAGTAGGGTCAGAGCCTGACTTTGAACCCAGGTCTAACTCCAGAGCCCACACTCCTTTTTGTTTGTGTGTATGTGTGTTTTTAAATATATTTTCATTGATTCCAGAGAGGAAAGGAGAGGGAGAGAGAGATAGAAACATCAATAATGAGAGAGAATCATTGATCGGCTGCCTCCTGCACGCCCCACACTGGAGATCCAGCCTGCAACCCGGGCATATGCCCTGATCGGGAATCAAACTGTGACCTCCTGGTTCATAGGTTGACACTCAACCACTGAGCCATGCCGGCTGGGAGAGCCCATACTCTTAACCTCATCTATGCCCATGTTCTGTTTATCCCCCTAGACCATCAACTCTACAGGTCACCATCATGGCCCCTGCCATGGGCAGCACCGAGCACAGTGGACAGACGGGAGCTGCGGCAGGACAACAGAGGGAGAGGCTGGATGTGACAGAGCTCCCAGGCTTGTCCAAACTTCAGATACTCAATGAACAGGCTGAATGAATCTCTCCAATTACAAAGCACAGTGTCAGGTACAGTGCTACATTATATAATCGAATCCTCAAAAACAATCCATTAGACCCATTTTCCAGAAGGGAAAACTGAAGCTCAGAGGGATAATCTGTCCAAGGCCCTCGGCTAATGAGTGAGAGAACCACTCATTCAAACCCAGACCTGCCTCCAAGGACCACACTTGCAGACACCATGCACACGGCCTTGCTCATCTCCTGTCCTAGGCCCTGGGGGAGAGAGGAGCTTTTGGACTTGGGAGGTGATGAACATGTAATCGCTGTAAACTGGAAACGCTGTCCCTATTTCAGGCCCAGGGACCAGAGGAGGCCCAGGAGCACAGATTTATGCACATCTGCAGCACCGGAAGAGTCCTACAAGTCCTTTTCCAAATAAGGTTACAGTCACAGGTTCTGGGGAGTAGGACGCGGACACACTTTTTGGGGGAGCCACTATCCAATCCACTACAGGCAGTGAAATCAGAACACTGAGAACAAAACCAAGAGAAGGAGGAGGACACCTGTGGATGGCAGAGAGAGGGGTTCAAGCTGTCATAAGGCTGAGGAACTGAGAGAATGGCACAGTATGAAAGAAATGGAGGCGTGGGAAGAGGGGATATAGGAGCTCTGCTTGAAAGAGCACTGCAGCAGGCAGGTGGACACGTGGGCCCGGCATTCTGCAGAGAAGGAGTTGGGGCAAGAGGTTCAGTATTGGTACCTATAGGAGGTCACAGCCACAGGAAGAGCCCAGGGGAGGGGGGGAGAGAAGCGGAGAAAGGGCACAAGTCCCCAGGGGCTCACACTCAGGCAGGGCAAGAGGAACTGGGCAGCAAAGGTGCAGTCAGAGAGGAAGGGAAATAGGCCGGAGGGGAGACGTGTCGCTTCCTAGAGGCAGGGCCTACCTCCTCCTGCTGTGTACTTCCACAGCCTAATAAGGTACTGCACACAGCTGCTAAAGTAATAATAAAACTGAACAATTACGTGAGAGACTGAACACATGAGATTCCTGAGATGCAAATAAAAGAACTAAGGCGTCTGTAACACGGGTGATCTCCGCAGTTTCCAGAGGCAGAGGGAAGGGTGAACGAGGCAAGGCTTGGAGCATACTCCCAGGGAAATGTGATATGAAAGCCATGAGATGAATAAAAGGATGACCGGCCAGATGTTGTTGGAGGTGACTTCCTGGAGCCTCACCTGACCCCACACAGGGACACATGCGCTCTCGGCTACACCAACGCTGCCTTGCCAAGCAGCTCTCCCTTCCAATCCCAAGTGTTTACTCCACCTACTTATATAAACAACAAGCAGATGCCGCAACTCATCTTTGAAAGAAAGAACGGCTGCAAATCTACGGGTGGGAGGCTGCTGCCATGACCTGGGGAGACCTGTCCCGAATCCCTGGCAATGCTCCTTGTCATGGGTGGTAGCAGACTTTCCCAGACAGGAACTGTGGAGAGGAGCAGCCAGAGGTGACTCAGGTTGTGCTGGCCAGCATGTGGGTGCCAACCACCTCCGAGGGGGCAGACTGGGCTGACTGCGTCAGACTTCCTGGAAATATTTCTTCACTTCTATTTTTGAAGGCACACAACTTCCAGAGTGACATCTCCCCTGATGACTTCAAACGGCACTTCAATCAGCAGCTGAAACCAACATCTTCTTACATACACCTGACCAACCCAACTTGACTCACTCCCAACAAGTCCACACTCGACAGGAGAAGTGGGCAGAGAATGCCATGCAGCCTCTGTAAGGGCAACAGGAAATGGGGCAACACCACAGGGCTAATGAGGACCAAGGAGGTCAGAGCTCCCAGACACCAGGGCATGTGACCCCTGACTCCCAAACTAACTGGTTCACAGGTCAGAGTGTGCTATATTTCAAAAAATCGCAGGACTTCCTTTACAAATTAACTCAGATTTAGTGAGTCAGGCACTCTCATACACTGCAGAGGGGGTAAATTAGCATACTAGTAACTCTCTGGAATTTGGCAATCTGACAAAATGTATCAATATCCTTACATTATGATTCATTCCAAATTACACATACATGCGTGCTAACACATACTTTTAAAACATACCTATAGCCGGGGACAGGGTGGTTCAGTGGTTGAGCTTCGACCCATGAACTAAGAGGTCACAGTTCAATTCCCCGGTAAGGGCGCATGCCTGGGTTGTGGGCTCAATATTCAGTAGGGGGCATGCAGGAGGCAGCTGAACGATGTTTCTCTCCTATCAATATTTCCATCTCTGTCCCTCTCCCTAAAATAAAAATGCATTTAAAAAACACACACAAATAAAAATGGTACCTACAAAGTGCAGGACTCTGCCACGTAGTGTGAAGGCAATGTTGACAAGACACAGAAGGTGGCCGCCCGCACAGTTCTAGTCAGCGATTCAGACATTTAACCAATAAATCAACAAGATGGTTTCTGAGTACAGGAAGCATTAGATATAATAGTAAAAGATAAGAAAGAGCCTAAATATTACCAGCAGAACTGGTTAAATATGCTCAGATACACTCATAAGATGAAATACTGCTCTGCAGTTAAAAACACATTCTTGAAAACTATATTCAAATTGCTAGTGATATAAATGTTTAAAGCAAGTTTCAAAACAGCATCACTATTATGTTCAGTGGAAGAAGCCCATCACAAAAGACCACATATTGTATGACCCCGTTTATATGAAATGTCCAGACTAGGCAAATCTGTGGAAACAGAAAGGGGAAGAATGGATACAAGATTTCCTTTTGTGATGATGAAAAAGTTCTAAAATTAGATTATGGTAATGGTTGCACAACTCTGCAAATATACTAAAAACGAACAAATTATACTTTGTTTATTGATCCTATTTTATTTATCTTTTAAAAAATAATTATTTTTATTAAACTTATTGGGATAACACTGATTAATAACATTATATAAATTTCAGGTGTACAACCTTAGAATATGAACAAAGTCTAGTTTCCTTCCATTACCATATATTTGACCCTCACTACCTCTTTTTTAAAATTCTCACCCAAGGTTATGTTTTTTACTAGAGGCCTGGTGCACCAATTCATGCACACTGAAAGGAAATTAATTAGAAGATGGCTGGTGGGGCAGGACTGGGTGAGACGGGCTAGACACGCCCTGGAGCCAACCTCCCGTAGTCCCTCCCCAGCCAGTCGCACCTGGGGTGGCGCCAGGGCTCGAAGGGCGTCTGCGGAGTGAGCAGGGTCCCTCTGGCAGGTGGGGTCCCTTGGCCTGGCCTGCGGGGTTCAGGCTGAAACTGGCAGTTCGACATCCCCCGAGGGGTTCCAGAGTGTGAGAGGGGCACTCTGCAAAGTTGCTGTCGCTCAGCAGCTCCTGTGTTGAGCGTCTGCCCCCCTGGTGGTCAGTGCACGTCATAGCTACCGGCCAGTAGCTTAGCCTTTTATATAGATTGATTTCATTTTTTATTTTTAAATATATTTTTAAAATTGATTTCAGAGAGGAAGGGAGAGAGAGAAACATCCACGATGAGAGAGAATCATTGATTGGCTGCCTCCTGCATGCCCCCTACTGGACAGGGATCGAGCCCACAACCTGGGCATGTGCCCTTGGCCATAATCAAACCTGGGACCCTTTAGTCTGCAAGCCGACACTACCCACTGAACCAAAATGGCTAGGGCTGTTTTTAATTGATCTTAGAGAGAGAGGAAGGGAGGGAAAAAGAGGGAATATCAATGTGAGAGGGAAACATCCATTGGTTGCTTCCTGTATGCACCCTGAGTAGGGATTGAACCCACAACCTAGGTATGTGCCCTGACAGGTAATCAAACCTGAAACCTCTAAAATCAATAAAATAGCTAACTAAGCAAAGGAATTTTGCATTCAGGATAAATCAGAAGAGCAGGTCCTGGTTAGGAAGGATTTGGTGACCGCTACAGAGCTTGCTCCCCTCCACAAACACTTTAAAAGAAAACCAACAGTCACCATAAAGCTCAGACACTATCAAAGAATATCAATTATTTGAACAAATGCAGTTGGAAACCTGGACACTTTCAGGAGTCACTTCCAGGTTGTGAAGTGTGAGGCCCTCACTGGCAGCCCCCTCATGACCTCTAATCAGTGACTACAAAGCACCTCTGAGAAGTCAGTGGTTCCCCAACCAGGCTCCTCACTCAAGTCAATGGGGAGTTTTAAAATTCCTTGAAATCCTAATTCAAGAGGCCTAAGACAAGGCCCAGGAATCTACATTTCCCCCAAAACTCCCTGGTAAATCTGCCAGCTGAGCCATGTCTGGGAATCAATGGACAGACACCATCTGGGACAACATGCACCAGGGCCAGCCTGCACATCTGTCTGCAAGAATCCCACAGGGCCAGCGCTGTGGATCAAAAGTGTAGAGAGGGAAACTCCATGGGGAAATTCCATGAAATTCCATGCACAGTAGACAATCGGTACTGAAAACTGAGGGGCAGCTAGCAAATCCCTAGGACAAAGCCTATTTGGAAGGTTCTCTCAGGCCCACTGATCTTAGGTGCTAACCTATGAAAAGGAAGTGACAAGTGCAACTTCCTCTCTGGGAGGTCAAAATAAAAATCAGTTCCCTCTAACACACACGAGCCAGCAAGCTTGGCAGCTCCCAAGGAGTCAGAAACAAAAAGGGACACAGTTCGGTGTTGCAGAAAGAGCCCGGGTCTGAGTCACCCAGATCTGGGCTCAAAACCCCCACTCTCCATTACTTACTGGGTCTGTGGACTAAATATGGCTACAATCTCTTTACCACTCCTCCCATCAGAAGTGAGGTCTATTCCCCTCCTTGAATCGGACTTGCCCAGCGACTGCCTTCCCAGCAGAATGTGGCAGAGGTCCTGCCACCTGGTCTGCAGGCTGCGGAGAGAACCAACAACAGCCCCACAGTACCATTTCACCAACAAGCCCCCACCTTGGAGCCCTTTTGGCCGAGGGTACATCTCATTTACAAAGTACAGGAATATTTAAGCTCGCCCTATAACTGGGAAGGACCCTGCCAACAAGTGCCCAATGTTCCAGGATGACGCCCCGTCCCACACCACACCAGTGTCCCCACTGGCCTCTTTCTTCCTGTTACAGTGTCATCTTTGTCCCAGTCCAAAAAGCCAACCTCTCAGACTCCTCTGTCTTCCTTCAGCATCCAGGGAAGGGCCAAGACCTGGCTTCCCCAGTCACCCGACCTTTCCATTCCCAACAACAACAAAAGACAGTCTTCAAGGCCAGGCAGACTTGAAGACTTCCTAGTTGTGGGCCACATGCAAGTTTCTTAACTTCTCTGAGGCTTAGTTTTCTCAGCTGCAAACTGAGTATAAGTCAGTAGTGCCTTCTTTTTGTGGTCCTTTCAAAGATAAGAGAAAGTGCAGCCAAAGTACATAGTACAGAGGCACTCGATACGTAGCCAGGGTTACTACAGGCCAGAACCTTCACCTGGACAAACTCAGACCTGGCCTAATCAAAGTCTCCACCTGGGTATCTCTCACCATTTTCACCCCCTGGTAAAATGCTAACAGATTAACTGCCCCAGATGACAGCTGTCACATTTATTCTTCTGTGCAAAGGCCTTCCATGACTTCAACTGTTCTCAGACCAACCCCAACTTCTCAGACAAACATATAAGATTATTATAATAATGGCTCCATTCATCTTGTCACCCTGGTTTGCAACTTATTATGATTGGAGGCAGCCTTCTAAAATGCCCCACAGTAATCCCTAGTCAGGGCACATACAAGAATCAACCAATGCCTACCAAGCAGACCAGATGTTTTGAAATATTGTCCTTTTTAAAAAAATATATTTTTATTGATTTCAGAGAGGAAGGGAGAGAGAGAATAGAAGTATCAATGATAAGAGAATCATCGATTGGCTGCCTCCTGCACTCCCCACACTGGGGATTGAGCCTGCAACCTACAGGCATGTGCCCTGACCAGCAATCAAACCCTGACCTGGTTCATAGGTTGATGCTCAACCACTGAGCCCCACTGGCCCAGCTCTACTTTAATGCTATATTCCCCAATTTGGGCTTCAGTAAATATGAACTCATTTTAAGGATTTCCAGCACTGTTTAAGAATAGGTTTTAAAATACTTTGGACTTTTCTTTTTGAGTCAATAAATTAAACCCATAATTTAAAAAAAAAAAGAATCAACCAATGAATGCATAAATAAACAGAACAGCAAAACGATGTCTCTGTCTCACTCCCTTCCTCTTGCTCTGAAATAAATAAATTAATTAAGTGGCTCACAATAATACCTGTCTCCTAGTATTCATGCCTCCTGGGACAGTGAGTCATTCTGGAACATCGGGCACTTGTTGGCAGGGTCCTTCTCAAACAACCCGGGCACGTGCCCTTGACTGGAATCAAACCCAGGACCTTTCAGTCCACAGGCCTATCCACTGAGCCAAGCCGGCTAGGGCAATAAACACACACACACACACACACACACACACACACACACACACGAATGAAGTACCATTACATATGACGACATGGATGAACTTTGTAAACATTATGCTAAGTGAAAGAAGCCAGACACAAACGCTACATATCATATGAGTCTATTTATAGGAAGTGTCCACAATAGGGAGTCCATACAGAAGGATGGTAGATTTGTGTTTGCCAGGGGATGGATGAGGATAGTATTGGGACTTTGGGTTTGTTTTAGCGGTGATGAAAATGTTCTGGAATTAGATAGTGGTGAAGGCTGTACCACTAGCCTCTTTTAGGCTGTATCCTAAAAGAGGCAGTATACTAAAAATTACTAAAGTGTGTACTTTATTATTTTTAAAAATATCTTTTATTGATTTTTAGAGAGGGAAGAAGGGAGAGGGAAAGAGAAAGAGAAACATCTGGGTGAGAGAGAAACATGGATCAGTTGCCTCCTGCATGCACTCTACCAGGGATTGAGCCGGAAACCCAGGTATGTGCCTTGACTGGGAATTGAACCAGAAACCCCTTGGTGCACAGGGCATGCCCAACCAACTGAGCCATACCAGCCAAGGCTAAAGTGTGTACTTTAAAGTGATGAATTTTATGTTATGTGAAATATATGTCCATTTTTAAAGGCTATCAAAACATATAGATATAAAAGGAAATAAGCTGCTCACATTCTGCCTCATGGCTCGGTGATTCGGAAGCTTGTCCCTATCTACACCCTCCCACTCGGCAAGTCTGTCTGTCATCTTCTCCACTCTGTGTCCTCAGGCACTCTGGCTGCTCCCCAGCCCTTCCTTTCCCCAGGACTTTCTACTTGCTGGCTCTTGGGCAAGGCCTGCCGCTGCCTCACGGCACCCACCCCTTTTCTAGTGAGTCCCCACCTCCTACTCAGACCTATCCAAGACCGTCTGTAGGTGGAGATACCAGCCCCAGGAGTCACCCCAGATGAGCTGCCCAATGACCAGGATTGTGGTTACAAGCGTGTGTCAGCTGAGGGATACAGTTTCACATAGGAACTTAATTATAGCTCAGGAGTGGAGGAAGACAGAAGAGCAGCGCAGGCTTTGAGGAACCATACAGGAAGCTACCCAGCCCTGCAGCCTCTCGCCAGGACTGGGATCCACAGGAACAGACAGCTTATGGAAATCATCCCGTCACGCACCAACAGCTTGTGTGCAGACCAGAGTGGCTCAGACAGGCCTTCTCACCTACTGCCAGGGACCCCATGTTATTCTGTAAGAAGTGAAGGGGAGGTTAGCTAGTTCCGCCCAGAATGCCCTTCTTCAATTTCCTCCCTGGCTTTGAGTTGTTTTTCTGGAATGGAATCTGAGCTGTCCATCCGAGGACGCTGGGAACATCTCCCCCGTGCCTGACTACTACTACCCAGGGAAGTGCCAGGGAGCAGCTGCTGGCACACAGGTGTCAGAGGCGCGTGATGGCCAGGATACCAGACCTGCCAAACCACCTGGTCTCAGCTCCGCCAGGTGGGGAAAGCAGACCAGGCGAAGGTTCATGGAAAGAGCAGGGCCTGGTGTAGGAGCAATTCTCATCAAGACATATTTCTCCCCTATTTCTGGCCCATATGTGGGCCCCTTAGTCTCCAGGCCTCTTCCTGGACAGCTTGCTTGCCATCTCAGCAAGAAGTCCTCACAGCTACCTGCTGCCTGCCCTCCCCCTCTCCCCCCATGTACCACCCAGTTTGTTCTCACTGCTTCAAGACAGAGCCAGGGACCCAGGCCCTCCTTTCTGTCATTCTTCCCAAGACCCCACCCCCAGCCCAGGCATGACCCTTCCCATCTCCCCTTTGTGTACCCCGCTCTTCTGAGCTCCTAAGAGGCTTCTCCCTAAAAGCTATGGAAAGATACTTTCTGACTGGAGGTGCTATCCTTTTCCAGGTTCGCACTGAAGGAAGACAGCGAGAGTTGGTAGGGATAGCAGACTTGGGGTGAGGGAAGGGGACAGGAAGAAGCATGGATTGGGAGAGGCAGAGACTGACTCCATGCACCTCTCTGCCCTCTACCCTTTAAGCAATTACCAATGAACAACCAGAGGGCTCTTTCCAAATGCCTCCTTTAAAAAAAATTTTTTTAATTGACTTCAGAGAGAGGAAGGGAGAGGGAGAGAAACATCAATGATGAGAGAGAATCACTGATCGGCTGCCTCCTGCACACCCCCTCTTGGGGATCGAGACCATAATCCAGGCATGTGCCTGACCAGGAATCAAACCATGACCTCCTGGTTCATGGATTGATGCTCACTGAGACGCACTGGATGGGCTCAAATGCCACCCTTTGAGCAAAATGCCTTTCTTTGCTCACTCACAAAGGGAAGGTCAGAGAGCAAACAGAGACCTAATAAAACCACCTAAAAAAATAAATATACACAATCATTATAAAATCTGAAAGAACACAGACCAAAATGTAACACATCACTTATAGATGGCATTTATAACTTTTATTTTCTTCTCAGTGCTTATCTGTATTTTCTAATTATCTATAATGAATAAGCATTATTTATATAATTAAAACATTTTAAAATAAATTAAAAAGCATACATGTAAACTCTTTGCCCAAGTGTCAGCTCCACATCCTAAAAGAGGCAGTTTCCCATATTCCCACAATCCTGGCCAGTGGTGGCCATTAATTTCTAAGTCCCCAAATACAAGTTTCCAAAGGCGCCTCTCACTTTTATTGTTGAGATAAGCAGCCTGTCAGTGGCAAGCCCTTCCTCCAAAACCTCAGGCCCAACCACCCAGAACCCCCTGGCAGTGCCTGCTCCCATGGGACATAGGCTCCGACGGCCTCAGAGCTCACACCCAGAAGTCAGAGCCTCAGAAAGATACAAGAGCACACACAGGGCTTGGGGACTACTGACACCTCAGCCTGGAAGACTCCTCACCCTGCTGCCTCTTCCAGAGCGACAGCAGCAGCCACCACGGGAATGACCCTGTGGGGTTGAGTTCTGGGCAATCACTGCCCGGAGTCAACACCCACTCCAGCCAACATTCAGATACAAAGAGAAAGACAAACAGTCTTGAAGTTCTGTTCAGTGCAACCAACAGTTACTGGCACCCATCTACGGTGCTGGGTACCAGGGTCCAGAGATATGCTAACAATAAACAACCAACACTCACTGACGGCCTCCTCTGTGCCTTTATGTATGAGCTCTTCTAATCCTCAAGTCATTGCTGAGCAGTAGGGTCCGTAGTTACTCCCCGGCACCCCCCCATTTTACAGATGAGGAAGCCACCGAGGAGTAAAGCCTAGCAGAGGCAGAACTTAGTCCCACGCAGTCTGGCTCTTAACCACTGCCCCTCTGCATTCCCTCAAAGCCCTTATCCTCAGAAACAGCCAGTGAGCTGGAAACACAGAGTGCCACCTGTGGCTTCCCGTTCTGCTCCAGGGAAAAGCTCGCTCCTTTCTGAGAAGCCAAGCCATGAGGAGTGCCTCGTCCCTCTGTCCAGGATGTCCTGGCCTGCTGTTGGCTTGAAGCAGGTGGGCACAGTCCTCAGAGCTCAACCAAGGCCACCAATGAGATGCCATCTATGCCTGCCTCTTCTGATTCCCTGCACCTCAACCTCTGCCTCCAGCCAGGAAGGGGGAGCAGAAATAAATATAGCTCTCCAAAAATAAACCAGGATGACAAAGGGCAAGGGAACCAAGTGAAATGCCACTGCTGGTTTCAGCCAGTGAGTCCTACTGGTCTAGGAAGGGCCCGTGTTTGAGCAGGACAGGTCCACTTCAGCCTCTGCTCACAGCCGGGGGTGCATACTTGTACACATTTGCACTTGACTGGAAAGCCCAGGCCAAGGTAACACAAACAGGAACAGTAGAGTTACTGAACTGAGAAAAGGGGCTCCAAAGGGCTCAAACCCCAGCTCCATTATTTGTCAGCTGTGTGACGTCAGCAAGCTATTGAACCTCTCTGATCCTACCTACCCCTCCACCTCTGCAAGTGGGGATAGCTCCAATACCCACATCTTGCAGGCTGGTGTAAGGACGAGGAAGCTCCTCCGTTGCAGAAGGACTGGCCCAAGGGAGAATCTGAATAAAGGCAATTTCCCTTCCTTCCTTCCTTCTCTCTGTATGTGCACATCTGGGCCCTTCACCAGACTGAAAGCAGGCTAATCAATCACTTGGAGCAGATACTGTTTTTTCTCCTATGAGTCCTTCCCACCTGACATGAGTAGCCCACCAGTTAGCTGGTCATTTCTGTGGTTCTGGAAGGCTGTTCACTGCCTTGGAGCAGATCCAGGCAGCCACTAAGCACAGCCATTCTCAGGGGCTCCTCTGTCCACTGACCTGGAATGAGATGCTGCAGGGAACCCAAAGCCTGCCAACGTTTTGCTTCTGCTCAGTGAGCAGCGAGACTGCAGTGCTGGAAAGCAGGGAGTGTTCTCTGAAGCCAACTCCAGTCTGGCCAGTCTAGCAGGTATTTTCTGAAATGGAAGAATTAGATTCAGCCAGCCAAACCTCTGTGGGGAGGCCCTGCATGTGGTGATTAAAGATACTGCTATAGTCACCTGGGTTCAAATCCCAGCTCTGCCACTTATTAGCTATCCAGCTTTTGGCAACTTTAAAACAAGGTAATGTAAAATGATTAGCACAACGCATTCAACACATGAGAGCCATCTTCTACTTGGCTACTGGGTACCTACTGGCTTCTGTGGGAACGGAAAGGGGATTAGACAGAGGTGAGTCCAGCTCTTGGAGAACTCACAGTCCAATAGCAGGGCCTGGACTGTAGGCAATAACCCCACCATAATGTGCCATGGTAGTGCCCAGGCAGAGATGTGCGAAAGGAGACTTACCAGACCCGCAGTGGAAAGGGTGGAGAAGGAGGCAAATGGGGAAGACTGTAAAGACCCAAAATCCCAGTTGTCTCTAGCGAGCTTCAACCAGAGGGGCAACAGCTGAGAAAGGGTCCATGAGTGAACACGTCAGCTTCAGTTTCCTTCTATAGATGTACGACTCTTGCCCCATGAAATGACCTCCCAGACAGGGCTCTGGTGTAGGCTAGTGCCAGGACCACTCTGCAGGACGAAGGCCACTTAGTCACCGTTCCATCCAACAAATGTTTGGTGAGCATCTCTGCACAAGGCACTTGCCCATTAAGGAACCAATTTCTAGGAAGATGATCTCTGATCACAGCTGATGAACACCTATCAGGACTGAGGACATGACTGTGCATTGCAAGCTGTTCCCTTGAGACTTAACAAGGTCTACATCAGATGGATGAACCAGTTCTTTCTCATGATAGAAGCAGAAAGCAGAAAGGAGGGCAAGGTTCAGGCTGCAGTCCACTGGGAGGAAGAAGGCTATGGGCAGAGGCTCTGGGAGTGCTGGAACCAGCTCATGAGAGGTACTCCTTGGTTATGCAAGACATGCCCAGGGTGGGGGTATAAAAGTGAATAAAAAATAGATGGCTAAGTGGGAGGAGACAGGTCTACCCTCGGCTTGCAGGGGACCGAGGCAGGCCTTCGTCTGAGAGCAGATGTACACACTGGGTCACGGAATGGGCCAGAAAACAGACTGAATACTGTTCTAAAAGGTGACACACTGCAAGGACATGACAGGCAAGTTGTAAGTAGATGTTGTAAATACACTGGGGCGTTAAGATGCCAAAAACACAGTCATAGGAATCAGACACTGTAACAGTATAAACAGGGCTGGCCTGACAGTTTGGATGGGGTGCCTTCTGCAGTTTGGGAATAACCAGTGATTTTCACTTGGGAGATAGGAATTACTACTGGTCATTTGTTTATGACCAAAAAATGTTTAGTTTTCAATGGCAATCACTTTGTTTATTACCAAAGATTTTTTAATTTTTTTCAATAACAATCCATTGGTAAAAGTGAGTTCTGGCCCAGGCGGCGTGGCTCAGGGGTTGAGTGTTGACCCATGAACCAGGAGGTCACGGTTCGATTCCTGGTCAGGGCACATGTCTGGGTCTCAGGCTCAACCCCCGGTGTGGGGCGCAGGAGGTAGCTGATAGACGATTCTTTCTCATTATTGATTATTTCTATCTCTCTCTCCCTTTCCCTTCCTCTCTAAAATCAATAAAGACATAAGTATTTTAAAAAGTGGGTTCTGGGAGGAGTCGCCTAGGACTATGACATCGGGGACACAGGGACGGAGGGTTTAGTCTGTAGAGACAACCTGTACCTGGCCCCTAGGACAACACAGCTCAGCACAGACGACGGACAGACTGTCGTTGTGGAAAGCTGCCAGAGCAGCGAACTGTCACGAGGACACTATGCGGGGAATGACTTTTCACGCTGGGCTTACTTGACCTTTTGGGATTTGATTCTTAGAAACCCAAGCAACACTGTCCTGAGGTTCAGAACAAGGAGTGGCTCAGGAACGTGGGGGTAGGAGGGGGAGGGGGGTGCTGAGCACCCAGCTGATAGCCATGGCTGTGCAGTGGCACCAGTTCGTGGGCTCCGTTCTCTTTCTCTGGCGGCCCAGGCACCTGAGCCGAGTAACAGGGAAGAGGGCAGGCTGCGGTGCTGCTCGGGAGATAAGGGCAGGGAGAAGAGGGGCTCCTAAGGAGGCATTTCAGGTGGGCGACTGTGGGAGCCACACTGGGTAGGCCGGGGGTGAAGTGGAGAGAAGTGGCAGGCTTGGGGCTGAGAAGGAGAGTGATAGTGAAGTCCCTCAGAAATGACCCCAGAAGTGCCTGTGAGAGCGCTCAGCCCGCATTTCGAGGCGCGCAGCACCCGACCACCACTGCCAGTGCAACTGCCGTTATTAGTCACAGAGACAGTTGCTCCTCCCCCTTATAATATGTTAAGTTGATTATGTTAACAACTAACATAATCATACTGCTAACATTCCCTCGGTATGATGTGACAAATAGTCTACAGAAGGGAATTGAGGAACACAGCCATAAAGACCAAGAGGTGGTGTGACAAGGGAGGGAGGAAGGAAGGACAAGACAAAGGGCCATGTGAAGTAAGAGATTTTATAGTATTTCAGGATCCCTGGTGAGTGGCCCCCAATCACATCCCTGGCCTCATCTCTTCCTCCCTCTCACCACTCAAGCAACACTGGCCTCCTGGCTCTTCCTCAAACACACCAGCCACGCTCCCGCTCAGGGCCTTTGTACCTGCTTTCCCTCTGTCTGTAAGATTCTTCCCATCCATGGCCCAGTCTCCTCTTTCAACCCAAATATTACCTTCTCGGTGAGGCTGTCCCAGCCTTCTATTTAAAGCTGCCACTACCATCCTGGCTGGTATGCTCATTGGTTAGAACGTCGGCCCCCACACCAAAGGGTTATGGGTTCGATTCCCGGTCAAGGGCAGGTACCTGGGTTACAGGTTCAATCCCCGGCCCTGGCTGGGGTGCATGCGGGAGGCAACCAATCAGCGTGTCTCACATCAGTGTTTCTCCCGCAACCCTCCACTTCTCTCTCCCTTTCACTCTCTTGAAAAATCAATGAAAAAAAATTCTCACATGAAGATTAACAACAAAATAATTTTAAAAATAAAGCTGCCACTACCTATTTCCTGCTTTATTTTTTGGTAACAGCATTTATCACCACCTGACATGTTATTTACTTAATGCTGGCTCTCTCCCCTTCCCCCATCACAACCACCGTAAGAGCAGGAAATATTTTTATCTTCGTTCAGTCCCTCATCCCCAGTGCTTAGAACAGTGCCTAGCACATAGAAGGTATCCAGTATACCTGCCGAATGAATGGAAGGAAGAAGAGAAGGTGAAATTAGAGTCAGATTTAAACTGATCCTGGATCCTCAACAGTCTGAAAGAAACCCTTTATTACTGACTTAACTGAACGCGTGAGGCGAGTTCCAAAAGCAATGATCAGATACTATCCGAGGCCTTCTCTTCTGCTCCCAATAGTCACTAAGACTCCCCTGAGAGCATATTGTCTAATATTTCTGGAAAGAGGCTGGACCTAGATCGCAAACTGTCGTGAAAGGGATGCTCCTAAGATTGTTATAAATAAGAACAAGGGTTAGCCAAGTCCCTGGAGGTGGATGAGCCCTGTGGTAGTTTCCTGTTGCCACTGAAACAAATTACCACAAACTGTGGCTTAAAACACGACAAATTTATTCTCCTACAGTTCTGGAGGTCAGAAGTCCAAAATCAGTTCCACTGGGTCAAAACCAAGGCATCGGCAGGCTGCACTTCTCCAGAGGTTCTAGGGGAGCTTTGCTCCTGGCCTTTTCCAGCTTCTAGAGCTGCATTCCTTGCATCCCTCAGCCTCTTCCTCCATCTTCAGGGCCAGCGGTGTGGCATCTCGCTGTGGTAGTCACACTGCCTTCTTCTGCGTCAACGCCTCCTTTGCCTCCCTCTTAAAAAGACACTTGTGACTGCACTTAGGGCCCATTCAAATAATCCAGGATAATCTCTCCATCTCAAGATCCTTAATTTAATAGCATCGGCAAAGTCCATTTTGCCATAGAAGGTAGCATCTACAGTCCCAGGGGTTGCAGCCTGGATATCTTTGGGGGCCGTTACCCAGTCTACCACCATGAAAGACAGACTCCAAGAGTTTGGAAGAAACACAGTTCAGACCTGGGGTCCACATGACCAAAGTCAGATGGGATCGTGGAGCACCCCAGGCCAGGGTCTTTCTTTGGCTATAGGCGCTGCTGTGCTGCCAATTACCTGGATTTGGGCCCAATGAAATGAATTTTGGACTTCTGACCTCCAGAACTGTAGGAGAATAAATGTTTTAAGCCACAAGTCTGTGGGAATTTGTTACAGTGACAACAGGGGGTGTAATACTAAGGGGTACAGAATTCATTTCATGAAACTGAGCATTTTGGCCCTTGGAGGACCTCCTTAGGAGAGAAGGGTAGTTTTCTCTTCTTTGACCTGAAGCCCCCAAAGGACCACTCAGGAGTTCATCTCAGGATGCACGTGCTGAGGGTCAAGGGGAACCCATCAGGAAGGCTTTTAGAGGAGGGAAAGTGCAAAAAAACAACAACCCCAAAACACAAAATCCTGTGGGTGAGACAAACCAGCTTGAGATCAGGGATGGCAGGTAAGCTCTCTCATAACCGCCCGGGTGGAGGGCTCTAAGAACCCGTCTGGGTTTGGAGAGGAAGACTGCTGTGATAGAGCGCCAGATAAGCTGGTGATGTCTGACACCAGGAACGGGCAGGTTAACGACGATTCATATGCCACGCTACCAACTCTGCTCTACATGGCACACTGGGAGCTACAGGAAGGGGACTTCTGCCCAGACATGAAGAGACCTGGAGAAACACAACCACTCCAGGAGACAGCCTTTGCCTCGGACACTCCCTCTGTGGTGTAGCCATCATATGGTCTCTTACTAAGTTGGAACAATTTCATTCCAACTCAAAACCTTCAGTGAGGTGGCTTTGACTAGAGTAACTTTCCAATGTAAGAACTATATGCTTATCTTATCGGTTTTATTGATATGTTCACCAGTGGACCCAGCTGGCCAGAAATATTTAGTGGGGAAATGACAGAGCAGTGGTTCTCAGCCAGAGGTGTTTTTGCCTCCTAGGGGACCTGTGGCAATGTCTGGAGACAGTCTTGGTTTTCACCACTGGGGGTGGGGGTGGGGGTGGAGGGGGGTACTGGCATCTAGTGGGTAGAAGCCAGGGGTGATGCTAACACCACTGGGGGTGAGGGTGGAGGAGGTACTGGCATCTAGTGGGTAGAAGCCAGGGATGATGCTAAACATCCTATAATACACAGAAAGCCCGCACAACAAAGAATTACCCAGCCCAAAATGTCTATAGTGCTGGGCTGAGAAAGCCTGAGACAGAGGAAATGGAACTGGAGGCAATGAAAGTAGAGTTATGAACAAGGAAATGTTTTAGGCAATTAAGGGAAACTGAGGAAAAACACACCATGATTGCTTGTTTGGAAAAGGGAGTGATGAGTAGCGCTCTGAGTTCTGGCAAATTCAGGGGGGGGGGGGGTTTGTCTGTGAGGGGAGTGGGCCCCACACTGTGTATTCAGGCTGCTTGGCTAATGACACTGTTAAGAGAGCGAACTTGACCTTTATTACGGTCCAAGCCAATGCCTCTGCCTCTGAAGTCACAACTCCTAGATGAGGAAAGTGTCAAAGCAGTAATAAGATAAGGATCAAGGAGTCAGAGCAGCTTACAAACAAAAGCAATGAAAATCTATTTTAAAATAATAATGTAGAAATGAACTTAAGCACCAGGCGGTGTTCCCACGCCACCCGGATCCTCTCCCTTCAGTGCCTCCCGAGAGAACTCCTCCAGAGCTGGGTCGCTGTTAGCTGTGGAGAATGGGGGAATGGTCTCAGGAGAGCGCTGTGATGACAGCACGGCTGGTGGAAGCTAGGCTTTGAACACGGGGCTGGAAAGAAAGAGGAGGGCGCCGCACCGCACTGCCCAACGCCAACACTGTTTACCAGGTGAAGACTCCCCGTCGGAGGCTGGGCTCCTGGTGCCACAGCCGGTACACTGGGGAGAAACTGGTTCAGGAGGCGTTTCTCCCTGAGTCCACCACCTCAGAACTGAGCTCAGCAGGCAGGGGATGAACCAGCACTTACTGAGGTTCATTTTCCTCATTAAGCCATAATTCCACACGTGGGAGCTGAGAGTCACCAGATCTGTCCAAAATCAAATCCACGCCAGCCCGTCCCATGGCCTCTTCACAGACAGAAAGAGCTAGAGACAGGCCAAGGGCAGGAGGTGCCCAAACCCAGAAGCCAGGGCCACAGGGGACACAGAAGGAGCCAGCTCTGCTAACACAGTCCACACGGAGCCTCCTCCCTGTCTCAAGCAGTTCCTCCAAGCTTGTCCTCCCAATTCTTTTTCCGTTTTCCCCTCTTGACTCCCCACTACCCCCATCCCACTTTGTCTTTCTCTCTACCACTCTATAATTTGTCCCCCTCTTTCTTCTCACTTCCTACTGGTCTATGATACTGAAACTGAAGTGTATTTGAAGCATTGTTAGTAGTGTTACATGAAGTTTGACATTTTCTGCTTTTTTCAAAACAAATCATGATGCCCGGCCAGTGTGGCTCAGAGCATCAACCCATGAACCAGGAAGTCATAGTTTGATTCCTGGTCAGGGCACATACGCAGGTTGTAGGCTCGATCCCCAGTAGGGGGCGTGCAGGAGGCAACCGGTCAATGATTCTCTCTCATCATTGATGTTTCTAGCTCTCCCTCCCTCTCTTCCTCTCTCTGAAATCAATAAAAATATATTTAAAAATATATAAATAAATAATGATTAACTTTTTAATGTACCTTCACAATAAAACCTAAATTTAATGGCTCAACTTTTTAAAATCCTTACCCAAGGATATGTTTTTATTGAATTTATTTATTTTTAAAGTATTTTTATTGATTTCAGAGAAGGGAGAGGGAGAGACAGACAGAAACATCAATGATGAGAGTGAATCATTGATTAGCTGACTCTTGCATGCCCCACATTGGAGATGGAGCTCACAACCCAGGCACGTGCCCTGACCGGGAATCAAACCGTGACCTCCAGGCAGGCTGTTTTTATTGATTTTAGAGAGAGACACACACACATCGATGTGAGAGAAAAACATCAATCCTGTATGTACCCTGAACCCACAACATAGTATGTGACCTGACCAGGAATCAAACCCGTCACCTTCAGGTGCACTGGACAACGCTCAAACAACTAAGCCATACCGGCCAGGGACAGTTGCCTCAACTTTTGTGAACCCTTAAATCTCTCCAGTGTATCAACATTCCTAAATAACAGGGGTGGGGGTGGGGTGCTACTCCACCCATGCTCTAGGTACTTAATCTATGTGGCAGATAGATCAAAATCAATAATTTTAACAGCAACCAGAGAAACTCAAATTTAACACGAGGAAGAATTCCCTAACGTTTAAATTACTGCAGTAGTCCCCTACCTAATCTATTTACCTCCATTTTTCCCCCATTCAATCCGCCTTTTTGCAACATTAACACTCCTTGCTTCAAAACCACCAACGTCTGCCCAGCCAGGTGGCTCAGGTGGTTGGCGCATCATCCCATAGGTTGCAGGTTTGATTCCTGGTCAGGGCACATATCTCTCTCTCTCTCTCTCTCTCTCTCCCACTGCCCAAAGATCATAAAGTGCAAATTTCTTCACCTGGCATTCAACAGCTTCTATCAACCTACTAGAAATTTCCCAACAATGGTTTCCATTTTCTCCTAAAAGTATTCAGATACAGGCTAGGTTATCTCACATAAAAGATGCTGGTCTCCAAGAAGGCCTTTCTCACCCCAATAAACCATGCCTCTTGTCATTCACACCCTTGTGTATTCCCCTCCTTGAATCTGAACAGGTCCTATGATCAAGAAAATATAGAGGAAGTGACATTGTGTGACTTCTAAAGCAAGGTCATAAGAGACCTTACCATTTATGCCTGGATCTCTCAGTACATTCACTCTTGGGATGTTTCTGCTCAGAATCTAGCTGTCACGCTGTGAGAAGCCCATGTAGGCACTCAAGTGAACAGCCAGCCTCAAGTGCCAGCCATGTGAATGAGCAAGTGGGAAGTCCAGCCCAGCTGAGCCTTTAGAGGACTCCTGCCCAGCCTCCATTTGACTACAGCAAGAGAGCCCCCAAGTGAGGACCACCCAGCTGAGCCCACTCAACACACAGAACAGTCCTATATAGTAAAGAGGTAATATGCAAATTAACCCTCACACCCTCACAAGATGGCTGCCTACGACCAGGCCAGCAGGGAGGTTAGTGAGGGACAACCAAACGACCGAACAGCAGGCTGCGTGGGGCAACCAGGCCGGCAGAGGGGTTAGTGAGGGGTGACCAAATGACTAAACAGCAGGCTGCGTGGGGTGACCAGGCCGGCAAGGGTGGGGGGGTAGTTAAGGGCGACCAGGTCGGCGGGGCGGGGGAGAGGGCAGTTAGGAGCGACCAGGCCGGCAAGGAGGGGGCAGTTGGGGGCGACCTGGCCGGCAGCAGGGGGCAGTTAGGGGCAGCCAGGCTGGCAGGGGTGGGGGGCAGTTAGGGTGATCAGGCTGGCACACAGAGGCAGTGAGGGGCGATCAGGCCAGCAGAGGGGGGCAGTTAGAGGTGACCAGGCCAGCAGGCAGGTGAGTGATTAGGAGCCAGTGGTCCAGGATTGTGAGAGGGATGTCTGACTGCCAGTTTAGGCCTGATCCCCAGGATCGTGCCTAAACTGGCAGTCAGACATCCCCCGAGGGGTTCCAGATTGGAGAGGGTGCAGGCTGGGCTGAATTTCGTACACTGGGCCTCTAGTTAAAGATAATAAAGTACCCTCCTGGCTCAGTTGGTTAAATGTCATCTCCTGCACCAAGAGGTCTACATTTCGATTCCCAGTCAGGGCTTGATCCCCAGTAGGGGGCATGCAGGAGGCAGCCAACTGATGTCTTTTTCAAGCATCAATGTTTCTCTCTCCCTTCCTGTCTCTCTAAAAACAATAAGAACATAATTTTAAAAAAGATAATGAAGTGCCAATTTCACTTAGGAATGTCCTAGATGAATCACTAAAAACTAACTTATTAAATCTTGATCCTTAAGTGCTCATCCTTTAAAAATTCCGTGTAACAAAATAGGAATTATATGAAAAAGCACTTGTGTGACTGAGTTGCAAGCTAAACTAGCCACTTTTTTCTTGAAACACCATTTTTACTTGAAAGAAAGATGAACAAATTATAATTACTTAGCCCTGGCCAGCTCTGCTCAGTGGTTAGGGCATCTCCCATGGGTCACAGGTTTGATTCCGATTAAGGGCATGTACCTCGGTGGCAGGCTTGATCCCCAGCCCTGGTCGGGGTGTATGCAGGAGGCAACCAGTCCAAGTGTCTCTCTCACAAAAATCAATGAAAAAAAAAATTCTCAGGTGAGGATTAACAAAAACAAAAATTAAAAATATATATAATAACTTAGACTTGGGTATTCAACAAACTTTTTCTTGAAAATAAATGAAGTGGCACAGTCACTTCAAGAAAAAAAATCTGACAGTATATTACCAATGATAAAAATCAAGCTTTCATAAGAAATTCAAATTATAGAAAACCTGCATCCACCACTGTCAGGTTGACAGCTTCTCAATACTTGAAGACTTAAAATATATATAGGTAGAGGAAGAGAAAGGAGGAAACATTAATGATGAGAGTGAATCATTTATCGGCTGCCTCCTGCATGCCCCCTATTGGGAATCAAGCTGGCAACCCAGGCATGTACTCTAGACTGGAATCAAGCCAGGGACCCTTCAGTCCGCAGGCTTAACGTCACAAAGCATAAAAAGTTTGTCGATGACCAACCGGCATGGCTCAGTGGTTGAGCGTCGACCTATGCACCAGGAGGTCACAGTTTAATTCCTGGTTGGGCCACATGCCCAGGTTGTGGGCTCCATCCCCAGTGGGGAACGTGCAGGAGGCAGCTGATCGATGATTTTCTCTCATCATTGATGTTTCTATCTCTCCCTCCCTTTCCCTTCCTCTCTGAAATCAATAAATATATATTAAAAGTTTGTTGATAAGGTTTTAGACTCCACATTACAACTAACCTTTAAGATTATTCTACCACTTACCAAGTTTTGTTATCACATCAAAGAAGAATATCCACAATTAATGCAAAATATATTAAAACGAGAGGCCTGTTGCATGAAATTCGTGCACGGGGTGGGTGGGAGGGTGTCCCTCAGCCCAGCATGCACCCTCTCCAATCTGGGACCCCTTGAGAGATGTCTGACCTAAACGGGCAGTCGGACATCCCTCTCACAATCCAAGACTGCTGGCTCCCAACCACTCACCTGCATGCCTGCCTGATTGCCCATAACCGCTTCTGCCTGCCAGCCTGATCACCCCCTAACCACTCCCCTGCCTGCCTGACTGACGCCTAACTGTTCCCCGGCCAGCCCAATTGCCCCTAACTGCCCTCCCCTGCAGGCCTGGTCACCCATAACTGCCCTCTCCTGCCAGTCTGGTCACCCCTAACTGTCCTCCCCTGCAGGCCTGGTCACCCCCAACTGCCCTCCCCTGCTGGCCCGGTCACCCCTAACTGCCTTCCCCTGCTGGCCTGGTCACCCTTAACTGCCCTCCCCTGCAGGCCTGGTCACTCCCAACTGCCCTCCCCTGCAGGCCTGGTCCCTCCCAACTTCCCTCCCCTGTAGGCCTGGTCACCCCAAACTGCCCTCCCTTGTAGGCCTGGTCACCCCCAACTGCCCTCCCCTGCTGGCCATCTTGTAGTGGCCATCTTGTGTCCACATGGGGGCAGTCATCTTTGACCACATGGGGGCGGCCATCCTGTGTCTTGGAGTGACAGTCAATTTGCATATTACTCTTTTATTAGATAGGACTAGAGGCCTGGTGCACGAAATTCATGCATAGGAGTGTGTGTCCCTCAGCCCAGCCTGCACCCTCCTCAATCTGGGACTCCTCAAGGGATGTCCTACAGCCGGTTTAGGCCCGATCCCAGTAGGCCAGACATCCCTCTCACAATCCAGGACTGCTGCCTCCCAACTGCTCCCCTGCCTGCCTTCCTGATTGCCCCTAACTGCTTCTGCCTGCCAGCCTGATCACTCCCTAACCACTTCCCTGCCAGCCTGATTGCCCCTAAATGCCCTCCCCTCAGGCCTGGTCACCCCTAACTGTCCTCCCCTGCCAATCTGGTCACCCCTAACTGTCCTCCACTGCAGGCCTGGTCCCCGCAAACTGCCCTTCCCTGCAGGCCCAGTCGCCCCCAACTTCCCTCCTCTGCCCTCCCCTGCAGGCTTGATCGCCCCCAACTGCCCTCCCTTGCAGGCCTGGTCCCTCCCAACTGCCCTCTCCTGCTGGCCATCTTGTGGTGGCCATCTTGTGTCCACATGGGGGCAGCCATCTTTGACCACATGGGGTCAGCCATCTTGTGTGTTGGAGTGACGGTCAATTTGCATATTACTCTTTTATTAGATAGTAGAGGCCTGGTGCATGGGTGGGGGCTAGCTGGTTTGCCCTGAAGGGTGTCCTGGATCAGGGTGGGGGTTCCCTTGGGGCATGGGGCGGCCTGGGCGAGAGGCCTGTGGTGATTTGCAGGCAGGCCACGCCCCCCCCAGGCGCCCAAGTGGAGGCCCTGGGATCTGGGATTTATTTATCTTCTATAATTGAAACTTTGTAGCCTTGAGCAGAGGCCATGGCCGGCCAGGAAGTTTGGCTTCCTCCATCGCCGGGGAAACCCAAGCCTCCTGCTCGCTCTGTGGCCGCAGCCATTTTTGTTGGGATTTATTTATCTTCTATAATTGAAACTTTGTAGCCTTGAGTGGAGGCCTGGACTGGCCAGGGTGTGCAGGAAGCTTGGCTTCCTCCATTGCCAGGGGAAACCCAAGCCTCCTGCTCGCTCCGTGGCTGCAGCCATCTTTGTTGGGTTAATTTGCATACTCGCTCCTGATTGGCTGGTGAGCATGGCTTGTGGGTGTAACGGAGGTACGGTCAATTTGCATATTACTATTTTATTAGATAGGATAACCCTCTCATTCTCAACTACGTATCTATGTGAAACAAGATTTTTTTTTTCATATCCTTCAAATAAGACATATTTTAAGAGATTGGACATAGAAGCAGTTATAAGAACACACCTGCCTTCAGTTAGATTAGGCATTAAAGAGATTAGCAAAAAATGTAAAACTGTGTCACTCCTCACAACTTTTTTGTTTTAATAAACAGCTATTTTTCATTAATATTTTCATCTGTGATAAATGTAATGGGTTTTATTATTATTATAGTAAATGACTTAATAAATTAGTAATTCTTAAAAATTCCTAAGTTTTAATTTTTAGCTTGGTAAAAAGTTATTGGGGCCCTTAATAAATTTTAAGAGTGTAAAAGGGTTTCAAGGCCAAAAAGCTTGAGAATCACTGTTTTACAATATTCTAAAGCTGATTTCAAAATAAACCAACTTCCTTTCAAAGCCCAATCTGAACTCAGCTTCTTCAGGGACAAAGCCAGTCCTCAGTGGTGACTTGCTCCTCTCAGTGAGTACCCTTGAGTGGCATGTTCTCAGTACCCACCAGCTCCCTAATGTCTTGAAAATCTGTGTGCATACATCTTCTCTCCCCAACTAGGTTCCACACATTTGGGGCGTGAGACCATGTATGAAACATCTGTCACAGCACCTGGCCCACAAAAGTGCCTCAGATAGGAAAGACTAAGATGACAACACCAGTTTTGTAGATTAACACTGAAAAAAAATCTGATAAAGCTATAGGCTTACCTTTGCCAGGGGAAACTGAAAAAGAAAAATTTTAGCTGAGACTGGAAGCACACAGCTCAGGAATGAACTGGACAATTGACCCCTAGACATGTACACTACTGCCACTATGGATAGCTGCTGCAGAAACAAATGATAAAGCAAATCAACTCAACTCAGTAGCTCTTCCTGCTCAGGGGAACTCCTACTTCAACCCCTCTCAGGGAACCTCAGAAGCCTCCCCAACCCCCTCCTTCCTCCTTCACATTTCCTTCAGAGGAAAGGACTTGGTGTGGGTTTGAGAACAGGGGTGGCCCCTGCCTGAGGGCCTTCCTGCAAGATCCACAAACAACCTGACGCCCGCAAAAAGACAGACACATGGGCTCAGCACCCTGTTTGGCAACAGGAAAACCTGCTGGGTGTTAAAGGCGGAGAAAGGGAAGTGAAGCCCATAAACAGCTACTGGAACCATTAAAACTTGGAGATTAAAACAAATCAGGCAGGAGCCCCATGTTACCTGGCCCCCAGCAGGGACCCCATCACAGCCCAGCCTCCCAAATAGTTGGGACAATGAACACTGAATTCCCTGGAGCTCCCCTGAGAATTTGTAAAACCTGCCAGGCATCCAGAGAACAGGGAAACAGCAATGGGAAGCCCAGAGCATTGTTCAGACTCTGGTAAGGACCCACTACCTCAGCAGAGATGGAAGAAACAATTCTGTGTATTATGCCCAGCTCTCATATATGCCAGCAAATACCAACCCACGAGACAGGGATTGATTCTGTTTTTTTACTATCATCCTTTCCCAAGTGCCGGTACTGTGCCTGCCACATAGAAGACACTCAAAAATGTTTAATGCACAAATGAGAGGGAATGATGAACACCATCTTTGTGGCCTGGCATCTATATGGGCAGAGAGAAAGTGTGTGCATTTATTCATTCAACAAATATTTACATAGCATCTTCTATGCCAGATACTGTCCTAGACACAATAGGAAACAAAATAAGTCCCTGTCCTTGTGGAGTTTATGTTTAGTGGTTGTAAAGGTGAAAATCTCAATGCTCCCCCCAAAACTATGTTAACTCAGAGACATTCAATAATTGTTTAGTAACCATCTGCTATGTGCAAGTGATGAGTGCCAGACACTATGACAGGCACCTGGGATCTGGGACTCAGTCCTACTGAAATTATGTCATCTTCTAGGCCGGGACCCTAACTCTGAATGTGTGTGTCAGCTGTTAGAGGCCCCTGAGTAAGGAGAATGCGATTACCTCTTTGGTGCATCTGTCCTCATCTGTCGGTGAGCAGAAGCCACTGCGTGAGTACCACGTACATGCCCAAAACACCACACAACACTGCAGGATAGAAAGAAACCCAACATCTTTAGCTGAGAAGTGCCGGGGTCAGAAAAGCAGCTCTAATATCTATAATAATAAAAGCGTAATATGCTAATTAAACCAGATGTCCTTCTGGACGAAGCAAGGGAAGCCCAGGTCCTGGTTGCCTGCTGGCAGCCGTAGGGAAGCCCGGGTCGTGGGTGCCAGAGGGAAGCCAGTGCCGGCAGCCGGGGGAAAGAAGGCCTACTCTTGCACGATTTTCATGCATCGGGCCTCTAGTGTTATAATAAAACACTAGACACGTGCCCAGGTTGTGGGCTTGATCCCCAGTAGGGGCATGCAGGAGGCAGCCAACCAATATTTCTTTCTCATCAATGTTTCTATTTCTCTCTCTTCCTTCCCCTCTCTCTAAAATCAATAAAAACATATTTTAAAAAAATAAACAGTAGGGCTCCAAGAGTGCTCCTAAGGCAAGCTGGCTCCTCCTCTGTCCCTCACACACCCACCCTGAGATGTTGTTATTCTGAGCCTAAGTAGCAAACATTTCCCAATCCTGGAAGTAGTCTGCTCATTTCCAAGTAAGAAGACACTGGCTCTGCTGATTGTACCAGGGTGGGGCAGAGGAGCTGGCAAGATGAAGGAGGTGCTAGAGCCCAACACTTCCGATCGTTAACAACTCATAAATGAAGATGCCCTGAGTCATGCTTGATTCCTTGACCAAAGCCCCATGGAGACAGGACTGGGGTCACACCCCAATCACCAGCCTCTGAGCTATGAAGGCCAGGAACTATCCACCAAGCGAGAAGACCCGCATGTCTGAAATCTGAGGCAATGGGACATTTCCTCCCTGCCAGACTCAAGCAAGTGCCCAGCTCCCCTCTGACACAGTGTAACTCAGCTGCTTCAAGTAGCTCCTCCCCCTAGATCCAAAGGCACAGAAAAATGCTCAGGACATCAAGCCATCTACAAGCAGCAGCCACTGGGCAATCTGGGACAAACGGCACAGACAAGGGCATCACGCACAGAACTTCTGACGTGACACAAACGAGAGCCTGGCAGGACAGACGAAGTCCATGGAGATGCTACGTGGGAAGGAAGAAGAGTGTTCCCGGCATGGAACTGCTGGGCTGTAGGGCAGCTCCTGGCATTTCCAGGAGGGCCCACAATTTAGCCTCCCAGATGTCAGGAAACACCCTGGCAGGGGAGTCTCAGGGACAGGACAGAGCTGAAGCCTTTAGAAGAGCCAGGTCCAACGCCTCCTGAGAGAGAGGAGCTGCAGTCCCAGGACACGCCAGCATCCGCAGGCCCTGAAGCAGGGGCCTAGTAGCTTCCCAGGCCAGCATCCAACACTGGCTGTTCTCTCACCTGGTCGGGGGAAGGGGTCTGAGGGACCACAGGTGGAGTTGGCAGTTCTTCCTCAGTGGGCTGAGGCACACCCCAAAGGAAAAGGTAGTGGTGGGGAGGCAGGGAGAAAGGCAGCCAAACAAGAGTGGTTTAGTATACTTAGTCCATTCAACTAGAAGTGATGGGCTACACCATCTGTAGATAATGTCAGAGGCCTGTCTGCTCACACCTTGGAAAGAGGCAGGCTGACCCTGGCTCTGTAAAAATCACTAAACGGGAACTTGGTGACTGACCATCATAACCACCCACGTAGAAAACGACAGCATGAACAACCTGCAAGAAGCTACCCGGCCTGGCTGCCGGTGCCCAAGCTGCTCCACAAGGACGGGGCTAGACCTCTTCTCAAGCCCCAGCACCCACCACCTCGGTGGGGAGTGCAGGTGAGCAAAGACAGAGTAGCAGCAAACGGCTCAGAGTCAGGTAAAATCCTTGGGAGCCAGAGATTAGACTAAATTACTGCCAAACCCACAACCTCAACTTCATTAGAATGACCCATTAAAATCCTGCTTTTCATAGGAACAAGGGACCCCTTTTGGGTCCATTCTGCCCAAATTCCCCCCAACTGCTGCTTAAGAGGGGTCTCAGGGGTCAGTGGAAAGGGGACTGGCTCAGCCATCCTCGATCCTATTTCTTTCACAGAAAAGTTCAGTGCACAAGAGGATTCCAAAACTTGGCCTAGCTAGTTCAGTTGGCTCTCCACCAAAGCCCCTGAAAGTTGCCAATTCTGTGTCCAATTCTGGCTCAAAGACAGAGAGCACGATCCTCAAAAGAGAAGACCTAGAAACCCAGAGCCACGTGAAACAACAGGCCCTCATTTCTAAACGTGAGAGTGGGTCACGCCTTCTGAATCTTCCAAGACCAGACTGGGCAGAAACAGAGGGTATGTTATTTCCTGACGATCTCTCTAGGGTACCAACTCCAAATAAAGGAGTTCAAAAGGAAGACATCTGAAAACCACTTTCTGCCTGGCAAGAAGGTTAAGTACCCAGACACACCTCAAAGGCGGTGGGCTCTCTGGCCCCAGACAGAATCGTCCCCGTGACTAGAAGCGATTAAGTTCTTGACACAGTCTAACTAATGTCGTCCCAGACTGCCTGGGCAGACAGTGACCTGACATTTGATGTAACGCCCGGGCAAAGGGAACAGAACTTAATGTCAACTTCCCTCTTGGATCCACAGGAAATTAAGCTCCCAAGGAAAATGGAGGGAGAAACTTCAAAAGAAGCTGCTCAGTGAGTGACAAAAATCAGAGGCCCTGACAATCAGTGGATCAGAGACGCACGAGGGAAAATCAGCAGCTGGTTCAAGCCATCAACAGCAAAAGGGACAGATGTCTGCCAGCCCTAAGCTATCAGGCGGCAATTTGTTTAAAACTCCAACGGGAAAAATATTGTCTGGAGTCAGTACAGAGGGAAAAGGTTGAGAACCACAGTCATTCTTGGAGCATATCTTCTGGAGACTCCCCTTAGCTCTCTGGGATGAGGCACAGGTCAGAGGGTGGGAGTCGGGGCTGCGATGGGCTGGGGTATCACGATTTAAATGTGTTCAGTACATCCAGAGTGGAAAGACACACAGCCCTGTTTCCTGGAAGGGGAAAAGGGTTGGATGAGGCCTGCAGCTACCCCTGGCGCACGCCCAACTCAGCGGCCAGTCTCTTCCCAAGGGTTCCTGGAAGTCAACAGGCCCATAAAGAAGAAGTATTAAAGCTGAGATTAGAAGAATGATCTACAAATTGCACATCATCCCTGATGCAACATCCCAGTAAATTCTCCCACAAAGACATAACCTGCTATTGACCTCAGACATTCAGCTCCTTACTTCAATCGGGGACTGAACGCCCTCACCCCACTAATATCTCCACTGCGGGTCAAGGGGAAAGCTCAGTAGTGTGTGAGCTAATGCTTCTCCCTGAGGCAGAGGCAAGGCCCTGGGAGGGAAGGGGAGGTAGGTGACAAGGCTAAGAAGGAAATCAAAGAGAGGGGCAAAAACAGGGCCTGTGAGGGGAGCCGGGACAGGAGAGGCTTAGGCAGACAGGTAAGCAGCACGGGCTGAAAAAGCCTGTAACACCGCGAGGGAGATGAGGAGGAGCCCCAATACTGAGAGGGGCAGGCAGCGGGGACGGAGGGGACAGGGATGGAAAAGAGCAAAGGCTGAGGGCAAGGATGGAAGGACGAAGGCCGGAGACAAGGATAGCCAGGGGGCAGGGAAGATTCCCCGACGAGACCCCGGGTAGAGGGCAAAGCATCTGGGGACACCAGAGAAGAGACGAAGGAAGGTCAGAGGCCAGGGTGGGGAGTGGGAAACAACCCGAGCCAGAGCCCGGGCTCTCCCCACTGAAGCGGGAGGAGACGGGGCCACGAGGCCCAAGTGGGGTCACAGTCGGGTGGGGAGGCCTGCAGCTGGGCTCAGACGGCGGTGAAGGTCCCAGGAGCTGGGCACAGGGGCGCCAGGCAGCAACGGACCACCGCAGACCGGCCCGAGTCCGAGCGTCGGGAAGCGACGGCGGCTCGGTCCCCGGACCCCGGCTGCTGTCCCCTCCCCACTCCCCTCGGGGCCTGGCGTCCCGGCCGCGTGGGCCGCCTCGGCCCGGACCTGCCGCTTACCTCCGCTGCGTGCCGACCCGCCTCCCCGACCCGGACTGACCTGCCCCGGCCGCCTCTCGCGCCGCCGCCGCCGTCCCGCAGGCTCCTCCGGCTCCTGCCAAAACTTTTCCCATTAATCCCCAGCTCCGCGGCGGCCGGGCGTCACACGCAGCGCCGCCCCGCCCCGCCCCCGCGGGCGTGACGTCACCGCGCAGCTCGGCTTCACCCACGCCCCTTTCCGCCCGAGCCGGCCAATCACCGCGCCCCCTGGAGGCTCCGCTGATCCTGCCACTCCGCCCACCGCACGCCGCTCTGGCCGCTGCAGCGCCCTCTGGTGCGGGATGCGGCCCGGGCCGCTTAGGGAGGAGGGGAGGGAGGTCCAGGCCAGTGAAACAAGTCTAGCAAGTCTATCCCAAGCTGGAAGGGAACTCGGGGTCATCTGGCACAGCCTCCTCATCCTCCAGTGAAGAGAAGGTGCGTGACTTGGTGTAGGAAGCAACAGAACCCGAATCTTCAGACTCCAGACTCCACTGGAGGAGATGGTGCTGCTTGTAACTTTAATAGAAGGACTTTCCTCCCTCGAGAGGCTTCTGCAATAGGAATTGATGGTTCTGGGCTTCTTACCTATCTTCCCATGAGCTTATCGAATACGCTTGCCCACATAAGCGGGGAGCATCCTCCCTACCGTTGAAGAAAATTTCGTTCTCGCTTCTAAGCCAGGTCTTTAGGGTCTGGAAGGGACCTGTTGTCCCAGCCTGTGCTTTCAGATATACCATACAAAGGTACCTAGCCGCTGGGAGGCAGTCTGGTGGAGGGAGCTGGGCTTGTCATCTTGACTCATGAGTATATGATCAATGGGTCACTTCCTCCTCTTCACCATCTTTAAAGATCACCCCTCCCCTCTCCCATACACTCCTCAGGCCACACCCTCAGATATCTGGATGGTAGAACTATTGAGTGATTTTTTTTCTTTCTTTCTGCTTCTCTTTTTATTTTCTATTCTTTAAAAATGAATATGCATTGCTTTTGTAATTCAGATGTCAACCTCCTTGCCCTTTCAGATTGAAGTAAGAATGGATTGTGTAGGTCAAAACCTTCCCTAAGATTTCTGCAAGGTTCTGAGGATTCATATTCTCCTAAATCTCTCTGCTTCTGGGCTCCTGCTTCAGCCAGGCTATTGCAATACCACAATTCAGAAATACAGAGCGGAACCCTCCCTGGGGACTCCCCCTCGCTCCCCACCTTCTTCCCACACAAAACATTCACGGGTATAGAAGTCATTATGATACTCTGGGCCCTGAGGCAGGGTCAAATGACACTTTACAAACAGTTTGAACTCACACAGCTGGCATTCTTTAAAGTTCTTTCCCATCCCCAATTGAGGTTTTCTTTTCTTTTTTAAGGAAGGTTTTATAGTTTAAAAATATAGTTTAGGTTTTGATAAAAGGTTGTAAATATTCTGAGATTCTACACAAATAATTATATGGCTTTAAGAATTCATACATTTGGGCAGCAAAATATCAGACACATGTCGTATCAATATCTTTACCCATACAGCTCCTAGGCCAATGGAAACTAAGGAGAAAATAAACAAATGGGACTACATCAAAATAAAAAGCTTCTGCACAGCAAAAGAAACCATCAACAACACAACAAGAAAGCCCACTGCATGGGAGAATATATTTGCCAATGTTATCTCATTAGAGTTTAATCTCCAAAATGTATAGGGAACGCATACATGTTAACAAAAGGAAGATAAACAATCCAATAAAAAATGGGCAAAGGACTTAAATAGACACTTTTCAAAAGTGGACATACAGAAGGCCAAGACATATGAAAACACGCTCAAAATCACTAATTATCTGAGAGATGCAAATCAAAACGACAACAAGGTACCATCTCACACCTGTCAGAATGGCTATCATCAACAAATCAACAAATGACAAGTGCTGGCAAGGATGCGGAGAAAAAGGAACCCTCGTGCACTGCTGGTGGGAATGCAGACTGGTGCAGCCACTGTGGAGAACAGAATGGAGTTTCCTCAAAAAATTAAAAATGGAACTACCATTTATTTCACCTAATAATTCCAGTTCTAGGAATATATTCCAAGAATCCAGAAACACCAATCAGAAAAGACATATGCACCCCCATGTTCATAGCAGCACAATTTACAATAGCTAAGATTTGGAAACAGCCTAAGTGCCCAACAGCAGATGAGTGGGTTAAAAACAGTGGTACATCTACACAATGGAAGACTACGCTGCTGTAAAAAAGAAAGAACTCTTACCATTTGCAACAGCATGGATGGATATGGAGAGCATTATGCTAAGTGAAATAAGCCAGTTGGAGAAAGCTAACTATCACATGATCTCACTCATTTGTGGAATATAATGAACAACATAAACTGATGAACAAAAACAGATCCAGAGACAGAGAAGCATCGAACAGATGTCAAACTTCAGAGGGAAGGCGTGTGTGGGGGGGGGGGGGAGGGGGGTGTTAAGAGATCAACCAAAAGACTTGTATGTATGCATATAAGCATAACCAATGGACACAGACACTAAGGGGGTGAGGACATGTGCTGGGGAGGTGGGGGTGGCCAGGGAGAGGTCAATGGGGGAAAAAGGAGACTTATGTAATATTATATGTAATACTTTAAACAATAAAGAATATTTTTAAAAGAATAATGAATGGATAATTTTTTTTTTTTAAAGAATTCATACATTTGGCCCTGCCCAGTGTGGCTCAATTGGTTGGAGCATCATCCTGTACACCAGAAGGTGACAAGTTTGATTTCCGGTCAGGATACATACCCAGGTTACGGGTTCTATCCCTCAAACTAATTGATGTTCCTCTCTCTAAAAAAAAAGAAAAAAGAACTGATACATTTGTTGCCTTTCTATAATACATACACCTTCTTCATCCTATCTAATAAAAGAGTGATATGCAAATTAACCATCACTCTGCTACACCCACCAGCCACGCCCACCAGCCAATCAGGAACGAATATACAAATAAACCCAACCAAGATGGCTATGGCCACAGAGAGCAGGAGGGAGGCTTGGGTTTCCCTGGCAATGGAGGAAGCCAAGCTTTCCGCCTGCCCTTGCCAGCCTAGGCCTCCACTCAAGTCTACAAAGTTTCAATGATAGAAGATACATAAATCCAAACAGAAATGGCTGCCACCATGGAGCAAGCAGAAGGCTTGGCTCCACTCCAGGCTACAAAGTTTCAGTTGTAGAAGAAAAATAAGCCCCAGATACCAGGGCCTCCGCTTGGGTCACCAGGGGGCGTGGCCAGCCTGCAAACCACCATAGGCCCCTCGCCCAGGCTGCCCCATGCCCCAAGGGAATCCCCACCCTGATCCAGGACATCCTTCAGGGCAAACCAGCCGGCACCCACCCATGCACCAGGCCTCTATCCTATCTAATGAAAGAGTAATATGCAGATTGACCATCATTCCAACACACAAGATGGCTGCGCCCATGTGGTCAAAGATCCTGCCCCCATGTGGACACAAGATGGCCACCGTAAGATGGCCAGCAGGGGAACGCAGTTGGGAGGGACCAGGCCTGAAAGGAAGGGCAGTTGAAGGTGATCAAGCCTGCAGGGAAGGGCAGTTAGGGGTGACCAGGCCTGCAGAGGAGGGAAGTTGGGGGAGACCAGGCCTGCAGGGAAAGGCAGTTGGGAGGGACCCAGGCCTGTGGGGGAGGGCAGTTAGGGGCAAACAGGTTGGCAGGGGAGCAGTTAGGCATCAATCAGGCTGGCAGGGGAGTGGTTAGGGGGTGATCAGGCTGGCAGGCAGAGTGGTTAGGGGCAATCAGGAAGGCAGGCAGGCGAGCAGTTGGGAGCCGGCAGTCCTGGATTGTGAGAGGGATGTCCCAGATTGGAGAGGGTGCAGGTTGGGCTGAGGGACACCCCCCCACCCCATGCACAAATTTCGTGCACCGGGCCTCTAGTATATAATAAAAGCATAGTATGCTAATTAGACTGGATGTTCTTCTGGACAGCCTTCCATCCTTCCGGACGAAGCCAGGGCTGTGAGGGAAGCTGGTGCTGGCAGCCGGGGGAAGGAAGGCCTACTATTGCATGAATTTCGTTCATCGGGCCTCTAGTATATATATATAATTGATTTCAGAGAGGAAGGGAGAGTGAGAGAGAGCTAGAAATATCAATGATGAGAGAGAATCATTGATCAGCTGTGTCCTGCACTCCCCACACCAGGACAACCCGATCAAGCCTGCAACCTGATCAAGCCCGCAACCCGGGCACATGCCCTTGACTGGAATGAAACCTGGGACTCCTCAGTCTACAGGCCGATGCTCTATCCACTGAGCCAAACCGGCTAGGGCCCTTCTTCCTTTCAAGTAGGTGTAGGTAAGACTTGTCAACATGATCAATTCCCCAACTGGGGTTTTCTAACTGGCCCTTCACCCCTTAGGGCCTGGCCTTTTCCCAAATCACTACCTCTCCTCTCTAGTCTTTATCCCACCCTCTCCAGAGAAAAAAACAAATTCCTCTTGCTTTCTAGGCAGAGACATCTTAGCTACATCTCTCTTTTTTTTAATGTTATTTATTTTTTAAATATGTTTTTATTTTTTAATATATTTTTTTATTTCAGAGAGGAAGGGTGAGGGAGAGAGAGATAGAAACATCAATGATGAGAGAGAATCATTGATCAGCTGCCTCCCGCATGCCCCACACCAGGGATCGAGCCCACAACCCAGGCATGTGCCCCCACCAGGAATTGAACTGTGACCTCCAGGTTCATAGCTTGAAGCTCAACCACTGAGCAACACCAGCTGGGCTATTTTTATTGATTTTAGAGAGAGAGGGAGAAGGAGAGAGAAACATCGATTGGGAATTGAACTGGCAACCTTTTGGTGCATAAGCCAATGCTCAGCCAACTGAGCCACACCAGCCAGGGCTTAGCTATATTTCTTTATTGCAAGGTTTCCTGTCAACACTCATGCCCTAAAGATCTCACTCTCTACCCCTAACAGGCTTATTTCCCCTAATAAAGAGAGTTCTCTCCCTAAAAGAAATTCCGGGAGCACTGTGGAGATGCTACATTTCCACCTCATTTCACTTTTATATTTAAAAGGATACATACCCAGATTGAGAGTTCGGTCCCAGTCGTGTGGGAGACAACTAATTGATGTTTCTCTTTCACATCAATGGTTCTCTCTCTGTCTCCTTCTCTCTTCCAATAAAGTCAATAAAAACATATTTTCAAATACAGTTACGAAGAAAACATTTCTTTAAAACAAAATGATGCCCATAAAGATTTGGTTAAAAAGTGGGAAATGTTATGATCTGATTTTCAGTGGACATAAAGCAGGATCTGATGATATGTATAGCATATATAGATATCATTTGGAAAATTAAAAAAAAATAGAAAAAACTGGGAGGAAGCACACACTAAAATGTTATCAGCAGTTGTCTTTGGGTGGGGGTTCTGTGAGTTTTTATCTTTTTTTTTTTCAATTCACTGATTTTTAATTTCCATTTCCTGATTTACTAAGGAGTAAAGGTGAGAATCATCCAACTGATGACAAAATAGAATAAGAAAACAGGATAAATGGCAAGGGCTTTTCGGTTTGGAGGCTGGCTGTCAGCAAGAAAAGCTGTAGAGACTACTATAGACCAGGCAAACATCACGATCACCACAAAAAGCCGGACTATGAAGTTTATTGGTCCTGGCTTGGCCAAAAGTACCAGCTGGCAAACCAGCAATGCCACTGTCGAGGGAAGTATACAATAACCCAGCACACAGAGGCTCTGAAAGAAAGGTATGTTTCCTCCAAGAAGTTTTGAGTTGAGGGTGATGGTAACTGCACCAAACCAGATAATGACAAACACTTCTGCAAACTGGGGCCCTCCATCATTTTCATGATCTGCAGAGCCTCTTTGAAGCATTAGTGCGCGTGTCACACAAAGGACCAAAGGGCCCCATAAATCCCAGTCTCTCAAGAGAGTATTACTTTTCCTTGAGTACAAAACATGCAGGAATTTTTTCCCAACAGCTTTTAGATCAGCATCTGAAAGACACACAAAATGGTACTCTGAACCGATTCATTTAATGTGGAGCTGTCAAATTCCCGAATGTGAGATCTCATAGGAATGGTGATTTCTCCTTCCACCGGGATGTCTTGTGAGACAGACATTTCTGAAAGGCCTCAAACCTGCCGAAACCGGTTTGGCTCAGTGGATAGAGTGTCAGCCTGCGGACTCAAGGGTCCCAGGTTCGATTCCGGTCAAGGGCATGTACCCTGGTTGCGGGCACATCCCCAGTAGGGGGTGTGCAAGAGGCAGCTGATGGATGTTTCTCTCTCATCGATGTTTCTGACTCTCTATCCCTCTCTCTTCCTCTCTGTAAAAAATCAATAAAATATATTAAAAAAAAAAAAAAAAAAAAGAAGCTGAAAGGCCTCAAACCACGGTCCCTTCGGTCGCAGATCCCCAGCTCACCAGGGGCCTGGGCGATGTTGTACCCCGGTCTCCAGGAGACTCTGCCACCTCCGCCATCTTGGCCCTCCTGCTCCCGGGTCCGAGCTTTTATCTTTCTCTATTTTTTTCATAATGGAAACAGGATTTGTTTTTTAGGCACAAAAAGAAAAATCTTCCTTATATTGAGGAAAAATTTGTATCCGCTGGTTATCCTACCCAGTAGTCTTAGTTCTAGTCCTCGAAGGTGCACTAAGTCAAACTGTTTTCCATATCAGAGTCCTTTTGATGTTTGATCCCACTCACCTATATTTTTTCTTCTTAGGCTACAACATCCCTCGTTCCTCATATAAAATGGCCATACTGTAAGGTGACCAGACGTCCCGCTTTTGGCGGGACAGTCCCGATTTTTAACAATTTGTCCCGCGTCCCGCGGCATTTTTAAAAAAGTCCCGATTTTTGGAAAGAATGCACGACAAGCTAGGGAACGGCGGGAGAACGGGAAGGGAATATACGGTTTTCGGCGGCCATGTGGCTATTTAGCCAGGATATGAGTTTTATATTATTTTTGTTAATTTTATAATGTTAAACTTTAATAATAACAAATAATTGTTGAGAACTGATTATCGAGAACTGCTTATCGAAGTTCGCATTGTTGATCAGTTGTTAGAATTCGACCACCATTGTTTGGACTTAATGAACAATGGCCATTTTTGGGATTGGCAACGACGGAAACACTTTTGTAACTGTCTCTCAGACGATACACATCGTACTTCGTGCTAGTAAGCTAGTTAAACAAGTGATGTCATTACAAATCAGCTATTCAGATAATTTAGGTAAGTAATTTATTTGTTTATTTCATAAATACATAAATTTTCTTGAATTTAGCAGACAGTACTCATATTATTTATATTTTATAGTGGCGGCAAAAAGTCTAGCGCTGACCTTGAAAGTGACACTTACGACTTATGTTACGGCAAATTCATGACCTTTTAAACAACGACAGCAATCTACTAAAAAAAATTCACTCAAATGAGAAATATGCCAAAGAATAAAATAATACTATACATAATTTTTTATTTATTATACTAGAGGCCCGGTGCACGAAATTTGTGCACGGAGGGGGGTTGTCCCTCAGCCCAGCCTGTATCCTCTCCAATATGGGACCCCTTGAGGGATTGGGCCTAAACGGGCAGTCGGACATCCCTCTCACAATCCAGGACTGCTGGCTCCCAACTGCTTGCCTGCCTGCCTGCCTGATTGCCCCTAACTGCTTCTGCCTGCCAGCCTGATCATCCCCTAACCACTCTGCTGCCAGCCTGTTTGCCCCCAACTTCCCTCCTCTGCCGGCCTGGTCACCCCTAACTGCCCTCTCCTGCAGGGTTGATCACCTCCAACTGCCCTCCCTTGCAGGCTTGGTCCTTCTCAACTGCCCTCTCTTGCAGGCAGGGTGCCTCCCAACTGCCCTCCCTTGCAGGCCGGGTGCCTCCCAACTGCCCTCTCCTGCTGGCCATCTTGTGGTGGCCATCTTGTGTCCACATGGGGGCAGCTATATTGTGTGTTGCAGTGATGATCAATCTGCATATTACTCTTTTATTAGATAGGATAGAGGCCTGGTACAGGGGTGGGGGCCAGCTGGTTTGCCCTGAAGGGCATCCTGGATCAGGTGGGGGTTCCCTTGGGGCGTGGGGCGGCCTGAGCAAGGGGCCTGTGGTGGTTTGCAGGCCGGCCACGCCCCCTGGCAACCCAAGCGGAGGCCCTGGTATCTGGAATTTATTTTCCTTCTACAATTGAAACTTTGTAGCCTGGAGCGGAGCCAAGCCTAGGGCTCCCTCCGAGGCCAGCAGCCATTTGTGTTGGGGTTATAATTGAAACTTTGTTGCCTTAAGTGGGTGGGCCCGGCCAGGGTGTGCGGAAAGCTTTGCTTCCCCTGTTGCCAGCGGCAACCCTGGCCTGCTCTCTCAAGCTCCATTCTGCCGCCATTTGTTTGAATTTGTTTACCTTCTATAATTGAAACTTTGTAGCTTGAGTGGAGGCTTAGGCCTGGCAAGGGCAGGCGGAAAGCTTGTCTTCCTCTGTTACCTAGGAAACCTTGCTCTCTGTGGCTGTAGCCATCTTGGTTTGGGTTAATTTGCATACTCACTCTGATTGGATGGTGGGTGTGGCTTGTGGGCGTGACTTGTGGTGTGTCAGAGGTGTGGTCAATTTGCATATTTGTCTATTATTAGATAGGATTTGTAAATTGTACTTATGTTGAAATTTAAAAATATATATTACAATGCTATTTTTGTGTTCTATGAAAATTTTTGTTGCTCCATATAGACCAAATTTTAATCAAGAACCCCTCCTCCCCCCGGTCAATGGTGTCCCGCTTTACCAATGTTAAAATCTGGTCACCTTGCCATAGTGCCTTTTGCCATCCAGATTGCCGGCCTCAGAATGTGCCAGTTTATGTATATCCATCCTCTTCTAGGCTTTCCTTGGTTTGGGCCTCCTAACTTCTGAGTCCCCTACCCAAGTTTGGGGAATCTCCCACTTTAGAAGCTCAAAGGGTCCGGCATTTGCTTCCAGCCTCCTTTGCAGCTAAGGCACAGCCACGTGACCGAGGCTCCACCAATCAGACACACTGGAAACTGGGAAGATGAGGCAGTGGGCAGCACAAATAATCCACTCAGGTAAGAGGCAGAGCAGCAGCTCCACCTAACTTCCTGTTGTAAGAAGCAGCAGTTGTAAGAGCAGAGTCCAGCACTGCTGACATCAGCCACAGAAGCAGCAGCGTCTGCACCTAGAGGTGGTGGCAGCTGGGGTGTCTTCATAAAGACAGTGCCATGATCTTTGGTATTGTTCCTCACTATACAGCCTCCAAACTGTCTCTTTCATCCCCCCCAATTACTTTTTTTAAAAATATATATATATTTTTTATTAATTTCAGAGAGGAAGGAAGTGGGAAAGAGAGACAGAAACATCAATGGTGAGAGAGAATCACTGATTGGCTGCCTCCTGCACGCCTCCCACTGGGGATCGAGCCTGCGACCCAGGCATGTGCCCTTGACTGGAATTGAACCCGGGACCCTTCAGTCCACAGGCTGATGCTCTATCCACTGAGCAAAACCAGCTAGGGCCACACTTAAGAGTGTGAATCTCGCTTCCCACCCCTGAAATATGCATCATGATATACCGGTAGCTTTGTTTCATGACACTTTAGATTATAACGAGGCTCTTTGCAACAGAATTTGGTGTACTTGCAAAAGACATGAACTTTGATACCAGACAAGCACATAAGTTCCAGGAGGGCAGGGGCTCTATGTTTTGTTCTGTGTCATGTAGCCAGCATCTAGCACGATATCTGGCATATAGTAAAGGCTTAATTGTTTTGTTGTGTTTTTTTTTTTTGTATCTTTATTGTTGAAAGTATTACAGATATTCCCTTTTTTTTCCCTATTGACCTCTTCGACCCTACACCCGCCCCCCCCACCCCAGGCCTTTGCCACATTATTGTCTGTGTCCATGGGTTGTGCATATATGTATATAACTCAGTGATACAGTTATGTGCTTTAGATTTTAAAATCCAGGATAAACTGTATAAATTGTTGGTTTTTTTAATTGATTATGGTATCACATAATTGTCCTCATCCCTCCTTCCCACCGCAAACCCCTCCCCGCATATGCCCCCACCCCCCTGTTGTCCGTGATCATTGGTTAGGCTTATATGCATGCATATAAGTCCTTTGGTTGATCTCTCCCCCTTTCCCCCACCCTCCCCTACCTTCCCTCTGAGGTTTGACAGTCTGATCGATGCTTCTCTATCTCCGGGTCTGTTTTTGTTCATCAGTTTGTGTTGTTCATTATTTCCCCTAGATGCGTGAGATCATGTGATACAAGAAATACTTATAAGAACCAAAAATGAGACCAGCCATAATGGTTATGCTGAGAGGCAAATGAATCAGTCTGTAGTAAGTTTCTTTCTGGGTCAACAGTTCTTTTGAGTCCTAATTTCAATGTCAAACAGTTCCTTATGTGTACATGTCAGCAATGATATTTCAGTTCTGGATGGTGGACAAATGGTGGTGATGCAGGTCCAACCATCTCTGGTTTGGTCCTGGGCATCCTTCAGCGATGCACAGCTGCTGTCTGCTAGTATGGCAAGGCGTTGTCAGCTTCTTCCATCTCTGGACTGTTTCTCTTCTGTCTTCATGGCTGGAGCAGTCCTGTCAATTCCTCTCTGTTGCAGGAATCCACATGGTCCTGGAGTTGTTTTCTGAAAATATACAAACATATTCTCGACCAAAAGTTAATAAAGGAATATTTTCTATAAATTTGACTTGGGATCCTTTTTCATTTTTTGCCCAAATGATTTTCCTCTGGCTTGTTTTGACACCATGTGTGTTTTTCATGGGTGTCTTGCTGTTAGCATTACAAATGAAAGTTAATTTTCAAAAGTAAAAATTTTCTAGATGTAATTTACTTACAGGATATTTTTCCTTACATGATATTCTTCTACTATCACCCCCTTTTTAAATTTAAATATTAGTAGGCTTTTGGAAATTTTATAATGTAGTCTTGATAGCTTTTACATTTTAATTTTTTGCGCTAAAATATGACTGCTTTAGGTTGATTACATGTTACGCAATTTTACCATGAGATGAACTGCCAATAAAGATTTTTGTTAATACTTTAGGAACAGCCGAAACCGGTTTGGCTCAGTGGCTAGAGCGTCGGCCTGCGGACTGAAAGGTTCCAGGTTCGATTCCGGTCAAGGGCATGTACCTTGGTTGTGGGCACATCCCCGGTAGGGGTTGTGCAGGAGGCAGCTGGTCGATGTTTCTCTACCATCGATGTTTCTAACTCTCTATCCCTCTCTCTTCCTCTCTGTAAAAAATCAATAAAATATATTTAAAAAAAAATACTTTAGGAACAGCTTTTTGTACATTACAATCAATTTTTCTAGAATATTCGATTATTTCAATTAGCCTATTTAAATTACTCTGAAAACTTGACTACTATTCTACTGTCAAACTCAACACTCTAACAATCTTATTTTACCCTGTGTATATTAGTGGAAAGGATTATTTGCCTTCTTGAGTAAGCCATGAGCATTCCTGGTACTAGGCTGGATTTGGATATCAAAAACCCGCTTCCCCTCACCATGGGTACAAGACATCTCAAACAAGTCTTGTTGCAGTGAGAGGACAGCTGCTGTCGGCCAAGTCTCTGTCTGTTACCTGGGTCCTGATTTGAGCTGTGCATGGGAAGCGAAGCAGCCATGGGGGCAGGAGACCTCCCTCAGAAGGGGTGAAGGTTCAGGCCCCTGCAAAGTTGGGGGGTTAAGGGTCTGTGCCCCACCTCTGTTGACCCCCAAGTTTTCTCCTGATGGCCCCTCTGCGACTGTGCCTGTCTTAGGTTGTTCCTTCCCTGAGGAATCTTACCCATCTCTGGCTAACCAGCCATCCTCCGGGGCCAAGCAGGGTGATGTGAGGTTCAGTTCTGTCTCCTTGGTAGCCTATGCCCCCGTGGTCTCCATGCCCAGCACCTGCGTTGGGATCCCCTCGCCGGCTGGTGAGGCCCTGGCACTGATCACATATCTTGGGGAACCCAGGTTTCTTCTCCAGGGATGGCCCAGCTCACCCCACTGGGCGAGAGACATATCCATGGTACCAGCCACCATGATGCTTTAACCTCAGCATGAACTGAAAACTCAGGCAACAGCTGTGGGGAACTGGACCGTGAGAAGAGGGTCCCTCTTGGCCAAAAGGGCAAGAGGGGCCAATATAGAATGCTCAGATGCCTTCCCAGGGGGCCCTCTACACAGTGGAAGGGATTAAATCCTTTCATGTCATTTTTAAATTGCTGCCAGACATTCAAAGAATTAGTTTGTAAGTTTGTTTGGGATAATTGTATATTATGCTGTTGTAATTATAAAATATCAAGAGATGTGTAAAAGCTTAGTTGTTGAATAAATGAACAGACTTGAGTTTGAATCTTACTTCATCCCTTTTACGCTGTGTGACACCCGGTCATTAACTTTAGGATAAGTTTACTCATGAATTCATTTTTAAAAACATCTGTTGCATGCTTCCTGAGAGCCACGCACCCTGTGCTAGGCACTGGGGACCTGCAGGGAAGAAGATACGCCCCTGACCTCCAGGAACTCAAGCCTGTAGTTTGGGACTGTTATGTGAAGTAAGGTGGAAAGAACAGCCCATGCAAGCCCAGAGGAATGAAGAGAAGAAAGCTGCTAGTAGATCCATAAGGCAGAGGCATAGGATGTCCTCCTGGGCCAGATGTTCACGGGCCTCGCATGCCCATGGAATTTATGGGAATGTGAACTTGACTGTCCAGGCTACCACTGAGAGACTGGAAAGTGGGAAGAGTCCAGAACAGATGTGCATTTTAGAAAGACCATTCAGGCAGCCCTGGGGAGAAAAGAAGCAAGAAGACCCAGTTACTGCTCTTATCCAGTTGAAAGGTGGTAAGGGCCAGAGTAAGGCACTGGCCATGAGACATGGCCTCAAGAGGATGGATAGGAGTGACCAAGAAAAGCCAGTCAATTGGACTTGGAGACTGATTAGATATGGGGCAAGATGGAGGAGTCAAAATGAGCATGCAGGCAGACGATCAAAGGCCTTCGCCATGGCAGTGGCCATGGGGATAGAGGAGGGAGAGCATGAAGGAGAGAGGATCTACTGGATTTGATGATGGGTTGTGCATGAGGTGGGCGAGCGGGAGGGAGCAGGTCACTCTAGATCCCTAACTCTCTGTCTGAGGATAATAAGTCTGTGAATCAGATGATACGAAAAGACCCTGGCGGGGTAGCTCAGTTGGTTAGAGCATTGTCCCAATACACCAAGGTTGTAGGTTCGATCCCCAGTCAAGGCACATACAAGAACCAACCAATGAGTGCATAAATAAGTGGAACAACAAATTGATGTTTTTCTCTCTCCCACTCTAAAAAAAAAATAATAAATCAGTAAACAGATAATATGGGAAGAGAAGCAAGTTTGGAAGGCTTTAAACAAGTTACCTGAGCTTTCTGAGCCTGAATTTCTTCACATGCAAAACAAGAATAATAATATCTACCTCTCAGAGTTGCCATGAGGACTAAGTAACCTGGGAAATTGCAGGACATAGTATAGATAGATGCACAATAAACACTTTGGGTGACACTCATAACAGTTCTTGCGTATGTGCCAAGGACTTAATCCTCACAACAACCCAATAAGGTAGGTACTATTATTATCCCTATTTTACTAACCTGGGAACCAAAGCACAGAGAGGTATAGAAATTTGGCCAAAGTCACCCAGTTAGTAAGTGGCAGAGTGTACTTTCCTAGCCCCTGTGCTATATACCTTATTCTTTCTTGGACCTATAACTCGGCTTGAGGGAGGAAGAGAGGAAATGGCAGGAAGAATGGTCAGCAGACCTGATCAATAATTCACTCCAAGAACAGTTTTTATTTGGAAATGTGCCTCCACAGCTTGGTGGCAGTCTGGGGGCAGATGGCCCCTGGCTTGCTTGTTTACTCTTTTCCAGCCCAGGGCATGGGCTCCTTGGGGTTAAGGCACCGGATCAAGTTCTCAAGGATCAACATCCCAGGCAGCCTTAGTGGCCTGGGGCCTGGGGCCTGGGGCTGACGCAAAAAACAAACTAGGTTCCCTTCCGGATTGCTTCATGGTTGGAGGGCCTCGGCCCTGACACCAGGTCCTCGGCTCCCTCTTTTGCAGGGGCCAGTGTCACCCACAGGCCAGCTGTGGCCAGGTCCTGGTGGGCATGAGATTGGGGGAAAGAGGCTAGCAGAGGCTAGTTTTCTGGTTCTGGGTCCTGTTTGTCTTCCCGAGGGTTGGAAGCCGAGATGGGAGCCTCCTCCCCACCGTTGAGGGACTTCTGCTGCTCACTGGTGCTGGGTGAGGTGGTCCTGCTGCCCTGGGATCCCCAGCGGGTCAGGCGCTTCAGGGAGGAGTCTCGGCGGGCAAGGAGAGGGGGCTGGAAGCCTGTGAAGGAGCTGCTGGTGGTGGGACGCTTGTCTGGCAGAGAAAAGGCAGGCGTGAGTCAGGAGGAAGGTACTGCGAAAGGGAGAGGTTGACAGGCCTGGCCTCAGCCCTGGGGGACGAGGACCTCTGGCCCTCAGCCCTGCAGGCTCTGTAGATCTGGAGGTACCCCTCGCCCTCCCTTCGCCCTCCTCACTCCAGGGAGAGCTCCAAGGTCTAGCCCGCTCTCACCTCCAGGTTCAATTGGATGCATGAGCCTGTTCATCTGGACATTCCAGTGTTTCACGTTGGTGCTGGCCTGGCGCAACTTCCGCTGGGCGGCCTGTGGGACACAGCCAGTGGGGAGTGGGTCAGAGCCACCATCCAAGACAGGGTGTCTTGACCTTTGCAGGTGCACAGGCCCCGTAGGATGTGACCGAGGCTGCTGATCATCTCCTCAGAAAACTCATGCATATTCAGAGTTATGTATATATCCAGAGTTGGTATCCAATTTCAGGGGACTCATAAGACCCCTCCCAAAGGGCTGCAAATAGTCATAATTATAGTTTCTATTTATTAAGCGGCCCAGATGTGTTAAGTATATTTATTATCTTATTCAACCTCCAGAGCAGATGTTAACAACAAACAAGTGCGAAAGAGGTTCAGTGACCTGCCGGGGACACACGCTGACCTGACACCACTGACCCACCGCCTCTCAGGAAGGAGTGCACAAGCCTCTGCTCCGATGTCCACCCGCCGTTACCGCAGCGGGTGGGGTCATAGAGGAACCTTTTCCTTCCATATTACATATTTTTGTGTTTGAATTTTTTATGATGACCATGTAAGCCAACAAAGCAAAATAAAGTAAACAATATTAATAAAAACAAAACATCAAAAATAACCTCTCTACCATGGAGATTTGTACTTTAAGGAGAGGACGCAAAATAGGATCTTGGAAGAGCAGGAGGAAAAATTGTGCCCAGATTAATAGTAATGATAAAAATAGCAGCTAATGTTTCTTCAGCCCTCACTACATATGAAATACCACCTATTATCTCGTTCAGTCTCATAACAATGCTATTTCCAGTCCCCATTCCCCAATGAGGGACTTGAACTCAGAGAGGTCAGGCAATTCTCAAGGTCACAGCCGGAGGGGGACGGAACCAGGGAAGGCGGGGACCTGAGGTTACCCCTCTCACTCGGTCAGTCACTGCCAGTCACCGCCCGTCCCACCGCAGGCCTCACCTCCACGTCCTCATCCGCCCTCTGCCGGTTCTGCCGCACCTCCTCCAGCTGCTGCTGGGCCAGCTGCAGGGAGCGGCTCTGCAGGGCCATCTCCTGCTGCAGCTCTTGCTTCTCCTGCTGCGCCTGCTCGATGTAGCGCTCCTGGTCCTCCTTCAGCCGCAGCAGCCGCTTCAGCTTCTCCTCCTCCTCCTCCAGCAGCCTGCCGGCCGGGCGCACTGAGTCGTCTCCAGAGCCAAGGCACCCGGTAGGCGCCCAGCAAGCGGGACGGCGGGAAGCCAGGGAGGGGAGTCAGAGGGGTCCCTCAGCCTTACCTGGTCTGGGCCAGGCGCACGGCCTCCTCGTCCCGCCGAGCTTTCACCTCCAGTTGCAGAGCCTCCTGAAGCCTCTGCTGCATGTCCTCCAGCTCCTCGATGCGCTGCCGCTGCCGGGCAGCCTCCTCCTCCTTCAGCTCCATCTCAGCCTGCATGGACGCCCGGGCCTGCGGGGACGCAGAGCCGGGTCAATGGGTCACAGGGCAGGGAGGCGGCGGGTGCGCGCCCTTTCCCCAGAGTTCTGCTAGGCTGGCCCCACTAGTTATCTCCAGGTGAGAGTTTGGGGAGTTCCTGCATGTCAGGCTCTCCTGACCCGATCCCTTTCTGAGAGCCTGACTAGGCCAGAGAACAATCAGCGAGCTGAGGCTGCAGGGGGAGAGGGACTCAAGTCACCCCCTGCCTAGCACCAGCCTTACTAATTACTATTATATATGATAATATAATGTGTTATGATTAAGGCTAGTGCTGGGAAGGGAGTGACTATAATTGGAATACTTGTTATAACAGCCGTTTCCCCATTTGATCCTCACCATACCTCTGCAGCCAACATGCCACTGATAAGTCACTGAGGGACAGAGAGGCTGAGTGCCTTGCCTGAGATCCCAGGGCTCCGAAGAGGCAGCGCTGGGAATGAATGCACGCGTCTGACTCCAGTTCTAGATCTCTTAAATCCTAAATCTAATTGCCTCTACATGCTGAGTACGCCCCCACTTCCTCCCATCCTGAATTCCCCAAATTGGTTCCATTGTAAACTCAGATCAGGTCTAGTGTAATCTGTTCCAACCTGAATCCAAGTTCATCCCTAATGACGTGGTCTTTAGCGGCTCCGGCCCCACCCATCCGTTGGCTCAAGCCCCACCTCACACCTTCTCTTCCCTTAAGCCACCCCGCTGCCAGTTTCCTCCACCCTCCACCTAGTCGTATCCCTCACAGGCCCGGTCCCGCTCCTGGCCCCGCCCCGGGCCCCTGGCCCCGCCCCCAGCGGCCTCACCTGCTCGGCCTCGCGCAGCTGGCCCTCCAGCGCCTGCTGCAGCTCGTGGTGCTGGCTGCGGCGCCGCGCCTCCTCCTCCTGCAGCAGGCGCTCCGCCTGCCGCTGCGCCTCCTGCAGCAGCTCCAGCTCCTGCAGCTTCCGCTCCTTCTCCTCCTGCAGCTGCTGCAACCGCAGCAGCTCCTCCTCCTTGGCGGCCCGGCGCCGCTCCCGCTGCTCCCGCTGCTCACGCCGCTTCTGCTTCAGGTCCTTGTGCAGCGATGTCTTCCCCTCGGCCTGCAGCCGGATGGCCATCTGAATGGCTGCGGAGGGAGCGGGCGGGAGTCAGCAAGCGGCTAGCCCGAGACGGGGCGGCTCGGGGTGGCCCGCTGCTGGAAAGGGACCTTAGGAGTCGCTGGAGTCGACTCCAGCCTCCCGCTGGGCAAAGTGTCATCAGCCGCTTACACAGATGAGGCGACTGAGGCCCAGCCAGACCCAGGCCACCCCGTGAGCAACTCACCAGCGGTCCACTCCTGGCGCTGGCGCGTGTCCGAGGCGCTCATCTCGTACGTGCGGGAGGCCGTCTTCACGCAGAACATGCAGCGCTTTCCCTCGCGGTCAGGCAGCACCTGGGAGAGGGCAGGTGTCCAGGCAGGCTGGCCTCACTGAGGTCAGGGTCACACCGGCCGTGCCCCAGGAGTGCTCCAGCTCCAGCTCCAGCTCCAGCCCCTACCCCTCCTGGCTGACCATCTTCCCTGGCCGCCCTCCCACTCTGTTTGCCAGGAGCCTGTGTGCCCAGCTTGGAGTTAGTTCTGGGGCTACGTGTGTCCTCACGGCTCTTGTAGACTTTGCTCTTTGAAGGCGGAGTCGGCTGTTTCCATCTTGGTAGCTCCCCACAGGGCCTAGCATCTAGTCGCCACTCAGTGTTCATGCAGATCATGCTTGAACACCTCCAGTGACCGGGTCCTCACTATCCAGAATGTTCTCCATTCATTCATTTCACAGATATTTTGGAGTGTCTACTGAGTGCCACTCATTGTTCAGACATTTGGGATACGGAGGTGTGCCTCACAGACCAAATCCCTCCCTGCCTTCCCTAAGCTACTCTCTAGTGGAAAATAATAGTTACCACGTTTTGAGCTTCTTATGTTGTAGGGTCTGTACTAGTGTTTTTCATGCATCATTTTTTTTTAAATATATTTTATTGATTTTTTTTACAGAGAGGAAGGGAGAGGGATAGAGAGCTAGAAACATCGATGAGAGAGAAACATCGATCAGCCGCCTCCTGCACACCCCCTACTGGGGCTGTGCCCGCAACCAAGGTACATGCCCTTGACCGGAATCGAACCTGGGACCCTTCAGTCCGCAGGCTGACGCTCTATCCACTGAGCCAAACCGGTTTCGGCTTCATGCATCATTTTATTCACTCCTCCCAGACAACCGTGCCAGCCAGGTATCATTATCTCCACTTTACAGAGAAAGAAACCGAGGCTCTAAGAGGCCCGGAACTTGCCCAATTCACACTGCCTGTTAGTGGTGGAGTTGGGATTTCTGCCTAGATCTGTGTTCTTTCCACAGTGACACCTATTTCCTCATTTGACAAACATGGACAGAGCCTAGGGTGGCTATAATAATTTTTTTAAATGTAAGATAACAAGTGTTGGTGAGGATGTGGAGAAACTGGAACCCTCATACACTGCTGGTAAGAATGTAAGCAGGTGCAGCCACCATGGGGAACAGTTTGTTCCCCTAAAAGTTAAATAGAATAACCCTATGGGCCAGCAATTCTACTCCTAGGTATGTACTCAGAGAAATGAAAACACGTCTCTCCCCAGAAGTTTGTACAAGGATATTCATAACAGCATTATTCACAACTAGAGGCCTGGTGCATGAAAACTCGTGCACTGGTGGGGGGGGGGGGCGTCCCTTAGCCTGGCCTGTGCCCTCTTGCAGTCCAGGACCCCTCAGGGGATGTCCACCTGCCAGATATCCTTAGCACAGCCATCAGCCCAGCTTGTGGCTGAGCAGCACTCCCCCTGTGGAAGCACCCTGACCACCAGGGGGCAGCTCCTGCGTTGTGTCTGCCCCCTGGTGGTCAGTGCACATCATAGCAACCAGTCATTCCCGGTCGTTCTGCCATTAGGGTCATTTTACATATTATCTTTTTATTATATAGGATAGCAAACAGATGGCAACAACCCAATGTCTATCTATAATAATAAAAGGGTAATATGGTAATTATACCGGATAGCTGAACGACCTTCTGACAAAGCCGGGGCCCGAGGGAAGCTGGCCGGGGTCCGGGGTGCCTGCCAGCGGCTGGAGGAGGAAAGCCTGGGTCCTGGGTGCTGGAGGGAAGCTGGTGCTGGCAGCCGGGGTAAGGAAGGCCTACTCTTGCATGAGTTTTCATGCATCGGGCCTCTAGTCCAACGTAATAAAAGCCTAATATGCTAAGTGTCCGGTCATTCGTTCATCCATACAACCAATCAAAGTGTAATATGCTAATGATATGCTAAGGCTGCTCAACTATGATGTTCACTGACCACCAGGGGGCAGACGCTCCAACTGATAGGTTAGCTTGCTGCTGGGGTCTGGCCAGTCGGGACTGAGTGAGACGGGCTGGCCCCACGCACAATCAGCCCAAACACCCCAATCAGGGGCGGGGCTAGCCAGCCAATTGCCTGAGGCCCCTCCCCCCAGCCAGACCCCACCCATGCTCAAATTTGTGCACCAGGCCTCTAACCAACAAATAAATGGAGCAGCAAATGTCGTATATCTACAATGGAATATAATTCAGCCATGAAAAGGAATGAATTCCTGATCCATGCCACAACATGATGAACCTTAGAAACATTATGCTAAGAGAAATAAGCCAGACACACACACAAAAAAACAAATATTATACTATTCCACTTATATGAGGTGCCTAGAATACTTATTCATGGAGACAAAGGAGGGCTGGGTGAGGATGAGTTGTTGCTTAATGGCTACAGAATTTCTATTGGGATGATGAAAAAGTTTTGGAAATAGACGATGGTGATGGCTACACAACACTGTGACTATTTAATGCTACTGAATTATACACTTAAAATGGTTGAAATGGCAAATTTCTTATTATACATATATTTTTTCTACTATTAAAAAACTTTTTGTGCCTGGCTGGCATGACTCAGTGGTTGAGCATTGACCTATGAATCAGGAGGTCACAGTTTGATTCCTGGCCAGGCACATGCTGGGTTGGGGGCTCAGTTCCCAGTATGGGACCTACAGGAGGCAGCCGATCAATGAGTCTCTCTCATCATTGTTGTTTTTATCTCTCTCCCTCTCCGTTCCTCTCTGAAAACAATAATTTTTAAAAATTATTTAAAAACCAAATCAAACCAAAAGAAACTTTTTGCTTCAAGCCTCTAAAACAAGCATGTCAAACTCATGGGCCACGGGCCTTATGTGGCCCACAATGAAATTTTGCAGCCCAGCCAATATAATGGTATGTAAGAAACGTTTTAATAAAAATTTTGTAACTTAATTTTTACAATATCCTGTTATACATTATCTATCTATCTATCTATCTATCTATCTATATATATAAAAGCCTTGCTCTGGCTGGTTTGGCTCAGTGGATAGAGTGTTGGCCTGCGGACTAAAGGGTCTCAGGTTCGATCCCAGTAAAGGGTACATGCCCGGGATTGCGGGCTTGATCCTCAGTAGGAGGCAAGCAGGAGGCAGCGGATCAATAATTCTCTTCCGCCCTGACCGGTTTGGCTCAGTGGGTAGAGTGTCGGCCTGCGGACTGAAGGGTCCCAGGTTCGATTCCAGTCAAGGGCATGTGCCTTGGTTGAGGGCACATCCCCGGTGGGGGGTGTGCGGGAGGCAGCTGATTGATGTTTCTCTCTCATCAATGTTTCTAACTCTCTCTCCCTCTCCCTTCCTCTCTGTAAAAACATCAATAAAATATTTTAAAAAATAATAATAATTCTCTTCCATCATTGATGTTTCTACCTCTCTCTCCCTCTCCCTTCCTCTCTGAAATCAATAAAAATACATATTAAATAAATAAATAAATAAATAAATGCCTGAACAACTGTTACAGCTGATCGACTGAACAACCAGTCAACTAGTTGCTATGACACACACTGACCACCAGGCGGCAGACGCTCAACACAGGGGCTGCCCCCTGGTGGTCAGTGCACTTCCACAGCCAACCATCCATGGCCAGCCAACCTCCTGTGGTCCCTCTCCCCGGCTGGCCTGCCCCAATTGGCCCCAATTGGGACTGGGTAAGACAGCCCCTATCAGCCCCCATTGCTGGCCAGGCCCAGGGACCCCACCCATGCACGAATTCATGCACCAGGCCTCTAGTTATTAATAATGAACTACAATGTTTGCTAATGACTGATTACTATAAACGTGTTGCATTCATTTCCCTTACGAGCCTTTCGCGCAGGCGCACCATTTCTCTCCACTAATACTAGCAGCGAATATTTAGCAGCCGATTGCCACGTCATTAGTCTTGGACTGACTTGTTTGGTGTGCGCAACGGGAAATATTTCAGAGAACAAGAAAATAGGTTTATTTGCGTTACGATTATTAATTTGTGCAGTTATTCAGTGTCTGGTAAGTTAATGTTCAAGAAAATATGTTAATTTTTATTGAAATGTTCTATTATTTTATGTTAATGATGACTCATTTATTTTAGCCCTTTGTATTTAGCATGTCTCTATTGAAATAAACCTACATTTCTATGAAAATTAAAGCTTTTGTTTTTTTGCAGCTCACATAAACTTAAACCTTGCTTATTTGGCCCATGTTAGCCTTTGAGTTTGACATGCTTGCTCTAAAATAGTAATGGACAGAGCAAAGGGAGGCAAAGGGAGGGGAAGGGGGAAAGGAGAGGAATGTGGAGAAAGAACAAGGAGGTGAAGAGTTGCCAAAGGGAATGGACTTTGGGTGAAGGAGAAAGATCTTTAAAGGGGATTTTGAGGTTTTGCTGAGTAGTGTGAGACATAAGCTGTCTCCTCTGAAATCTTCAGCAAAACTCACAGTATTTACCAATGACTTTGCAGGTTTTTAAAATATATATTCATATATTTTTTAAATATATATTTTTACTGATTTCAGAGAGGAAGGGAGATGGGAGAGAGAGAGAGAAATATGGATGAGAGAGACACTTTGACGGGCTACCTCCTGCACTCCCTCTACTGGGTATTGAGCCCGCAACCCAGGCATGTGCCCTGACCGGGAATTGAATCTGGGACCTTTTGGTCCATGGGGCAATGCTCAATCCACTAAGCCACGCCAGCTGTGCTGCAGGTTTGTCTTTGTTTTTTTAAAAACACACCTGACATGGATGAGAATGGCCTTGAGGTACCCAGGTATATTTGGGTTACACGCATCTAAGCAGAAATTGCCACTGGCTTTTCTCCACTCACCCTCCTCCTGAGCCTCTTGCCCTCACACCCCACGGAAGGCCTTGTGGGCCCTGAGGTGTGCGCCACCCTTCGCCTGGCCCCTTACCTCCACACAGCACTGCCCGTCCAGTGGAATAGTGCCCCTTTTCTCCTTGCACTCTTCGCTCCCAAAATAGCAGAGGCAGCTGGGCTGCAGCTGGAACCAGCGTTCCGCCCAGTTCCTCCTCAGGTGCCCTCGCTTCCACAGGTAGCCCTGCCAGACAGGGCAAAGTCAGAGGCTTCACTGCCCCCCTTCACTCCTCCTTGGGGTCCTCCCCTGTTGCCAGCTTGGCCTGACCTGCTTCAGGACATCTTGGATGAGCTCCTGGTAGACCTCGTGGATGGCCATACTGAGGGTGTCCCGCCCCACGCCGCGAAGACAGCGGCCGGAGTTGAAGAGCTCCAGGAACTGCCAGACGCTGAGCCCCCCTGTGGTCTGGGCTGCCTGGGCCTCCTGGGCCAGCAGCTCCTCCAGCTCCGCCAAGCTCACCTCCAAGCTCATGCTGCTGAGCACCTTCTTCAGCAGGTACTCCACCTGAAGGGGGAGAAGGCCTGCTGACTGCCCAGACAGTGTTGCTGGTACCGACACTAGGGGGCGCTCCCCACCTGGCTCCCAGAGCCTGGGCAGAGGTGACCAGGAACAGGGGTTGGGAGTGGGGGCAGAGAACTAAACTGGTGGACCAGGGTAGAGATTTGGAAGGGGATCCTGGAGTCCCAACCCCAAGTCAGGCATCCACTCCCTTTCCCCAACTTACAGCCCCATTCCTTCCTGCCTTAAATTAAGGGCAGGCAAAGGTCGACGCTGTGGGCTAGGTAGGGCCTAGGCAGAGGCAGCAGGTCACAGAATATATCAGAGGGGGTGTAATCCAATACCCTCACTTAGCAGATGACAAAACTGGGGCCCACAGGGGGAAGTGACCTGTTCTAAATCACACAGCAAGTTGGTGGCAGCCAGAACTTGACTCGGACCTCCTGAATCCCATGTGAGCCCTCTTCCTAGCCCCAACCCCGGAGACCCTCCCTTATGGGAGGGCGAGGGGCCTGGCGGTGGGGGTAAGCAGGGCAGGGACAGGAAACGTGTTGCGGAGGAACCGGAAGTGGTGGTTGGGGTACATCCTGCTGCAGTTGGTTCACACTGCATGCTGATCACAGCAGCAAGCAGCCTTCTGGGAGGCCACCTGCCCTGACTGGCAGGGTCTGGCAAGGCTGCCATCCCCGGGGTCTGTAGATGGACACATGGCCCTCTCCTGCCCCAGCAGCTTCTTGGGAAACCCCGGGTCTCAGCTGGGACTGGGGTGGGGTGCGCCAGTTCAGGGCTCAGGTGGCTCTCCTCAATGTTCTCACAAACAGAAGCAAGGATACAAATCTGAGAGCAGTCAGACATGTGAGTACTTCTTGTAAATACGAGGACCCCTCCCTGTCTGCTCTAATCTAAAGACTTAAGTTCGCCCTGACATCCTCACAGCCAAGAGGGCTTAAAGGGCTGGAGAAGGCTGAGCGGATGGGAGAGGGTGGAGAGCAGAGGGCGGCAGGTTGACTGGAGAAGGGGGCTGTGCCCTGACCTCACTGATGAGTTGAGGAGGGAGGGTGGATTCCTGGCCTCTACTCCCAGGAAACCGCTCTGGTCCTGCGCTGAGTCTGCCCCTGCTCTCCCTGGACTGTAGCAGGAGGGGACAATCTGGAGCCAGGTCAGACTCAGTTGTCCACCTGGAGTAACTGAGAGAGGTCCTAGAAAGGTCTCCCTCCCCCTCGTAGAAGTGCACCTTCTCCGAGGGCCACGGTGCCTCAAATCCTGCCATCTGATCTTCAATGTTTTTGTTTGTAAGTGCCCAGTAATGTACCGGCATTCACATCTCTGTGTAAGTGGAATTGCAGGTCATTTTCCTGCTGTGAGGCCAGCAGGGCCTGAGGAGGTGTGGTTTTGCTTCTCCTGGGAGAAGGCACAGGTGTTCCGACAGGGGCCGTGGGGGGTGCCTGCAGGTAGCTGGGTGGAGACAGGCATCAGCATGGGAACCCAAAGAAGAAAGGGGATGTGGGAAAGTACAAAGGCCACTGGGCTTCCTTCATGGTTTGGCTGAGGCCTGGCCTCAACTGGTGCAGTCCCAGGGGCTGCCATGACCCTCACCTCATCTGGAACCATGATCAGAGGGTACTTGTCCTCAGACAGGAAGTTGAAGAGGCACCAGAGGCGGAAGGCATCCTGATTGGAGAGCATGCTGTTCCCGTTGCTATCCACCCGGTAGTTCTTCTTGGCCGTCAGGGTCCAGCACAGCTCATCGAAGTGCTCCTTAACAAAAGCCCCCTCCTCCACCTGCCACCAGGCCTGCAGGTCAGCCAAGGAGGCTGCCCTGGCCCGGCTCTACCCCACACCAGGCTCCAGCTGGTTTCTCGGGTCATCTATTCTCCTGCTCCCCACTCAGCCAAGTCCCCTTCTAACTAAGGTATCCCTGAGCTGATTACCAGGTAACTAGCTGGTTCCAACCACCCTGCCCCCCGCCACCCCCACATCCACATCCACCCCAGTTCCCTTAGCCCAGAGGAGAGAGAAGGCCCAGGGGGATGGACAGTGAAGGAGAACCTGAGAAGACAGTGACGGCTGGGAGGAGCAGGGGGGACGGCAGAGGGGGAGCTGGGGCGCTCTTTGTACAGGTTGCAGCCGGAAGTGGGAGGTGGGCCTTGGCAGGGATGGGGTGGGAAGCTATGGGAAGGTGGAGGCCAGGAGAGAGCTGAGGGAGGCTGAAGGTGAGCTAAGGCGGGCAAGGAGGGGTGAGTGGCTGGGAAGTGGAGGATGGAAATGGGAGATGTACAGAGGGGACAGAAGTGGGAGTTTATAGGGGGAGGACATGTATTGGGGTGCTGGCTGGGAAGTGGGAGAGGTAGAGGTGCCTCCCCCACGCTGGGCCCACCTTGTCCAGGATGTACTTGTTGAGGTAGGGCATGTATCCCTGGCTGGACACGGGCCCATCGTCATCATCTCGGAAGTGCTCCTCCAGAGCCACCGGGTCGTGGGGGATGTGCAGGACCGTGTACAGGTTATGGGACAGCACCTGAGACAGAGGGGCAGTTAGCCTTCCGCACCCCACCCCAAGCTGGGCCAACAGACAGCTCCCACCTCTGCCCCTTCCCCATCCTGGGTTAAGTCCTCTGCACTCATTATGCAATCCAATCATTACTGAAACACACACATATATAATGGAATATTATTCAGCCATAAAAAAGAAGGATTTTGCCATTTGCCACAAAAGGATGCCAAGTGAAATAAGTCAGAGAAAAACAAATGTGTATAATCTCAATTATATGTAGAATCTAAAACAAACAAAACAAAAAACCTTCTAGATTCAGAGAACAGATTGGTGGTTGCCAGCGGTAGGGGGAGCAGGTGGGGAAAATGGGTGAAGGGGGTCAAAGTTGCGAACTTCCAGCTATAAAACAAGTCATGGGGTGTAACGTCCAGGGTGATGACGGCAGTTAACACACTGTATTGCATATTTGCAAGTTGCTAAGAGTCCATTTCCCCAGCAGGAAGGAGGTTGGAGTTGAGGAAAAGAACTACATGTCTTCCAGGGCTTGGAGGAGACCAGATGCGTGGCCTTCTGGCCAGGCGTCTGCGATCGCACATTGTTGGAGCGATCATTGTGTCCCTGGGGGCTGCAGCTTTCTGTAAGTTTGCTGTGGGGGAACCAAGAAAGAAGGCATACGCGGATTCCTACAGAAACTGTAATTCCAGGCAAGATTTTGAGGAGATGAAGAAGGCTGGCGTCTTTCAGAGTGCAAAGAAGTGGAATGTAAAGAATTTCTTTGGGTTGAATTCTGTGGAAGTTTGTCACTGAGCTGTGTTCCTGAACTGTGAAACAGGGATATTTGAGCTGAAGAATTGTTCTCTTGATAAATAAACGATTAAGAAATAAAAAAGAGCCCGGCTGGCGTGGCTCAGTGGTTGAGCATCCACCTATGAACCAGGAGGTCACAGTTCGATTCCCGGTCAGGGCACATGCCTGGGTTGGGAGGTTGATCCCCATGTGTGGGCTTGTGGGAAGCAGCTGATCAATGATTCTCTCTCATCATGGATGTTTCTATCTCTCTCTCCTTCTCATTTCCTCTCTGGAATCAATAAAAATATATTTAACAACAGCAAAAAAAATAAAACATAAAAGTAAAATAAAAAAGGAAGTTGCTAAGAGAGTAAATATCTAAAGTTTTCATCACAAGAAAAAACCTTTTTTTGTAACTACCCGTGGAGACGCATTTTCACTAGACTTATTGTGGTGATCATTTCCCAATACAGTTGACTTTTGAACCACGTGGGGTTAGAAACACCAATACCTCTACCTCCACCCCCACAAAGTTGAAAATCCAAGTATAACTTTTGATTCCTCAGAAACTTAACTACAGCCTGGCCCAGGGGTTGGAGTGCCGTCCTGTACACTGAAGGGTTGCGGGTTCGATTCTCAGTACATAACCAGGTTGTGGGTTTGAACCCCAGTTGGGGTACCTATGGGAGGCAACAGATCGATGTTTCTCTCTCACAACAGTGTTTCTCTCTCCCTCTCCCTTCCTCTCTCTGAAATCAATAAAAAACATTAAAAAGCCTTTTTTAAAATGTAACTACAGTTGTCCCTCGGTGTCTGCAGGGGATTGGTTCCATGACCCCGCGGCCACCCAGTTCCACAGATGCTGAAGTCCTTTACATCACCTGGCGCAGCGCAAGGCCTCCAGCCGGCCCTCGCTATTGGAACCCCAACCACGGACTGAAAAGGCCCACGGCTGGCTGAATGTGCAGATGTGAAACCGGCGGATAGGGAAAGCTGAATGTATGTCTATTGAAACTATCCGTATGTAAGTGGACCCGTGCAGCTCAAACCCGTGCTCAAGGGCCTACTGTATGTACAGATAGTGAATCATTACGTTGTACACCTGAAACTAATGTTAAACATCAATTATACCTCAAAAATCAAGCACAAAAACCCTAAAGCTTATATACTTACTCTGCACCAAAGCACCGAGCTAAGCACTTCACATATATTTCCCTTAACCCCCATAATAACTATTAATATCCCCATTTTAGGGATTAAAAACAAGAACCCCAGGCCCTGAGATAGTCACCCAAGGTCAGAGAGCTGGCAGAGCTGGGATCAACCCAGGCAGCCACGCTCTGAGCCGCTGCGTAGGGAGGGGGTCTGTCCTCTTTCAGACCAGGACACTGAGGCTCGGGGCACCACCGGCAGCAAGAGCCTGCCATTCAAACACAGCTCTGCAGACCCCAAAGCCCAAGAACGTCCTGCGATGTGGGGCTGTCTGCAGGGAGACAGCCTGTCACCCCGGGCAGAAGCCCCACCTGATCGGTTCTCACCAAAGACTCTGTGTTCGGGCTGCAGCCTGCCTGGCACCCGGGTGTGTCCCCTGCCGTAGGCCCTGGCCTGCTAGAGATGGAAGGGAGCTGCAGAGGGCTCAGAGGAGCGTCCTGAAAATGCTCTGTGGGGGACAGCCGTGGAGGACAAGGCCTAGAAGGGATGGAGGCCATAACGGTATGGAGGGGAAGCAGGGGTTGGTTAACAAACCCATAATATTAGAAGGGAGAGGTTGAAGTTTGAACAAGGAAATCGGGGTGTGGGGGGATGCCTTGAGGTAATTCTGCTATAGTACTTATCACACAGCATAAACGATTAGTCACTATGCACACCTACTGTGTGCCAGCCACTGCATGAGGTGCTCTCTCCTGCACTCCACAGGCCGTCGGTAAATGTTCTATCTCGCAGCTGACTCCACCATCAGTTAACCTTGGAATCAGCTCCTCTGAGGCAGAGCTGGCAACATCTACACAGGGCATGCGTGCCCAGTCTTCGTTTCTCTATTCTCTTCTGTGCGAGGAGGGGAGAAAGGACTGAGACTTCTCCCCAATGTTCTCAGGCCTCAGGTTCAACTTGGCAAAGTGGGATGTTGGGGCGGGGGGGGGGGGGCTCAGCAGAGCGTGTTTTCTTTTCCCTAACTTCCCTCTGGGCAGCCATCCCTGGTCCCCACCCCACCCCTCTTTCCCACACTCTTCAAATGATCTCACATGCCATCTTTGGTTTCGCCTTCTCTTCTTCTATAGGACAGCAGAAGTTTCTTCCTCATGAACTCTGCCCCCCTCCCTATTTTGATAATAGAGACTTGATTTCCCTTCAGAAGTACCTCTCCCCCATTCTCAGTATCTGTGCTATTGACCAATTGCACCCCTACCGCACCTGTCTGCAAGGGTGGGCACATCAAGGTCACAATGATTGCTTCAAGGAAGGGCACATGACCAAGCTGGGCCAATGAGAATCAGCCCTAGGATTTTTGCTTCCTCTGAAGTGAAGAACAGATACACTCTTTTCCATGGAGTTGTTAAGTTAGGTGCAGCTGACATCTTTGTCCCGTTATGGGAATAAAGCCATCAGTGAAAAAAGCAGAATCAAGAGCTAAAGAGAGTCATCATTTCAGAACGTGATCCAGCCATGCCTGACATCAATGCTATGCTTAGAGCTCTGGTTAGGTGAGCCAGTGAAAAACACCTTTCTTTAGTTATCTTGAGTTGGGTTTCTATCATTTCTATCCAGAAAAAACATGACTAATACATCTGTGATCACAGGACTTCAATCCCCAGGCCAAGAGGTGCCGCTGGCTCAATGCCACTTACAGCCCAGGGTGACTAACGCGAGAGGAATATCCACTTCTGGAGAGACACGAGTTACTCTAAGCGTTTTACGTATGTCCACCTGCTGCCTCCTTCTCTTCCTTCAAGTCTCTTAAAGCACCCCTTTAAGAAGCTTCCTGCACAGCCCAGCCAAACGCTACACTCCAGTGGCGGGCGTGGGGTGGGGGTGGGGCCTTGGGCAAACTCCTTCCACTCTGAGCCTAAGCTTTGGGGTCAGTAAAACAGGGTAACGCCTGCCATGGGCTGTGAGGATGGAGTGCCAGACTTAGGTCTGCACGGCGCAAATGGCAGTTCCCTTCCTGTATCGAACGTGCAGTTTTTATTGTTGTTAATCCTCACCAGAGGATCTTCTTTCCATTGGTTTTCATTATTTATTTATTTACATTTATCTTTATTGTTGGAAGTATTACAGATGTCCCCTTTGTTTGTTTGTTTGTTTTTCCCATTGACCCCTCCACCACACACCCGCCCCACCCCTGTATTGTCTGTGTCCATGATCTTTAGAGAGTGGAAGGGAGGAAAGGAGGGAAAGAGAGAGAGACAGAAACATCAATGTGAGACATATCGATTGGTTGCCTCCCACAGGCTCCATGAATGATTGAAACTGCACAGGCTGACACTCTAACCACTTAGCAGCACCAGCCAGAGCGAAAGTGAGCTTTTTCCCCCCGAACAAATTGACATAGATGCAAAGACTGGTCATATCAAGTCCCGAGGAGGTTGTGAAGACAAGGAGACTTGAATGCCCTACTGGTGAGGTGTGAATGGGTTGTCTTTCTGGGGGCAAGAATCTCTCAAACTTAACAACCAGCATGAGCCCAGCATTTCCATCATCCAACCTACAGATGCTCCAGGGAACACAGCTACATGCGCGAGAATGCTCACTGAAGCCTGTTTATAATGTGAAGGGAGACAGCCTGAGGCTCCTCAGGAGGGAAGGCACAGCGTGTTGCAGACCTGTGTGTGCTCATGGGCAAGTAACCTAACTTCTCCGGGGCCTTCGTCTTCTCCGGGAGGGCAACGGGGGGCCTGCTCCACAGGATTTTTCTAACAAAGCGCTTGTGGTTTTTTTTTGTGTATGTGTGTGTTTTTTTTAATATATATTTCTTTATTGATTTCAGAGAGGAAGGGAGAGGGAGCGAGAGATAGAAACATCAATGATGAGAGAGAATCATTGATTGGCTGCCTCCTGCACACCCCCTACTGGGGATCCAGCCCGCAACCCAGGCATGTGCCCTTGGCTAGAATCAAACCTGGGACCCTTCAGTCCGCAGGCCAATGCTCTATCCACTGAGCCAAACCAGCTAGGACTAACAAAGCGCTTGTTAGCACCGTGCCTGGTGCCTATTCCTGGACTGGAATTGCTCTTAATTCCAATTCCCCCCTCCTCCCCACAAAGGAAGGTGCCTAGTGCATTGTTTAACAAAAGTTGTGAGCTATTTTTATTAGTATATTTATATAAACAGACATAGAAAGCTATGCTCAATATACGGGCAGGTGAAAAAAGTAAGCTGTAGGATAAAATGTTTGTAAAATGTGTGCAAAGATTAGGTTGAGCCTTATCAAACTGCTATTTTGGTAGGTCAAAGCATCAGAAGTCAGCAATTTCATATGTTCAACCTTATATATTTATGAGAGCCCGATGCACGAAATTCGTGCAAGGGTAGGCCTTCCTCCCCCACCCCGAGCCCCCCGCTGCCGGCTTTGCAGCCCTGGCCCCCATCCATATCCACCTTGGTCTGGCGCCCTCGTCCACACCCGCCTTGGCCTGGTGCTACCCATGTCCGCTGCCACAGACCCCCGGTTCCCTGGTTCCTTGGAGCCCTCTGATCGATTGCCCTGCAGAAGGTGGCCTGGGCCTCCCTCTTCGGGGCAATCATGGGATGATGGCAGGGCCCCCCCCAACCAATCCATTGCACCTGCCTTAGCTGGCCTGGCACCAGTGCATGCCATAGTGTGGTCGACCGGATGGTCGTTCTGCTGTTCAGCCGTTTTGGTCGATTTGCATATTATGCTTTTATTATTATAGATTTGTACATAGAAAAAAAATCTAGCTCTGGTGGTGTTGCTCAGTGGTTAGAACATTGGCCCGACCAAAGGGTCGCAGGTTCGATTCCCAGTCAAGGATGCGTGCCTTTGTTGCAGGTTCCATCCCGGGCTCCAGTCGGGGTGCGTGGGGGAGGCAACCACTCGCTGTGTCTCTCTCACATTGGTGTTTCTCTCTTTCTCTTTCTCTCTCCCTCTCCATCCCTTCCACTCTCTCTAAAAATATCAGTGGAAACCCCCACACTCCTATCCCCATTTCTGCTTTATTTTCCTCCAAGTCATGTATCAGCTTCCATGAGATGATGCCTTTTTACTTTTCTCGTTTATCATGTTCTAGCCTGCATTGGCAGCACACAGGGCTGGGTTAGCTCTATCTTATGCCGCATCACTGGGCTGGCGCACAGTGCATGCAATAAATCTGCTGAATGAACTTAAATGCTTCATGGGGAGAAGAAGAAAAACACAAAAGTCGGACAGACATGGACTGAATCTCTCTGAGCAAGTTAACCTCACTGGGCCTACTTTCATCTCTAAAAAGGGCGCTCAAGGAAATAATGTACAAACCCCTCCCATCCCAGGAGAGAGCTTGCCACACAGCAGCACATGCGTTATCTAAGCCACTTTCCTCCTTGGGCTGTTCGCCCGCACGTCCTCCTCTAAGACCTGCCTTTCTCACCTGTACCTCTAGCCAGTGGAATCCGAGGGGCCCAGGGCAGAGGAATTAAAGGAGGAATTAAAGGCTCCAGACACTCAGGGCTCAGGGCCTCTCCCCAGAGAGCTTAGCAGACCTCAGACTGTCAGGCTTCCGGTGCCTGGGTGCGGTGGGGGCTGGGCGGGAGCAGGTGTGGCCAGAGGGTCATGCTGGAAAGGAAATGGCTGGGATGGGGCCAGCAGGAGCAGTGAGTCCTCAGCCCGAGGCAGGGACTCTCACTGTGCTCCTTTTGCAGATGAGCAGGCAAGGCCTGCTCTTTTTTTTTCCCCATGTACCTAAGCCATTTTTTTTTTTTTTTAATTGTTTAAGGCCGTGGTCGGCAAGCTGCGGCTCGCGAGCCACATGCGGCTCTTTGGCCCCTTGAGTGTGGCTCTTCCACAAAATACCACAGCCTGGACGAGTCTATTTTGAAGAATTGGCGTTAGAAGAAGTTTAAGTTAAAAAAATTTGGCTCTCAAAAGAAATTTCAATCATTGTACTGTTGATATTTGGCTCTGTTGACTAATGAGTTTGCCAACCACTGGGTTAAGGTATTACGTGTGTCCATATCCCCCCCCCCCCCCCCCGCATCCCACTCCCGTACATGCCCTCACCCCCCCTGCTGTCTCTGTCCATTGGTTAGGCTTATATGCATGCAGACAAGTCTTTTGGTTGATCTCTCCCCATTACCCCCACCCTCCCCTGCCTTCCCTCTGAGGTTTGAGCATCTGTATGGAGTTTCCTCAAAAAACTAAAAATGGAACTCCCATTTGACCCAGTAATTCCACTTCTAGGAATATATCCCAAGAAACTAGAAACACCAATCAGAAAGGATATATGCACCCCTATGTTCATAGCAGCACAATTCACCATAGCTAAGGTTTGGAAACAGCCTAAGTGCCCATCAGCAGATGAGTGGATTAAAAAACTGTGGTACATCTACACAATGGAATTCTACGCTGCTGTAAAAAAGAAGGAACTCCTACCATTTGCAACAGCATGGATGTTGCTGGAGAGCATTATGCTAAGTGAGTCAGTCAGAGAAAGATAAATATCACGTGATCTCACTCATTTGCGGAATATAATAAACAACATAAACTGATGAACAAAAACAGATTCAGAGACAAGGCCTGCTCTTGATGTCTACGCTATGCTGGCTCTGGCTGAGCATCAGAATCGTCTGTGGAGCTGGTGAAACTGAAATATGCTGGGCCTGCCCAGACCTACTGACTCAGAGTTTCCTGGGGTGGGGTCCAGGTGCCTGCAGTTCACAGACTGCCATTTGGCCTCTCTCAGAGAGAACTCCCACAGTTCCCCACCCCCCCCCACCCCCCGTAGCCCTGACCTCTGGGTTGGCAGCCATTGACCTTGGACAGGCTTCATTTATTCACTGTTTCCTCTAGTCTAGAGGCATGTGAGGGAGTGGTTATCCTCTGGGGGGTTTGGAGTTCCCTTAAAGCTCAAGTGCAGGGATCGGGGCTGCTGCCATGCCCACGGTTCTGTAGTTTCCAGCCTTCAGGAGTAGATGCAGATACAGGGGCTTTGAGGACCCATAAAAGCACCAAGCAATGACTGCAGAAAGACTGACAGGTCACGCTCCCCTCCTCCCTCCTCCATAGCCTATAGTCTTTACAGGTATCTAGGTGCTAAGTGATTATTTTAAAATATGCAGGTCTTTTTAAGAGTTACTGAATGGGTTTTTCTCAACCAGCAGGTACTAAAGTTTAGCTGCTGTCATGAGGGAGGAGCACTGGGAATTTTAAGAAGTGAGAGAGGTGAGCCTGTGAGGGCAAGAAGGGGTGGAAGGGTTGGGTGTGGGCATCAAAGGGAAGAGAGGCTCCCGCCGAAGAGGGAAGGAGAGCCTGCATCAAGGCTCAGTGTCACCTATTTGATGTACTTTGTTAACATTTATTTTCGTAGGTTGTTAGCTGGATAGCTTAGTGATCCCCAGTTCAACCCTAGGACTCTACAGATGAGAAACTGATGGTCCAGAGATGGCGGTGATTTGCAAGATCACCCAGCTGGGGAGTAATACAGGTATAAACCTACGTGACTTTGCATCAAGTGGTTTATCAGCTGATCTCGCCCCCAGCCTTCTCTTCTCCCCCTCCTCCCCCTCCCAGCCCGAGGAGACCAGCAGCTGGTAGGGGTCAAGGCAAAACTGATGACCTCAGCCAGCAGATTCCTGGAGTTGTTCTTAACTTCTCCTCCACCAAGAAGGTATTGTCTCTCCCCAGAGAAGGCAAGCAACGCTACCTGGGCTCTAGGACTACCCTGAGTGCTGACTGGAGGCTCAAAAGCCTCCCGGAGCCAAGTAGGAAAGGCCCCAGTCCGCCCTCCCTGCCTTCCCTGGCTCCTGTCAACCAAGGGGAAGTGGTAGGCCGGCTCCCTTCTAAGATCCACATCCAGCCAGAGACATGATGTTCCACCCACACCCCCAAGCCTGGGCCCCTCACTGTGGGCCTGGCAGTCCGGGTCAAATTCTCAATGGGTCCCCCATTAGGCCTAAAACCAAAGCTGCTCCCCTAGGGAAAAGGGTGTGGCCATTAGGAAGCCCAGCCTCCCCAAGGGACCCTCCCTACAGCCCTGTCAGGGCTACTTGCTCCTAAAGTTCTTTAGGGAAGGAGGTTCTGAGGACCCTCCAAAAACTCAGTCCTCAACTCCTGAGAAATTCTATGCTCAACCCCAATCCAGAAATGTCATTTCTATTGCTGTATTTTTTTTTTTTAAATTGACTTCAGAGAGGAAGGAAGAGGGGGAGAAAGATAGAAACATCCATGATGAGAGAGAATCACTGATCGATTGCCTCCTGCACGCCCCACACTGGGGATCGAGCCCACAACCAGGGCGTGTGCTGGGAATTGAACTGTGACCTTCTGGTATATAGGTCAACGCTCAACCACCAAGCCACGCCGGCCAGGCCCTATTGCTCCATTTTCAGTGTTCTCAACCCAACTGGCAAAGAGCACTGTACGTCCTAAAAGAATTCAGAGAGGAAAACGCATCTGATCTCGCCCCAGCCTTCTCTTCTCCAGAGAAAACACTCCTGACCCCTTGGGCTACTGCTCCGAGGACCTGCGTTCTTGCTCCTCCCTCCGGCTCATCATGGCTTTGCCCAGGACAGTCAGTGGCAGCCCTTCCACCACTACATCAGGGCAGAAGTGGAGGCTTCACGGACACATATACTGGTACCTTGGTCTGGCTGGTTGTTTTCCTGCTTGGTTCCAACCAAGGACTCCCAGCCCAGGGGCAGTTTTAGTGAGGAGATGCTACCCCCAACCTTATCCCTTCTCCCCAAGTTTTTTTTTTTTTCAGGGGAGAGGGTGGGTACCTCTCTCTCGTCTGCTTCTTCCTCCGCCTTCTGACCACTTCTCTATTGCTCTCTTGCCTTTCCGGCATCCCCACCCCCAGCACTATCACTACTTCCTCCCAATCCAGGGTCCACCTCAGATGACATGGGCTCACCAACTGCGGGAGACTCTCATCGCCAGCTCAGGTTCCCAGAGTGAGCCAGTTTTCTGTCGCGTGGAGGGAGAAGTCCACCATTGACCTCGTGTGACCAACGAGGCTGCTGTGGGCTCAGTCTGAGTTGTACAGACAGCAAACAGTTCAAGTATGCAAGCTCCCCATGGAATCGTCCCTGCAAATACTCAACCTGTGGGGTGGGGAGCAGCCACTGGCCCGGTTAGAGGCCAAGACAGAGGCTCGAGAAGAGATGGATTTTGGATGATCTGCATTTCTTCTGTCTAACTGAAGACCCCACTAGATGACAGGAGCGGCAATAAACGAAGTAGACTATAGGGAAGGACCTGCCAGCAGCGCTGTTCTCCCAGGTGATCAAAGGCGGTAGTGGACTCTCCTTCCTGGGAGAGTCAAGAATCATTTATTGGGCGCTCACAGGCTGGCTAAGGCAGTGGTCGGCAAACTGCGGCTCGCGAGCCACATGCGGCTCTTTGGCCCCTTGAGTTTTTAGCAAAGGCCAGCTTAGGAGTACTCTAATTAAGTTAATAACAATGTACCTACCTATATAGTTTAAGTTTAAAAATTTTGGCTCTCAAAAGAAATTTCAATCGTTGTACTGCTGATATTTGGCTCTGTTGTCTAATGAGTTTGCCGACCACTGGGCTAAGGGATAAGTTACGGGACAGGACCAGTTTGGAACAGCCAGTGATATTGCCTTTAAGATCAGCAGGGTAGGCAGTTGGAATGAGGATGGGGATAACACCTACCCAGTTCCATTCATCTCCGGTTTCTAGGCACCTCCTACCTTGGTCATTAAGAATGGAGATTTCCTTGAGACTGCACCCCTCTTTGGGGGTGCCCAGAGGAGACACCAGGAATCTAGGGCCTTAGCCTAAAGCCAGGTACATAGTTGGTGATCAATAAATATTTGCCGAGTGAATGAATGAGCCCCTAAGGCAGGTCCAGAGAGCTGAGGCCTACCCTGCTCCCGTCTCCCACTGTTCCCTGGTTCCAATAGTTTAGGGCAGCAATTTTCAACCCTTTTCATCTCATGGCACACATAAATTAATTACTAAAATTCTGTGGCACACCAAAAAATATATTTTCTGCTGATCTGACAAAAAAAAAAAAAAAGGTATACTTTTTTAAAAAATCCTCACTCAAGGAGTGAGAATATTTTTTCCATTGCTTTTTAGAGAGAGTGAAAGAGAGGTTGCCTCCTGCTTGCACCCCAACCGGGATTGAACCTGCAACCAAGGTACATGCCTTTGACTGGGAATCGAACCCAAGACTCACCGGTCCATGGGCCAACACTCTCATCATTGAGCAAACTGGCCAGGGCAGGTATAATTTTGATTCATTCACACTGGACGGCTCTTGTTGTGTTGGCTGTTGTTATTTTATTTTTATTTTTTTGGAAATCTAAGGGCAAAGAGGTCAGTGCCCCTGACTAGGCATTGCATGTTTTTAAAATTCTTGCAGCACACAGGTTGAAAACCACAGGCCTAGGGTCTTGCTTCTTGCCCACTCACTAGGGTGGAGAAGGCGGCATTCCCACCGGACTGGAGGAAGGAAGGAGAGAAACCCTTGGGCCTACCAGGCACTGTCTGGGCCAGCGAACCTTAGGGCAGCCACCCAGGGGCTCTCCCTGGGCTCAGATTCCACCCCCTTCCTACCTGAGGTCTCAAAGCTTAAGGCGACAGTTCTCTAACCCCAAGTGGGGGAGGGGGAGGGGAAGCTGGGCATCAGCATAATGCCCTTCCCAGCTCCGTCCCACTGGGAGGCAGGCTTCCAGGAGCTGTTCTGCCAAAGGAGACCGAGGGAGCGGCCAGTTTGGACTGGGAAAGGCTCTGTAAACCTCTCGGCTGCGGAAGTGACTGACAAGCGTTAGCTAACTGTCTCTTCACAGGCAGGAGGAAGCAGCAGGAAGGAGCCGGGTACGTGCCCAAGCTTGATTCTAGGGCGATGTGTGCTCATCACACGGAGTCTCAGACGTTGCCTGGCCCGTGGCCCTCAGAAACCATGATGCCGCCTCAACATCCCGACATTGGAGGGGCAGGCTCTGGGCGATGGCTCTGCACTGCCCCTGCTCCCTGGACAGTGGGCAGCAGCCACCCAGTACTGGCCCCCTCCATGCCCGGGCCTCTCGATGGCTGGGTGCCCGAGAGTTCGGTGTTCACGCCTGGCTCGGCGGTGGGGCCCGTGGGTGTCTGCCAGCCTCCCTGGGCCCCGCGTGCCCTCACCTTGAGCTGGGACTTGGAGACCTTGCCGCTCTTCTCCACGTCCAGCGCGGTGAACGCGTACCAGATGGACTTGAGCAGCTCCTTTCGCAGGGCCATGGCTGAGGCGCCCGCCCACGGTGGCTCTGACACCGAGATCCGGTTTCAGGAAATGCAAACGGTTGCAGACCACAGAGGGGCTGGCGCGGCGCGAGAGCTCCACCTGCCTGCTCGCGGGCGGCCTGTGCTGACTGGCGCGGCCAGCCTGGCGCTCCTGCCCGGCTCCGGGGCCCCACTCGCCGAGGCAGCGAGGCCCAAGCCCTAGAGCTGGGGCCCCAGGTGTGTTCTGCTGGCCCCTGGGCTGCCAGAGACAGCGTGCTGTGGGCACACGCAGGCCCAGCCTGACTTGGGAGTCACGTGGGGGTGAGGGGGTCCTGTCTCATTCCACACTTACCGGATCCTACATAAATTACTTAACCTCCTCGAGCAGCTTCCCCATTGGTAAAGCAGGAAAAACACCCAGGCCCCGAGTTGTAAGAAGGTCTGAGAGCGGCTGTAAGCAGAGTAGGCGCTGGACAAAGCATTCCTTTAGTGCCATCTAACGAGACTGGGGGGTGGGGGCTCCTCCCAGGCAGGAGGAGACAAAGGCAGCGGCACAGACTGTGGGACTGGGCCAGGGCTTCTCCAGGTCAGGCGGACCTGGCACATGACCTGCTGCCTCGCGTCCTCCGGGCTTCGGCTCTAAAGGCACTCAGAGCATTGCCCACTCGGGCCCCTGGCCCTGAAGACCGGGCTGTTTCTGAAGCACACGGCGTGGGGTAGCAGAGGCTTGGGGTTCAGGGCTTCACAGCAGTGCTTCCAGTTGTTTTAGATCCAATGCCCATCAGGGCCGGGACACCCTCCTGCCAGGAACAGGGGTCATGGATGTTGAAGGTGCCAACTTAGGCATTTGAGAAATCGCCTCCCTGGGCATGGGCCCTCTGCCTCCACGGAGCAGGTGGCCGGGTAAATGGGACCTTGCTAGGCATCCCAGGAGAGGACACGTGGGCTGGGGGAGAGGGTTCCATTCCTGGGTGGTAGGAAGTGGCTTGGGGCACCTCCAATCCCTGCAATGTTCCCAGGCAGGGGGGTCAAACCCAAAGATTCTTTCCATCAAATCCCTTCTCCCGCACCCCTCCCCTCTTGTCAGGGCTGGTCCGGTCCTACCACAGTTTTTGGTGGGGTCTGACTGCGGTTTTGGAATTCCATGGCATGGCTCCAGACACCTAGGTGGGCACCCTCAGAGCTGGGTATCAGAGCCAGGACTTCAGCACCAGAGACCCTCAGTAACCTGAGCAAAGGTACCCCTACCCCCTCCAACGTGGGGCTTTGTCCACTTGGAGCAGCTGACTGGGTCTGGAGGGCTCTACGTAACACAAGGTAAGAGACCCCACCAGAACCTGGGAGCGGTGGTCGCACTGGTCCTGCTTGACCACCCTGAAGCCACCTGACCGGCCGTGGGCAGGAAGCCACTGGCAGCTCCTCAGGGCTTCTCTCCCGCCTGTGCCCCTGGGAGGGCAGTCCCACCAGTCCAGCACCAAGGCTCCATGGAGTGTGTGCCAGGGATAGAGAGCTAAGTGCCTGATTTGACCGGCCTGGTCCACAGGACTCAAAGCTGAAAGAAATGGAGGGACCCAGGTGGAAACTTGAAACTTTTTATTAAATACTCATTCACCCGTTTGCCACCACTGCTCACAGCAGGAAAAAAATTATCAAAATGCAATTTAGAAAATTAAACCCAATCCCCAGTATGTACAGGCTGTTCCTTGCCTCTCTACCAGAGGTGGAGGGGCAGATGGGGGTGGGGGGATGGTCGGGCACCTTTCCTCCAGCCACAGGCCCCTGAGCAATTCTGACTGCGGCGGCAGGAAGTACCCCGCTGCCAGGTGACCAGGCATCTCGCTGGCCTCTGGGGAGGTGGTTATTGCTGGGAGGGGCAGGGCTGGGACTGTTCTGTTCCTACCGCGCTGAGGACCTGTCTGCCTCTCTCCTGGTGGACAGCGACCAGTCCCCACAGAAGCCCCAATTGCCACCTGAGAAGGGGAGTGGGAGGGCAGGAAGGGTGTTCTCTGGAGGGAGGACAGTGGGTGCCCAGCTGATTTTGAGGGTAGGACGCCCCAGTGCTGCCTGATGACCACGCTTGTCCTTAGCTCCTGAGGCTGACACACTCCCCTGATTCCGGCTGTCCAGCCCTCCTCTTGGGCAGGGCCCCCATCCCCTTCAGTCAGGCCATTTTCCTGCTGTCTTCTCACCCTGGAGACCTACGTGGCCACCTCCCACGTGTCAGCCTCAGCCTGCGCCTGTGGAGGCGAGGATGGCTCTGCGGCACGGTGCCTCCTCCATGTCCGGGACCCAGCCCTCCAGGACTCAGCAGCCGCTCCCTGTCTCTGTGGCCTCCAAGGTCACAGCCCCTTGCTGCATGGCAGCAGTGGCCACGCTGATGGCCTCCTCCAAAGTCTGCTGCTCCTCCAGCTGTGGAGAAAGAAGGGGAGAGTGAGACCCTCTTCTAGGTTCGAGGGGTGGTGGTATGTGGCCTACTTTTTGAATTCCCTCCATCCACCCAGTGCCACACACTGAGCACTTAGTGGAGCCCCATTAACAGGAGGTTCACTGATGGAGAGTCCTGTTAGGCTAAGTATGGCCAGGGAGCCACAGGATGGTCCAGGGTCAGAGAGACGGGCTTGCTCACAGAAGGGAACGACTGGTTGGAGAGCCTCCTTCTTTTCCTGGCGAAGAAATAAAGCTAGGAGGAGACGAAGGGCTTAGACCACCAGGTAGACTGCCACTGAAGTTACTGTGAAGGCTGGAAGGGGCCGCTCCACTCTGCCTCAGTCAAGAAACGGCCGAGACAGGTATGTGGATTTAGGAAGAAAGGGATTTGTCCTCTGAAGTGAGCTCCTTTTGAGCCAAATGCCCTTCTCCTCAAGCTCTCCATCTAATTCCTCGCCCCTCCTGGCTCCTTTCTCTGGCGGCAGGATCCTCCCAGACCTCTACCCACCTGCACAGCAATGTGCGTTCCGTTGGCTGTGGCCAACAGCGCCACCTGTTGATGATGAAGGGATGCTACACTTGAGTCATCGGCCACCACAGCCCCAGAGGTAATGATTGTAACCTGAAATACAGATGAAAGAGGTTTTCCAGCTCACCTACATTACTCTCCCTCCCCCCAATCCAAACAAATCCCTCCAATAAGATGGCTGGAAAAACCCTGAATAGAATGGATCAAACCATTATGGATCAGGCTAATTAGCTTGTGGTTCAGAGCTAAATTAATTTTTTTTCTCTAAATTAATTTAGGGATTTTGAGTCATAGGACAAAGCTGTAAAAGGCCCCAGAGATAATTTAACTCCCTCATTTTAAAATGGACAAAAATGCATAAAAAATGACTTTCCTGTGGTAGCAAACAAATATGGGGTAGATTTGAGATTTCAAACTGCTTCTCAACAGGGAATGGCTGATGGGAATGCCCTTTTTGTAGGGAATCTTGGGCCTCATAAGGAAGCTTGGCTAGTTTATTTATTTTTTTTTTATTAAATATATATTTTTATTGATTTCAGAGAGGAAGGGAGAGGGAAGAGAATGATAGAAATATCAATGATGTGAGAGAATCATTGATTAACTGCCTCCTGCACGCCCCCTAGTGGGGGTAGAGCCCACAACCCAGGCATGTGCCCTTGACTGGAATTGAACCTGGGACCCTTCAGTCTGCAGGCCAAAGCTCTATCCACTGAGCCAAACCAGCCAGGGCAAGCTTGGCTAGTTTAGCCTGCACTTAAATGTCCACCCAGTGGAAAGGAAGGACAAGGGAACAAGAAGCCCCAAGCAAACTGCCTGGTCATACGGGCTGCGTCTGGGAGCCATCGGCGCGGACCATGGTGACTGTATGTGTGCCAGATGCGGCAAGGCTGTCGTCGGGACTGGGGATGGTGAGGGTGGTGCTGCTGTGCTGGGTCACCATGCTGATGGCACTTCCCAGGGCCTGCAGGTCTTCCGGGGACAGGCTGACCTGCCAACAGGAAGGAGGAAGGTGAGCTGGGAGTGCAGTGGTGGGCTGTCTGGAAGCCCCTGGGAGGATGTATCCTTCCCTCCCGAACAAGGTTAACTTATCGGCAATCTAGGAGATCAGCTGCACGTCACAGGTGGTCAGGGACAAGCAATAAAACAGGTCCTGGGCTGTACAGAGGCTACACTGGACCACTCCGCTGACCACTTCTATTACCACCCCTTTGCCGCAGGGTTCTGTTCCATGCAACTCAGGGTCTCCACCTAATTCATCCTTATGCCAACTCCCACAGGCACAGTGCACTTGACAGTGAGGATGCTGACAAGGGTCAGGCTCACTGCTGGCTAGAATCGCCACCCCGTGCTCGGGCCTCTACGCCAGCATGCCCCGCTTGAGGACATCCAAATGTCTCTCAAGTGGCCAGGACCTGTCAGCCTCCAGGTAAGGAGGGCAACCAACTGCTCCAGAGGCCCCAGAGACCCGCTGGAAGCATGAGGAGAGGCTGTGTTGTGAGACTCAGCCTCAGTTCACTGACAGCCACAGGCCAGAGAGAGGAACTGGGTAGAGGTGGGGCTGTCAGAACTTCCAGGCTCCCCAGAGAAAGAGGGAGAAGGTACTAGCCATAGTGCCCCCCCATCCCTACCCCCACCCCCAGGGCCGGTACCTGCTGGGCACCATCCTGAGTGATCAAAGCCACCTGGGGGGCCCCGTTCTCCTCAGTCACCATAGCCACTTGGGCTGGGATGTCATCACCCTCTTCTTTCACCTCCGAAAGGTAAGCAATGCGAGGTCGTTTGGGTGGTGGGCTCTCCTCGGCTGCAGAGGCGGCTGGGAGAGGAGAGCCCAGCTGACACCTGCCACCGGATGGCCAACGGGAGGCCTGGCTTGTCCCCACTCTCACCTCCGGCCCATGCCCCTCACCCTCGAGCTGCTGCTGCTCATAGAGGGCCTGCTCGCTCTCCTCGGTGGCCTCCAGCTCGCCATGGGCGCTGCGCTTGTGCATGGCCAGGGTGGAGGTCTGCCGGTAGGTCTTGCCGCAGGTGCTGCAGGTGTAGGGCTTGCAGTGTGTGTGCACCACGTGGTGCTTATACAGGCTCGAGTACTCGGTGAAGCGCTTCCCACAGCCTGGCACCGTGCAAACGTATGGCTTCTCCCCTGGGGACACTGGGCTGTGAGGGGTGGGAACTGGGGCTGGCAAGGGGAAATCTAAGGGGACGGGCTGAGGGGGAGGGATAGTGAAGGGAGTGCCAGAGGGAGGGGGAGGGACTAAGACCTGGAACTCTAAGTGGACGGACTTGGGGAAGATGGCCAGTGGAAAAGAGGGGACATGAGTGTGGGACTGCTGGAGACAGGTGGAGAGAAAATGGGGGGCTGGGCAAAGCTGGGGCTAATGAAGGGGCTGCAGGGGAGCACTGGGGGCTTGTAAGGCCGAGGGTCGTGAACAGAAGAGGCAGGGGATGGAGAGGATGACTGTCGTGTCAGGTGCAATGCAGAGTGAGGGGACCGGAGGCTGGACGAGGAACGTGACACTGGGGAGGGCGAGGATACACCAGAGTCACGAGGACAGTGGATGAGGCGGGAGCTGAAGGGACATTTCCCTCTGCCGTTTCCCCATCATGCCTGACCCTGGCCTTTTACTGGGTGCTCAGCTGGAGAGGGAGAATTCAGTGGAGAGAGGTGGCAGGGAGCTGGGAGGGCAGGCAATACCTGTCAGATTGCACAGTGCAAGTGAAACGGTGGTTCCGAGGACAAGGCCGGAACCGCAGAACCCCCTCGGCCCGCCCACAGACCAGCCTGGACTGGCCAGAAGCCTACAGTAAGGACGGGGGCCTCGGAGGGCGGTCCTGCATGCCAGCTGGCCCACCTGTGTGGATGCGCACGTGATTCTTGTAGTTGGTGGCGCTGGTGAAGCCACGGCCACAGTGGGGCTCGGGGCAGGTGTAGGGCCGCTCGCCTGTGTGGGTGCGCACATGTACCTTGCGGATATTGGATGTGGTGAAGGAGCGGCCACAGCCCTCGAAGGGGCACCGGAACGGGCGTTCACCTATGGAGGGGGTGAGGGTGGGGTGTGGTTCAGGAAGCGAGTCATGCTGGGGCACGTGGCCAGGACAGCGCCAGGCTCCAGATCCGCCTACCAGTGTGGGTCCGGACGTGCTTCTGCAGGTCTCCTGAGGTCTTGAAGGCCTTGCTGCACAGCTCCTCTGGGCACTTGTATGGCTTCTCACCAGTGTGGGTGCGCACGTGACTCTTCAGCCCGTAGCCTGCCGCCAAGTGGGAGGGAGGGGTGAGAAGAACGCTCCGTGGGGCCTCATCCCCCACCACCTCACTTCCCAGCTCACGGCTCTCCACCGAAGACGTGCTCTGGGAGGCTCCAGGCCTCCTCCGGCCTACGAAGCCTGCGCCTGCCTCTCTACCACCCCTGCCTGGGCAGGCGAGGAGAGCTGGGAGCCCACTCTGCCCTCCTGCCCTCTCCAGGGGGCAGGTCCATTCCAGAACATGAGTGAGAGGGAACCTAGGGAGCCCTGGGCTAAGGCTCTCGATTCAGAGGAAAAGTGAAGCCCAGAGATGCAGTGGCCGACCCAACACCCCACAGTGGTCGGTGTCAGAGCTGACACAAAGGCAGGGTCTCTGCCCACCACCCCAGGCTCCTGCTTAAAGTAAAGCCTGCGCCACCTGCTTCTGAAACGGCTTCCTCCCGAGTCAGCGCCCTGGGAGTCAGGGGCTCCGAGCAGTCTCCCTGGGAAGGAGCCTGGTGCCAGGGTCCCTAGAGGGAGTCCCCAGGGCTGATCTAGAACCTCTGCCTCCAACCAGAAGCAGCCCCCTTCAGCCTCCACCAGGCAGGTTACCTGTGGCAAAGGCCTTCCCGCAGCTGGGGAAGTCACACCTGTACGGACGGTCACCTGTATGAGCTCTTTCATGCACCTGTCAGGACAAGCGGTCACACAATTCAGAGGGACAAACAAGGAAATAAATGGCTCTTCAATGCTTTTTAGGGCCCAGAGTATCAGCATCAGTCACCTCCTTTATTTTGCTTCCTTTTCAACGGACAGGCTACCTCCTCCAGGTAGCCTTCCCTGATTCTCTTTCTTCCTGCTCTTTTTATGGGTCACAGCCCCCCGTGCGGACATTTCTGTATACTCATCTCTTCCTCCAGTAGGTAGGCAATGAGCAACTTGAGAGCAGGGACCCCCAGTCAAAGCGGGCAGGCAGAATTGCAGGCTGGTGGGGAGATGGAAAGGCTGAAAGCTGTCTGTGGCAACCTTACCTTTAAGTGATGAGCAGTGGTGTACAGACGCCCACAGCCCTTGTAGCCACAGCGGAATGCTCTGTCCCCGACCTGCTGCCCTTTGCCATTATGGGGTGCCTGGCTGTCGTGCAGAACCTGACGAAAAATTGTGGGGTCCCAATATGTATTCTCCTCAATGAAAGGAGGAAAGGGGTGGGACACAGGGCCCACGTGTGGCAGCTTAAGACCCAATAAGCAGGGTTAAACTGCCAGGGGAAAAGGGCAGCCTGGGGTGACAGGCCCAGGCAGAGGGAACAGACACACTGTGGAGAAATAGGCCGGTGTGGGGTCATCTCTAATGGGAGGACGCATGTCACAGGCTGTGACAGCTATGGAACACGGCGCCCGAGCCGGCTAGGTAAGGTGGGGAGGGGTGGTCTGAATGGCCACACCTGAGCTAGGCTGGGAGCCGGTGACCCCCCTGACCACACGCACCTCGGAGGCCACAACTCTGCACACCTCTGTCCTCTGACGGCGGAGCCCATGCTCCCCGTGGGACACCTGTGCGCAGGGGGCATTAGCCAGGGGCTGCTGTGGGGATGAGCCCACCGAGGTTCAGCAGAGTGAGGGGCCACACCGGCACACTGCAGCACAGGGCGGGGACCCGCAGGTCCCCCCAGCAGCAGCTCCAACCACCGCGCCAGCGAACTGGCCAGTCCCCCCTTTCATCTCTCCTGGGGGCAGTGCCAGAGCCACCTATTCCGACCGGCCTCTCGTTTCAGGGAGCTCACTGCTCTCTCCTGGGGAGGGTCCTGCTGAGACTGTCCCTAGTCTTTGTTCTGGGACATTGGCCTTCCAGGAGCTCCTGAAACAGAACTCCGGAAGTCACGTGGGTGGGGATCAAGAGGTGAGGTCAAATTCATCGCAAGGTCTGTCGAGTCAGTTCCAGGTCAGGGGTCAGGTGGCTGACAAAATTTCATGGACAATTCAGAAGCTGGTGGTTGGCGGGGAGGGTCATAGGTGGCCAGGTCTACACAGCGAGCTAACACTCAGCTCTGGAATTTCACTCCCATGTCTCAACAGCCCTCGGGTGATCGAGGGAATCAAGGAACTTCAGGCTGGAAGTGACCTCTGAGGTCGTCTGGTCCCATCTCATCAAGTTACAGAGGAGCAAGCTGAGGCCTGGAGGAGGGTGATCACCCACGGTCCGACAGGGTAGAGGCGGAGCCAGCACAAACCTCAGGACTCGCGACTTACAGCCCAGTTGTCTCCAACAGCACCAAGTCTCAAATTGGCTCCTAAAATACACTCCGGGAGCGGGCACAGCCCGGTGGCCGCTGTAAAGCTTTGTGCTCCATTTTGGAAAGACATAGGGTTTTCTCCTCTCTATGATGCAGCCACACTAGTTTCGCTATAAAAACAACCCCCATCTCCGGGGAAAGCTAGTGCTCCAGGAAGCCCCTCCGCATCTAGCCGAGGCTCCGTAGCTCAGGCCGGCAGGGAGCACCTGGCTAGGGAAGCTCTCAGGTCTCCATACCACTTCCCTGCGGGCAGGACCAGGGCTCCAGCACAGACGCTGGGACTGACGGATGTCCGAAGAGCCGGGATCCTTTTCCTTTGCGACTGAGCTACTGTGCGGGCCTCGTGTTCCAAGAATCCCAGCTGCTCTGTTGCATCTGCCCGGTCACTGCCTCCTGAGGTTATTTCCCCAAACGACTGAATGAGTCACAGAGAAGAAATACATACAAGAACATCTGACCTCAGTGGACTGGGAAAACTAATAAAAGTCACTGGCAAGGGCTTCCGGGCAGCCAAAGCGAAGCCAGGACTACGGATGTCACTGCTGCTCACAGCTGCCTCCCCTCGCAGAGGCAGCATAGACAAGGGTGAGAGTAAACAGCTGTCGGCAGGGCCGCCGGGCTGGATGCACGTCCTGGATGAGGATGTGAAAGATGAGCCAGGAGGGGGTGCGGGGCTAAGGAGTGCCCAGGTCATGGCCCAGCACTGGCGGTCTGTCCTCTACAGAGGTGGCAGTTTGGGCAGGGCCAAGAGAGCTGGTGGGCGGCGAGGCTCTGCGAGCTCACCTTGCTGGCGTACTGCTCCAGGGCCACCACCGTGTCCGCGCTGAGGCCCTCGTCGTCCTCGGCGGCTAGGTCCTCCAAGCCCACCTCCGTCTGCACGGCCAGGATGGTGCTGTCCGCCGGCACCGCCACGGGGTGGTGAATGTAGGCAGTGGAGCCGTCCTCCAGCTGGACGGCCTCCAGGGAGCTGGGGTCATAGCCCTCTGTGGGGACAGGCGCTTAGGAGAGGTACTGGGCCAAGGAGGGTCTCGGCATCGTCTCTCCTGGTCTGTCTCCTTGGCGCCGCCTCTCCTAAGGACGAGGCCTCCCATGAAGCACTCGCTGGGAACTCACAAGCTCCTTGAGAACCCGAGGGGACCGTCATCATCTCCACCTAGATGACCACCAGAACCTCCTACCTGGTGGTCCCTGCCCCCTCTACTTCCCTCCAGGCAGACGGCGTCTGGGGAGATCTTTGCAGGACACAAATGTGATCATGTGACCTGGGGACCCAAACAGTTCAGCTGCTTCCCACTGGTCTCAGGATAAAGACCAAAACCCTTCTCCTGACACGCCCCAAGCGCTCTGGGCCCTGCCTGTTTGGCGTCATCTTTTCATCTTACCGATTCTGCCCTCACCCCCAGTACTCTGACTTCTAGCAATTTCTGAAATGTGCCATGCTCTCTCCCCATCTCAGCCAACGAAGGGTGTTCCTCTGTTCCGAGTACTGAACTCTCCCTGCCACCCTTTCTTCCCTTGCTGAGTCCACTTCACTCTTCAGCCATCAGCCAGTGTCACTTCCCCAGGGAGACCCTCCCCACGCCTGGTCTCTGCTTGTGATGACCAGCTCATCAGTGACGATTCGCAACCCTCCCGTTTCCCTCACGGGACTCCAGGGGAGCTGGGACTGTCAGACTTTGTTCTCTCGTGTATATTCTACACGTAGCCAATGCCAGGCACACACAAGTAGTCACTCAAGAAACTACTTGTAGAAGGAATTGTTATTGTTCAGTACCTTCGGAGCTTTATTCTATTGTTTTTGTTTTTGTTTATTTGTTTCTTGTGAATCCTCATCTGAGGATATTTTCTTCCTTTGCTCTTCAGAGAGAGTGGAAGGGAAGGAGGGAGGGGAGAGAGAGAGAAACCCAGGTACGTGCCTTTTACTGGGAATTGAACCCATGACCCTTCGGTGTGCAGGCCGATGCTCTAACCACTAAGCTTCACTGGCCAGGGCAGGAGCTTTATTCTTAAATACAAGTTTTTTGCTCCTGGTCTTGGATGACATCCTTAGGTCCTATTTAAAGCCCTAAGATTTGTGTTGTGCTAGAGCCACAGCTGCCATCAAGGCTCATGCTATTGACCCCCAAGGCCCCGCCTCCTGGGGACAGGAACAGCTGCTCCTTGGTGTGCACAAGAGAAGGCAGTTGAGAGATTGCTAATCCCCACGCTCCATGACTATGCCCCAACTCCCAGGGTATGCCACTCCACGCCCCCACCGCCGCCAGCTCGTCTCCCTTCCTTCCCGCAGTCATGATGCCTGTGGCCCCACCTTTGGGTGTGCGGTGTATGTAGGCCATGCTGCCATCTTCCAGCTGCACAGGCTGCCCATCCTCAAAGGAAAGAGGTTCTGTAACGAGAGCAATGCCTGCCTTTCTCTGGAGCTCGGTGCCAGGGAGGGCTCCTCGATGGGGGCTGCCTGCCTCCCTCACCTTTCTGCACTGTCACTTGGTGGATGTATGCGGTGGTTCCGTCCTCGAGCTGGATCACTTGTCCTTCAAGCAGCTTCTCTCCTATGGAGATGGAAATGGAGAGAAGTGGGCCAGGCCCAGAAAGGAGCTGAAAACACCTGCCTGTTTCTAGCGGAGGCCTGTCTGAGGTACAGGTGACATTTTCCAGGTTACCTCGCTCCCTGCTCCCAAGGCCTGAGCCCTGAGGACCCCCACAGATCCCCACAGGGGAGCCACTGCATCTATTACTCTATACAGCCCAGCAAAGCGGGGGCTTCCAGCCTAACAGCAGTTGCTGAGACTGAACGAACTGAAGAACAAAGGAGGCCCTGAGACCTAGAAAGGACCCATGGGTCAAAAGTCAGATATTGCTCAAAATAACCAAATCAAAATACATTCCCTGTCTCCCTGTGCCAGCGTGCCAAGGCCGAGGCCCCCGATAAACAGTGCAGCTTACAGTTAGCAGCAATGGGCTCTGGAACCAGCCCAGGCCTCCTGCGATGGCCTTTTAGTTCTATCTCTTACTGGCTGTGTGCAGCTTACTGAACCTCTCTGTGCTTCAGCTCCTTCTTCTTAAAATGATTAAAAATTGTCTTCATTGGGTTGCTACAAGGGTTAAATGAGTTAATGAATATAAAACACTCAGAACAGTCCCTGGGATGTGGCCAGCCCCCAATAAACCTTAGTTTTGTTTTTTTACAATAAGCCCAATCTGTCCATTAGAAGAAACAGAAAGGAAAGCAGTCGGGAGCAACGTGAATGTGACTACTGTGCTCCCACATGTCCACCGGTCTCGCTCCACCGCCCGGGGTGGACAATGTCTCCTTCACTGACCTCTGCCATTTTCACTTCAGTTGTCGAATTAAAAACCTACTCACCTAAAGCAACAAGATAGCACTCTAAAAATTAGTAAGACTACAGAGTGCCTACGATATTATCTTTCCTTTATCTCAGATTCTTACTGGAAAGCCCTTCTAAGGGCAAAAGATTCTTAGAGTTTTGTGTCCAGTGAGTTTGACGGAGGGAATGGGAAAAGGAGAAGAGAAAAAGGAGATTGAAGCACTAATGACAAATGGTTTGTTCATTCCTTTCCTTACAAGTTACAGGGTTAGGAAGTTGAGCTCTTGTGTGGGACAGGCAATACTTTTGGCCCAGCTCCCTGCTGATGTCTCTTCCTCCGAGGAATTCCCAAACTTGTCCCCAAACTGAGTCCTCTTGGGTCAGTAGTTAACAGCTCCACAACCCAGCCGAAGACAGGTGGAGTGGAGACGAAGGCAAGCAGGAGAGGGGAAAGGGAACCCTGGCCTGTCCCTTCACGTGAGCAGGGGCCCCTGCATTTGCCACTGCATCTGTCCTGGCCGGGCGCCAGTGCTGGGCTCTGAAAGCATCAGCAGAGATTCTGCTAGCGAACTGGGCATCACCTCAAGGCAGAAAACAAAATGTTGAGAAGAGTTATTTAAGAAAAAAATTTTCTTTTTAATGTACAGCTATCAATATTTTATTTACACTCCTATATTTCTCCTATCATCCTTTATCTTAAAGTAAATCTATACTGAATACACTACATATATTTTACTAGTGTACATTTAACCTATGTCATTCACATTTTAATTTAAAATATACTTTGAAATGTGTAATAATGGCTGAGAAAAACATTTAAAAATATTTTTATTGATTTCAGAGAGGAAGGGAGAGGGAGAGAGGGTTAGAAACGTCAATGATGAGAGAGAAACACTGATTGGCTGCCTCCTGCACACCCCCTACTGGGGATCAAGCCTGCAACCCCGGCATATGCCCTTGACTGGTATCGAACCCGGGACCCTTCAGTCCACAAGCTGACGCTCTATACACAGAGCCAAACCAGCTAGGGCGGCTGAGAAAAACTTTAACCTAGAATTTCCTCTAACAACCAGAGGCTACAATGGGGAGGGGGGAGAAGAGCTGGTGGACGGGCCTCCCAGCCCATCACAGAGGGGCCGCACATTCCTGTCGTCGGAGCAGTCCAGTGCATTTACTCACAGCATGCTCTTCCACTCTCAGGAGAGTCGGGTTTGAATGACGTGCTTTATGCTTACTCTAATTTCATAAAATTTTAGGGCTTCCTGCACATTCAGGGGCCCAGACACAGCTGCCTGCTGACAGATGAACGTGCCGGTCTAGGGCTTCAGAGGAGCTCACCAGAGAGGCGCCTCTGAGACAGTGTGGTTCTGCATGCGGGAGGCCAGCTCTCCCCTCCGCAGGGTGAAATCTGCTGTGTGTGAGCGTGTGCATATGTGCAAGTACACACTGCAGCACCTTGGAGGAGGCAGAGAACAGAGCCAGGAAGAGTGATGAGAGAAAGACATAAACAGGACGTGGGGGAGGCAAAGAGACCCAGATACAAGAAGGAAAGAGATAAGAAAAGAGTGTGGCTTTCTTAGGGCAAATACGGTCACTTGCTTTTACTTTTCATTCAACCATTAAAAATAGGTAGCAAAGTCTGAGGCATGGGCGATAACTAGGTCCGGGCAGTCAACACGCCCAGTCTACACAGCTCCTAAGTTCTTCCACCACCGGGACTGCAGCAGTGGGCAACAACTGCGATGGGAAGTCTGCAAACACAGGGTTTCGGGATTCAAAAGGATTCTAGAGAAGTTCCATGTTCAAGAAAACTAAGCCAGCCCCACACATCCTAGGTCTTGATAAGAAACCTTTCGAGAAGGCACCCACACGTTATCATACGGAAGTAGCTTACTGATGAGATTAAGGGGTCTCTTTGTCACCATCAGGAAGCAGACAATTAAAATGAAAGCAACAAACAAATTATCTGTAAATTTTGGAACCGAAATACATTTTGACAACGTGTTGAAGTGAGGGAGGGCGATGTTGAGGAGACGATGCAGTTGTGAGGACGGCGGCGCTCAGACCCGGAACAGGCAAGATAAAGACTAGGAATGAGACAGGGTTTGCTGGCGCTGTCCGAGGGAGACGTGATGCCATCTGGCGTGTCTGAGGCTGGAAGGAGCCTGTGGTGAGGGAAGTGTCCCTGGCCCCGAGGCCTGGCCCTTCAACTACACTCTGTTCTGAAGCCACCCTCACCTTGATCCTAGAGAATCTGAATTTCAGGTAAATCTGAATTTCAAATATACAATGAATTTTTTTTAGTAGTTAGTGTTTTTATGTTAGTATTTTTAGCATTTAGTCCCATGCTTCTACATGTCTATCCCATGTAATATTTGGGACAGACTTATACTACAAAATTATTCATTGTTTCTGAAATTCAGATTTAACTGTGTGCCATGTATTTTTGTTTCTGGCGACCCTGATGGGGCTTAAGGCACGAGATCTATTCTTGGGTATCCCTCTCTGGACCTGGAAGAGTATCTTGTGCATGGTAGATGCTCAGTAGATAGTTTGAGTGCTTAATCTTGCTGGAAAGTCTGAGCAACTGGATAGGGAGTATTCAAAAAGCAGGAAGTCAAAACCAGCACTGTGTTCATCTATTCCAGGAGTTACAAACTACTCGCCACATGTAAGGAATTCTGCTTTCAGAGGTCTTGGCTCCTACGCAGGTCTGGCCTGGTTTTCTAGCTGCCTACATGGCGTTTTATTGTAAAGAGTTACCTCAAGAGATTCTCATGCAGAGCAAGTTGTGGCAAACGGGTGGGAGGCAGGGGAGACTCGTGGAAGGGGACACTCCTCTCTAGAAGCTGGAGGACAGGGGGATTCTGAGGTCCCTGGAAATACTCACCTTTGACCGCTTGCTGGACGTAGGCCGTTGTCCCATCACTGAGGGTGACTGTCTGCAGCCCCAAGCTCTCCATGGCAAACTGCTGCTCGTGCACTCAGACATGAAGTTGGCTTCTGCCAGCACCGAGCCACAGCTGAGGTCAGGGGTTCCTCCTGGGTCACAAATCTGAGGAAAGGGACAGTTTCACATTATGAGTTACAACGCTCCTAAAGCTGCAAGGACACACAGAGAAAGAGTGAATGCAGGCAGCCAAGAAGAAAGAGACAAATTCCTCAAAGTAGATAACTATGTTGGTTTTTATGAAGTGGGTTAAAAATATACACATTTAAGAATTCTAAAAATAAAAATAAATGAATAAGAAATCTAATGAACAAAATAGACCAGTGAATAAAATAGAATCAGAGGCAGGGAAACATGGAACAGACTTATGAATCTCAGAGGGAAGGAGAGAGAGGGGACGAGAAGAGATTAACCAAAGATTTGCTGAAACCGGTTTGGCTCAGTGGATAGAGCATCGGCCTGCGGACTCAAAGGTCCTGGGTTCGATTCCGGTCAAGGGCATGTACCTTGGTTGCGGGCACATCCTCAGTGGGGAGTGTTCAAGAGGCAGCTGATTGATGTTTCTCTCTCATCAGTGTTTTTAACTCTCTATCCCTCTCTCTTCCTCTCTGTAAAAAATCAATAAAATATATTAAAAACAAAACAAAACAACAAAAAAACCCCAAAGATTTTACCTATGGACACAGACAAAAGGATGGTGAAGGCCTGGGGTGCGGTGGGGTGGGAACTAGGTGAAGAGGGGTTAATGTGCGGGGACATCTGTAATACTCTCAACAATAAAGATTTGGAAAAAAAAAAAGAATTCTAAAATTTAGGTATAAAAGAGAAGCATGACAGTCAAATTGGTTGTAAATTAAGATTTCATTGATCAAAATCCACTTTTAAACTTGCTCTCCTTAGAGGGAGCCTCAGTGAAGGCAGGGAGGGTTAGGGGTTAAGGGTTAGGGTTAGGGTTAGGGTTAGGGTTAGGGTTAGGGTAGGGTTAGGGTTAGGGTTAGGGTTAGGGTTAGGGTTAGGGTTACCCATTTCCACCTCTCTCCTGTGCTCAGACCCTCTCACCCACTGGCCCTGCTGACCCTCCTCAGTGAACATTCCACAGGCATCACAGATGGAATGGGTCCCCAACAGAACTCACCACCCCTACCCCCAGGACCGTCCCACTTGTAGTATCCCCTATTCAAGGGGTGGCACCTCCAGCTACCGGAATCAGTGGGGTCATCTTTGATTCCTCCTCTTCCCTCAAAGTCTAGGTACACCACTATTTAACAGCTCACACCAAAATGAACTCAAAATGGATTAAAGAGTTGAATGTAAGACCTGAAACCATTAAATTCCTAGAAGAAAACATAGGGGCAAGCTCCTTGACATCAGTCTTGGTGATGATTTTTGAATTTGACACCAAAAGCAAAGGCAACAAAACCAAAATTAAACAAGTAGGACTACATTACACTAAAAAGCTTCTGCCCAGTAAAGGAAACCATCAACAAAATGAAAAGGCAACCAACAAAGTGAGAGAAAAAAATTGAAAATCATATATCCAATAATGGGTTAATATCCAAAACATATAAAGAACTCATACAACTCAATAGCAAGAAACCGAAAAATATGATTAAAAGCGGCCAGAGGATCTGTATATTTTTCCAACGATGTACTGATGGCCAATAGGTATATTCAACATCCCTAATCACCAGAGAAATGCAAATCAAAACCACAATCAGATATCACCACATACATACAAGCTAGAATGGCTATTATAAAAAACGAGAAGAAATAAGTATTGGCAAGGATATGGAGAAGAGGGAACTTTTATGCACTATTGGTGAGAATGTGAGTTGATATAGGCATTATGGAAAACTAGAGGCCCAGTGCATGAAATTTGTGCATGGGTAGGATCCCTAGGCCTGGCCGGCGATCAGGGCCAATCGGGGCCTTCCTTCGTTACGCCCCCTGGTGGTCAGCGCATGTCATAGTGAGCAATTGAACTCCTGGTCTCCTGGTTGAACTCCTGTGGGGACAATTTGCATGTAAGACTTTTATATATATAGATAGTACGAAGATTCCTCAAAAACTAAAAATAGAACTAGCAGATAATTCAATAATTCTACCTCTCGGTATTTAACCAAAGAAAATAAAAACGCTAACTCTAAAAGATATATACTTCCCTATGTTCATTGCAGCACCCTATATAATAAAAACCTAATATGCTAGGTGTCTGGTCAACCAATCAGCTGTTCAACCAATCAAAGTATAATATGCTAATGATATGCTAAGGCCGCTCAACTGCTCACTATGACATGCACTGACCACCAGGGAGCAGACAGTCGACCAGTCGACCAGTTGCTATGATGTGCATTAACCACCAGGGGGCAGATGCTCCGACCAGTAGGTTAGCTTGCTGCTGGGGTCTGGCTGATCGGGACTGAGTGAGATGGGCCAGACATGGCCTGGAGCCTTCCAGCGGTCCCTCCCCGGCCCTAATCATGCACCAGTGGGGTCCCTTGGTCTGGCCTGTGCCCTCTCGCAATCCGGGACCCCTCAGGGGATGTTGGAGAACTGGTTTTGGCCCAATCTCTCAGGCCAGGCTGAGGGACCCCACTGGTGCACAAATTCGTGCACTGGGCCTCTAGTTATTTATAATAGTCAAGATATGAAAACAATCTATGTCTAACAACAGATGAATGGATAAAGAAAGTATAATATATATATTACAATGGAATGTTATTCAGCCATAAAAAAGAATGCTAATGAAATAAGTCAGACTGAGAAAGACAAATACTGTATGATCTCATTTATATGTAGAATCTAAAAAAACAAAATAAAAACGCCCAGCTTGTGTGGCTCAGTGGTTGAGCACTAACCTATATACCAAGAGGTTGCTGCTTTGCTCTGATCAGGGCACATGCCCAGCTTGTGGCCTTGATCCCCCAGTGGGGGCATGCAGGAGGCAGCCTATGTCTTTTTTCTTGTCTAAAGTTTTACATATGTCTCCTTTTCCCCCAATTGAACCCCTTCCCCAGCCATTCCCGCCCCAGGCAAGCCCCCACCGCCCCAGTGTCTGTGTCCATTCATTATGCTAATATGCATGCATACAAGCCCTTTGGTTGTTCTCTAACCGCCCCCCTCCCCTGCCATTTGTCTCTGGATCTATTTTTGTTCATTAGTTTATGTTGATCATTATATCCCACATGAGTGAGATCACGTGATATTTATTTTTCTCCGACTGGCTTATTTCGCTTAGCATCATGCTCTCCAGTTCCATCCATGCTGTTGCAAATGGTAAAAGTTCCTTCTTTTTTATGGCGGTGTAGTATTCCATTGTGTAAATGTACCACAGTTTTTTAATCCACTCATCTGCTGATGGGCACTTAGGCTGTTTCCAAACCTTAGCTATTGTAAATTGTGCTGCTATGAATATAGGGGTGCATATATCCTTTCTGATTGGTGTTTCTGGTTCCTTGGGATATATTCCTAGAAGTGGGATTACTGGATCAAATGGGAGTTCCATTTTTAACTTTTTGAGGAAACTCCATACTGTGTTCCACAGTGGCTGCACCAGTCTGCATTCCCACCAGCAGTGCAGGAGGGTTCCTTTTTCTCCGCATCCTCGCCAGCACTTGCCATTTGTTGATGATAGCCATTCTGACAGGTGTGAGATGGTATCTCATGTTGTTTTGATTTGCATCTCTCAGATGATTAGTGACTTTGAGCATGTTTTCATATGTCTCTTGGCCTTCTGTATGTCCTCTTTCGAAAAGTGTCTATTTAGGTCCTTTGCCCATTTTTTGATTGGATTGGTTATCTTCCTTTTGTTAAGTCGTATGAGTTCTCTGTAAATTTTGGAGATTAAACCCTTATCGGAAATATCATCGACAAATATGTTCTCCCAGGCAGTGGGCTTTCTTGTTGTTTGTTGATGGTTTCTTTTGCTGTGCAGAAGCTTTTTATTTTCATGTAGTCCCATTTGTTTATTTTCTCCTTCATCTCCATTGCCCTAGGAACTGTGTCGGTAAAGATATTGCTACGACATATGTCTGCTATTTTGCAGCGTATGGAGTCTTGTAGGATTTTTATGGTTTCCCGTCTTACATTTAAGCCCTTTAGCCATTTTGAGTTTGTTTTTGTGTATGGTGTATGTTGGTGATCTAATTTCATTTTTTTGCATGTATCTGACCAAATTTCCCAGCACCATTTATTGAAGAGACTGTCTTGACTCCATTGTATGCTCTTGAGGAGGCAGCCTATTTTTGATGTTTCTATCTCTCTCTCTCCTTTCTCCCTCTCCCTTTTCTCTCTAAAAGCCAATAAAAACATATTTAAAAAGAAACCCAAACAATAAAACAAAACCAAGCTCCTTGATACAGAGAACAGATTGTGATTACCAGAGGATGGGGGCTGGGTGTGGGCAAAATGGATAAAGGCACGAACTCCAGTTATAAAATAAATACGCTTTGGGGATACAATGTACGGCATGGTGACAATACTATATTGCATATTTGACAGTTACAAACAGGGTAAATCTTAAAAGTTCTCATCACAAGAAAAAAATTCTGTAACTATGTATGTTGATGGATGTTAACTAAACTTACCATGGTGATAATTTTTCAACATATACAAATGTTAGATCATTATTGTTGTACACCTGAAACTAATACGAATGTGTATTATACAGTAAAACCTCAACATAATGGACTAATTTGGGCTAGGGGGTATCCGTTATATAATAAAGTAGGTTTTCCAAATGTGTACTTAAAAAATTGACAAGTTAGTTTATCTGTTTTTACTGATGTAGACACGTTTGTGTAATTAAAATTAAGCACACATGAAAAGTTTAATTTCACAGAAAAGTTTTCCATGTTACAGTAATTTTAAATTTATACTGAGTAGGTCTAGTAAATGCGTGCATTCACCAGTTACCTCTAGTAACAAATGCACACAGCTGGGGCGTGGCTTAGTGCGTGTAGAACATCCTGCCAGGTGTTAAAACTGCTGCAGAAAGACACACCACGTGACAACAAAACCAATTACCAGGTGTGATGCGGTGTGATCATGTGTTAATCATTTGCTGAACATTGTTTATGAGCAGTGACTCTTGCATTTAAATATGTAGACTATAGTTATAGATATATCATATTTATTTCTGTTGGCAATATTACTACAGTGTTTTTTTTCCAACATATAGCCTATATATAAAATTTGTTAAAAATAACAGTGAATTAATAACCAAAAAACCCTGTTAATTTAATTATAAGCAAATATTAGTTAAAAGGCTGAAACCAATTTGGCTCAGTGGATAGAGCGTCGGTCTGCGGACTGAAAGGTCCCAGGTTTGATTCCAGTCAAGGGCATGTACATTGGTCGCGGGCACATCCCCAGTGGGGTGTGTGCAGGAGGCAGCTGGTCGATGTATCTCTCTCATCGATGTTTCTAGCTCTCTATCCCTCTCCCTTCCTCTCTGTGAAAAATCAATAAAGTATATTAAAAAAATATATTAGTTAAAAATATCTTAAAATTAACAGGGTGTTAATTTTCACATATGACATATGGACGGGAAATTTTATCAGTTAAACCTCAAGTCCATTAAATCGAGGTCCATAAAATCAAGGGTTAACTGTATGTCAATTATACCTCAAATTTTTAAAAAAGCCTAGCTACCTGTTTCAGGTGAGTATCACTCTCACCTCTTCACTATCCTATATAATAAAGAGGTAAAATGCAAATTGACCATCACTCCAACACACAAGATGGCTGCCCCCATGTGGACACAAGATGGCTGCCACAAGATGGCCAGCAGGGGAGGGCAGTTGGGAGGGACCAGGCCTGCAAGGGAGGGCAGTTAGGGGGGACCAAGGCCTGCAGGGGAGGGCAGTTGGGGGGAACCAAGCCTGCAGGAGAGGGCAGTTGGGGGGGACCAGGCCTGCAGAGGAGGGCAGTTGGGGGGCGACCAGGCCTGCAGGGGAGGGCAGTTAGGAGTGACCAGGCTGGCAGGGGAGGGCAGTTGGGGGGAACCAGGCCTGCAGGAGAGGGCAGTTGGGGGGGACCAGGCCTGCAGGGGAGGGCAGTTGGGGGGGACCAGGCCTGCAGGGGAGGGCAGTTAGGAGTGACCAGGCTGGCAGAGGAGGGCAGTTGGGGGCGACCAGGCTGGCAGGGGAGGACAATTGGGGGGGACCCAGGCCTGCAGGGGAGGGCAGTTGGGGGCAACCAGGCCTGCAGGGGAGGGCAGTTAGGGGCGATCAGGCTGGCAGGGGAGGGCAGTTAGGGGCAATCGGGCCGGCAGGGGAGTGGTTAGGGGGTGATCAGGCTGGCAGGCAGAAGTGGTTAGGGGCAACCAGGCAGGCAGGCAGTCGAGTGGTTGGGAGCCAGCAGTCCTGGATTGTGAGAGGAATGTCCGATCCCAGTGGGATCAGGCCTAAATGGGCAGTCAGACATCCCTCGAGGGGTCCCAGATTGGAGGGTGCAGGCTGGGCTGAGGGACACCTCCCTCCCCGTGCACGAATTTTGTGCACCGGGCCTCTAGTCCTATATAATAAAAGAGTAATATGCAAATTGACCATCACTCCAAGACACAAGTTGGCCTCCCCCATGTGGTCAAAGATGGCTGCAACCATGTGGACACAAGATGGCTGCCACAAGATGGCCTGCAGGGGAGGGCACCCGTGGCCAGTTAGGGGTGACCAGGCCAGCAGAGGAGGGCAGTTGGGGGTGACCAGGCCAGCAGAGAAGGGCAGTTGGGGGTGACTAGGCCAGCAGAGGAGGGCAGTTGGGGGTGACCAGGCCTGCAGGGGAGGGCAGTTGTGGACGATCAGGCAAGCAGGGAGGGCAGTTGGGGGGGCGGGCCCAGGCCTGCAGGGGAGAGCAGTTGGGGGAGACCAGGCCTGGAGGGGAGGGCAGTTGGGGGGGGGACCAGGCCTGCAGTGGAGGGCAGTTGGGGGGGAACCGGGCCTGCAGTGGAGGACAGTTGGGGGGGACCCAGGCCTGCAGGCAAGGGCAGTTGCAGGGGGACCAGGCCTGCAGGGGAGGACAGTTAGGGGCAATCGGGCCGGCGGGGGAGCAGTTAGGTGTCGATCAGGCTGGCAGGGGAGTCGTTAGGGTGTGATCAGGCTAGTAGGCAGAAGCGGTTAGCGGCAATCAGGCAGAGGCAGGCGAGTGGTTGGGAGCCAGCAGTCCTGGATTGAGGGATGTCCGACCGCCCGTTCAGGCCCAATCCCACCGGGGTCCCAGATTGGAGAGGGTGCAGGCTGGGCTGAGGAACACCCCTTCCCCCCCCCATGCACGAATTTTGTGCACCGGGCCTCTAGTGTACTATAAGTTTCTAACTTATGTCCTCAAACTCTTCCCTGTTTCCTATTCATTGTGTAATTTTTTGTCAGGATGACTTAAAAAGTACAAATCTAAATTTACCACTGCCTTGATCAAAACTCTTCAAAGGCTTCCTCATAATCCACCTTGTAGACAAGGCTGGTCCCTCAGAAGTCCCTGCAGCTCCAGGCACTGCCACTTCCCAGCACTCGCACTCCTTCACCTACTTTACTACTTATCATACCTCTAACATCTGCTGCCTACACAGGACTCTGGGCTGCAGCCTGGTTTCTGGGTCACTGTGGGCTCTCTACAAATCCCTGAGGAGTGACTCACAGGGTCCTTGTAGGCAAGGACTGGAGCGTCCAGCTGGCAGACTTCCTCTGCATCTGCCATGGCGTGGAGCCTACTGGGGCTGGAGAGCCCACAGTTGTGAAGCTTCTGCTTATGGTTCAGTGGTTAAGGTTCTCTTTGCCACACACCCAAAGAATTCCCCTGGGCTTGGAATCTAGATGGGCTACTTGATCCTCACTACCTGCCAGCTGATCTCCTCGTCAGTGCTGCCCAAACTGTGTCCATGTCAGAGCACCCAGAGAGGATATTTGCATGCTACACTATGGATATTGCTGCCTGAAGCCAGAAGCAACAACAGCTGGGACTTTGGTAGCCCCAAGGGCTGAATGGATCAACTTCTTAACATAACTATAGTCCATTTGTGACACACTGGTTGGGATGCTCTACCCTAGACTTGGCCTCTCCAGTAGGATAATTCATTCATTCTGTCCATAAACACAGAATGGGCTAAGCTCCAGGGATAGCAATACTATTACCATTAATAATGAATACCACTATAGAACTAACCATGTACTAAGCATTTTACATGTAACTCATTTACTCCTCACAACAATCCTATTATTTTCCCCATTTTACAACCGAGGAAATTGAAGCCCAAGACATTAAGGAACTTGTTCAAGGTTACACAGCTAAGAAGTGGGAGAGGAGGATTTGAACCCAGGCCATCTGGTTCTTAAGTACTCTACTATGCTGCCCAGCACAGAGGTTTTTAGCTGGGGGTTTATGAACCCTGAAGCTACCTAGAAACAGTGTGTGAACTTGAGCATTTTTCTGAAGTGGGCAGAGTCCAAGACTGTCATCAGTCTTACAGGGATAACGGTAGCCCTAGCTGGTTTGGGTCAGAGGTTAGAATGTTGGCCCACAGACCTAGGGGTAGATTCGATCCCCGGTTAAGGGCATATACCTTGGTTGCATGTTCCCCAGCCCCAATAGGGATGAGTGCAGAAGGCAATCAATCATCAATGTTTCTCTCTCTCTCTCTCCCTCCTCCCTCCCTTCCACTCTCTCTGAGAATCAATGGAAAAAATATCCTCTGGTGAGTATTAACAACAATAAAAAGCACAATGGGTCTAGGTTGGAATTCTGACATCTGACCCATCTTCTGGTTTGCTGGGACCCCAGCAGTGACCCCAACCTGGCCCAGAGCCCTGCTAACTCCCACAGAGTCCCACTCCTTTGGAAGAAAGCTCTAGTCCTGGCCTCTCTTAGTCTGCTCCATGATCCTCGACTTTCATGCTCTTTCCAGGGAGGGAAACTGTTCTGGTAACCAGTTGTTGTGTAAAGGTACTGTGTCCGAAACAAGAAAACATGTGAGAAACTAGGTCTGAAATAAAGCAGACTATAAGTAGAAAGGGATTACAACATGACCTCAAATCTGTCTGGCACGGACCTACAGCTGCTGCAGCAATGGTGGTTTAATTGAGCTCATCTCTATTCTATTGGGACTTTTTGAGGAAAATTCATAGTGTGGTTAAAACACAAGCTCTGCAGTGAGCTAGTCTGGATTCTACCTCTTTGAAACTGTGTGCTCTTGGGCAACTGAACCTCTCTGAGCCTCAGATGGCACTTGTAAAAAAGGGGATAGCACTGGCCGGTGGCTCAGTGGTTGGAGCATCAGACTGAGCACCGAAGGGTCATGGGTTCGATTCTGATCAAGGGCACAGGTTTGATCCCCAGCCTCGGTGGGGGCGTATGCAGGAGGCAACCAATTGGTGTCTCTCTCTCACATCAATGTTTCTCTCTTCCTCTCCCCTGTCCTTCCACTCTCTCTAAAAAAAAAAAAAAAAATCAATGGAAAAAATATCCTTTGGTGAGATTAACAAAAACGGGGGGGGGGGGGGGGGGGTGGACAATAATGAAACCTTCTTTATAGGTTGTTGTAAGAACGAATGAAGTCACGTATGTCAGCATTTAGCAGGTGCTGGGACAGAGGAAGTACTTTGGAAATATGGGCTCCAAGGAGGGGATGGGAGAGGAGCCTAAAGGGAGAGGCGTTTGAAGCAATGGGTATTTCTAAAACATAGCCAAGAATAGTGGCAACAGCCCAGGACTAGTCTGCAGAAATGGCTTCTAATCCTGATTCTACCTCCCGTGACAGCCACCTACTTTGTAAAATGAAGCACTGGCCCAGATGACCCTGAAATCCTTTCTATTGCTCATGCTGGTTATATTTATCAAATATATAGCCCTTAATATGTGCCTGCCACTGTTCAAAGCACTTTACCTACATTAACCCTTTTATTTATTTTTTAAAAATATGTTTTTATTGATTTTAGAGAAAGAGGAAAGGAGAGGAAGAGAGGGAGGGAAGGAGAGAGAGAGAAAGAGAGAGACATCAATGTGAGAATCATCAATCGGCTGCTTCCTGCACACACCCTGACCGGGGACTGAGCCTGAAACCTGGGCATATGCCCTGACCAGGAATCGAACTGGCGATCTTTTGGTGCATGGGATAATGCTCAACCAACTGAGCCACACCATCTAGGGCAACTCTTCTTTCTAATCTTAAAAATAATCCTATGAGGATGTAAGTACATTTTGCCCATTTTACAGATGAGGTGACTGAGGCTTAGAGGTGAAGTAATTTGTCCAAGTTTCCATAGCTGAAGCCAGGATTCAAAGCCAGGCAGGCTGGCCCCATACCTCTCAATATCTGGTGTATTTCTTCCTTCTGCCAATCCACCGTGACACAATGTCAGCACTCAAAACACTAGAATATTGTTTGTTTAACTTTCATCTCATCCACTACAACTGAAACCCAGTTCTTCTGGACCTGCCATAATGGAAAGAGGGAATAGCTGAGCCACATTTCCCTTTGAGTCTTCTTAGACTCAAAGCAAAGAAATCTCCACTCCTTTACATATTCTCATGTCCAGGCTAAATATTCAATTTTCCTCCTTAAGCTTCATAATATAAACATGGGGTGGGGGACGTCCGACCCAAAGGCGGAATAAGGCCCGAGAAATCATTTGATCTAGCCCTGCCAGGTATTAGGGGTGAGTTAATGTTTTACCAAATATAGCAGGCTAATTTTTAAGTTGATAATTTTGTATGTCCCAAGAATGATGTTATAAACATACAAATGGCCCACCCCTGATTATAAACCTTTAAAACAGTCCACTCTTGCTCTCTAACCTTTCCCGATGTCTGAAGCTGCCTTCCAACAGAGCCTGGCAGAGGTGCTTCATGGCTGCCAGGCATGTACAAGTGTCTGCCACTTCTCTCCCTTTATTTCATCAAATGGTTTTCTCTGAATCCTGGGTCGGTACTAAACTAACAACAGTGAGGCTGACAGAGTCAAAGAGAGGCCTCAGATGGCTGCGTGTGAGCAGTTCCTGCCTGCACCTGACATTTTAGATTCATAACTCCGGTGGCCCTCTGAGGAAGGGCGAGGGGGTGCAGGGCAGCTGCTCTGTTCTCTGTGGAGGGTTAGGGTTTACCAGCTCCCCCACGACCTGAACTGAGAGGGGAGAGATAGACTGGGGGAGGGCAAAGGGGGTAAGAGCCACGACAAAAGGTAGGGATGACTCCCAGAAGCAGCAGCAAGTGCAGTTTTAGTTTATTGCTTCTTGTTATTTTTTGTTAATCCTCACCCGAGGATATTTTTCATTGATTTTTAGAAAGAGTGGAAGGGAGGGGAGAGAGAGAGAGAGAGAAAGATCAATGTGAGAGAGACACATCGATTGGCTGCCTCCTGAAAGCCCTGGATATCAAGCCTGCAACCCAGGCAACATGCCCTTGACTAGACTCGAACCCAGGACCCTTCAGTCCATGGGTCGACACTCTATCCACTGAGCCAAACCCGTTAGTCTGTTCGTTGCATTTTTAAATGAGCTTAACCTATTGTTGACTCTGAGGCAGGAAATAGCCCTATGGCTTCATAATACGGGGGGGGGGGGGGGGCCCCCACAAAAAATAGGTTTATAGTTATGAGTTCTCAAAACATGGAGTTTGTCCTTGTATTATTATTTATTAATTATGGTATTATTTCCAGATGAACAACTGTAAACCCACCCCATATAGAAATGCTTTCCAATGTAAAAACATAAATTATACTTATTGGGGAGAAATAACATTTAGAAACTTTTTAGATACTTCGGGTCTTTAGGGCTCTCTATGAAACAAAGTGTGTTTAAACTGCATCCTCACGGCAGAAGCAGAAAAATCCGGGGCCTGAAAGACGGGAAACTAAAGAGTAGCCATGTGTTTGTTTCTGACTCCATCCATCCGGTTCAGATAACCGGATCCAACACACGCTGGGCTCCTCCTGACTACAACCTGCTCTCTCTTCCACCCTTTCTGCCACCAGCCCTCCCTGGGCATTTACAACAGGCTTTCTGTACTCTGTCTGAGCCAGCCTGGAGGGCAACTGTATTTAGAAGCAAAAAAAAAGGAACTTAAGAAAAAATGTGACTTAATTTTCACTCATGAAATTCCTCATTTGGGATATAGAAAACTTCTCAGAGAGGACAAAATGGTATTAAGTTGGGAGGGATAAAGGCCAAGAGAGTCAAGGGGCAAATTAGAACCAGATTTGGAAGAGCTGTAGTAAAATTATTCAGTATGTGTTATTATAGAAAAAGACTTCAATGCACACGCACTGATGTTAAAAGCCCAAATCACTTTTTAGTATGGTTCCTATTTGGCTACTACAGTTTTACAGATTTGAATCAGTCACAGCAAAAGAAGTAATTAGGCAAAAGAATTATTTTCAATTTCAAAAGGACAGTGAAAATGCAGACCCCTTTACTGCAGAACAGAATTCATTTAAACTAAAGCAGATAACTTAAAAATCTAATTGTCAGCCGTATGTTTAAGTGAATTTTAACACCTTAATTTGTAAACACCCAATCAGGGCTGAGTTTCAAACCCACTTTCTGTCCATGAGGAGGAAAGCCCGGATAAAGGCATTTTGGAAGAGTTATCCTAAGGACTTGCTTCCCACCAACAAGCAGCTAGTACAGCTCTGATGAAGTGCCACCGGGACTGCTTCTGGAATCGGCGTGGGGTGACTGACCACTGGCTGAGGAAGGGCTACTGAAAGCGGTGGGGCCCCCCCCCCCCCCCGCACCAGCAGGACAGACGGGACGGTCACAGCCAGTTAGAACCATCGCCCTGTGGCAGAAAGGTTACATTTGCTTCATTAGCTCATTAAAATGGAACAATATCCAGATCCTTACAAGGAAGAGAAGGCAAAAACAAGCAAAAAAAAAAAAAAATCAAGTCAAAAGAAGAGTTAGTTTAAAAAAACATTAGGGGGAAATATTAAAGAAATAAACCATAAGACATGATATTAAAAACACATGCAACTGAACTGTACACTTAAAAATGGTTAAGAGCGCCCGGCCAGTGTGGCTCAGTTGGTTGAGCGTCATCCCATGCACCCAAGAGGTCACCACTTGGATTCCCAGTCAGGGCACATGCCCAGTTTGTGGGCTTGATCCCTAGTATGAGGTGTGCAAGAGGCAGCCGATGGGTGTTTCTCTCTCATAGATGTTTCTATCTCTCTCTCCCTCTCCCTCTGTACAAAATCAACAAAAACATGTACTTAAGAAAAAAAATGGTTAAGATGCCCTGGCAGTTGTGGTTCAGTGGTTACAGCATTTGCCCTTGAACTGAAGGGTTCTGGCGTTCTATTCCCGATCAAGGGTGCATACCTGGGTTGCAGGTTTGATCCCTGGCCCCTGTTGGGGCGAGTGCTGGAGGCACGCTCGAATCAGAATTTCTCTTTCCCTCCCCCACCCTCCCTCCCTTCCACTCTCTCTAAAAATCAATGAAAAAATATCCTCAGGTAAGGATTAACAACAACAAAAAAATTAATTAAGATGGCAAATTTTACTGTATTTTGCCACAATTTAAAAAATTGGGTGAAAAAATACATGCAGACACATAAACCTTTAAGAATAATATCAAATTCCCACTGGACAAATAAGGAAACAATATGAAATGAAAAGCAAAACAAACAAAAAAACAAAACAAAAAAAAAAAAAAACAACACTAAGAAAGAATAATCATGACAATATTTTACTTATTAAATTACCAAAACTCAAAGTAAAAGTATTAACATCCAATAGACAATGAGATACTACTGCACCCCTATTAGAATGGCCAAAATCCAAAACACTGACACCACCAAATGCTGGCAAGTATGTGGAGGAACAGAAACTCTTATTTATAACTGGTGGGAATGCAAGATGGCGCTCTGGAAGACAGTTTGGCCGTCTCTTACAAAGCCAACCATACCCTTACCAAATGATCCAACAATCCTAGTCCTAATTTACCCAAATGAGTAGAAAACTTGTGTTCATAACTGCCAAAAATGGGAAGCGGCCGAGAGTGCCCTTTAATAAATCGACTGTGGTACATCTATACAATGGAATATTATTCAGTGGTAAAAGAAATGAGCTTAGTCATAAAAAGACATAGAGGAACCCTAAATGCATTTTGCTAAGTGAAAGAAGCCAATCTGAAAAGACTACATACAATATGAGTTCAACTATATGGCATTCTGGAAAAGGCAAAACTATAGAGACAGTGAAAATACCAGTGGTTGCCAAGGGTGCAGAGGGAGGAGAGGAGGGATGAACAGGTGAGCACAGGGCACTTTTAGGGCAGTGAAGCTATTCTGGGTGACACTGTAATGCTGGGTACCTGACATGCAATTCTCACAGTCCATAGAATGTACAGCACAGAGTGAATCATAATGTACACTATGGACTTTAGTTAATAATGACCAACATTGGTTCAATTGTAGCAGATAACGGCACCAATGCAAGGTGTTAATACAGGCACACCTTGTGTTATTGTGCTTCACAAATACCACTTTAAAAAATGGAAGGTTTGTGGCAATTCACTGAGTAAACATTAACAGGATTTTTGAAGAAGTTGATTCCAACCCTCATGGATGACTTGGAGGGGCTCAGGGTTTCAGGGGAGGAAGTAACTGCAGATGTGGTGGAAACAGCAAGAGAACTAGAGTTAGAAGTGGAGTCTGAAGATCTGACCGAGTGGTTGCATCTCCTGATAAAACTTGAACGGATAAGGAGTCTTACCGGTGAACAAAGAAAGTGGTTTCTTGAGATAGAATCTACTTTGGTGAAGATGCTGTGAAGACTGTTGAAATGACAACAAAGGATTTAGAATGTTACACAAACTTAGTTGATAAATCAGGGTTGAGAGGACTGGCTCCAATTTTGAAAGTTCTACTGCGGGTAAAATGCTGTGAAACAGCAGCACATGCTACAGAGAATCAGTCGTGAAAGGAAGAGTCAATCGATGCTGCAAACTCCATTGTCTTATTTTAAGTAACTGCCACAGACACGTCACCCTTCAGCCACCACTACCCTGTTCAGTCAGCAGACATCGACACTGAGGCACAACCCTCCACCAGCAAAAAGGTTATGACTAGTATGATTGCTGAAGGCTCAGATAATGGGGAGCGGTTATTAGTTATGTACAGTTTTTTTTACACATAATGCTAATGCTCGCTTATAGACTGCAGTATAAACATAACTTTTATATGCATAGAGAAACCAAAAAAACTTCTATGACTCACTTTATTGCAACATTTGCTTTACTGTGGTGGTCTGGAACTGAACCTGAAATATCTCCGAGGTCTGCTTAAAATAGGGGAAACTGGGAACTGAGGTGGGGGAAGTATACAGGAATACTCTGTACTTTGTTCAATTTTTCTGTATACTTAAAACTGCTCTAAGAAATAAAGTCTATTAATAAAAAAAAATTCCAACCATGGATGTTGGCAACGCCAGGAGGCTGGCCCACGCGCGCATTGCTGAGGGCACTACAGACTCCCCAGAGGGCAGAGTGTCAGTGCCGAACCCCACTGGGGAAAGTTGTGCACCTGAGAGCTAATAACCTCATCTTCATAATTCATCCCACAAAAGGAGTCCACAGAAAACAAGAGCTACCTGCACAAGGATGCTTGTTTAAACATTTTAGTCAAAAACCACGAGCCATCTGGATTAATGGAGAAGGGTTAACAAATTAATGCTAAGTGAAAAAGACATCAGCTCACAGAAACCTTAACTCCAAGGCAGATGATGGTAGAAGAGGCCAAGAACAGATGAACAGTTGTGCTCAAAGGGGTATGATCTTTAAAAAAAATAAGGTTGCTGAAATGAATAGATAGCCGCATTGAGCTGAGGTAATTCTCCAGTGGACACGAGACCCGTTAGCTTGGTTGCCAGCTCCTCCCTAGGATTTTCCTTTATTCTCCCCACAGCCTCTCTACTACTACCTGCACCTCATCCCTCCTAGGTACTGTACTGCAAAGAAAGGTACCTGTTCTTCCTCTAATGCATGTCAGTGTAAGTGCTGAGGTCGGGAACGAATTCCTCTGGATTTTTCTTCCTTTTTTTCTAACCACCGAAGGCCCAGTTACCTTTTTTGAATATATTTTTAAATGCAATGTTCTTCAAACTAGACTGTTGTGCTGTGTGTCTTCTGGAACCGAGTGTCATGGTGGGGCTCCACGATTCAGTACTCTACCCTGATCTCTAGGTAATCTATATATTCCTTTTGACGGGGAGAGTCTGTGTATGAAAGCCGGGGACGTGGAGCGGGAAGGATTTAGAATAGAAGGAGCAACAGGAGAGCCAGCGGGGCCACTCTGGCTCTAGAAATGTTACAGGAAAGAAATGAGCCGAGGCGGGCTGCTGTTAGCTCCCCGGGAAGTCAGAGAAGGGGGGCCTTGGGACAGGTTCAGGGAGTGAGCCTTGGACGAGCTGCCGCTGCCCATTGCTTCCCTGGCTGCAAGTGCTGTAGGGACCCTTAGCATTTAGGAGATGCGCGCCTGTGGGGGAAGAAAGACATGGGCATGCTCCGGGGAGGGAGCGCACACTATGTACATTCCTAACTCAAATCAATGTTCATGATGCCAAAGGGAAACAGGCCCAGTTGTACATTGTTCCTGGGAGTACACATGGTACAAGCTCTGTGTGGGGCAATTTGCCACATCAATCTAAATTAGCAATGTATACACCATCTGACCCAGCATTTCAGGTCTAGTCCAAGGTTATTCATGGCATCCTTGTATGCAATAACAACAAATTAGAAATAGCATAAAGAGAAGAAGCAACAGGAGAGCTGGGGCGGGGCTGCTTTGGCTCTCTAGAAATACAGGACTTCTTTACTATGTAGACATTAATAAGCAAGGGCGTTCTTAACATACTGACATGAAAAACTAAAATACAGGGTTAGAGTTGTGAGTACATGAAACAGTTTATTCTTGTATTATTATTTATTAATTATTGTATTATTTTCCACACAAACAACTGTAAACCTATTTTTGCCCCACCCTGTATATTAAATAAAAATGCAAGGTATAAAACAGTGCGTTTTGTATGCACCCATGGGCATTAAAAAACAATCTGTGGAAAGATAGTTAAGAAAATATTAACCAGGGTTGCCTGTGGAAGGCTGAGTGACTGGGGCAAAACAAAAGAAGGATGACTTTTCACTATGTCCTTCCTTCCTTCCTTCCTTCCTTCCTTCTTCTTTTTTAATATGTTTTTATTGATATCAGAGAGAAAGGGAGAGGGAGGGAGAGAAACATCAATGATGAAAGAGAATCATTGATTGGCTGCCTCCTGCACGCCCCACACTGGGGATCAAGCCCGCAACCCGGGCATGTGGCCTTGACTGGAATTGAACCCAGGACCCTTCATTCCACAGGTCGATGCTCTATCCACTGAGCGAAACCAGCTAGAGCTGTATCTTTCATACTTAAACAAACACGAAAGCCTCATGAATGTATTGCCTATGTAAGATAAATAAAAGAAGTCAGCCTAAAAGCATGCTCTGCATTCCCTTCGTTGGTTACAGGAATAGCTATGATTCTCTGTGAGGCATGGCTTGTCCAGTGCTGATGGGATAGATTCCATGATGTTACAGATTAGCAAAACCACATCTGAAAACTTAGCTTCACAATTCCTGGATGCCATTCTGGAGTATCATCTGGAACTGAACAAGCCGAGCGCGAGGCAACAGCAAATCTATATGAGACCTGAGGAAACACTGGCTTCAACCCGTGTGTCCCAGCCTGGCCACCAGGGTGGGTCCTGCAGGAATAGTGGCTAAGCAGGGTTTACCTTCACCCAAGGATCTGTTCACCGATTTTTAGAGAGAGAGGAACGGAGAGAGAAACATCGGATCAGTTGCCTCCCTTGTGTGTCTCAACCAGGGATCGAACCTGCAACCCAGGTATGTGCCCTGACCAGGAATTGAACCCACAACCTTTTTGGGGTATGGGACAGCGCTCCAACCAACTGGGTCTCCTGGCCAGGGGGCCCCTCACTGTTTTTAAGGTCTCAGGACAGTACTTCCTAGGTTAAGAGGACGATCTCAGACCCAAAGAACTCTGGTCTCAGGTACCCCTGCCACACCCTCCACATCCAAGCCTCAGGCCAGTTCTACAATCTCCCAGGGCCCCCAGTCCCTCGGTTCCTAACTGCATGGGTCTCATGCTTTATCAAAATGCCAAAGCAGAGGGACTTCCAACAAACAGAGTCATGCCGTGAGTAACACCACCAAGCTAAAAATTACACCTGGGCTGCTCAGAGATGAAGCCTCTAGGAGGGCAAGCCTGGTGTGTACCCAGAGGCACTGAAGCAGCACTCCCACGTCCAGCTGAGACAGTCCAAGTGCTATGAGGCACCGAATGTCGCATCCAACACTGCAGCTCTTTCTGATGCTGAACTGCACTTCTACCAGCAAAACAAAGATGACTGCACAGCACAGTGAGATCCTCACAGGTCACTCTCATTTCTATGCCTTCACTGATAGTGGCCAGGGCAAGAGGCATCTGCGGTTTTGTCAGCAGTTTAATGCCACCTGTTAAAGACAATGGCTTCAGCTGCACTTGGATTTGTGTCTCAGATACTCTTGTTTAGCTTGTCAGAGACTCTCTTTGCAATATCAACACCGACATCTAAATGACAGAGGGTAAACACGCGGAGCGACTGTGCTACCAGACGCAGTGAGGAGAGTAACCCTGCCATATGTTTTCCTTAAACTTGACTCTTTTGGGGGGAAATAACACACTCCTATTTTCCATTATACTGCTTATAATTCAAGGCCCCGGAGAGCATGCATTTCAGCTCAATCAGCACCTAACAAAGAATGTGCCCACAGATACTAGGTCACATTGTGAACTGAGCTTTAGCTCAAATTTGAATTCTAAATCAGCGCCAGTTATTGTGAACTAAATCCAATGGAAACTCCCAAGACTTCCATCTACTCTAGAACTACAAGCTTCTTAAGAGAAGTTCCCAGCAGAGCAGCAAATGTTAAGTGACAGAATGAGGAGGAAAGGAACTGAGTCCCACCACCCTAACTCTTCTCTAGCCCCAACTAGGATGACCAGTTTCCCCACTCGGAATACTACCTTGCCTCATCTCTCTCCCACACCCAGGTCAATAACAAGGTTTCCATGGTTAACGTCACACCAGACAACAGACTCCAGCCCTTTCCCTCTGCACTTGGCAGTGAAGCTACACCAGGAGGCTTAAAGGCACGGATGCATCTTCTATGCCATCATAGCCCCTGGATCCAGCATAGCACCCAGCACAAGGTAGGTACTCTCTGTATATTACTGGAGGGAGGGAGGGAGGGAGGGAGGGAGGGAGGGAGGGAGGGAGGGAGGGAGGGAGGGAAGGAGGGGGAGGGAGGGAGGGAGGAGTTCTACCACCAATGCCACCACCTTATGTAGGGCTCAGCACAAAATAATCTCAAGCTTACAGATGTATTACCTTCTTTACTCTAAGCACTAATTCATCAACCCTAGTCTAAAGCAGTCATTTTGCAGATAAAGATACAGAGGCCAGAGCTGCAGAGCGTCCCAAAGGATCACACCGCTCCACAGTGGCAGAGCCGGCCTCACACCTGAACCGCCTTCCCCGCCATACTCCTTCGTCTCTTCCCCAGCAATAGTGTTCTTTTAGTTCCCAGGAGAGCAGAAATTTACTCACGTCTAACATACTTGTAAATCCAGCTGCTTGGTCAATATCCCCATATAAAAAAAACCCCTCAAACTTGACATGTTCAAAAGTGAATTCCTTATCTTCCCCTTCTCACAACCTCCTCCTCCCCCAGGCTCCCTGATTTTCACTAAATGGGAACTCCATTCTTTAGTTGCTCAGGCCAAAAATGAGGGAGCCATCCTCAACTTCTCTATTTCTTTCACATGCAGCATCCACTCTATCAGCAAATCCTGTTGGCTCCTCTTTCAAAATATATATCCAGACTCCAACCACTTTTCACACTTTACTGTTTTACTTTGGGTCCAAGCCACCAACTTCTTTTGCCTGGACCACTGCAGTAGCCTCCTAACCAGTTTCCCTTCTCCCACTCTCGGCTCCTACACTTTTCAACATAGCAGCCAGAATGATCCTTTATGTCAGTTATTGTCACTTATCTGCCTAGAACCTTCTAATGACTCCCACCTCACTCACAATTCACAATAAAATCCAGTGCCGATGAGGCCCAATGTTATGTCACTAACCCACTCCCATCCCTACATCTCCTATGTTTCCTCTCTTACCCTACTACAGCCATACTCACTGGCATCCTCATGTTTCTCAAATATACTAGGCATACTCCTGCCTCAGGACCTTTGTACTTGCTATTCCCGCTGACTGGAATACATTTCCTCCACATATACTAGTACACTTGGCTCATTCCTTAACGTCATTCAGTTCTTTGCTCAAATGTTAGCTTTTTAGTGAGACCTTCTTTGACTACTCCATTTTAAATGTAATACTCTGACTCCTGGTATTCCCTGTTTCCCTTCTCTGCTTAATTTTCTCAATATATACTTTCCTTATTTGTTTATTGTTTGTCTCTCCCTCATCCACTCCCCAAAAGGTGAGCTCTTCAAGTCCTGGAACTTTGTTTTATTTAGTGCTGTACCCCCAGGGAACAGTATCTGGGCTCTAGCTGATATCCACCAGACATTTGTAGAATGGATGAGTGAATAAATGAACGTCGATACCTTTAGAATCTTCTAGTAATAGAAAGGCTTTAGACTAGAAGAACCTAGTTGAATCTGATCTCTCCCTCACCTCCCCCACTGCCTTAGCTTTTCCTCAGGTCCAGAGCCACAGGTGCTTGAGCCAGGATGTTACAATTCCCAGGCCTTCAGGTACAGAATTCTGCAGGGTGCTAATTTTTGTATTTAGCATCCTGGTATCTCACAAACAGAAGAGGTCAAAGATAGGCCAGGACTAAAAATACTACCAGCCTAGATAATGGTACTGACTCAGCAACAGCTCAGTTACTTTGAGGTGTTTTCCAAGGAACTGTGCTAAACTCTCACTTGTTCATCTAGCTGTCTTTTTTTTTTTTTAAACAATTATATTATGGATTTCAAACATGCACAACAGTAGAAAGAATAGTATAATGAACCCCATGAACGCATTACCCAACTTCAACAATTATCAACATTTTGTTAATTTGGTTTCTTCTATTCTGTCTCTGAAATCCCCACTAATATTTCATCTAGCTGTTTTTTGTTTTTTTGTGTTTTTTTTTTTTAAGAACTAGTCTATATATGACAGGCCCTGGCCTTGTAACCACGGTATTCCAGAAAGTATGTCAACCCAATCGCTAATCTTACCAGAATACAGTAAAAACAAGCACTTATACCATTCCCCCACTGGAGCAATGACTAAAAAAAAGAGATGTCTAAATTCCAGACTGTTAAAATCAAGGGACTGCCCACTGTCACCTTTGGAAGGATTTGGGGAGAGGGCTGTCGTAGCTACAAATGAATGTAGATGGAAGCTGTTTCTGTTTTCACTTGTTTGTACTGATGTAAAATTTCTGAATGTGTTCATTCAACCCAGTATTTACTGACTCCCTGAAAATATGAGGGACAGGATTTAGTTGACAGAAGGTAAAGAAAGCCCAGTCTCTCTTCTCAAAGAAATCACAGTGGGGGTGGGAGGCTGGGTGAGAAGAACACACAAATAACAAAGATACAAAGCAGAATAAGTACTGTGCCCTAAGAAAGATGAAATAAACCTAAGGCAAAAACTCTGTTTAATTTAATCCCAGCCAGAGTAAACTAGGCAGGTTTGAGGGCAAGTGGCTGAACATCGACCTATGCCCGGGTTGCGGGCTTGATCCCAGTGTTGCGGGGGGAGGGGGCAGGGGAGGCATGCAGGAGGCAGCCGATAAATGTTTCTCTCTCATCACTGATGTTTCTATCTCTCTCTCCCTCTCCCTTCCACTCTGAAATCAATAAAAATATATTTTAGAAATAAACAAAAAACAAACCCATAGCCCCATCCGGTTTGGCTCAGTGGATAGAGCTCAGCCTGCGGACTGACGGGTTCCAGGTTTGATTCCGGCCAAGAGCATATACCTAGGTTGCAGGTTTGATCCCTAGCCCTGGTCAGGGCTCGTGCTGGAGGCAACCAACCAATGTGTCTCTCTCACATCAATGTTTCTCTCTCTGTCTTTCCCCTTCCCTTCCACTCTCTCTAAAAATCAATGGGAAAATATCCTTGGGTGAGGATTAACAAAAAAGTAAATAAAAATAAATAAATAAACCCATGGAATTTGTAGACCCTGAGTTTACCCCTCCTTAACTCTGGGTTTTGTCTTCTGCTATATTTATTGCTGTAGAGTCAATAAGTATACATTACAGGAGGCCTGGGAATTTGGTGACCCACAGAATAGACTTTTGGATGTGAATCTTTAATGTCACATTTTGCTAGTCATCAGTCTTCCGGTGGGAGAGGAGAGGAAAGTCCTCCCAGGGCTTGGAAAACAATGGAGCTAATTCAATGCAGGCAGAAACTGACACTCAAAGCATTCTACCCCGAGGGCATGTACAGCAAGCAGTTTCATAAACAGGATAGGGTCGTGGGAGTGGGTCAAGGACACAAGGTTAGATTGATTCAGAAGAATTTCGTTGCTATCTAAAGGACTGTGATCTTGGTGATCTATTATCGGAACTTTCCAGAGAATCGTGTAGTTCTTTGGACAAGCCAAAGAGGCCAATGGTTTGGACAGTGCTGTGTGTGAAGGAAGGAGAGAGCTGAGTGGCAGGGTCGTTCATGTGGTCCTGGAGTTAGATGCACAGGGCAGAGGAAGAAGGCAGAGTTGGGATGGGAGAGAGGTTTATATTATAATCAATGTTATCAAAATTGGTGAGGTGAGGATAATTGGGAGAAAAATAAGGGAAATGAAGAGGATACTGTGAGAAGGGACAGGGGCACAGGGAGAGGGAAAAGGTGATAGATGATTCGGGTTTGAAAAGGACATCACTGATGAAAATGAGGAAAGTGCCAGGAGATCTGGGAATCTGAGAGGCAGGATCTCACAGCTTATTGGACAGAGTGTAAAAAGGAGGATCTTAAGATGAAAGGGTTATAAGCTGGGTGAAGGCAGTCACTATATGAGAGCTCATTACTAGTAGATGAAGGTTTTAGGTAAAGGATGTTGCTGAGGATGGCCGAAGGGATGCAGCTACAACACTAGAAGAGACTGAAAATAGGAAGAGATCATATGAGGAAAGACTGCTGGGCTAGAGGGCGTTAGAGTATATGAATTCCTGCGGGTAAGGAACTTAGTAGGATGAGAGGATCTGGGATAAAATGCCAATGAGGTGGGAGACACTTTAGGGTGAAATAATGAAGTGAGAAGGACTCTTAGGGTGAGATGACAACCGGATAAAGAATGAAGAGAGGTATTAAGGTGCAGGGGTCTCAGGGCATGTGGGGTCAAAAGTCACGAACAATGGGTTGAGGAAATCACAAAGCCATGGGGCAAAGGGTAACAGAAACCTTGGGTTTCGTGGAGTGAGTTGGTATGGGGCTTAGGAATTATAAAATAAGAAACAAGGGGCTGAAGGTGACCTAGAAAATTAGGTAGGTTTGAGGGCTCGAGAGGTAACGGAGCACATGGGCTTTGAAGACTGGGTTCCAATCCCAGCTGTGATACTTATCTGAGTTTCAGGTTCTTCCTTTATTTAAAACCAACTCAAAACAAACAAAAATGGGAAATTGTGGTGGATATAATAACAACCATCTCATGAGGTTGTTGAAAGGTAAACATGGACCAGGCAAGGTGCCAAGTGCTTTGGACACATTATCTCAGGCACTACTATTATCCTCACTAAACAAAAGTAGAGATGAGTGTTCAGAGAGGCTAAATGGAATGCCTGAGGTGCCATAGCTGAAGGGGCTACAGCCACACTAGAACTCCGTCTCTTATCACATCAGTGCCTAGAGCTGAAGCATTCTGCTATGCTGCTTGGCAAGCATGTTAACTGCTGGGGCCTGATCCAGGGAAGTGGGTATGGACTATTCAGAGTGTAGGGGGTCCGGGGAGTGAGACAATAAGGACATGACGCAAGTGGACCCTGGGGTGAGGTTACAAGAGTACACTCCTAGGGAAGGGCACAAAAATGATTGCAAACGAGCATTATCTTGACTGAGAATTGCAGAATTTCACAGCTGGAAGTAAACTCTGAGATCCTTTAACCCAACCTTATCACAATACGGAGGAGAAGCTGAGGTCCAGAGTGAAGAAGGGGCTTTTCCCAGGTTCCCAAAGCACAACCGCGGCAGAGCCAGGGACCACACACTCAGTCCGGAATTCTTTTGACACCTCCAACTACTACTACTTCATATTGATCTCCGTATCTTCCTGGCACCAGCCTGGTGCTAGGGCATTTTTAAGTCACGTGCTGACTGACACTGGCGGGCTGGGTGCAGAGAGGGACGGCAGTGGGGGTGACTTTAGGATGAAGGGGGAACATGGAGTGAAGATCATGAGGTAACAAGGCAAAGAAAGGCTGGTCAGGTACTGAGGGTTTGTAGATGACTGGGTGGGAACCTACTGAAGTAGGCTTGAGAGTCACCCAGTTTGTGGGAGAACACGGTAGGAAGGGCGGGGTTACGGGACCAGTGGGGTCCTTAAAAGGCTTGCGGTCATCCAGGAGGGGCGTGGGGATCTCGGGTCGGGAGTCACTGTATGAAACTGAGGGAGTCACTGAGTTGGTGGGAACCTGCGCAGAGCCGGGCAAGTTTCTAGGTTGTCAGAGTCAATGACTAAGAATTGAGGGTTACCTGGTGAGGTCTGAGGGTCAGTTGGTGGGGTGTGGGGCCACGGAGGTGGAAGCGGGCGCAGTCACGGGGTGGGGTTTGGGAGTCCCGGGGGAGGAGCAGCAGGCGGAATGAAGGGGAGGGATGGGGGCCGGGGGCCGGGGACCAGGACCCGGGTGGGGGAAGGGTCCGGCCGCCGTCCAGCCGCCTGGCCGCCGGGCTAGGGCAGGAGGAAGGTGGGCACGACGGGCTCGGGACCTTCCCGGGGCCCTGCGCCCGCCCGGCCTCCCACCTGGGCACGGTGGACCCTCTCTTCCCAGAGCCACCAACCTGACAGCCCCCGAGGGCGACTCCGCCGACAGACCGCCATGCACCGGGCCCGGCCACCAGCGCCGGCCCCGCAACCCGCCTGCGCCATCGCCCGCCCGCCCGCGCGCAGCTTGCCTCGCGCGGGATCCAGGTTCCAGGGCCACCGCACTCTCCTCTCCTCTCGGCGCGCCTCTACCGGCCCCGGAACCCGCATGCAAAATACCGGGCACGTCCACCCCGAACCCCCGTCGCCGCGGCCGCCGTCCTAGTTATCCTGGTTCCCGGGCCCCCGCAGCCCGGGCGGCCGGGCTCTGAGCCGTGCCCCTCGCAGCCCCGCCCCCGCCGGGGTGACGCACGGCCTCTGCCGGCGCCCGGGAGGGCGTGATGACGTCACGACGCCCCGATCCGCGCCCGGCAGGCTGCGGGCGGGTTGTCGCTATAGCAATGAGGAGCCGCCACCTGTCGCGCCCAGGGACGCGGTCCACCTGAGACTTGGCGGGAAGGGGAGGAGCGTCGCGGCCCGCGGGCTGGAAGGTGCGCTGGGGAGGCGGGCTCCGGAGGGGCAGCCTGTGAGCGGAGCGGTTTCCGCGGGGCCCACTGCCCGCGCGGGGGCCTCGGACCCGCGCCTCGGGCTCAGCCCAGGTCGCAGCGCCTTACGTCCCGAAGCGCTTCAGCGCGCTGTCCGCGGGCACAGCCTGCGCCTGCGAGCCGAGCCCCCACGGAAGCAGTTGCAGGTCCTGTGAGCTCCTTGCTGGAAAGGATGACATTGAGGAGCGTGAGGCACTCGCCCCTTTAGGCAGGGCGCCCTGATGGGCCCCTTGGGTCCTCTCACTCTCCTTCCCCCTTCGCCCCACCCCAGCCTCGAAACCAGCTACGCCCCCTGTAGCCAAGCTTGGGGTGAAGGAAACCGAGCCCTTTTACTACCTCCCCCCTCCCACGAGGGACAGGCTACGATTGGGGTATGCTCAGAAATCTAAGGGAACATTAAAGGGGAGTAAGTTTTTGGTAAAAAAAAATTTTTAAAGAAGTTAATAAGGAGAGGGGTTAGATAGGGAACTGGTAGAGGTTGCTTTTTAGGAGAGGAATTGAGTGCCTGGAGGAATGAGATGAGAAACTTTTCCATCTCCATCCTTTAGACTTTAACTAGTTTCTTTTGTCTCTACTCTCCTCCCCCCCCAAAAAAATACACCACAATTTCACTTAAAGAAATTGAAAGGGAAGTATTCAGGTACTGAGTTTGAGGCTTTTGGTGGCTAAACATGCCAGTGGAGGCGCTGACACCCTACTCCTCTCCTCCCTCTGCAGAACTTAACCAGAAAGCGCTCTCCTTCCGTGGTAGACATTCCTCTTCCCCATCTTTGTTTTGGCTCAGCATTTCCTGAGGCTGGACTGGGGCCACAGTTTCCTTAGGTTCTCAGTTTCCGTGGGCAGTGGGTAACAACTGATAGCTTATTCTTATACTACAGGCCCAGTGCATGAAATTCGTGCAAGGGGGGGGCGGGTCCCCTCAGCCCAGCCTGCACCCTCTCCTAACTGCTCACTTGCCTGCGTGCCTGATCACCCCTAACTGCCCCCCCTGCAGGTCTGGTCGCCCCCAACTGCCCCCCCCCAACCTGGTTGCCCCCAACTGTCCCCTTCCCCCACTGGCCTGGTCGCCCCCAAATGGCCCCCCCACCCCACCGGCCTGGTTGCCCCTTACTGCCACCCCCTGCCGTCCTGGTTGCCCCCAACTGCCCCCCCTGCTGGCCTGGTCAACCCTAACTTTTCCCACCTGCTGGCCTGGTCACCCCCAACTGCCCCCTCTGTTGGCCTGGTTGCCCCCAACTACCCCTCCCCCCCCCCTCCCCCGCCAGCCTGGTCGCCCCTTACTGCTCCCCTTGCTGGCCTGGTCGCCCCATGCAGCCTGTTTTCGTTTGTTTGGTCATCCCTCACTAACCCCCCTGCCGGCCTTGTCGCCCCACGCAGCCTGCTGTTCAGTCATCTGTCCGGTTGTTTTGGCCATGATGGCCCCTGGCTTTTTATATATTAGGATAATAACTAGAGGCCCGGTGCACGAAAATAATAAACTGGAGGGGGCGTCCCTAAGCCCAGCCTGTGCCCTCTCGCAGTCCGGGACCCCTCGGGGGATGTCCGCCTGCCAGCTTAGGCCCCGGGGATCCCTCTTGCAGTACAGGGCTCTCGCATTCCGGACTCCTCACTCCTTATCACCTGCCTGCAATGGAGGCAGGAGAGGTTCCCACCACCACTGCTGCGCTCAACAGCCGTGAGCCCGGCTTCTGGCTGAGCAGCACTCCCCCTGTGGGAGCGCACTGACCACCAGGGGACAGCTCCTGCGTTGAGCGTCTGCCCCCTCGTGGTCAGTGCGCGTCATAGCGACTGGTCATTCCATAGTTCGGTCAATTTTCATATTAGGGTTTTATTATATAGGATGAGTAATGAGTCCTATATGTATCTCCTGTTGTATAAATAAACAGCCTGACCACTACAGTGGAAATTTAGCAAGTTATTTTACATAGCTACACAGAGAATAAGTAGCTTGTCTTGTAGCATCAACTCCTGGTTAGAAATAGAGCAGGGAACAGAATTCAGGTTGTCCTAATTTGTCCTCCCACCACCTTTTTTCATAATAAAAAATGCATCTGTGCTTTCTCACATTCCTTGCAGATCCTAATGTGATTGGCTAATACCTTCTCCCATTACACAATTAACAGAAACTCTGGGAGCCCTGCCTGTGTGGCTCAGTTGGTTGGAGTGAGTCGTTCCCTACACCGAAGGATTTCGGGTTCGATTCCCACTCAGGGTACATACCTAGGTTTCAGGACAGTATGGGAGGCAACTGATTGATGTTCCTCATTTGGATGGGCCTCTCCCTCCTCCCCCCCCTTCCCTCTCCCTCTCCCTCTCTAAGATCAATAAAAAACAAAACAAGCAAACAAACAAAAAACCACTCTAGGAAACCAGTGTCTGCATTTGAAGTAATAAGATTCTGATGGTGGGTAATTTCAGGTACTTGGGAGAACTGGTGAGGAAAATACTTTGGAGTGGATGATTGAAGATCATTTCTAGCAGCTTCTGTTCTGCCTTTGGTCCCCACCCCTACAATATGCCGAATAGAGTAGCGATCTTCAGAGTTTTTTTTTAAAGATAGACTCCATAAAAGAATTTTAAAGAACTGTGTACCCCATTATTCATTTTTAAGTTGATATCTATATTTTCCATCATAAATTTAAATACTTGTAGAGGGTATTTCTGACTTGCTGTAAATTTTGACATTTTAAACTAAAACCATTACATCATTCTTAAATGTATCCACTGGGCTCCAAATACTCTAAATATATGATGCCCACCAACACCCATTAAAAAATATACAAACAAGCTCCCTTTTAACAGAAATTTTATAGTTTTTCCTTTCTTCTTGAACTCCCAATTTCATTTTCTTCCCCTACAGAACTTTATCCTAATTAGTACATTTGTATGCTTTAAAGTCTTTTATTGATCACTGTCACACTTTACAACAAAAATGAGTGTAAATTTAAGTTTATAGCCTGTGACCATGGGCTTTAATTGTTAACATTTCTTCTGAATTGAATTGCCATTATAGTTATGACTAGTGCACAGTTTATTAAACAACATAAATATATTATACATTTTTATAACTTGTGAAACCTAAAAAGTACAATTTTTATTGAAAATATATCTCTTAATGAGAAATATGGTGTTTCTCTTGAATTCTCAATTCTCTACCTGTTTTATATTTTTATAGACGTAAATGCTGAGAAACCTTGTTCTCATAGTAATTGGGAAAGGAAGAGATATGTTACAATGATATTCCTCGAGTCTGAACTACTTCCGAATCACATGCCAACAATCACAAAGTGTCCTATTACCAAATACTATTACCAAGTACTATCAAATAGAGTCTTCCTTTAATTTTATTAAAAGCAAAGAATTGGAAACCACTGAATCTACAAAAGGATTTGTTACCTATTCATTGGAGTCTCAGTTATCTACACTAATAAAAGAGAAACATGCAAATTCACCATCACTCTACTATGCCCACCAGCCAATCAGGAGCAAGTATGCAAACTAACCCAACAAAGATGGTGGCGGCCACGGAGCTGGAGTGAGCAGGAGGCTTGGGTTGCCCCAAGCGATGGAGGAAGCCAAGCTTCCTGCCCGCCCTGGGCCCTGGCCTCCGCTCAAGGCTACAAAGTTTCAATTATAGAAGATAAATAAATCCCAGATACCTGATTCCAGCCAGCCCTGGCCTCCGCTCAAGGAGGCGCTAAAAAAAAAAAGAAAAAAAGGAGGGGCTGAGAGCCTGGATCGCCGGGGGGCTTGGCCAGCCTGCAGACAGCCATCAGCCCCTCACTCAGGCTGGCCAGGCACCCCAGCAGGGACCCCAACCCTGAAGGGGGTGTGGCCAGCTTGAAAACAGCCCTCAGCCCCTCACCCAGGCTGGCCATGCCCCCCCAGCGGGGACCCTCACCCCATGGGGTCATGGCTGGCCTGCAAACCACCACAGGCCCCTCGCTCAGGCCGCCCCACACCCCGAGAGAACCCCCTCTCTGATCCAGGACACCCTTCAGGGCAAACCAGCTGGCCCCCACCCGTGCACCAGGCCTCTATCTATACTAATAAAAGGGTAATATGCTAATTAGACTGGGAGACCTTCCAGGAGACCTTCCGGACGTTCTGGACAAAGCCATGGTGGCAGGGCCTAGGTAGAGGCGGTTAGAGGCCAAGAAGGGAGGGCAGTTGTGGGTGATCAAGCCAGGATGGGATGGCAGTTGTGGGTGATCAGGCTGGTGGGGGACAGGGCCATTGGGGGTAAGCACCAGCAGGATGGCCAGTTGGGGGCGAGCAGGCCGTCAGTGGGGTTCAGTTAGAGGTGATCAGGACAGCCGGTGGAGGGCAGTTTGGAGTGAGCAGGCCAGCAGGAGGGCAGTTGGGGACAAGCAGGACAGTGGGGAGGGGAGGTGGGGGCGAGTAGGCCAGCAGCGGGGGCAGTTGGGGGTGAGCAGGCCAGCAGGGGAGGCAGTTGGGGGTGAGTACACTGGCACAGGGGGGCAGTTGAGGGTGATCAGGCTGGTGGGGGACAGGGCCATGGGGGGTAAGCACCAGCAGGATGGCCAGTTGGGGGCGAGCAGGCCATCAGTGGGGTTCAGTTAGAGGTGATCAGGACAGCCGGTGGGGGGCAGTTTGGAGTGAGCAGGCCAGTAGGGGAGGCAGTTGGGGGTGAGCAGGCTGGCAGGGGAGGCAGTTGGGGGTGAGTACACTGGCACAGGGGGGCAGTTGAGGGTGATCAGGCTGGTGGGGGGGGGCAATTGGGGGCGAGCAGGCAGGTGGCGGAGGGCAGTGGGGGCAAGCAGGCTGGCAGGCAGGCAGGCAGGCAGGCAGGCAGGTGAGCGGTTAGGAGCCAGCAGTCCCAGATTGCGAGAGGGATGTCCAACTGCCAGTTTAGGCCCGATCCCTGTAAACGGGCAGTAGGACATCCTTTGAGGGGTGCCAGATTGGAGAGGGTGCAGGCCGGGCTGAGGGACACCCCCCCTCCCTGTGCACGAATTTCGTGCACCAGGCCTCTGGTAGTCTTATAAAAATGAGTATTAATTATGTTGTCTTTTCACTCAGAGGCACCTCATTAAATTGGATATTAATTTTCATACTCTGTTGCCAACACTATTTTTTGATAATTTTTAACCACATCATTATGTGTGCATATATTTCTTTAAATATTGAAATGCAGCCTGGTCAGTGTGGCTCACTGGTTAAGCATCAACCTATGCACCAGGAGGTCACCAGTTCGATTCCCTGTCAGGGCACATGCTCAGGTTGGGGGCTGATCCCCAGCAGGGGCATGCAGGAGGCAGCTGATCCATGTTGATGTTTCTCTTTCATCAATGTTTCTATCTTTCTCTCCTTTTCCCTTCCTCTCTAAAATCAATAAAACATATTTTTAAAAAATATAGAAGTGCAGGTTTACTTCAATATGGAAAATACTGCCATTTGTGGAATTAGCAAAACCAGACTTCATTTAAAACTACTAGCCTATATGGTAATCAGCCAAATCAGATTTACTTTTTTTTCAGGAACAAGTTTGACTTTATTCTTCAATTTAAATAAATATGTTAATGTTCATTTTAAAGAATATGATAAAACAACTGGGAAATAAATTACTAATTGTAGTTTATAAAATTGATGGCTAAAAATAATGTTTAAAATTATATAGATCTATTATTATTATTATTATTATTAGTTAAGCCTCACCCAAGGATATTTTTTCCATTGATTTTTAGAGAGAGTGGAAGGCAGGGAGGGAGTGGGAGAGAGAGAGAGAGAGAAGCAGAAACATTGCTGTGAGAGAGGCACATCATTGGCTGCCTCCCACATGCACACACCCAACCAGGACAGGGGATCCAACCTGCAACCCAGGTACATGCCTTTAATTGGTAATCCAACCCTTGACACTTCAATGAGGGGCCTGTGCTGTAACCACTGTCCCAATTAGGCCAGGGCTATAGATCTAATATTAATATTATAAAAAAGTTTTTATAAACACAAGATAATACTGTTTCTCATTATATAATTTGGAATAATGCCATATAGCTAACTCCATCAGCTAATTTATTAAGTGTAAGTAGGGTAGAAGGCATATTATCTCCCTGGCAAATGTGGGTATGTGCTTGTGTGGAACTCTGACTTAGGCTTTTGGGAACAATTAATATATCGTGTATAAAAATCAGAAATAACTCCAATAATTTTGTTAGACTTCATGATCAAACTTTTTCTTATATATTAATAAAAATTATGGATTAAACAGCTAACAACTACTTTCACTTTTACAAGTAGAAGGTAGAAAATAGTAAACGTAAGTTGAAATACATAAGAGGACTGATTATAATGGGAATATTTTGATATAAAAGGAAAACACCCCTCCCTCCTACTTCCCAGGTTTTTACACTCTGGCCATGCACTAAGATTCAGTGTGGGTGAGGAATAGGCCTTTCTTTTGTAAAAGTAGGACAAGGACTATGATGAAAGAGGAGATAGAATGGAAATGTGTGTGAATATGCCAGCTGGCTCTCAAACAGATTAGTTTTAGGGAAGATTTCTTATAGAAGTTGAGGATCTGGAAATTCATTCCCTTAAAACTCTCTTCAGATTGATTTCCTTGCCTTGGAAAGTCTTCATGTACCCCATTTTAAAGACTGCTTGATATTAGCAGATCCATACTCCACTGGCTCTGGACTATACATTATTCTGGGACATATTGCAAGTGTCCTAGGTAGAAGAGGGAAGACTTGGTGTTTTTGTAATAGAAGAAGATTAAGAGACAAGTCAGAGAATGGCCCCAAGTTGGTGGCCCCAAATTTCATGTCGGGGAATTATAAAATTGCAACAATTAAGATTTACCTGTCATCTGAACCTAGAATTTGGGACTGTTCATTTATGAGATTGGAGATTGCTCTCCCATGCCCTGTAGTAATGGTGGTAAAATTTCATAATTCTATTTGATGGCATAGAATGTACTGCATGAAAAGCACAACCTCGGGTGAATCTCGTGGCTGGTACTTCACCACAGGAGGGACATCTTAACTAGGGAGGTGTCTGGCCAGATTTGGGGAACTGTATTGTGATGAAGAGGAACAATATCCTGAATTTCCCCTGCTCCCTAGTTCCCCCTTGGGGGCTAATTTTTGGTACTGCTTTTAAAAATAGACAGAAGGGACAAGCCTTTTCAAATTCTGAAACATTAGGAATAAGGTGGAGAAATGAAAATTTGGGTAAGGGCAGAAACCAGAAGACACTTTGTTTCCTCAAAGCTTTTTCCAGCTCTAGAATAAGCTACTGAGATGGAGGAAGAGATGCCAGGCGAGGAGTTTCATTAAGTATTTTAATAATAATAATAATAAAAAAGGACAATACAAAATCCAAACATTTCTTTTTACAAGTTCAGATACATTTTTTCTCCAAGTGCAAAATATTCTATGAACTGCATCATTTACTGTTTATTGTTGATTGTGTAAGAGATACTTATTATATCGGCAGCAGTGGAAGGCAGATATAAATACAATATTTTGAGATTTCTTCTGCACAGAATAAAGAAAGCCTCCCATGTTAATGGTTATTCTGAAACTTCAGTTCAATTCACAGAAATGAATAAAGTTTTCAGTTTGTCCATACTACTATAGTCTGTGTTTGTCTAGATAGGCTGGTAACAGAACTGGGGATTCTATTCCCTGTAATCATATGTTTTCTTAAAGGGTTACTAGTCCAAATAATGGCCCACGGACAGGATGTACTACAATTTAAAGACATCCTTGTGTTGTTTGCTTCCACTTTTTTCTTACCGTGCTTAAGAAGTCAAGCAGATTAACACTATTTCCTGCTTATGGTCAGCTATCCTTTGTCTCCCTTCCTAGTTTGAGCCTCGTATATTGAGGTTAAGCAGCAAATACAGAAGTTTGAATGCTCCATAACATTTTCTGACATTTTGAGATATGACCTCCTAATCCATTCCAGAATCACCATAAATATGCATATGGAGAACATTCTCGAATATAAAGTTTCATTAGTACCAAAAATCAGGACTGTATTACTGAACTTTCAGCAACAAATATGAGCCTCCACCAAACTAAACCAGTCCTGGGGAAGTCAGGGCAGTCACAGCTCAATGTCAGCCTCTGGGCACTTGTAGGCCTAGGGCAGGTGGCAGCTCCCGTCCAGACTGATCATTTCTTTCCTGACTCAGAGTTCCCTCAGGGTTAGGGAATGGGCCTGGTCCAATACAGAAAGAGGGAGGCGGAGAAGTAAAAGGGATTACATGTTGCTGAGGCTATAAGTGCCTTTCTGATATGCATTACCTGATGCTCAGAACCCCCGCAGAAATGGCTTCCCATTCCCAGACTCAGATCAGGGCAGGTTTAGTACTAAGAGAAATGAAGCCTTACAGTACTGTGGCCCTGTAAACACCCATCCTGCAGAGTGGCCTCTGGGCTGATTCATGAAGGCTTCCCATTTACACAGTCTTTCCACTTCCCCAGTCCTCCTTTTCTGTCTGACCTGTAAAGGCCTAGAGAGTCCCTGAGTGTTGACTCCTGATTCAGTCTACTTAGTTTCATGCCCCAGGGCTGGCTTCCAGAGATTCAGTGAACAGCTTTGTCTGGGTTCTTACCCCTTGCCCCCCAAATTGGACAACCTAAATTAAACTTGGTGGACATTAGCAGGTCTTCACCTGCTCTCTAAGATCTGCCTTGACATCAGTTAAGAAGCCTCGTGGCCTATACTTTCCAAACTGTGGAAATCATTTGCAGGTCCCAGAAACCATGGAATAAAGGATTGGAGGAAGTGTGTTTGTCTATGTATGGGGTGACAGGAAAGGAAGAGTGCAAGAAGCCAGACCCTGAAGGCATAATTTGGGAAGCTCTCCGGCTAGTTTTCTAAGAGAGATGCAAATGGTAGGAAGAGAGGAATCAGAACGTTATCCTAGCTTCTGGTGGAGAATGAGGATGGTCAAAGTTAATAAATCAGTTTTTATGGCATATCCCAGGAAATATGGATTAACTGACCATTTCCCTGCTTGGAGGCAGCCATTGTAGATCTTTATAGTGACACCGTCTTTGATCCAGAGAGACGAAGGGAGCCAGACACTCCACCCCTAAGAGCCATGGATGGTGTTGGCTAGTGGATGTGAGGGGATATAGCTGTGACATTGGCTACGTCCTCCTTAAGGCTGTGTGGATAGTAAATGCTACTGATTGGGGAAAGGGGATGGAGGTCAGGCTTCTTTACTTAGTGTTGAGTCTCCTGGGGGAGCAGTAGCCTAGAACAGTCACTTGGAAATAAACACGATGAGTCAATTGGTAGCCTTTGATTGAACAGGACCACAGCTTTGGGGGGATGAGAAGGAACAAATGGAAAATAATTTTACAGGCAGCAGTGGATTGAAGGTGGAGTGTGCAGGATCTAGGCTTACGCATGGACTTCTTCCTTTTGAAAAGCAGTAACTGAGGCAACTAGGCTTGAAGTCAACTCAGAGAGGGAATGGCCACGTTCAGGCAAACAACTTCATGCCTGGATACCTGTCTTATTCTTGGCTTCCTCAGCCTTGTCTCTGGCCTCAGGGCCCTTGGTCAGCCCATCCCCAGGGGGTTTGTCCTGGTCCTCTTCCATGTGCACGCCAAGGGAAAACAGGAGGAAGGCATGGAAAAGATGGAGGTTTCCCTCTTGGGGTAGAGAATCACTGACCAATTCCATCAGCTTCTACAATCATGAGGTCCATACTGAATCATGGAGAGGCACAGGGATAGCAGGATTGGTTTAGCAAACACAGGTCTCTCTCCTTCCTGCTCCATAAAGTCCCCAGAATTACTGTCCTACACATCAGGTGCCTCGGAGTTACAGCCCTGGGTTACCCACACCAAGAGCTCAGGAGGTCTGGATGGCCACTGGGTGAGGAGTACAGACAGATCACATGCTCCAGCACTCAAAGTTCATGAGATTCAAAGCCTTTTTCTTCACTCCAAATATATACTCTTCTGTTGTGGGCAGCTATAAATAGGGTTGCTCTAACACAGGAGAAAGAAACAACCAAAAAATAAAACCAGAAAACAAAAACCCTTCCCTCTAGACAAATAGACTCAAAATGATTGCACTTATTAGATGTAGACAGGGTGGGCAGAAAGCTTGCCAAGTGCACACACATTCCTCTTGCTGCCCATAGCCTGGGGCCAGAGGTAGGTGGCTCTGGGCTGGCTGCAGAGTGGGGTCCTCTTTGGCGGAGCCCACAAGCCATCTGAGGCTACAAGGGAAAGCCGAATCTGGGGTCAGGCCCAGGCTGGCTTCTGCTTAGCAGCCACATTTCTTTAAGGACAACACTTAGCAAGGGGAGTAGGGCTCCCCCAGGGAGCACTCGGATCAGGGTGAGGGGATGGCTGGGCCAGGGAAGATAAGAAAAGGGATTAGGGTTTGAGGCTGGCTTCCAGTTGTTCTGTAGTCTAGTCCTTTAGATGATGCAATTTCTTTGCTTTTTTTTTTTTCTTCTTTTTTTCTTTTTCTTGGTGATGCTATAGAACCTGGTTTCTGTCCTGCAGAGCTATATATATAGTTTTTCTCATGGGGAGTGACAGCAGCACTTTCCACATGGTAATGCCTGCTGCTCTTCCTCACTCGGCTGGTGTCCACTAGCCCAGTGGTGTGGGCCTTCTGTAAGCCCTCATGGATTGGACCCAAGCAGACATGGCGGAAGTGGAGGAGCTGTCTAGACCCAGAAGCGGCTGTGTGGGCGGCCCAGAGCTCGAACCACGTGCCCCAGAGGACCAGTGCTAGCATTAAGCCTGTAAGTCAAAGGCTTCTTTGGCAGAACCTTGGGCTGTTAGAATCACCTCGGGGGGCCAACTGGGGGGCCCAGCCAGGGGACATTTTGGTTCCTGGCTAGTAAGGCACAACCTTATAATGGCAGAAGCCCCTCTTCTCCCTCCCCATTCCCCAGTAGACCCACTTCTTTCTTGGGCCTCTAGTATTCTTCTAAGCTGAAGGGGTTAGGGATGTGAGCTGGTAAAACGGGCAATGTGGCTGGGGAGGGGAGGGGTACTGTTCCTGTACCCCTCGGGGGGAATACAGCCAGTACTAACTGGTTTTTCCAGGGAGGATGCAGGAAAAGGAAAAACAGGAGAGAGGTAAAAGAGAAAGAGGCAGAGAGACAAGGAAAGGAAACTAGAGCGACAGAAAGGGAGAGTTCTTGGTCTATATAGTGATTTTTTTTCTCTAAAAGAGAGGAGAGAGTTCCTTATCTGGGGGTGGGGGCTGCCGGCTCTGAGGGCTAAGGAATCTGGGGTCTTTAAAACCTGGGTCTTGGGCATAGGGGCACTATTTGTAGGGCCTCAGGAAGCTGGACACTTTGGAGCGGAGCAGCTTGATGAAGGATTTTGGCAGCATCTCCTTGTGCTTCTCTGTGTACTTGAAGTAGTTCTGGGGATGAGCCAGCACCTCAAAGAAGGCCTTGATGAGCTTCTTGTCCTGCAAAGATGGCAGGTGGCAATGTGAGCGTCAGCAGGGGAAAGAGGGATCCCGCCTCAACTCAGCAGCAGCCCCTCTTGCTGTCTAACAGGCCTACACGGAGGTGAGCTGGATCCCCATCCCCATTCCCTGTTCCTCCTTTAGAATCTACAGCTCAGTCAGTGGCAGCCCCAGCCTTCCATTGCTCAGTCCTTGAAGCCATCCTTGACTCCTCTATTTTGCTCACAACCACAGCAAGTCCTGTTGATTCTACCTTCAAAATATATCCAGTCTGACCACTTCTCACTGTCTCCACAGCTAGCACCCTGTCTAAGCCACCATCATCTCTCACTTGGACTATTGCAAGAGCTTCCTAACTGGTCTCCATGCTTCTACCTACCCTGTGCTTCTACAGACTATTCTTCCCCAGAGTGACTTTTTAAAAATGTTTAATTAGGTCATGTCCATTCAAAACACTTCTCTGCTTCTTTTCACTCAGTAAAGCCGAGTCCCTTGCATGGCCCATTCGTTGAATGTGATCTGTGCCCTGTTCTCTCTCCTCCAGCTTCTCAAATTTTCCTTAGTTTGCTGACCACACTGGCCTTCTCAAAGTTCTTGAACATGCCACACTGCTCCCATGCTCCGGAGTTTGGAACATTCCTCTCCTGATCGTCTGATGGGCAGTCCTTTACCTCATTCAGGTCTCTTCTCAGAGGCCTTCCCTGAGCATCCTGGCAACGTGCTGTGTGGAGAGCCTAGTAGGTGCCAGGCACTGTGCCTCAGGACTCAGGTCCTCCAGCTTCTAGGCTGGGTGCTTTCCAATGCATCAGCAGATTTTTAAAATAAGACGTGGGGCTTTCAGCCTCTCATCCCCACTTTAATCAAAACGGCTCGACTACTTCATGCATTAGAGTTCCATAGCTCATCTGAAATAAGGGTTCAGATGCTTTAAAAAATGTGTTGTTGTTTTTTTGTTTTGTTTTGTTTTTTGTTAATCCTCACCCAAGGATATTGTTCCATTGATTTTTAGGGAGAGTGGGAGAGGGAAAGACAGAGAGAAACATTGATGTGAGAGAAACACATCGATTGGTTGCTTCCTGCACGAGCCCCGACCAGGGCCCAGGCTGGGAAGGAGCCTGCAACCCAGGTACGTACCCTTGACCGGAATCAAACCTAAGACCCTTTGGTCCACAGGCCAACAGGCTCTATCCACTGAGCCAAACCAGCTAGGCTAAAAAATGTTTTAAAAGCATTTCTGAAATGATATTCTTTGCAGTCTGCAAGTTCTAGAAGATTTTAGTTATCATGTCCATTATTTTGATGATAATACAAAAATTATTAACAGAGACAAACCTTTTTAAAATTAATAATTTATGAAGGACTGTGACTAGGATTATAGTTTCTTAAGTAAGATTTTCTCAAACTGGGATCCACATGACCCAGGTGTCTAGTTGTTTCTTCAATGCTGAAAACATTTTTTTTCCCTTAAAAGAGGTCTTTACTGAATTAACTCTGAGAAATGCTGTGCTAATTTGCTTTTCTGTGGGAGTAAGGGAAGGAAGGGACTTAAGCAAAAGCATCTTTCTATACCTAATTTTCCCTAGATTAAAAAAAATAAATATATATATATTTTATTGATTTCAGAGAGGAAGGGAGAGAGAGAGAAACATCACTGATGAGAGAGAATCATTGATTGGCTACCTCTTGCACGCCCCCTACTGGGGATCGAGCCTGCAACCTGGGCATGTGCCCTGACTGGGAATCAAACCCTGACCTTCTGGTTCATAGGTCGGTCCTTAATCACTGAGCCATACTGGCCAGACCCTAGATTTTTTTTATGGAAGAGGTAGGGGACATTACATCTCCTCATCTTCCCTTTGTCTTCCCCCAAGGTGTGGGTAATACTAGTCAGGTGGGCTTAGACTCAAATTTCAGCTTAACCTCTGGGCAACTTCTATAATTCCCCGTGCCTCATATTTCTAATTTATAAAGTGGGAATGATGAAAGTACCTAATTGACAGAGCGATTGTATCAAATGAGAATATTCATGTAAGCACATTAGCATATTGTCTGCACATTGTTACATATATGTTCATTAAATGTTGGCTATTGTTGTTATTTATATTCACTTGCCTTTAAAATCTCCTGGTGGTTTTCAGATGCATAGAGCCGCCCATCTCGCACAATGTCTTCTACTAGCTGCTCATAGTCCTCTGCAAAGTCAATCAAGGGGAAGAGCTTAGGGGTGGGAACCCTTCTGTTCCCCTTGCTGCCCCCCCAGGCCCTTGAGCCTCCCCTTTCTCAGCCACCTCCCTGGCTCTCCTGCCCTTGCTCACCATCATAGGTAACATAGGGGATCTGGAAGCCACGGGCACTGTTGGCCTCGCTTGTCTTGAAGTTGATCCAGAGCTTCCTGGAGCGGGCTGTGAAGGCGATGGGGCGCTCGTAGGTCTGGCAGGTTTCATAGGTGGTAATGGAGGAGGGGGAGGCTGGGAAGGCAAGCAGCATGTCAGGGGAGCAGCAGGGCATGCTACCCAAGCCCTCCGGAGTGAGGGCTGTGGGCGGAGGAATCATGCTGAGAGGCGTCACCTGTGCATGCACCGCCCCCACCCCCATACATAGATTGTCTCCCACCCCCCTGAGCTTGTTCCACAACTCCTCTTTGACATCCTGGCACTCACAAAGTGGAAGAAATTTGACATTTAAATGAATGGAACAGCAAAAATGCTGGAGTAGGACGGTGGCACCTGTAACACTACTGGAGTTCTAGTCCCAGTGCTGCCTTTCTTAACTGCTTTCCGCCAACCATGAGCTCTGTTGCTGTTTTCCTTTGTTAGCTTCTCTCCTCCCAGGGCCTCCCTTGCCACCGCCCCAATTCTTCCTGCACCAGTTCTCTCTTTCCCTCCCAACCAGATTCGGACTGCCCTTCCCCGGCCCAGCTCTGCAGCCACCCACAGTTCTTTCTCATGACGAGGACGTCCCCACACTCGTCCTCAGATGGCAGGAAGATCTCGGGTACCACGATAAGAATCTTGCGCTTGGGCGGGGGGTTGATATTCCAGACGCACTCCACGCCAGCTGGGTAGTTGCCTGGGTAGTTGGGGGACTCGATATAGCCAGTGAACTCACCCAGCTCCCCACCACACTGACGATCTGTAGCCAAGGGCAGTGGATAGAGCAAGAAAGAGAAGTGAAGTCAGTGGGGAAATGGGTTGGGGGAAATGAAGAGCTCTGAAGTAGAAATCAGACACATGTAGGTAGCTAGCCACCTTCTTAGCTCATCATCCATTCTCCAGGTTCTGGGGCCACCTTCCCTCCTGCTCTTTTAGTACCTTCTTATCTCACCTCACCTGTCTTTGCCTCCCCATTACCTGTCTCCAGGGAGAGAGTGCTACAGGGCCCATCCCAGCAACTGGTCTTGAGCCTGAGTGAGTTGGGGAGAGGCAGAGGGTGGGACGTCCCTGCCCATCCACGCCCCAGGCCCGCTCCCTGGTGGTTTACTCCCACCTTGCTTCTTCCTGTGCCCACTGCTCCCGGCCTCTCTAACCCCTTTTCTGCAGCCTGGCCCGCCACATACTCTTGCACTGGGCTACACTGGTGGAGCCATCGAAGTCAGTGCTTGTGTTTCCTGGACAGCGGGTGCAGAAGTTCTGACGGAAGTCAGGCTGATAGGATCCCATGGCACAGCGGATGCAGCGATGGATACTGGTGTTGTAGTAGTGCCCAGGGGAGCACTGGACTGCAGGCAAGGGGGAAAGGTAGCAGTTAAGGTGGCAGGCAAGTGGGAGTTCTGGGACATGGGATGGGCAGGACACATGCATCCTGGAGAATCAGGAGACTGAAGACACCACAGTTTCTCCCAGAGTCCCAACCTTTCCTAGGCATGCCAGAGTTCACGGCAGGGAAAGCAAGCTTGACAGTGGTCGGCTGCAGTGCCGATCCTTTTCTCTCAGGCACTGAGCAGTGCTCAACCTGCACCGAAACTCGTTTGTAGCTGGGGAGACTGTGCCACCAGTTTTCCAAAGCAAAAGGGTAACTTATTGTTACTTATTCCCCAATTCCCAGGCTTGTGGCTGTGGTGGGTCAGGATGGGGCCTAGGAGCAGGATGGTGTGGTTGGTCGGGCAGCTGGGCCTTTCTTAGTTTGGGGAAGATGGTGGAGCAACAAACGGGTCTACTCTGGAGGCTTGGAGAGTTTGGGGAAGTGTTTGGGGTGGGGGAGTTTCCTGCTGGGGCGAGGAGCCTACTCACCTTTGGTGTCACAGTCTTGGAAGGAGATGGCCCCCTCGTGCTTGGTGGTGAGACCCCCGCCACACGGGAAGCACAGAGTCCGTCCCGCTTCAGGTTGGTAGGTGCCACGTGGACATGGCTGGCAGGGCTTGAACCCATCTACAGAGTGTTGGCCAGGTGAGCACTGACCTGCAATGAACCAAGGGCCCAACTCTGATGGGGGTGGTCCTGGTCATCCCTTTGGGGTCACCCAGTCTCAGGGGACAGAGGCACACAAACAGGATGTTGACTAGGAGAGGAGCCTGGAGCCTGGGCCTGCCCTTGGGAAATCCCATGCCCATGGGCATCCCAGGGCCCACCCTACCCCACTCTGCATTGTTTGTTCCCCTGGCACCTGCACATGTGGTGACGTTGGTGGCTCCAAGAGGCCCGTGGGCATCACTCCCAGGGCAAAGGTCGCAGGAGAGCTGCCCTTCTCTCTCCTGGAAGGTGCCCGCTGGGCATGGCACACACTGCTCCGTCTGGCCGTGGTAATACGTTCCCTGCGGGCAGCTGACTGAGGGAGAGTCGGCTGTGCTAGCCACCCACCCCCCTATTTCCCACCACCCAGGCCTGGGACTCCCCTTCCCGCTCCCCCAGATTTAAGGAGAACCTCTGTCTGGAAACAGAATTCTGCGTGGAAGAATCGGGGGCCAAAGCCATGTGCAGGGGGGTTGGTGGCCCCACCTGTTGTCCTAGATTTCAGGACCAGGGAGGGGCAGGAGGGTCTTGGCTGCCTCACAATTTGAGAGATGCAACTGAGGCCATAGTGTATTCTGCTCTGAGCCAGGCCCCAGATGGCTCTTTCTGTTCCCATGCTCCCCTGTGTCCCAGCAAGCTCCCTTACCACACTTGGCCCCCGCGCGGTGCTGCCCAGGCCTACAGGCCTCCACCAGCTCAGCTCGCTCCCCAGCTACCGGGCCCGGTTTGTGGGCCAGCTCATAGTCCAGGCCTGCCAGGCGCAGGAGAAAGCGGTCCTGGTTGATGGACTTCCTAAGCATCTTCAGGGACCCTTTCAGCCGCCGTTCCATCCGCTGTCGGAGGCAGGGCAGCCCACAGCTGGCTGTGGCAGGTGGTGGTATGAGCCAGAGGAGGAAGAGAGGGAAGTGGCTGTGAGCAGTAGGGAAAGAGCAAAGCTAGGGGCTACAGGTGAGAGGACTGGCTCCTGGGCTTGGCATTAGGCGGGCTCTGCTGTTGAGACCTGTGGTTTCCCTACCTCTGCCCTCCCTTCCCGCCCTCCTCCCTCCAGCAGTGCTCCCAGTCCCACCTGTGGTTTCTTCGGCTCTGACCTCTGCCTCCAGTTCTAGGGTGAGCCGAGTGACTTCCTTGCCTGGAGGGGTCCGGGCCCTGCGGCCCTTGCCCTTCCGAGAGGAGTCACACTTGAGGTGGATGAAGGTGACCTGGCAGTCGGAGCAGGACGCAGCACCTGGGGGAAGGCCTTGTCAGCCCCGGGCACCTCCTGGGGTGGGGAAGTTCTCACTCCAGCTCTCACCCTCCAGCCCAAGCTGACACTCCTCCCCAGACCTCTGACTGCCTCTGCCTCCCTTCTCTTTCACTTGGTGTGGAGAATGTCCGGGACTTCCCCGGGCTCTATGCCTACATCTGCTCTTGCTCCTGCTCTTTCTAGAGTTCAGGGTCCAGTGGGTTTTGGGCGATCTCACTAAGCAGAAGAGTTGAGGGGTGGGAAGGGTTTGATGGCCAGACAACCTATTGGAGTGGGGTCCCCAGTCCAAACCTGGCCCCAGGATTCTGCTGGCCTCCTCCATTTTGCCTTTGTTGCGCAGGTGCAAACGGCATTTGGCGTCCTTGATCTTGAAGGAGGCCCGCTGTTTAACCGCCAGCACTGCAGCCTCTAGAGGGATGGGAGAAGCTCAGCAGAGCCTGGGAGCCCTGGGGGTGGGGTGAGGGCTGCTGTGGGGCACGTTGAGAAGCTGGGCAATAAGCCAGGGCTTGGCTGGAGGAGAGGGATTACAAAAGCCAAGGCAATCAGATGTTAGGGGAAGAGGGAGCAAGGCAGCTGGGCTGGAGAATTACAGAGCAAAGAAAGGGGATCCAGGAAAAAGTAAGGTCGGGGGTTAATGAAGAAGAGAGTGGGGTGGGAACAGGCCTTAGGCTGGTGCTCACCATGGCAGTGGTTGGTATTTGTGCTGTTCCCGGTGTGGCCCGCTCGGGCTGGAGCGGCCCTGGGGCTGGGGGTGCCACAGCTCACCGTGAAGCCGTTTTCCGACTCTGAGAGAAGGGGGCTGTCACAGCTCTGACCTGCCCCCCCGACCCTCACTGGTTGGACATCTCTAAGGGCAGCAGAGTTGCTGCCTGAACAGCCAGTCTTCCTCCCCACCGCCCGCCCCCCGCCTCCCCCCTCCCCCCCGCCAGGCCCTCCAGCAACCTCTCCTATGTACCTGGCAAAAACCGAGCCCGGGAGGGGCAGGTCAGGGCACAGGTGTCCTTCTTGCCAGCGCGGTTGCAGCTGAGCATAGCTTTCGAGGCACCAGGACTGCTCTGACACTTCACAGGCTCTAGGAAGGGAGAGAAGCCTGAGGAGGAGCGGGCCTGCTGTTCTCACCCTCGCCCTCAGCTGGGTGGTGTGGAGGAAGAGAATTAGCTACATGCAGAATTGTAATTGTAACTTACACACAGACTGATAAAGGAATGAAAGGGTTATTTACTGGAACCTTCGTGTGTCTAACAAGTAGCTACACTCTCCACTCCTATTACTACCTCACTTTCCTCAACATGGAATGCTTTGCTTTCCAGAATCCCTGAAATGGTAGTGCCAGCTGCGGCCAGCAGAGGGCGATGCCCACCTGTGCAATCCTTGCCATTCCAGTGCAGTCGGCCCTGGCCTGCTGGGCAGGTACACTGGTAGCTGCCAGGAGTGTTGATACAGCCGAAGCGGCAACCTCCCCGGTTGATGCTGCACTCATCCACATCTGCGGGGAGGAGCGGGGCGTCACCGACAAACATTGGTGGGGGAGGAGAAGGAGCCAGGGAGTGGGCAGTGGGTAAGGACCTTTGGTTAGAGTTCCAGGCATTTCAGGATGACTGCCGGTCTGAGAAGAGGTCAAACCTAAGGCCTCCTTTCTTTATCTCTGTCCACGGTCAAAAGAATGACTGAGAAGGGGCCAAGGGGACGAGCTTTTAAAAGCCTTCCACTGCTACCTACAGCGGGGCTGGAATTGGGAGCTAAGGAAAGGAGTCAGGGGAAAGTGCTGGGGATGGGAGACAGACATTTTGGAGGCAGGATGCCAGTCCCTGATACCTGATTCCCAGTTGTCTTAATTCCTCCCATTTCATCATGATGGATGCAGACCTGGCACGTGTACCTGGGGATTTGCCCAGAGCCACAAGCCAACTCAGGTTGTGGCTTGTTCAGTTGAACCGTGAGGAGGTGAGAGGGGCCTGGTAGCTGAGGGTCCACATTTGCTGGCTTACCCCCACAGTGGGTGACACCATACAGCAGGTAGCCATGATGGCAGAGGCACTGGAAGCTTCCCGGTGTGTTAACACATATGTGGTCACAGGTTCGATCAAAGGAACACTCATCTATATCTGGAAGAGCAAGGATTCAAGCCAGAGTCTGTCTTGGGGGACTCGGCCCTGGGACCCCTTGCTCCGGTGAAGGGCCCAAGTGAGAGGCCTTGGCTCTCTCCTTAAATTGAAAGCCCCTGCTTAGGGCCCAGCGCTAGACTCAGCGATTCAGCAATGCTCCCCATCCCGTGTCCCTCCGCTTGGATCCCTGGAGTCAGGAACTGCGAGCCCGGATGCCTCTGGATCAGGGCCACTACGTGTGGTTAGGCAGGTCAGACCCTACCCAGGATATGAATTGGGGTGAAACCCATCCCTCACTCTGCCGAGCCACGCACCCAGCGTAGAGCCGGGCCGCCAAGAAGGCGCACGTTTGCTAGTTTGCAGCACGGCTCTGCGGGCAGGAAGTCTCCACCGTGTCCGCTGACTTTCTCAGGCTCTGGCCTACTTGAAACGCGCCACCCCAGGAACCTGTCCAGGGCTCTCTCCTTGGCCCAAGTCTACTCACCCTGGCAGTTCCTCTCATTGATGAGAAGCTTATAGCCCTTCTTGCAGCTGCATTCAAAGCTGCCCACCGTGTTGCGGCAAATGTGGTCACAGCCACCATTGTTCAGGCGGCACTCGTCTATGTCTGGGGAAGCAGGACCAAGGAGAGAAAACCAAAGGTAATGCTGAAGGCTGGGGACAGACAAGGATACAGGATCACGCCCTCCCTCACGGCCGGCATCACGGAGAGCCCTGAGCCTGCCCCTTCTGACTCTCCCATTTCTTCCCTGTTCAGGGGATTGTCTGTGCCGTTAGCAACCTTTCCTCAGGCTGAGTCCTCTAAGGGGACGCAGGGGAGCCAGGCCAGGCCGTGGGTAGCTGCCTAGAGCAGGAAGTAGGTGGGCTTTTGACCAACAGGGCTAGTCCATGCCCTTCCCTCTGCTGCTGGTGGCCCTTCTCCAAATGGTTGGAGGATGGGGTTTATTCTTTTCCGCCCCCCTCCCCTCCCTCGCCTGCCACAGGCGCCCAGCAGGGTGGGTGAGGAGATGGCACAGAGACGTGGATAGTCAAAGGGACAGCTCTTCGGAGGGGAAAAGCCAGCGAGGGAGGCTGGGTAGCTGATGGGGGAGGGGAGAGGGCCAGGCAGGGGCTGGACTGGGAGAGATCTGGAGAGACTCAGGCCTGAGGCAGCTTTCAGCACTAGGAAGGGGGGGCGGGGGCGGGGTGAGCAGCTTCCTTCCTGAGGTCAAGTTCCCCAAGCTGGTGGCAGACAGGACCCAGGCTACGCACCCCTACTTGGGGGAGGGGCCGCCCTCCACTTCACTCTCAGCATACCTGTCAACAGTCCTTCCCAGCAGGAAACCTCTCAACCCTGGCTGTCTGACCTGCTGCCCCAACCCTCCCCGTCCTCTGGGCCAGCTGTTGGCCAAAAGACACAAAGAATGAGCCCAGACCTCCTTCCAGTCCTCACTCCTGTGACCAGGGAACAAGCCCTGATGAATCACTGTTTTCAGCATGGCTACCCTGCACTCCCCAACCTTCCCGTAGACCTGGCTCATTCAAGGGGAGGAGATAGATGCACAGTGTGGGAAAGCATACCATAATACCAGCTCACACAAAGTGTCTATCATTTGCCAGGCCTGTCCTAAGTACTTTATAATTTATAACTCCTTTAATTCTCACAACATTCTGCAAGCACCCTCATTGTGGTGAAACTCAGGCACAGAGATACAAGTTACTTGCCCAGGATCACAGAGCGAAGCCGAGGCAGAGCTGGGATCTGAACCCAGGAGCCAGGCTCCAGCATCAGAGCTCCCACCCAACCAGGACAGCCTTTTCACAGGGAAGGTCTTGCCCATGTGGGATAAGAGGGTATGAAACATACTTCATGCACACACAGGCTCAAATATCCTTCTAGACCCAGGGACAAATGCAAATGGCATGTTCATTAGCCGAGAGGGTTAAGGATCTGTAGGGGACAGGAATCGAAGTAGGGAGATCAAGGTCGTGTAGGGCAGGGGACACTAAGGGACTGGCTGGACTTCCGTGCCCCTTGAACAGAGATGGGAAAGGTGGACAGCAGACAAGCCTTAGTTATGACCTCAGTTCTTCAGCATCGGGATAGCCTCCAGGGGGGCAGGAGGTTTGGTCCCGTAACAGGTACCCTCCCAGTCCCCACCTCAGCCCCGTCCCCTTCGCGCCTGTCCTCCGAAACCCCGTACCTTTGCAGGTCTTCCTGTCTGGCTGCAGCATGAAGCCCACAGGGCAGCTGCAGTGGACACCTGTCGCTGCGTCGTGGCACTTACTGTCGCAGCCCCCGTTGTTGACAGCACAGGTCTCTGTTTAGGAGGGAGGCCAGGGATGGTAACAGGTTATCAGCCTGGAGGAACCCCAAACTCTAGGGTAACGGAGAGCACAGAGGCCCGAGGGCAGAGGGGAGGCCTCGGCCGCCTCCCTGTGCTTTACAAGGAGCAGTAAGCGGAGGCTCCCAGCCCCCAGCCCCTCACAGTGCAGCCAAGCAGTCCACGTCCCTGCCCCCTACTTGATTGAAACAAGGTGGACAGCAGTGAGGCAGGTACAAGCCAGAGCTGTCAGGCAGGAATGTGCTGAGGGGTGGAGGAGGCAGAGAGGGGGGGTGCAAGGAGGGTGGGAGCAATCGCTACCAGGGAATAAGAAGGGGCAGACAGGGTTCCCTCCTCTTTCCACGGACTACCTCTTTGGTGGGTGGGAGTCATGGTGGGATAATCCTGGGAAGAGTGAGCCTGGTGATTCCTAAGACAGCTGACGGCCACCGATTCATCTCCCCCTGCCTCCCTGCCCAGCTGTTTTAAGAACAACTCCAGTTCAAGGGCTGACGGCTGGTCCTCAGAAGAGACGGCAGTCATTTCCCAGCCCCTTCGAGGCTCCCCCCAGCTCCTCCCGAGCCCTCCTTCTAGTCCCGGGTGGAGATGAGCGGGCTGTTCTGTTCTGCTTTCCCGATGCGGAGGGGAGCGGAGGGGGCAAAGCAGCAGAATCAGAGGAGGAAGGGCGTAGGAAGGCAGGTCAGAGTTACAGAACCTCAGCGCTGTCTCTTCTGTCACCCCCTCTGGGCTGGTAAGTTCCCTTGGCTGAGAGGTTGGAGTAGGGATGTATGGATGGGTCACTTGCCCTATTTTCTGAATTCAGAGCAGGAGAAAAACAGGTTTAACCGCTGAGGAGTGTCAGTGAGGCAGGAAAAAACCATCAGCTCAAATGCAGGGGCTGAGGAGGAGGTGTGGGCCATCCTCGGGGAGGGGGGGGGGGCGGGGGGGGGTGTCTAGCTTCTCCCATCAGAGAGACAAAATCCCAAGGCCTCTGCGAGGGAAGAGAGGAGTGGTTCTCAGAGTCAGGAAGTGAAGGAGAAAGGCACCAGAGAGTACTATCGCCTTGAATCTTTGACTCCTAAAACTTCGGCCCAACCCTTGTCACTGAGGAGGCCAGCAAGGCTGGGGCACTAGAAGGCCAACTGCCTGTGGGGCCCTGGTCATGCCTGGTCCTTCCAATGCCCAGGTTTGGGGGCAGCCACAGTGGGTTCTCCTATGTAGCACTCCCGCCTTAGTCTCTCCTGGGGTTTCCCAAGGTCATGGGAGGAACCTGGGCGGGAACCTGAGTTCAGACTCCAAGCCCAGCCATTCCCCCAAGAATGCTCTTAGCATAAGAAGAGGTGCCCCAAGCCGAGAGCAGTGAGAGGGGAACAGAGATCCTGTGCGAGTCAAGGCAGACTCGGCAGAGCTAGAAGGCGGCAGAGCCAGAACTCAAACTCAGGTCTGTCTGCACTCAGAGGCCATGATCTACACCACATGGAGGGCGCGGTGATGCGCGATGCTGGGGCCGTAGCTACAGTGGGCACGGAGCCCCGGAGGGTGGCACAGTGGACACGGTGGCTGAGATGGAGCTGCTGGGTCTTCAGCTGTGCAGAAGGCAGAGAAAGGGAGGGCGGATGGCTGGGCAGGGTGTTAGAAGGTGGGGAGGGAGAAGGTGGGAGGAGGGGCAGGAGAAAAGGAGTGATAGGGTCAGACAAAGCCAGCATGAAGGCTCCTGGGCCAGCTCCTGGGGACTCAGAGGACACTCAGAGGGCCCGTTACCAGGCTGCCAGGGGAGCCCTGCTGGCAGGCTGGAGCAGCCAGGCCGGGCCCAGAGGGCATGCGGTTAGTGGGAGCCCCAGCGGGTTAGCCTTCCCCTAGCAAGCCAGTGAGAGCAAGCGGAGAGAGCAGACATATTTACCATTAGAAACGGCCTGGGGGGGCACGTGCTGCTCTAGCCGCCTTTCCCCTGTTTGACATCGTAAAGAAGCTGTTTAGAGGCTGGGCAGGAGCCGCTGTGGCCCACCGAGCCCCGGCCCCTCCCCACCCTCCCCACCCGGCAGGCCCAAACCACTGTCCCCAAGTGATGAGCCTGAGACTCCAAAACGTCACTCCCCAGCCTTGTCCTGCCTGGTGTCCAAAGGAAGCTGGGCTCCCACCAAGGACTGATGGGGAAGTCTCAGAGAGGGGCAGTCGTGGGCCCAGTGACACAGCGTGCCGAAGGCAGAGCTGGGACCCAACCTCGTCTTACCAGCTGCCAGGTCCCAAAGGATGCCCACCCTCTGCTCAACTACACTGCCCTCGTCTCCCCAGCAAATCTGAGTCCTGACGGCCCCGAACACTGAAGCCCCCGCCTGCCAGGGAGGGGGGAGAATGAGGTCAGGGCAAGGTCAGTAAGGTCTCCTGGAGACGAGGGTGAGGATCGTGGAAAGAACGTGGCTGTGGGCCCTAGAACAGCCTCGTGTGCTCTCTTCTGCCGCCCTTGGCCGTGGCCTAGAAGGCAGAATGGGTCTTGCATTAGGGAAGAGCTCAAGCTTAATAGGGTATTTCCAAAAGCAGCCGTGCCCGGGACCATCTGCTGAGGGACCCACCCTCACATCGGCCGCGCTCCGTCCTGAGGCATGCAGCTTTCCCGTGGGGACCGCATGCAGTTTCTCCTGCGAGACTCGGGGGAGGGGGAGTGTCGGGCAGGGGGTGGGGGAGGTTTGGAAAGCAGAATTAGATTTATGAGGGAGAAATGAAAGGAGTTGGCACGATCAGCCTGGAGAAGGCAACAGGAAGACCCCAAAGGTTCCGGGGTCTTTGAAGAGTTAGTTCCGAGGAAACACGGAGCAGGTGAGGTTTACTTAGAGAACTTTCGAGCCCTGGTGCCAGTCTCTGGAGCAGGTGCTGCGGGAGGCCTTTCAGAGCATCCTCTGCTCCCGTTCTTGTGTGGGGAAGGCGGCGCTGTCTGCAGAGACCGGTGGTCTCTGGAGTGAGATGGGGGAGCCTGTTCGTAGCTGACGGTCATGACTGATAGACAGAGGGGCTGCGTGCACGCCTCCCGTCCCCAGCATGTTGTAGCCTGCGCGGTGAACTCTACCCAGGAATACTGTGCCCGCAGGCCGACTCGCCCCTGCCTGGCCAGCTCCTTCCTTTCACTCCCACTTCTCCATCACCTCTCAGCACCCTGAGAGCACATAGTAATTGGCCTTCACGAAAGACCTAAAGACTAGGGGACTCGGAGTTAGACTCATCCATGGTACCTGAAGATGCGTGAAGTAAGGCCTAGGAATTCAGGAAAAGGGATCCAGGTGTTAAGAAGGCCCCAAAGCAGGGCAAGAGGATGGAAGGCTGGCACTGGTGAAGTGAGAGGCCGGAGGCGGAGCCTAGAGGGAGTCCCACTGGAATGTGGTAGAGAGAGAAGAAGTGGGGGAGCGGAGGGGAGAAAGGCTACAGAGGGAAAGACCCTGGAGTCAGGAAACCCCACTGTCAATTCAGAGCTGGGTGTTCGGGAAGAGCACTCTGTCCCCTCAGCTCCAGTGGGGACAGTGGCTGTGACAGCGCCCGTCTGACCCTGGTCAGCAGTGCCTCTGGTCAGGCCTAATCCTGCACCGCCCGCTCTCCTCCCCTCTCAGCCACAACCCTGGGCAGCAAGGGCCTCTGCTAACAATTCCCAGGTTGGCAACACTTTGTCCTGGATGAGAGGCTGGTGAGGCTCCCGGCGGGGGTGCAGCGGAACCAACGGGTGTGGAGGAGGAGAGGGCGGGTGAGACCTGTCTCTCAGAGCGGTCCCTGTCTCGACCTGGCACTGCCCGGGTCTTCAACTCACCAGTCCTCCTGCGCCCAGCACGTGGGCTCCGTGTGCTCCCCACTCCCCTGGTTCCCACGGGGCCTTCCCCTCCCCCATCACAGGTGGACTGAGTTCTCCACTGGCCTCACCCACCGATGCATGTCTTCCCGTCGGTGTGGAGCACAAACTTGACATGGCAGCCGCAGCGGGGACCCTGCTCTGTGTCATCGCATGTGTGCTGACAGCCACCGTTCCCATAGTTGCACGTCACTGTGCAGAGAGGGCAGGAGGCCTGTCAGCTTGCTTCTCCCTGGGTACCACAGTTCTCCAGAGCTCAGTCACTGGGCCTTCCTGTGGGGCTGCCTCGCCCCTGCTCCCTCTCCCTCCCACCTCCTGCTGCCGAGGCCCCCCCCCCCCCCCCCCCCCCCGCCTCACTGTCTCCCCTTCTCCCGCTGCCATCCCAGGGAGCTCACATTTACAGTCGCGCTGGTTCTTGGTGAGCTCGAAGCCAGGGCGGCATTCACAGGCAATACCCCCTTTGGGTGTCTCCCGGCAAATGTGAGCACAGCCATGGTTCTTGTTCATGCAGTTCATTCCTTCTAAAACGGAAGAGGAGCAGGGTGAATGCTCTGTACTTCCGGATGCCAAGAGGAAGAGGAACTAGAAGGAATAACTGGGGCCCAGGAAATTGGGAGAATTCCACTGAGACTGCAAGATGGAGAGGAGACGGAGCTCAGAGCCATTCTGACTGACGTACAGGCATTACACCCAACCTCCAGGAAACCTGCATGATCACCTCTCCTTCCACCCAAAAGCTAGAGTCTGCTTGTTGCCCAGCAATGTGCCAGGTACTGGGTGGATTTAGGAAGGACCCGCACACAAGGTAAATATAGGACATGTATATTTTATGTCCTCAAAGAGCGTCCAGTCAAACTGGGAAGAAGATAAGTAACTGTGGGTGGAGTAACTGGATAACTCCTACATGATTCTATTCAACAAATATCTAAGCTCCCACTACATGCAGGGCAGTTTATTGGGTTCTGGGGATACAAAGATGAATTAGACACAGTCCCTGCCCTCAGAAATGTCACAGTCTAACCGGGAGGGAGCCCCAGAAACAGACAACACAACCCACTATTCCTGCCTGACCCTCCCAAGGAACGCGGCATCGGTGAGGCCCTCTCATAGCAGCTTAGAGCTCAGCCATCTGCCATTCATTAGGAGCAAGATGCACCGGCTCTGGACATAGAGGACACCCCGCACTGGCCCCAACCCCAAAGGAATTCCCCGATTTTGCTTTAAGACGGAGTCTATCTGCAGAGCCTTAGGATGTGGGTCAGTTGAGGGACAGAGAAGGAGCTAGTGGAGCTGAGACGAGGGGGAGACCTAGGGGGTACTGAGGAAAGCTCCCAAGCGGATGGAGAGGGGCGCGCAGGGAGCAGGGCTCCGCCCCGGCCAAGGGCTGACCTTCGGGCCGCTGGATGCAGGTGTGCTGGTTGTCGCTGAGGAAGAAGCCTTCCCGGCAGTGGCACTCGTAGCTGCCCATCATGTTGACACAGCTCTGCTGACAGCCCCCGTTGCCCTCGGCACACTCGTCCACATCTGTGCAGGAGAGCGTTTGGTGAGCGGCGGGGTGCAGCCACCGAGTGGTGGGCGCGGTCTTAAGAGTCCAGCACACACACCGCCCCCTCCTCCCCAGTCCAACACCCAGCCGCAGGCCAGGCAGTTCTCACCGCTCAGCTCCTGCTCCACTCCTGAAGAGGCCGCCCTAAGGGCAGAGCTGGGGAGCGAGCACGTGGGGAGGGACCTGTGAACATGGCTCACTTAGGTGAAGAGCCTCTTGGAACTGAGTCTGAGGGCAGAAGAGATCAGGAAAGAAGGCAGAGAAGAGGAACAGAGATGAAGATACAGTGGAGGTTGGATGGGCGAGGACCCGGGGCAGCTGGTGGCGATAAGAGCCAGGGAATCAGAGAACCTGGGACAGGGCTCCGAGTGCAGGGAGAGCTCTGGCCATGGTGCCGAGGTGGGTGAGGCAGGGTGGGGAAGACAGTGGCCTCAACTCCTTGCGGAGCAGGGACCATATCTGTGGACAGGCCACGCCCGGTCCTTCCTCCCCTCCCCCCATGCCTGGGCTTGCTGCCATATTCCCTAGCCTTTCTCCTATTTTGGTTTAACAAAACAAAGTCTGGAGCTTGGCAGCGAGGGGGGGAGGGGAGGCGGCAGGAGCTGCCAGGCCACACCCTAATCACCACCACAAATCACCACCCCCAGATCTGAGCACCAAGCTCATCCCAGGTCCCCCCACTTCAATGCCTCGACTCTGTCTCTATGCTCCCTACTTGCCCTCCCAAGTCCAGTTTTCCTTGGCCCAGGAGGCATGAGGGAGATTGGCTCCCACAAGTAGCAGTTGGGATCTGGGCTCCTGAGGGCTTCTCTGCCCTCTCTCCATCCTCTCTGCCCTCTCTCCATCCTCTCTGCCCTCTCTCCATCCTCTCTGTTGAGCCTCAAAACCCTGTCCTCTCCCCTCTGGCCAAGGGCCATGGAGCCCGGATCCAGCAGGCTCCTGCCTGAGATGCACTTGTTAGGAAAGCCAAGGAGGGGTACTTTCCTCTGCCTTGTCCCTGTCCCTGCCCCTCTGTCGCTACACCGTGACTTCTCCCACCCCTGTCTTCCCGCTCTTGCCCCATCCTACATTCCATCCTTCTTTGCAGCGGTCACCAACCGGTGGTCCCCGGACACTGGTGGTCCATGAGGTCCGAAAGGTTGGCGACCGCTGCTTCTTTGTTCCCTTCTACTCCAGCCTTTGCTACTCTGGCCAATTCTTTCCTCCAATTCTCAGTGGGGAGACTGAAGCCACCCAGGGCCTGGATGACGTACTCAGGGTTCCCCTAAAGCCAAAGGTAAGATTGAGACTTAGAGCCCCAACCCTAGAGTTAGTGTTAGACAGACCGTTGCTCTCCCTGGCCCCTTCCCTACCTACTCATCCCCTTGTCTTCTGGTTGATTTTATAAGGAAACATAGAGGTCAAAGGCAACCCAAGAGCTCAGACGCTGATGTTCACAGTCCTGTAGGCAAGTCCCTGGCCTGGTCCCAGCGTCGCAGCTCCTCTTTCCGAAGGAGTTCCCGGGGGCCTCACGGGACTGGGCAGACAAGGGAGGCCCTGCTCTGGTAACCACAGTGGTGAGAGGTGGCCAGGGCTGCGGGGAAGGGCCCAGCAGGAATCGGGGCTTCGAGGCCTGGTTGGGAGTGGAAACCTCGAAGCCTGGTCCAAGGATGGAATGTGACTGGGTTTGAAGGCAGCTCTGTAGTCAGGAGGCTCTCCTAGGCCAAGGGACCTCAGATAATTCCTCAAATAACCCTGCTTTTCTGGGCATCATTCCTGTTGCTTCTCTTCCTTTCCTGGTCTGTTCTTCCAGGCCCCTATGTCTGTTATGGCCCCAGAGAGAGAATTTGGGGAAGGACCCCTGGGCCAACATCACATCTCTCTATGCTGTGGGACTCAGTTTTCCTACCGGGGGAGAATCTGACATGGTGCCGGTGAATGACAGAAACCAACGCTGAGTTTAGTTACTTAGAGATTCTCCTCTTTCTGATCCAGCTCCTGGGACAAGGAGGTCAGGTCAGACTGAGGCCTCAGAGGCGAGGAGAGGGCGCCTGGAGATGTCCGAGGGCGCTGGGAGAAGGCCCGCCCTTCGCGGCAGAGGCTCCCCAGGGCGCAGGGGAGCAGCAGCAGCGTCGACGGCGTCCTGCGTATGGAGCACCCGCCCTGTGCCAAGGACTGTCCAGGGCTCCTGACGCATGTTCGCTCATGGGGTCTCACGGAGCCCTTTGAGCAGCTGAGGCTCCCAGAGACTGACTCTGCCCAAGGCCATCCTAGTGAGCGGCAGGGCCAGGATCTGTCTGCAGCCAAATCACCTCCCACATGCCCCCACGGGCTACGCCCACTGTCCTCGCTGGCCCTGCCCTCTCCTCTGCTGTGCTCACCCAGCGCAGGACTAGTTCAACCCCAGTGCCAGTCTCAAAGGGGAGACGGACCTTGTTCTCTATTTTGCAGCTGTTTTTGGTCACTTTCCTCGCCTTGTCTGGGAAATGGGAAATGCTGAAACACCGCCTTCCCCACAAGACTCCCCTCCCCTCCCACACCCCTCTCCTTTGCTCACCCAGACAGTTGTGTCCATCATGTGCCAGGTGGAATCCGTCGTAGCAGGTGCATCGATAATTGCCAGGGATGTTGACACAGTCGTGCACACAGCCTGCGTTATCCTCGCGCTCGCACTCGTCCACATCTGCGGGCAAAGAGGGGCTAGGCAGCTGGACCCACCTGCGTGCCCCCACTCTCCAGCCCTGGCTCAGCCCTGTGGTGGTCAACCACCTTGTCTGTGTGCGTGTGTGCGTGTGTCTGTGTGCGTGTGTGTGTGCACGCGCTTACAGTTACTTTCATAGCCTACAAACCATTTTGCATTTTGCTGTTTTCATCTAAAGTCAAACATTTTCTCATATTTCCGCCCAGCCTTTCTAGTTACCAATGTACATGGGTGCAGAATATTCCATCGTGTCGCTACATCATAATTAGTTTTTTCTCTGTTGTTAGAGTCCTCCCATTTACTTCACTATCATAAATAAAGCATCAAAGAATATCTTCTCTTGTATGTTATTTCTCTGAATTCCCTTTGAAGAAGTTCCTAGGAGTAAAATTCCTGGGCCAAAGGGCATAAATGCCTTTGGGGTTCCGCTAGGGACGACACAATCACTTTTCAAATTATATTGTCACCAGGAAGTAAGAGTGCACCTGCCCCTGAAGCCTCATCAGCACTGAGGGTCGCACTGATGCAGCAGGCGGCTTCCTCTGCTCCGCCCTCCCGAGGGGGCTGGTTTCCAGGAGGAGCCCCGTCTGTCCTCATGCTTTGTGGTGTAGGGGCCTGAAGAGGGAGGCTCCAATGTCAGGGACCCTCGGGCCTCAGTCCCGTGATTCTGACCCCCTACACAGCCCGGTGTGTCTGGCTGTGAACTAGCCTATATGGAGCCTTTGTGCAAATTAGAAAAGGGCGCTCTCTCTGGGAAGAAATAGCTCCGCCCCTCCCTGCCTCCATCAGCCCCCCTCCCCAGGCCAGTGGGATCGCAGGCCTTAGTGTCACGCAGTGCAGCCCCCGGGCAGGGCAGCGGCACTGCTCTCCCCGCTGCGGCGCCCTCCCAGCCTCACCTTTGCAGTGTTTACCGTCGCCTGTGTAGCCAGACTTGCAGATGCACTTGTATGACCGAGGGGTGTTCTGGCAGATAGCATCAATGTGGCAGCTGTCGGTCCCCTCCACACACTCATCCACATCTGGCAGGGCAGAGGGTGTGCATGAGGCCCCCTGCTGATGCCTCCCAAAGGCAAACCCCCCTTTCCTCCAAAAGAGAGGCCGTGACTCCTCCCGAAGCAGGTGCCCTCCCACCCCCCTCTGATTTCACAGTGGCCCGACTCTGTGATGCCAGGAATTCAGAAGAAAACCCACTTCCCTCAAAAATACTTAATCCACAATGACAGCTAGAATTCCATCATTTGAAACACTCCTCTTCGATTTGAAAACAAACAAGAACCCTTGGACTGGGCAGCACACTTAACTTGACTAGAAATATTCCACCTGGTGTGCGTTAGGAGCAGGCTTCGGGGGAGGGGGAGCGGAAGGGCATGTAGGCAGGGACCTCTGGGAAGGGGCAGGGTCCAGGCCATTGGTAATTAAAGGGGAAGCCAGGGGGACGGAGCACCTGAGAAATCCTCACTTGCCTCATGATTCTACCTGCAACCAGGCCTGCTTCCACTTGCCCACTATGGCGCCAGGAATCCTTCAAGGAGAGAACTCCATCCTGGAAGATTTCCCTCGGCCCCGGTGCTGTCCACGCCGTAGGGGCCGGAAGCTGGCCGGGCTGGCACCAACACCTGAAACCTGACTCTCCGCTGACCCAGGCAGGCCCATCCATCCCACCGCCCGCCCGAGCTCTTCCATCTCACCGCAGTGCTCCCTCTCCTGACCCTCTGACACGAGGTGCCACTCACAAAGCTATGCTAAGGGGGAGGCACCGGAGATCCAGCAAGAAGAGGATGGTTCAGAAAGGACAGGGAGAATCATTTGTCCCCTTTTGGCAAAAGACCGCCTCTCCTGGGGCAATGTTTTGGTGTGCCTAAAGCTGAACTGAGAAAGGGGCAAGGGTTTCATTCAGTCGAAACTGCTCTGCAGCTTGGAGATGACTCCGCCCACCCAAAAGGAGACGGATGAGAAACTCGGAGCAGGATGTGGCTGAGCGCCACAAGGCATCAGAGAGGAGGCTGGTCCTCAACCCTGGCTGCACGTGAGTCCACGCCCCCAGGAGACGCCCGAGCACCCCCACCCCGGGATTCTGGCCAACTGGCCCGGGCTGGGGCCTGGCCCTCAGCTTTTCCTGAAGCTCCAGGTGAGTCTAGTCTGCAGCCAGACTAGAGCCATGGTCGGCAAACCGCGGCTTGCGAGCCACATGCGGCTCTTTGGCCCCTTGACTGTGGCTCTTCCACAAAATACCAGGGCCTGGGCGAGTCTATTTTGAAGAAGTGGCGTTAGAAGAAATTTAAGTTTAAAAAATTTGGCTCTCAAAAGAAATTTCAATCGTCGTACTGTTGATATTTGGCTCTATTGACTAATGAGTTTGCCGACCACTGGGCTAGAGAATCTGCTAAAGGGACGATCGGAGGAAGAAGGGACTACTTTTGGCTGTAATTGGGAAACCAAGTAAAAATATATATAAAAGACTATAAAGAACTATAACTTCCAAGTGCGATCCGTGGACCACAATTGCCTGGCTTTTGTTAAAATGCAGGATCTCAGCTTTATTACTGAACTATTTGAACCCAAATCCTTACGATGCTTAATCTATTTTTCACTGAATGGATGAACACGTGAACCAGCAATAACTCCAATTTACAGACACTCGTGAGTCCTAGCTTCCCACAGCTGGCTGTCCTCTGCTTTCATATTTCAAGAAGCACTGAGGGGCAGGACTGAGGCGGCTTCCTGGAGCTAAGAAGAGAAGCGAAATGTGGAGGAGCCCCAAGCCCTGCCCCACATCTCCTGGGCTTCTCGTCAGCGCCACTCTCCACCCTCCAGCTCTCTTCCAGTCCTGTGCGCAGTGCCCCTCTGCGGGCGTCAGTCCCCGTCTCAAGTCCAGCTCTACCACTCCAGGGAGGTTTCTCATCCTCTTATTTCTTCCCCCTTAAATGGGGGTGACAGTGCCTCCTCATGAGAGCTGGGAACACTTGGTAATTTGTGTCTGGTCAATAGCAGGTCCCCTGAGATGACGGGAAGGATTAAATCACTGTTCAGACAACAGGTGCTCAAGGACCATGCTGCGTGGGGTGTTGGAGGCACAGGCGGCTGTTCACATTAAATTAACTTAAATTCAGTTCCTCGGTGGCTCTAGCCACAGGCCCCGTTCCCAGCAGCCGCCGTGGCTCATGGTGCCCGAGTGGGCAGCACAGGCGCAGCGTTCCCGACCCCGGCCTGCTCTAGCTCTGGGCCAGGGATTCCCCGGGGCCTGCGTGGGCCACAGGCACTCCCCAAGGAGCGGGCTCCAGCTGAGTTTTGGAGATGGGGTAAATGTCAGCAGGAGAGGAAATACCACGTGTGGGTAAACTGTGAAGAAAAACAAGGCGCCAGAATGGGTTCTTACTCTGTCCCCACATTTACACATACCCTCCTCGGTGGGGAAAGGTATTTTTAACAACTAATTCCAAATGCTGAGTGGCTTAGGACTAAGTTTTATCTGTTCTTGTTGGGTCCCTGCAGGAGGGGGGCTGGATGATCCCCTCCTTCCCTGTGGTAACCCCCTGAGTCTTAGAGGCGGGCAGGGGCATCGGACAATCCGTGACTGAGAACCAGCCTGTCCACCCGCTGGGAGCTCTCTCCGTCTGCCCCCTGGCCCGCAGGGTGAGGGGAGCCCCTTCTGTAGGCCCTGGCGGGGGCACTCCCTGTCCCGCACCAGCTGGGGCTCCAGTAAGGTCTGCATCCGGCCTCGGGGCTCCCAGCCCTTTCCTTTGCCTCCAAGTCAGTGCTCACAGCCCCAGAGTGGACCCCGCTGCGGCTGCACGGCCCGGGCCCCTGCAAAGCCTCCGGCTCTCCCGGCAGCCGGGCTTTGCCCGCAGTCGGACCCGCAGCCGCGTCTCCTGCTCACAATGCCAACCGCTCTCCAGCAGCCTTTCTGCCCTGGGAGACAGCTCCTTATTCCCGCTGCAGCCAGCAGCCAGCCAGTCCCCTCCCCACACATCCACACACCTCATTCTTCACAACTGAGGTGCACCCTCTTCCAGCCACACCGTGCCCAGCTCCCCAAATCCAGCTCAAACTGTCTCCCCAAAAGCCCTTCCTGCCGAGTTCCTAGTCCGGGGGACTCAGTGGGCCTCAGCTCACTCAAGGCTATTGCTGCCCTGCTCGGCTAAGGCTTTAGTTAATTTTAATTTTTTTTTGCTAAGACTTTAAAGCCCTCTCGTGTGGCATGTCCCACTTTTCACACTTGGCTGGTCACTCACTGAGGCAGGGACCCTTCAACTATTTGGACGGAACCTTTAAAAGCAGAGCGGGCCTAGGCCAGAGCTCGGAAATAGGGCCCCGAAGTGTTCCCAGGTCTCGTCCTCTGCCAGTTCACTCTCTCAGAGCTCCCCCCACACCTGCCCACCCACAGCGTGTCCGAACGGGACCCATCAACACCCCAGAGAACAGAGAGCGGTGGCGTTTCCTAGCTGGCCCAACAGGGCAGGCTGCTGGCACCGACTGCGTCAGCCAGCGGTTCTCAGCACGGGCCGCAGGGTCCGGGCCTTCAGTGTGACCGTCCAGGCGCTCTCCTCCACCAGCTGCCCAGGTCTCCAGGGGGAAGCTGGGTTGCTGTCTATCTTCCTTTCCCCGACGCGGGTGATGTGAGTAGACTTTGCTCAGGCTGGGGGGAGACGGGGCAGCGATAGGACTGTGTTTGAGAGCAGGGGCTCTGGAGCGGTGCTGTGTCAGTGCCAGTGCCAGCGCCATGGCGGTGTGGTCCCGCGCCAGCCTCTGAACGCCCCTGCTGCCTCCTCTGGGAATGGGAGTCAAAATAACAGCCCCTCGCCCTGGCCGGGCGGCCCCGTTGGTTGGAGCGTTGCCCCGTACACCAGAAGGTTGTGGGTTTGATCCCTGGTTGGGGTGTGTACAGGAGGCAAGCGGTCGATGTCTCTCTCTCTCTCTCTCTCTCTCTCTCTCTCTCTCTCTCTCTCATTCTCTCAAACAACAACATCATGGGTGAGGGATAATAATAATAACAATAGCACCTCCTCCTGCGGCTGCCATGAGCATCAAATGAATTATGCTTTCCAGGCACCTCGCACTGCAGGGCAGGCATACAGTGAGTGGCTCCGTGAAGGGTCACTCTGTCTGGTCCTTCTCTCCAACTTTCTCCCAGTTTCCGTTGTGAACCCCTCTCCACCCCGCGTCCCGTTACCAAAGCCCCACTTCAGGCCTGGTGTGGGGAACGCAGCACCCGCGGGCAAGTGATGGGACCTGCTCCGCCGCCTCCTCCGCCCACGTGGGAACTGCTCAGAGGAGGCTGACGCGGGTGAGGCCAGCTGGGAACCCACAAGCTGCCTCCCGTGGCTCTTTGTGAAGCTATGCTTTTGTGTCCTTACCCCACACAGGCCCTGGGCGGGCTCAGAGCTGACCTGGGGGGCGTGGCGGCTGCAGACGGCCCCGAGGGGCCAGGACCTCCCTGCCTTACCCTCTCCTGACACAAATGCGTCACCGTCACCCCGTTTCTTCTGGATTTGCTTCAGTGCCTAGCAGAGCACTCCCAAAGCTCTGCTCAACAGCAGGAGGAGGGATGGGATGCGGGGTGGGGGGGTGGGGGGTTATGAGGGCTGGAGCGCAGACCAGAAAGGGTGGGCTAAGACAACATGAAGTCCGAAGACTCGCCTCTGAGAACGGGACGTGCACTCCAAGGGAAGCAGGGCGGCGTCGGGGAAACACGTCAGCACGGCCACCTTTCCCCAGGCCCAGCCTGTCCACCCCGCACAGCACAGCGGCGGGGGGACATGAGCGGGAACGCAGGCGGCAGACAAGCAGACCCCACGCACCTGCAATCACCTCAGGAGCTGCCTCACCCCTCCCAGCGCCGCGTGGTGAGGGACAGAGCTGCTGGGCCCGGTGGAAGCTCCAAAGCGGCCTGCCTGGCGTCCTGGTGCGCCCGCACGGCTGACATCCTTCTGGCCCAGCCAGTGAGCCTGGGACCTGCCCACGCCACTCCTCTAGTTTCCTCTCCTTCGGTGCCTCCAGGTCCCACCCACCACTGAGGACCAGATGGGGGCGGGGGGCTGCGCTGGACGCCACCTGTGGCTGTCCCGCCTTCTCGGATCTATTACTCCTCTTAACTCCTGCGGCTTTTACTGTCAGGTTCTCTGACCACTCAACCAGCCACTGTCCCGTGAGCCCTCTTATATGCTACCTCGTGCCCTTAGTTAACCTCCAGTTCACATGTCCTATCTCCCGACTGAAGCTGTACGCTCCCCAAGACCAGGGCTTCTGAGTCTTTGAAACGTACGGAGCAGCTGAAGAGGTGAGCGTATTCATTCAGCAGTTACTGAGCATTCGCCGGATGCCAAGCCCTGTGCTCGGGCCTGGCGTTCAGCAGTGAACAAGATAGCTCATATATTGAAGGCACTTAGTATATGTTTGTTAAATGGATGGATGGATGGATGGATGGATGGATGGGTAGATGGGTGGGTGGATGCACGGGTAGATGGATGGGGAGACTGGTGGGTGGGTGAGGGGATGAGGGCCACATTTGTGGCATCCTCTGTTCTAGGTTACCGCAGGGAAAAAGCTCGCTGTTTACTCTCCTGTGTCCCCACAACTGTTCTGGATGGAGGGCAGTCCCAGGAAGTTTATTCTTAATTTAAGGGAAGCGAGACAGGAAACTCAGAGAAGGTAAGATACCTGCTAAAGGCAGCCATTGGGTGCTGCTGAAGCCAGCAGAGACTGGGACCAGTGGATCTAGGGCAGGATTCCTAGGGACTGCTGTAGAATCAGAGCGTTCCAGGGTCTTCAAATGACTGGCTGCTCGGGCATCTCCTCAGAGCATCCTTGTCAGGTAGATGTCCCACCCTCGGTGACAGGGCACCGGGGGCCCTGCTGCTCCTGGCCGGCTCCCTCGTCCACTCCTCCCGGCCGCCTCCCCCATCTGCGTAGCACCCAAAATAGAAGCAGCCCGGCTTCGCGTGACACCTGCCTGCAGCGTGTGCACACGTGCCTGCCTGTGTGCACATCTGCTCTACCTCCACATCCAAAGGGCAACTAGGGAAGCGGGCGGAGCCTGGCCTCCCTCTCCGGCTCCTCAATGCGCCTTCCCCATTTGGAGTGGCTGAGACTCGGGTACCTCAGCTGGAGCCTGGACAGGGCCCAGGCAGGGGAGAGGGGCCTGGAGACTCCAGGAACCACATAGACGACCCGAAGGAGAGGAGACAGAGTACTTTCTTCTTTTTAAAATAGTACCCTTCCCTCTTTTTTTTTTTTTAATGTTTTTATTGATTTCAGGGAGAGAGAGAGAGAAGGATAGAAACATCAACGATGAGAGAGACTCACTGATCGGCTGCCTCCTGCACGCCCCCCACTGGGGATCGAGCCCACAACCTAGGCATGTGCCCTTGACTGGAATTGAACCTGGGACCCTTCAGTCTGCAGGCCGACGCTCTATCTACTGAGCCACACCAGCCAGGGCAGTACTCTTCCCTCTGACACAAGCAGTGGGCGCCTGGTGGTTGGAAGGGAGTGGGCTGAGCCTGAGCCTCATCACCCATCATCCCGATGCCTTTCTCGTTGAGGTCCGACCTTATCCCTAACCCAGGTCCTTGCCCATTTGAATGTACCTTTAAATGGACAAGAATGTTCTCCCTTCCAGTGTGAGCTAAACCAGCCACCTTGTCAGAGCCTGGAGAGGACGGGAGGGTGGGGTACTGGAGGTGGAGGGGAGAACAGGGCACGGAGAGGGGGCAGGCAGTGGGCAGTGGGCTGAGGCAGGATCCAGTTTCATGATGATCAGTTTACCTCTCTACACCGATGGGAGCAACATACTATAAAGAACGATGAGGTCAGGGGATGTGTAGCTCCATTAAGTGCACAGTTCTTCCTCGGGGGTTGTTTTATTTGGTCCTGCCTGTCATGCAGATGAGGAACGGGCCCAGAGAGGGAAGGAGGGGAAAGAGCAAATAGCGAGTGCTCCCTGCGCAGTGCTCCCCACACCCCTGTGAACACCGGAGGGAGGGACCCAGGCCTTCATTGCCGTGCCTCCTCCCACCCACCTCAGCACTTAGTCCAGGGTGAAGCCAGCAGCCAATGCATGGTAGGAATCAGCAGCGGGCATGCAGCTGCCCGGGCTGCGGGCGTGGGCGGCGGGGAGAAGGGCAGGGCTGGGTGGTGCGGGGAGGAGGGCGGTGCACGCGGTGGTGCAGAGTTGCAGGGACGAAGGGTGGGCAGTGCGGCAGGGGGCAGGTGTCTCCTGCCCTTGGATCCACTATGCTGGGCCAAGCAGCTGGTTAGAAACAAAAACAAACACCAGGGATACAGGTTCCTGCTGTTAACAGCTTCAAACCGCCAGAGGAAAACTCCAAATAAATATAATTAGAAACTTGTAAAAACGTCCTCTCTGTAAACCTGCTCCCCAGGGTCTACCCTCTGGGCACCCCCCTTCTCCCACCCACCCCCATGTCCACACATGCTGGCACTCCACCCTCACCCAGGGATTCCGAAAACCTCGTTCCTTATTCTGGATTTTCTGCCCAGGTCTCTCCTCGGCTTGTCACCGTCAGTGACCAGATGCCAACAGCCCCTGGCCTGGGACTCAGACACCCAACCACAGGGAAACCGTGGGTACGAGTGAGAGCCGCAGCCCCTGTCCGCTATCATCCCGCATGCGGCGCCGATCGAAGCGGCCACTGGCAACACACAGAGTGCCTTGGTCTGGAGAGGGAGCCGCCGTGGCGGAGCAGAAGGCAGAGGGCTAGTCTGAGAGGGGGAATCGAGGCCCGAGAGCAGGGCTGGCCTGGGCCTCACCCGGGTGCTCAGTTCCCAGAACACAAACACTTAAGCTCCACTCGATGGGCTGTGGATGCACACACATCCACACAGAGCCGCTTGTTCTGCAGAGCCTGGCGCCGGGCAAAGGCCCCGCGCTCGGAGAGCAGTAGCTATCGGGAAGCCGAGGCCCGGACATGGGGTGCGGGAAGAAAGGAAGAGTGGCCAAGCGACTGCTCGGGCAGGGAGCAGGAGGGCAGGGCCCAGGATGAGAGGCCTGAGATGCGGCCAGAAGCCCGGGAGGCGGGCTGCGGGGCGAGGCTTTCGAAGGTGTCTTCCGCCTTCAGAGGACGGTTTCGATAGGTGCAGGGTCTCCGAGCTGAAAGGGGCCTTACTCTAGGCCATTTTACCAGCGATTTCCTCAGAAGCCTCGATCCTTCGGCTCTGCATCTGTGTAAAGCCCTGGCGCCATACTCCCACCCTTGCCACTTCGGGCTGGCAGTACGTGGGCACAGGAGGAGGGGAGCGGCCAGTCTGGTGACAGAGGGGCCGCTGGGGAGAGGCTGAGGGCTATGCCCCTCTTAGCCAGGGGACTAGCTCCTCTCTCCCGCAAACATCCCCGCATGGGCAGCGGATCGCTGTTCCCCGAAGACCAGCAGGCTGTTTCCAGACCGTCTTAGAGCTGAGCTGAAGCTGTCCCCACGCCTGGGCCTCTCGCGGGCACTGCCAGCCTCACAGCAGCTCTGCAGTTCCCGGCCCCGACAGGGACTCTTTCTTACACGTGGTCATGTGCTAGGGGCACAGGACATCAAAGCAGGCCCACACCCTGACACGCGGGGACCAGGACTGGGGGGCTCAGGCAGCAACTCTTCCACCGCAGCTTCTCAAGAGGGGCCGCAGCCATCAGTGCCTTCCCCCGCCCCGTCCCCGGCACCGGACCGAGCCGTTCCACTTCTTCACTCTTCCAACGAAAACAAATACACATTGCCCCGCTTCCTTTTTCCTCTCACAGGAGCAACACACACACACACACACACACACACACACACACACACACACACACACAGACGTGCTCACACAGACACATGCACACACAGGCATGCACACACACGCACACAGGCACATGCACACACACATAGGCGTGCACACACGAGTATGCGCGTGCACACACACACACACACACACACACCCAGTGAATGCACACTTCACCTCGCATTCCCAAACTCACACCCAGGGCCGGCTCCTTTTACAACAGGTCCCAGCCGCTCACATCTCAAACCGGTTCTCATGCTCTCAGATTCCTGAAGGTTTCAGAAAATAATCTCATTTAGGGGTTGCTGATAACTTTCTTCTTTCTCTGCCTGTAGAACTTGTGGCTCCTGTGTCTTCTAGTCCCCTCTCTCATTCCACCCTGGAGAGGCTCAGGGAGATGAGGGGTAAGAATTGGAAAAGTTCTCCAACCCCAACCCCCACGGGACATGTCACTGAGAGAGGAGAGGTCAAAGGGATTCCTGAGGAATTTCTAAGCAGTCCAGCCCTCTCTACCCTCTGGAAAAGGTGGGGGGGGGGGGCTGGACTGAAGATCAGGCTCCAAGAGTGGGGACTGACTCTCTTCCCAGTGGCCTGGATGGGGCACGGGCATTAGCCGGCTGCCCATGGGGCCACCCTCGCCCGCTGACACGGTTATGGTTTTCATTTCATATTTTGGAGGGAGGGGCTCGGAGGAACAGTCCCCTCACTGTAAGAGCTGGCCACAGGAGCCCAGGGAAGCGGGAGGAGAGGAAACAGCCACATTAAAGAGGAAGAAAGGGGTGGGGGGAGAAAGAGAGACACACACACCCAGACAGAGACCCGGGAGACGCGCCGAGACAGAGAGACACTGTTTGCCGCCAGATGAACGCTCTCAGCCCCAGGGATGGCGTTACTTGGAAACTCTAAATACACGACTTTATCAAAATTCTGTCCCTAATGAGGAGGAAAACAGCCAGGTAAACCAGGCGGCCAGGCTGGCTCTCCCTCCCAGCCCCTCCTGGGGACACATTTTCCCCGAGGCCAGGAGACCTTTCATTCAGCTGTAACCTGAGCCCTACACCAGGATTAGGCCTTTTTAACCACTGCTGCACCCCCCCCCCCAAAAAAAAAGCAAATTAATGCTTTTAAGTTAACAATTATCTTGGTTATCCAGTCTGTCTACTTTAAAATACTCAGACAGGCACTTGAAAAACACTCAAAACCATGTACCCTTATGCTCACTCACCCCAGTCCCACAGCTTACACACCACGCATCCACACACAGTCTCAGCAACACGGAAACATCCCTATTCACATGTAACAAGTCACAGTTCACACAGACCCCCAGCGGTGTTACCTGTGGGCGATCCTGATGAGCCGCACACACACACTCACCTGCACACTCGCCTCTTCCCCACTCCACACCATTTTGGTTCCCCCACCCCACCCACCTCTGGAGGAAAGTGACAGAGATGCAGATACCCCTAGAGGTATAGTAACGGTACAAGATACGTGCCAAGGATATTTGTATTTTGAAGACCTGCTAGAGCTCCGTTTAAAAGGATGTGGCATTAAAGGCACGCTCTGTGGAACTGGTGAGACCCAGGAGATGCATTTGGGAGCCAGGGACGTCCACAGCACATGACCACTTGTAAGGCTGCCCTGCCCGGTCCGTGCTTGTCCCTCCTGCAGCACTGGCCTGAAGATTCGGGTCTAGCGACATCCCTCTAACTCACCAAAGCTGCTGTTTGGAAATCTCTGGAAAACTAGGTTGATAAATTTCCTGAATAGCAGGGTCAAAGGTAGCTGGAATGACAGGCTTCGATTCTATGCTCAGCCAGACTCAGGGATCAGTAGGAGGGAAGATGCAAAGCGAACTAGAGCCCAGTTGGAGGAGTGTGAGATAAGCAGTGAACAAAACTATGTGTAAGTTCCTTGAGGGCAGGGGCCTCCGCTTCCGCTGCATTCCTCCCCCTCCCCTTTCCCCCCCCCCCCAGCAGGGTGTCCCAGGAAAGAGTGAGCCTGAGAGTGCCTTGGAGGGATTCTGAGTCCTCCAGCCCCTGAATGATGGTCTGATCTTCCAGGCCTGAAAGCCTTGGCTTGATGGCACCTGTCCCTTTTAGGAGTCTCCATCTGCCCCAGGAACCCCCTTGAATGAATATACTGCTTGCTCTCCGCCCCCCCCCCCCCCCCCCCCCCCCGTCTTACTCGGCCACTACAGACACTGGCTCCAACTTGAAAGAGGCCCTTATCTTGTCTCTAGATTACCGCATGAAATCTGTTCCTTCCTTCAGACTAAACTCCCTAGCTAATTCCATGTTATGAGTAAGTCAGCACGCACTACAAAAGCCAGCTTTGTTTATGAAAACACAAGCAAATCCACGGTGGGAGAGGGGCTGCTCCCCGGCTGGGGGTGGCCGTGGGAGTGGGTGTCTGGAACCAGGAGGGGAACAGAAGCAGTTTGGGGTTGGAAGGGCTGGGGGTGGGGTCTGGTATTTGACAGCTGAGGGTCTCTTGAGTTTTGGTTCTGCTAAAGGACGTGCTGGAGGAGAAAGGGGTAGCTGAGGAGGCAGTGTTTGGGGAGAAGAGGATAGCACTGATGTAGCATCTTCCTTTTAGCAGAGAGGGAGCCGTCCAGTACAAAGAGCCGCTTAAGAACCAAGCGCTCAGGCTCCCGGACACAGAGACCCGATGGCCGGAGATTCAGGCTTCCCCAGCTCCCAAGTTCAACTTTCCCTTCTGGCCCGGCCACCTCCACTCCCCAGCTTGGCCTCAGGAGTCCTTGGGATAACAGGCAGAAGAATCCTGTCCTCCTGGGCAAAGCCTCGCCAGGAGGCATTCTCTTTTTGCACATATAAACCTCTTCCTGGGTGAGACACGATGGGGAGGGATGCAGGAGGTCAAGGGGGAGGGGAGGCTGTCCCCAAGAGAACTGCCGTCCACCAGCCCGGTTTCTGGTTTCTGCCAGCCCAGCCTGGGGACTGGCCAAGCAGTGAGCCTGGGGTCCTGGGTGGGGGCGGGAGGGCCTCCCTGTCGCTCTCTTTAATTCCTAGAGGGATCTGTCAGAGCTCCCCAGCCTGGAATTTTACTTTGTTATTTTAATGCAATTCTGACCTGGATTCAAATGGAATTGGAAACCCGAGGCCTTAATAAATAAATATTATGATAAGAAATGAAAGCCATGCAAGATGCGAGATTTCCCCTCAAAGAGGCGGCAACTCAACATTCTTGCCCAGTATCAGTCACAGAACTTCTCTTCCCTTCTTCAGCTCCCTGCCATCCAGTGAGAGAGGAGCTGCCTTTTCCATAAAAGAGTCTGGTCTGCTTTAACATTTTCCTACCGATAAGACAACTACTTCAAAAGTTCGGTCTCACTTTGCAGGAGGACGGGGGGCGAGGGGAAGGAGCCCACGGCATGGCTGAAAAGTTTGCCTTCCCATCTCTCCAGGCACTGAGAGGAGACTCCCTCAGGTTTCTGGAGGACAGAGGTTTCGAAGATGCTGGGGTGACAGTGAAATAGGCAGAATTCGGAGGTGCGTGATCGCGGCTGCCCAGGACTCCCCAAACTTCTCACTCACTCGTGCCACCCCTGGCTCTTCTAGCCTTTCGCCTGGGGCGCAGCGCCCAGAGGTCAGGTCCCCACTGGGGGGGCGGGGGGTGCACCGAGCGGGTCCTGACAGCAGCACGCTTCCCAGCACCTGCCCTGCCCTCGGGAAAGCGCGCCCCCGCCCTCGGGCCCCGCAGCCCAGCGCCCTCCTTCCTTACCTTGCACGGCTCTGCTGTGCTGGGCGGCGCGGGCGTGGACCAGCAGGACGAGCAGGCAGAGCCCGGGCAGGCGCCGCGAGCCCATGCTGGCGCTCCCCGGGCCGGGCGGCGGGGCCGGGCGCGCAGCTCCGAGGGCGGAAGCGGGCCGGGCCCCCGCGCTCCGGAGGGGGAGGGGAGGGGCGCCCCTCCGGGGCCCCGGCCGGGGGCTGCGGGCGCGGGGCGCGGGTCGGCACCCGGGCCGGAGGCTCCGGACACTGCCGGCTTCTCCCGACCCGACGCCGGGAAGAGCGAGGCGGAGAGCGCGACGAGGCTGGGGGCGCCCGAGCCGCGGACGGAGGGAACCCCCGCCCTCCCAGCGGTGGTGCTGGCGGCGGCGGCGGCGGGGTTGCTCCGTGTAATCCCACCCAATTTCCAGCGTCGCCCGGAGAGAGCTGCAGCCCGAGAGAGCGCAGAGCCCGGGCGAGGGACCTGAGAAAGGGGAGGGGAAACGCCGCGCCAGAAACACGCCCTTTCTGCCTCTTTCTTCCTCTCTCGCTCTTTCCCCGTCTCTCCGGCTCCGTCTCTTTTTCTTCGCCTTTCTCCTCCTCCTCCTCTCTCTCCTCCTCTCCTCGCTCCTTTTCGTTTTCTTCCTCCTCCCCCTCCTCCTCCTCCACCACCACCTCCTTTTTCGTGCCCTTTTTTTCTTTCAAATGGGCCCTCGGCGCGGCGGCCGCTCCCCCCGTGCGCCGGGCGCGGCCCCCTCCCCAGCTGCCGGGCCGCAGCCTGCAGGAATTTACAATCCGGGCTGGGGGAGCGGGCCCGGTCTCCATGGAGACGGCTTCCCCGGGAGCAGGGAGGTCAGGCGCAGACCGCGCACAATCAATGGATCAATGCAAACCCCGCTCGGCTCCAGACCAAACAGCACCCGGCTCCGGCTCGTCCTCTCTCCCCGCGGAAAGAGTGGGGGCTCAGGGTGCGCCCCCGCGCTCGCACGCGACGAGGGCCGTGCGACGCAGGTTTGCACGCACACCTCCACGAGGAGACAAAGAGCGAGGGGTGTCGGGGAGACCGGGGCGGGCAGGATCGCCCGGGCGCCCGGGCATGTCCGCAGACCTGGGGGACACAGCCACATAGGACCTTGAAAAACGGAACAGCTCGAAAACGGGCCGATTTACGCCCTCCCAACTCCACCACACGCCTCATCCCCAGGACTCAGTTCCCATTTGTGGTGCTGAATCCACTTTAAATGAGGATTTAATTGAAGAAAGCAGCCTTCCCCCAGCTAAACCTGCCAGCTCCAGGGCCAACTCCTTTGCAGTGAAGGCCTTGAAGGTCGCCCACTGAGCCACCCTACCCGAATAGACCTGGGCTCACATGTAAAACATCCTAATGTGCTCAGCGCAGGGGCAAAAGCTAACCCACAGAGATCTGCCTAATGTGTGTGATGCAAACAGAGATTGTCCAGCGCTCCTCCAGACCTGCCCTGGAGGCTTCAAGCCGTGGTCCCGATTGGACTTGGGGTGTAGGCACACGGTGCAGTATACACATCTTGTAGCGTTGAGACCTATATGTTCAGGCTGACCAGTGTCACCCCAATCAATTAAAAAAAGAAGAGATGTGGTCCTGACCAGCCCATTGACCCTTTACCCCTCCAATGGCAGGGGCAGCTGAGGAAAGAGAAATGAGATTTAAAAAATGGGGCCAAGTATGCCGAAGGAGCAGTGTCCCTGAACCGTGCCCACCGCCCCCTGACACACTCACAGCGCTGCAGCCCCTCGCCTTCCACTGAGGAGCGAGGAGAGACCTCTTGAACGGTGGGGAGGGCTTTCTTGGACGATGGGCTTCAGTCTGACTGAGTCGTCAGAAAATTATGTTTCGGAGCCAACTGGGCCCCATCTAACGCCCTAGAGCCCTCGGGGCAGCAGGAAGGGACGACAACAGGATCTCCCTGAACATAACTCAGTTCTCAGACCTTTGACACTGGCAGCCCACATCTGTGGGGTGACAGGCGGCTTTGTCAAAGGTCTCCTTAGCCCTGGGGAGAACTGAGCCCTTTCTTCCCCAGGGACGGAGTGGGCCGGGGGAGGAGGGAAACAGGCTCCAGCATCTGGGTTTCCTGTCCCAGCTCTGTCCTGGGTGAAGATTACTTTTGGGCGAGTCGCATCTCACTGGGCCGCAGTGTCCTCATAGAAAACGGGACGGATGAGCTCAGCGGTGGCCAGGAGACAGTGCCCTGAGGAAGCCGGGGCAGGAGGCCTGGGGACCTCCCGACCTGGGGAGCAAGGTGGTGGTTGGGATGGGAGCACACAGATCATGGGAATGGTGTGGAGGCCACAGAAATGTTGGGTCAGATGACCTCCAAGGTCCCTCCAGCCCTGGCGTTCTAGGACTTCCCTCCTTCATTCCATTGGCAAACCCCTCCCCTTGCAGCAGCTTCGCCTGCTGCCACCAATTATGTGTAGGGCTGGAGGGCAAGTGCAAACTTGCCATCCTCTCTGCCCAAACAAGAGAGTGATTTTTAAGAGAAAAAAAGAAAGAATTGTAGGTTGCCGGATGATGCCTGATCTATAGGGGGGAGGGGGAGGGCCGAGGAGCGCCCAGGGGAGGGGAAGGGAGAGTGTACTGTGCCTCGCTTTGGACACTGTGAGCTTCTCCGGGTCCCTAGGGAGGAGGGCGCCAGCCACCTTGTGAGGCAGGTGTTGGGCACAGAGGATTCTGTGCAGGCAGATCAATAGGTTATCTCAGACCTTCTCTCCAGTTCAGGGTGACGTCCTGGTCCTCTGAATGTGGACATTGTCCTGGCTGGGGGAGGGGGGCCTGGGTGGGCTATCCCACCTCAGCCCCTATGTCTCCGGGAGGCTTGGCGTCTTCCTCTCCTTTCCCCCCTTTTTGCCGGCTTTTTCTGTTTCCTCTGCTCCTCTTGCACCAGGTGGGCTTCCTCCGCATCTGGGCAGAAAAGGCAGCTCCTGCCTGCTCCCGCCGTCCAGGCTGGTTCCAGCCACTGCCAGCCCTTCCGAGGGCTGGACGGGAGCAGGGGCAGGCTCGTGTCACCGGGGCACAGCGAATCGGGTTGCTGGTCACATTGCCCTCTGCACCGTCCGCTTCTGCAGGGACTCCCCACGGGATCGTGCCTCAGGAAGACGACAAGGAAGGGACAATGACATGGCTCTTGCAAATGGTACTGCAGAGCAGCAGCCTACCAACCCTCACGGCAGGGCACAGCGTCCCTGGGTTCTCTGGCCTTCCACCCACACTCGCCTCTCGGGCTGCAGTGTGCTCTTGGGCCTCACTTTCCTTCAGGGATACTTCTGACATTCATTCCATTCTCCTTTTTCCTGCAACTGTCCAGGGAGAAGACTGGGCCTGGGGGCCCTACTTGATATGTTGCGGTTCCCATCCTGCTGAGGGACACCTCTGCCTGGGCTCCACCTCCTTCAGGGGCTTCCCCTCGCTGCCAGGTCTCCTTCCACGAGCCTTTGCTTTTCCTCCCTGCTCCTCAGCTTCCCCATCTGTGAAACGGGTCTAGTGACCCTACCTCAACAGGCAGTCTAGTCTAATGGAGAACATGTGCGCATTGGAACTAGACTCCCCAAGATCAATGCCAGGCCCTACCATTTCCCAGCCACCTATCTATTTTATTTATTTTTATTTACTTATTTCAGCTTAAACAACAGATGCGTCTTTCTCACAGTTCTGGAGGCTGAGAAGTCCAAGATCAAGGTGCGGGCCACTTGGTTCCTGTCGGGGGCCCCTTCCTGGCTTGTGGACAGCGGCCTTCTCACTTGTCTTCAATGGCCCGCGTGCTCCTGAGTCTGGGCTCAGGGCTGACCAGCGCTTCTGACTTGCTGTGACTGGGGGTAGGTCACCCCTCTCTCTGTGCCTCAGTTTCCTCTCCTCCCTCTGTTCTTTGCTTGTTCGTTCCCTTTTACCTCTCTCTTGACTCCTCCTTGTCATTCTGCGATCTCTTTCCTAGAGCGCCCCAGGCCCTTCTGTATTTGGAGCGAAGGTCAGGTGGGGGCTGCTCCCACCCAGGGGGTTAAGGGAGGGACCTGCACTGGCACGGAGCCCGGATTCTCCTACTTTCCAGGGGAGCTTTCTGAACGTGGGTGCAGCACAGGCGGACCCTGCCTCCGCCCCCACGCGGGCCTAGGGGCCATGCTCCCCTCAGGCGTGCGCTCCAGCCAGTCCTCCCTCTGTCTGTCCTCGGTGAGTTATTTTACTTCTCTGGGCCTCAGCTTCCCCGTCTACAAAGTGGGTGTGGTCATCGACCTGGAGGTGAAGCCACGTCGCTACCTACTGCCGGGCTCTGGAGGAAAGTAAACCAGGTTCCAATCTCAGCTCGGCGCCTGCACAGCTGTGTGACTCAGGCGAGCTATCAGTCTCGGGAGCTTCAGTTGTCTCTTCCAACAATGGGAATGAAATACCCACCTCGTAGCTATGCTGCTGATTAGGTGAGATAATGATGCACTCGGTAGGCATTCGATAGGCAGCCGCCATTGTTGTTAGTCCCACCATTTCCCGGAAGGAACAAAGGCCACAGTGTTTGATGGTAACGGTGCAGCTTATCCAGGCTCAACTTGGATGCCACGGGGTGTGAGCGCGGCAGCCGCTCGGCTTGGTTTTCACCCCCCCCCCAATAGGTTCCTGTCTGTCACACATTCCTACCGAGAAGGTTCCCAAAATGCCACATTCCTACCGAGAAGGTTCCCAAAATGCCACATTCCTACCGAGAACGTTCCCAAAATGCCACATTCCTACCGAGAAGGTTCCCAAAATGCCACATTCCTACCGAAAGGTTCCCAAAATGCCACGCATTCCAGCACGCTGCCTTGTCTGAGCGCCTCCACGTTGGAGACTTAGCAGGAAGCTCACCTGGCAGGACAGGTAGCCCCAGAGCCCCGCTTTCCCTGCCGTCCGATGGCACAGACGCTCTGAGACGCCAGCTCGAGCTCATTGCTGCCTTTCCCTGCGCACTTTCTGTGTGCCAGGCACTGTGCCAGGCACTCCGCCACAAGTCTGTTCGGCAAGATTGTTATTCCCATGGTGCTGATGGGAAAATGAGGTTCAGGTAGTTCACCCTGCCCAGATGACCAACTGAGAGACAAAACAGGACTTGGGCCCAGGCCTGACCCTGAAGCTTGTATATCTCCTTTCTCTATACTGCCTCCTCCGAATCCACAGAGACCCAGCACATTCCTGTCACTGTCCTGGGTAATCACGCGGGGCAGGCTGGCCCCTTCCCACATAGAGGCAGGGGAGGGTGCCCTTGCTCTGGGGGACCTACAGCAGTGGGACTCCAGAAGACTGGATGAGAGGTCACACGATTTGCCCAAGGTCACACAACATACTTGAGAGACAAAGCCAGGAGCAGAATCCATGTCTCCCATGACGCCTGACTCCTGGTCAGTGCTCCTTCGCCTGTCCCCCCCAAGCTGGCAGTCCCCCCTCTTTCAGCTCTCGCTTTTCCTTTTCCTGATGATTTGCTGAGTCATGAATCCTTCCATCAAGTGGCATATGTTTCTTATCTCAGACCCTCCCCCAATACACACTGTCCTGGGCCCCTAGGATGTACAAAAGTAATGATAATAATCATAATCATAATAGAACACGTGAACCCCGCTCAAAGAGTGTATGGTTCCAGACCCTCTGCATCACTAGGCGAGTCCCCCGATGCCGAGTCTTGCCAGGAAGACAGGAGCTATGCAGGCAGAGCAGACTCTGATGCGGCATCAAACAGTCCAGACAGAAGGTGCCGCGGGAAGAAAGTCAGAGGAAACGGACGTGACCATCGGGGAGGCTCGTGGATGAGGAGGGATTGAGGAGAATCTTGAGGACACTGAAACAGAAAAATAGATGGACAAGATAGATATACAAAGATGAATCAGTGATGGCCCAACGGAGAGAGAATTTTAGACAGAAGTCAGAAAACAGCAAAAGAAATGGAAGGAAGGAGGGAGGGGGATCATGCTAAGTCATAGACAGGTTGACCCTGGTGGGTCTGTGCTCCCCACTGGCCAGAATGGCGTAGGAGGCAGAGGATTGGAAGCCACACTCTCAGAGCCTGTTCCAACCCCGGGATTCTGGAGTAACTTGCTCCACGGCCCTTCGTCTTGCCTTTACAGAGGGGTCCACGGGCACCCCTGCCAGGAGTTAGGGTGCAGCAGCCTGGTCCAAGCTGCCCACACCTGTTCCAGCCTCTCCCCTGGCCACTTGGGTGGCCCCCTGGGCCCCTCACCCCAGTGTGCTCCCAGCTCTTCCTCCCTGCCCACCCCCACACCTGAGTCCCTTTGCCACCTGCTTCCTCCCCACCTGCTCCCTGGCTGCTTCCATGAAGGAAAAAAAAATCTCCAGCCTGCCAACTGGCATCAACACCCCTGTGTGGTTCCAGACCCCTCCACATCCCCTGGCCCGAGCCTGCACCCCTCCCTTCCACACAGCTGCTCTGCTAAACTTAGGGTTCCCCTCTGCCAACCTCAGCCAGAAGCCAGAAACGGTCTGGCGTGGAATTCCTATCCCTCAGCCCTTTTCCCTTCACTGCTGGGAGGGGATCCTTCCTTTTGGCCAAGGCCAATCTGACATGCAAGTGCAAAGATCCCACCCTCTTGTCCCTACAGGGAGCTGGCGCTGTCAATCATCCCCTCCTAATCCTTCTCCTCCTATGAACACAGTATAACCTGCAGCACCCACAGCAGCTTCGAACCTCCCAGGCCCTGCTGCCTCTTGTCTTTCCGGCTCTGTCTCCATGTCACTGCTTCCCTTCACCCCTCGCCCGCGGGCAGCCTGGCCCAGGCCCCTGACTCCCTCTGCTAGGTCTTCAGCCCCCTGCACATCTCCATCCCCGCTGCTGCCAGTCCTTATCTAGCCTGACCTCTCTGTCAGCAGAAGCCTCGGACATTTCCCTGTCCCTTCTGGGATCTCCTGCTCGCCGCTCTCCCGCCACTGGCCTTTTCAGTGCTTCTAGCTCGGCTCTTCCAACTTCACACACTACGTTTCCTCCCCAGGACTCTCACCCAGAGACAGCAAGGGTGACGGCAAGAGTATTGGCTTTGTGGCCAGAAAGTTCTAAGTTTGAATTCCAGCCTCGTCAATAGATGAGTTTCCTCATCCACAGAGTAGGGAGGATGGAACTCCGACCAGGAGCGTGTTGGAGGGTCACTGCTGACAGTCGTGTGGACTGGACATGTTGTGGGGCAGGGCTCCAGCCACCACCAGGCGCCCATGACTCCCAAAGCTATAGCCCTAGCCCCCACTTTTCTCCGTGCTCTAAGTCGATGTGTCCGATCTTCAGATCTCTATCTCCAGCTTCCTCCTCTCTTTTCTATTTAGTCCTATAATCTGCCCACTTTTCCCAAGAGAGCTGAACTGACCCCCAACCAAACTCTTGTTCCTCCCAACACTGCCTCCTGACCTGTCTCCCCATGAGGGCTCCATCTCCGGGCAATGGCTGCATAACCCCAGCTGGGTTTCTGTAAGGGCTCTTTCCTCCTCCCCATCTAACAGGCCACCGATCCTGAGGATAAAACTTCTGAAACCTCCCTCAACTCCACCCATCCTCACTGTGTCTCCTGAACCATTGCCCGACAGGATTAAGTCCCGACTCTTTAAAAAAAAAAAAAAGTTTTTTATTGATTTTATAGAGAGAGGGATAGAGAGATAGAAACATCAATGATGAGAGAATCGTTGATTGGCTGCCTCCTGTACGCCCCCCAACCCCCATTGGGGATCGAGCCCACAACCCAAGCATGTGCCCTGACCAGGAATCGAACTGGCAACCTCTTGGTGCATGGGACGACACTCAACCAACTGAGCCACACCAGATGGGCACGTTCCAACTCTTTAGCATGGCACAGGAGGCCCTCTGTGCCAGTCCCAAACTCTTCTCTTCAAAGACATGCCATGTTTCTCCTCTGATCTCGTCATCACACACCCACACCACATCATGCCTTGCACATACCATGTTCTTGCCAGCTGGAAACCCGTTGCTACTCTTCAAGCTCCAGCTTAAATGACCCTGTTTGTGAAGTCTTCTTACTGCCCCAGAGGCTTGGACACAGTGGATTTTGAAACCCAGCCCTGGCCATGCTGCACTGTGAGGGTCTGCCAAGCCTTTGAAGGCAAGACCCATGTTGACACCACTCTGTCACCCGTGCCACTCTGCCTGGCACTGAGTTGTGCTCAATGAAATAGTGAGGAAGTGGTGAGCTCATGGGAATCCCCAGGAGAGGAGAGCACCCATCCCTGACCTGTCTCCCCGGCCCCACCGGCCTGGAGAGCGGCAGTCGGCCTAAAGGGCTGCAGCATGGAGGGTGGTAAATGGAGGAGCCATGTGGAGCTGCTCAGCTAAAGAGAAACCAGAGTTTCAGTGGGCCTTGGAGGGGACTTTGGCCAGAGACTCTCAGATTCTGGGGGATAAAGAAGCAGAGCTGGAAATTTCCAAACGAGAACTCAGGATCTCCCCCAGGCTTGGAGCGCTGGGCGGTGGCAGCCTGGATAAAGCAGCCAGAGGCGGGAGTCTGGTGAGAGAAGCAGGGCAGGGCCTGGGCCTAAGGGAGGTGGATGGGGTCCACAGGCAGCTAGCTCCCCTCTGGACCAGGAAGAAGCAGATCAGGAGGTAGAGCCTCATCATCTCTACCCCTTCATCAAAGCTCTTTCTACAGATGCTTAAAATCCCACCTTTAGAGGACCACTCCTCTGAGCTAAACTTGTGTTCCTTGGGTCCCAAGTACACAGTATCCCTGAGAGAGAGGGTGACAGGATTAAGCCTTTGCCAGTTAGAACTTCAGTTACTAAGTAAAACCTTAACAAAGGTGTGGCCCAGGGCAGGGACGCCCAAATCGTGAACGTCCTAACTCAGCTGAGCGCCGACTCCGACTCCGCCTTGCTCCCCCTGCCCTGTTTCTTCATGGCTCTCTCCACCCCCCAGCCCCACTGGGCTCCTCCCCCGAGGAAAAGATGGAGGGAGAGAGGGAGGAGGCCCTATGCATCTGACAGTGTGATTCCAATGCGTATCGTGGAATAAAAAAGGATGGGCGAGGCTATGGGGCAAGTTCAAGGTCCTCACGAACCAATTCATAAGGTGAAGTGCTGTAAAACCAAGCTCACCTCCCCAGTATTCTAGTCTATTACTATTCCCGAGAAGGGCTCCCATAGGACTGAGAATCCTTTTAGAAGAAGCTGGAAACCTGCAGCAAGAACAGGGTCAGATGTTTGCCAGCTTCGTGCTCACGTTGAGTGTCGATATCCTTACACAGGTTTGCCTCCCTCGTTTGGCAAGAGGCTTTGCATTCGTCGTGTCCCCCTTCCTTTGTCCTACACGGAGAGCTGTGAGGCATCATGCCCAGGGGCGTCGCAGCCAGGCTGGATTCCTTGGTTGGTGTCCTACAAAAATCAGTCTGCAGGAGGCTGCAGTGCGCTGGAGGGGGACCAGCCTCCACCCCAACTCAGGGCCGGTCCTTCCCCTGATCAGCCCCAGGGCTACTGAGGAGAGAGAGGAACTCATTCTAGCCCTCTGGTGCCCCCACACCGGCCCCTCCACGCCCTGGTCGGGTCCTGCTGGGATTGATTGAGAAATTCAGTTGCTGCGCTTTGGCGGCCCCACGCTGTAATGTCACTCTTCACCAGTAGGTGCCGCTGTCCAACATACCATCCTCCAGCCGGTGGCGAGGTTCTGAGGCCCACCTGGGGGAGCCTACTCAAGGACCCCGAGCGTCAAACAAATTCGCAAATGAAATTATTATAAGAAAGGCACACCACATTGGTGATGTAAAGTTGTGGAATTAATTGTATGTGGGATTCTTTATAACCATAGGTTCCATGTTTAATGAGTTTGACATTGCTCGTGTACGAACTAACTATGCCAGGAGCTTAGAGGATACGGGAATTCAAAGATGACAGGGTTTCTCCTCTCAAGTTCATAATTAGGTAGGAGAGAGAAATTTGCATCTAAATAATTAGAATATAAGAACAGCATGGTACATGCCCAAATACAGAGGTGCCAACATAGAATTCTAATGAGGGCACAAAGGAGACAGATGAGTTCCAGCTGCAAGCTTGGGGGCGACACAGAGGAGGCGAGGGTTTAAAAAGACGACCTCAAAGAATCATAGACTTCTCATCCGAGGAGTTGGGTGAAGAGGCTAAGGCTTTCCAGGCGGTGGAAAGGAGGTGAGCAAGGACCGGAAGGGGGTGTCTCCAGGGAATTGATAAGCATCCAGGGGTGGGAGGCAGATCCGAAGGTGCTGGGCCAGAGGAGGAAGAGCCTGCTCCCGCCCCATGGGAAGGGGTTGGCGTGGCACAGGCTCCGGGATGCTGGTGACCCTACAGCAAGGCCAGCTCACATCACCAACTGGCATGATTCCTCGGGGCGTTGTGTGCTCGCAGGATTTCTTCCGTGTTCAGGGAGTCGATTTCATCCTGGGTGCAAGGAGAGCGCAGAGAGGAGGAAGGGGGAAAGGGGACACAAACAGGAGTGAAAGGAGGGAGACATGGCTGGATGGAAAAGAAAGATGGAAAGGGGGGCGAGGGAGAACGAGGAGGAGCAGCAGGGGCGGGGGCGAGGCCGACCCACGGGGGAACGGGGGCCGTTCCGGGCTTTTCCAGGCAGGGCCTCTGGCTCCCGGCCCCGGACCGCAGAGGACAATGTGAGGCGGGCTTGCTTGGTGATGTGTGTCCTGCGGGTCCTGTTTGTTTGTTTTTCATTTTTCTGGCAGTGGACACGTCTGTGGTAGAGAAGCAGGAGGAGGTCAGGGGCGTGGCTGGCATTGACAATGGTCCCCGGGCCAGCCGAGCTGGTGGGATCCTTTAGTGAGGGCTTGTGGGCATTGGAGCTGGACTTTTGATGTCCCTGGGAGGGGCCGCTCTGTGGGCGCCCAGAACCAGGTGGCCTGCCCGAGCCCGGAGATGGTTGGCCCCGAGTGCTTTGTCCCTGCCTTCCCCACCCATCAGGAGAGAATTAGTGTTGAGGTCTGGGCTCCTTGCCTGTGTAGCCAGGAGTCGTGCTGGTCTGGGGAGCCCGTGGGGGTAGCAAGAGCAGCCACTTCCAGTTGGTGCTGGGGGCCTCAGGGGGAGTCCCCGCGCCAGCCTGCTCCCGAGCCCTGACGATGAGTCTGGCGCTCTCCTGTCCCACAGCCCTTGGAAGCCAACCTAACGAGCACTATTAAAGTTAATGAAACGCAATGATTCCTCCGTGTGCTCAGCTACAACTCTTTACGAGATTGCTCCCTCTTGTAGAAGAGATTCATTTGAGCTGCCAGGCTTGGCCTTTGTCCCCCTAATTTTTATTGGCCCATTAACAAGATCAGAAGCTGTGTGCTGACCGGGAATATCTGGTACTGGGGTCCCAACAAGCCCCATTGGGTCAAGTCTCAGGTGGCCTTTTGAGTCCAAATTAACCTAAAAACAGCAGGAATTGGGAAGGCTCCAGAGTTAGATGCTCTCCCATCCCCTTCACAGTGTGTCTCCACCCACTGATGGAGTGACTCCCCTGGTAAGGATCTAGTTCCTTTGGCTTAAGGGCTTTACTCCCCATTAACATGGAAATACACTCAAACTTGTTAGTCATTTACATGTTGGTGTAAATTAGTTCCCAAGGTCATACATAGACTCCAAGGAGACCCATAATCTCCTACACTGTATACAAACTATTGTCTCCAATGTTCATTTTTTAAAATTCCTTCAAAGTTTTCATGACACCCCCCAAAAAACATGTTTTAAAAAACCTCTCTAGCCCAGCCAGTGTGGCTCAGTGGTTGAGCCTTGACCTTTGAACCAGGAGGTCACAGTTCAATTCCCGGTCAGGGCCCATGCCAGGGTTGAGTGCAAGCTCAATCCCCAGTGGGGGTGTGGGGGTGGGAAGGGGGTTGCAGGAGGCAACCAATCAAAGATTCTCTCTCATCATTGATGTTTCTAGCTCTCTTTCCCTCCCCCTTTCTCTCTGAAATCAATAAAAATATATTAAACAAAACAAAACACCTCTCTGAGCACAGAGGACAAACTCGCCTCGCTGCACCACCTGCTCACCGTCACCCCCCCCCCACCCCCCCCCCCGCCACAGGAGGTGGAGTGCCCTCCCCCATAGAGAAGCTCCTCTGCAGACCTCCCATTGTCACACAGCTCAGCGTGTCTCCTAAATCTTCAAACCAGCCTCAGGCTGGGTGCAGGGGCTCGGGGAGAGCCCTTCACACTGCCGGATTGACGGGGCAGGGCTGTAATGATAGGTCTGCCTGCTGGTGTAAATACTCATAAACCTGCTGTAAGCCGGGCATCACAGGCCTTCGGGGGCCAGAGCCCCTGCAGCCTGGCACAGGCCCGGCACTCAGAAGGTCAGAGAGGAGGCGGGTGCTAAGCTGGCAGCGGGCAGGACAAGGCGCAGGTGGGACATGCGGCGAGAGAGCACGCTCGGAGCTGGTCTCTGACCCTCGCCCTCCCCCACAGAGCAGGTGGGCTCTGCACGGCGATGCCTGGAATGGCTCCTCCCTGCTCAGCCAGTCTGACTGTTCTTGTGGGCGACGGCGTCGACGCCAGCAGTCTTACAAACGCAAGGGCCTCCTTGGGAAGAGGGGCTGGGCCTGAGCATCTCTTCCTCACACGGCAGCCAGGGTCATCTGACAGCACAGCTTCCCCACCCCAGCACTGTTGGCATTTGTTTTGGGGTTGTCATTTGACTTGGGGGAGGGGCAAAATGGCGTCTCCCCCACCTCCACGCCATTGAGAAACTCTGTCTTAAAGAGTGAATCCTGCAGTGTCTTCCCATTGCTCTGAGCATGAAGTCTCGCTGCGTGGCGCGGCCTTCAGGCCTGTGCGGGCGAGCCGTGCCATCCTCGCCAGCCCCACGTGCACCCCTCAGCCGTACCTGCCCTCACCCTTTAGCCACATGAACCTTCCTGATGTACCCCAACCAGCCAAGCTTTTTCTTGGACTGAATGGAAAATGGAGAGACATCAGCAGATTTGGGATATGTGTTGGAGGCCTTTTTATACACATTTATGACAACGCATAAATACTTGGCTTACTGTATTACTTACTTTTATTTTTCTGCCGTCCCCACTGGAATGTAAGCGTGGGATCTTAAGAAAGAGCGGGGACCTTGTCTGGCCTGTTCATCATTGCACCCCATCACCTCCCATAGGGCCTGCCACACCCAGTCGGCCCTGAACAATGACCTGTGGGATGAATGAATGGGGGTGGCAGAGTTCAGAGGGAGGGGGCTCTTCTGAAGAAGAGCTAAGGGGAGGTTTCCTGGCACGGTGAGGCTTGAAGCTTGGATGGGAAGAGTGGAGGGTAGGAAGGGCAAACCGTGTCCTGAACAGGCTCAGGGAAGGCAGAAGCAAAGGCCCCAAAGCGCAGTGGCGAAATGTATTGCAGTTGTCCCAAGGGACGCAGGCAGCGGAAAGTCCTCGTGGGGCAGGACAGATCTGGTGTGAGCACGACTGTCAGGCTGCATCTGCGTGAAGTACTTGGGTCCCTTAATGAGGGAGTGAGGAGCGAGGCAGCCGGCTGGAGCCCAGTGGAACGGGGGTCACGCCAGGGAGGTTGGGACTGGGGGCCTGAAGCCTGGACTTGGCTGAGCGGCTGAAAAGTAATGGTTATTCCTCTCCCGGTGTCTGATGTTGACAACTGACGGCTCTGATCCCCTCGCACCCCTGGAACCAGCTCTGTGGCTATAAGGGGAGTCAGGAGACCCACTAGACCAGTGAGCCTAGACCAGTGCAGAGGGCCCTGGGACCCAACCGAGAGGCCTGGGGCCTGGCCCATCGTCCCTCCCCATCTCGATGTGTGGCCTTGCTCAAGGCATTGGACTGCAGCGGACCTCCCTGTCCTTACAGTTAACAATACCTGCCCCACTCGGAGGAGAAATGAGGTCATGTTTGTGCAGCATTGTGAGCTCACTGGAGACAATGAGTGTATTCTTCCTAACAGCAACAATAATAATCATTACTGCAAATCTAACCAGCAAATAGATCTCCTCAAAGCTAGAGTTGGGCTCCTCAGTAGGATAGCAATTAGAGTTAAAAGGAAATCTCCAGATGGGGGAATTTTCTGGCCCCATTTTGATCTTTGGGGTTTGCAGAGTTGATAATGTGGTGGGAGGGAGAGGCCCGAAGCAATTATTCATCTCAATTCCATTCAATTGTATGCATTGTATCTCTTGTCCTGAGTCATCCCCAGTGGGTTTTGCAACTTCTCACCCTCCTTCAGTTGGAGAATAAAGGGGCACCTCACACTCCCCATCTCCACACCCACTCCGTGTCCCATTGACTCCCGCACTAGTGATCTGGCTGTTAGAGATCCTGGATGAGGCCACAAACTCGCCTGCAAAGCAGGGGGCCTGTACTGAGCACTTGACGCTCCCTTCGGGCATCCCACTAAGAAGTGATATTCCTTAAATGAGCTGTGCACTCACAGCGCCCAGCAGTGGGGCCCCCGGGTTCCCAGGTGATTCTGACATAGCCAGCCCGCACCTGGGAATCACCAGTGTGGGAATCACCAGGTTTAGGGAAATATTAGTTATGAATACAACCACATATACAAGGTATGGTTGCTGTGTGGGTCAAGCTGGCAGGAGACCCTCTCCCTTGCTCCCAGTCCACAAAACGACAGAAAATCCCCCACCTGTATTATAGTGTGAGAAACAAGAGAGAGCCATCAGCACATAAGAAGCGTTGGATTCCAGAAAGAAAAAGAACAAATAGCATCAAAGCTATAGAGAAATCAAACTGGAGGAAACCACAGCTGGAAACATCCGAAGGAGCAACTGCTGGTTTCGGGGCTCCAAGCCGGAGACAGCTGATTCAGGACAACCGAGGAGGCCCCAGAGGTGTCCCCTGCTGCCTCCTGACCCGTGCCCGGCAGCTGGCAACAGCAGATTTGCCCCGAGTGCTGGGCATAGAGTGGTGGATGCTCCATCCACGTGGGGAGAGAGAAACAGGGAGCCCTCGTCCAGGAGAGAAGCTGCCGGCAGGTCACTCACCTCCCTCCCACCCTCAACAACCAACAGCAGGCTACAGTGAACTCAAAGCTGGCCATCAGGATTCGCAAACACAGAGATGAGCTTGGACATCAAGAACCACTGAAGGTTTAAGGGAAAATAAAACCATGGCACAGAGACACTCTAAGCCAGTGCCGTCGATAGAACTTTCGGTGATGATGGGAGGGTCCTATATTTGAACTGAATTTTTTACTTTATTTTAATTAATTTGAATAGCAAACAGCTACTGTATTGGATAGCATAGCTCTAAACTTAACATATAGAAGAGCTAACACCCAAAGAAATAGAGATAATAGAACAAGCAACAACAAAAACCAGTTTAATTGAAGAATGATTATCTTCAAAAGATGCAAAATAATAATAAATCAATCAGTGACCACAGAGATTTAAAACTTGATAACCAGATTTTGAAACTCAGTAGACAGTCTGAGATGGATTTAATGATCTGGTTATTAGAAAGGATGAGCTGAAGGAGTCTCCTTAAACGCTCTGAAAAGGATAACAAGATGGAAAGTCTGAGAACAAAAGTTAAGGGATGTCTAATAGGCATTACCAAAGGAGAGAACTTCAGAGAACAGAGGAGGGAAAATAATTAGGGAACTAATAAAAGAAAATGTCCAGTCGTTGAAGAAAGAAATTCATCATTAGATTGAATGTTTCCAATAAACAGTTCACTAGACACACTATAGTGAAATTTCAGGACAACAAAGATGAAGAACAAAAAATAGCCTAGAAGCTTCCAGAGAGAAAAAGCAGGTCACCAATAAAATAATATTAAGTTGGCATCAGATTGGATGCTAAAAGACAATGGAACACTATTTCCAAAGTTTCAAAGGGAAATGAAGTATTCAAGGAGGAGGGGAAATTAAGACTTTTTTTTGTATTACAAGGAGAAAGTTTGCCGCCCTCATATTCTTTGAAGAATTCCTAGGAGAGGTGCTTCAATTACCAGAAAAAGTTAATTCAAGAGAGGAAGACGTGGGATGCTGAAACTGGTGAACAAAGAAACTAGTGAAACTTGTAGTGACGTCTAAATAATGATGGAGGCACAATGTAAACATTTTTAAAACAACAAGTGGAAGCCATAATCCACCTGATGATCTCAACCTGGGAGGCGGCAAGTGGGGATGAGAGGAAAGTTAAAGTATGGATGAGAGGAAAGTTAAAGTATGCTCAGGGAGGAAAAGTTCCTGATTAGCTCGATGCATGGATAGAAAATCCCAAGTCAGAGAACACAGGATTCAATTTTTTAAAAATACTAGGGGCCCGATGTGTGAAGATTTGTGCAAGAATAGGCCTTCCTTCCCCTGGCTGCCAGCACCGCCTTCGATCCCGCCGAAGCGCCTTCCACCTCTCGCCTTGTCGCATCAATTTGCATATTCCCTCCATATTGGCTGTGGGCGCCGCCATCTTTGTTGTGGAATTACGGTCAATTTGCATATTCCGTCTTTATTAGATAAGATGTTTTTATTGATTTCAGGGAGAGGAAGAGAGAGGGAGAGAGCGATAGAAACATTAATGATGAGAGAATCATTGATTGGCTGTCTCCTGCACGCCCCACACTGGGGATCGAGCCCACAACCGGGGCATGTGCCTGACCGGGAATCCAACCCTGACCTCCTGGTCCCTGGGTTGGTGCTCCACCGCTGAGCCACAGCAGCAGGGCAAGGATTCAATTTAAGAGTCACCAGTAGCAGATGGGGAATTGGAGAATCAGCGTCCAAATCACTGCAGTGAATGTTAAATGGGGCAAAGAAAACGTAATCAATCCACTTTCGTCCTCTTGTTATCACCAAGCCAGGGCAGGAGAGGAATCCCCGTCGCTCCTTGTTGCATGAGAAATAAAGGGTCAAGAATGGCCCAGGCCGGAAGCAGCAAGGTGCTCTCAGCGCCTCAGCAATGTCCCCACGGGGAACGGAGGCCGTGCTAGCTGGCGGCTGCCACCACGGCGCAGTGGTCAGAAGGCAGGCTTGGAGCCACGCTGACGGGCTTGGCTCCCAGCTCGGCCGCCCCCCTAGCTGTATGCCTGGCTGTGAGCAGGTGCCACGCTCCCTTTGAACCTCAGCTTGCTTCTGTAAAACTGTGGACGATGAAATCCGCCTCTCGGGTAAGATAAGGCGCAGAAGCCTTCTAGGACCGAGGAGCCCTGACACATGGTCATTCTTTATTGTTGTGGACACCAGGTGTGTCCAGGGTTGGCCTCCAATGACTACCAGCCAGTTTCAAATGGTTCTGTGCCCGGGTACCCTTCCCAGGGAAGACCCCCTCTGTCCCCCCACCTTCCCGCAGTTCCTACCAGCTCTCACCCACCCCCACCGGCCGCTGCGCACTCAACTCTCCTGGAAAAGTCTTGTCCTCTGTGAACCCAGACACCTGCCCACACAGATCTCTCCCCACAGGGGCCCAGTGAACGCGTGAGGGCTGGTCACTTGATTGACAGCCGCTCTGGGCTGAGTGGGCACGCCCGCTCTCCCAGCCACCAGCGTCCCCTGCCTGATGTCCCAGGGCTCGCAATTCCTATGACCAGAGAGGATTCCTTTGTGATTATTCTTACCCTCGGGACGTCCTCTTATTGTAGGTAATTCCTGGGACACCACCTGTGTCCAGGTTCTTACCTTGAGTCACAGCCTCCCGTGTCTTAACCTCCCAATGGGCAGCTGTTTCCTGGGCTGTGCGGTCCCAAATGAGGGCAGATCTCGGAAAATGGTTTCAATGTTGTGAAGAGAAAGATGTAAGGAAGCATATTCTTAGTGTCCAAAGGTATTCTTCATCGCTTATCCTCTCCGTTTTATTGCTAATGGCTTTTGAAATAGGCCCCAGAGGAGTGACTCTATAATGGTAGAGTCTCAGACTAGAAAGTAAGTTAAAAATGCATAAGGGGCGGGAGGCAGGTCCTTCCCCTCCGGAAGCTCACCGCCCAGGGGGCCACCGAGTCAGCCAGTCCAGGCCAGCTCTGACCACTGGAGTCTGGGAGTGGAGATAGGCAGCTGGTGTGACTAAGTTGTTAATGCTGAGGCTTACAACCCTGGTTTCCAGATGAGGAAACCGAGGCCCAGAGAGAGAAAGTGGCTCACTCATCCACAGTGGGGGAGCCCAAGCAGGAAAGTAGGGCTAACGTAGCTCGGGTGGGGTCGGGGGAGGGGGGTCAGAGCAAGACGGAACCAGAGCGGAGTGAGGGCACTGCTACCCCAGTCAGGGCTTTCCTGTGCGCACCCTCACCCAGGCTGCCCCTCCCACATCAAGTGAGGGGAGGCCTCCCGCCCCGCCCTCGGCCAGGGAAAGAGTCAGAAACAGTGCCTCCAAAATGAAGACATTTTGTCTTTCTCAGAACAATGGCCATTAACAGCTACAGAACTGGAGCAGAAATGACTGAATCCCAGGTGCCTGGGAGCCTGGAGGGGTGGGGAGGGGACAGAGGTCTGGGAGAGCCTCTCCTGCCTCCTCCTATAACCCCGCTGCGCCCCTGTTCCCTGAGGCACTTCCGGGGGCAGCTGGCTTTTCCATTTGGAATGCTACTGCTCTCAGGGCTGAGGGCCCGCCCAGTCCAGGGTGCCCTGGACACTCGCCACCAATGCCCCAAGGAGAGTGGGCCTCGGTTCCCTGAGGAGCCCGGAACCGCCCCCTGGGGAGTGGGCAGGGCCATGTGGGTGCCCTGGAATCCAGGGACTGACCCCCCAACCCCTCACTGTGGGAACCCCCGGCGTGGGCTCTTTTGGGGGTAGTGAGACAATGGGCCTGCGGAGAGCGGGAGATGACGCATTTTGGTGGCCACAAGCCGCTTCTGACGGGTCCGCCCCACCGGGGAGCAGCTGAAACCTCATCCCACCCAGCGCGGCCTTTGTCTGCACCACATGTTTGTCCTTTTGGGGAGATTTTTGTGGGTTTTCCCGTCTTTCTCCAGCGCTCAGCGCCCTGAGGGGGACAGAGGCCATGTGGGGCGAGCGAAAGGGGTGAGAGGCACTGCGCACCATGAGATGGGGGCAATCTGCCCGCAGCACACCCTCTGTGCCCCAGGCCACCCCGGGCCCAGGCCCATGCCTCTTCTCTGGTGGGACTTGTGCCTCTCCTGGGCCTTCTGGCTGCTTCCTCTCTCTTCTCTCAGCCTCCTCAGCTCCTTCTCTGCTTCCCTTTTTATCCCTTCATGTAGCTTCCTCCACCAGCCCCACACCTTGCCATTCCTGCCTCCTGGCCTTGCCCTCTGTGCCCTCCGCTCCCTCTGCCGGTCTGACCTGTGCAGCTGCCATCTCCCCTCCTTGCTCCCTGGACTCCAGCCCTCGGCAGGACCTCTGGTTTCTAAACTCCGAAAGTGTGTGTCTCCTCGCCCTTGGGTGACTCCAAGCACACCTGCCTCCGTGCCATCTCCCAGCGGTGGGCACACAGGCCACGGCTTTTGTTTTCTGGCCCCTCCCCCACCATACCTTCTACAAAGCAAATGCTCGATTAATATTTGTTTGCTGGCCGTGGACCAAATTAAAGAATCTCATTGATAGAAGAGACCTAGCTAATCCAATGAGCCACTTGGAGGCTGAATTCCTGCAACAGGGTGTCTGGCTTCCACTCCCATTGCCTCCAGTGATGGAAATTTCACTGCTTCCGGGGCAACCTGTTCCCTCTCCTGAGAGTTCTGACCACAAGGAAGTTCTTTCTCAGACTGCGCTCATCCCTGCCACCTTCTGGCTTCTCACCCACTCCCAGCTGGGCCACATAGAGCCATCCCCGTGCTCCTGCCCCAGCCGTCCTGTGGATATCTGAAGTCTTGTCTTTTCCTTTCTTTTCTCTTCTTTTCAAAAAATATTTTTATTGATTTCAGAGAGGAAGGAAGAGGGAAAGAGAGATAGAAACATCAATGATGAGAGAGAATCGTTGATCAGCTGTCTCCTGCACGCCCCACACTGGGATCAAGCCCACAACTCGGGCCTGTGCCCTGACTGGGAATCGAATCCAACCGTGACTTCCTGGTTCATAGGTGGACGCTCAGCCCCTGAGACATGCTAACGGGGCTGAAGTCTTTTCTTTTCCGGGGGGACACCTTTTGTCCTAACTACGGGTGCCCCAAGGCCCGGATGACCACAGACTTCAGGTGTCACCCCCCCCCCCCACCCCTACCCCCACTCCCACACTGAGCCTCTCCCCTAACCCCCGCTGAACGCATTGTCCTGACACAATTTTCCCTCTTTCTGGGTCAAAATGGATGTCTGACCTTTCAGGAGGGGCTTGCCTCCAGGTGATTTTGGGGATGTCCTGGAGGAAGGGCCAACTCTCCCTGCTGTCGGGGAGCAGCCCTGCTCCCCAGTGCTAGAGGCACATCTGACACCGACTGACCCTGCGTGGAGGCCTGGCTGTCTTTTAGTCCTCCGTGCACTTTAACGCAGGTACGCCAGAGGGAATGCGAAGTGTTTCAGACCAGGGCGTGACTCACCGTGCCATTTCAGGCCGGGAGATATTTTGGGACGAGCAGATCTTGTGGCGCCTGGCCGGCCTCTCCCGACCTCCGTGGTGCCGGCGGCGGTGCCGGCCAGCCTCCAGGCTCCAGGCTCCAGGCTCCAGCCTCCAGCCTCCAGCCTCCAGCCTCTGGCACATTTGCATTAGGACCGAGCACTTCCCAAGCCCCATAGCCGGGCAGTTCCTGAGCCTCGTGCTTTGCTGCCTTGCATAGGTGGCTGCTGTTCTTAAGTTTGTGTGTCTTGTAGCAAATGAAGGGCTTCTTGAGGAAAGGACAGGGGCCTTCCAGTCCTCTGACCAGCGGTCAGCATCCTGACCGTGGCGGGGCTCAGACAAGGCATGCGTTTATTGAAACTCATCCACCTGTATACTTAACGTGCTTGTGTTTTATTGTATGTGCTTTATACTTTGATGAAGGCGTTTATTTATTTATTTATTTTTTTAAGGTTTTCATATCCCTTACAGAGTCTAAGCATCACATCTTGCTCGTGCCTGGATTCACTTGCATTTGTGGTGATCTGCTGAGTTAGGCTGTACCTAGAGCGATAGCCGACAGCCATCTCAGTGTGTACTACAACTTCCGGCTTGAGGTGGCTCCTCAAACAACGCGGCTGAAATATAAGTCACGGTCTGGCCTTGCCTCCAAGCTGGTCCTCCTGCCCAGTGGCTCAGGCCCAAAGCAAGGAGACACACCTGAGTCCTCACCCCGCCTCCTGCAAGGTGGCTTTCAGATGCCGTGGCCACCGCCATCACCAGGACCGCTGTGCTTACTGGTCCCTAACACAAGCTCTGCCTAGTCTTGCCAATCACTCACCTGGAGAGTTGGAGGCTCCTGCCCGAAGCCCTAAATGCGGGGGCACTGTTACCCAAGGTCAACGCACCAGACCGTGACTGAGTCCCATGAGCTTCCCATCCGCCCTGTTCCAGACGCCACCCCGTTCCTGACGGGCTACTGCCCCTGGGCCAAGGCGTTAACCGTCTTGCCTGAGCTATGACTCAGGTGTCTGGCCCCCGTGGAGGCTGGGCCTGTCCTTCTGCCCCAGGGCCTGGCGTCTTCGTCTTACCCGGAGCTCGTGAGGGTGTCCTTCACAAACAGAGCACAGCGGCTGCCTGTGGGCAGCAGGACGGGGTGGCCTTCTTCGCCTCTCTGTGCTTTGCGGTCTGTTCTAATGACTCGTGAGTGAGTGCACCTATCTTGTCTACCAGAGTGCAAGCTCGCTAGGGCAGGGAAGGTGTCCGATAGACGGGTATGGATGATGGATGCGTTTTCCATTTCACAAAAACCACACAGAGGTCCCACACTCACCAGACAGACCAGGTGCTGATGGGGACACAGGCGGCAGGCTATGGATGGCTGATGGGGGGTGACTTGGTCCGGCCATTCTGGGAGAGCTATTTGACAATATCTTGTCAAGTGGAAGATGCCCCCTTGTCTTTACTCTGGAGAAACGCTCTTGCACGTGCGTAAGAATGCTCGTGGCAGTGCTGCGTGCAGTTACAAAAGGCTGGCGGTGACCTGCGCGTCCCTCCGCGTGGACACTGGGCAGTCACACGGTGGATTGCATACGGCACACCCTCTGCCTCAGCTTCACTCAACCACGTGGATGTATACCGTATAATACCACTCACATGGTCTTTAAATAAATGCAAAACAATGCAACATATTGTGAATCATGTATATGAGGCCTCAGGACAGGATGATTGGAGCCTAGGGCTCAGGTCACCCCTCTGCAAAGGGCAGATACTATTGATATATCGCTTATTTCAATACATAGAGTAAAAGATAGAGGGCGATGGACACCAAATTCAGGAGGAGAATCACAGCGGGGAGCCGGGGGGGGGGGGCGGGGGGCAGAGAGGTGTACTTGAGTCAGGGACACAGAGGGCTCACCAGTTTTGGGGTGGTGGTGCTCACTTACCCGGTTGGGGGAGGTACCTGGTGTTTGGGATGTAATTCTTCATTCCGTGGTCATCATCACTGTTCACAGACATTTGCGGCTCCTTCCTCTTCCAAATGCGGAGCAGGATTGTACTTCCCGGTTCCCGGTTCCCAGGGGCCCTGTGACTAGCTCTGGCCAATGAGCCGTGCGCTAGAGCACTAGATTGCCTTTCTGAGACTCTGGGTTTTCCTGACAGCATTTGAGACGGTGGCTGTTCCATCAGCCGGTGTCCCTGGGCGATTCAGCGAGCCCTTGCTCACCCTGAAGGACATGTGGTGGGAGTAGGAAGCAGCCAGTGGCCGAAGCACAAGTGTGTGGAGACACTGAGATGTCAGGGTTGTTTGTTACTGCAGCATAAGCTACTGGTACATACCTCTTAGTGTGTGAGAATATTTCAATTAAAAAAAGGAAATGAGGGAAACCATCCTTGCCTTTTAGGCAAGTGCCAAGATTTGAAAAGGGAAGAAGCCACGGGAGAGTTGGGCCTGCAAGGCTGCGTTTTCATTGCTGTTTCCTTAAAATAAAAAAATAAAATAAAAAGCCTTTTCTAGCTCCCTTTTGCCCCTGAGTGGTGGCGATGGACAAAATCAGCACTGACTTCGGGGAGACTTCAGGCTGGAGTGCCCCCAGCATCTCATCACACCTTCCTTAGAAACCCATTCAGCACCCGGCTCCCCCGGCAGGCCTCAGCCTCAGGAAGCCGCGCAGCACCGCTGGGCATGAGACACCGCAGGGCAGACTCCTTGGCACCTTCTCCCGGCTTCCGAGTCCCCTTCTCCCTGAGCGCAGGAACATCAGCCAGAGCAGATACAGGGGATCAGGGCAGACAGGATGTGGGGAAGGTCTGGCCTTCAGGCCCAGCGAGAGCCTGAGCCTGGGCCCCCAGGAGCTGGGGCCTGCGGCTCCCTCAGGGGCTGGCGCAGGGACACTTCAAACAGGGGCCTCCGGCCTCCCCTCCGCCTCGCCTGCCTCCTGCCTCCGGAGGAAGTGCTCCTGGATTACCTTGATGGAGGGGAGGGAGAGGGAGCTGCAGGTAATACCTGGATTTCTGTGGCGCTTTTCTTTCTAAAGCGTCAAAAGACTCCCCTCTCTGATCTCCCGTGGCCTCCCCCAGAACAGGGCAAGGAGAGGAAGATTCTCCCATTTCCCAGGCCAGGTGAGGAAAAGGGGCCTAGAGAGGGAAGGAAATGGCCTGAGGTCACAGAGCAGGACAGATCCCCCCCTCGCCCCCTGCGCCCCCCCCCCCCAGCCTGGCCCTAGGCCCCCCTGGGGGGCTGGCTGGCTTCTCTGTGTGGGCGGCAGCCTCCGGGCTTCCAGTGCCCTTTCTGAGGGGTGAACTGGGCCCTGGGTGTCCCCCTCAGCCTGTCCCGGGCTGGGCGGATAGGAGGAGGCTCCTGGGGAGCGAGGGTCAGCGCCCTCCCTCAGAGCGGTGACGCCAGGTTGGCTGGGAGCCCCGCGGTCCCGCCACCGGGAGGTCAGGCCGGGGAAGCTGCCAGAACAGCGGGGCTGAAGAGCATCCAGATAACGCCATTGGGGGAGCCTCTGTGGGTGGAAATGACATCGCTTGGCTTTAAATAGCTCCGTGTCTGGAGCCCCAGAGCCCCGGCTGGGCTATTAATTCCTGGACGCCCGAGGCCCAGCCCGGCACTCTGTTTGCACAAGCTGTGTAAGATCTCAGGCATTTTCCTGCCACCGTCGCCCCACCTCCCTTCAGTCTTCCTGTGTGACTTCAACAAGGGGCAGTTTATTTCTAGTAGTAGGCCTGGGTTTCAAGCTGACCACATACATATTTTGTCCTTCTTACAAGTGACACAGCTCGAGTCAACAGCAAACGCTTGAGGGTTTTCTTTGTAACCTGGTGTCTCCATAATGAAAGGTAATGTGTAAGCACCGAAGGGCAAACACACGCGTCTATGGTTGTGTATCCAGCTAATGAATTAGTTCACCCCCATCGCGTGTGAGCGCTGCCGTGCCAGGCACTGCGCTAACTCTACGCAGGATAAACAAGAGCCCGAACGCAGAGCACCAGGCATCCCTCCCCCGGCCTCCAGCGGGGTGTCCTGGCCCAGGCGGGCATCTCGGCAGCTAGTTCCAAAGTCTCCGAGTCCTGCCCTCGTCACAAGCCCCCGCTGGGCCGTGCTGAGAATGATGAAGAGGAAGAGGCAGGCAGGGACAGGAGGCGCTCCGTGCAGAAATGGACAGGCCGTGGTGGCTGCCTGGCTGGCTGGAGAAATACGAATCGTTGTCAGTTCCCAGGTGCAGCGTTTCTTCTCTCCCGTGAAGGCCCCAGCCCAGGGCTGCACAGCAGCTCGCTGCCTCCAGGGTCCTCCTGTCTTTCTGCTCTGTCATCCTCAAACGCTCCTCATGGCCCAAAATAGCTGCTGATGTTCCACACATTACATCTGAATCCCAGAAAGAGAGAACGAAGGACAGAAGGACAGAAAGGGTACATCTCCCCTCCCGCCTTCTAAGGAACAACCTACAAGCCATCCATCAGCCTCTGGTTGTCCCTCATTAACCAAAACAGTCCCATGGCTACGCCAAGCTGCCAGCCGGCCCTGGAGAGGTAGTGCTTTTGGCAGGGCGTGCTGCCCCCGCTGTGCCCGCGTGAAGAAGGGGAGACTGGCACTGGGACGCGCCCGGCAGCTTTGCCCTAGCGCTCCAGCAATGCGCGTGGACTTGAACTGAGTCAGGCGAAAGGTGAGGCACAGAGGCCGGGCGGGCAGAGTTGGCGGTGAGGATGACACACCCTGTCCGAAACAGGCGAGGAACACCTGCTAAGGGAGGGTGGTGCTCAGGTTCTCTGGTCGCCACACGAGGTAAGAAAACCGTGGCTCCAGTGAGAGCCGCGCCGAGCTGGGTCACACACACAGCTTGCAGGAGAGAAGCACAGACCAGCGCTGTCCTTTGTCACTCTGTGACCCTGTCTGGGCTCGCTCGCCTCCGCGCAGTCCGTGGGCCTTTGAAGGCACACGGCGCAGCTCCCACGGTGGGCGGCTTTGGAGAGCCCACGCCCCGCAGCATGCCCGTTCCCTCCTGTGCCCAGGCTGAGCATCCCAAGGACACCCATAGGGAAGACACCAGCACCTGCTCCTCCCCACCTGCACCCCTGCTCAGACCTGGCCCACATTTAGACCCTGAAGGTGGGGGACCACCTGTGGCGAGGGAGCGGGCATGGGAGGGGCGGCTCCCCTCGCCATGTAAACCCTCAAGAAGTTCCTCCCAAGGGGCATAGATCAGGGGTGGGGCAACGCTGCCCGTCAGGGGACATTTGTTCAGGTCTGGGAACACGTTTTATTGTTATGACCGGAGGAGTGGGCTGTGCTATTGAAATTAGTGGGCGGATGCCCTAACCCCGTGGTCGGCAAACTGCGACTCGCGAGCCACATGCGGCTCTTTGGCCCCTTGAGTGTGGCTCTTTCACAAAATACCACGGCCTGGGCGAGTCTCTTTTGAAGAAGTGGCGCTAGAAGAAGTTTAAGTTTAAAAAATTCTGCTCTCACAAGAAATTTCAATCGTTGTACTGTTGATATTTGGCTTTGTTGACTAATGAGTTTGCCGACCACTGCCCTAAGCAGTTTGGCTCAGTGGATAGAGCGTCGGCCTTCGGACTGAAGGGTCCCAGGTTCGATACCGGTCAAGGGCAGGTACCTTGGTTGTGGGCACATCCCCAGTAGGGAGTGTGCAGGAGGCAGCTGATAGATGTTTCTCTCCCATCGATGTTTCTAACTCTCTGTCCCTCTCCCTTCCTCTCTGTAAAAAAAAAAAAATAAAAAAAAATCAATAAAATATATTTTTAAAAAAAGGAAAGAAAGAAATTAGTGGGCGGAGGCCAGGGATGCTGCTAAGCATTCTGCCAAGCACAGGCCAGCCTCCTACACCAGCCCCAAGTGGGAAACAATGCCTCCCCCAGACCCTGCAACGCTGTGGACAATTGGGCTCCCCCCGTCGCCCCGCCTCTGAAAGACCAATGTAAGCACCAGCGGAAAGCCTAAACACCTACCACACTGCCTACCATTTGGTGACCACCTACAATATCCCAGTTCTTTCCATGAATAACTGACAAGCTCTTCAGCAACCATCCAGGTGGGCAGCAAGCCATTTATTATCCCTGTTTCACAGATGAGCAAACTGAGGCTCAGAGGGCTCAGGTGACTTACCCAATAGCACATAACTAGTAAGTGACCCCCACCCCCCTCACTTTCCATTCCGCACATGCCTATCGTATTTGTTACAGTCCCATTATTACATGCAACTGCTTATGTCTCATCTTCTGAAAACTCACAATTGGGTGTGAGAAACGAGGGAACTTTCTACTAACTAGACCGTCCACTCACCCTCGCACCCCGTTCTGCAGCTGTCCTGGGCCAACGGCAGTTTCTGTGCTTGAAGCAGATCCATCTGTACCAGGAGGACGCAGTCCCAGGAAAAACGAAGCCAAGTGGCCGCCACGCAGATGAAAATACGCTCAAGTTCACGAAGGAGACAGGGAAGTACAGTTAGGGTGGCAGTGCGGTACCTGGCCCCGGCTCAGGGGGCCCAGGGCACTGAGCATGGCGCTGGGGTGAGGGGGCATCCTCACTGAGGCGGCAGGTGTGAGGCGGTAGGCCTTTCGCAACAGCGATAGCCCCTGACGCTGAACCCAGGGGCACCTCCTCCCAGCAATCCCGCCCTGGGCACCCGTGGGCCGGTAACAAGGACGTCACCACTGCAGCTCACGGCAGCAAAACCCGGGAAACGCAGCGAGGCCTGGCAGGGGCGGTGTAATAAACCAGTGAAGGTGAGCTTCCTTGTGTGTAGATAACATTTTTTAGAAAGACCACTACACAACCACAATAGTTCCTATGATGCAGAAAAATATGTCTAACGAGATCCCATTTGTATGCATCTGTGTACATGCAAATGCAGAAGAGACGTTTGCATACGTTTATGTGAACATGGATAAAAATGCAGAGGCGTTCATCTTAGGTTCTCCTGGCAGTGGGGGTGATGCGGGCGCGGGGACCAAAGAGCAGGGGAGAAAAAGGAGATCCCTGACCAAATGTCCGCACTTAGGCCACAGTAATACCTGTGTGGGTATATGTTTACATTTTTTTAATTCGTTCTCAAACAAACAGAGCTCAGGTGGAGGCAGCCGGTCCCCCGAGCAGCGCTGGGCTGGGGACCCAGGGCTGGTCCTGGCGCCTGCGGGGTGTTGCAGCTTCACCTGGTAGGGTGTCGGCATCCCTCACCCTCACCTCCGGGGAAGCAGACTCCGCCGTCACCTGAGACCCGGAGACCAAGCGGGAATTTTCCATGAGGGCGCGGAGGCTGCTGAAAGGCCCATTATTGGCGGGAAGAAGGCCAGCAGGGCACCGGGACAGCAAGGCCTGGGGTCGGGGTGGGGGACCCCAGCCATGCAGCTATGCACCCCAGTGCTGCTCCTCAGAGCTCCCGGGGGCAGGATTCAGCGTGAAGCCTGACGCCCCAATTCAGCCCAGAGGCGAGTGCTTAGGGCTGCCTTATTTTAGGACCAAGAGTGGCTCAGGCCCGGGTTGCCTGTGGTTGTGGCGCCCCCTCCCTGGGCCTAGCATGCTGGAGGCACTCAAGCAACAAGGCCTTCAACAGGCCCTGACCAGGATGTCCCCTCTGGTGTCCCCCACCTCCCTCCGGAGCCCTGGGCCGCATTCCGTCCCACCAGAATCCCACCTGATGGGCTTGATCCTGGTTTCTTGCTGGCCTGTGTTTCGCGCCCCCGCCCCGCAACGCGCTCCCGCAGTCAGACAGGGCTGCCCCGAGGACAGGGACTCATGGGGCGCATTTGATCACTTCCCAGAACAAACTACATGCAGCCCAACACACAGTTGGCGTCTTCCACCAAAATTCACCCGGCAGGGCCCAGAACAAGGTCACGTTGAGTCAGGCGGTCCTCGCCTGGTCCCTTGAATAAAAATCTAATTACGTCTTAGATGTAGCCTGAGCCCAGGGCCACTGAGGAGCTGGTGGCAGGAAGGCAGAGGTGTGACAAGACGTGTAGCTTAAACGAAACCTAGAGCAGAAGTTTAAGGGTTGAGTCGAAGGGGCCAAGAAGCTTCTCTTGTTCCCTTGCCCCGGGCTGTTTGCCAAGGAGAGGAAAACGCTTCCAGAAAGTACTGGTCCGGGTTTAGTGGCTCCAAGGGAAAGATTTCCTCCCTGAACTGAAGCAAGAACCAGGCTGCAAACCAAACCCTTCTAACTCCCTCCGTGGCCAGAGAGATGCAGGGGTGAGGGTGGGAGGGAGGCAAAGAGCACCTGACTTGGGGTCAAAGGTCTGGATTAGAGCCATGGCCTCAGCCACTTAGATCAGCTCCTTGATCCTGGGAAAGTTCCTTGATTTTCTGAACCTCAGTTTCCACATCTGTAGCCTGGGGATAATACTTTCACTTTATTCTAACGGATGGTGAGTCCCTGCCTCGGTCCTGCACACAGCAGATCCCCAGTAAAAAATCTGTGCACACCAATGCTCATAGCAGCATTGGTCACAACAGCCCAAACGCACAAGCAGCCAGGTGTCCATCGACGGACGAGCGGATCAACAAAACGAGGTCCACCCCGCAGTGGAACACTATTCGGCCGTCAGAAGAATGCGGTTCTGATCCTGGGTGAGCCTTGGAGACATGAGGCCGAGTTACAGAAGCCGGTCACAAAGGACAGATATTGTGTGATCCCCATTATGCGAGGCACCCAGAACAGGCACATTCATAGACACAGAACGCAGAATAGAGGTTCCCAGGGCTGGGGGAGGGGAAACGGAGAGTTACTGCTTCACAGGCAACATTTTTGGGATAATAAAAACATTTTGGAAATAGTGATGATGGTTGTACAACAGTGTGACTAATGCCACTAAGTTTATACTCTTCAAACTGGTTAAAATGGCATATTTTATATTATACACTCATCCCCCGCCGCCCCCACCCCAAACACACACACACACACACACACACACACACACACACACACACACGGGCTGTGGGGCCTGGTTGTGGGAGGAAAGCTCTGTTTTTTGCAGCACTGTTGTGACAGCTCCCTACCGAGACAGCCCACATCCAAGTGTCCACCTGAGTAGAGCGAAGTGCGTTTATTCGCACAACGGAATGCTCTGCGGTGTGCGAATCAACGCCAACCACACTCTACAATCTGAGTGAATCTCACAGACACAACGTTGAGTGAAATCAGCCGGACACGAAAGAGAAGGACCTGTCTGATCCCATTTGTGCAAAGCTCCAAAACAGGCAGGTGAAGCTACGGTGCTGGAGGTCAGGAGGGCTACCCTTGGGGAGTAATTACTGTCAGGGGCCCCGAGGGGGGCTTTCGGGCCGCCAAAGTTCTACTTCTTGATTTAGATGCTGTTACCTGGGTAACACTTGGGGGAAATTCTCCACGCTGTTTTACACTTACCATGCGTTCTTTTCTGTATACTGTACATGTTTCCTTTCACAAGACTTCTCTGAGGTTCTGGTTTGAGTCTTGAGTGAAGGGGATGGTGAACTAGGAAGAAAAGCTACCGAAGCCTGACTCACACACTTACTCTGTGCCAAGCCAGAGGGCAGGGCGCCGGGTTTATAGCTCTCTGCGCTGCTGTGATCCCGCTGCCCCACTCCCCACGCCCCCGGGAGCTGCAAGCAATTAGTTTTTGAACCTGAATAGTCAACTTTCCACAGCGCACCCTGTCCGGGACCTGGCGGGGACGGGGGTACACCCCAGCAAGAAAAGGCCCTGCCCCCCATGCTCCGGCCTCTGGGGTTGCAGGCGCGCAGTAGGCAATCAGCAAGCCCTGTGGGTGGACTGTGTCAGAAGCCTTCCTCCAGTGCACCCCTGAGATCCCACTGCCCCTTGGGGAGCTGCTTGCAAGGACGGGGCCTAGAGAAGAGGCTCTCCTCCCCGCTCCTTGGACACGGGGGAGAGCTGATCTAAAACGCTGGCCTTGGCCCTGGGTGACCCAAGGTGACTCCTAACACCAAACAGCCCTGCACTGGGGGTGGGGGAGGGGATAGTTTATATGTTTGCTTGGTGACAAACTGCTAAATAATAGATCCGGCTGGTTTTGGTTTCTCCCACCGGCTTGACCAATGTGTTGGCCTACTGACTCAATCGGCAAGTTATTTTGGCCTGTGGGACCCAGAACTGGGTTTCTGCTCCCGGAGGCCTCCCCTCCCCCCGGGGTTTGGGCCCCCCCAGGTGTCAGGTTTGTTTGCCTGCCTGTCTGGGCCCTGAGGGCTGAAGCAGGACCTAAGCCAGACCCTGGGTTTTACGTGACCTGGGGCATGTGGCCCTGGGAGCGGCTCCTGCTCGCAGTTTCTCAGGCACAAGCCAGCGGAGGCGGTGTCTCCGTCCTCCTTCCACTTGTCCAGCCACCCTTCCTTCGGGCTCCTCTGCCTTCCCCGCAGCAAGCAGCCGGCCACTCTCAGCACTGACGACAGAGCGCAGCGCGTCCCTTCCGCGGGAATGGTGCTTCATGGTTTACGAAGCCCTTCCTGCCACTTGACTCTCCACAGCCCTCTGTCTGGGACTGAGGCTCAGGGAGATCCTGAGATTCACTCCACTTTAAAACGAGAAGAATGGGCCCTAACCGGTTTGGCGCAGTGCATAGAGCATCGGCCTGTGGACTGAAGGGTCCCAGGTTCGATTCCAGGTTGCGGGCACACCCTCAGTAGGGGGTGTGCAGGAGGCAGCTGATTGATGTTTCTCTCTCATCAGTGTTTCTAACTCTCTCTCCCTCTCCCTTCCTTTCTGTAAAAAATCAATAAAATATATAAATAAAATAAAATAAAATGAGAAGAATGGGCACAGAAAGGTTAGGTAACTTGCCCCAGGTCACACAGCTGGTAGGGCCAGAGCTGCACGTTGGCCTAGGCAGCCAGGCTCTAGAGCCCATGTTCTTCTTTTGTTTGTTTGTATTTGTTTTTCTCCTTTCAGGTTTACGGAAACTTTAATAGTACACATTATTCAGATTGCAGATTATCGAAAGATCAACTCAATGAAGTCCACATTAAAAGAAGAAAATAGGACAAGCATGAAACAACCCGAAAACAATGAAAAGAGGAAATCAACATAAAGGAGATTCATCAACAAGTCTCCGAAACTTAGAACCGGAGACAGACGGAGATAAGACGCTTATACGCGCACTCGTCCACTTTTGTCTCCTCTGTCCCGGGGCTGGATTCCTGATCACATTTCTTTCTTTAAAAAAAAAAAAATTTTATTGATTTTTTAGAGAGGAAGGGAGGGGGGTAGAGAGAAACATCAATGAGAGAGAAACATCGATCAGCTGCCTCCTGCACACCTCCCACTGGGGATGTGCCCGCAATCAAGGTACATGCCCTTGACCGGAATCGAACCTGGGACCCTTCAGTCCACAGGCTGACGCTCCATCCACTGAGCCAAACCGGTTTCGGCATGATCACATTTCTTATCTTCATCCCGTAGCTGGCCATTTTCCCGGCCCTGGAATTTTTAGTTTTCTTTTTCAGCTGAGGATCTGGTCTCCTCATCCTCCTTGTTTTTCAATGTGGGGAACTTTATTCATTGTCCTGACTACTTTGTTTCTTTATGAGAACGGACTTTGATCATCAGCCTTTTTATTCCTGTTATTATTTGAACTTTGTTTTTACGTCGCTGTGAGCGCGTGGCCGCCACAAGCCAGTTATCCCTGTGGTCTCTTTTCTGACACCTCCTGCTTAAAACCCAAAAGGTCAGGAGGATGGCGAGGCCCGCTCTCACGGTCTGTTTCGTACTGAAAGTCCAGATGGAGCGAGCTTTTGCCCTTCCGCTCCACGGGCGGTGCCTGTCCTCGCTGAGCTCGCCTCGGACACACTCGCCCCGTTCTGACCAGGGTTTTTAGAGCACATCCTCTTCTCACCCTCAGACTCTCCCGTGTGAACTCTTTCTTGGTTTCTATATTTCTCTTTGCTTCTGCTTTGACTTCCTTCTCTCTCTGAGCTCCGGGAGTCTCCTCTCCTTCTCGTCGTCTCTTTCCTTCCCGACCTGGCTGGTGCGGCTCTCCGCTCCGGGCTCCGTGACCGCCCCTTGTCCTGCGCTCCTGCTCTGTGTCCACGGCACTCCGGGCATCTGCTGCCAACACGGTCACACGTCTGCTCCTGTCCCTACTTCTGCTTCCTTCCTGTTCTCCTGTTGTAACTGTGTTTGCCTGTAGTTGCAGCACGTTCTCTGCTCCGAGACCACGTGGCTGTCCTTTTTCTCACCGTCATTACGCTCATGCTCATCGCTCTGGCTTCTAACGGTCTAGACGCGGGTGTGACTTGCTGGTCCAGACCCCCCTCCACCCCTTTCCTGACCGCCCCCTGGAGAATCATCACTCCCTCTCCCTTCACATTCGCAGGACCTCCCCCTGACCCCTGACCTCGTCCTCTCTTCTTCGTGCCCATCATGCTTTGTACCTCTTTCCTTACGCTTTGACTTCTCTTTGCTTTTACTCCTACTTTTAGATTTGCCCCCTTTCTTCACCTCGTTTTCATTACATTTACCCGGTTTTTCCTCCTGAGTTTCTTCTGATGTCTCTCTCTTTGCTGTTAGATTATGGTCTTTAACTTTCTTTATTTTTACTTCTTCTGTTTGGACTCTCAGACACATGCCTGTGATCAGTTATTTTTCTCTTTTACTCTCACTGGGCTTCTTTGATTTTCTTTTATTTCCTTTAACTCACTCTTATCACCTTTATCCATCTTTCACCTCGTGATACTCTCATGCTTTGAGCTCTTTGCACCTCTGGGCTCCCATGTGGCGGAGTCTCGCTACGTCTTAAAAAAATCCCTTGAGCGGGAGCTGGATGGAGCTGGGTAGCGCCTTGGTCCTCTCCTTGAATTTTCCTGCCAGACCCAGTGATGAAAGTCGCCTCTGGCGTGAAGCAGGCTGGGAGTTGGGTGGCTTACACTCTGTCTCTGCTTTTCCTTTCCTTTTGCCAGCTTCAGGAGGGCGTTTTCTCATTAGAAATCTGTTTTCGGGTCTGGGGGTCTCCTCTGGACGGACAGAAGACTGGGGTTGTACATCAAGATCCTCAGCCTTGTCCTAGCCGGTTTGGCTCAGTGGATAGAGCGTCGGACCAAAGACTGAGGGGCCCCGGGTTGGATTCTGATCAAGAGCACACACCTCAGTTACAGGCTCGATCCCTGGCCCTGGTTGGGGTGCATGTGGGAAGCGACCAACAGATATGTTTCTCTCACAGCGATGTTTCTCTCTCTGTCTCTCCTCCCTCCCTTCCACTTTCTTTCTAAAAATCAGCGGGAAAATATCCTCAGGTGAGGATGAGCAACAACAAAAAAACAAACAAAAAAGATTCTCAGCTTCACTCACTAGATGCACTGCTCGCGCTTTCCTGTAGCTTCTTCTTTTCTTTCTTGTGTTTTCAGGAATTCTTGTGTGCCTTTCTTTCTTTTTTAAAAATTCAAGACATTATTTTTTATTTTTAAAATATATTTTTATTGATTTTAGAGAGGGAGAGAGAGATAGAAACATCGATTGTAGAGGGCCGCCTGGGAGGCACCTGGGCATTTCCTTAATTATCATCAGCTGAACTCAGGGCGTAGGCCGAGTCACACCCTGGGAACATGCTTCCCCAATCACAGCAGCCCAGGTGTAGGCAGGGGCGGGACTAGATATGTAAATCTAGGCCTTTAAAATAAAGGCGCTGCTCATTTATTTATTTTTTTAATGATTTTTTACAGAGAGGAAGAGAGAGGGATAGAGAGTTAGAAACTGATCAGCTGCCTCTTGCACACCCCCTACTGGGGATGTGCCCACAACCAAAGTACATGCCCTTGCCTGGAATCGAACCTGGGACCTTTGAGTCCATAGGCCAACACTCTATCCACTGAGCCAAACCGGTTTCGGTGAACGTACTGCGTGTTGGTCGGTGGCGTCCTGCTACCTCTCCATCAGAGAGGATGGCGGCCCACCCAGCTCCCAGCTTCATGAATCTATTTCTGCGTCTTGGTATCTTTCTTTCTTTAATTTCTTAGTCCCCAGCTCCTCCACTCAGCAACCGGACCAGAACCTTTTCTGTGATGGCGCGGAAAAGAGAGAAATACCACTAAAATCAATGATGAGAGAGAATTGATCGGCTGCCTCCTGCACACCCCCTACCAGGGATTGAGCCCCAAACCCGGGCATGTGCCCTTGACCAGAATCAAACCCAGGACCCTTCATTCTGAAGTCCGACACTCTATCCACTGAGCCAAGCTGGCTAGGGCTCTTTATTTTCTTTCTTCCTCTTTCTTTCTTTCTTTCTTCCTTTCTTTCTTTCTTTCTTTCTTTCTTTCTTTCTTTCTTTCTTTCTTTCCTTCCTTCCTTCTTTCTTTTTTCTTTTCCTTTCCCTCCCTCCCTCCTCCTCTCCCTTCCTTCCTTCCTTCCTTCCTTCCTTCCTTCCTTCCTTCTTTTCTTTTTTTCTTTTCTTTTGCCTCCCTCCCTCCCTCCCTCCCTCCCTCCCTCCCTCCCTTCCTTCCTTCCTTCCTTCCTTCCTTCCTTCCTTCCTTCCTTTCTTTCTTTCTGTCTTTCATTTCTCTTCAGAAGTACCTTCAGAATCAGAAGAATTGGAAGAAGACCGTGAACCACAAGCTATCTGAGTCCCTGATGAGGGGGAGGAGGATTTATGCCTTTTCTCTTCTCCTTTCTTAGCTTTAGATTCGGGAACTGCTCTACACAGCAGTGTCCATGCCTCAGCACCTGGTTGGCTGGTTGCATTGTTTTCTGGTTTGCTGTTTCCCTCCCAATGTCTTCTCCGGTAATCATGTGCCCAGAGACAACACCATGAGGAGTTGGTTTCCTTGTTATGAAGAACTGTGACCCATTTGTACTCTTTCCTCTGTTGGCTGTTGACCAGAGAAATTCTTTGTTGTATTTAACAACAAAACTCTCAGCTTCAAAAAAAATCCTCCATAAATAGATTCCCCTCCTCATCCACTTCCTTCGCTGAAGTCGCCACTCTGAACCATAAACTCGGACAACTCTGGGAAAGGGACAACGCAGAGGGCAGTGGCTTCTGAGTTGGTTTCCTGTCCCCTTTCACCTGTACTGACAACAGGAGTTCTCGTGTGTTTGGGGGCACACATCAGAAAATAACTCTTCCAGCTGGTTCATTATTTTTATTTATTTATTTATTTTTGTTCGTTTTTCTTTTTAAATAAATCTTTATTGTTCAGATTATTACAATTGTTCCACTCCCCCCCCCCCCATAACTCCCCTCCACCCGGTTCCCACCCCACCCTCTGCCCTTCCCCCCCCCCACTGTCCTCATCCATAGGTGTATGATTTTTGTCCAGTCTCTTCCCACACCCACCACAACCCTTTCCCCCTGAGAATTGTCAGTCCACTCCCTTTCTATGTCCCTGATTCTATTATATTCACCAGTTTATTCTGTTCATCAAATTTTTTATTCACTTGATTTTTAGATTCACTTGTTGATAGGTATGTATTTGTTGTTTATAATTTTTCTCTTTACCTTTTTCTTCTTCTTCCTCTTCTTAAAGAATACCTTTCAGCATTTCATATAATACTGGTTTGGCGGTGATGAACTCCTTTAGCTTTTTCTTATCTGTGAAGCTCTTTATCTGACCTTCCATTCTGAATGATAGCTTTACTGGGTAGAATAATCTTGATTGTAGGTTCTTGCTATTCATCACTTTGAATATTTCTTGCCACTCTCGTCTGGCCTGCATAGTTTCTGTTGAGAAATCAACTGACCATTGTATGGGTGCTCCCTTGTAGGTAACTAACTGTTTTTCTCTTGCTGCTTTTAAGATTCTCTCTTTGTCTTTTGCTCTTGGCATTTTAATTATGATGTGTCTTGGTGTGGTCCTCTTTGGATTCCCTTTGTTTGGGGTTCTCTGAGCTTCCTGGACTCGTAAGTCTATTTCTTTCACCAGGTGGGGGAAGTTTTCTGTCATTATTTCTTCAAATAGGTTTTCAGTGTCTTGCTCTCTCTCTTCTTCTGGCACCCCCATAATTTGGATGCTGGTACGCTTGAAGTTGTCCCAGAGGCTCCTTATACTATCTTCATATTTTTGGATTCTTTTTGCTTTTCCAGTTGGGTGTTTTTTGCTTCTTTGTATTTCAAATCTTTGACTTGATTCTTGCATTCCTCTAGTCTGCTGTTGGGTCTCTATATAATATTTTTTATTTCAGTCAGTGTATGCTTAATTTCTAGTTGGTCCTTTTTCATATCCTTGAGAGTCTCGCTAAATTTATCGGCCTTTTCTAGGTAATTCTTGAAAAACCTTATAACCGTGGTTTTGAACTCTATATCCAGTCATTTTCTTTCCTCCATTTCTTTCATTTGTGACCTGTTTCTTTGTCTCCTCATTTTGGCTGCTTCCCTGAGTTGATGGAGTGGCTTTGTGTGCTATAGGGCCCAGTGGCTCAGCCTCTCCAGTTACCTGAGGTGGACACTCTTGGTGCTCCCCTTTGTGGGCTGTGTGCCCAGTCTTGTTGTAGTTAAGCCTTGATTGTTGTTGGTATCACTGGGAGGAATTGACCTCCAGGCCAATTGGCTGTGAGGATCAGCTGTGTCTACGATGGGAGAACTTCTGTGCTGGAGACACCCTTATGAGACAAGACTTGCTTCAGTGGGGCTTTGGTGCTCACTGAGTCTGCCCCCTGAGTGTGTCCCTTATGGATCTGAGGAGTTGTAATCTGGATGGTCCCACTCTGACCCCTGGGTACACTGGCTCTTGGATCTCCAAGGAGGTGCTAATTTAGCCTCTGCTTGAGGCCACCCAGCAGGAGCTACGGAGAGATCTGTAGATTCCTCTTCTTTGTTTGGATTTTGGAGGTGCCCAAATGAGGCCCAGCTGTGAAGCAATGCAAGCTGCAGCAGGGCCTTGGGCCTTCTTTTGGATGTTCTGGGTTTCACTGACTCAGCTGCAGTTTGTTAGGTAAGTTTAAAATTCAAAGGACCAGGCCATTCATATGCAAAAGCCTCTGTGTTCAGCTTGGATGGGGCGGAGTCTCAGGGCGGAGCAACCAGCAATGGCTTCGTGGGGCGGGATCTCAGGGCGGAGCAAACAGCGATGGCTTCCCATCAGCTCTGTCCTGAGAGGCCCCTGGGTCTCAGTGTCCTGTGGTAATCCCTGCAAACACCTCTGAGAGAAAGCCGCCCTCGAGTTTCGCCCACTGCCAGACAGTCCAGTTTCTCCCCATATGAGTCTGGGTCCCCAGAGTCTCATCCAGAACTGGAGTTCAGAGCAGTCAGGAGCTTTTGTCTCCCTCCCGATTGAGAAATCCAGCTGCGTGCTCAGTTGCCAGCCCTCTCTGCGTGCACGCGCCTCCATACCTCTGCCTTTGCAGCTCCTGTGAATTTCAGTGTGCTTTTCTCTTTCCTTCTAGTTGTAGAATTTCCACTCAGCCAGCCTTCCTGTGGTTCTGGATGATGTCCATTTTGTCTTTTAGTTGTAGTTTTGAAATTGTTGTGTGAGGCAGCAGTTTAGGTGTTTACCTATGCCGCATTCTTGGTTTCTCCTCCAGCCGGTTCATTATTAATGGCAATGTCAAAAAACATTGTGGCTCGGCAGGTGTGGCTCAGTGGTTGAGCCACAGTTCAATTCCCAAGATTCTCTCTCATCATTTATGTTTCCATCTGTCTCTCCCTTTCCCTTCCACTCTCTGAAATCTATAAAAATATATTAACAAAACAAAATAAACATAATGGATGCCGAAGCTTCATTCCCATGGCTCCAAGATTTCAATCTTTAAACGGAAAAAAATCAAAGACAAACGGATCCAGTCCTCTTGGCTCTGCACAGTACAGGCTCTTCTTCCCAGGTCTGGCCCTTTAACACCCTTCAAATCCACCGCTGCCAGCAAAAGCACCAAAGCCCCCTCTCCGCACCCTCCCCGCCCCCCGCCCCCACTGCGCAGACCTGTGTCTAGAGCCCACCCTAGACCATTTCTAATTTCTTAACTTGCCTCTTCTTAGTCACGTGACCTGGGGCAAGTGGTTTAACCTCGTCGTTTTTGTAAATGTGGAACCATTAGAGAGGTCATGGCAGGCGTCGTGACACTTCCCCTGAAATATTTCAGGGCGTCTCTGCCAAGAGCTGGGACAGTTCTTGGTATGAACTCGGGGGATTTGACATTGACACAATACTATCTCTAAGACAGCGTTCATTTCCAAATGTCCCTGTCTTGAACTGTCCTTTATAACCGTTGCTTTCAATATGGAGTCCAATCAAGGACCACACATTGTATTAGTTATGTTTCTAAAACATTTTTTTGAACTATAATTTACATACCATGAAATTCACCCTTTTAAAGTGTAAATACCAGTGGTGCTTTCGTATAATCACCAAATTGTGCAACTGCCACTACTTTCTAATTCCAGAAAATCTTCATCAACCCAAACAGAAACCCTGTGCTCATTAGCAGTCGCTCCCCGTTTCCCGCTCCTCAGCCCGTAGCAACCACTGAACTACCTCTGTCTCTGTTGTGGAAGACCGAAGAAACCCAAGCGTGCTTAGAGAAATGGCGTTACACAGCTTTATTACACCGGCGGTCTCAGAGGAGTTGCCTCCTAAGTCTGAGCAAACCAATATGGTGGAAGCCCTTCTTTTAACCCCTTTTGGTTTCTTTGTCCCCCAAATATCGATGAGGACTTCTGGACCTTTTTGTAAAAAGTCCCGTGGGTTGAGATGGGGGTCTTGAGATCATATCTAAGGGCCTGGCCTGGCGCCAGCGCTGATAACCCCTCTGGGGGTTGTATTGTTCGTGGTTTATGGCCTCTGTAAAATGTGAGTGTTTAGGTAACAGGTCTTGCAAGACCAGATTGTGGAGAAAGGGGCAGTGACTTAATTATAAGTTATCAAGGATGTACATTAGGTTACGGCACGATTCAGATTGCTAGCCCCCCCACCCATCAGGGTTACATCGGAATTAGCCTTTTATGGCTTTGCCTATTCTGGGCACTTCATACAAATGGAATCACACAATCTGTGGCCCTTTGTGCCTGGCTTCTTTCACTTAGCATAATGTTTTCATGAATCATCCCTGTTGCATGCAGCATGTATTGAAACCTCATTTCTTTTTATGGCTAAATAATATTCCATTGTATGGATATGCCACGTTTTGTTGACCCATTTGTCAGGTCATGGACACTGGGTTCTTTCTGCTTCGGGGCTTTGTGAATAATACTGCGTGGCAGTGGCACATTCTGGGGTCCAGGCTGTTATTTTGCAGAAGGCCTCTCCATGTGGATTGTCCGATTGTTTTCCTTACAGTGAGTTTCAGGCTCACGGAATCAGTTTTCATCGCCTAACAAGTGGCTTTGTCCTCCCGCTGAGCCCAGCCATGGCCCACATCTCTTCCCAGCTGTCGCTGGCAGGTGGACCAGCCTGTGAGGGCAGAGCTCCGGGGCCTCCCCAACAAAGCGGCGCTGTGCTCGTTCGCACCGCCCGCGCCCCGGCCGCTGCCTTCCCTGCCCCGTGGGCACAGAGCCTCAGAGCTATTTCAGGCCCCTTCGTGGTCAACCTGGCCTGGGAAAATCTGAGGTCCTGGCTGCTGCACACAACTGCCTTCCTTAGAGCCTGAAGGTCATTCCCTGGGCTTGGCTCCCTCAGCCGTGGCCTACCTGGCCCCTGGCTTCTGACTCCACCGACCCCCAGCAGTCTGCCCCTGGCAGCCGAGGGAGGGAGCAGAACAGCATCACTGGGAAGGGCTTCCTGTTGACAAACGCAGGCCTGTGGCGCTGGGTGTGGTGAAGGCTCAAAAGAGCATCTATCTAAAATTGGGCCCTTTCTGCTCAATGGCTCGGGAGCACGTGTGTCTTTGAGTCATTGCTGTTTTCTTTGTATGGGCAAAACAACCCTTCCCCTGCCCGCTTCCTCGTGCAGCCCCAGGCGACCCGCGGGATGAAACCTGCCGGCTTCCCCTGCTTCCCTCCGGACCTCTTCCCCTGATTAAGAGCTCGGCTTTCCTGGCAAAACCTGAGGGTGGCTGGGGCTGCCGCGCCATGGCTGTTTGTTGATTTGTGAGAGCAGAGTGAGACAAAGCTTTTGAGACTTTCTGGCCTGCTGTGTGGCTTTGTACAAGTCATCCGACCACTCTGTGCTCCTGTGTTCCCAGCTGGAAATTAGAGAATGGATGACACCATCCTTTGTGGTGTTTATCCGAGGACTGAGGTTTGTTTACGGGTGACACAATGGGACAAGTGACTCAGCTGGAGGGAAACTCCTTCCTTGGAGGTACAGACATTCACCAACAGGCCAGGTCCCCTTTGGGCCTTCCCGGCAGATGGAGAGGTGACTGGGGCAAGAGCATAAACTTTGGAGCCAGACATTCCCAAGGTCAAAACAGGTCTCTCTGTGTCTTACCAGTTGTGTGGCCTCGGGCAAGCTCCCCTCTCGGACCCCTTGTGCAATGGGGATAAGAGCAGCCTTTTCGGGGTGTGATGGAGCGATTGGAGGAGGTCTACCTGTGAAGTGTCGGGGAGGTCTGGAATGCAGGTGCTCCGTAAACTATTGATATGGACAAAGTGCAGCCACACAGGGCAGCAGTGGGATAGCTCCGGACAGCAGGTCCAAACCCTTCTCAGGCCGGGGTTTGAGACAGGTCGTTTAGCGCCTGGTGAACAACCTGGACATTTTACTGGGGTATCTTCCCTGGTAATGAAGCCTCCCCCCCCCCCCCCCATCTCTTTTCTTGCTCGGCCCAGTTCTCACCTCCTTGGAAAACAGAACCGATCAGAAATGGGTTCCAAAAGGTCCCACTTCAGCTCAAGGAAAGCCTGGAGGCTGAATTGCCGCAGGGTGAGGCTGCGAACCCACCTGCGGGCCCGGCTCCCTGGGAGGCTTGTGGGTTCCGGCCCCCCTGGTGGCGGGGCTCTGCGTGGGCCACCCAGGGGGTGAGATTTCGAGACTGCCCAGCCACAAATCCTCCCTGTCTTGTGGGCTAATTCTTGATAGTCCTCGCAGCCCACTGACTTAAAGCTTTGATCCCTGCTGGAGAGAGATGCCCCTGGGAAAAGATAGCATTTAATCCTCTTCAATCATGCAGCCCTCAGTGTGTGTGACTGTAGCAAAAAATGCTGGTTGTCCCCTGTGTCATTTCTCTCCGTCTTCATTTTTAATAGGACCCCAAGTTCTGGCTGCCCAGGTAGAGCAGGGTTTCTCAGCTGAGGCTCTGTTAAACATTTGGGGCTGGACAATGCTTTCTTGTGGAGGGCTGTCCTGTGCATTGTAAGACATTTAACAGCATCCCTGGCCTCCATCCATCACCACCCTCCCAGTTGTAACCAAAAATGTCTCTAGACATTGTCAGTGTCCCCTGGGAATGGGGGCCAAAATCTCCCCTGGTTGAGGACTACTGAGCTAGAGACTGCCTTCCCCAGCCTCCCTTGCAGCTAGATGTGGCCACGTAACAAAGTTCTGGCCAATGGCACATGAGTTTACACCCGCAGGTGTGTCGATGTAGGCAACTACCAGGTTCTCTTAAAGGGAAGTGAGGCCTTCTACTTCTTTTCTTTCCTTCCCACTGGCTGGAATGTGGACACAGCGCCAGGTGGCAGAGCAGCTTCGGAGAAGGAGTCTGGGTGCCTGGCACTGCTGCATGTGCTTAGACTGCTGTATCAGAGGGAAATAACCTTCTATTTGGAGCCACCGCCATTTTGGCCTTTGTCACATGGACCCTCGAGGTGAGAAAGAAAAGGAACTGGAGCCTCACACGGTTGAGCCTTTGTGATTTTCAGCCGCCAAACGCTCTCCTAATTAACATAACGAGTCTATCACCTCCTTTCCTGGCTGCAGGGTCTGAAACAAGAAGCAAGGAGAACATGAAGGCACAAACGGAGGAACGGAGGAACGAGTGACTGAAGCTGCCTCAGAGGAGCCCCTTCTGAGTTCTTGGCACTGAGCACACTGCTCTCTCGTAATTCTCTGATCACTCTACCAGAGAGGGATGATGATCCCTGTGCTTCCAGAAGAGGGAGCCGAGGCTCAGAGAGGTTGAGTGACTTGTCCACATTGCACAGCCAGCAAGGGGCGTGCTGCTCCTTTGATGGAGAGACCAGCAACCACAAGGCTCCAAGCATGCCACTGCCTTTGGGATGACCTGTCTCTGGAAGCCCTGCTCCTCTGTCCACCCCAACATGTCTCTCCTCCCCCCACAACTCATGTCCAGCCTCACTCATCTAGTGGTCCTCAAAGAGCTAAGACTCTAGCCCGGCCAGCATCCTCGACCTATGAACCAGAAGGTCATGGTTCAATTCTGGTCAGGGCACATGCCTGGGTTGCAGGCTCAATCCCCAGTGGGGGGCATGCAGGAAGCAGTTGATCAATAATTCTCTCTCATCATTGATGTTTCTATCTCTCTCTCCCTCTCCCTTCCTCTCTGAAATCAATAAAAAAAATATATTTTTTAAAAGAGCTAAGACTCTAAGAGGAAGCTAAGAAGAAGTTGAATGTAGAACATGTAACAAGACGAACTGTGGACACTGTGTTTGGGGATCGTCTATAGAGCAGGTCCCTGAGGCCTCCAGCAGGCGCTGGGCTTTCTCAGAATGCCAGCTCATCGTCCCCGTGGTCTGAGCAGGTCATGGCTAGGAGGCGCGACACACCGAGGTCCCACGGCTGGACAGAAAGACCAGGCTTCTGTCTCCCAGCCCACGCGCCTGGGGAGGGGGCTGGAGGTGGGAATCACCCTCTGTCTTGTTCTGGGAGCGCTTCCCTAGCCCCCCACTCCTGAGACCCCCTCCAGAGAACAAGGGCCCCTTCAGGACAGATGGCTCCTTCCTCAGGAGCTCGGGGGCGTCTGCAGAACCAGAGGACAGGCTGGCACCTCAGGACCCCTCTGGACCGCCCCACCGTGGGGGCACCCATCAGTCCACCATTTCCAGGGTCTGCCCGCTTGGAAGTCTGGGCAAGAAGCCCAGCTAGGAGCCCACACTTTGCCAGGACAGCCTTTCTCTCTCCCAGGAAAGGGAGAGTGGGGATAAGCGGTTTTTAACCCTCACAACCACTCATGAGGTTGATTCTGGTGTCACCCTATTCATTAACCAGGGGATCTTAAAGCCATTTTTCAGGGCAAAACGCATCCACAGAAGCGCCTCCCGCACTCTGAGGCCTTGAGCAGGTCGGCTCGCTTCTCAGGGGAAGCAGCCCCGATGAGTGTCCCCTGGGCTGAGAGGCCCATGGAGCCATGTGCTCAGAGAGGCTGCAGGCACGGTCCGGGCTGTGAGCGGCCCTCCGTCCTCAGCCAGCCAGCCAGCTGGCGCAGACACAGGGTCCTCCTCTGACAGGGCCTCGTTCTTCCATATTTGCGTTGTCCTCTCTGACCACCCGCCACTTTGCACAGCCTGCAGGGGGTCTGGCCGGTACAGACAAGGTCCCAGCTCTAGTCTGCCTCTCAGCAGCTGTGTGACCCAGGCAAACCCCTTTCCCTCTCTGGGCCTCAGTTTCCTCTTCTGTAAAACGGGAGTCAGGTGGAGCTGCCCCCTTGAGCGCGGACGTCCTGTGATCAAAGGCCAGCAGGAGGCCTGCAGGAGCGCTCACCCGGCTCAGCTGCCCGTGTAATGGCTTTGCCGAAAGGAGGCCCCTGGCCCTGCAAGCGGCTTTATCCAAACGTGTTCCAGCTCACTTAGATTACACGTCCCTCTGCTGAGCTTCAAAAGGGCCACAAGGGTCCTCTGCACACAATTGCCCGCGGAACGTCAACACGGCCGGTCAGGCTTGAAGGGTCACCTCACCGCGCAGCGGGCGGGCTTTCACGGAGCCGGGACGGAGCAAGAGAAAGGAGACAGCTGGAGCTCACGTGGCCGTGCCTTTGTGATGTTCACACGGTTATCGTCTTCCCCTGTCTCCCGCTCAGATCCCAAGACCGTCCTGATGGGGCAGCAGGGCAGGCAGCCTCTGATAGGGTGAAATATAATCCGGCGGCAGGCCCCATGCTCGGAGCCGGAGAACAAAGCAGACCCGTGAGTGGCTCCGGTGGGGGAAGCGTGCCGGCAGCTTTGTGTGTGCAAAGCGCACTTGGGTTTCAGTTGACGATAAAAGTCCCTCGTGTGATGTGGCTTCCAGAGACACTAACACGTGGGTGATGCGTTCAGAGAAATATAGCATGACCTTGAAGAAGAGCAAGAATATTAATTATTACCATTTATAAGTGCTTACTGTGCTAGGCACTGTACCTAGCCAGCTATGCGGATTATCTCATCAAAATACCTGAAGTAAGTTCCATCATGCTCTCCCTATATTTCTGATGAGCAAACTGAAGTTCAGAGAGGTTAAGTGACTTGCCCAAGGCCACACAGCAGATAAAAGGCAGAAGTTGATCAACCTTGGGTCTCTCTACCTATTCTGCCACCAAAACAATAGCATGTGAGGAGCAATCGAAAGAGCAATGGTTGTGAGTCTTCAACTATTTGAAGGATGTGGGGGGGGGGGGGGTGGGGGAGGGATCGGACGCACCCTGCATTTCATTGTTGGCAGAAACTAAGACCAAAGAGTGAGAGGGAATGATTCCCACTCGATGCAAGGAAGACGGTTCTGACAGCCGCTGTCTGAGGGCCACACGCAGCCTCAGGAGTGGTTTCTTTGACCGTGGGGTGTGTATGTGTAGCCACCCGGCAGGGAGGCAGGCAAGTGGGTTCAGTAGGTGGCTGACTGCAGACACCTGCTGCTAACCCTGAGGTTTGGGCAGATTCAAGGGCAGAGGGACCAGGTCGAGCGGATGCACCTTAGTCTCTGGCATTCAAAACGTCTCTTCGGGTAATGGATTCCTCCAGGTGGCACTGGTGGGAGCCCGTCCCGGGGGCTGTAGGCCAAGCCGAGAACCAAACCCGGCTTGAAAGAACACGGGCCTCAGGGCCAGGAGACCTGGTTTCTGGCTTTGACTTACAGCCCTGTGCCCTTGGGCAAGTCACTGACTTCTCAGGACCTCAGTGTCCTCACTGGTAAGCAGGAGCGAGGACGGAATCAGGTCTGCGGTCCTGAAACATGAACAGATGCTACAGAGGCAGCTGAGGCTCGGAGGTGAGCGCTGGAGAAAGGGCGGCGGAGCCGGCTGAGGCCGGGCCAGGCCGCCTTCCGAGGAGAAGAGCCTCAGGGGTGGACCGAGGGGGTTCTGGCTTGGAAGTTAGAACTCAGGAGCTGGGCTGGTGGCCCAAATGCAAAGCCAGTTCTTGCATTTTTATTGCAGAGAAGGTGCTAGATTAATTCTCTGCAGACAAAACAAACATCCAAGGTGGGTTGTTGGAGGTGGGTTTGGTGGGGAGCTGGTGCCACTGCTGTGCCCTTCCTGCACTGAGACGCAGCGGACGGAGAGGGAGGAGGCCGGTGCAGAGGGAGGAGGTTGGTGCAGAGGGAGGAGGTGGGTGCAGAGGGAGGAGGTGGGTGCAGAGGGAAGAGGTCGGTGCAGAGGGAGGAGGTGGGTGCAGAGGGAGGAGGTGGGTGCAGAGGGAGGAGGTCGGTGCAGAGGGAGGAGGCCGGTGCAGAGGGAGGAGGCCGGTGCAGAGGGAGGAGGTTGGTGCAGAGGGAGGAGGTGGGTGCAGAGGGAAGAGGTGGGTGCAGAGGGAGGAGGTGGGTGCAGAGGGAAGAGGTGGGTGCAGAGGGAGGAGGCAGGCCGGCAGCTCCCGAGCCGTCCTTGCTTTGCAGGTAACATCCCTGACGGCCTTTGTTTTTGTGAATGAGAAGGAGCTCCAGTGTCTGCTTTTTTAAATTCTCACCTGAAGATATTTCTCCATTGATTTTTAGAGAGAGTGGAAGGGGGAGAGAAAGAGAGAGAGAGAGAAACATCGATGAGAGAGAGAGAGAAACATCGATGTGAGAGAGACACATCGATTGGTTGCCTCTGGCTTACACCCTGACCAGGGCTGGGGGATCCAGCCTCCTACCGAGGTGCGTGCCCTTGACCAGAATCGAACCCTAGACCCTTCAGTCTGCGGGCCAACGCTCTATCCACTGAGGCAAACCAGCCAGGGCTGGTGTCTGCTTTTTGAATTGAGGAAAACCTGGGTTCAAACCCCAACGCTGTCACCCTCTAGCTGGGGGAATTTGAGCAATTCACCTAGCCGAGGAGTCCATTTATCCTCCAGATGGGGCACTTTCAGGAATGGAGGGGAAGCTACTCTGAATTATGCTGGGACAACAGCATCAATGGAGACTCTCTGGGGCGCACTGGGATACAGGTCACCCTGCTTAAGCTCCCAGCCTGTTTCTGCTTCGAGAAAACGCACATTGTGATGGTCATCTGCACGCGCTTCCCGCAGCTGGGCTGAAGATGCCATGAATGGCAGCGCGCAGTGGGTGCTCGTGGGAGGAGGCCCCAGGTCCCTGCCCCTCTCCCCACCCTCTGGGTGCTGAGCGGGGCTCTGACAGGCGTCGAGCGGGATCCGGAAGGACTGGGCCAGGCCTCCTGCGAACCCTGCGTTCTTTCCTGGAGGGCCTGTGTCCCAAGCCAGCGAGGCCTGGGCCTCCCTCCCTTTGGGATCTATTTGCCTTTTCATAAACGCAGACCCGGTTTTTCTTGGCGAGGCCCTTCTGCTCACAGCTCAGGGATTGTACTTGAAGCATTCGCTCCCGTGTGATCTGAATCAGGATCTACCAGGAAGTTTGTTTTCCAACGCCTCAGTCAACATGTGGGGGTGGAAACACGGACCAATTTCAATGTAGAGTCAACTCCTTTTTAAATAGGGACTTTCACGTTAGTCAGGCTTTCAAAACAACATCATGTTTAAACAAAATTCCATTTCCCCTTTCCACCAGCAGCAGCAGTTGCTGAAGATATTTCTGTTCCAACCGGAGGCTTCCCCAGCCTCGTCTGAGCTGCCCCCCTGCCCCCGCCCCGCCGCTGTCAGCGCCTGGCTGTGATGTCACAGTGGGGAGTGTGAAATCCTTCTTCCTGGGCCTGGCTTCCTCTCTGGCTCCGCACGTGGACTTGAAGGACGGCTTGGGCCAGAGTCTGACTCTGCTGTCGTCCGGTCCCTGGGCTTGTGGATTGCCTGGAAGAGCAGCTGCTCAATCCACACCTTCCAAGCTGCCTCCCCGAAGCCATGGCACCATCCCAGGGGCTCCCCATTTCAGCGTCGGGAGCTCCGAGCAGACGGCCTTGGAGGCACCAGGACTTGGCATGAAGCACTTTTGACAACGTATCATGGATCCCAAATGTGGTCACCCTGAGCAGGCTTACACCGCCCCCAACCTGCACACGGCCCGGTGCACACACACCTGGCACCTCCCCTAGGTCTGGGCCGCCATCCGCGTCTACTCGGGTCCTTTCCGCTCCGGCTCCTCCATTCCCAGGCTTGTCCTGTGTCACGCCTCCATGTCGTGCCCTCTTCACTGGCTGTAACACGTGGTATTTCACTTCATGAGCAATTTCCCTTCTTGAGCGAGTGCTCAGGACCCCGGCCGTGTGGACGCTACCAACAGCGGTGCCTCCGTTTCGTCAGGGGCAGAACGGGGCGACAGCAGGACCTCCTCCCTCACTGGGCCCGAGAGAGAGCTCGGTGAGATCCTGAGGTAAAGTGCTCAGCGCTGCCAACACAGAGCAAGTGCTCGATTAACGTGGGCTGTTTTATGGAGAGTCCCCACCACAGCCCCATGAGATGGGGACTGAGAGTCCCCACTGGCAAATGAGGGCCTGCGCCTTGGGAAGATGGAGTGAGGGGCCCAGGCCAGGTGCTGACTGCTGGGCAGTAAGCATGCTTTGGCAAGTCTGGGGCCCTGCTCTCTGTGACATGAGTCTGGGTTAAATCCCAATCCGGTTGCTTTTGCATATATTTACAGACACCAAGGTGCCAGGCCCTGTGCCAGGAGCCAGGGAGCCAGCAGGGAGCCCCGCCCAGCGTCCGGCCCCGTCCAGGCAGGCGGCTCTGGACTAGGCACGGTTAATCTGCAGCCGTCCCCACTGGCTTCACCTGGCTCATTAAAACCAGACACATTATGCGTTTATTTAGCATCTGCAGAGAGCGTCTTTCATCTTCAAAGGCTTCCCGAAGCACCAACCAATTAATCCTTACAGCACCCTCATCTCGCAGACAAATATTTATCCTCATTTCATACCCAGGAAAGCGAAGGCGCGGAGAAGAGAGCAGACAGGGCGGGCGCGGGACAGCAGAGAAGCCCGGAGCCCCGGCCCCCGGCTGCCCAGTCCCTCTGGACGGAGGCTGAAGGGACATGCTCCCCGGAATATCTTTAAGTTTTTCATGGAAGCAGAACCTTTTGCAAGTTCAGAAGAATTAGATTTCTTTAAGAGTAACCTGCAGGAAATACATTAAAAACACATTCTATCAGTTACAAATCTTAATGTCACCAGCCAAGGATGAGGGAATTAATGCCGGGCCCAAAAATACATATAGTCAGCAACTCGGGGCAGGGCAGAGACGATTTATAGAGTGCGAGGTCTGGCCGTCTGGCGCAGGCCGCTGAGCTCAGCGTGGAGTGGAAACAGAGCTGTTTTCAGCTGGGCGGAGGGGGGGCTGCGAGGGGCTCGGATTCAATCATTGTTCCCCGTTTCTTCTCCGCGTGGTTTTGTTAGTGCTCTAAAGGCCAGTGATCTGTCATGAGAAAACGGCTTTCATTAACGTAAGCTCCTGTCAAGGGCTCTTTAAAAGAACCAACCCCCAAAAGTCCGTGCCCCCACCTAACCAGCCCCAACCCCGATTAGCTCCCCTGCCTACCTGGCTCGGACAAAGCGGGGCCAAGCCGTGGTTCGGCTGGAGAATCTGGACGACGAAGACAAAACAAAAGTATAATTAATGTGGTTTCACTTCCGTTAGCAGTAGGTATTCTTTACTTTCATGTTGTAAAGTAAAATAGTTACAGGAAACCACATCAAAAAAGGTGTAGCTTAGCCCTAGTTGGATTGGCTCAGTGGATAGAGTGTCGGCCTGCAGATTGAAGGGTTCCGGGTTCGAATCTGGTCAAGGGCACATGCCTGGGTTGCGGGCTTGATCCCCAGTGGGGCATGCAAGAGGCAGCTGATCAATGATTCTCTGTCATTATTGATGTTTCTATCTCTCCCTCTCCCTTCCTCTCTGAAATCAATATAACGTGTGTGTGTGTGTGTGGGGGGGGGGGGTTGGCACTTAGTAAATTATGATAAGGGAAACAGTGCAGGTCTTTTAACTTGCTTTAATTTTTGAATTCTGCACTGTATTTCGTCAAACAGGAATCTAACTCATCCTTGGGAAAATCTCCAGTCTCAGGGGTGTAATGTGCTCATTTGAGGCAGGAAAGTGACCTAGAGAACTCTGTACAGCACTCAGCTGTTAGCTTAGGGCCACGTTCCCTGCCACGTGCTTGCTGCTCAGAGAGGGGATTAAAGGACTCTGTGGCCACGCCGAATCCCACAGGCAGAGATGGACTTGGTCCCCAGCATGTTCCCACCACTGGCCTCTCTTGTCAAAAGCCACAGGGTATCCCCCCTGGGGCTGGGCAAGTCTTTGTGGCCGCGCTCCAGCAGGGAAGGGTGAGCGGGCATTGCATCACATTCCCTTCCTTTACAGGCGAGGGGCCTGAGGCCACAGGTCCGATCTGAGGTCATTCGCTAGCGGGAGAGCCAGGAAGGAGAGCCGGTGGGTCGCAAGACTCCCGGTCCAGGGCTCTCTGCCACACCCCTGCGCACTTCCAGGCTCTGCGCCACCTGGATCGGCCACTGCTGTCAGGAACTGGTAACCAGCACTTCTAATAAGCTCAAGGGCCCGGGCTTTGCCTGGGGTGGAGGTTTGGGGTTCCTGGAACACGAGGTGTTCAACCTGGGGCAGTCCGAGGCAGACCGGCACAAGCTGGCCCCCCTGCTGGGCTGTGTCCATGAACTGCGGCCCATCATGTTGACTTACGAGTAGGCACTCAACGTGTGGTGGGGTGAAGGGTTAGAGGGCAGGATGCGTCTGTCATGCTGCAGGAACTGACTTGGAGTAAAACTGCAAACAACTGAGGTTCTTTTAAAGCTACCGAAGGAAAAGTAGACAATACTTGGAGCATGCTTTATAATTTAAATGCGTTTTCACACTCCAAATCTTCATTATTTGGGCCTTTAAGGCAATGATGTCTGATCCAAGTCATTTTTTACAAAGTGGGGACTGAGGTGCAGAGCGCCTGGTTTCCTGGGCCGGTGCACTAGCCGGGAGTGAGGGAACTTGAGAAAACCCACTTCTCTGCGCCCGTTCCCCACGCTTCCCTGGTCAGGAACCCTGGCTGGAGGCCAGACCTGGAGTTCTCTCTTTCTTTAATTGTTGGGAAGCAGGAAGCCAGAAGCTGGGGGTTTCTAAATTCAATTCCAAGGCCCTTGGATTAACACCAAAATAATTCCCTTCCTGGAGACTTGCTGCTAGAAAAGAACCTTGTGGGGCCAAAGAATTGTCTTGGTTTGATCAAGCAAGGCTCTTTGTTTACCTTTACCCTCCCCACCTGAAAGCTGAGCTCCTTCTGAGACAATATTCGGGCTCTCCCTCCCCAAAAGCCATCCGCACAGCCCCCGCCTGGTCACCGCTCTCCCCTGGCGCAGAGCGGGACCTGCGCTGAAACTGGAGCTGGACCTGAAACGCTGAGCCGGCGTGGCCTTTCAATGCCGTTTTTTCTCTCTTGGGTTTTAACTGCTTTTTCTGGCCTCAGGGAATCCCTTGGAAGTTAATAAAACTTACTACATCAAAGGGCTCCACAACCATTACCCAATTAAAACCTCACAGCACTCCTGCAGCAGGTAAGCGTTATTAACCCCATTTTACAGATGGGGAAACTGAGGTTAATTGGTTTGCCCCCTGGCTGCTGAGGAAATGAGTGTCCCAGCTGGCATCAGAACTGGGTGGTGTGCTCAGATCACCCAGGCGTGGTTGTTTCTGCTGAAATCCGTTTTTCAAAGCACCTTGATTCTTAAAGATTTCTTCTCCTTCAGGAAACAGACCCTCGAAGGCTGCACTGGGGTGTATGGGGGTGGGGGTGGGGGGGTGGGATGAGGAATTTCTCCAAAGCTGGCTCCTCAGAAAGCAGCAGCTCCTGCCTCCAACCAGGGGAGGTGCCATAAAATAGATGAAAGCTGAGAGTGCAGTGCAGTAATTTAGGAAACAATTTAGGCCTTTCAGAAATTAATGTTATTTAAAGATGCAGATTCATCCACCCCGTTGGCCTCCTGGGAGTGCTTTCCGTACCATCTGGCTCAATCAGCTCCTTTTCCTGCTGTGAAGCTCTGGGCTGTGGTGTGTGTGTGTGTGTGTGTGTGTGTGTGTGTTTTGTTTTGTTTTGGTTAAAACTATCCAGGGAAGATTTCAAAGACTCAGGTGAGTGTTTTCAAAGGAGGGTGTCAGCACAGTCCCGACTGTATGAGTCCCCACTCCTTGCTGTTCAAGCCCAATTATAATCCACAAAGGCAGGATGCTGTGTTTACATAAATAATTACCAGATTTCGGATAGCCAGACGTGTTTCGGCACACAGGAGGCAAGCCCATAAATTACATTTGGGGAATTAAGGGTCAGATTGATTTTATCTCTGTAAATCCGGCCGAATTCCGGCAAGCTAAAGGCTCATCCGGTTGACAGCCTGGGGAGGCAGGAGCCCCAGAAACCAGTGATCCTGAGGATGGCACTACCCCCCACCCCCTCTGCTCCTCCCTGCTCCGTTTGCTAGCTGGCTCTGAGAGCTAAGGGGTGGCAGAAAGAACTGTTCCAACTTGCTCTTTGCCCAGCCTGCAAAGGAGGAAGGCAGGAAAGGGGTGTAGACATCTCACTGCTGTCCTCTCTTTCCTCCTGGACCACACAGGATCTCGTTCCTGAAACAACAGCAATGGTGTAGAGTAGTGACGGGAACCAGCAAGGCCGGGAGGGTAACTGAACAGAAGAGTACATTTCTGCTGAAAATGTCCCTCCTGCACAGGCCAAGCGGACATGTTTTCATGGCACGGTGCAGTGGCTGAGGGCTCAGGCTCAGGGGCCAGAAGGCTTGAGTTGAATCCTGCCTCTGCTGGCTACCCGGGGCAAGTGACCTAACTGTCCTGGCCTCAGTTTCCTTATCTAAAAGGTGGGATAGTGTTAGCAACACTCTCTTAGAGTGAGTGAGGGTTAATTGAAGTCCTTCAGAATGAACTCTCAGGACAAAACCTGGTACATAGTAAGTACTCAGTAAATGTTGGTTGTTGTTATTATTATTATTACTGTGCTAGGCACATGTGGGCCTCTGTGCTGAAGGTGGTTATGAGCTGGGTCAGATAAACACAAAGGCCATGACAAGGCTGAATGGGTGCCTGGATATCAAGTGAACAGAAAAGACAAATTCTAAGGAGCAGCAGAAGGGGGAAATGCTGGGTAAGAAAAGGCTCCATGGAGGAAGGAAGGCTGAGCTGGGCTGGGAGATGTGCAAAATTTGGCTGCATCACAGGAGGGCACACAGATGGGGAGAGAGCTTGAGGCGAGAGGCCAGAGCCCTCAGCATCCACACAAATTAAACAAGTCAACGTGTTATGCAAGTCTGGTGCTTCTAGGAGTAAAGCTAAACCTCTTTATTTTTCATTTAGTTAGTTATTTTGTTAATCCTCACCCAAGGATATGTTTCCATTGATTTTTAGAGAGGATGGAAGGGAGAGGCCAAGACAGAAAGAAACATCGATGTGAGAGAGACACATGGATTGGCTCCCTCCTACATGCACCCTGACCAGGGCTGGGGAAACCTGCCACCAAGGTACATGCCCTTGACTGGAATCGAACCCAGGACCTTTCAGTCTACAGGCCAGTGCTCTATCCACTGAGCCAAGCCAAACCTTTTAAATTAAGATTTCCAAATCAAAATGTTAGCCTCTCTTATCAAGAAATATGATTTGTGCTAACTTCACTGACAGAACACTATTACAAAGTGAGGGCAACAGAGCACAGTGTGAAGGGACTAGAAGAGGCATGGATCAATTTTTAAACAAACTTTTGTTTGGGCATTACAACGTACAAAGATGAATTAATGCAAGAAGAATTCAATGAATGAACCAACCATGTGCCCAGAACTGTTTTAGTTTCAACAAAGGATAAGAAAACACTTTAACTCAATGAAGGACTTTTGCATCCAGCCAAGATGGAGCCAGAGTACTAGATTTTACTCTCCTACCTAAAACAATAAAAAACAAAAATCCCACAAGAAACCAGACAAAATATATGAAACAATAGTTATCAAATCATTTCAAGCAATGACGGACAGTTCCTGAGAGTGGAAAACAAGCAAGGTAAGCACTACAATTGCCCACGTTTGCTGCCTTATTAGGATTACCAGTCTGCAGCACAGTGAGATAAACACCAAGCTGAGTGTAGCAAATTATTTGAGTTGAGGAGACAGAGTTAAAAGTCTGGGGACACCAGGGTGGCCAGAATTTGCAGGATAGACACTGGAGAGGAGACAGCTGCACAGAAATCTGGAGATCTGTGTGGGATTCTCCCTCAAATATTCAGCATGATTGACTCATGGCATGATTGACTCACGAGTGTGAGGAAACTACTCAAGGCTGGAGAAAAAACATCTGAGAGGATTAGAGAACAATACTAGGTGTTCACACAGAGCTGGGACAGTGTCTGTTCCCACCAGCCAGCAATGCTGGAAAACTTGGTTAGTCATTGGGTACTGGGTACAATACACAAAAGGGCATTGCCTCAATAGTGGGGAATAGTCAGCCCTACACTAAACACTGCTCTGCTCCCACCTGACAACACTTAAAAGTAAGACCAAGAGAATCAAACTGTTTCCTAGTACTCTGAGTCCCAGAACAAAGCTCAGAAGATTTACAGAAATATCAAAATCTCCAGCACCCAACAAGGTAAAATTTACAATGTCTGGCATATAAACAAAGATTATCAGGCAAGCAAAATATTATCTAAGATGAGGAGAAAAGTGAAATCATCAAAATTGACCCAGAACCGACACAGATGTTATAATTAGCAGCCAAGGATGTCAAACCAACTATTTTTACTGTATTCCATGTGTTCAAAAAATGTATGATATAAAGAAGATGCAAATCAAATTTATAGAGATGTCAACTACAATGAGTAAGATGAAAATCACACTAGCTAAGATTAATAGCCAATTAGACATTGCAGAAAATTTTAGTGAACAGGAAGACAATAGAAACTATTCCAAATTAAACATACAGAAAAAAAGAGAAGTTTAAAAAATGAAAAGTGCATTTGTGACCTATTGAACAACTTCAAGTAGCCTTATATACATAAAATTGGAATCTGCCCAAAAGAGGCAAGAGAACAGAAAAATTATCTGAAGGATGGCCAAAGTTTTCCTAAATTTTATGAAAACTATAAACTCACAGATCCAAGAAACTCAATAAGCTCTGAGCATAAGACACCTGAAGAGAAATACACCAACACACATCTGATCCAATTGCTCAATACTTATGAAAAGAGAAAATCTTAGAAGCAGCCAGAGCAAAAGGATACATTATATACAGAAAAACAAATATAAGGACAACTGCAGATTTCTCACTGGAAACAGTGCAAGTGAGAAGACAATGGAGCAAGATATTTAAAGTACTAAAAGAAAAATACCTCCCTCAATCTAAATATAAACACCCATCAAAAATATCTTCAAACATAAAGATCATCTCATATAAAGGCGGAAAGAATTCATCACCAGTCGAACTGCATAGTAAGAAATATTCAAAGTCCTTCAGGCAGAAGGAAATGATACCAAATAGAAACATAGATGAGCACTAGAAAAGGTAATAAGTAAGTTTTTTTAAACTGTGTGTATATCACATTTAAAGATAATTGTCTGGCCCAGCCAGTGTGGCTAAGTAGTAGAGCACTGATCTGTGAATTAGGGGGTAACCAATCGATTCCCGGTCAGGGCACATGTCCAGTTGCTTACTTGATCCCCAGGAGGGGGCATGTAGGAGGCAGCCGATCAATGATTCTCTCTCATCATAGATGTTTCTATCTCTCTCTCTCTCTGAAATATATATATTAAAGATAACTGTGTGCTTAAAAAATTATGATGTATTGTGTGGTTTATTACATTTATACAAGTAAAAATGTGACAGCAAAAGCATAAAGGCCAGAGGGAGAAGTAGACATACACTATACTAAGATTCTTACACTGTATGCAAAGTGGTACAATATCAATTAAAGGCATGAACCCTAAAGCAACCACTAAAATACCAAAACAAAGAATTATAGCTATAAGCCAACAGAGGCAATAAAATTGAATCATGAAAAAAGATTTAATCAAAAAAAAAAATCAGAAAAAGAGGAAAAAAATAATAAAAATAAATGGAATAAATGTAAAACAAATAGCAAGATAATTGACTTAACTAAACCATATCAATAATCATATTAAAAGTAAACAATCTGTGTTGTATGATTTCACTTATATGAAGTATCTAGAGTAACCAAACTCAGAAACAGAAAGTAGAATGGTGATTGGGCTGGAGGAGGGGAAACGAGCTATTGTTTATGGGTAGTGTTTCAGTTTTATAAGATGGAAAAGTCCTGGAGATTATTTGCAATACAATGTGAAAATAGTTAACAATACTGAACTGTACACTTAAAATGATTAAGATGGTAAATTTTGTATTAATGTGTATTTTACCACAATTAAAATCAAACCCAACCAAACAAACAAATAAGAAACACTTGTACTTCTTTGAGGTGATTTTTAAAAAGTAAATGTTCTAAATGCTCTAATTAAAAGGCAGGGATTGTCAAATTGGATAAAAAAGGAAGACAAGTTATATGTGCTTATAAAATATATGCGTTAGCCCCAGCTGGCGTTAACAGTCCCACTTATTCCCATTGTGAAATAACATCCATTTTCATGAGTCCAAGTGATTGGGCACCTGTACAACAGCTTGCATGGCATGGTCCAGGCTGAGCCTCACAGTCAGCCAACCTGAAAGAAGACCCCATTCATGAATGGGACAACAATTGAGACCCAATTACAATAGGAGAGCCCACAAAAGGGTACACTTGTAGAACATCCAACTTAGGAGTTCAAGGAGGCTGCACCACTTGATCCCACAGGCCATTTACTACAAAAGGCCACCCCACGGAGCTTGGGAGTCATAGCAGTTATAATATATAGAAACAAATACAAAGAGACAACTAAAATGGGGAGACAAAGAAACAACCCCCAATGAAAAAAAAAAGTATCTAGAAAAAGAGCTAAATGAGATGGAGATAAGCAATTTATCAGACATAGAGTTCAGAGTAATGGTTATAAGAATGCTCAAGGAACTTAGTGAGAACTACAAAAACTTAATGGGAACTACAAGGAACTTAGTGGAAACTACATCAGCATGAAAAAGTACATAGAAACCATGAATAAGACCCAGTGGGAAATGAAGACTACCATATCTGGCATCAAGAATACACTGGAAGGAATTAAAAGCAGGCTGGATGAAGCAGAGGATCAAATCAGCAATTTGGAAGACAAGATAGAAAAACACTCAAAGCAGCAAAAAGAAAGAAAAAAACAACAACACTTAGAAAGCATGAGGAGAGTTTAAGGGAACTTTGGGACAACATGAAATGGAACAACATCCGCATCATAGAGGTGCCAGAAGGAAAAGAAAGTGAGCAAGGGATAGAGAACCTGTTTGAAGAAATAATGACTGAAAACTTCCTTCATCTGGTGAAGGAAAAAGTCACACAAGTTCAGGAAGCACAGAGAGTCACAATCAAGATGAACACAAAGAGACTTACACCAAGACACATCATAATTAAAATGGCAAACATTAAAGACAGAGAGAATTTTACAGGCAGCAAGAGAGAGAGACAGTTACCTACAAGAAAGCTCCCATAAGGCTTTCAGCTGATTTCTCACAGAAACACTATAGGCCAGAGGGAATGGCATGCAGTATTCAAAGTAATAAAAAGCAAGGATCTGAAACCAAGACTACTGTGTCCAGCAAGGCTATCATTCAAAATTGAAGGTGAAATAAAGAGCCTCTCAGACCCCCCACCCCCCAAAAAAGGCTAAAGGAGTTTATTACTACCAAATCTGCATTGCAAGAAATGCTAAAGGGACTGTGAAGAAGAAAAGGAGGAGGAAGAGGAGGAGGAGGAGGAGGAGGAGGAGGAGGGGAGGAGAGGAGGAAGGAGGGAGAGAGAGAGAAAGGAACATAAGCATAAAGAAAAAAAGGCAATAATATCAATAATAACCTATCAATAATAACCATAAAAGTAAATAGATTATGAGCTCCAATCAAAAGATGTAGGGTAGCTGAATGGAAAAGAAAACATGACTAAAATATATGCTGTCTACAAGAGACCTACCTCAGAATAAAAGACTCACACAGGATGAGAGTGAAGGGATGGAAAAACACTTCCCATGCAAATGAAAGCAAAAGAAAAGCAGGGGTAATAATACTTATATCTGACAAAATAGACTTCCAAACAAAGGTCATAAAAGAGACAAAGAAGGTCACTACATAATATTAAAGGGATCAATCCAACAAAAGGATATAACCCTGGAAAACATATATGCACCCAATATAGGAGCACTTAAATATATAAAAAACTCCTGGTGGACTTTAAGGAGAGAATGACAGCAATATAGTCATTCAGAGTCGGGGACTTTACTACTCCACTGACACCGCTGAATAGGTCTCCCAGAGAAAAAAACAAGGAAACAGTGACCTTAAATGACACACTACAGCAGATGGATTTAATTGTTATTTACAGAACATTTCATCCCAAATCTACAGAATATACATTCTTCTCCAGTGCACATGGAACATTCTCAAAGATAGACCACATGTTAGGCCACAAAATAAGTCTTTACGAGTTCAAGAAGACTGAAATCATATCAAGTTCACAATGGCATGAAATTAGAAATCAACTACAATAAAAAACCTCACCGAAACCGGTTTGGCTCAGTGGATAGAGTGTCGGCCTGCGGACTGAAAGGTTCCAGGTTCAATTCCGGTCAAGGGCATGTACCTTGGTTGCGGGCACATCCCCAGTAGGGGGTGTGCTGGAGGCAGCTGATCGATGTTTCTCTCTCATCGATGTTTCTAACTCTCTATCCCTCTCCCTTCCTCTCTGTAAAAAATCAATAAAATATATATATTTTTAAAAAACAACCTCAAAAACATTCAAACACATGGAGGCTAAATAGTATGTTATTAAACAATGAATGGGTTACCAATGAGATCAAGGAAGAAATAAAAAACTTCCTGAAACAAATGAAAATGAACACACAATAGCCCAAAATCTATGGGACACAGTGAAAGCAGTCCTGAGAGGGAAGTTAATAGCATTACAGATCTACCTCAAGAAACAAGAAAAAGCTCAAATAAACAATCTAATCCTACAACTAAAAGCATTAGAAAGAGAACAAGAAAAGCCCAGAGTAAGTAGAAGGAAGGAAATAATACAGATCAGAGCAGAAATAAATGACATAGAGACTAAAAAGAAACAAGACAAAAGATTAATGAAACCAAGAGTTGGTTCTTTGAAAAGATAAACAAGATTGATGAACCTTTAGCTAGATTCATCAAGAAACAGAGAGGACCCAAATAAATAAAATCAGAATGAAAGAAGTGAAATAACAACCGACACCAAAGAAGTACAAAGGATAGTGAGAAAATACTATGAACAACAAATGCCAACAAACGAGACAACCTGGGTGAAATGGACAAATTCCTAGAAAGATACAATCTTCTAAAACTAAAGCAGGAAGAAACAGAAAACTTGAATAGGCTGATAACAACTAATGAAATTGAAGCAGTAGTTAAAAAACTTCCAGCAAGCAAGAGTCCTGGACTGGATGGCCTCAGAGGTGAATTTTACCAAACATTCAAGAAGAAATAACACTATGCTCCTCAAACTATTCCAAAAAATTCAAGAGGAGGGAAGACGTCCAAGCTCTTTTGTTTTATTTTGTTAATCCTCTCCCGAGTATTTTTTTTTAATTTCTTTTAAGAGACAGTGGAAGAGAGGGGAAGAGAAAGAGAGAGAGAGAGAGAAACACATTGATGTGAGAGAGACACATTGATTGGTTGCCTCCTGCAGGTGCCCTGACCAGGGCCCCTGATCAAACCTGCAACCCAGTTATGTGCCCTTCACCAGGAATCAACCCTGTGACCCTTCGGTCCACGGGCCAATGCTCTAACCACTAAGCACACCAGCTCTTTTAATGAGGCCAGCACTATCCTAATTCCAAAACCACATAAAGACACTACAAAGAAAGGAAATTACAGGCTATATCCCTGATGAACATAGGTGCTAAAATTCTCAACAAAATATTAGCAAACCAGATCAAGCAATACATTTAAAAGACCATACACCATGACCAAAAAGGATTTATTTTGGGGATGCAAGGCTGGTACAATATTCACAAATCAATACATGTGATGCATCACGTAAACAAAATGAAGGCTAAAAATCACATGACCATATCAATAGACACAGAAAAAGCATTGGACAAAACCCAGCACCCTTTTTTTGTTGTTAATCCTCACCCCAGGATATTTTTCCATTGATTTTTAGAGAGAGTGAAAGGAAGGGGGACAGAGAGATAGAAACATCAATGTGAGAGAGACACATCAATCAGTTGCATCCTGCACGTGCCCCGACAGGGCCGGGGATTGAGTCTGCAATTAAGGTACATGCCCTTGACTAGAATTGAACCCAGGATCTTTCAGTCCGCAGGCCAACACTCTATCCATTGTGCCAAACCGGCTAGGACCCAAGACCCATTTTTTATAAAAACTCTTAGTAAAGTGGGAATAGAGGGAACATAACCTCAACATTATAGAGGCCATGTATGACAAACCTACAGCCAACATCGTACGCATCGTGAAAACTAAGTGTTTTCCTTAAGAACACCTTCGCCACTCTTGTTCAACATAGTACCGGAAGTCCTAGCCACAGTGATCAGAGAAGAAGAAATAAAAGGCATCCAATTTGGAAAGGAGGGAGCAAAATTGTCATTATTTGCAGGTGACATGATATTGTTCATAGAAAACGCTAAAGACTCCACCAAAAGAACTACTAGATTTAATAAATGAATTCAGCCAAGTAGCAGGATACAAAATTAACATCCAGAAATTAATGACATTTTTATACACCAATAATGAACTCTCAGAAAGAAAAACTAAAAAATATTCCCATTTACCATTGCAACAACAACAAAAAAATATCTAGGAATAAACTTAACCAACGAGGTAAATAAAAGACGGCATCAGAAAACCATAGGATGTTGTAAAAGAAGTAGAGGGAGATACAAACAAATGGAAGCATATTCCGTGTTCATGGACTGGAAGAATTAACATCATTAAAATTTCCATACTATTCAAGGCAATCTATAGATTCAATGCAATCCCTTTTAAAATGCCATCAACATATTTCATTGGTCTAGAACAATTATTCCAAAAATTTGTATAGAACCAAAAGAGACCCCCAAATAGCTTCAGCAATCTTGAGAAAGAAGAACAAAGTTGGAGGGATCACAATGCCAGATATCAAACTATACTATAAAGTCATAGCCTGGTACTGGCACAATAACAGGCATATAGATCAATGGAACAGAACAGAGACCCCAGGAATCGACCCAAGCCATTACACTCAATTAATATTTGACAAAAGAGGCAAGAGCATTCAATGGAGTCAAGACAAATGGTGCTGGGAAAATTGGACAGGTACATACAAAAAACGAAATTAGACCACCAACTTACACCACACATAAGAATAAACTCAAAATGGATAAAAGATTTAAATGTAAGTTGTGAAACCATAACAAATCCTAGAAGAAAACATAGGCAGTAAAATCTCAGGCATCTCATGTAGCAGAATTTTTGCTGATACATCTCCTAGGGCAAGAGAAACAAAGGAAAAATAAGCAAATGGGACTACAGAAGCTTTTGCACAGAAAAAGAAACAATGCTAAAAATGAAAAGGGAACCCACTGTATGGGAGAACATATTCATCAATGATACATTGATAAGGGGTTAATTTCCAAACTATATAAAGAACTCATATAACTCAACAAAAGGAAGACACAATCCAATTAAAAATGGGCAAAGGACTTGAATAGACACTTTTCCAAAGAAGACATACAGATAAGCCAAGAGACATATGAAAAAATGCTCAATGTCACTGATCATCAGAGAGATGCAAATTAAAACAATGAGGTATCACCTCACACCTGTCAGAAAGGCTACCATCAACAGATCAACAAACAGCAAGTGCTGGTGAGGATGTGGAGAAAAGGGAACCCTAGTGCACTGCTGGTGGGAATGCAGACTGGTACAGCCACTGTGGGAAACTCTATGGCATTTTCTTAAAAAGTTAAAAATGGAACTGCCGTTTTACCCAGTGATTCTACTACTAGGACTATCGCCTCAGAATCTGGAAACACCAATCAGAAAGAATGCATGCACCCCTATGTTCATAGCAGCATCATTTATAATAGCTAAGATCTGGAAACAATTCAAGTGTCCATCAGTAGATGAGTGGGGAAAAAAAGCTGTGGTACATTTACACAAAGGAATACTATGTGGCTATGAAAAAAAAAGGATCTCTTATTCTTTGAAACATCATGGAGGGACCTGGAGAGTATTATGCTAAGTGAAATACAGAGAAAGACCAGTATCATATGTGTGGAATCTAATAAACAAAATAAACTGAAGAATAACATAGGTCCAGAGACATGGATGCATGGAACAGACTACAGATCTCAGAGAAAAGGAGAGTTGGGGATGGGAAGAGATTAGTGGTGGGCAAACTCATTAGTCAACAGCGCCAAATATCAATAGTACAACGATTGAAATTTCTTTTGAGAGCCAAATTTTTTAAACTTAAACTTCTTCTAACGCTACTTCTTCAAAATAGACTTGCCCAGGCCGTGGTATTTTGTGGAAGAGCCACACTCAAGGGGCCAAAGAGCCAATGTGGCTCGCGAGCTGCAGTTTGCCGACCACGGGATTAACCAAAGAACTTGTATGCATAGCCCATGGCCTCGGACAATAGTGCTGTGAAGGCCTGGGGTGGGGCAGGGGCTGGGTGGAGGGAGATACAGGGGGAAATGCAGATCATCTGTAATACTGTCGATAATAAAAATGAAATTAAAAAGAGATGCCTATGACTAGGGAAGATGTCCATAGTAGATTATTAAATTAAAAACACTGGTGAGCCCTGGCTGGGTTGCTCAGTTGGTTGGAGCGTCAATATCCCAAGGATGTGGGTTCCATCCCTGGTCAGGGCACATCAGAGAATCAGTCAATGAATGCATAAGAATGTGAAACAACGAACAGATGTTTCTCTCTCTTTCTCAAATCAATCAATAAAAAATTTTTTAAAGTTGTGGAAAAAAGAAGATGGAGTGGCTATATTAACATCAGTTGATTTCAGAGCAATGATAGAGGGACCAACTCATCAAAATGACTTAATTCTACAAGTTTATACACCTAAGAACAGAGTTTCAAAATACATAAAGCAAAAATTGATATAATTGCTGGGACAAATAACAATTATAGTAGGAGATTTCAATACTCCTTCTTAATAATTGACATGCAAGTAGGTAGAAAAGAATCAAGGACATAGAAGACCATTAATTGACTTGACCTAGTTGACATTCATAGAACACTCCATCCAACAGCAGAATACACATTCTTTTATATATGTATATCTGTGCATATATATATTATTGATTTCAGAGAAGAAGGGGATGGGAGAGATAGAAACATCAATGATGAGAGAGAATCACTGATTGGCTGCCTCCTGCACACCCTCCATCAGGGATCGAGCCCGCAGACCAGCATGTGCCCTAACCAGGAATCGAACCGAGACCTCCTGGTTCATAGGTCGACACTCAACCACTGAGTCACCACGGCCGGGCTACACATTCTTTTCAAATGCACATGGAACATTTACCAAAATAGGCCACATTCTCAGCCATAAAATAAATCACAATAAATTTTAAAAGATTCAAGTCATAAAAAAATGTGCTCACATCGCAATGGAATTAAGTTAGAAGTCAATAACAGAAAGATTCTTGAAAAACTCCAAATATTTGGAAACAAGATAACACATTTCTAAATAATCTACCCATCAAATTTTTTTAAAAAAGAGAAACTAGAATGTATTTTGAATAGAATGAAAATGAAAAAAGTATGTCCAAAGTGTGTGGGCTGCCTGTTGAATCAGTTCTCAAAGGTGGCAAATCAACAGCCTCAGCTGCCACTTTAAGAAACTAGCAAAAGAAGAGCACATGGAACCCAAAGGAAGCAGGAGAGAGGAGATAATGACGGAGCATAAATTGCTGAAATGGAACACAGCACAACAACGGCAAAGTAAAGGAAGCCAAAGGCTAGTTCTTTGAGAAGTTCGATACTATTGATAAGCCTTTAGCCACATGGATCAGTGAGAAGAGAGGAGACACAGATTACCAATATCAGCAATGAGTGCGGTGACCTCACTGCAGAGTTTACAGGTAACAAAAGGATAGTAGGGAATATTATGAACAATTTTGCCGATGTCCGTGATGAACAATTAATGCCAATACATCAGACCACTTAAGTGCCATGGAGAAAGTCCTTGAAAGACAAACTACCAAAACTCAATAAGGGTAGATAGGGGCTGGAGGGATTGAGCCAAAAAGAGAAAAAACTCATGGGCACGGGTCAGTGTGGTGATGGCCAGGGGAGTGGAGGGAGGTGGAGGAAGGTATGGGGGGATAAATGGTGATGGACAGAGACATGACTTGGGTGGGGAAAACACCATACAGTGTTGTGGAATTGTGCACCTGAAACCTGTAGATGTTTGCCACCCCAATAAATTCAGTAAAAAAGGAAAAAAAAAAAAGATAATCTGAATAGCCTGGTCTCTATTTTTTTTAAAAAATTGAATTGACAACTTAAAAATGTCCCCAGAGAAAACTCCAGGCCTAGATGACTTTACTGGTAAAGTCTAAAAATACTTAGAGAAAAAAATATAACACCAATTGTGTACAAACTCAGAAAACTGAAGAGGAGAAATTCTTCCCAACTCATTCTGAGGCTACTGATAAACGCCACAAAGTGGACGAATGGAACAGACATTATACTGAGTCATGGACATTGGACACAGAAGACTGCTGTTATGGACTGAATTATGAATTCGAATGCTGGAGCCCTAAGCAATGTGACTGTATTTGGAGGCAGGGCCTTTAAAGAAGCCATTAAGGTTACATGTAGGGTCTACGGCCATACCACCCTGAACGCGCCCGATCTCGTCTGATCTCGGAAGCTAAGCAGGGTCGGGCCTGGTTAGTACTTGGATGGGAGGTTACATGTAGGGCGGGGCTCTAATCCAAGGGACTGGTGTCCCTCTAAAAAGAGGAAGACACCAGGGCTGAGCCCCCCAGGGAGAAGACCAGGTGAGGACAGAGGGAAGGCCGCCATCTGCCAGGCAGAGGCCTCGGAAAAACCAAACCCATTGACAACTTGGTCTTGTTCTTCCAAGTTCATCCTCCAAGTGTGAGATAACAAATTTCTGAGGTTTCAGCCTCCCGGGGTGGTATTCACTGCAGTCCTACATAACCAATACCACGGCACAGTGTGTACTTCCGCCATATGCAGCTTGAGAAGAGTAACAGGGGTCTGTGGGGCAGAAGCAGACCGTGGCTGTCCGGCCGGGGGTAAGGAGGTGGTGTCGACTGCAGATGGGCCTGAGGAGTTCTGTTTGGAAGGAAGTGTCTGTGACGGTGCTGGGGTTCCCTGGTGTATACATTTGTCAAAGCTCATCAAAATGTACGTTTAAAATTGCACATTTTACTCGTGGAAAATTATACCTCAATATAGTTGATTTTAAAAGACAAAATATTATGTGAAAACATAGACAAGAACTCTTGAGTGCATATAAGGGATGCACTGCCTAGCTTTCATGTTGTAATTCTGGATTTTAGAGAGTGTGTCCCCTGGAAGTGGTGGGTCGTCTCCGCGCTGTGTCCGGGAGGGGGCAGGTGGAGCTCTCCCTGCCGAAGGCCCAGAATCTTCCCTTAATTATTCATGAAAAGTAGCCACACCAAACATTAACAAACTGTTAGAAAGATATTTTGTACTTTTCAAATTCTTAATATAAGGTTTTGTATCTTTCTTACCAAGTCCCCATTTCTACAGCAACTGAAGCGAGTTTTATCCCGAAGGGGCACCTGTTCCCTCCTCCCCCCACCCCCCCCCCCGCCCGGGGGTCTGGGCTGGAGCCCTCGGACACTTTCCTCTCAGACTGAAGATCCGCCCTCGGCTCTGGGTGTCTGCCCTGATCAGAGGGACCTCTACCTCGAACTTTCCTGACGCAGCAACTCTTCTCACCATAGACTTGAACAGAAAGGGAGAAGACGGTTCAGTTACTTTAAAAGTGTTTTCTAGCTACACCATCCCCCGCGTCTATGGGATTAGGTCCACTCATTGCGTCTCTGACTCATTCACTCGCTTACATGGCGAGTCATCTCTCCGTTCCCAACCTGTAGGAGGCCGGACGCAGCGGGGCAGGGCGGGCGTGGCCGTGCTTAGTGCTGCTTGCACTCCCGTGGGAGTGGGGCTGCCAGCACCCCGCACACTGACTTCAACAACAAGGGCTGGCCGGCTTGACGCTGGGGATCTCCGGCAGGAGGCTGGGCTCCAGGGGTCCCCATAGCGAGGCTGGCAGGGAGATGGCCACCAGGGACTGTTCCCGGTCTCCCGTAACGGCAGGACAGAGTCCAGAGGCCAGACTCTCCCTTCCTGAAGGGAGCGTGGGGAAGCAGAGTAAAGAACGTTCTGGAAAGCCTCCAGCCTCCTTGATGGGATTACCCTTAGGCCAATCAGGCTTCACGAGCTGGGTGTATCCCAGGGACCAAAACCTAGAGGCGCTGCGTTACTCCAGTTGAGCTAAATGGACTCGACGACGCACATAGTTAACGTCAATGTTGGTTCAAGGCAGCGGGTAACTCTTTAGCGGCTCCTGGAAGCATTGGCTTCAAATACTGTTTCAACTACAAACTCACTCAAGGGAGAAACCTTATAAAAACACAACAGAAATGTCCAGAGCGTCCACTCCAGGACTGTTGATGGGCAATCAGGAAAGACTGCTTGGGGGAGGCAGCCCTTGAACGGGCCGCAGAAGCACACAGCGTGGCTTTGAGTTCGTGGCTCTGAGACTTACCAGGTGGGTAAACCCCTTAAGCTCCTGGAGCCTCAGTTTGCGCTCCTGAAAATGGGCACTAGGATAGCTCCTTTGCAGGCTGTGTGAGAGGCCTCAGTGAGACAGCATATGCGATGCCCGGTGCCCAGGCCTGGCACTCAGTGAGTGCTCGGTGTGATTGTCCACCATGTGCCAGCCAGCCCACGGGCAGTGGCCGGAGCGCACGGGACAGTTCCACTGGCTTCTCCCAGCTTCTGAGAATCGGAGTTTCGTCGCAGCTGATTGGGAGAAGGAGTGCTAGTCACGTTTTTGTCGAGATTCCGTTCTCTGCCCGGATGGCTTTTCTCCTGCGCTGCTCGGCCTCCACTTTCCCAGGAGGGGATGTGACAGGCCGGCCGCGGGCTCCGTCAGACTCCCCGGGTCCACGTCCCTGTCCTGCAGGTCCTCACCGCGTGGCGGTGGGCAGGGTGCCTCGGTTTCCTCCCCTGTAAGGCGGATGCAGGAACATCCCTGCCGCGGGGTGTGAGAACAGAGCAGCCCCTTAGCGAAGGCCTGACACGTGCTCAGCACTTGAGGCGTCGCCTGGTGTTATGACCACTATTCCATCTATCTGCCATGCCTCCGAGTCCATCCTTGTTATCAGTCTCAATCTCTCTCCTTGCCTCCAGCTGCTTATTGCCACCTGTCAGCGGAATACTTCCTCGCAAAGACCACACCGAACTTCACTCTCCACTGTCCTAGCATACACACACCCACTCCCTCTTTCCCCAACTCCCTCCCGCCCCCTGGGACACAAGAGGAGAGGGCTAGCGCCACCTCTCAGAAAGCCTGCTCCTCCAGTCCAGCAGGGAACGAGGGCAGGGCTGTGACCTGCCCTGCCCAGGGCCACCAGCAGGGGGCAGAGGAGGAGCTCAGGCCATTCCCCTGCCACCGCCCCAAGGCTCACTGTTGTGCTGAGGGCCTGGCAGGCTCATAGTCCTGGGGTTGGGGAGGCGATGCTGGGGGTCCCCAAGTAGTTCTTGCAACAATTAGAAATCGGGTTTCATAAGCCAAGTCTCCAGTTACCCTGAGCTGTGCACTGGGGAAGGGCAGGGGGCGGAGGCCGGGGAGGCCAGCTCCTTTGAGAGTGCAAGCATGGCGAGCAAAGGAAAACCTAGCGGAAGGGGAGTCACTCAGTGTCACTCTGAGTGTGCCTCTGTGGGCCACGAATGGGCGAAAGAGATGACAATTCCGCAGGGGTGTAGCCGGTGATTTTCCGGGTGAGACCTTCCCTAGCACGGAATCTGAGGTGCCCGAGGGAGCCGCCCAGGCCTCTTGCATTCCCACCTCTCTTAGCCCTGACAGAGCTCAGGTAGGGACTTTATATTTTTAATTGATTTTTTTTTTAAGAGAGAGAGAGGAAGGGAGAGGGATAGAGAGGTAGAAACATCCATGAGAGAGAAACATCGGTCAGCCACCTCCTGCATGCCCCTACTTGGTTCATGGGTTGGTGCTCAATCCACTGGACCACACCGGCGGGGCTCAGGTAGGGAGCTCGGTGGTGACTGGCACAGGGCGGGGCCCCACGCAGGCTGCAGACACCAGAACGGCCATGTACTCATCGTGCAGATGCTTCCTCAGACCACTGAAGTCAGAAAATTCTTGCCATTCCTGAGCTCAGAACAGAGACCCAGACCCCGTGACCTCCTTTTGTTCCGCTGGGGCCGCGGCTTCATGTTGTGGCCTCTGTTGGCGGCGGGGGCGGGAGGCCGCGTTGGAAGTCTGCAAGGTGAAGAGAGGGCGGCCGCATCCCCCTCTCCCACCGCCGCCAGAAGGGAAAGGCCCCGAAGCCAGTCGGGAGTTTAAAACTGTTCTCTGCTCGTGGACAAAAAGGCAAATAGAGATGGGGGGTGTGTAACTGTTTACCGGGCACAGGGTTTTTATTGGGGATGATGAAAGGTTTGGGGTATAGGTAGTGGTGATGGTTACACAACATTGTGAATTTGATTTATTTAATGCCACGGAATTGTAAACTTATGAATGGCTGAAATGATAAATATTATGCTATGTGATTTACCACAATAAAAAAAAAACTACAATAAATGTTTTTTTAAACCCTGTTCTCTGTATTTCTTTTGAAACTGACTTCAATAGACTGGCCCTTAAATCTAAGCGGCTGGGTTCCTGTCAGGAGATCATTATACTTTGCTTTAGGCTGGTGGTTCTGAAAGAATTACGGATGACAGGAATGATTGAAACTGATTTATTTCTCTCAAGTGTTTGAGATTCCTTCATCCCCACCTAACAATGTCTGTGCGGGAAAAGCTTGTCTCTCTACCAAAGTAAAAAAATAAAATAAATAAAATAAACTGCACAGGCCACCACCTGAAGTGGACCTGGTTTAAGACAATCTCCCTGTGAAACCTCAGATTTGAAAAACAAATTGGTGGCCGCTGATTTCCCTTACAAAAGGGTTTACTCAAAGGTTCGTTTAAGAAGAGAGCCCCCTGGTGCATTTAATGATATTATTGCATTAAAAAAAAATCATGCGACCATTCAAGGACATTGCACTGAAAATACATGAATGCATTGTATTGTGTTGTAAGAGTGGGAAGAAAGGAGCCAGAAATCTTTGACAAATGGACCATTTTGGCCCAAAGTAACACCAGGAGGGAGCAGGATGAGTTTCTGGGCCACGAATCCTGGCAGCTTTCTGGGCAAACTCCGGGAGTTTGTGATTTATTTAAGACCAGCGAGGCCCAAGGCCTGCCATGTGTCAACTTAGGGCCAACGTCCTGACGGCTCCCGCTGGCCCCCGTCACCTGCCCGAGCCACAGAGACTGCCTGACGTGAGCGCGACTCTGTCCTGCGATGGCGGAAAGTGCATTCTCTCTGGTGATGAAGAAGGGGCCTTATTTATGTCTGCAGAGGTACATTCTGGGGCCCATAAAGGTTTAATTGTCCCTCTAACTAGTTTTTTAAAAAACCCACAAAGAGGCTGCCAGCTTTCCCCAGAGCTTAAAACCGACTGAATGTGGTTCTGTGGAAACGGCTCTAAGTGTGTAACTTGCCCCGTGTCCTGGGCACAAGGCGCGATTGTTTTGGGGACTCGAAAGATGCAGCTCTTAGGAGGACTTTTAAAGCCAGTGCTTGTGGCTTGGGGCTGCTGCTGACCCTGGCCAGAGTCACTGAGTCTCTGAGACTCCCTCAGCAGGAGCGGCCTCTGTGAATTACACTCCCAGGGTGCCACTGCCCCCTGCTGTCCCCGCCCGGTTCAAGGGCACCCAGACTTCCTGGGTGTGCGTGCGGCAGTGGCCCATCCCATGTCACTCGTCCTCCGGCACTGCAGCCTCCTATTGGCACCCGTTCGTCGCACCCACAGTTATGGATGGGGCACCCGCCACGTCCCGGGCACGTGGTGAGTGAGATGCACAGTGTCTGCTCTCAGAAGCTGACAGTCTGAGGCAGGACTTGGGTATTCAATCAAGGTTGATTATGCAAACATATAATCTCAAACCGAGAGCTAGGAAGAGAGAGTAGCGGGCACTGAGAGACGCTAATGCGGGCCATCGGCGCTCCTCTGGGGAAGTCAGGCCCACAGGCTAGACCTGAAGGATGAGAGGGAGGGAGGGAGGGAGCGGAAACGTAGAGGGGGAGAAGCGCCCTAGACAGGAGGGACCCGGAGCAGGAGGGAGCTGGTGGAGTGCGACGTGGCTGCACAAGTAGGCAGTCGAGGCTGCTGCCAGGACCTTCTCTGTCCTCTCTGGGAGCCCCCTTTCCCTAGAGACTTGTGATGGTTTCCCTACCCGCCACACTTCACTCTGAGCCTCAGGCGCTGCATCAGTGCCCTGGTCGGTGTGGCTCAGTTGGCTGGGCGTCGTCCTGTGCATGGAAAGGTTGCTGGTTCGATTCCCGGTCAGGGCATACGCCTGTGTTGTGGGCTCAGTCCCTGGTCGGGGGCATGCAGGAGGCAGCTGGTCAAGGTTTCACTCTTACATCAATGTTTCTCTCTACCCCGCCGCCCCCCCCCCCCCCCGCTTCCTCTCTCTCTAAAAATCAATAAAAAAATATTTTAAAAATTTAAAAAAGGTCTGTGCCAGACTCCCCCCCAACCCCCCCATTACCTCAACCCTTCTCACACTCCTCTTGGGTTCTGTGAAGAAAACACATTTGTCAAAAGACTAAAGCAAATAGTCTGACATGCGGTCTGTAGCATGTAGGAGAGGCTGTAATGAAGTCAGCCCCAGTTTACACGACTCCCATGGCTCCTTGCAAATGCCCCGCCCGGTGTTTACCAGCGCCTCCGCGGAGTCCGCTGTTTGCCCTCCGGGACGCCCTCCTGGACTCGCTGTCTGCCCTCCGGGACACCCTCCTGGACTCGCTGTCTGCCCTCCGGGACGCCCTCCTGGACTCGCTGTCTGCCCTCCGGGACACCCTCCTGGACTCGCTGTCTGCCCTCCGGGACACCCTCCTGGACTCGCTGTTTGCCCTCGGGGACGCCCTCCTGGACTCGCTGTTTGCCCTCCGGGACGCCCTCCTGGACTCGCTGTTTGCCCTCGGGGACGCCCTCCTGGACTCGCTGTTTGCCCTCCGGGACGCCCTCCTGGACTCGCTGTTTGCCCTCGGGGACACCCTCCTGGACTCGCTGTCTGCCCTCGGGGACGCCCTCCTGGACTCGCTGTTTGCCCTCCGGGACACCCTCCTGGACTCGCTGTTTGCCCTCCGGGACGCCCTCCTGGACTCGCTGTTTGCCCTCCGGGACACCCTCCTGGACTCGCTGTCTGCCCTCCGGGACGCCCTCCTGGACTCGCTGTTTGCCCTCCGGGACACCCTCCTGGACTCGCAGTCTTGGCCTCTATCTAACGTCTTCTCCGGCTTCTCCCACGCCGTGGCCTGTCATTTACATTTTCTCTGGGAAATGTAAACAGTTATTTACAGGATTAGCTTGTCCTCTTGCTTAGTCTCTATGTTATGGAATAAACTGCGACACAGGTTCTAGTCCTGAATTTTCCATAAACTGGGGGCTGACCTTGGTTAGGTCCTGTAACCCTGCTGAGCCTTCTTTGTAAGATGCTTCTTTATAAAATAAGGTTGTGGGGGTTGTTTTGTTTGTTTGTTTTTTGTCATTTTGTTTTGTTTTCTAAAGCTAGCAGCTCCGCATTCAGGATTCCCCCTCAGGCCTGTGGTCTGTACCTCTGCGGCCCCTTGCTGCGTGTCTCCCACAGCTCTGTCTCTATCCACCCCTTTCAGAATGTCTTTGTGAGCAGTATGCTTTGCGGTATGGGTATGCTTTGCTCTGGTGGGATAGTGTACCGACGATAATATTTAACAAGTGAGAACAAGTCATACATTTGGGTCTGGGTGGAAGCTCACATATGTGGGGAACTGGCTGAAAAGTAGGAAAATTCTAGCTGCAAGTTAGATTACACTTCTTCTTAAACTGGGGTGGGTGTGCGCACGGCGGTACCCAGAGGTGTACCAGCAAGTTCAGGAACCACCTCCATCTGAAAGAAGAATTCTCAAAGACGTGTGGAGAGCAGACAGACTTAGTATTACCACAAACGTGGATTTAGGACGTCTGGACAGAAAGGGCCGCGGGGACAGCTTTGGGCGCCCTGCCGCGTGAGCGGTGGCTCTGACCGCTGTCCGCGCCTGGGTTGCTTGAGGAGTACTTGTCTGTGGGTCTTTGGAGAGCCCTGCACTGTAATAGGGTAAAGGTGTCAAGTTACCAGGAGGGGCATTTTCTCTAAATGATGGACGAGCGTGGGAAGCCCAGTTTCACCGTTAGGAGCGTGTAAAGAGGGTCTGAGGTTGACAGGGAGCCAGGCTAAACAGGAGACGCATTTCCAAAGACCAAGTCAGTGACCCAGTCTTGCTTAGGGTCCTGGTAAAGGCTGCACTTGAGCAGGTAGAACTGATCCCAACATCTGGGGGACCTCCCACCCCTCCTCTGGCCTCCAGGAGCGCCCCTGGCGTGGCCCCAGCTCTGGTGCTCACTACACCATGACAAGTCGTTCTGTTTTCCTATCCAGCTTCTCCGCCAGAGGCAGGAGCTGGTGCGAATTAAAAGTACAGGATCAAGAGTCAAGACCTTGCTTGCCACGTGGGTGTTGGTAACTTGCTGAAATCTCTCTGATCCCCAGTTGGCTCATCTATGAAGTGGCCCAAAATAGCACCCACTTTGCCTCCTGAACAGTAGGGTTGTGTGCACAGCACATGGACTGGCCATGTCGAGGCATTTTGTAAATCATTAAACAAAAACCCGTTACTATTAACTAACACCCCAAGGGTGGGGGGCATATCTCTCACATCATCTTTCCATTCCCCTCAACCTTTAACTTTGCCTAGTTAGTTCTGACATATTCCTGATAAAGATCATGAAATGCTGTCCCCGGGCTGACCTGGGAAAACGCTAACTCTGCCTCTCTCCTCCCCCATCCCTCCTCCCCCACACATGCTCCCACTCTGCTATTTCTCCCAGAGAATTTGGATTTAAGAAGTGCACTTAAAGAGGCTGTGTAATGTATATGAATGGAGGGCATGTATATGAACTCGGGCATCCGCAGGGAGGGGGAGGAAAAGAACTGGTTCATTCTAGAAAATTTCTCCCACAAATAAAAATGCCCAAACAGAATTCTGGATTTTTTTTTCTCTCTTTTTATTTTTATTTTTTTTCTTGATGAGAAAGCAACAACCCAGCCTATGTAAAAATGAATAATCATATTTTCATCGAACTCTGCTGAAGGCAAGCGCGATTCGCCCACTTCGGGGGTGCGGGAAAGCCAGCCTGCCTCACAGCTGACCTCCGAGGGACCACGGGCAGGGGGAGGGGGAGGGGGAGGGAAGGGGAGGAGGAGGAGGAGGAGGAGGAGGAGGAGGAGGAGGAGGAGGAGGAGGAGGGGGAGGGGCGGTGCCTCCACGGAGGTGCCCTCTGTCCACGACCTTCACTGGCCGGGCCGCAGGTCTCCCGGCCTCGGAGCCCAGGGGACTTTCTGAAGCGGAAGTGCTCTCGGGCCTCTTCAGTTTTCCCTCGAAAAGGCACAAGTTGTGCGAGAAAACCCCACATTCCACGCTAACGACAAAGAGTTATAAGAGAACTCGGTTTCTTACAGGCAATACGTGCACCTTTTGTTTTCTTTCTTTATTTTTTAAAATACGCTTCTGTGGCCAGAAGTCAAGCCAGAGAGGTCAGGCCCGCGGCCCAGGACGGGACGGTCCCTTCCTTTTCCTCTTTCCCGCCAAGGGCAGGCCTCGGAGGGAGCGGGGTCACTCCAGGGCAGCGGGCAGAGCCAGGCCCGAGAGGCCGGGGAGCCCGTCGCCGACGCCAGGCCCGGGATTCCGTGCGGAGCCGGCAGGCGGGCGGCCCCGGGGGCGGCGGGCCGCACAGCTGAGCGGGGAGCAGGCCTCGCCCCAGGCCGTGCCCGCGGCTCCCGCGCTTCTCGGAGGAACCGGGTGAGAGGCAGAGCAGGGCGCCTCCCCCGGGGCTCCAGGTGGCCTCTGCAGGGGCGGCCCCGGCGACCCCGTACCCAGAGGCCGGGGCGGCGTCGTGCCCACGCGGGCGGGCAGCGGGCGGCACGTGACCCCGCCCTGTTGCCCCGGAGACCCGCGGCGGTTTGTGTGCAGGTCCCCGACTCTCCACGAGCGCCCGCCCCGGCGTCGCGGGGCCGCCTCCCCGCCCTCGGCCCCGCCCGCCCGCGCCCCGCCCGCCGCGCCGCCGCGGTGCTTCGGCGGAGCCTCGAGGCCGCCGGCCGCGGAGCCGCTCCAGGCGAGGCGGCGGGTCCGGGAGGAGGTGAGGCGGCCCGGGGCCCCCCCTGCCGCCGGGCGAGCGGGCGGGGAGGTGGCCCTGCCCCACGGCCCGGTCCGCCCCGCCGCCGCCCCTCGGCCTCACCTTCCCGCTGCTCCGACGCCCGGCCTCTCTGACCTCCCGCCCCGCCCCGAGGCCCCTGCCCCCGGCTGCCCCCGGGAGACCCCGAGGCTGCCCTCGGTTGGTTGGTCCCCGGGGCGCGGCGGGCCGGGCCTCCGACCCCCTGGGCAGTTGGGGAGCCCCTTCCCCGACGCCAACGGCGCGCCATCCCTCCCCCCAGGTTCCATCAGCAAAATGCAGGCCGTGGAGGAGAACGTGCCCCTGAAGGACCCGAGCGGTGCGGAGAGCGGCTCCCGCCGGCTCGGAGCCCCGGGGCCGACCCGGCAGGACAAGAGCAGCCCCGAGGACCAGCCTCCCCGTAGGTGCCGTCCTGGGGCCCCTCGCCCCTCGGGTGCTCAGGGTCAGGTCGGAGGAAGCCACCCGCCCCCTGGCTTGGCTCGTCCTGCACGCCGCACCTCCGGGCCCCTGGGGACCGCAAGGCCCTCGGAGAGCCGCCGGGAAGCGGCTCGGGCTGAAGATTCAAATCGGGCAACATTGGAGGCCGAGTCCGTTCAGGTTGCTCCTTTTTTTCTCTCGAGAGAGAACAGAATATTCCACGTGACCGGTGCTGCGCCCCGCAGACAGGGCAGCATCCGGGCCTGGAGTTCGCAGGGCGCAGCCAGGGCGGCTGGGGAGGCCCCGGGAGGGGCCCGGGAGGCACGGAATTGCCCCCGGAGAGCTGCGCGCCTTCCCGGGCGGGCGGAGGCGCGGGGTCCTCGCTGGGCCCTCCCCACAGAGCCGCCCGCGGCGCCCTGTCTGAGGCTCCATCCTGAAGCCCAGTCGTTCAAAGCCATCTCTGTTATTCCTGTATTTTCGGTTTGTAGGTGGAAAATGGCAGACACCTGGGGTAGATTTTAAAGGACCCAGTGATCCCCGGCGGGAATTGTGTTACCTCAGTACTTCGTTATCTCCGGAAGCAATGCTGCCCTGGGCTCCCGTTCCCCGTACACTGGGGGCGGTCCTGATGGAGCACAAGGTCGCTTTGCTGGGTCTGATCTCCCTGGGACCCACCCTGCATTTCTCCTATAACCATCTGCAGCGTGCACTAGTCACCCATCTGCAGACCTGTCCGCATCCAACAACATGAGTTAATTTTTTTTTTTTTTTTTTTGGTTAATCCTCACCTGAGGATTGATTTTTAGGGAGAGTGGAAGAGAGAGGGAAAGACAGAAACATCGATGGAGAGAAACACATCGATTGGTTGCCTCCTGTACGAGCCCTGTCCAGGGCCCAGGCTGGGAGAAGTCTGCAACCAAGGTACGTTGCCCTTAACGGGAATCGCACCCGGACCCCTGTCCTCAGGCCGATGCTCTATCCACTGAACCAAACCACTAGGGCATGAGTTAAATTCTTGAAGGTTGAAATGGGAAAAATGACTTCAAGGCCCTGCTACTTAGTGGAATTACGTTTGTTTCTCTTGTAGCCACGTGGGGTCGCTGCTGGTTAAGAGACTGGCACTAAAGCGGCAAATTGGGTGCTTTGGAATCCCCGATTTGAAATGTGGGGTGAAAGTAGGGTTTTTGGTAAAGACAATTTAAGCAATTTAAGTTCTTGAGGTGGCTTTTTTAATGAATCCAGAGTTGAAGACAACTCTCAGGAAAATAAATAATCAAATTCCTCTTAAAAAAATAAATTTGAAATTGTATATACTAGGTGGACTTGGTTGAGTTAGTTATTATCTCGAAAATGTCTTTGTCCCTGGGGTCGGGAATTAAAACATCTGCCTTAGTTGCACTTTACCTCTGCCTCCTCCGTGAGCCCCCTTTCCTGAGGGCTGTTGGACGGCATGTGCTGCAGGGAGCATCCAGTCTTGTCAGAGCAATGAACTTGGATTCGTTGTCGTTGGAAGGCGTGCCTGTGTGTATTTCCCTCAGTCCTTCCATAAGCTGCTATAGCTCGGTCTCTGAAGATTTCCTCTTTCTTCTCATTTTGAATTAGTGAATTATTGGTAAGTTTACATAGTTGACTGTGTTTGGCCATTTTGGCTGGGACTGAAGACCTCAGAGAGGCTGAAAAACAAAGGGAACTTCAACTATCCACTTAAGGTTCAATTCACCTAGGCAGGAACTTTGGTAAATTCTACAATCACCTTTTCCCCTCACCTTTAAAAAATATGTATCTTGATTGTTGTAAAGTATTACAGATGTCCCCTTTGTTGTTGTTTTTCCCCATTGACCCCCTCCACCACGCACCTGCCCTTCTCAAGCCTTCACCGCACTATTGTCTGTGTCCATGGGCTATGCATATATGCATGTAAGTTCCCCAGTTAATCTCTCCCCCAGCCACCCCAACACCGCCTTCCCTCTGGAATTCGTTAGTCTGTTCCATGCTTCTATGTCTACGGATCTATTTTGTTCATCAGTTTATCTTGTTCATTAGATTCCATATATACTTATCTATATGAGATCATGATATTTATCTTTTTCTGACTGACTTATTTTGCTTAGCATAATACTCTCCGGGTCCATCCATGCTGTTGCAAATGGTAAGAATTCCTTCTTTTTTACTGCTGCATAGTATTCCATTATGTAAATAAATGTACCACAGCTTTTTTTATCCACTCATCTGCTGATGGGCACTTGGGCTGTTTCCACATCTTAGCTATTTTAAATTGTGTTGCTATGAACAGCAAAAGAAACCATCAACAAAGTGAAAAGAGAGCCCACTGCATGAGATAACATATTTGCCAATGATACATCCAATAAGGGGTTAATTTCCAAAATATATAAGGAACTCATACAACTTAACAAAGGAAAGACCAACAATCCAATTAAAAAATGGTCAAAGAACCTAAATAGACACTTCTCCAAACTGGACATACAGATGACCAAGAGACATATGAAAAAATGCTCAAAGTCACTAATCATCTAAGAGATGCAAATTAAAATGACAATGAGGTATCACCTCACACCTGTCAGAATGGCTACCATCAACAAATCAACAAATGACAAGTGCTGGCGAGGATGTGGAGAAAGGGAACCCTACCTAGTTCACTGCTGGTGGGAATGCAGACTGGTGCAGCCATTATGGAAAACAGTATGGAATTTCCTCAAAAAATTAAAAATGGAACTCCCATTTGACCCAGTGATCCCACTTCTAGGAATATATCCTAAGAAACCTGAATCACCAATCAGAAAGAATATATGCACCCCTTAACTTTTCACTTTGAAATATTTTAAATTTGTTGAAAAGTTAGAACATAGTGAATGCCCACACTGTTAACATTTCTGCCACATGGTATGTGCGTGCTCTCTATATTTTTTCTCATGGAAAATAAGTCATGTACCTCTAAAAACTTCATCATGTATCTTCTAAGAACAAAGGCATTTGCCTATGTAACTTCTATAATAACTGTTTACTTTTTGCATCATGAAATCTTTTTTTTTTTAATATATTTTTATTGATCTCAGAGAGGAAGGGAGAGGGAGAAGGAGATAGAAACATCAATGATGAGAGAATCATTGATTAGCTGCCTCTTGCATGCCCCCTCTTAGGGATCAAGCCTACAACCTGGACATGTGCCCTGACCGGAATCGAACCTGGGACCCTTTAGTCTGCAGGCCGATGCTCTATCCACTGAACCAAACCGGCTAGGGCCATTACATCTTTTTATAAATGGAAAACTCAAAACATTTACTTAAGTAGAGAGGCTAGAATAATGAATCCCCATTTCATCATCACCAGCTTCAACAATTACCAAGTCATGGCCAGTCAGTTCATCAGTATCCCCTGCACGTCTAGGAGCCAAATACTTTCCTGTGAACAAATGACGCTTCATTGAAAGAGAGTGAGAAAAATGATTTATTGTGTGCAACTTTGTTTTAGATGCCAAGTAACCAGTGTAACTACCATATATGCCTATTTCATGAGAATCTACTGGCTGGGTCTTTACTAACAACTTACAACAGTGGTTCCCAAACACTAGTGCTGGTTTGTGGCAAAATGCTTAGCAATATTTAGTAAAACGAAATAAAGCTACTGTGTTGAGTTTCTCCTAAAGCTAAGTTGATCCCACTTAAAGGACTGCTCTTTACTCCGACAGGATTCCCTGGCTGTTCTTCTGGAAGCTACCCTGGGCTTATGTCTGTAGATGAAGGTTCTGGTGGTGGCAGAGTGGAGTTTTATTTGCGAATTTGCTTGTTTCTCTGGGCATAGATGGCTAAACAAAAAGCTGGCCAGTTGTCAAAATCTTTTTGGAAATTTTGTTAGTCTGTGACATCTAAAATGTGGGAGCTACTGCTTTAGAAGGCCAGGTGACGTGGGCCCTTGAGTACCATCCGTGTGGAGAATTTAACTTTATCAGAGGCAGGAAGAGAAGTGTGGAATCATAATACACGTTTATCTTAATGTTTACTTTTGCAAATAAATTGTTTCTTTACCATTTAATTGTTACTTTGTAAGAGAAAGGTTTTAATCAATTTCACTTTCTGTTTTTTATAAAATAACTTTTTGGGTCCTCCCTCACCCCCATGGGCCTGGGGTTCAGAAAACATAAAAGACTAGAACGGTTGAACGAGTTTGTGTAAGATCAGTTCAAATCCAAACGTGGGGCCTACTCAGTCTAGTGAGTGAATAACCAGACACCCAGACTTGTGTGGGTGCCCCGTTGCCCACCACGAGTTCTCTCCGCCACAGGTCTGACAGAGTCAGTTAACGATGTGCCCGAGCTGAGCCGCGGGATTGGGATGGATCATGATTCCCACAGGGAAGAGAAGGTTTTACCTCCAAGCAGGTACAGGCTCCTCTCATTTCCCTTCTTATTAGTCCTGGGGCAGGTGTTTAGCACTGTGCCTGCTGGCCAGACGGCAGCATTCTTATTTAATGATGCAATCAGTCATTGGGTATTAGCCTTAAGAGGTCTCAACAATGAAACAGAAGAGTGATCAGTCATAACTGGTGGTATCAGGGGGTCAAGAAGCAAATTTTGTTGAACCAGTGAGTAAACGAAAGCAATTACTAGTATTGTCGGCTGTTCACTCTGGGACCCAGTTAATAATTCAATAGAAATAGGTGGATTTCAGATCTTCTCCGACAGTTACGGAGGAAGCAGCCTGGCATCGCTGTCCATCGCTGGGGCGAAAACAATGCTCACTATCTCACAGCTTCTGTGCGTCGGAGCCTGGGCATGGTTTAACTGTGCCGTCAGTCTGTTGCCTGCTGGCGGGAGCCTCCCTCAGCCCCTCGCCACCTGGACCTCCCCACAGGGCAGCTGGCTTCCCTCACTAGGAGAAGGAGAGTGGGAGTCGCTGCCCAGGACAGAACCACCTGCTCTGCTACTTCTGTTCCCTAGAAAGGAGTCCCTAAACCCAGCCCACACTCTAGGGAAAGAGATTACACCACGATGTGAATCCCAGGAAATGCAGATCTTTGGGGTCATTTTATCAGCTGCCTACACTAGCTCCTATCAGTTCCTCTTTTGAGTGAGAACAGACGAAAAGGCACAGATAAAAAGGTTAATTTTCTAATGATGGCATTTCCAGCTGTTTTCCTGGCTTCATAATCAGCTTAATTTGTGAATTAGGTTCATAATCCTGTTGATAATAATACTCCTCCCCATCCAGCTTTATTTTGAGTCCGCCTAGTTCTGTTGACATTGCAGTAAGTAAGAAGCACTCACTAAGTATGAAGCGAAGGGCTCTGCTGCTCGTTGGCAGTTAAGTGGGTAAACTCACGGTCAGATTTTATATTTAAACAGTTCTGATTCCCACCAATAACCAGGTGACTCATGGCAGAGGTTGGTCGGCTCCCTTAAATGCGTTTGCGTTCACAACTCCAGGAATCTGTCACTAAGGGGCCCTTCTCTGTCCCAAGCTGCTGCCCTGGTCTTCATGCTCTGACTTGCCCCTGCCCGATGCCAGCAGGGGTCCATGCCAAGCACAGCTCCTCTGGGACAGGTTTTCACCCAAATCCAGACCTACCACCTCTCTGGCCACTTAGATGTGGCAGGAGGGGAGGGAAATGGAACAGGGGAGCGGAGGTTTGCTCGGGGTTGTGGTCAAGAAGCGGGCCGGCACAGGCAGAGGAAACCGGAGGGGGACGTGTGCAGGGGAGCAGTTTGAGGTGACTCATTATTGGCAATTGGCTTTACTGTGGGTGCATACGATGCTGTGGGTTCCTAAAGAAATCCCATGTTTGGGCATCATTCATCAGACATTGTTGAGTCCGTACTATGTGGCGGGCAGAATGCTGAGCGCTGGGGCGAGATACAACTAGAGCTGTAGCTGTAGGTGAGCCAGGCACTGCCTTTGCTGCCAAGAAGTTTTCGTAGGGGAGACGGCTGATAAGAGAAAAGGACGGATAAGTGTGTGTATAGAGCTAATGCGCAATCAGCTGCTCCAGGAGGATCAGAGAGGTGTGCCCTGGAGGGAGATTTTGCCTACGAAGACTCCAGTTGAGTCTTCGAGGACGAATAGGTGCTGTCGGTGGGAAAGACTGCTCCAGGTACAGGAAGCAACACGTTGGAGGCACAGAGTGGTGGTAGAAGGTGCTCTGTGCTTTTCAAGGGCTTGGTATGGTTGCACACAGGCATTAGGACCCAGGAGAGGTAAATGGGAAAGGCAGGCAGAGCAGTATCAGGAGGGTCATGCAATATAAGCCATTTATGCTGCTGGTGATGGGAAGCCCTTAAAGGGCTTTAAATGAGCATGGCATCATGATCAGAATTGCATTTTAGGAAAGTCACTGGTTTTAGAAGGAACTGATGGAGAACAGATTAAAAAGAGACAAGACAGAAGGCAGGAGGATCAGTGAATAGACTATGCCGGTGGTCCAAGTAAGAGATGATGGTAGGCAGGGATGAACTCCAGAGACATTCAAGAAGCAAAATGCCTGGACTCAGAGATGGATTGAATAAATAAGATGAAGAGGAAAGAGCTTAGCACAGTTCCAGCGCGCACTGGACCGGGGGACAGGTGATAGCTGGTTACCTCTGATGGCTAAGATTTGTGTGCAGGGAGAGGACTTGGACTTGTCTGTTCATCTTTGTGCTGCCTTTTTCCCTTTTTACAGGGAGCGTGTATTTCTGCTGTACTTTTTTAAAGGGCAGATGTTTAATTCAAGACAACCAGTACCTATTTGGAAATGACGAGGTTCAGCCTCAGAATTTTCAAATAGTTCTTTTTTATTATAGTTTAACTCTGTAGCACAAAGACATCATTTAAGTAAACATTCAGAGGAAAATTTATTCCTGTCATTTCTGTTCTTTTAACTAGAGGCCCAATGCATGAAATTCATGCAAGGGGCTCAGCCCTCACTGCCCCAACTGCCTTGGCCTTCACAGCCCCGGCTTCACCCGGAAGGTTGTCTGGACGGTCATTCTGTTCAGTCTAATTAGCATATTAGCTCTTTATTATATAGGATATTTTAGAGCAGTTTTATTTCTACAGAAAAATTATCAGAAATTACGGAGAGTTCCCACCTACTCCCCTATTATTTACATCTTTATTAGTGTGGCGCATTTGTTACAATGGACAGTCCAGTATCAACACATTAACTCAAGTCCATACTTTATGTTGGGGTTCACTTTTTGAGATATATATATACTATGGGTTTTGAAAATGTATAATGACGTGTATCCACTAGTACTGTATCATACATAGTAATCTCACTGCCCTAAAAATCCACTGAGCTCCACCTCTTCATCCTTCCTCTCCTCTCCCCACACCCCCACTTCCCCCAAATCCTTGGCAACCAGCGGTCTGTATGCTGTCTCCATAGGCTTCCAGAGGTCCTGTATTTGGACGCCTCCAGTAGGTGGCCTTTTCAGATTGGCTTCTTTCACTCAGCAGTGCGCATATAAGGCCCCTCTGTGTCTTTGGGGGTCTTGAGAGCTCATCCCTCTTCAGCAATGAATAACCTTCCATTTACCCACTCACCTACAGAATGGCATCGTGGTTGCTTCCAAGCTTAGGCGATTATGAATAAAGCTCTGTCGACCTCCATTGCAGGTTTTTGTGTGGACACAGTTTTCAGCTCACTTGATGCCTGGATTGTATGGCAAGGGTGTGCTCGGTTTGGTAGAAACTGCCACATTGTCTTCCAGACTGGCGGCACCGTTTCAGCCCCACCAGCAGTGACTGGAGCTCCTGCTGCTCCAGTGCTCTGGATTTGGGGCTTCCTGATGGGTGTGTACCGGTACCCCATCTTTATTTTAACTTGCATTCCCTGATGACATATGCTGCTGACCATCTGTATGGTCATAGGCTTATTGGCCATCTGTAGATCTTCTTTAGTGAGGTGTCGGTTCAGATCTTTTCCCATTTCAGAATTGGGTTGTTTTCTTTTCTTTTTTAAAATATATTTTATTGATTTTTTACAGAGAGGAAGGGAGAGGGACAGAGAGTTAGAAACATCGATGAGAGAGAAACATCCATCAGCTGCCTCTTGCACACTCCCTACTAGGGATGTGCCCGCAACCAAGGTACATGCCCTTGACCGGAATCGAACCCGGGACCCTTGAGTCCGCAGGCCGACGCTCTATCCACTGAGCCAAACCGGTTTCGGCTGTTTGTTTTCTTATTGTTGAGTTTTAAGAGTTCATTGTATATTTTGGAAAACAATCCTTTATCAGATGTGTGCTTAGTAAAGACTGTCTGTGGCTTGTCTTTTAATTCTCATAACAGTGTCTCTCAGAGAGCAGAAGTTCTTAATTTTAATGAAGTGCAACTTACCAATTTTTTCTTTTTTGGATCTTGCTTTTGGTGTTGTATCTGAAAGTCATAGCAAAGCCCAAGGTCACCTAGGTTTTCTCCTAGTTATCTTCTCTAAATTTGACAGTTTTACGTTCAGTCTGTGAGCCATTTGTGGAAGGTAGAAGGTCTGTGTCTGATTCATATTTTTGCATGTGGGTGTCCAGTTGTCCCAGCACTATTTGTTGAAAACACAATTCTTTCTAAATGGAATTGCCTTTGCTTCTATTTTTTGAAGGGTAAAAAGGACCGATCTTTCTGGCTGCCGTGACTGGCTACCTGGTAGTGGCACTGAGCCCGGGGTAGAGGAGGAACAGGTCTGGAGGAGGAAGATAGTGAATTCCGTTTTGGAAATATCTGTGGTTATTTCAGTCCATGTGCAGTCAAAGAGGGGCCAGAGGACAATGAAAGACTCTTTAGTGCATCGCTGTGTATACACAAATAGAATCCAAGCCCCATGTTATCTAGGCCAGATGCAAAATCAGGGCCAAAGCCCTACCTGGCCTCTGCTCGGGGCTCTTCCTGCTGCAGAGGGAGGGCGGCTATGGATCACCGGGCCCTTAACATCCACATCTGACCCCCGCTCTTCAACTCTGCTGCTAGCCACACACAGTTCTTGGCCTTCCCCTGTCAGTATAACGATCTTTTATCGAAGCAAACACTGTCTGTGTGGGGCTTAGGAGACAAGAACTTATGACAGTTTTTGGACAGAGAAAGTAATTTGTCTATTTAACCCCTTTACAGTTTGGAAGACCAGGCCAAGGAGACAATGCATGATGCCTTTTGGGATCACCTTAAAGAGCAGCTATCAGCTACGCCCCCAGACTTCAGCTGTGCTCTTGAACTTCTGAAAGAAATTAAAGAGGTGAGTCACCAACCTTCTGCTTGTAGGTGTAAAGTTCCCAGGCATCCCAGCTCATTCACATGTCAGTGGCTAGCAAACTCTAACTGAGCTTGGCCCATGAGTCAGTCAGAATCTAAACCTGTAGACAGAGATCGCACAGTCATTTCAACAAGGAGTTTTAATTTAAAAATTATCACAGGGCATTGCAGAGATGAGGGCTTTGGGCTAGTTAAGAAGCAAGGGGAACACTAAGGAATACTGGAAAATCAGATCTAAGGCGAACCCACCACACCCCGAGGCTGACATAGAACACCAAGGATCCACTTGGGGGCGCGGAGCTATGCCGGGAAGTTGCTGGCCTGTGTGTGCTGCTGAGCACTGTGCACTGCAGGAGCCCGCCTAGGAGACGCCACTCAGGCCATGGGAGCCAGGTGCTGGCAAAGCCATACCACCTGCAGGAGCTGCCAAGTGAGCAGTCTACTCAGAGAGAAAGGCTCTCGGCTTTTGCATTGTCTTTCTAGTATGTGATGGGCACACCCTAAAGTGACCTGCCCCCCCTCCCCCCCAGATCCACATCCTTAAATAGTCCTGTCTCCTTGATGTGGACGAGATCTGTAACTTACCTATAACCAATGGAATATGGCAAAGGTGGTGGGATGTCACACCTCACTATGGAAGACTGTCTCAGCAGACGGAGATGCTCCTGCTGGCCTTGAAGAAGAAACAGGTGCCTATGGAGAGGCCACGTGGCAGGGAGATGCAGGTGGCCTCAGGACCAGCATCCAGCCAGCAGCCAGGAAGAAGCTGGGGCCCTTCAGGTTACAGCTGTAAGGAAGTGAATTCAGCCACAATTTGAATGAGCCCAGCTGACACCTTATTATAGCCTGGTGAGACCCTGAACAGAGGACCCAGTTAAATAAACTGTGCCTGGACCCCTGACCCACAGATGCTGTGAGACAACAAATGTATGTGCTTTCTTTTTCTTTTTTTAAAAAAAATCTGTTTTCATTAATTTTAGAGAGAAAGGGAGAGGAAGAGAGAGATAGAAACATCAATGATGAAAGAGAATCACTGATCATCTGTCTCCTGCACGCCCCCTACTGAGGATTGAGCCCACAACCGGGAATCGAACTATGACATCCTGGTTCATGGGTCAACCACTGAGCCATACCGACCAGGCTGTATATGCTTAATTAAGCTTCAGAGTGTATGGTAATTTGTTATGCTGCACAGAAACCAATTAATAGTGCCCTCTACAGATGATGCTTAAAGTTTACCATCTAGTAAAGAAAAAATATTTAAAGAACTTCAGTTTTTCAGAGCAGAGAAAACAAGGATGGAGTTAAGGCTGAGAGACAATAAATTGATGAATGTCACATTTCACTCCTTTGGCTGCTCAGCTTCCATACGCAGGCCTCCACACATCTGAATTCCCCAATCACCCAATCTCACCGCTGGGCAGGTCGGACAACACCGAGTTCCTCATGAGGAGCGCAGCCCCCATGGCCACCCGATGTCCGATGGTGAGGGCTTACTTTCTGACAAGGCCCAGGAGCCAGCCAGCAACCATTTCTCTAAAGGCATGCTGTGCTCCAAACCCCTGGAGATCTGTGCTGTGCTGCCCCCAGGACACTTCAAGGATCACGGCCCTGCTGGACGGGGAGGCCGAGTGGTAGAGGGGCTGGTACGGCTGCCTGGACTTGCCGTGGAGCCTCCTCGGGCTCTGGTTCCCACTTGACAAACTTATGAGAGACTCAAAATGGGTGTTGAATCAGAAGTGTAGAGAGTTGTTGTTTTTATTATAAGAATTTGAGTTTATTTGAGCCAAATTGACAACATGCCAGGAAGCAAGATCTCAAATGCTCCAAAGGACAGTTTTGCAGTGTCTTTTATACATTTGGAACGAACAGTGGACAAGAACAATGGACAGGGCTTGCTTGAGGTGAAGATGAACCTTTTACTAAAGAAGTTATGTGCCAGCTAGGAATGTATGATGAGTCACATGATGCACCAGATTGACGCCAGAGCCCCCTTTTCATCCACAAAACCCTGAGGTGCTATATGCTGCCTTGACGCAAAGGCCTGCAAGGGCTGCGCCTCTTTTTCACGGTGGTACCGTGAGGCACCCCGCTGGCCGTTCACCTGGGAGGACTTGGCTGGCCAGGTGCACACCTCTGGAGCTCTGCCAGCTTCACCGGGCCGGCAGCAGCTGCATGATGGGGGGACTAGCCTGCCTAAGGCAGGGGTGGGGAGCATTTTTCCTGCCCATACAGAAGTATCCACTTAAAAATTAGCCTGCTGCACTTGGTCAAACATTTAATTCACTCACCCCTAAGGCCTTGGCAGGGCCAGACCAAATGATTTCTCGGGCCTTCTATGACCCACGGGCCGGACGTTCTCCCCCCCCCCCCCCATTCTAAGGCATCTAAAACGTGAAATACTTGCTACTTGCTGCTCATGAGAGCCCATGGACTAAGCCATTTCAGTTAGAACTTCTCTTGTGCCAATCTTGTATCAGTCAGCATCTAATCAGGATGAAGAAACAAGACGGTAGTTTGAACAAAGAGAAGCTGCATGCCAGGGCTTGCCCGGGGAGCACACGGACCAGAGGGACCTCTTCCTCTCGCTGTCACAGAGGAGGCGCTGAGGGCAGACTTGGAGCTGAGGGCTCCAGGGGGAACTGGCATAGTTCACCGTGAAGCACAGAGCACAGAGCAGCTTCCATGTCGATGCTCACAAAGAAGCCGAGCAGAGGGGATCTTGTTATGACAACACGGTATTCCATTCAATTAACCGAACGTCCATTGAACCCCATCCCTCGACCCCACTGTGTTCTGTCTGCTGCAGAGGCATGGAGATGAGGCAGAGGCTGCTCACAGGGAACTTATGTTTTCAGGTTAATACACTATTTCTGGTGACACCTAACAGTTCCTTTGCCTAGTTTCTCCTCGCTCTTTGAAGTAAATCTCAAACACGCCTGCTTTTTAAAATGAAGAGTACCTCGTCGCCGCGTGGTGTGTATTTTATATTCGTTGCACCCTGAGTTTCTTTTAATCACACACCTTGATTTTGCTTCTCTCTTTATCTCATTCTGCCTAGAGAATGACATCTTATTGCTGTAATTGATCCCCTAAAGCAGTGGTCGGCAAACTCATTAGTCAACAGAGCCAAATATCAACAGTACAACGATTGAAATTTCTTTTGAGAGCTGAAAACTGACTTCTACGCATGGGCCACGAAGTTTCAATCGCACTGTATGTGCGCGCCCGCACGTGGTATTTTGTGGAAGAGCCACACTCAAGGGGCCAAAGAGCCGCATGTGGCTTGTGAGCTGCAGTTTGCCGACCACTGCCCTAAAGCCATGGCCTATTATTGGTCCTTAAACAAAGATAAACATTAGGAAATTTAGGGACCTGACTTTTTTTTTTCTTCTTTTTAAATTTCTTTATTGATTAAGGTGTCACATATTTGTCCTCATCCCCCCATTCCCATCCCCAACCCCTCTCCACAGATGCCCCCACCCCCCTGTTGTCCTTAACCATTGGTTAGGCTCGTATGCATGCACACAAGTCCTTTGGTTGATCTCTCCCCCCTCCCCCCACCCTCCTCTATCCTCCCTCTGAGGCCAGATAGTCCGATCGATGCCTCCTTGTTTCTGGGTCTGTTCTTGTTCCTCAGTCTATGTTGTTCATCATTTCCCCTAGATGAGTGAGATCATGTGTCACTAGAAATATACTAATAAGAACCGAATGTGAGACGAGCAATAATAGTTATGCTGACAGGCAAATGAATCAGTCTGTAGTGAGTTTCTTTCTGGACCAACAGTTCTTTTGAGACCCAATTTCAATGTCCACCAGTTCCTTATGTGTACATGTTGGCACTGACTTTTCAGCTCTGGATGGTGGACAAATGGTGGTAACGGAGGTCAGACTCCCTCTGGTTTGGTCTCGCCCAGACGCAGGGGCGCGGCTTCATCCGGACTCAGGGGCGCGCGGCCTCACCCGGACCTGGGACCCAGCATCACCCAGGCCCCGGGGCGTGTGGCCTCACCCAGACCCAGGGGCGCATGGCCTCACCCGGACCCAGGGGCGCTTGGCCTCTCCCGGACCCAGGGGCGCAGCCTCACCCGGACCCAGGACCCAGCCTCACCTGGATCCAGGGGCGCATGGCCTCACCTGGACCCGGGATTCAGCTACACCCAGACCCAGGGGCGCGTGACCTCACCCAGACCCAGGGGCGGGGACCTGACTTCTTGATCCTTAAAAGACACAGGCTGGGCCCTGGCTGGTGTGGCTTGGTTGGTTGGAGTGCCGTCCCATTCTGTAGGCCGAAAGATGACAGGTTCGATACCCAGTCAGGGCACATACCCAGGTTTTAGGTTTGATTCCCTTGAGAGAGAGCGAAGTTCTCCCTCTCTCTCTAAACAGCAGACACTGGCTGGGATGTGTGTGGCTAATGGGGTTTCCGTGAGGAAAGTGGGGCTCTGAGCAGAGAGCAGCCTCCTGGGCTTTCTTCCTGGGCAGATCTTGCTGTCGCTGCTGTTGCCACGCCAGAGCCGCCTAAGAAATGAGGTCGAGGAAGCTCTGGCCGCCGACCTGCTGCAGCAGGAAGCGGCGCGCGGGGACCTGAACGTTTTCCGTCTCTCCAAGTGCATCCTCAGCATGATGACCCTGCTGTGCGCGCCGGTTCGGGACGCGGCCGTGCAGAAGCTAGACGGCATCACAGACTCCGCTCTGCTACTGAGGTGAAGCCTGGCCACTGTCCCCGGAACCTGCCGCCCCGGGCCTCACCGCGAGTGGCCGCCCCGTCTCGGCTGTCTTCCCTATGAACCCCATCCTGAGTCCTTCTCTCTGGCCTATGAGCTTTCCTTTCCCAAAGATGGCCTCGCAGGGCCCTCTGGGTATCCTCAGATGGGCTGGGCCTGTATAGCATCCTACAATGCAACATTCCTGTATGCAGTCTTTTCTTCCAAGGAGTTCAAACATTGCTTTCCCAAGTTTTCTTGTTGCAGTTCACAGTATGAGGGGCAGAGGTGAGGGGTTACCCCATTTCATAGCTCCAGAAAATGAAAAAAAAAAAAAATAGTAGACCCAAAGCCCTGGCCAGGTAGCTCAGTTGGTTAGAATGTTGTCCCAATACTCCAAGGTTGTGGGTTCGATCCCTGGTAAGGGCACATACAAGAATCAACCAGTGATGCATAAATAAATGGAACAATAAGTCTCTCTCTCTGTCTCTCTCTCTGTCTCTCTCCCCATCCCTTCCTCTCTCTCTCTCTCTCTCTCTCTCTCAAATCAATAAAATAAAGTAATTGGCGCAGAAATCGCATCACCTATAGCCCCCCTTCCCAGAGAGAACGGTTAGTGTCTGGTGTGGTCTTCCACCGACGCCCCTTTTAGGAGACAGCAGAGTGACTGTGGAAGCAGGTCTGGCTCAGAGGCTTCGAGGTGCAGACACCCCTCGCCCTGGGCCTGGGGCCTGGCTCCCGTGTCATCTTTGTAAAGGAGGGGGCAGGGCTGTCAGTTTAGAGCCCCCTGACCTGAGCGCCGGGAGTCAGCGCCTCCCCTCTCCCGGAGACCCTCTGGGAGCATGAGCACGCTGTTCTGTCTGTCAGGGGGATCTTCCAGGTTCTGGGCCTGATGAAGATGGACATGAGGAACTACACGCTGCAGAGCCGCCAGCCCCCCCTGCGCGAGCACTCCATCCAGCGCGAGCGGGCGCAGTTCCAGGAGCGCCTCAGCAGGCAGCCGGGTGCGGGCGGGCGGGCAGGCGGGCGGGAGCGGCCTCGGCTGCCTAGGAGGCCAGCGAGCACTCTGCCTCCTTCTAGGAGCCGGAGTGTCTTCCTCAGTGTGTGGGGTGGGGTGGGGTGGGGGCAGTCATCTAAGACAGAAAGGCACCCCATCAGCATTCGCTCCAGGCCGGGGAACCCGGAGCGGAACCTCCCGCTGAGGCTGCCGCCCCGCCCCAGGCCTCCTGGACCACACCACCAAGTGGCTGAGCCGCGCGGCCGCAGACCTGAGGCCGGCCCCCGGCCCCGACGCTCCCGCCTCCAGCGCGGCCGGCCCCTCTCCCGGCGAGGCAGCCTCCGGGCCCGAGCCCCTCAGCCCCGCCATGGTGCTGTCCCAGGCCTTCCTGAACCTTCTTCTCTGGGACCCTGACGACCAGGAGTTCCCTGAGGTAGGCCTGTGGGGGCGCCCCGCGGCTGTGGCGGGCCCCGGGCAGGCCTCCGCCTCACGGCCTGTCCCGCGTCCCCAGACGCTGCTGGCGGACCGGGCCCGGCTGCGGGAGCTGGAGGCGCAGCTGCGCCGCCTCACCGTCCTGGCCTCCGTCCTGCTGGTGGCCAGCAGCTCCTCCGGCAGCGTCCTGTTCGGCTCCCCGCAGTTCGTGGACAAGCTGAAGCGCACCACCCACGCCCTCACCGAGCAGTTTGATTCCAGGTGAGCTGCACGGACCTTTGTCTTTAGAGGTGACACGTCCGAGGACACAGGCGGGTACGGCCACAGTGAGGCCCATGGCCAAGGTCGTTGGGGTCTCTCTGTAGCTGGTCTTGAGGCTTGTGACAAAGACACACAGAACTGAGAACTGTCCTCCAAGGGGAGTGGCGCGGGGGCTGGTTAGCGTGGAGGGGTTCACCCGCTTTGCTGCAAAGGAGGCGCTGGGCGGAGGCTGGCGGGCTGGGCTTAGTGGGCGGCAGGCGGGATCAGGCAGCATCGCCTGCAGGCCCTCTCGCCGGCGGGTGGTCACTGTCGCCAGTGAGAGCAGGACGGCCCTGGGAAATGTCCTAAAAGTCTTACAATGCACCTCGGTGCACACAGACACGAGTGCCGGGGGCTGAGGGTGCCGAGGTGATCCATGGCCGAGCCCACGCTTGTTGGAGTCGGTTTTAGTTTATCTTGTTCCCTGAGAAGCAGAACGTGGTGCTGTATGTAGAGAACAGTCGATGTGTTGAGATAAGAGCGAGACACTGAACCCACCCATTGGCTGGGCTGCTGCCAGGCTGGTGAAGGCAGGAGGAGGTCTGGGAGTCCCCCTCAAGGGCTCCGGCCGATGCCAGGCCAGCGTGGGTCCCAGCCTCCTCTCCCTCGTGCTCTAGGCCCGAGGAGGCCATGCTGACTGTGAGTGAGCAGGTGTCTCAGGAGATCCAGCAAAGCCTCAAGAACATGGGCCTCGCGGCTCTGAGCAGCGACAGCACGGCCTCTCTGGTGGGACAGCTCCAGGACATCGCCCACGCGCAGAACTGTGTCCGCAGCGTCGTCGGTGAGCGCCCTGGGTGGGGAGGCCGTGTGGCGGAGGGAGACTCCCCCTGGAAGTCGGCCACTGAGCCACCTACCAGTAAAAGGCATGATCTCTGGGCAGGTCACGGTTCAGGCTTTAGTTTTTCAAAATGTTGGGCTGAAAAATATATCTTTTTTAGTTTAAAGATGGACTCTGGCTCTAAGGAAGATCTGCACCAGGAATTCATGACTTCCAGGTGTGGCACACGCCAACCAGCCTGTTAGGCCATCCCTGGCCTTCTTGGCCATTTCTGACTGCAGTCTTAGTCACGTGACGTTCGCCCCACCACAGGCAACGCTGCTGGCTAGGCTGGCGGCCGCTCCCCTGGCAGGGACTCCCGCCCCCACCCTCCCACGTGGGAATGGAGGCTCTGAGCTTGGTAACCTCAGCCGTCCAAGGGCTCAGCCTGAGCGCCTCCTGTGTGTCATGTCCTCATCAGGACCTTCTGGTGGGTATAAGCTTTGGAATGGTCAAAAACGTACTAGCCACTGATTGCCAATCCTTGCGTTGCCCTTGAGGGCTTGATAGCAGCCCCCCCCCCCCCGCTCCCCCCAAAACAAAACAGATTTCCGTGTCTGGTGAGGTTAACTTCGAGCTTGGATGAGTGCAGGGCCGTTTCTCCCTGAGCGTCGCCTGCCGCTTCCCTTCTCACTGTCTTTCCTGCTCACAGATCAGCGGATCCACCTGTTTCTCAAATGCTGCTTGGTTCTCGGTGTGCAGCGCTCTCTGCTGGACCTCCCCGGAGGCCTCACTCTCATTGAGGCAGAGCTGGCAGAACTGGGCCAGAGGTTTGTCAACCTAACGCACCACAATCAGCAGGTGTTCGGCCCCTACTACACGGAGATCCTGAAAACCCTCATCCCGCCGGGCCAGGCCCCGCAAGCAGGAGTGGAGTCCCTCTGACGGACCAGCCCCGAGCCTGGCGCCTTGATCCAGGAGAGAAGCCCATCATTTTCCTGGGTGACATCACAGCGACCAGCCCAGCAGCAGCCTCCCTCCCTCCCTCCTGCAGCCAGTACCAACGCTGTAGTGATCACACATGTAAACACCACCGGCCCCAACGCGTTCACTAATAAACCTGTGAACTGCAAGCAAACGCTCTCTCTGTGCAGCCACGGCCAGAACCTGTGCCCTCGGCCCCCAGCGAGCTACGAAGCCAACAGCCGAGCTGGGAGCCAAGGCACCAGGCGCTAGCCGGTTTTGTCTGAGGGCTCAGAGCCCTGTGGAATGACCACTATGTGAGTATAAGGGCTCCTGCGGAAGTTAGAAATGTTTTGTGCACTTCAGCTCAGGATTGGGCGTGGCTGTAAGGAGTCCTTAGGAACCTGGCTCCGGGACCTCATTCCCTAAAGGTTTCCAGTGGTGCAACGCGAGGTCAATAAAGAGAGCTTCGCTTCCGCTTCCTCTCCTGGGAGGGGTCTGGAGCCCGGTGCAGCCTGGGTAAAGTGGGTGCTGGCCGCTGCAGGCACACTGGTGACAGGTGTCAGAGCTCATGGTGTCTTGAGTGTCAGAGTTCAGGCTTGGACAGTGAGGCCAGGGACCTGGTCAGGCTGTTTTCCTTGGCCCTGTCCTCTAGCTGAGCGAGCCTCCTGCCCCCGTCTCTAAGCTGAGAGCGCTTCCTGACTACGTGCTGGGCCTGCAGAGGTTTGGGCTCTGAGCTCCTGTTGGCAACACAAGTGAGAGGGGCTAGGAAAGGCCTGGCTCGTGGAGGTCAGCCGTCGTTCTCAGGTGCCTGCAGACCAGCGCAACCTAGTAGGGCGGAGCTGAGAGTGCTCCATTCAGATTTGGCCCTTACCCCTTTTGTAATGTGCAAGAGAAAGTGGAATCCACGTATGTGCTCTCCAGGTAGGGTAAGGAGAAACAAGGTTCTCACATTTCTGGAGATGGAGGGAGCTGGTTATACTTCCTCCAGGGAGAACTGACGGGGATTGAGTTCCATTAGTCCAGGGCTCCCCCCATGGGCTTCCTTCTTAGAGAGCAGAGCCCAGACGAGCTGGCCAGCACAGCCGCCTATAGCACAACTTTGACCAGAAAATCTGGGGGCCTGGACCTTCGTTTCCAGTCTAGCCAGACACCCTCGGGGTGTGTGTGTGTGTGTGTGTGTGTGTGTGTGTGTGTGTGTGTGTATAAAAGGCTATGTGACCGACCGACCGGTAGCTATGACGCTCCCTGACCACAAGGGGGCAGATGCTCAATGCAGGAGCTGCCGAGCTGCGGTGACTTGGCAGTGGCGGTTCTCAGGTGATGCATCTGGAACCAGAGAAGAGGGAGCCCAATTCCAGGGTGCATCACCAGAGAACCACCCTCTCGCAATCCAGGACACCTCAGGGGATGTCGGAGAGCCAGTTTTGGCCCGATCCCCGCAGGTCAGCCTGAGGGACCCCACCTGCTGGAGGGACCCCGCTCACTCCGCAGATGCCCTTTGAGCTGAGGCGGCTGCATGTCATCAGAAATGGCTACGCGTGTCAGTGCTGACACGCGTGTCACAGGTTCGCCATCACTGGTTAGACATTCTGAATCGGTTTTCTTGTGCTTCCACACGGAGGAGACAGGGACTCTGACCTACACCAGGAAAGAGCTCCATTCAGTCCTGCACATGGGCTGAGGGATAGCAACTTAATGTTGTGGCAAATAGACAGGAACGGTGCCGCTAGTGGCCAGGAGCACAGTGCTGTGCCGCGCCACCACTGCCTGCTTCCAGGACACTCGTCACCAAGAAGGAAGTCCCGGTCCACGGAGCAGTCACTTCTCACTCCCTCCCTGTTGCCCCGGCGACCACTAACCTGCTTTCTGTTTCAGTGGATTTTCTGACTCTAGGTAAATAGAATCATACAATAAACAGTATGTTTTAAAGATTTGTCCTGTTCATGGATCAGCAGTTCATCCCTGTCTATGGCTAATAGTCTATTATATGGATCTACCACACTGCTTATCCCTTCATCAGGGGATGGACATGTGGTTTGTTTCCACCTTTTGGCTGTTAATAGTGCTGTTGTGAATATTTTGTGTGCAAGTTTTTGTTTGAACACTTGTTTTCAATGCTTTTGAGTAGGGAATATACTCAGGAGTAGAGTTGGTGTGTCATATAGTAATTCTAAGTTTAATTTATTGAGAAACCACTAGAACTGTTTTCCACAGTGGCTGCACTGTTTTACACCCTCCCCGCCCTCCCCCCCCCCCCCCCGCCCCAGCAATGTATGAGGCTTCCGGCTTCTTCACATTTCCACCAACACTTACTTTCTTTAAAGAAAAGGTGTGGGCATCTTAGTGGTGTGAAGTGGAGTCTCACTGTGGGTCTGACGTGAATTTCTCTAATGATCAGTGACGCCGGGCATCTGCTCACGTGCTTATCGGGCATCTGTCTTCTTTGGAGAAAGGGCTATTTTAGTCCTCTGCCTAATTTTGAATTAGGTTGTTGGTTGTTGTTGAGTTGTAAGAGTTCTTTATATATTGTCAGATATGTAATTTGCAAACATTTTCTCCTGTGGAGTCAGTTCACTTTCTTGATAGTGTCCTTTGATGCACAAAATTTTAATTTTGATGAAGTCCAGTATTTCAGATTTTATTTTTATGGATTGTGCTTTGGGGGTCAAGTCTGAGAACTCTGCCTAGACCCAGATCCCAAAGATTTTCTCCTATGTCTTTTGCTAAAAGTTTTATAGTTTTACTAGAGGCCCGGTGTATGAAATTCATGCACGGGGTGTGGCGGGGGGGGGCGTCTCTCAGCCCGACCTGTACCCTCTCCAATCTGAGAGCCCTCAGAGCATGTCCTGCTGACGGCTTAGGCCCACTCCCTGTGGTTCTCTGCTCTCTGCGGTGCTTGCCTGCTCCACACCATAGCAATGGGCAAGCAAGCCCTGCTGGGTCCTGCCTGCAGCTGCGCTTGTCTGCTCCCGGGTCGCTGCGGCAACAGCCAAGCAGGCCCTGCTGGGTGCTGCCTGCAGGCCCACTTGCATGTTGTGGGTCGCCGGCAGCTACAGCCAAGCAGGCCCTGCTGTCTGCTGTCAAGCTGCGCCGCTGGACCCACCCCCAGGCCAACCCTGAGGTTGCCTGTCCAGCCCTGCCTGGCTCCCCGGGCCCCACAGTAACTGAGGCCGCTGGGGTCTGGCCCTGCTTCCCTCTTTGGCCCTTGAAGCAGCCTCGGTGGCTGCTGACCAGGCCCTCCCACAGTGCAGGTGCATGGAGGCGGGTCCGGGCTCAGGCGCCGCCCCGATCCGCGAACACTGATGGGGGCAGGTCTGGGCGACACCGCGGCTGCCGCCACCGCGCGAATGCTGATGGGGGCGTGTCTGGCGGGTCTGGGCCTATCCGGCCGTTGAGAGGCCACCCCGAGTCCCGCCCCCTAGCTTCCCGCCGGCCCAATTGTGGGCATAGCGGAGTGATGTTTATTTGCATATTACTCTATTATTAGATAGGGTGTTTTATATTTAAGTCCGTGACCCATTTTGAATTGATTTTTATATAAAGTGTGAGACTTCGGTTAAGGTACTTTTTAAAAAGCCTATGGATAGCTAACCACTCCAGCATAATGTGCTGAAAAGTCTCTCTTTCCTCCATTTAATTGCTTTTGTGCCTTTATTTTTATTAAAAATCAGTCGGATGCTTGTATGGGTCTCTTTCTGGGTTGTCTCTTCTGTTCGATTAATCTATCTGTCTGTCTCTCTGCCATAGCACACAGTATGGATTGCTGTAGTTGTGTAATAAGTCTTGAAATTAGACAGCCCTCCCACTTTATTCTTTTTCAGAGTTGTTTAGCTACTCTAGTTCCTTTGCCTCCTGTAGGATAGTCTTGTCTATAACTACAAAAAGCTTGCTGGGGTTCAGTTAGGTATCATCTTACACCTGTGTATGAATTTGAGAAGAATTGACATGTTTACTATTCTGAACATCCCAGTCCTTGAACATGGTCTCCTTCTTCAGGTACTTAGTCCTTCTTTGAGTTTTCTCATTAGCGTTGTGTAGTTTCTATCACACATGTTCTGAACATGTGTTGTTAGATTTATTCCTAAGGATTTTATTTTTTTGAGTGATTATAAACAGTGTTTTATTTTTAATTGTGCCCACATACTGATTTCTAATATACAGAAATACAATAGACTTTTATATGTTTACTAGTATGTTGTATCGTGTGAGCTGGTTGAACTCATTGATTCTAATAATTTTTTTGTAGGCTCTTTGGAATTTTCTACATAGATCATCATGTACAGTAGTCCCGCTCATCTGTAGTCTCACTTTCTATGGTTGTGGTTACATGGTCAATCATGATCTGAAAATATACATGGAAAATTCAAGAAGTAAGCAATTCATAAGTTTTGATTGCACGCATTCTGAGTAGCATGACGAAATCTGAGCCGCCCGTCTCTCCTGGGGTGTGCTGTGTTGCTCCCTGCCAGGTAGTCAGCAGTCCGGGTTAGCTGGTGGCTGCTTCTGTACCACAGGCCTGTGTCCTAGCACCATTATTTCACTGAGTAAAGGCCCCAAAGTGCATACAGAGAGCTGTCAAGTGTGTGCATGCCTTGGTGAAAACATAGAACATGTAAAAGTTGGTACTGTCTGGGGTTTCAGAAATCTGTTGGGGGGTTTGAATGTATCCCTCATGGATAAGGGAGGACTACTGTAATCTGCACATCGGGGCAGTGTTATTTCTTCCTTTCTGAGATGAATGACGTTTACTTCCTTTTCTCGCCTTGTTGCACTGGCTGCAACGCCCAGCACTTTAATATTGGTGACAATGGGATCCTTTCCTTGTTCCCAATCTTAGGGGGGAGTTACCTTTCACCATTAAATATAATGTTAGTTGTAGGTTTTTGAGGAACTTCCCTTCTGTATTAGTTTTCTATTGCTTCTATAACAAAGTACCACAAATGTAGTGCCTTGAGCCCATGCAAATTTTTATCTTTTAGTTCTGGATGTGAGAAGTCCACAACGGGTCTTTGGGTTAAAATTCAAGTATAGGCAGAGCTGCATGAGGCTCTAGGCATGTATTAGTCTCCTGCGGTTGCTGTAACAAATTACATAATCGAATGGCTCAAGAGAAACAGAAATATACTCTCGTCCAGTCCGGGAGGCTAGAAATCAGAAGCCAGTTTCACTGGGTCAAAATCAGAGTGTTGGCAGGGCCACGCTCCCGCGGAGGTTCGAGGGAGAACCCGTTCCTTGCCTCCTCCAGCTTCTGGTGGCGGCTGGCATTCCCCTTCTGAGGCGGCATTACTCCAGCTTCTGCCTCCATGGTCACATGGAGGGCCTCTTCTAGCGTATCCCTCTCGGCCTCTCTCTTACAAGGGCACATGTGATTGGGGTTAAGGCGCACACACACAACCCAGGATAATCTCCCCATCTCAGATCCTTAACTTAATCACACAGGACTAGGCCCCTTTTCCTTCGAAGGCAGTTGTCATGGATTGAATGTGTTCACCTCAAATCCACACGGTGAAGTCCTAACCCCCAGCACCCCAGAATGTGACCTCATAGGGAATAGGGTCATTGCAGATGTAATTAACATGAGATTATACTGGGGTTAGGTGGGTCCCTGATTCGATCTGACTAGTGTCCTTATGAAAAGACACGTGCCATATGAAGAGAAGACACAGACATACACGGTGTGAAGACTCGGAGAATGCCATCTACAAGCCAAGGGACCTGAGGCCGCCAGACACTGGGAGAGCGGCTGGGGGCGGATTCTCACTCACAGCCCCGCAGGAACCATGCCTGCCAATGCCTGGATTTCAGTTATAATCTTTGCTTCAACCATCAAACATAATTAGAAAACTCAGGAGAAGGAAAGTCTATCGTATTTACCCGTTTTTCCTTATGTTCATTTACCTTTCCTGATGTTGCAAGGTTCCTTATCTTTTCATCTCCTTTCTATTTAGAACACTTCCCACCATCCCGCAGGGCAGGTCTGCTGGTGACCAAGGCCCTTCATTTTCCTTCAGTCTGAGCATGCCTTCTCCTCTCACTCCTAAGGCACCTTTCACAGGGTATAGAATATTGGGTCGCTGCTCTCTTCGTTCAGCACCTGAAAAGCACTGCACGGCATCCTCCTGCCTCACAGTTCTGCTGAGAGACGCGTCACTCAGGGTACTCTCCCCGAGGGAAAGCCGTCACCTTCCTTTCTCTCTCAGGAATTGTTTTCTTTGTCTTCCATTTTCAGAAATTCAGTTATGATGCCTCTCAGCGTGGATTTCTTTTGGTTTATCTGGTCTGGTGTGCTCCGCTTCTCGAATCTGTAGGTTCACATTTCGCCAAATTTGTGGCGTTTTGAGCTGCTATTTGGTGGAGTGCTTTTTCAGCCCCGCCCTCTTCTCTCCTGGGACCCCGCTGACAGAAACCTTGGGTGTTTTGTTAGAGTCCCCAGCGGTCCCCGAGACTCTTCATTTCTTCCCGTCTATTTTCTCCGTTGTTCAGATCGGACAGTGTCTATTGTTCTGCCTCCGGTTTGTGGGGCTGGTCTTTCTTTTCCATTCTGCCTCTGAGCCCATCCACTCGGGTGTCATTCCGGTTCCTGTGTGTGTCGGGACAGCCGGGCCCGCCGGCGATGGGCGCCTGTCCCCGCGGCGGCTGGCAGCGTCCTCTTCTTGCCAGGCTGCCCTTCCTGTTCTTCGGCTGCAGAGCGCAGGCTTGTGTCCGGCTCCCTCTGGGCTCCGGTGTTTCTGCCGGGGTTCCCATTGTCCTCAGTGAGAAGCACAGGGAAGCGTTTGTCTCCTTATCTTCCTGGAAGGAGTTCGTTCACTTTGATGCTGTCGCTCTGCTCTGTGAGCCACAGTTCCAGTCGTTCCTTATGGCGCATTTGCTGTGCAGAAATGTCTGTTTTTTATATAGTTGAATATATTGATCTTTTAAAAAGCAGAATTTTGTAACATGCTTGGAAGCAACTTTCTCATACCAAGTTTATGAAAAAACCTCCCATTTTCTTATAACTTGTTTGGGTTTCTCTCTCTCTCTCTTTTACCATTTAAGTAAGCACGCCATCTGGAGTTTATTTGGTGAAAGTAGGGACAGGAACCTCCCCCCCCCATGGCTGCCCCGTAATTGTTTCATGGTGTTAGGGACTCTACTTTGGTCAATGCTTGTTTATAAGTGTTCCCTGCACCTGAGACCTGGGAGGAGCAGCCACAGGCCGTAGAGGCTTCCCTGTCGCAGAGCCTGGTGCCGGGTGGGCCAGTGGAACTGCAGGCACACTGGGCTGCTGGCCCTGTTTGCAGGGAGCCAGTGGGCACCAGACACTTCAGGTGCAGTCGTGGTGGCCAGGCTGACAGGCTGTCCCTGGAAGCGCTCCAGTGGGCAGAGTTCTGGTCCCTGCGCAGCTGTCTCAGCCTCCAAGAGTGAGGCCCAGCGATAGAAATGGCCGATGGGGCAGGGAGCACATGGGGCGAGGCCTGTGAGGGCCCGTCTGCCTCATGCTCCTCTACACAAGGCAGGAGGCAACACCCCAGGCCTCCCAACAGCCTCCAGTCCCGAGGACAAGTGTGGGCCCCTGACCACCATGAGCCGGGAGAGGGTGCTGGGTGAAGGTGGGGCAGATGCTGTTGTTACGTGTGCCCCACCCCCTCCTCCTGAGGCCTCCCCAACCCTTTCCTTCTCCCTTCGGTCCTTCCGTTCTCTCCCTTCCGTTCTATTCCGGTTCCCATTTGTCCTGGGCTCAGAGCAGCAGCCCAGGTGCCCGTGGGAACTGGCAGGGGTCCCACCCCAGGTCCCAGGCCCAATCAGCACTGCAGCCGGGTCAGCGGTCACACAGAAGGCTCTGATGGCACCAAAGGGACTGACAGTGGCAACGTGTCCTGGTACAGCGTCTGCAGAAGGGGCATCAGTGGCCGAGGCGTCTGCTGCCTAGGAGGGTGCAGAAGCAGGAGCAAGGGAGCGGAGGCCGCCACTGGCCTGTCCGCCCCCCACTTTCAATGTGGCCCCCTCAGAAGCCCTGTGTTGGAAGGACCCGGATTCGGTGTTGTCTCTGCCATGAGCTGGCTGGCTGCTTAGAGACAGCTCCCCTGCTCTGGGCCTTGTTTCCGTCATAAACACAGCCGAGTGTTGGATCAGCTCGGCGATGGTTTCGAAGCCCTTCACAATGGAGTACGTCACAGGCTCTGAGGACGCCGGGCCAGGTTCCTGGGGTCCCCCCGGCGCCATGGGCTGGAGCTTTAACCTTTCTGAGCCTGTTTCCCTCTGCAAATAGGGTGATAACACCCAGAAGAGTGTGAGGGCCGATGAGACGGTTGCCTGTAAAGAGGCTGGCCAGCCAATGAAGGGGCCATCAGGGTCACCTGGGCCTTTGCAAACCTTTAAAAACCAGCCTGGCACCACCCCTCCTTCCCTGCCACCGGCTCTGGGAGCACCGCCCCGAGTCCCCACTGCCCTGGGGCTGTGCCGTGGGCCTTGCGGCATGGCTCCCGGCTGGTAGCTAGTTGTGTGTCTAAAACTCAACCTCCACAACCAAACTAAGTCCCCCAGGAAGACACTTCTTCCACAGCTCGGCCCCCACGCTGCCTTGTGCAGATGCCCCACACGTGCGGGCTGGCCAGGACGCGGCGGCTGTACCAGACGTGGCTCCGCCGGTGCTCTCACGATGCTCCGGAGAGCCTCACCAGGTGAGGTGGAGCCGACTACCCTCCCACTGAGGAATGTGGGCAGAGCAGAACCCCCAAACTCGCCCCGGCAGACAGCAGGGCTCACACCCACGTGTCTGGCCTGTGCGGCACCAGAAAAACACCAGGAAACATTCCAACCCAAAGACTCCAAACAGCAAGGCTGGGTTCGTGTCGCTCCGGTTTATTAGCTCCGTCTGTTCTACGTTTCACGTCAGGAAATAACAAAACCAACGCCGGGGCCCAGGGTGCTCACACGCCCGCGTGAGGTCCGTCTATGCTGCTGCACAGATCGGCTGTTTGGTACAAGATGTGTGTAATTCGGCAAATTGGGCAGATGAACAATTATATGTACAGTAAAGTAAAAGGGAAGTCATTCAAGTATCAAAATACAGAGACAGATTAAATAACATCTTTATTACAACTCATTCCGTCGCCACACCATTGGCAACAATGCTTTCCTGGCAGCCATTCTGCGGCCTGGCCTCCTCAGGACAGACGAGGTCAGACCAGCCTCCAAGGTCTGGGTGACTGCGGCTCCCCCGCCCCCGGGACCTGGCGCGGACGCCCCCGAGGGAGTGAGCGGGCAGGCGCGGGGCCCGCCAGAGCAGCTGGCAGGCAGGAGGGCCCGCCAGAGCCTGCGGCGGCGACAGGGCCACCGCTCCACGTCCCAGCTACACGGGCCCACAGTTCAGAGACGCGGAGACGGCTGCCACACGCGTGACCTGCACCGACGTGCAGAGCAGGGCGTCCGCTGGAAGCCTGCCAAGTCCTGGCAGTTCCTCCGGGGAAGGCAGTGCCGCCCAGAGGAGGGAAGGAGGCAGGTCCAGTCCTCTCCTTTTCGATACTCAGAAACAAATGCGTCTCAACACAAAGCCAGAGCCACAGCAGACCAGCCGAGGCTCTCAATAGGAAAATACCCTGAATAAATAAAGAACACGTAGCAGCTTCCAGGGAGAAACACCCACGTGACGAAGCGCGGGCCGAGGGGCTCGTCGTAGTGTCTGTTCCCTTCTGGCCTCGTGGTACCCCTGCCCCGCGGCCCAGCAGGGGCCGTTCCCCTCCCGCCTCCACCCTCGCCAACTCCTGGCAGAAAGCAGGTGCACCCTCACGGGAGCGGAGGGGAGTCCTCGCAGGCCCTGGAAGCGGCAGGAAGTCGAGTCAAACTCTCCACTTCCTGTTTAGTACCACAAAGTGGAGGAACCCCCCTCTACCCCGGAGGGGGCGACTGCCAGGGTGCGTGGCCAGCTCTCGGCAGGACACGGCCCTGCTTCCCGTGTCTGGCCAACCACAGGCTGAGCAGGTACCCAGGGCTCTCCTGCACCTTCCCTGGGAAAGACCCGCCACGCCTGGCCAGCTCCGCCTCACAGGAATCCCTCATTTCTGCTCCACGGGAGGGAGAGGTGTGTGTGTGTGTGGGGGGTGCGGGGAGATGGAGACACACACCACAGGTAAAAAGCAAAGCAAGCCCCAGAGGGCCGAGGGGCCGCGAGCTCCGGACGCCACCTGCCCTGAAGGCCACACGGGGAACCAAACTGCCCCTTCCCTCTCCTCCACGTGGAGCCAGGGAAGAGCCAGCAGCTGAGAACAGTCAAGCCAGGAGCTCAGAGAACCCGAGTGAGGCCTATCAGAGGCCTGGTTAGACAGACCACAAACCAGCAGGCAGCTAAGAAGCTGCCGACCCACTAATGCCCAAAACTCAGCTGCCTCTTCTTCCAGCTCAGCCCAGGCGCCTGAAGTCCCCAGAAAGCTCGTGGGCCGGGCAGCCAGGGCAGGGCTCTGACCGCGGCTAGGAACGGTTCGCTCGTCTCCAGCAGGACCTGGACCTTCCCTCCGAACCCCAGACGGACCAGAAGCCTCTGCTCCTGCCGGCACCTTGAAGGCGGGCCCAGGGCCAGGTGGGGACGAGAGCCGTGCTCTCAGGGACCAGAGTCCAACTCGGGTGGGTTTGAAAAGCCGACCAACAACACTTAGTCAAGGCTGCCCCTCGTGTCCCCCTTTCCTACCCACGGGCACTGCCTCCCGTCCGACCCACTGGACCTCCCAAAACCCTGTCCTGAGGACAGAGGCCGGAGAGACTGGCCCTTTCCCCGCCTCGGTTCCCTGTCCCCTCACCCTACAGGCACCTGTCTAAAGGCTGGCAGTTGAACCTAGAGGTTTGAGGCAAGTGTTAAAAGTTCATTTTATAAAAATTTTTTTCTATTAAAACATGTGTTCTGGACAAGTCACATCTTGACGCTCTGGGCTCCAGTCTCCTGGGATAGAGGCCCGCAGGGCTCCGAGCCAGGGCAGGAGGCGGCGGCAGGCGGGCAGGCAGCCAGGAGGAGGCCGGGCCTGGGGCTTCGAAGCTGCAGGCGAGACGGTGGTGGTGGAGGTGCAGGTGGCGGTGGCAGAAGCCTGAGCTCCCACACCTGTGTCCGCAGCACAGCTGGTTCCTCAGTGGCTCAGCTTGGCAGAAGCAAACACACGGGGGAGGAGAGGGTTAACCAGGGCCTGCACAGGGTGGGGACATGGAAAGGGGCCAGGAAGCAGAAAGGAGACAGGAAGCGGAACAGAAGGGCCCTCACGGCCTCCCGAGCACCCACTGTCACCTCCGTCCGGCTCGGCGCGTCTGCCTGGCAGGCACGGGACGGGCAGAGGACCCCTTGGTTTACCAACGGGGCTCAGTCCTGCAGCAGCAGCACCGCGCGTTCTGCGGGGCTGCGCCGTGTCCGCGCTCCCTGCGCAGCCGCCCGGCTCCTGCCGCCCGGCGGAGAGAGCCTCGAGGCCGCTGCCGGCTGCTGTGCGGTGAGGCGGCACAGCCGTGTTCAGGGAAGGGCCCGGGTGATGGCTGACTACACTGGCCCCTACACTGGGGACAAGGTCAGAAGACGGGGCGCCATGTGCAGGGAGGGAGCCTTCCTCCGCGATGAGCTAGACCCGGCCAGCCTGTGACTCTGGCGAAGGCAGGAGGGCCGGCCACACGTGCCACCCCTTCCTCGGGGGGAGACCCGCCAGGCCCGAGACCGCGGGGGAGAGGCGGGCCCTGCGGGGCGTGTGCCGGGCCGGGCGCGGCCGTGGCCTCACAGAAAGCAGTCTGGCCTGGTCCAGCTCGTCACCGAGCTCAGGGCCTCGGGGGTGGCCAGCACCTCGAGGGGAGAGACGGGCCAGCGGGA